>NC_141581.1:2856228-4284342 GCF_036417535.1 Chlamydotis macqueenii | reverse complement strand
CACCCATGCTGGAAGCGAGCTGGGTGGCGGACAGGCAGAGGGTGGGGTAGGAGCTTTCTCGCAAGTGCCACGTTAACTTTGTGTCTGTAATCTTAGGTGCAATGAGGAAGGATGGCCACAAGGTCCGAGTCTGGAATTGCTCACCGCGCAGGTGAGCGGCAGATGGCGGTTTGTCTGAGCTGGGACATGTCGTCAGTAACATCTATGTTCTCCAAGGTGACGCGGACTCACACCTGTTTCTGAAGGTTCATGCTGGCTTTATCTTATGCAGGTGACGAAGAGGGACCCGGCAACGAAGGAATAATTCATCAGAGCCACCGCAGGGTTTTCTTGTTGAGGATGCAGTCGGACCCCCGGCCCTGTGAAAGCTAAGCGGAGGAACGGGTGTCGGAGAGGGGTGCAGGGTGGGAGGAGAAGAGGTTAGCAATGACAGAAAGGGGTTTTGGAGAATACAGGTGGGTAGAGGGGGTGTTTGAGGAGAGACTGCATTGGGGAGGTAAATGAGGCTACTTATTCCTCAGGATAATACTTGCCTGGGCAGGGCAGTTCCAGCCCGTGTCTGTTGTTTTGTCCCTCGTGTGGTTTGTCTTTTGTGTATTTGACCTTCCTTGGGCGTCAATGCATTTTTATTTTTGCTTAAGGAGCATAGCGGGAGCCATCCCGAGGGTCTTTGACGCCGGTACTCACCGGCACGGTCCCGATCGGGCCCTTCTTTTACGGTGTCGCAAGCTTCGGGCGCCGGTCGTTCTCGCGTCTCGGAAGATTAGGGACGGTCCTCTTTGACGGCATCATTCTTGGCAGCGGCTCTGCTCTCTAGCCGTCGATTCTTCAGAGCAGGATTGCTTCCTTGCTTCCTGATGTTTTTAGGTCTAGAATCCAGGCTTGTTGCACAACTGTATTCTCTGTTCGTAGAGTAAGGTCCTGTCCCTGGCCCTGACGTTCTACTCTGGCGGTGCTGGAGAGCGTCCTCTCGTAGCCATCTCGGTCTCGCCGGTCATCTTCCTCTCCGAGGAATTTTTCCATCCAGATGTCGTTTTTCCATCTGGGCGTCATCTTTCCAGCTGTGATACTTCTCTTGATTCAGCCTTGTAGTTTACAGCGTGCTGTGTGTTGTCAGTCTGAGGATGTGGGTGTTTGGCTCGGATCTGCCCTGCCTGGAGCTGTAGAGTGGAGAGTAAGGTCTCCAATGAACATAGCGATACGCCTTGAGGATTGAGGCAAAGGTTGTGCGGTAACGTGTGTTGACGCGGAAGTAACGGACACTGCTGACAACCAATATGATCAAGCAAATGCCGATTTATTGTTGATACATCCCGGTTAATATAGCCCTTCTAATTCCGTATCATGCGCAAGCTCTCTACTAATTGGTTAACTATATCATGCACGCGCTCCTAGCTAAAGTATGATTTGTTAAGTCTCTATGTTCACGCGCATGGCTCTCTCCACCTGCACCCTGCTTCACGTTCAGCCCCCAGTCGCGTATGCCAGCTGTTTTCCTTCTTCTCAAGGTTGCTTCGTTTACTTTCTCACAGGGAGCTTCATTACTTTCTCACAGACGGCCTCATTATTTTCTCACAGGTGGCTTCAGTATTTTTCTTACAGGCAGCTTCAGTACTTTCTCACAAGCGGCCTTATCGATGTCCTTGAGGCCTGCTACTCAAAAACACAACAATTCAATTCGGTCTGGATTGTTCACTAAGTGCCCCTGGCTCTCCAGGTATCCAACAAATCCCCCTTTTTGTTTTTGAACAATCCAGACCCCAGTCATCATACGTTCCATAACTTTCACAAAGCATTTTAAAATACACCCCAATATCATTAGTGCCAACAGCAAAGCCACTAATATTACCAGCCCATGTACTATCAAATCTTTTAGCCAACCTGTGACTCCCAAAGATTTCAGCCAGTCCGAAAGTCCATTTTCCACTTGTATTGCGTGCATGTTCCGGCGTAACTCTGCCAACTGATAGTGTATTGATTTAGAGTGATCAGAAATATTCATGCAACACATACCTTCAAAATCTTCACATCCATGTCCATGCGCTAATAACAAAAAATCAACGGCTGCCCGATTCTGCAAAATAGCATGACGCATACTATCCATGTCTTCTAACAATCCCGATAACATGCTAGAGGTTAAATTCATTTGCTTTTGTGCCCAACAAGCTAATCTATTTAAGCTAGCTAAAGCTTTTGCAGATGCCACCCAAGGAACAAATATAGATAATGCTATCCGCTCAGCTGTACCCAACAGGGTTAAATTGCCGTCACAGTTGGGAGCTAATACTTTTAGTGATCTCCTTGCTCGAGTACGATTTCGCAATACTTTCATAGATGGAGCAAACATTATCAGTTTTCCAAAATAACACGGTCCTCCTATAGCCCCTTTTGGCACTCCCGACCAGGCCCGATCCCCACAAATTAAGAAGTATCCCAGGGGTATGGCCTTGGCCGTGTCATTCACCCAAAGAGGCATCTTTGAACCTTTGATTTCTGCTCCCACTGCTCCATTACAATAATCTCCTGAGCTGTTTTGATAAGTATACACAGGTTTTCCTTGGGTGTCAGTCATTTTACTAGTTACATCAGTCCATTGGTTCCTGTTCCATGCTGTATTTACCCCCTTTTCTGTAAAAAGGGGACCTCCCAGCATAAAACAAGACCCTGAACCATTTAAGGATCCCATTAGATGTAACTCTTGTGGATCTCAAGGCAAACTGTGATTTAAATGCCTAATCACCAATGCTGCAGCTATTCCAATTTGATTGCTATTCCCAGAACAACACACCGGTCTCTGTCCAGGGCGGAGGCTGGCGCACTCCATCTTTGCGTGGCATGTTTGATTCACCACAGTCTCATTCAAAACAGTGTGATTATTGACCCATCCTTTCCAGTCATCCGGATTCCAATAGGGAGTACCAATCAGACACGTACAAAAAGGATCAGCAGGAGTAGCCATTGACACACAAAACGATGATTGGTTTGTAATGTTGGCAAATGTCAGCCACACGTTTGGTCTGGGGTCAATACGATGTAAGTCTGCAGTCTCACCGACACACCCAGTTACCAGCATCAGGAGGATGATGATGATGCATCCTGCTGTCCCAGGTCTTCCTTCCAAGGTTTCACCCATCGACTTGGAACCCATCGTGGTCCTTCGTCTTGTCAAAACACAAACATAACCTCGACCGGTCATTTTCACTTCTGCTGGACCTCTCCATTCCCCAGTTTTTCTTACAGGCAGCTTCAGTACTTTCTTACAAGTGGCCTTATCGATGTCCTTGAGGCCTGCTACTCAAAAACAAAACAATTCCATTCGGTCTGGATTGTTCACTAAGTGCCCCTGGCTCTCCAGGTATCCAACAAACGTGAAGTTCAGCAGGTTGTTTGCAGCAGGCGAGGACAGCGAGTCCAATAACTTGCGGGTGCCAGGGGATGACCGGTGGCGTGCGGGAGGGGCAGCTGGAGCGCTAGTGGTGAAGATGGAACCTTGAAGTTGTGAGGGCTTTTATGCGCAGGGCTCGATGTGTGGTTTCTTAATGTCTTTTAATGGCAGCCTGCAGTTGGGTTCTAGATGGCAATTCTAAATTTACAATAAGATGTCTTAACATTTGTTAAGGTATTGCTGTGTGTGCAGTTGAATCATCTGATGTTGTTTCTACAGGTGCAGAGGGCAGAGCCACGCACCGAAGGGAGACGGAGGAGCGCGGAGCGGTAAGAAGGGGAGCAGTTGCACGGTATCGGAGGGAACGGGCGATGAGTGACTACAGGCCTAAACTGAGGTATCGCTATTTTTATTTTTAATCTGCGGGTCTGTGGAGACGAGTACTATGAGCGACGGGCACTGGACCGGACTCGGGCGAGGGGAGCGGCGACCCTTGGGCCAAGGTAGCGGTTATTTTTAAGGTGTCAAGCGGCTGGTGGTATTTTAATCAGACCACGTTGTTTGGAGTTTGCAGGTGCTGTGCCTGCCTCGAGGTGACCATAGCGAGTGATGGATCCTAGGCGGGTGAGGTGTTGAGGTAAAGGAGCAGGAGACGGGCCTGGGTGCTGGCAGACTGAGATCTCGGGCAGTGTCTCAGCGTGTGTCTTTCTGCTCGTGGTTTGTTTTTGTTTTGGTTTCTGGGTTTTTTTTGTGTTTTTTTTTTTTTTTGTAGGTACCACTCAGAGCGACAGTGCCCTGTACCGAAGAGCAACGTGAGAAGGTGAGGAGGTTGCGGGCCAAGACGTAAGAGTCTGTTTTAACACAGTGACTCAGCGTGATGTTTCTCCTCGGTGTCGCAGGTTGTGTGCGGGCCACCTGCGGAGCAGCGTGAGTGTTTGAGGTGAGCTGCCCCGTGGTGGAGAGGAGGAGGGTGGGGCCGGTGATTTCTTCTAATAGCAACGATAATCTCGTGTCTCTCACTATCTCAGGTGCCTCAGTTGAAGGACAGCCACAGCGTTTGACTGTGGAATGGGCCATGGAGCGCGTGAGCGGTATACATCGCTTTGTCTGTGGTGGGGCTCCTTGTAGGAAACACTCGTGTCTATGGATGCAGCGCTGTTTTGTGAGGATCGGTGTCTGCTTGTCTTTTTGCAGATGACTAAGAGCGTCCCAGCCACCGCAGGCGTAATACAGCGGAACAACCGCGGTTTTTTTCATCGTTGATGGATTCAGACTCCCGGCCCTCTGAAAGTTAAGTTTGGGCACGGGCGCTCGAAAGGGGCAGGAGAAGGGAGGGGTCCAGGCTAGCGATTTCAGGAAGGGATTTTAATAGTAGCGTGGAGCGGAAGGCCTGTCCAGGAACGGTCCCTTTCAGCAGGTAAAGGGGGTGGGTTACCATTCTGCAAGATGATAGTGTGCCGAGCAGGGCAGTTCCAGCCACCGTCGGTCGTCGTTCTGTTTGCGCGGTCCATCTTTCGCATTCTAGACATTCCTCGGATCTCGGCATTCTCCTTTCACTCGAGGCGTACGGCGGACGCCTCGGGCACCAGCCTTTGGGTCCCAAACGTGGGTTCTCGTCGGCACGGTCCCGATAGGGCCCTTCTTTTATGGCGTAACGATGTTTGGGTGCGGATTGTTCTCACCTGTCAGAAGTCGGCAGATGATCCTCTCTTCTGGCGTTGTTCTTGGCTGTGTGAGCGGCTCTGCTCTCCAGCAGTTCTTTTTCAGGGACTGGGACTTCTTCCCTGCATCCTGAGGTTCTCTAGATGTCGAAGCCAGGCTTCTCGCACATATGTCTCCTCAGATCGGGGAGTAAAGTCTTGTCCCGGGCCACGACGCTTTGTTCTTTCTCTGACAGAGTACCTCGCGTCATTGCTGTCTTGTACCCTCAGGTCTTAGTCATCTTCCGTCTTGGCGTCATCCTTTGGGCCAAGAGCGTTTCTTGTTATTTGAGGCGTATAGTTCGGCATTCTGGCTAGCGTCTGCGTGTGTGTTTGTGCGTGTTTGGCTCGGAGCTGCCGCGCTTGGACCCATAGAGCGAGGGTGAGGTGGAGTAGCGATAATGGTCTGCGATGAACACGGCTATACACCCGGGTGGCGGAAGCAAAGGTGGTATAGTTCTGTGGCAATGAGCAGGCGTGGGAAGAGCCGCTTTTGTAGCCTTTTGCAGGTGGCGATGGGATGACCGGAGCCGCCTGGGAGGGGCAGCCTCAGTCGGAGTGGAGCAGACGGGATCTCGAAGGTGTGAAGGTTTGTAGGGACAGAGTCTAATATTTGATTTCTGTAGGCCTTGTAATGGCAGCCTGCGGTTGGGTCGTAGGGCGGGGATATTGTTAAATTTGAAAAAAGACTTTTTTGAATCTGCTAAGGTATCGCTCTGCATGCGGTCGACTAGGTTCACGTTTCTACAGATGCAGCGGGCTGAGCTGCGCACCGAGGGGCGGTGGAGGAGAGGCGAGCGTTTAAGATGCCAGGTGAGCCTGCGGTATTAGATGCGACGAGCGATGAGCGGGTATAGGACTGAACTGAGGTATTGCTTTTTTTCCTTTTAATTGCAAGGGCGGTAGAGCAGACTCAGGCGAGGTGAGAGGCGACCGGTGCGTCGAAGCAGAGGTTATTATTTTCAGGTGTTGTGTAGGGATTGAAATATTTAGTAATCTTCAGTTTTGGTTTGCAGATGCCGTACCAGCTCGAACATTGGAACCGGAACAGACGGATCTTAGGCGGGCAGGTCCCTCGGGTAAAGGGGACGGAGTCGGGCATAGTCGCAGCCGACCGAGCGTTTGGGCAATATGTCAGCGTGTGTCTTTGTGTTTGGGTTTCTCGTAGGTCTCCTTTGCAGGCTTTGAGGGAGGGCGGTCCACCCTGAGGAGCGGATTCGGAAGGTGAGGAGGTCAGGAGCCAGGTTGTTGTTTACCAGCCATGTTTTATGTGGTGACTCAGCATAGCGTTTTTACTTTGTGTCGCAGGTTCTGCGCGGGCCCTGTGCAGAGCCACACGAGCATCTGAGGCGAGCCGGGTGACGGCCTGGAGGTGGGTGGGGTCGGTTATTTATCACGAGTCTAATAGTAATTTTGTCTCTCGCTACCTTAGGTGCCACAGCGAAGGATAGCTGCGGTGTTTGACTCTGGCATTGGCACCGACCGGGTGAGCAGATCAAACTGTTTCGTCAGAGGTGGGGCGTGCCATGGGAAATGTCTGTGTCGATCCACGTGAGGCTGCGTAACGGTGCTGTTGTGTTAGGGTCGTTAGGGGTTAGGGTCGTTAGGGGTAGCGACCATTAGGGTTAGGGTTTTGGGCGGTTAGGGTTTTGGGCCGGGGTTAGGGTTTTGGGCCGGGGTTAGGGCTAGGGGCCGGGGTTTTGGGCCGGGGTTAGGGCTAGGGGCCGGGGTTTTGGGCCGGGGTTAGGGCTAGGGGCCGGGGTTTTGGGCTAGGGGCCTGGGTTTTGAGCCGGGGTTAGGGCTAGGGGCTGGGGTTTTGCGCCGGGGTTAGGGCTAGGGGCCGGGGTTTTGGGCTAGGGGCTGGGGTTTTGCGCCGGGGTTAGGGCTAGGGGCCGGGGTTTTGGGCTAGGGGCCTGGGTTTTGAGCCAGGGTTAGGGCTAGGGGCCGGGGTTTTGGGCCGGCGTTAGGGCTAGGGGCCGGGGTTAGGGCTAGGGGCCGGGGTTTTGGGCCGGGGTTAGGGCTAGGGGCCGCGGTTAGGGCTAGGGGCCGGGGTTTTGGGCCGGGGTTAGGGCTGGGGGCCGGGGTTAGGGCTAGGGGCCGGGGTTAGGGCTGGGGGCCGGGGTTAGGGCTGGGGGCCGGGGTTAGGGCTGGGGGCCGGGGTTTTGGGCCGGGGTTAGGGCTAGGGGCCGGGGTTAGGGCTAGGGGCCGGGGTTTTGGGCCGGGGTTAGGGCTAGGGGCCGCGGTTAGGGCTAGGGGCCGGGGTTTTGGGCCGGGGTTAGGGCTGGGGGCCGGGGTTAGGGCTAGGGGCCGGGGTTAGGGCTGGGGGCCGGGGTTAGGGCTGGGGGCCGGGGTTAGGGCTGGGGGCCGGGGTTAGGGCTGGGGGCCGGGGTTAGGGCTAGGGGCCGGGGTTTTGGGCCGGGGTTAGGGCTAGGGGCCAGGGTTAGGGCTAGGGGCCGGGGTTTTGGGCCGGCGTTAGGGCTAGGGGCCGGGGTTAGGGCTAGGGGCCAGCGTTAGGGCTAGGGGCCGGGGTTTTGGGCCGGGGTTAGGGCTAGGGGCCGGGGTTTTGGGCCGGGGTTAGGGCTAGGGGCCGGGGTTAGGGCTAGGGGCTGGGGTTTTGGGCCGGGGTTAGGGCTAGGGGCCGCGGTTAGGGCTAGGGGCCGGGGTTTTGGGCCGGGGTTAGGGCTGGGGGCCGGGGTTAGGGCTAGGGGCCGGGGTTAGGGCTAGGGGCCGGGGTTTTGGGCCGGGGTTAGGGCTAGGGGCCGGGGTTTTGGGCCGGGGTTAGGGCTAGGGGCCGGGGTTAGGGCTAGGGGCCGGGGTTTTGGGCCGGGGTTAGGGCTAGGGGCCGCGGTTAGGGCTAGGGGCCGGGGTTAGGGCTAGGGGCCGGGGTTAGGGCTAGGAACCAGGGGTTTGGGCCGGGGTTAGGGCTAGGGGCCGGGGTTAGGGCTAGGGGCTGGGGTTTTGGGCCGGGGTTAGGGCTAGGGGCCGGGGTTTTGGGCCGGGGTTAGGGCTAGGGGCCGGGGTTAGGGCTAGGGGCCATGGTTAGGGCTAGGGGCCGGGGTTAGGGCTAGGGGCCGGGGTTAGGGCTAGGGGCTGGGGTTAGGGCTAGGGGCTGGGGTTAGGGCTAGGGGCCGGGGTTTTGGGCCGGGGTTAGGGCTAGGGGCCGGGGTTAGGGCTAGGGGCCGGGGTTAGGGGCCGGGGTTAGGGCTAGGGGCCGGGGCTGGGGGGATCCGGTCCCTGGGCAGGGGATCCGGTTCCGGGGGTGGTCCCGGCCGCCGGGGGGGTCGCTGCAGCCCCGCCCCCTCCCCGCTCCCCCGCCCCCGGCTGGGCGGGTCCCGGTCACGTGCGCCGGGGGCCGGGCTCCGGGGCGATAAAGGGCAGGGGGGGTGGGCGGGGAGCGGGGCGTCCGGTCCGATCGCCAGCGGTGAGCACGGTCCTTACGTCCCCCGCCCTCCCCGCCCCCCCCCCCCCGCCGCCCCGCCCTAGGGGGACACCAACCGCGTGGGGGTCGCCCCGGCCTGGGGAGGGGGTAACTCGGAGTTCCCCCATCCTGGGGGGCGTTGGGGGTGGGGTCTGACCCCCCCGCCCCCTCGTTTCTGCCCCCCTCAGCCATGGCCAGCAGTGAGCCTGGGACGGCGCAGCCCAAAACGGAGGAGCAGCAGGTCAGTGGGGGCGAGGGGGGGGGTTGGACGTGGGGGGGTCCGTGCTTGGGGTTATCCCACCCTTAGAGACTCCTCAGTACCCCAAAGCCATCCTCAGGGGGCTGGGGACACGCAGTGCCCCCCGTCCCCTATGAGATTTGGGGGTTCCATCACCCCCCTCTGCCCCCCAACTCATCCTGACCCCCTTAACACGCCCCCTGTCCCCCCCCCAGAGCATCGGGACGCGGGTGGCCAGCCTGCCCCTGGTCAGCTCTGCCTACGACATGGTCTCCACCGCCTACGCCACCACCAAGGAGAGCCACCCCTACGTCAAGTCCGTCTGCGACGCCGCCGAAAAGGGGGTGAAGACGCTGACGGCGGCGGCGGTCAGCGGGGCCCAGCCCATCCTCACCAAACTGGAGCCGCAGAGTGAGTGGGGCTGGGGCAAGGGTGGGGGGCCTGGCACCCCATGGGCTTTGGGGTGCCCAAAAAGTGGCCCTAGCAGAGCCCCCGCAAGGCAGTGGGGTAGGAAGAAGCTGTTTTCTCATCTCGAGGTTCCACCACCACCAAACACACCCGCAAAGGGCTGGGTGGGCTGGAGGAGAAGCTGGGGGGGAAGCACCCCATGTATTTTGGAGGATGCCAAAAAGTGGCCCTAGCAGAGCCCCTGCAAGGCAGCGGGGGGTTAAAAACCATCGATTTTCCCCGTCTCCAGTTTCCACCGCCAACGAATACGCCTGCAAGGGGCTGGATAAGCTGGAGGAGAAGCTGCCCATCCTGCAGCAGCCCACGGAGAAGGTAGTAGGGTGGGGTGGGCAAACACCAACAGCGTCCCCCAACAGTGCCACTTAACAGAGGATTGTTCACCCCCCAACCAGCTCCTCTCGGACACCAAGCAGCTGGTGACCTTCACGGTGACAGGGGCCAAGGATGTCCTGACCAGCACCGTGGCCGGGGCCAAGGACGTGGTGACCAGCGGGGTGACGGGCGTGATGGACATGACCAAAGGGGCTGTGCAGGGCAGTGTGGAGCTCACCAAGTTGGCGGTGAGCAGCGGCGTCGGCACTGTCATGGGCTCGACCGTGGGCCAGATGGTGGTGAGCGGGATGGGGTCCGTGCTGGAGAAGTCAGAGGAGCTGGTCGACCATTACCTGCCCATGACAGATGAGGAGCTGGGTAAGGAGCTGATCGCGACCCCCTGGAGATGTGCCGTGGGCCGGGGGTCCCCTTGGAGAGGGGCGGGGAGAGCCTGGGCAGGGCCGTGCTGGCTCTACGTGGGGCTGGAGGTGGTGGGGCCACCTCAGCAGCTCCTCTCTCGCAGCCAAGCTGGCCACGGCTGTGGAGGGCTTCGAGACGGAGCAGCAGAAGCAGCAGCAGAGCTACTTCGTGCGTTTGGGCTCCCTCTCGACCAAACTGCGGCACCGAGCCCTCCAGCACTCGCTGGGCAAGCTGCAGAGCGCCCACCGCAGCAGCCAGGACGTGCTGGCCCAGCTCCAGTGCACCCTCGACCTGGTAGGACCCATCCCAGTGTCCTCCCCCTCCCCGATGCCACCCCGCAACTGTGGCAGGCCACACACGCCAGGCTCTGCCTCTCGTCCCAGGCGGAGCACCTCAAGCAGGGCATGGACCAGAAGTTGCAGGGAGGGCAGGAGAAGCTGCAGCAGATGTGGCTGGAGTGGAGCAAGAAGCAACCGGGTGGTGGCAAGGACCTGGTGCCACCAGAGGTTGGTGGAGGGCGAGGAGGGGTGGGCTCTTTGGGGTCAGCCGGTGTCCCCTTCACCACCCCTTTGTCCCCCAGCAGCCGGTGGAGTCGGGCACGCTGGCCCTGCTGCAGGGCTTGACACAACAACTCCAGAGCTCCTGCCAGCCCTTGGTCTCCAGCCTCCAAGGTCTCCCCGCCAGCATCCAGGAGACGGCAGGGCAGGTCCGGCACAACGTCGAGGAGCTACGGGCAGCCCTCGCCTCCGCCGCCTCCCTCCAGGACGTGACGGGCAGCGTGCTGGCCCAAGCCCGTGCCCATGCCACCAAAGCTCGCCAGCTGATGGATGAGCTGGTGGAGCACGTGGCCTTCAACACCCCCTTGACCTGGCTGGTGGGACCCTTCACCCCCTCAGGCCAACAGCTGGTGGACCTGGAGATGAAGTAGCATCCTCTGGGGTGGGGCGACATCGGTGTCCCCCTGCTCAAGCCTCACTAGGAGCATCTACTAACTCCTGCCCGGCCCACCTTGCCCCTAACCTTAGTGCCTGCTTGTATGAGGGACCTCTCCTGCCCGCCCCAAATGCAGCTCAGTCACTTGTCACCCGTCCCGGCGACGTGCAGTAACGTGCCTTGGTTTCCCCAAGTGCCTCCTGGGGTCCCCACGTGTCCCCTCATCCTCGGTGCCTTCAAGCCCCTGGTCTGGTGGGGTCAGGGGTGGCTCGTGAAGCAATAAATTCTGGACAGTTTTGCACCGGACTGAGGCTTTTCTGGGGGGGTGGTGGTGGGTGGTGTCGGGGTCCTTGCGGCTGCGTGTCCGTGTACAGGCTCAAGGGGAGCGATGACGTCAGAGGGGCTGGGGGTTGCAGCAGCGTCGCTGGAGGGGACAGCCGGGTGCTGAGCCCTTGGGACATCGTCCTCTTCCCTCTCGCCCCCACGGCTGAGGGTGCGTGAAGAGGGGCTCTGGAGGAACGGCTCCCACATGGCCAAAGTCCTGGGGACCCCCACATCCTGGGCCCCCCATCCACCCCGCAGCCGGGGTGGGAGGCCAGGAGCAGGCGGTGGGAGCCGGATGCCCCCAGCCCCAGGGCGCAGGGTGCAGCACTCTGCCCCCCGCTTGCAGGCAGAGCTGTCCAGGCCCCTGCAGATGAGGATCCCCGCAGCGGGTGGGTGCTGCTCCCTGCCTCCTACTCCTCTCAGCCCCTCTGTCCTCTTGCCTGCTGTCTGCATCCCGCTGCCCCGCTTCCCATTTGTCTCTTTTTGGCTCTGTCCTCCTGTCTGTATTTTTTTTTTTTTTTTCTCTCCAGCTCTCTGACCTGCTCCCCTCTTCCCCTCTTTTCTCTCTGTCATTCTTGGACATGAACTGGAACTCTCTCTCTGCAATCTTGTCTCCTGTTCCCTGTCCCTCTCTGCTTACATCCCACTGTCCCGGTCCCCATCCCTCGCTATCCCTCTGAGCGTGTCCTTGACCGTGTTTTTTCTTTCCCCATCTCTGTCCAGCTCCATTTCTGTAGTGTTTTTTTTTTTTCTCCCTTCCCTCTCTTGGTTACTCTGCTTTTATTCCCATTCCTACTTTTTTTCCTCTTTCTCCCCCTGTCCTGCTCTGTGCCCACCCCCCCCACTCCCCTAGCATCCTGCTGTGTGTTACCCATCTTTCTCCCTGTTGATTTCTTTCTTTCTCCCCATCCCTCTCGGTTTCCTTCTGCCCATCTGATGTGTCCCACCCCCACTTACACGTCCTGGTCGCTGTTTCCTCTCATTTTCCTCCTCTTGCTCCTTTTCTTTCTCTGCCTCTACCCTGCTGCCCATCGCTGCTGTTTCCTCTTACCTCTCTGTCCCGCTCCTTGTCCCTGTCAGTCTTTCACTTTGTTCTGCCTCTGTTTTTTGGGGGGTTTCTCCATTTCTGTCCTTTTCCCTGTACCTTTTTTTTCTCTCTGGTCCTCAGCTCTTGTCCCTCATCTTATTTTTCTATCTGCCTTCCCTCTCTTTTTCTCTGGACCGTCTGTGCTGTTCCCTTTTTTCTTTCCTTTCTCCAACTCTTTGTCTTACCTGTCCCTCTCTGACTGTCTCTCTCCTCCTGTCCTGCTCCTTGGCCCGATTACCTCACCTCTGTTCTGCTTTGAGTCCTTTTTTTTCCTCAGGCACTGGCTTGCTGTTGTTCTCTCACTCGTTTGCTCTCTCTCTCAGCATTCTGCTCCCCGTTCCTCTCTCTTTTCCAGTATCCCATTTTCTGGCTCCCCATGCCTCACCAGTTGTCTGTATCCCTCTGTCCTTCCTCCTGTCTCTCCTTGTCCCTCTGGCCTGCTACCTCTCACAGGTTGGTTTTTTTTTTTTCTCTTTTTCTTTCTCCATCTCTCTGCCTCGGTCCTGCAACTCTCCTCCTCTCTCTGTTTCTAATGTTTTATTTATTTATTTTTCTCTCTCTGCCCTGATTGCTGTCCCTTTTCCCTGGTGCTCTCTGTCCTCCATCCTCCCGCTAACCTTTTGTCCACATGTGTCCACACCACTCCTGTCCCATCATTCCTCGCTGCGTCCCCGTCTGGCTCGCTGTCCCATTGTCCCCTCTGTCTACCTCCCTGGCCTTTTTTCTCATCGTGCGGTCCATCACTGGTTTTCTTTTCTCCTTCTCTTTCTCCTGATCTCTCTGTCTCTTTTTTTTTTTTTCTTCCCCCCCCTCAATCCCTCCAACTTGTTACCATCTTTTTTTTCCTCTCTCCCTCCTTCTTTATTCGTCTTGTTCAGTTTCTCTCCCGTTCCATCTGTCCCGCTCCCCACTCGTAACTGTCTCTCTCTTTTCCTCCTGTCCACGTGAGCGAGGCTGCGTGTCTCATAAGAGCCGCGAGGCATCCATGTATCCTCTTAGGTGGAGGGGCAGCCAAGCGACCGGAGTTAGGAAGAGAAAGGGAGAAGGCGACAGAAGCGTCTGAACTGTCTGATTTTCCTCACGGTGCTGAGAGTGAGAGCTGCGGTGAGTCCCAGGCCCTCAGGGCTCTGTCACCCCTCTTCTGTGTCCTGGGGTGTCCCTGCTCCTCCGCTGGCCCACTCCTTCCCATCCTGCCATGATTTATTTTTTTTTTCCTTTCCCTCTGTACCTCTGTTCTCCATCTTGCTCTGAGCAGCTCCCTGTCCCCATCTTTTAGATCCTCCCTCTCTCTGCCCTGTAGCTCGTGGCTATTTTTTCCTGGTCCAGCTCCTGGACACTATTTTTCTACGGCCTTTTGGTATTTTTGCTGTCTCTCGCTCCCTGTCCCTCTTTTCAAGGTCTTTCTTCCCGGCCCTGTGGCACGTGACGATTCTGTTTCTGTCTCTGTCTCTATCCTGCTCCCTGCCCCTTGTTTTGAATTTGCCCCTCTCTGTCCTGTTGCCCGTTGGTGCATTTTCCTTTCTCCATCTCCCTCGGTCCTGTTGCTTACCTGTTTTTTCTAAGCCTTCCCTCTCTGCCCTGTAGCCCATCACTATATTTTTATTTCACTGTCTCAGTTCATTGCTTCTTTCCTTTCTGCCTCCCTCTCTGTCCATCTCGCTGTCCCCATTTTTAAACTCTCCTCTGAGCAGTAGCCTGCTGCAGGTTGGTTTTTTTTCTTTTTTTTCTTTTTTTTCTTTTTTTTTCCTTTCTCTGTCTGTCTCTGTCCAAGCCCTTGTCCCTAGTTTTGAATTCCTCACTCTCTCTGGAGGCCTGTCAGGACTTTTCCCCTTCTTAGTCTCTCTCTCTCCAGCTCCCTGCCCCTGTTTTTGAATTCCTCCCTGTCTGCCCTGTTACTCATTACCATTTTTGTTTTCTCAATCTCTCTTGGTGCAGATCCTGATTCCTTTTTTTTTTTTTTTAATTTTATTTTTTCCCCTTTTTATCCGTCTTTCCCTCTGGCTCTCTCTCCCAGTTTCTAAATTCTTCCCTCTCTGCCCTCTAGCACGCAGCGATGCAGTTTGTTTTGTGGTGTTCCCCCGTGAGCCCCTCTCCTCCATCCTTTGCTGTCCTGCCTCCCTGTCCCTGTTTCATCCCTCCAGCTCTGCCCTGTCCCTGTTATGTTTTTGTCTTTCTCCATTTCTTCTAGACTGGCATCCTGCCACTGCTCTTTACCTCCTCGCTGTTGTGATACTGAGGTTTTTCCTGCGCCTTCATCCTGCTCCCCATCCTTCTTGGTTGGTCTCTGTCCTGCTCCCTCTCCCTCCTTCTGCTCCCTCTCTCCCTGCTGCTGCTTTGCCCACCTCTGTTGGGCTTCCTGTCCCCGTCCTTCGCTGTCCCATTCCCTGCCACCCCCCCCGTCCTGCTGGCTGCCACTTCTCTTCTCTTCTAGCATCCCGCTCTGCGTTTTTGGCAGCATCCCCCTCGGCCCGGCGCTCCAGGAACCAGCAGACCGGCTGTCCGGTTCCCCGTCGAGCAGGGGGCCGGGAACGACCGCCGAGGTGTCCCGGGGCAGCGGAGGGGCCCTGAGCTCCGGAGCAGACTCGCTCCTGCGTGACTGAATAAACACTCGCTGTCTCCTTCACCCTCATCTCTGCGTTTGTGCTGCCTTTGCCCGGGGCCAGGGGCTGGGAGGAGCCCGGGGGGGGGGACGGGGACGAGGGGACGCGCTGCAGGGGTCGGGCCATGGCCCCCCAGGTCCCGCCGGGCTCCAGCTGCGGGCTGGGGCTGGAGGAGCGCCGGGGGCGGGCGGTGACGGTGATGGCGGCGGCCCCGGCCTGCAAAGGGCGGGGTGCTGGTGGCGGGGCTGGGGCTACCCTGCACCGGGTGGCCGCGGAGGGGCCGGGCGGGTCCCGGGGAAAGCCCCGAGGAGCACAGCAGTGCCTGCGGGGGGGGCGGCCGGGCCGGCGGGGTCCGTGCGGTGGGCTGCGCCGTAACGTAGCCGGTGGCAGCGGCTGTCTGGAGCCGGAGCCGGGCGGCAGGAACGGCCCGGAGCCGCGCAGGGGATCCCCGGGCCGCGCTCGGCGCAGGGGGCGCGGTGTGCCCGCAGGGAAGGCTGCCTCCCGCGGCATGCTGGGAGCTGTAGTCCTGGGGAAAGAGGCTTCCCGTTGGCCATTATGGCTCCCCGGAGCATGCCGGGAGGTGTAGTCCTTCGGCACTCGGCTGCCGGGCGGCCACGCCGTGCTGGCCAGCGCATGCCGGGAAGTGTAGTTCTGGCAGACTCGGCTGCCGGAGTCCCTGCTGCCGCCCGCGCAGTGCGGCACCACCGGTAGTTTCGCTGCCGGTTCCGCGGGGTTTCTGCGGGCTGCCGGCCGCCCGACGAGCGATGGATCATAGAATCATAGAATGCTGCGGCGCTCGCCCGCGCTCCCTGCTGCCGCCTGGCGAACCGACCCCGGTACTGCAGCTGGGCGGTAACCGGTGTGCTGGTCAATGGCGGAGCTGGTGGGTAGGTTTTATTTTTTGGGTTTTGGTGTTTTTTGTTTTTTTTTTTGCAGGTGGTGATGAGGAGCTGAACAAGCGCAGCACCATCTTAGCTAGCGTGGGGTTGTTCTTTTGAGGATGGAGTCAGATTTCTGGCCGTTTGAGAGCTCAGTTGAAGGACCACGACCACGGAGAGGGTATGAACGTGACGGAGCGAAGAGGGCTGCCTGCGAAGTCTCTCGGGACGGCGAAGGGAGGAGTTGTTAGTGCCAGGGTGTGCTGGGCAAGAGCTGCAGCCTGTGCTGTGCTGTCTTTTACGCAGTCTCTACGCTGGATAATGTTTGTGGGCCCGTAGACACGCTGGCAAGGGCCGGTGAGGAGCAGCAAGAGCAGCACTTCTGGTGTGGGAGCAGTCATCCAACATTCTTTAGTTTTAGGAATTTTTTTCCTGTGGACAGCCGGGCAGAGGTGATGGTAAATGCTGGAGCCATCTACGCAGGTGGTGCTGCCGTGATGGGCCACCCAGGTTGTACCACATCATGAGACACCTTGCCAAAAAAAAAAATAAGGAACACCTAACACAGCAGCACTGGAGCATTTGGTGGGGACCCAGAAGGGTCGTAACGTTCCTGTCCTCACCTAGATGGGGAAGGATGGATTTACTTCGGGGAGGCTCCTCTGCCAAGCACAGCTCCGCCATTACAGAGTAGGGGTGAACTCGCAACCTGCCGTATTTTTGCCGCAGGCACTCACGAAGGCCCAGCAGCACCCCCGGCAGTCAGCTTGTTGCAAAACCTCCGAAGTGTTGCAAACCTGTTACAAACACCAGCTCGCAGATAGGAGACCGCATACCCTTTCCATCTCAATTTGGGCATGGAGGACTTTAACCAGTGGAATTACAATCAATAACAATATCAATGATTGATAATAGCAAAATACTGGATTAATGTGAATTTAGAATGTAGGTGTAGGGTGATTCTTACTAACCATAGAACTACAGGGTTAAGTTTTATATATGAAATATCCTTATTAGTTTGGTATGTCAGGGGTAGTTAGGATAGTGGCAGAACTAGGCACCAGTTATGCAGCTGGGGCCTTGAGCTGTCACTTTCAAGCCAGAGAAGAAACATAAAACTCCCTTCTCTTAGAAAGGCAACATATCCTTATCCTAATTAGTCCGGTATGTCGGGGTGGTTAGGCACCAGTTATGCAGGTGGGGCCCTGAGCCGTTGCTTTCAAGCCAGAAGATTTAAGGGCAAGGCGACCTGGTTCTCTGATCTGTATATGGAGGTTTCAAGGAGGGAGCGTTCTGACGACCCCGAGACCGCCAGAAAGACCCCCCGATTCAAATTACTTAGCATGCAGGAGTGGGAGGAGGCGTATTATAAAGATTTATCAGAATGTTGATGTTTATGCATGACAATATCTTGTAAAATCTATTGAATATGCGTATCGAATGTGTATTTAAGGGTGCTATTGAATCAGACAGGCGCGCACGCTGGGTGGAGCGATCCCCCGTGCGCCCAGCGCTGCAATAAAGGAGTGCCTGCTTCTTAACTTCTCATTGCTGTTAAGGAGTTTTATTCCGGATTTCGGTAACAAGCTCAGCTACAAAACTGCTCTGCTGCAGAGGAGGCAGAGGGGAGAGCTGTGTAAAGAGGAGGAGGACGTGTTCCCAGAGCAGATCCCTGCCCTCCAGTACCTGGAATACGCCCTCCTCTCCACTGCCTTCTCCCTGAGGGTTTTCTGTCACCTGTGAAGGTCTGGCCTCTGTTTTCAGCCTTAGAAGACATTTCTTTCTTTCTTTTCTAGAAAGAAAAATCACCAGTTTGAACCAGCACACGGGTTTCACGGGCCACGAAGGAGGCACACACACACTGCCGGGCACACTGCGACTGCTGGGTGCCGCTGCCGGGCCCCTGCCCTGCCCGAAAAGCGGGCCCTTGGGCCCGAGCCCCACCCGGGAAGCTGTGCCAGCGGCTCTCCCTCCTCCCCGGGCTCCCGCCGGCCCACGGGGAAGCCAGGCTGCTGGGCAAGCACGGAGCCCGGGCCTTACACGTCCCTACAGCAAGAAGGGGCCCAGCGAGGAGAAGGCCTCAGGCCCTGGGCCGTTAGGAGGGGGCAGAAGGGAAGCACAACCCCTCAGTTCCCTGCTCCACAGCTCTGGTCCCTGCGGTTCCTGAGACTCATAGCGAAGGGAACAGACTTCTTGCCACATTTTTAAGCATTCAGACAGTCATCGGGTAGCCAGCCCCTACCACAGCTGCTGCCAGGTTCTCAGGTAGCCCGTTTTTCACCCTATTGAAGCTGTCTTGCCTCAAATCAGCACTCCCCCCTTCAAATCAATGGGAATTTTCTCACCTCACAGTGCTGAAATCTTGCTCAGGGTTTGTAAATGTTTTTCTATCATACTATTTTACTTCTGACTATAGAGAAGGGATGATGTAAGCTCTTACAGGGGTCTATTCCTTCAAATAATGCAAGGAGATTCCAATTTTTTGAGCTTCCAGCAGCAAACAGTTCTCCAACAACTCTGTTCATCAAGCCTACTCACTCAGTTTATTTTTTCCAAGGGAAAAGGACAAACAAATAAGGAAATGAAAAACGTTAAAATATTTAAATATTATTACATTTATAATCAGAAAAAAAATATGTAAATCAACTGCATTGAATTTTCTGTTAGCTTTTAAATATTCACTTCAATATACATTTGTTCTTTAGGACACACAAGAGATAAATAATTGAGTTACCATTGCTAGATAAATCAACTCTTTTTTCCTGAGCTGCAAACATTCTAGATTATAAACGTGAAGTTGCTATCCAGTAACTACAAATGGAAACTAAACAGATCAAAGTGAGCAAGCAGGAGCCCACACTTGAGTACCCAGAGGCCAAATTTACTGAGACAGAGAGTAGCACCTCCACAATTTCAGATCAGTAAATCAAGACCGAATGGCTCTTAAATGTAAAACCCAGCTCTGTGTTTTCACTTGTGTTACAAACAACATGAGAGTGCACAATTTAAAACAATCAATCTTCCCCTCCTTCCCCCTCCCCCCCCAAAAAAAAAACCCAACCCCCACAACAATTTGGAGGTATCTGTGGTTTTAAATGTCTAAATAGATTGTGGTGGCTCCTCCAGCCACAGCTACTGGGGCACCTCCTTCCATTTTGGCTTCAGCATCTTTCCTCTTAGCGCTGAGTACAAGAGCGGAGTTCACATTGCACAGCAGTACTTGTAAAAATGCACCGACGTCTCTTATTTGGGAGATCAACTACAATAGTCCAAACTACTCACATACAATCCCTGTTAGTTCCTGTGGGGGTGGGAGCAGACAGACAGAACGAAGAGCTTCAGTGCTTAAATCCTGTTGGAAAACCAGATTTCTGTGAGCTGCAGACTTTGACAGCACCAGGACAACAGGACAGCACTTGACAACAGGTCAAGTCAGACATCTAGCAAAGAAAACTGTTTTATGGCTAGAAGCATCAACTGCTAGCCACTTGTGTATACGTGGACATGTGCTCCCCTGCTTCTTCCTTCCAGGCCAGGAAAACCGATAAAAGGAACAGGTAAAAATACGGGCAACGAGAATCAGCTACACACAGCTCCTCTGCAACGCTGTCGAGAACTTTTATCTGACCAGAACAGCTGCTGGATTTCTGCCTGTGTGTTGTGTTGGTGACAGAATACTGTAGTATGGATCAGCACCATGTTTTCTTGTTTTGTTTTGTTTTTTCCCCAAAATCTAGCAGAATAGCAGGGTCTATTTCCAAGCTTCTCTGTCAGCTTCCCAACGGAAAGAGCAATGTGGGAACTCAGTTCACTTCCAGGATGGGCACTCGGTCAAACTTCACCTTCTCACAGCTGGAACAATCTCAGATTTGAGTTTCAGTGTACACGCACTTTGCTCAAAGGCATAAACCTTTATCTGCAGTAAAAACTGCTTTCCACGGCAGTCAGCTACAGACACACAATCAGATTACAGGGCAAATTACCCTCGTGTAGGAGAGGGCGATGGACAATTGCCCTTCAGCTTTATGAACTTTCCTCATTTACCTCTATTCCCCTTTCTTTCAGCCAGCTGCCACTGGCTTCTGGCACCGCATCAGGAGCGTTAGCAGTTGACTGTCGACACAACAAGTGTTTGCTTTAACGCTACAACCTCGACAGGGACATAGCTGCAACCACACTGGGTTGTACTGGTGGAAGTTTTTGACTCTGAAGTTTGAGCTTCTCATCTGGAAGACGAAAGGCTGACAGTCTCCACTGTGAGGAAGAACACTCTGGGCCTGTTCTGTTCTCTCTTGCCCACTACTTGCAAATTTTATAGGCATCAAGTCAAGCTGCAGCAGGATTGCTAATAATTTTGGGGTTTTTTTTTCTATTTTTCTCAGTGAAGTAACAGAGCTTCATTAGGCCTGGCTAAGTAATCTGCTGGGTCGGAGGGAACACCCCCTCTCCGAGTGTAACACACTAGAAACGTCTGATGCAGCCGGAGGCCTCTGAAACTACTTCCAAATATTCCGAATCTACAGATAAGTTCCTCAAATAGCCACCGTACTGTGCACGTTCTGAACCCACACAGTTCAGAGCATGCACCTTCCCGTAGCACAACACACGTAGTCTCTAAGGGCAGAGCATAAAAGTCAGCAAAGAACAAACAAGACTCGTCTTCCAGCCACTCCAGCAACTTCTGAAGTCATGATAAATTCATTTGGCAGAGGAGTGTCAGGAACGCTTCACGCATACAGAGAGAAGTATTTTAAATAAGCACTCGATGGATAAGAAAAAGGCAAGTTTCCCTGTAGGGTTGGTATTTCAGGAGAGCTTGGTGCCATGCCACCTGCTGATGTTCCAGTGAGCCACTGACATCGGCATGGGCTCCTGGAAAAGAAGCGACCCTTGAAAGAATAAGTTGCTACGTATTTAAAGTATCAGAACGCAGACATCATGGGGCAAGGGTACTCCAAGGAGGAAACTACAGTGAAACGAACAAAAATGGATGGAAATCAGCGCTTTGGTCACCATCCAAAGGAGAAGGACAGCAACTGGCCACAACAACCCCTTCCTAATAAGCGCAGCTGTGGTGCAGACAAGGACGCACAGCTTGAATGTTCCTTGCATACAGAAAAAGGTAACACATTCATTCAAACCCAGAAGAGCTTTTCAGCCTCTGTAAAAGATGCTATTTTAAATACAAGTAGTCATTTTTTTAGAAAAAGGTAGTCACCGTGGCCTGTGAAGAGACCTCATCTGCATAGAATGAGTTACAGAAAGGACGCAAACGTTGCTGAGTGGTATGCAACCAGAACATCTAGAACTGTAACTAGCCTAGGACTTGTAGTCAGTATCTTGATAGATTTTCCAGAAGAACTTGGGGGTAAACAAAGTGCAGCACTGCCCAGAAAGGGCATTCAGCTCTCAACAGAAAGTGGTGACAAGTATCCTGCTTACCTTAGATGGTGGAATTCAGGAAAAAGACTTTAATGTCAGATGATGACAATGCTTGAGGAACTGGTTACCTGGCCCTCCTGATCTCTGCACAGCACTGGCAACTATTTTGGGCAACTACGTAGCTCCCTCCATCCAGAAGCATCAGCAAACTAAAAAGAAGGTTTGCTCAAGGATAAAAGCAACAGAAAGCGTGTGTTCCAAGATACGCTCCCTCAGGTACAGTTCTGGAAACAGCCAGGTTTAAAATGACATTCACAAAACTTCATTTTTTTTGTTCCGTTTTGCTTTTTTAATAGCTAAGTGACCTGTCTCCCTTCATACATACTGGGGGCAGCACATGAAAGGACAGCAACAAGCACTTTGGGAACTTGCTCATATGTGCAGGCCAGGAACAGTGTTTCCAGAAAGATCAGAGCTGAAAAATGCAAAATGAGACCCTGAGATGCAGGTGAACATGGAAAAACACCCCGAAATCCAAAACCCATCTGGAAGTGAAAACTGAGGAATGAAGATTGAAGGGATTACAGACCAGAATTCAGCAGGAGCTGGGCTGCTGTTGCTATTCATATAACCAGCTCGTTTAAACACACGGAACAGCACAGAACACCATCCTGCAGCAGCTGGCACTGTAGAACACCCCTTAAAAACCGAGCAAGAATTTAGCACGGAGCGCTCGCAGCCGGGAACTGTTCAAGGACCATCAACTTTAAAGAGAAATCAAGTACAAAATAAAATGCATCCTCCAACAGTGACAGGAGAGAACCCACCCTGATAAGAACCCGAACGCAAGGAACCCGTTTTAACAATCTTTCCTCATTCTGTCAATAACAGTCAAGGTTTTTTTGTTTTGTTTTGTTTTGTTTTTTTACAGTGCGCCTCCAAAAAGGGAATGAGTTATTGCACAGTCTAAACAAATGCAAGATGCTTGCTGCAGATACTGCTTGCTCAGCACACCTTCCTAAAGCCAGGCAGTGAACTTCAGGAAGAGGTGCCACAAGAAAACATGCTAACAGTATTCTCTTTAATCTGCATGTGCGCTTTTTTTTTTTTTCATTTTAAACAACTTCTCTGAGTCCTTGCTTGCTGGGCAAGAGCGAACACGTTACTCTACTCTGTAGTTTCAGCTTCCAGGTGTCCATGGAGGTGCTGGACTTGGTTTTACACTCACAGAAGCTGCTCAGAATCAGTTGTTCGGTGTTTAAGCAACCTGCAGGAACTACTGAAGTCTCTGAACCTGCCCCTCGCCAAATAGCAAAGGAAAACAGACATGGTGCAAGTCAGGGGAAGGTGGTGAAGAAAGCACTTAAAAGGTGCACAAGAGTTAAAATTTCATTTTGTTTCTGCCTTCCTCCCCTCTACAGAGTAGCGAAGAGGAGACAGAGGAAGGGAAACAGCAGGATTCAATGGAAGGCAGAAGGTTCCTGATGGGCTCACCGATGGCTCAGTGCTGTTGTATAAGTGATGACTTGTTGCTTCACTGCTGCTTGGTTTTGAGGGACAATCTCTGTATCATCTTGTAGAGGAGACCAAAGTGCTGGAAACAGAAGGAAGACAAGTAACCACGAGCCCTTGTAAATTCTAATAAAATCACTGTGCTCTACGCAGAGAGAAAACTTACTAGAAGGCTTAAAACTATACTAACGTGCACATGCAATACCTTCTTCAGATCATCCACCAGCACTCTCATCCTGAAGAGAGCGAGACGTGGTGAATTAGGAGGAATTAGTACAATGAAGCCAGTTACTTGAAGCTGTACAGCAAGTGACGGCTTACAGAAGTGCTTGTGCAGGCCTGTATCACCCCCGTTGTGAAAATGCAAACGCTTGTTAAAGAGTTTACATTTTTGGATGCAATTCTGTTCCTTCTGAAGGGGAGGAGAAAGCTTCAGATTTCTACACGTGCAT
This sequence comes from Chlamydotis macqueenii, assembly GCF_036417535.1. Classification (NCBI taxonomy): domain Eukaryota; kingdom Metazoa; phylum Chordata; class Aves; order Otidiformes; family Otididae; genus Chlamydotis; species Chlamydotis macqueenii. The sequence continues at coordinate 4,261,233 of NC_141581.1, read as the reverse complement.
GGTATGGTCACTGCAGAAACACTGCTGCTGGCAGTTGCAGGAATGTAAAAGTGAACAAGGCAAACAAAAAAGATTGTGAGCTACTGGGAATCTCTAACTGGATCTTCTCTTTCACAGTTTCATCAGTGACTTAGAAATTCACTTAATTCCTCTTTTGATTCTGCTTTGATTAATTGCTTTTCGATGTAATAACCAAGCTACAAACCCTTAGTATTATAGCAGATTTTAGTTCCCTTGAGAAGTTTTAGTCTGAAGCTGTTACACAGCCAAAATAGCTTAATAAGTGAGTTGTGCATGTCCTTGACCAAGAGAAGGAGCTCTACAAAATAGTTTCGTGCTAGAATGGCAAGAGATTGCCTTCAGCACAGCCAGGTGAGATACTCAAAATCATACACATCACAACAGCCAGCCATTCTGGATTGCTACGTTCAGAGCAGGGTGGCATTATTGTTCCAACTTTGGTGCTGAGACCGTGTAAGCAGCAGTTACTGTAGCTAACGTGATCAGTGAGGAAAGCAATACATTGATCTCCTGCTTCTCTTACCTGCACTGCGAGATAAGCAACACCAAGGTAGGCTGCGATACAGACAGCCAGAAGCAGGTCAAAGATCGCTGGCTTGACCCTGCAAGAGAGGAAGGACATATTACTTTGCCACAGCAGGTACTGCCACGGAGAGAGACAACAGATCAACGCGCTCAAGGGAATTCCATACCTGTACGCATTCATCACCTGTTTCAGCTGGTCATAGAAAACAAACTCAGGGTCCCTGTGAAAAGAAGAAATTCTTTAGGGTGTATTACACTTCTTGAGAATGCAGTAAGGACAGCCCAGACCTCTGTTCCCAAGGAGTTCATCCAGAGACAGGCACGCATGAGCGCCTTGCATGCTAGTTTTGAACTGATTTTAGCTGTCAAGTCTTTCTTATCCTACAATCAGAAGCCTAAAGACACAACTCAGAACACAGGCTGTTCAGCTGTCTCAAAAGAGGCACGCGGAAGACGCCTTGCTGTGTTCATTAAACTGCTTCAATCCAAGCAGGTCAGACAGGATGGAAGCTGCCTTTTTGCAACTAAAGAGAGCTTTCCAGGGGACCTTAGTCTTTTCCTGCATTCAGATTGAAGCAGCACTCAGAGTGGGAAGGGTAGAACCAAAACAGTGAAAAAACCAAGCTCTTCAGACAGAGGAAGCTGCTGGGACCCGTTACTGTGCTGTGACAAATGATAAAGAGCTTTTTGTGGGAGAACAGAGAACATGAACCAAAAACTGTCGTGAGAGCAGAAAAGAGCAATCACTTCCAGCTACATGCCAAGAAGCCAGAAAAGCTGCAGCTCCGAGACAAAATTCATTGCAGGAGGAAGCTAGTTTGCATGCCCTGGCTGATTCTTTCATCTCTTTTCTTACCGTTTGTCTGCCTTTACGTGATGCTGTTTGACATCCTTCAGGTAGCGACCCATATAATATTCTAAGGTGTTGAGGAAGGTGCTGTCTTTATCAATCAGCTGGGCAGCCCTGGGCTGACTGCTCAGCCAGTCCATCACTGATTCTAGTTGTTCCTGCTGGATCTCCTGCAGAAAAACACCACCACAGAAAGGGAGTCAACCATCCATGTAGTGAGACCAGAGCTCTCTCCCAGACTCTTGATTTCTTCTCCCCACACATTACAAAAATGCACTGTGCTCACCATCTGATCCGTGAAGATCTGCAGATCTGCAGGTGCTCCCTGCAAAGGAAAACAAAACAAAAAACCCAGGCTATTGGTGAGAGCAAGCTCGGCTGGGCAGGACCAGTCTGGCTAGCACTGCTCGCTGGGCAGCTCTTACCTTGTCTGTTAGGTTGTAGATGACCCTTGTCAAAGCCTCAGCAATGATCCTGGTATTCCTGGTTAGTGCCTTAGTGTCTATTCGCGCTCTAAAGCAAAAGAGGACTTGTCAACGGGATCAGCTTCCTCCAGAAACCACCTTTTTTCACGGCATCAAGCATGAGAGTGAATCCGGAGCCCAGCTCTCTGTTTTTTCACCCATCCATTAGAACAGCACAAGCAGTCATGAGGCTGGATTTCGACTGCCGCCCTCCCTAAGGCCTCTCACCTCCTATCCATGATGCTGTTGCGCAGGCTGTCCCGGTGGCTCTCCAGATGGGAGATGGTGAACGCTGGCAAGCGTCGGATTGCAAAACGCTCGTGCTCCCACGCCAGCATGTCCTCAGCCAAGTTTATCTTCTTGTGTACCATGGAAAACTTCACCTCTGGGAACTGGCTTGCAACAACCTGAGGGAAAGGACAAGCCATCCACAGTGTCACGCTGCCCACTGCATGGTCCCATCTTGCGCCACCCGGTCCACCTAGACCAAATTTTCTTGTGTTCCACTTGTAAGGTGCAGTGACAGCCATTAAAAAGCTGTTTTAACGTCACTTCAGAAATCAGAAAAGGGTCCCTACAGAAAGGGCAGCTTTTGCAACTAACAAGTCATAAGAAAGCGCAGTGGAAAATGCAGCAGATCTATTCTGCTTCATTTGGGACTGTGGCAGAAGGATTTGTCTGCGCTTCAAATCAAGCGACCTTGGAGAGCTATAGCTCCCCGTAGTAAGTCCCAACTTCCCATCTACCCAAAACGCTTTTCATTACCATCTCCAGCTCTCTCAGAAACGCATGCTGCAAGGTCCCCTCCTTGGGAGGCTTTGAGACATGGAGATGAAGGCTATTGCCTTGGCCCAGAGTATCAAGGCAGAGAACAAACGCTACGTTGTCCTGCAGGAGGCTGGAATCTGGAACAGAAAAATCCAAACCTTTATTGCTATGCTTTGTGCTGGGATCTCCATCCCCAAAAAGCAAGGAGATTCTTACAGGAGAGCTGACACACCAGCCACTTAACACACTGGTATTAACAGAGGCCTTGCCACAGAAGATGCTGGAACGCCAGCCCGTTACTCACCAGTGTGATCCAAATTGTCTTCCAGCCACCGCTTGGTTCCCTGGTAATTAAACTTGCCACCTCCAGATGCAAAGAACAGCAAGTTATACCTGCCCATCAAAGGAGACAGAAAAGCATTAGCACGCTGCACTCCATGCCTACAGAACTGCTTTACTCAGCCTTGGAGGTGAAGGTGAAATCACAACAGCCATCCATTAACAAACGCTTCCCACGCGCCATATGCTACGGCAAGGGCACTGCGGGGTAAAGGGGAGCTCCCAGTGCTTGAGGATGGAATCTCCTCCCCACGTCATTCCCTTCACTTGTCCCCAAGCTGGAGCAGAACTACGGCAAAGAAACCAAGGGAAGGAGCTTAGCCATTACCAGCAGCTACACTTGGAGGGAAGCGAAACAGAGCACAGGAAGAGCTCTGATGCACTGGGCTGCATCAAGAGGAGCGTGGCCAGCAGGTCGAGGGAAGTGATTCTCCCCCTCTACTCTGCCCTGGTGAGACTGTGTCTGTTTCTGAAGCCCTCAGCATCAGAAGGACATGGACCAGTTGGAGAGGGTCCAGAGGAGGCCACGCAGATGCTGAGAGGGCTGGAGCAGCTCTGCTGTGAGCCGAGGCTGAGAGAGCTGGGGCTGTTCAGCCTGGAGAAGAGGAGGCTCCGGGGAGACCTGAGAGCGGCTCCCAGTGCCTAAAGGGGGCTGCAGGAAAGATGGGGAGAGGCTGTTCAGTAGGGCCTGTTGTGACAGGACGAGGGGCAATGGTTTTAAAATAGAGGGAGGTAGATTTAGATTGGATATTAGGGAAAATTTTTTTACAATGAGAGTTGTAGAACACTGTCCCAGGTTGCCCAGAGAAGTGGTGGAAGCCCCATCCCGGGAAACATCCAAGGCCAGGTTGGCCGGGGCTGTGAGCAACCTGATCTGGTTGGAGATGTCCCTGCTCCTTGCAGGGGGGTTGGACTGGGTGGGCTTTGAAGGTCCCTTCCAACCCAAACCCTTCTGTGATTCTATGATAAGTAAAGGACTGCTTGTAACAATCCGCGGGTCTGGAGCAAAAGCCTTTCTCACCTGATCTCTGCTACACACATTCAACCAAGCACAGGGCAGTTTCTTACCCAGCATGGGTACGTCTGTAGGTGTAGAGCCGGGAAAACAGCCTGGCTAGTTCCAGTAGCACCGAGATACCACTGCCGTTGGAGTCAGCACCATGCGACAGCCACTGCCGGATGAAGTGGGACAGAAGTAAGGTGACAACCCCGCACTTATTCTCACATACCAGAGCAGCCGTCAAGGCAGAACACCACCATGCTCCGCTTGTAACTGCCCCACGTCTTTAAGGCCAAGAAAAAACACAGAGGCAGAGGCCCCGCAGGAAAAAAAAAAAACAGGAACAGAGAGCTGCAGGAAGAAAGAATACTCACTGGAGCCACTCCAAAAGAATCATAGTGGGCAACTATCACAACAGTAGGCAGGTCTTCTCCACCCAGCCCCGTAAGCCTTCCCTGCAGAGGAAAGAGATCAGTGTCACTCTGCATCGCCCCTCGTGCACCTGTACAAAGACAGCCTGACTCCTCCTCGCCTGCTGAGTCTGCAGTTACCTGGCTGAGACTCCCCCGACTTCCCCTGTCAGTCCAAATGTCTGGCAAAGTCACAATAAAAGAACGCAGCCCATCAGCGCTGCCCGTTTGAATCCATGTACGACTCACCTCCACGCTGGGTATGAGCCAGTCGTTGATAGCTTTGCTTTGAGCCCCACTGGTCACCATCTGGAAACCATTGGCAGTTGCCGTGTGCAGCAGAACTAGAACAAAAAAAACCAAAACAAGATCAAAAACCATACACCTGGGGAAGTTTCATCCTTTATTTCTCTGCTAACTGAGCTCTGGAGAGACCAGCTTTAAACCATTTAAGCTTTCTCACTTGTCGCTTGTGTTTACATGCTGGCATGGAATCCTGGTGACCGTGCATTTTCATTCTGTCCTGAAATCCTAGTATTTTGAGCTGGCTAAAACAAAACCTTTTCTCCAGCAGTCCTAAAGTTAATCACGAGCAGCAGGTCAGTAAGACAGTAAAGCTACTTACAGGGGAATACACGAAAGCACTGAACTGTCGTCAGATAAAAAGCTGCAGCTTCTACCAACACGCTACTGTTACCGAAAATCTTCAGTGCTGTATTTAACCTGAGTTTTGCTTTCTATCTTACTTGCAACAGTGTGAAGCTGAGAACTTAACTCCGTGCAACTGTATTTCCAAATACAGCCAAGTAATGCTCTCTCTCGTACTGTGTTTTCCTTCCATTAAATCTCAAAGCACTTTAACAAAGACAGAATAAACGTGACGTAAACGTGTCTTGTGGTGCATATGACACAGTGGACTGCTCCCAGAGGTGGGATGGGGCCCGTCTTCCTCTAAATCTTTCTCCGACTTGTTCGAACTCACCTTCTGCAGCCGAGGCAGAACCCTGCGACGCAGAAGCTGCCCGCGTTTGTTCGTAGATAGACAGCAGCTCTTCATCTTCCACTGCAAAGTAAACTGGCACGATCGTTTCCATAGCAAGCATTTCCGGCTCTATCTCCATGAATTGCTGAGGATTTAAGTGAGAGGCAAACTTAGCATCTGCTAAACACGCAAGAAGGCAGAAAAAAAAAAAAAAGAACAACCAGAGCAGAGAGAGAAAGCTAAGTTTTGAAACTAGAATAAGATTTGCTGTGCATTACAACAGGAGCTTTCAGCCCTGCAGCAACCCAAGCCTCTCTCCCTCTCAAGCACTGCTCCCATTGGAAGAGAAAGGGAATGTTGCTTTTTTTTTTTTTTTTACCCTTACAACATCCTGCGGGACAGAGGAGATAGATCGCGGCAAGATGATCACCACAGCACCAGCTGACTGGCGGAGAGCCTTCTGGTACTGCTCGTAGGAGAAATCCACCAGCCGCATCATGACGCAGCGGCGGCTCAGGACGTCTGCTTCTACAGTACGGGCTTCCGTGTTAAGCACCGCGCTCCTGGTGCCTGCGAGGAGAGAACAGCAAGAGGTTTTGTACGTGATTTCATCATATCCCCTCTGCTGGAGCCTAGCTCCTTCTCAGAACAGTCTGAGGAACTTCAGAGCAGCCAGGACCTGCAGAGAGCTAAGCTCATCTCTCCCGCCTTGTCCAAGAAGTGCAAGCTGTGTGAAGGACACATGGCTACCCCATTTCCACCCAAAGGGCTGTTCCAGCTCCCACTGGGATGTTTCTTTTGCTGAGCAAACTACAAATGAGCAGGCTGCTCCCAACCGCTCGCTCCCTTCTACTCTCAGTTTCAGCGTATGAAATCCCCCACGTGCAAATGCAGCCCTCTGGGAAAACAGCAGGCTTGCCAGCAGCTCCAGCATTCTCCACGAGGGGACCAGAAGGACATCCCGTACAAATCGAGACGCTCAAATCCACCTTGCAATTTGTAATGATCCGAATCCAATTTCTTCTTCTGTAACTCTGGCATCTGCATTGAAGACTTCATCACACCAAATCCCCAGGCAGCCAGGGAAGGAGCAAGGTTCTCCAGGAGGCGCCCCAGGCTACGCCAAATAGGAGCGTTGCTAAAGGTTCGATTTAAACCTGGCTTAACTTAACTCTAACCTTAGTTTGGTCTCATCAAAGGTCAAATCACCTAAGCAAGAAAAATCTGCATGGTATCAGTGAAGGCCATACACCCAAAAATGAAGTTAAGGCATCATCTAAATTCTCTGCACGGAGCTCCCACACCGTTTAACAAGCAAATATTTAACAGCAGCCCCCTCCCAATTAGAGAAAAACAATCCATGATGAGGATAACCGCTCCACCGTTCCCGAAACGGTGATGTGTAAACACAGCAAAGCCTGGATCCAGAGTTCTGCTCCAGGACAACCCTCTGACACCTAAGCAGAGCGAAATACCAGGGGTATCTTCCGACAGCACAGCAAGACAAGTTGATTTTCCGCAGTTTCTCTACAGAGAACTGTTTAATAATGGTTCATTTACAATCCAGAGAACTCTATTCTAGCAGCATTCGAGGAAGGCCAAGTTCGTTCTTCGGTCGCTGTACGACTGCTGCTCACAAAAAAAACTCTTCTCCCCCCTGCAAGAAAAGGCTCAGCAACAATCTCTATTGGGGCTTTTTGGAAAGAATATGAGAATCTGAAACACCAAACGGGTTTAATCCTGAAGAACACCCGGCCTCAGAACACACACGGAACAGGAACATCAGCTACCCAGAGGGACTGGCAAAGAACAAAGGAAACACACAATCCACTGAGCTAAAATGCTCCAGAGAAAGAAACAGCGTAAAAAAGTTAATTGCAAGCACCTCAAAACACAACGTGCGGCTTTTTGAGAGTACACAAACTATTTCAAAACACGTTGTGAGCACTTGGTTGGAAAGAACACGCAGGCAAGCAAAGTCAAAGCCAGCTGAAACACACGCCAGCTGCCCCCACTAAACCTGACAACAAAGATTTACCACCACATGAGAAAACTTCACACCCTCATGAGAGAGCCCACCTCAGATCCAGCGAGGTTCTCAAACAACCGAGGTGTCAAGACATGGACACATTTTGAGAAAAGGTGATGGAAGAACCCAGTAACAACTTCAGATATTCAGAAACCACCAGTAGCACCTGTAGTGCTTACAAAGCGTGCAGGCACAGCTGGCATTTCGTAACTTTTACTGATGTTTGATGTTATGAAGACCTGAAAGATCTAGGGACTGAGCCTCACGGACACAGAGAGCAGGAAGAGTCACCCACAGACAGAGCACGTGCTCTGATCTGGAATAAAAAAATCTACGGAAGACTCAGAAACACCACCTGATTCACCCCCACAGCGGGAAGGAGTACAGCTCAGGATTACAACACTTCAATGATTCGCTGAACAGGTTGCGTTTCTGACTCAAAGAAACGTGTTGCACAACCAGCAGCTTGGAAGTAAAAGAACAGAGGAACTGGAGGGCAATTGTAACAGAAAGGAAGAATTGTAAAATAAACAACTCTCAAATGAGGAGACACTGGGGCAACAGACGCTGCTAACTGAGACAGAAGAACCAACCTGTCAGTAGAGGAGTGAAAGGCAAGAGAACAAAACTGAGCTCGTGGCCAGACTCCCCAGCACACACGACGGCCGCAGCCGGACTACTTCGAACACAGGGAGCTCAGCACAGACAGGAGCCCGCGAGGACGCAGCAGGGTCCCTGGACCCCTCCAGGTCACCACGCGAGAGCTCTCGGCACCCTCCCGCTCGTGCCGGGACCGGGCAGTAATACTCGGCCGGCCGGACGAGGCCCGCCTGCGGCCCACACCCAGGCCTGGCCGCAGCCTCCCAGGGCCCGACCTCTCCCGCAGCCTCCTCCGAGCTGGGTCGCCTTCCCCCAGGCCGCCCGCGGCTTCGCGGCCTACCCGGGGCTGCTCCCCAGAGCCGGGGCTCCTCCCGGGCCCCATCGGCCCTGAAGGGAGCCGCGGCCAGGATCCGCCCTCCCGGAGGACCGAGGCCTGGCGCAGGCCGGTGGCGGACCCGAGCCCGGCCGGGCCGCGCGGTCTCTCACCGTAGGGCTGCCCGCCCAGCTCGTACTGCTGCATGCGGTAAACGGTGAACTCGTGGGCCGCCTCGGCGGCGGGCGGCGGGCCCAGGAGCAGCAGCACGGCGGGCACGAAGAGCAGGAAGCTGAGCGGCAGGCATGAGGCCTTCAGCACCGACTCCAGCACCTCGCCCGCCTCCTCCAGCATCGCCGCGGCCCCCTGCCCCGCCGCTGCGGCCTGCTCCACCGGCACGCGCAGCGCGGAGAGGCACGCACGACGCACACGCGCGGGGCGCTGCCGGGAGCTGTAGTTCACTCCCCGCCGCAAGGGACGCTGGGAGCTGTAGTCGTTGGCAGCCCGTTGCGTGCAGGGGGCGCCGCGCTGCGTCCGGTTGTGCCGCCTCGGGAAGGGGACGGGGGGGGGGTGCGGAATCCGGTTGTCCCGGGCCTGCGCGGAGTGTGGGGCGGCTGGCGAGGCCCTGCGCCAGCCGAGGGGCCCTGGCGCGCAGCCCTGTCCCGTACCGGCTGCCTCGCCTCCTCCCTGGGCGGTACCAAGCCCGCTGTGCCGTGCAGAGGCCCCTCGTCCACCTGACCTGCAGGGAGATAAAATCGTGGCAAATCAAACAGAGGCGTTCTTGTCATCTAGGTTTATTGCGAAAAACAAAGGGGCTGGAAGCTCAGCGTCTCCTGCCGAGGCGCCGGGCCGGCAGGTTTGAAGTCTCCTCCCCGGTGCTGGGGTGGCTTTGGCCTCCTCGCGTGGTGCGAGGCGGCGTTTGGGTGCTGCTCTGATTTTCCACTCGCTTAGGGAAGGGAAGATGGAGAATCTGCGGCACAAGCTGGCGATGCCTTCTGGGCCCCGGCGGGGTCCCTGTCAGAGCTAGGCAGGAGCGGGGCTGTTTTGGAGACGGCCGTTTTCTGCAGCACAGCACAGTCCTCTCGGTACCGGTGGTGACACCTGGCTACAGTGAACTTCTGCATGAAACCTGCAGGCCTGGCACCTGGGTGTCATCGTGCCCCCTCCACCCCGTGCCAGAGGACATTCTGCATGTTCTGTTGGCTCCTCGGGAGCTGCTGGTGCTGCTCGAGCCCCGTCACTGCCCCAGCCCTGCTGCAAAGGTCTTCAAGCTCAGCAGAAGCCTCTGCCGGCCCCAGCCTGCCTTGTCCTGGCGCAGTTTCCCCTTCTCCGAAAGTGGTAGCACTCAGAGAAGTCATGCCGGGATCAGACCCCTCCGTTCCTTTCCCTAGTTGCTCTGAACTTCAGAAGAACTTGGGGCAGGCTCCACCCCACTCTTGCCGGGTGATGACTCTGTTCCAGGCTGATTCTCGCAAATCTGTTCTGTTGCAAGCGCTGATTTCAAAAAGGTTTCTGGAAGGATGCACTCTTTTTGGCCCGAAAAAGGAAGAGGAAACAATTCCTGCTCCCTCTGTTCAGATGTGAGCCAAACCCCACGGGAGACAACAGAATGCAAAGCCATCTAGAAGCTGCTGCTCAAACTCCCGCTGCCAACAGAGCGGGCGCCTCCCCTGCGCGGGGACCTTAGAACTTGGCAGATTTGCCGCAGCGCGATTCACCTCTCTGGGAGGCCACAGCACCGCGAACCCTCTGCCGTGTAGGCACGTGGTGCCTGAGAGGTTCGGCCAGGTGGGAGCAGGCAGCGCTGCCAGGGATGGCACCACACTGCCCGCTCGCTGTGGGCACCTCCTTCCGCCCGTGGTGGTGCCAGGGCTGCCGCTGCAGGTGCAGCCCCGTGCCCAGAGGCTCGGCAGGACTCTTACTTCTCGCTGCCAGGCTGCGAGCGCTGTTACAGGCACAGTGCCCAGCCTCCGCACGCTGGCGAGGGACTGGGCTGTTGCTGCAGCCCTCCGCCATCCTGTGGCTGGTTTGTGCTGTCCTACAAGTGGGCCCTTGGTTCCTGGTGCCCCACAGCTGCACACACTTGCAAACCCAGTTGTTCTTTACTCCCTGGCGAGACACCAAACCTGCAGCTGTGCCCGTCGCAGCAGTTCCAGAAGGCTGCTAACTGCAGGAGAAGACTAAGGCATCACCTTCAGCCCTGCGTGACGTGCAACGGCAGCGCTGCCAGCCCAGCCTGATCCCAAGGGGTCGGGGGGCAGCCTGGCTGGGCAAACCCACCCAGTTCCTCGCTGTGTCCTGGGGGAAAATACCCTCATCAGGGCGGGTAGAGCATCTATACACATACACACGCAGAGCAGGGTCCGCTCACAACCCAGGCACAGCATCTCAGCGGAGCATCTATCCCAAACCGTGCCTGTGTCCTTCTGTCCCGTCCTAGGAGCAACGCCTGTCCCTACGCTGCGCCCGCGCAGAAGCAACATCCTGGTCTGAAGGGGCTGGAAAGCCTGGCCACGGTTAACAGCTAGGGTGGGGCTGCGCCTACTCAGCCCAAGCTGCGTGTAGGCTACAGGTCTGCCAGGTCAGGAGCAGCAGCGTGAGGTCTTGGTGGGCTGTCTGGCACCCCTTGCTCTCCCCGCGGCCTCCTCTCAAAAGCTGGGGACGTTGCTCATCATGCTGGAGTTGCTGGAGAGAGGCGCTCTGGGCCGGGCATTCAGCGCTGCGGAGTTGCGGAAGCTCTCCCAGTGGCGCAGGGAGCTCTCTGTGGATGAGCCAGAGTTGATGTCTGTGATGACCAAGCAGTTCCCGGGCTTGCAAAGCCCAACCCTGACGCAGCAGCAGCACAGCAGGCTTCCTACAGCGCGGCGCACCTCCACGCTCCGGAGGGAGTAAATGATGGGGTTAATGCCCGAGTTAAGCATGGCCAGAGCCAAGGTCCAGTCCAGCCTGTGGAGGTGCATGCAGGTCTGGGTCTCACAGAAGACATCGAAGAGCAACAGGATGAAGAGGGGGCTCCAGCAGATGATGAAGGCGCCCAGGATCATCAGCACAGTCTTGAGCAAGCGCAGGGAGCGTTTGCGGCTGTGCCGAGAACTGGTTTGGTTAGAACTGGTCTGGACCAGCTGGAAAATGGAGATGTAGAGGATGATGATCCCCAGGAGGATGATGCTGAACATGACTACGGAGAAGAGGATGTAGTTCTTGGAGTAGAGAGGCAGGAGGACAGAGCAAGCGTTGAAGTTGCACAGGCAGTTCCAGCCCAGCAGCGGAAGCAGTCCAATGATAAAGGCCAGCAGCCAGCAAGAAATGATCAGGGTGCGTAAGCGCAGGGTCTTGGTGGCTTCGTTCTCGGCAATCGGCCTTACCATGGCACTGTAGCGCTCGATGGCGGTCACGAGCAAGCTGAAGGTGGAGGCAGCCAGTGCAATGAAGAGGATGCCTTCCCGCAGGAACCAGAGCTGAGGTGAAAGCTGGAAGGTCTTCTTGCCCGACAGGCAGAGGTTAGAAAGGTAGGCAATGCCTGCAAGCAGGTCGCTCACGGTGATGCTGGCGATGCAGGAGTAGACCCAGCGGCGGGCTCGCAGACAGCGCAGGATGGCCAGCAGCACAATCAGGTTCTCCAGGATGATGATGCAGCTGATGATGGCAAAGGTTGTGCGGATTAAACCCATGCCTTCATCCCCAGAGTGCCGGTTGGTCAGCTTGCCTGTGAAGTTATAGTGCTGCAGGATGATGTTGACGTTCCTCATGGCAGCCAGCTGCAGGCAGGAAGCTTTCGTGTCGAGCAGGTCAAGTCTGAGCTCAGGATATTGAGCAGAGCCCAGTGGAAGGGAACGGGAGCGATTCACCAGCCAGCTCAGCTCTGGACCATCCATCTTCTGCGTGTAGGTGAGCAGCGGAGCACGGGCTGAGGTGGGGTTTGGAGCAGAGCGGACCCTCTGTCTGAGGGCTGATGACAGCTGTGGGGCTCTGCCACACAGGACGGGTTCTGAGCCCAGCAGCCCCACCCAGCGTGGAGGTGAGCGTTAGAGCCCCGTCTGCCAGCCCCGCAGCGCTGAAAGAGCAAGGGGAGAAGAGGGTGAGGTGTTTTGTAAGTCCATACATGAGCATGGCCTTCCTGTTTTTAATAAAGTTTCCTGTTGTGAGCTGGAGCATTGACATTGTTTCTGACAGCTGCCGTGGTTTCTCAGTAAGGGTCTGCCTGTTCTCAGCTCTGCTGCAGCTCTGAAGGTGGGATATGGATGAAATAACGTGTCAGGTCCCTCTTTGAGTCAGGGCAGGCTGTGGCGAATAGGGTAACACCTCCCACCTCGATGGGTAGCGTCTGTTAGGCTGAACCGAGCCAAGTGCTAGGAAGAGCACCCAGACCACCTGAGACGCTGGGTCCTTTGCCTTCTGTGGCATTAAATCCACCCCTGTGCCTGGCGGAGAGCAACTGCCTCTCCATCGGCTGCCCCGTGCGCCCCCATCCACCCTTCTCCGGGAGGAAGCTCCGTGCTCTCATCCCTCTGGGCTCCCCTGTGGGCCCAGCCCCTGCCAGTCTCTCAGGACACGTCCGTCCAGGTCCTGCCCTGGCCGTGCAGCGGGTCCGGGCACCCGCGTGCCTGAAGCTAGGGCTCAGCTGCACCCAGCTCCAAGGAAACCGGCCGGTCAAAGCCCTGCGTGCGCCCCTCCATCTCTCCGAGCACTGGCCAGAGATGGGTCAGGATTTTCCCGTTGTCGAGGTCACAGACAGGGAAGGAGGGGCGCAAAGCTGCTGCCTCTCGCCTGGCGTTGCAGGAGGAGCAAGGGGCTGCACTGGGACGGGACCCCAGGAGTCCTGACGTGCTTGTGATGCTCGTGTCTGTCATTGACCCTGCATCTGCAAAACCTGACTGGAGATAAAGTCTCTTCCCAACCGCGGCTGCTGAATTCGCTGTGTGACTTACCTGTCATGACTGGCCGGAGGCTCCTGCTGCCGGAGAGAGGTTCAGCAGCCAGTCGTGCTCTCCAGCTGCTCCTCTGAGGCCCAGCGCGGAGCAGCGAGTGGGGAGGGCTCCTTGTGCAAAACAAGTGAGACTCGTACCTACCAAAGTGGGAAAAGGGAAGTTACAACATCAACCACATTTCTGTGCAGGGTGGACCCCACCCAAAACAGCTGTGAAGAGGGATAGAGAAGAGGAAGACAGAGCATCTTTTAACTCAGGAAGACAGCAGAAGCCGTGCCCTGCTTTCTGCTTCCACCTGTGTGGAGTCCCTCCAGACTGGGACAAAGCCATGGAGAGGGCCCCGGGGAGGGGGGACATGAGGGGACATTTCTTACCTCAGCATGGCAAGCAAGGAGTGGTCCTAGGGGTCCACCCACTGCTTGATGAGCGGAGAGATCCCAGTCTGGATCGCAGCGCAGACAAGCAGAAAATGCAAAGGAATTTCCTGCTGTAGGAAGTCATGTGCAAGCAAGAGGGGTTCTCATCAAAAGCCGATGGGTCCATCCTCCACATTTACCCTTTCAGCTGGTGTTTTGGTCTTTTCTATCAGCAACGTGGAAAGAAACTCATGCTGATAAAGTCAGCAGATGACCCGAAGATTGAAGAAGTGGAAATCAGCAGGAAGGCTGGGCCTTTCTCTGCGATCCAGAGAAGAGCAGTGCGAGGTTGCGCATTCAGCACAAAGAGCGCACCCCCGAAACGGGTTGTGCAAATGCAACACTGGAATCAAAAGGGTCAATGTGATTCTTGCACATCACCCCTGCTTTATTCTTGCTTCAGGCTGAGCCTCCAGCTGATGGGTCTGCTCAGGACAGAACTGGTGGGGCATCCCTAGAAGACCGGAGGATGGAGGAACTTGCCTTGTCAGAGGCCCTAAGTAGCTTCTCAAACAGCTGGCAGCACGTGAGCCGCCTCTGGAGGAGCGAGCTCTTTGTCAGGGAGAGCTGCGGGGAGCGTGGGGCAGGTGGGAGGCGAATGCTTTTGATGGCCGGAGCTTAACACACTCACCCATGGGGTGCCAGGTCCTCTGGACCAGCAAAGCATCATAGGGTCTTCCTAACGCCCCTTCCACAAGCACATCAGGTGCTGCCTAAAATGCAGGACTGATTATTTTGTCAAGAGCCGTTCCGGTGATGCAAACCTTTGCTCCTTGCTCTATCCCAGCACGTGGCTTGTTTGGCCTTTCCGTAGCGGACGGAACTGAGTACCTGTGAGGCACGCCGCGGTGTCACCGTGCATCGTGACAGGGACCGGCTCTGGGAAGCCGCCTCAGCTGTGTCCCAGCCCTTGCTGCTGCCCTGCCCGCGCTCTCTCGCTTCTGCCCCTCTGCCAGCCCGCCCAGCTCCCTGCCTCGTGGGCACCCGCACGACGGAGCGCTCTTGTCCTGCAGCGGCTGCCCACCGCTATCTGCACAGACGCAGGCTGAGCTTTATCTTGGTACTTCTCCTTTGCCACCGTTTCAGTTCAGATGTTCTTTCTTTGAAACGAAGAGGGGCGGGGGGGGGGGACGACACACCCCCATCCTGCAACGTTTCTCATCTCTTTCCTTCAGATCAATTCCACGATCTACTCAAAGCTGCCTGATGGTTGCTGAGTGCTGAGCTTCGAAGGACCAGGGGAGGTGTGGGCGGCAGCTGCAGCCCCCCCTGAACCCTCTGCCCAAGCCGTGGCTGTGGCGGGGCGCTCACGGATCCTGGGATGAGGCTGCCACGAGCAGCCGCGGGGGAAAGGCAGCAAGCTACAAACGCAAGATAAAATATCAATGATTTCTGTTGAGGTTTTCCTGCTGTGCTGCTGCACAGTTCTGATGAAAACTTGTCTTTTCTGACATTCCGATTAAAAACGTCCCCGGGGGGAAGCCCCGTGAAGAGCTCTGCCTGGTGGGGCTGGCCAGGCTGGCTCATGGACAGCTAGCATCCCCATCTCCGTCCCACAAGGCCCCTTCCCCACCTCCCCACCCGCCGTGTCCCCGTCGCGTGGCCCCAGCCCAGCATCGGCCAAGGCACCCAGTTGCCCACAGGTGTTTTTCTGCTCCAGGAAGGGTGGAGTTGCGCTGGTTTAAAAATGACTGATCGCTCCTGGCCGTCGGTTGGTTGCATTTCCTAGCTTTGATTATTTCTACCCTGCAGCAGCAAGCGATGATCTTTCCAGTGACGCATCCCAGTCACCAACTGGCCCTGGAGGAGCCGGGAAGAGCCAGCAAGGCCCCTCTGACTTGGGCTGACACCAAACCCTGGAGAGCTGGCACTTCACAGAGTAGTCCCAGGCACAGTTGTTGTGCCAGGGTGTCAGTTCATTGAAATTGGGGGGTGGTGTTGGTGGGTCTCTGTAGGAAAAGGGTCTCTGCAGTGCATCTTTGGATTTGCCAGAAAACAAAAACATGAAAGAGAAAGTGTCAGGATCACCTCCATTAGACCACATCAGTGACCTCAAATGGCAAAGTTTTGTTGATTTTTTTTCTTTAAGTGGCTTTTCTTTAGAAACTTGCGTTTCCTTAATGCAAAAACATTTAGCAGAAAGTAAACGGCTTTATAAAAAGCACCTCCCCACCCCTCAGGAAAAAAAAAAGGTGATTACTTGGAAGTCATCCCACCAAAACACATCACCAGTGGGCCATCCCTAACCCTGTCCCCCGTGGTGTCCCACCTTTCCCTCCTTTGTGACAGGTTTGAGGTTTTGACTTTTTTGGCTGATCCGCAGTGAAAGGCGTGGGAGGGATGGGATGGGACGGGATGGGATGGGATGGGATGGGATGGGATGGGATGGGATGGGATGGGATGGGATGGGATGGGATGGGATGGGGTGGGATGGGACGGGATGGGATGGGAGCTTTGGAGGTGCTCATCCCTCAGTATCCCTCCGAAGTGAGCGTGCCACAAATGCAAACTCCTGAGTCACAGAATCGTAGAATGGTTTGGGTGGAAAGGGACTCTACCCTCCAACCCGCCGCCGGCCGCAGGAGCGCCTTGCCTTGAGCAGCATGATGTCATTAGACACGGTGTTGGGATCGTAGTCAGGGTGCGGGTAGTATCTGAGAACTCCCTGGACCTGCTGGGTTGTTTCTGGTTTGAGGATGTTGTGAGCCTCCCAGGGAAGGGAGAGTGCAGAGAATTCAGAGCGAGGTGGGTGAAGGCCCTGGTCCCATTGGAACAGAGGTGCTCGTGGCCAGACCGGCTGCAGAGGGGAAAGCGTGGAGGGGAAAAGCATCTGCAGTCTGGCAACGAAGCGTGAAGTGACCGGATCACCCCCAGGAGCAAATGGCGTGGGCTGCTGAAGGTACAGCACAGGACAGACCACCATGCTTTGAAGCAGATGGACGGGATTTGTCCTGCAGCCAAGCTGTGGGAGAAATGCCAAATCACACCTCAACAGCACCCCAGGCCCCCTCTCCCGGGCCGCACCCCTGAGGCTTTGGGACCGCGGCGTACCGCGTCCTCTCTGCCCTGGCCTCTCTGTGCTGCTCTATCGCCCATCAATCACAGCCACGGGGCACGTGGGGCAGCGGAGATGCAGATAGCTCTGCAGAGATGCTGCGCGGCTGCCATTAGCGCAATCAGCCCATTGCACATGGTTTCCTGGCTGCTGGGTACAGCTGGCCCCAGGGTATAAAACCAGCCCTTGGGCACCAGGAGACTCGGACTTCCACACATCTTGGAGAGAGCGTCCCGCTGTGGGAAGAGATGCCCCGGCCTCAGCCCCAGCCGCTGCTGGCCC
Organism: Chlamydotis macqueenii; assembly: GCF_036417535.1. Classification (NCBI taxonomy): domain Eukaryota; kingdom Metazoa; phylum Chordata; class Aves; order Otidiformes; family Otididae; genus Chlamydotis; species Chlamydotis macqueenii. Next base: position 4,244,251 of record NC_141581.1, on the reverse strand, counting down.
TGCTGCTCCTGCTTTCCTGCCCATGGGCCAACGCCAGTAAGTTGGGGTGCCGCTGTTGGGACACTGCTGGTCCGGGCTCCGGCCTCGGCAGCCACTGGCTCATCCTGCGGTGGGGTGTCTTGCAGGTGCTCTACGGGGTCAGATTGTAGGGGGCCATGAGGCTCAGCCCCACTCCCACCCTTACATGGCGTACCTGAAGGTAGACGACTTCTACTGTGGAGGCTTCCTGGTGGCCCCTGACTGGGTGATGACGGCCGCGCACTGCATGGGGTGAGTGCTTAACGCAGGGGCTTCATCCCCTTCTTCCTCCCCTTACCTATGAGGTCCATCACTGGAGTAATTTTGGAGTAGGTTCTTCTTCCTTTTGCCCTGAGCCGCTCTCTCCACCTGCCTGCAAAAGGAGAGAAGCAGGTGAAACTCACCCTGTTTTGTCCCCTGTCCCCTCTGCTCCCACGGCCAGGAACACCACGGTCATCCTAGGGGCTCACAACATCCTCGAACCAGAAACAACCCAGCAGGTCCGGGGAGTTCTCAGATACTACCCGCACCCCGACTACAATCCCAACACCTGGTCTAACGACATCATGCTGCTCAAGGTAAGGCGCTCCTGCGGCTGGCGGCGGGTTGGAGGGTAGGGTGCGGCCGTGGGTCTCGTGGGGTCTGGGCAGAGCACGTTCTTGCTGTTTGCTCCTTCTGCAAACCATCAGCTGCTTCTGCCTGTGAGCACCGGAGGCAGGGAGGAATGGGAGGGACGGTGGAGGGAGCCATGGCCAGGGCTTGGAGCTGCGTGCCCTGTCCGCAGCAGCTCACCGGAGCTTGCCGTGCCATATGTCCTGCTAGACCTGCCCTACCTCTGCACACACAGAGTCCTTCCACTGTTCTGCTCATAGCCTTCTCCAAAAACCTTGCTTTCTCCCAGCTGACAGCAAAGGCCACTCTCAATGGCTACGTCAAGACCATTCCACTGCCCAAGACCAGCAGCGACCTCTGCACAGGCACCAAGTGCAGCGTAGCCGGCTGGGGCAGGATCGATAACGACCAGGCGACCAACAAGCTCTTTGAAACCAAAGTCTCCATCCTCAGCCGCAGGAAATGCACCTACTTCTATCCGCGTCTCAACACTGGCATGATCTGTGCTGGCGACTTCCACGAGCTCAGTGATTCCAGCCAGGTACGGGCTGCCGACAGCGCAGGGGCTCGGCCGCGGGGCAGGCGGGCTCTCTGGTAGTGGAGGCTGCTGCTGGCCCAGGCTTAGCCGGTTCCCGGGAGAGGTGACAAGCGTGTGATTTGTAGCTCTCCGGATGCCGTGACGCCATGATCCATGCGCAATCCCCGGGGTACAGCCCCGACTCCTTTGCTCTGGACGGCTGCTCCAGCACGGAGGGCGCGTGGGGCAGGAGCAGAACGGCAGAGCGGAGCGGGGACACGGCCCCGCTGGCAGTGCCTGGGCAGGGAGGGACCGAGGTGAAACCTGTTCCCACAGGGAACGAGCCTCTAAAACCAGTCTCCCATCTGTCTGCAGGGAGATTCCGGCGGGCCCCTGGTGTGCAATAACGTGGCACAAGGCATCGTTTCCTTCGGGTATAACCACCCACCCGGGGTCTACGCCCGCATTGCCAACTACCTGTTCTGGATCAGAAGAACCCTGAGGAAGTAGCGGCAGCGGCCCTGGAGACTGCACCGGTTTCCTCCCCGCCCCTGCTGAAGGCTTGAATCCCTCCTCTCTCCTCGGGAACATGAGCGGCTGCGCCGGTGCACGCAAGGGTCCCCCTCTTTCCATTCTGCTGAGCTCCGTTTCCTTCAGAGGCGACCCCGTTCCCGCTTGAACCTTGCCGCGCTTCAAACACCCGTAGTAAACTCAGAGCTGCATTTCCCAGCGTGTGTGTCCTTTCTCGTACCTTTCCCGGGGAGATGGGAGGGAGGGCCTAGCTGGTGAAAGCAGGAGGTCAGCCTCTTGGGGCTGAGGTGGTCATAGCTCTGTGTCCACGGGCTTGGAGGACAAGTTGCCCTTCATGGGGTCATGAGGATGAGCGCGTTGTGGGAAGAGAAACTGCCCAGGTAGAAACGGGCTGGGAAAAGGGATGTCCACACACTCCGTTCACCAACTTCAGCAGCGTCACGACCTGCCTGGGAGCACCAACAGTCAGGATGTGGTGTGTCAGCAGGTACCAGGGGTCAAAAGCTGCCGTTCTCCTCAAAGCAGTGACTGTCCCCTCTGCAGGGACCTCGTGCCTGGGTGATGTTGTACCCTAGGGCGTACGGCAGCCAAGACAGCAGGCTGGGTCGCAGGGAAAACCGGGCTCATCTTTTCAGCTCTCTTAGCTGTAGGAGGCTCCAGCAGGTGAAGGGAGATGGACTTTTTGTGGTCTGTGCTGCTTCCGCCCCATCTCAGGATGGTGGCTGAGATCTCAAGGATGGGGCTTTAGGATCCTAGAGAGGAGCCACACTCACAGTCCCAGTTGTTGCACACCAGTGCTTTCCTGTTTGCCTCTGCCATCCTCCAACAGCCACCGTCCTCCATCTCCTGGACAGCACCTGTCCCTGTCCCCCGTGGTGTCCCACCTCTCCCTCCTTTGCGACAGGTTTGAGGTTTTGACTTTTTGTCTGATCCGCAGTGAAAGGCGTGGGGGGGATGGGATGGGATGGGATGGGATGGGATGGGATGGGATGGGATGGGATGGGACGGGACGGGATGGGATGGGACGGGATGGGATGGGAGCTTTGGAGGTGCTCACCCCTCAGCATCCCTCCCAAGTGAGTGTGCCACAAATGCAAGCTCCTGAGTCATGGGATCATGGAACCACAGAATGGTTTGGGTTGGAAGGGACATTCAAAGCCCATCCAGTCCAACCCCCCTGCAAGGAGCAGGGACATCCCCAACCGGATCAGGTCACTCAGAGCCCCGTCCAAGCTGGCTTTGAATGTTTCCAGGGATGGGGCATCCATTTGCCCACAGATGTCCCGCATCTTCGTTCTGGTGCGGCATTTACAGCGCGTGACAGCCGCTGGCAATTGCCAGAGAAGTGGTCCCTCCCCTTCCTAGGTCTGGATTTTGGCCTGGGGACCTCAGAGGGGCTGGAGGAGATGGACCAGCTCGATGTCCAGTCTCCAAATGCCGTGGCCGGCACCAGCTCTCCTACTGTTGCCTGGGACGAGCTCAGCTTTTCTGCTGCTGCACGGCCAGCCACGGCCAGCGTGGTGTGACCAAGGCCACGGGGCTGCTCCAGGGACCCGGAGCCTGTGGCCCAGGGTCCCCTGTGCAGGACCCATCAAATCCCTCATGCGAGCTCATCAGTGCTGCTTTGCACCCTGTTGGGCAGGGCCCAGCTCAGCGCCAGGCTCGTCACCGCGGGCTGAGGGCTGTTTCTTCCCGTGCTCGTGCGGGGCTGGCAGGGAGGAACCGGTCCTCACCCAGGAAACCTCCAGGGAGGGCTCAGAGTAAACAGCGGGGTGATGCCCGCGTGGGGAGGGGGCTGGCAGGGGCGCGGTTCCCAGCACCAGGCAGAGGAAACAGGGCTGGTTTGAAACCAAACCTGAGCCCTGCAGAGGAAGGACAAGCCGCACACCTCCCTGCGGTTTGCGCTCCCTGGCTGGGGCAGGGGCGATGCCGCGACTGGCGGCAGGGCTGGTGCTGCTGCGCTGTGTCTGGAGAGCAGAAGTTTATCCAAAGCTCTGCTGCTTACCGTCCTCTGCATCACTTCCTCCACCTGCTGTTTTTTTCTCCCTGCCCGTAAGAATACCAAGCGGTTTGGGGCAGAGAGCTGCTGTCTGCTTTCTGCTGTCTGCAGCATAGCCTGGCCCTGGACCCACCGGCTGTTACGGAGCGATAAATAAACTCAACTGGGCATCCGAGCTCCGAGCTTTTGGCTTGGCATCACCAGGATTGAGGAGAAAGCGAGGCCGTTGCACGAGGTTACTGCGGGATGCAGGCTCACGGGGAGAGCTGCTGCTCACAGAGAGAAATTAGGGAGCAGAGCACGGTGGGAGCCCTGGGTTTGGGAGTGAGGCTTTCATCAAACCAAAGCCCTGGTGTCCAAAGACCAGCAGGCCCCAGACCGCCCTGCCCGAGGTGGTGCAGCCCTACCACAAGCCCAGCGGCTCTTCTGATGCTGGAGACGGCTCCAGGCAGTCAGAGAGGGATGGATTTATCTGTTGCTTTGTTTACACCTACACACGTACTCTGATTTTATTTCCAGGAACTGTTTCAGGGGTTTTCCATTCTCATACCGCAGCTTTCCCTCAAATGCTCTCCTCCCAGCAACGAGGACGTAGCTGGCAGATCAGCCCTGCTGCCTCCCTGGTGCCGTCCTGGGACGCTCGCCCTCTCAGCTCGCTCGCGTGCCCCCAACAATTGCCTGCCCCTATGCCAGACTTTGGTGTCAACAGGGCAAAGCAAGGAAAGGGTCTGGACTTCAGGGCTTGGAGGAAATTTCTGGAGAGCATCCGAGGGAAGGTGTCATAGTTCAGCCCCAATCGGGACCAGACTACGCAGTCTCTCTCTCGTTCCCCCCACCCTCCGAGAGAACAGGGGGAGATGATACAAGAAAAACGGCTCGAGGTTTGAGATAAGGACGGGAAGAAATTTGTAAAGTTACCGTTACAGGCAAAACAGACTCGACTTGGGGAAAACTATTCATTTATTTCTAAAACTAGCAGGAGAACGAGACAGGGAACAAGATGACCTCCCCCCACCCCTCTCTCTTCCCGGGCTTAACATTATCTCCACTACCTTCCCCTCCCGAGTGGCACAGGGGGGAAGAGGGAATGGGGGTCGCGGTCAGTTCATCACACGTTGTTTTACGCCTCTGTGTCATCGTCGGGGGAAGAACTCCTCACATTCCTCCTCTGCTCCAGCGTGGGGTCCCTCCCACGGGCCACAGTCCTTCGTGAAACTGCTCCGGCGTGGGTCATCTCTTCCACGGGGTGCAGCCCCTCCAGAACGGCTGCCCCAGTGGGGCCTCCATGGGCCACAGTCTCCTTCAGGCCTCCACCTGTCCCAGCGTGGGGTCCTCCATGGGCTGCAGGTGGATCTCTGCTCCTCCGTGGACCTCCATGGGCTGCAGGGGCACAACCTGCTCCACCATGGCCATCACCACAGGCAGCAGGGGAATCTTGGCCAGGAGCTGCATTACTGCTCCCCCTCCTTCTTCACTGACCTTGACGTCTGCAGCCGTTCCTTACAACAGGCTGGCAGGGGCCTCTCAGGATCCTTTTTACATCTCATTTACTTCTCATCTCCTCTCCACCTCTTGCAGCCGGGCCAGGCTGAGTCGGGCCCAGTCAGCTGCCTGGTGGGAGGCCAGAGGGTGAGGCCTGCAAGGCCCACAAGTCTTGTGCCTTCCCCTCTCTGCCCCTGCTCAGCTGCTTCACATCTTCTCTCCTCTTTTTTTTCTGTTTTCCCCTTCTTAAATACGTTATCACAGAGGCGTTATCACGGGACATTCTGCTACCAATTGGCTCGGCCTTGGCCAGCAGCGGGTCCGCCCTAGGCCCGGCCGAGTCCCCTGAACAAAGGGGAGCAACTTCTAGCAGTTTCCTACAGAAGCTGCCACCTTAGGCCCCCCCTCACTAAACAAAACCAGAGCAGAAGGTTTAATCCTGACCAACACTCAAAATAGGAGGGGTGAGGCTGGGAGCAGGAGGTGAGGAGGATCTGGCTCTGCTCTCATGAAAGCCTTTGTCCTTCTGGCAGCAGAGAGGCCGTGCGGCTCCGATGCGGCGTCCTGCCCCCTCCTCTGCCGTGGCTGTCCCTTCGGATGCACTTGTGCTGGAGTGGAGTCAGGAGCTGTTGAACGTCTGTGAGTGTGGAAACGATGTCCATCCTGTCTGCAATGCGCGATCCCTCCTGAGCAGAGCAGACGCTTCACGCAGCGTTGACCCCAAGAGATCGGCACTTTGCTGTGGGCCCGCCACTGCCTAGACAAGCCTCAGGGGTGAGAAACGGCGCAGCAAACTGGGATAACCTGGCAGCGGGTTAGATACCCGAGCTGAAGGTACGTAGGGGCTAGGAGGTGCCAACAGGAAGGACAACTTCAAACCACGCAGGACAATACGGAACAGCTCCCTCCGAGCTCTTTGCACAAAGGACAGGCTCCACTGCCGTCGCAGGATGCGCTCGGGCAATCTGAGGCCCAAAGATCAGCAGGGAAGAGCAGACAGCCACCAGCTAAGGCGGCGTGGGAGCCAGGGAGAGGAGGAATGCTGCAGTCCGGAGCCCAGCTCCGTGCCCTTGACACAAAGATTTGGTCGCCTCTCAGAAACAGGGTGGCCTGGGGCAGCTCAGCGGTGGTTTCTGGTTAGGGCCACGAGGCAGGAAGGGACGAGCGCAGCAGGACTGGCGCTCAGCTTAGCATTTAAACAAATCACGTTTTGCTAGGGGCAAGGTGAAGGCAGCGATCGCAGCTTTGTTTGCTCTCCCAGGGAAGGGAGAGAGCAGAGAATTCAGAGCGGGGTGGGTGAAGGCTTGCCCTGGTCCCATTGGAACAGAGGTGCTCGTGGCCAGACCGGCTGCAGAGGGGAAAGCGTGGAGGGGAAAAGCATCTGCAGTCTGGCAACGAAGCGTGAAGTGACCGGATCACCCCCAGGAGCAAATGGCGTGGGCTGCTGAAGGTACAGCACAGGACAGACCACCACGCTTTGAAGCAGATGGACGGGATTTGTCCTGCAGCCAAGCTGTGGGAGAAATGCCAAATCACACCTCAACAGCACCCCAGGCCCCCTCTCCCGGGCTGCACCCCTGAGGCTTTGGGACCGCGGCGTACCGCGTCCTCTCTGCCCTGGCCTCTCTGTGCTGCTCTATCGCCCATCAATCACAGCCACGGGGCACGTGGGGCAGCGGAGATGCAGATAGCTCTGCAGAGATGCTGCGCGGCTGCCATTAGCGCAATCAGCCCATTGCACATGGTTTCCTGGCTGCTGGGTACAGCTGGCCCCAGGGTATAAAACCAGCCCTTGGGCACCAGGAGACTCGGACTTCCACACATCTTGGAGAGAGCGTCCCGCTGTGGGAAGAGATGCCCCGGCCTCAGCCCCAGCCGCTGCTGGCCCTGCTGCTCCTGCTTTCCTGCCCATGGGCCAATGCCAGTAAGTTGGGGTGCCGCTGTTGGGACACTGCTGGTCCGGGCTCCGGCCTCGGCAGCCACTGGCTCATCCTGCGGTGGGGTGTCTTGCAGGTGCTCTACGGGGTCACATTGTGGGGGCCCATGAGGCAGGTGAAGGGAGATGGACTTTTTGTGGCCTGTGCTGCTTCCGCCCCATCTCGGGATGGTGGCAGAGATCCCAAGGACGGGGCTTTAGGATCCTAGAGAGGAGCCACACTCACAGTCCCAGTTGTTGCACGCCAGTGCTTTCCTGTTTGCCTCTGCCATCCTCCAACAGCCACCGTCCTCCATCTCCTGGACAGCACCATGATGTCTTGGGTGGAGAAGTTGACGCAGTCTCTGAAAGGATTGTACTGGGAGGGCTGGTAAAGGACCTGGGTTCACAAAAGCACCTGACCCCATGCCAACTGTTGTGGGAAAGTCCAACTCTTGGCCTGGAGAAGACAAGGGTGAGTTCTAGCTGAGCACTCTCTGACCTGGAGCTGGTTGGCACGTTTCTGGCCCTCTCAGATGACAAGTTGGCAAATAACGGAGCTGCAGACCTCCCTGGCGTGGGATGACGGATGTCTGTGCAAGTTTGATAGGAGACTGGGGGGGTTCATGGTGGGGAAACCCAGTGTGGAATTTTAAACACAGAGAAACCACGTGCAGTTCAAGAGAACAGGATCTTGCCCTTTTCTCTTAGCCTTTCTGAGGCTCCTGCTGGCCACCGCTGACAGAGAGAAGAGAAGGCCTGCGGTCCGGTGCCGGGTGTCTGTTTGTATGTTCTCCTTGGTTTTGCCTGGAACGAGGGGAAACTACGTCACTGTTGCCTTCAGCACCCATGTCACCCTGGCAAAACTGAGAAGGGTCCATGGTTTGGGCTTCTGCTAGGAGCTGCTATCAGCTAAGAAATCTGCATGCAAAAAGGCTGCAGCTGCTTATCTGCATTGTACAAATCTTTGTCACGTCAGGGTTTTCCTTGAAGCTCCAGCTGCTGCAGCCTTTGCACGAGAATGGCAGCTCTTCGCTTCAAAATGGGTGTCACTGGGGGCAGAATGGTAAATTTACTGGCAGTCTATGAGGGCAGCGAGGACTTATCAGCCACGTGTCATCGTGGAGGCCGGGGGTGTGGGGAGTGTGTTGAGTGATTTGCCACCAGCTCTTCCTCCAGCAGCGTCCCGCTCACCGTGGGCCGGAGGAGGAGGAGGAGACGCTGCGGCCGCTGGACCTGGTCCAGGGAAGACAGATCTCCACGGTGCGCCGCAGAAAGGCACCTGGCACTCACTTGGCATTTTAAAAACACTGCCTGCCGGGGCGGGGGCTGTGCTGGCTGTGGTACACTTGGGCACGTCCCTTCCTGGAGGAACCAGACGTGGGGTTGGGCCACCTCCAGCCCACGAAGGGGCAGAATCCCAAACCTGCATCCCCCGTGTCTATCCACCCTCAACATGTCAGAGGGAAAGCGAGCCCCTGCTCCGGGGTCAAGGAAGCGTCCTCCTGCCTTCTCTCACACTGGCTGGTCAGAGCGAAGTCCCCAGTTGACCAGTGAACTGGTCAACACCTGGAAAGAAACACTTAAAATGGTGTCTGCCGTACAAAGCGAGCCCTAAGTCAGCAGCTGGGGTGGAACAGAGACCTTGTGGCTGCAGTGGGCCATGCTGATGATGCTCCCGTAACGGCTTCTTGCCCTCACATAGGTGTCGTGAATGCGCTCACCCCAATTTTGCTCTAGCCAGGACCACACCTACTGAGAACGAGCAGGAGGGTCCTCAACTGCCTCTGCGCCGTCTTTGGAACGGGTACCTCGAGTGAAAGAAACCTCGTTCTCACAAGGCTCGTGATAAAAAATGAGAGTTTGCAAGGGCACGACAACCAATTTGGAGCTGCAAGGGAAGAACACCCTGGCAGGCAGCAATGGGGGGGATGTGCTCCCTGTAGCTTCCACCTCAAGGGCAATGGGTTAAAACTGGCTCTGGGTTTAAGAAGATGTCAGATAGCCCAGATCAGACCCAAGATGAAGGTGGGTTGATGCCCAAGGCTAAGGCTGACTGAATTCCCCTCTCAGATCGCTGAGGTATGCAATTTGCACATAGAATAATCAGATGAGTCTGACTTCTGTGGTTTCCTGGAGTCTGGTCTCAGGCTATAAAACCTTGCTGGGAGCAGGAAGAGACCCCAGCTGCAGCCTCAGCTCCAGAGGATCCACCAAAGCCGAGAACGCCGTGATGGAGTACCTGCAGAAACTCCTGCTCTCCCTCCTGCTGGTACCGTACCCCCCGGCCAAAGCCAGTAAGTAGAGCGGCTCAGAGGTGAGGAGAGGGCTGGGGAAGAAGAGGTCTCAGAGCGCACATCCTGTGCCCCGTGTCCTCCCACCCCCTCAGCCTCCGCCCCGTCCGTTGCAGATTATCCCTGGAATCGGATGGAGGGCGGAGGCAAAGCCAAGACCCGCTCCACGCCCTACGTGGCCTATCTGCAAGGAAAAAACAACCATTTCTGCGGAGGCTTCCTCGTGGCCCCGAACTGGGTGATGACAGCGGCTCAGTGCTTCATGTAAGTGTTCGCTGCGTTCGTACGGCATCCAGCGCCACCAGACTGGTGCGCTGATCTGGGTGACATCCCCAAACAGAGGTCTAACCGTTTGAGTCACGTCCTTCACGGCTGTGACCAAACTCTGTCCCTAGCAGGGCGTGTGGGCTGGGACAGGGCGAGGCTGCGGGGGCTAGCACCGAAACCGCAGGGGTCTGCAGCTCCCCCTCGAGCCATCCTTCCCCATGTTCCTCCCCAGCCCACGTTCCGATTCTTCTTACCTTTATTTTTTTCATTCTCCCTCCATGACTCATTTTATTCTTCCCAGAGAAGTCAGGCCAGCGTCTTCCCATGCTGGCGCTGAGCTGCTGGCGTAGCAGGGATTGATGGTTGGCAGGATTTGCCCTTTCTACCACCAAAGATCTCCAGGACTGCTATCACAATTAATCATCTCTTGTCAGCACGCTGCTCGCTCAGCTCTCTTCCATCCCTCCAGCTGGACAGACTGGGGCAGGGACAGGCAAGAGAAAGCCAGGCTCCAGGTTGGTCTCCACACCCGAGCAGCAGAAAGCAGGATTAGCAGAACTCAGGAGCCCGGATGCCCAAGTCCCTGCTGCTAGATTGAGAGGGGCTCCCACCCAAACCCGGGCTCCCTCTCCATGTTCCTAAGGCAGCCCCTTCTGCAGACGGTGTAGAGGCCAGTGAAGGGACATTGGCCCAGAGGAGGGTCATTTAAAAATCCCTCCTTGCTACCACAGGCTTCCATGGGCCTGCAAAGCCTGGACCAACGGCCCACGAATCTTAGTTCACAGCAGCATCGTTGGGCCTAATCTGCTCAGCTTGAGATCCCGAGGTTCAGTAACCCTTGCAGAGCTCCAGTCCCTCAGATGGGAACTTGCTCTGCCAATTCCCTGGCAGAGCTCATCGCTCCCACCGTTCTTCAAAGCCCAGCCGGTGTCTCCTGGCCGTGCCCCTGGGAGATGTGCCTCAGCGTTACCGGGGAAGACAGGAGAAAGCTGATGACGCACGCCGTGCTTAATTTTACCAGGCACAAACCTCTGACTGTCATCCTCGGAGCCCACACGATTCAGAGGAGAGAGGAGAGCTGGCAAATATTCGAAGTCCAAGAGTATCACTGCCACCCGGACTTCATGAGTGCGAAGAAGGGGAACGACATCCTCTTGCTGAAGGTAAAGGTCCCGTCTGCCGGACGCGCAGGGCTGAGCCGTGGCGCTGGGCTGGGAGCGGACAGCCTGCGCCGCAGAGCCTTTACAGACCAAGCGCTTATTTCTGTTTTTCTGTCCCAGCTGAAAGGCAACGCCACCAGCAACAGCTACGTTCGAACCATTTCCTTTGAAAAATCAAAAGTCCCCGGCGGGACCGAGTGCAGCATCGTCGGCTGGGGCTACAAAACGCCCGCCGACACGTTACGCGAAGCCGCCGTCACCATCATCAGGCAAAGGGACTGCCTCAGCCACTACCCTGGACTCACCGACAACTTGATCTGTGGCCGCAGCGGACCCGCAAGGGCGCCCGAAAAGGTCAGGCCCTGACTTAGTGGGTAGGAGGCTGCAGGGGAGGTTTCAGGCAAAAAAACTTTGCTGAGAAGGTGCCGCCTAAAATCGCTTTTTGTTGTCCCCTCGCTCCCCCTCAGCCCCACATCAGCCTGTGCTTCCCCACCAGCATCCCCCTCTGGTGCTGTCCTGGCACAAGAGGAGCCCTGGGTCTCGCTCTCCGAGGATCCTCGGAGGGCCGGCAGCGTTCCTACCGACTGTGGGCGTCGCGCTTGCGCTCAGCCCCGGGCGAAGCGGGAGAAATGGGGGGGATCCTTGTCTTCCCGCGGCAGAGGATCTCGGAGTCTGCACCGGCACGGTGGGACGACAGCTGGGCTGAAGGGGGGTTTGCCCTAAATCTCAGAGCTGCTTTGAGCGCGTTGAGAGTGCTCTGCAGCCAGCAGAAGGGCAGGAGCGAAGCGATGCTTTAAGCTCCAGCTGTAGCTGTGCTGGGTGTCCTGATGGGTCCCAGACAAAACTGCCAAGGGTCCCTTTTGGACCCAGAGCCACCCACCCCCACCGCGAGTCCCAGCTGCCCCCGGGGATGCTCTGTCCTGGTGTTCGCAGCCTCCCGCTCTTTCCAAACGCGCCCTTTTCCTGGGGACCCTGCGTACGCCGGCGCTGACCTCTCTCCTCCGTTTCACAGGGCGATGCCGGGGACCCGCTCATCTGCAACAACAAAGCCTACGGCATCTTCTCCTACAGGCACAACAACTGGCCCGGTTTCTACACGCACATTGCTCCCTTCCTGCCCTGGGTCAACGGCATCATGAAGTCAGCGTGACCCCGCTCTCCCTCCCGCTGCCGCCCTGGAAAGCTCACTCAACCTCAGGGCCCCGCACTCGGCTGCTTTTCCTCCCTTTCTCCCTGGGAAGCATCTCCCACTGATCCTCACGGACGCAGCAAGGGCGTCCCTCTGGCAAAGTCAAACTGCGGCAGCGGGGGGCTTGGCGCAGAGATCGCACCGCGGCCGCGTTTACCCCCTGCGTGAGGTGGGCAGTGCCGCTTCACCCAGCGCGCGCTCGTGCACTTTGCTGGTCCCGTTTTCCCCTTTCTCCGGCTCTGGAAGGGAAGCAGCGGAACAGCCCCAGGCGAGTCGAGAGCGGCCGTTGGGACACCTGCCGCTCTTCAGGAAAGCAGCGCAATGAGATGGGGGCGGGATCCAATGAGCAGCCTCCTCCCTGCCCCTCGCGTTTGTGACATCGGGTGCCCGGGTCTCTGCCCAAGCGCTGGGATTAGACAGGGGCTGTCCTGGGATGAGGACAGCGGCAGCTCCCGCTTCGCTCCCCGGCCTCTGAACCCTGCTGCCTCCTTCCTCCCCTCTTGCTGTAGCTCCCGTCTTGTAAGAATCCATAAAAGTGATCTGTTGGACCTGCGTTTGAGAGCCTTTGTCCTTCTACCGTTCGGATTTCTCCAGTTCCGAGCAGCTCAGCAGAGAGTTGCCGCGCAAACCGCTGAATCCCAAACTGGAAGTTTCTAACCCTAACTGGTGGCCTCCGTTTGCTGTCCACCTAAACCCCAAAATAGGTGTCAAGCCTGGTTTGCAGGGCAGGGGAAGCCTCTGGGCCTCCTCTCCCCAGCGTGGAGTGCCAAACTGGAAAAGATGGGAGCCAGTCGCCTCCCGGGAGGAGGCCGCAGTGGGAGCAGGCAGGGAGGGGGCACTGGGCAGGAGGGGTCCCCGGGGCGATGGGAGCGCTTGCGGTGCGTGATGCGCTCCTTCGGCTGCTCCAGCCACACAGCAGCCTACAGAAACACCTCACTGTGGAAGGAGGCAGAGCGCCGGGCTGCGTCTCGGGCAGCCATCGTGTCCTCCGGGAGGTTTGTTTTCCTCAGGAAGAGGATTCCCAGTGAGCTCTGGCACAGCGGGCTCTCCGCCACCCCGTTCTGCAGCGAGGGCAGCGCGCGTGGAGCTCGCTGTCCCTCTCGGGCAGGCGTTCAGCTCGCCAACCCCACAGCCCCGCCACAGAGCGCTGACGGCAGGGACGGCCCGCGCTCCGCACCAGCACTCGCCCAACGTGCCTGGACCACCAGATGGGCTCCTTGGCCAGCACCACCCAGCACAGATGTGCAAAGGCTCTGCTCCCCAGTCACCGTGGCGCCTGCCCAGCCCCAGGAGAAGCCACGTGCCATGGTCGGCGCTGCCTTATTTCCTGCCGGGGAAGGGAGAGGCAGCCAAGTGAGAAAGCCCAAGGGCCAGAGATGCAGTAGAGAGGGAAGGTTTGTAGGAGTGGAAGCCTTTACGCCTGCCACGCTCAAAGGGCTGACTGCTTTACGGGAGCTTCACCTTAACGGCCTGTTCTGCACGGAGAAGCGGTGTTCCTTGGGGCCAGCCGTAGGCATCCTGCTCTGCAGCACATCCTGAACAGCAGGAACGCGAGAGCCTCAGCTATCCACTCCAGATGGGACAGAAAACCCCAGGAAGCCAGGGCAGAAGGAAGCAGTCTGTCCCCTCGGCCCACAGGGCTGTGCCACATCTACATCGTGTGTTTGGGTTATTCTCAAGTCACGTTCCCCTCATCCTCCTCAACACACGCGCTAGCTGGCTTCTAGTCTTCTTCTGGAGTCAAGCAACGAGGTTCCTCCAACAAAGAGGCAAGAACGCTGAACCTCACTGCAAGAGGACAACCGCACCTAGCGCGGCACGGTCTTGCGCCGAGGCTGTAAGGCACCGCTGCCATACACGATTTTATCTCGGATCGCTGCCAGTCCGTAACAGGGTGAAGTCAGTCTGTACCAATAAAGAAAACAGAACTGGGAGTACCACTCCTGTCCCCATCCTTTAACTGTATCACCATCCTTCTCTTCCTACATCCGTAACATCCAACCACTGTGCCACTGAGGCACAAACCCCACAGCCACCCCCAGTTCCGACGCGTCGGGAAGCATGCCCAAAGATTCCAGAGATTTTTGTGCCTGGTTGTACTGGAAAACGCGAGTGAAAGACGTAGGCCTGAGCTCATTGGTGAGGGGAGGGAAATGGAATCTGGCATCCACAGATTCAGGCTCTTAGAAGCAGAGCCCACCCAGTCCAGGAGGCGGGGAAGCTCTTCTGCATCGCTGCGAGCCAGCGCCTTCGCTTCCCCGGCACGCGCCAAGGCACAGACAAGCGCAAGCGAAGGCAGAGAATCTTGCCCTCTCCCGAGTTTTGAAAGCCAGAAACAAAGCCAGAAACTTTTTTTGAGTGAAAACTTCAGATCACAGAAGTGCAGACTCTTCCTGCCGGTACAAAGCGACCACTGCTGAGGGGGAAGGAGAGGGAAGGGGCGTGACGGACGGTGAAACGGTGAACAGATGCTGTTTCACACAGACAAAGGGCATTCCAAGACCTAGAACTTTGAGGCTTGTCTTTGAAGAAGCACGAAAACACCAACACCAGTTGCTTTTTCTCCCCACGTGGATTTCCAAACGTACCAGTTTTGACTGGGATGCCATTTGAGACATCGGCAACATTCTGTAGTCTATCCAAGACTAATGCCGGGCAGGGAGGAGAGGAGGAGTTTTGGAGAAATCATCTATTTCTATGGATTTCCTGGTTTCTCTCCTCTCTTCGCTGCAACAACCACTTCCACCCAGCCGCTGGAGGTTCGGGACCTCAGAGCCATGAGGCGCAGGAGCCCCGGGCGAGCGTCGCGCTGCGGTGACACAACCGCAGAGACAAATCCGAGCCTGCGTCCGCAGAACCAACGTCGCGCTGGCTTTCCTCGATGCCACGTTTGCTTTGGCCTTAACTAGGGCTGCACGCTTGGGGGCTTACATCTGGGGAACGAGAGACCCAGCTCTCCGGCCAGAGAACAAAGAGAACGCGGGTGATCAGGGATGAGATGGGTTCAGCAGGAATCTGCCCAGCTGAGGTGTGGATCCGTACCTGAGAGGCAGGGATGCACCAGGAACAGAAAAAGCAGCCAGACAGCTGAGAAAGTGGGGTCGAAGCCGACTCTCTGTTAGGAGAGGTACGCGGGTGGTTTTGTAGCGCGTAGAGGTTTTCAACTTGACAATATTTGCGTTCTCCTAACTGCATAGAAAGGAGGGACAATTAAAAAAAATCTATTTAAAGCACAGGAATCCAACATATTTCCTGAGATTAGAACAGATAAATGACATTCTAAAATCCAAGACCAGGGGACGATGTTTCCAAAGCCGCTGAGAAGAACATTTGCCTTTTTGAATCCAAACCTGCTTTTGGATCCAGCCCAATTTCCCCAACCAGCTCCTGTTCTGAAACCGTTGTAAGCCTGCGGGTACGCTTCAGTTTGCAGGTCACAACGAAAGTTTCCTGCCTACAGGAACACAACCGCCAATGGTTTTGAAAAGCAGCAGTCAGACTGAAATTTTTCTGTTAAAAAAAAAAATCCCTACTGGGCTTTATTTTTCCAGATGTCCTTCTCATCCCGTCTTTCCTGATGTTCACCTTTCCGTAAGAGCCCCTTGAATATCCGCAGCAGCGCTGGATACAAAGCGCTAGACCAAGGATTTTAAGATTCCAAGTATTTTCCAAACCCAGTAATTCAAAACTTCTTAAAGCCCCCCCAGGTCATCCATGTGACGGAGGAAAGCTAGAGCTTTTCCCAAAAAGTTATCCTGGATTTTTGTTGCGAATGCTGCTGCAGGAGAGCGCATTCGTGCTGTGGGTTTTGCATGCACGCAGTGCCCTCTTCGGGTTAGCAACAGCAAGTGTGCTTCGAAGTTCTGGCTCTAAACGACTTCCAAATTAACCCAAAAAACTCACTTCGAAAAAAACCCTTTCTCGATGAAGCAGAAGATCGCGGTTTGGCAGTGAATCCGTGGCTCAGCAGAGAAAGGCACCTCTTTCCCTAGGGCTCTTCACATTTCATCTGCTTTGAATCAAGTGTTGCAAAGCTGACATCAAAATTAGAGTTTTTTTAATTTTTTTTTTTCCCTAACCAGGCTGCTGAATCCTTTCCAGAAGGATTCCAAGAGCGTTCTCATCCCACATCGCCTCCGCTTTGCAGAGAGCCTCGTTGGCGATATTTTGGTTGCAGTATTGGGGTGACGGTCGGAGCCGCTGGCAGGAGCATCCAAACCAGCAGAGCCGGAGAGGCTCGCTCTTGGGGAGCTTCACCATTTATTTCCACAGCCAGGAGCTGCGGATACGCACCTGAGATGAAGGGAGGAGCAATTCTGGGAGCAGTGATGGAGTGGCCAGTGACACCAGTGAGTGGTAGCAGAACAGCCCCCAGGTCGCCTCTGGAGTCCCTGCTAAGCCGCATCTTCTCCCATCTTGGGAGCCAGGTTGCTCAGAAGCTTTCGCGCAGCCGAAATGCTGAGTCTTGGCATACAGTCCAGTGTGGGAGCTATGAAAACTCTTCAGAAGCCACGAGTTCTCAACTCAAGGTGATAGAGATGTCACAAATATTGCTTGCAGAGGCTTAAATTCCTGATCAGACTGCGTCACAGAAGATAAACAGCTCAAAGACAGCTATACTGAACTGGTAGGACAAGAGTTTGTTTCAGAAACTGCTAATGGTGCGAGCTTTTGCTGGGAACCCACTGAGATATCATGGACAGGAGACCACACGTACAGTTTATTTTCAACTAGCTTTACAAACCAGAGAAAGAAGGAGGAAGATTTTGTCCAAGGTGGTTTCTGGGAACCTTCATTTCCATCCTGACTGCTTCCCATCAGTTCTTTTGTCTGCAGGGACACACGTAACCATAAAGGCTTTTTTTTAAAAACACCAGCAGATATTGGCTTCTGGAATGGAGGAACTAGCGATTTCCGTGTTCTACCCTTGATCATAGACTGGTTTGGATTGGAAGGGACCTTCAAGGGTCATCTAGTCCAACCCCCCTGCCAGGAGCAGGGACATCTCCAACCAGATCAGGTTGCTCAGAGCTCCAGCCAACCTGGCCTGGAACGTTTCCAGGGACGGGGCATCCACTGCCTCTCTGGGCAACCTGGGCCAGCGTGCCACCACTCTCAGTGTAAAAAAAAAATTCCTAATATCTGATCTGAATGTACCTCCCTCTATTTTGAAACCATCACCCCTCGTCCTGTCACACCAGGCCCTGCTGAAGAGTCTCTCCCCACCTTCCCTGCAGCCCCCTTTGGGCACTGGGAGCCGCTCTCAGGTCTCCCCGGAGCCTCCTCTTCTCCAGGCTGAACAGCCCCAGCTCTCTCAGCCTGGCCTCACAGCAGAGCTGCTCCAGCCCTCTCAGCATCTGCGTGGCCTCCTCTGGACCCTCTCCAGCTGGTCCATGTCCTTCTGATGTTGGGGGCTCCAGAGCTGGACGCAGTGCTGCAGGTGGGGTCTCACCAGAGCAGAGCAGAGGGGTCCAGCTGGAGCTTAGCACAGCGACGGCTAGGTGTGACAAAAGCAGGCAACGACACGGGAGGCAGGACCCCAAATTCTCTCTTCTTTGCCCTCTTTTCCTATTAAAAAATCCCCTGCAGAAGAAGGAGGAAATTGATTTCCATAAAAATGGGGAGAAACTCTTCAGGGGGGCCTGTTGTGACAGGACGAGGGGTGATGGTTTCAAAACAGAGGGAGGTACACTCAGATCAGATATTGGGAAAAACTTCTCACACTGAGGGTGGTGGAGCACTGTCCCAGGTTGCCCAGAGAGGTGGTGGATGCCCCATCCCTGGAAAGGCCAGGTTGGCCGGGGCTCTGAGCAACCTGATCTGGTTGGAGATGTCCCTGCTCCTGGCAGGGGGGTTGGGCTGGGTGGGCCTTAACGGTCCCTTCCCACCCAAACCATCCTGTGATCGATCCTGTGATTAATGTCTGGGCCCACCTACGTACATAATCCCCAGGACCCGCGCTGGTGTTGGCGGTGACATCCAAGGGCCAGGTTGGAAGTGACTTGCAGCACTGACAACACCCCGGTCCCTGGGCCAGGACACCTCACCAGAAAACTCACCTGGCCCACCGCCCGGTTTAGCCCACTCCCTTTTCCCGGGAGTCCCTTAAGAGCAGGACACAGGCAAAGGAATCGCCCGGGCAGCAGCAGGCTGCTCTGTGCCGCGGTCACTCCTGGGTTCCCGAGGCCTCTCCTTGTGGGACAGGGTACATCCTGCGCAGGACAAAGGCGTTAAGGGCCCGAGCTGCGGAGCTGGACGCTGAGAGTTTGCCATCTTGCTGGAAACCATTTAACCAGTCTGTGCTTTGAGGGGCCCTTGGGAAAGACAGCAGCTGCGAGCAAACCCTGTGGATACATCGGCTGCTGCTCCAGCTGCCCCTTTCCCCGGGCCGCTCCAAGGCGGGCAGGGACCCAAGCTCCTGCAGAGACGGCGAACGAGCTGCAACGCACCCGTGCTGCACGCCTGCAGAGGGTCCGGGCAACGTGCACACACGTCACGGCCGGAGGCTGTAGAAGGGCAAAGCACGAGGCCTTCTCGCAGTCAGCTGGGAACACCGGGCATTAGTTTGAAGACTTTTCCAGTCTGAATCGGTCTCTGCTTTATTTAAACGGAGCGTTATTATACGCTCTTTGCAAAGAATGGCACAACACTTGACACATACGGAGCTGAAGGAAGAAAGCAACAAATCAAACACGCTGCTTCCAGCTACTATTTCATGCTTTCCAGCTGGTGAGGACACAGAGCGACCGGGAAAAGCGACGCACGTTCATCCTTCACCAGAAAACATCCATGACACAAACAGCTGGCAGTATTCTACCGGCCAGATCGGCGCGATCCCCCCGGTCAAGACAGAACACCGCATCTCTGGCTGGCCGGTACCTGCAGCTTCACCTTGGCGTTAAATGACACAGAAGGGAGCAGAATGTCCTCGGCTGCAGCTTCCGGAAAACACAGCAAACCCTACACAGGGGAAGTCAAACATCTCTACCCGCTCCCAGCTGATCGAATCTGAAATTCCTGGGGAACAATCCCAGGGAAGGAGAAATAAATTCAGGAACTCCATCCCAGGAAACACCTTTGTGAAAGCTTTCACAATCATCCATCCTTAAAGGGAGACATTTAAGCCGTGTTTCTTATTTCAGTCCGTGTTGCTAACGAACGTGACTGGAAGCAGGTCTGGTCCCACCAACATAGGTCCTGCAGGAAACGTGCCTGCAACGGGCACGTTATATAGTTATTGCACATTATACCTTGTGTTTTCCAGAACACGTGTTGTTTCTGTGCTTCAGAGTCCTGATCTTCCGACACTGCTAGCCAGGAGCGTGCTTCCATCGGATGCAGTTCCCACAGGATACGGAAGTCGTGCAGCCAACCCGAAGAGGAGGGACAGGAGTGAAAAAACGCATGCACGACCACCACGGCTTTTAGGAACAAAATTTATTCCAATTTCAAACAGAGAATTTATTTCAGGAGAAAGATATGAAAATCAATTTCCATCAGATATTTCTGTAATAAGGGTTGTTGCCCAGCAGTCAGAGTGGGATCATTCCAAGAAACAATCGCACTCCTGGACTGGAATGAGACAGTTTGGAGCCTGAATAGATCCTGACACTGGGCATCTTATTCAGAAACTCCTTTCCCCTACCCTCTTCCCTCCCCCCACCCCAACACGCACAACAATACATGCATTGCAAATGACAAGGTTTAAAAACAGCATTTTATATAGTATCTTTTTAAATAGGATAATGTTTAAATTGTCTTAAATCAGGATCCTATAATATACAAGTATAACCAAAGAATTTCCACCACATTGGCACTTGTAAAGAGTCTCTGGCACTACTAAAGAAGGGGCATTGGCACAAACCATACTCTTAGAAAACTGGGTGCTGCGTAACACACTTGATCTCTGCTGGACTCTAACAACCCGGGCTCTGTACAGTACAATACAATGGTCAGCACACTCCGGAAGTACTTTAAAAAAAAAAATAATAATAATAATAACCCACAATAAAACACATGAAAAAAAAAACCATAGTTGAACGCAAGGCCGACATTGCTAGGAAGCAACAACAAGAGACCAAAGAATCCAACTCTAGGAGAAGGGGGGACAGGCAGGAGGGGCAGGAGCTATCCGACACGCTGAAGCGGGAAGGGGCTGTTGCTCACCAGGTAGCCAATTCCACACAGAACGGTGCAAAGAAATGGGATGGTCCTCTCCTCACCGACTTGAAGTTTCAAACTGCTTCAAAGGACGTTGGTTTCTTCAGCAGAACTAATATTAAAAGTGCACAAGGAGCAGAGGTTAGCCAAGAGACCGCTTCCTCAGACTCGAGAGTCTAGATTCTCTCCAAGAACCCAATTCCACCTCCTTTCTGAAGGTCAATCTGTTGTCTCAACCTGCAGAAAATTCTGACTGGCCTTGCTTTCCGAAAATACGAGATAGGCAAATTTGGTTTCAGGTTTGGCACTTTCGCTAGGGCAGGGATTTGCCAAAGGGCAGCCAACAGAGACACAAACCAGTTCTGCAGGAACACTTCGCTGGCCGAGCTGGAGGCGCACAAGCTACTGGTCGCTAAGAAAAGCGCAGGTAACGCTGCTGTCTTCTCATGCATGATACAGTCCACAGACAGCTCCAGACGACGTGTCCAAGTCTGACCCGTTCCTCCCCTAATTCAGAATGAGGTTTCAGGAACTCGCGTCATGTTCTCCCCTTCCCTTTGCAATAATCATGACACAAATTGAGTTATCAGGCGGCAGCTACAGCGAGCAGCTGCTCCGTAAGGGACAGCACACGCCTAAGTCCCCGTGCCCGTAGCCTCCCTCCGTTCCCCACGACAACGCAGATTCACTCCGCAAGAGCCAGAAGCCAAGATCCCTCCTCCTGTGCCAGGGCAGCAGCTCTTAAAGAGGGGAGGATATTAAAAAAAAAAAAAAAAAATGTAAAAAAAAATTTAAAAAAAGGGTTTTCTGATTCAAGTGGAAGTACCACCATCATTCACCTTGGAAAAACAAACTTCTGGGAAGTTATTTCCAAGAACCTGTGTATCTGAGTGCCAGGCTGGTCCTGGCAATAGCTGTAGTGTGAACCATTTACGAGAGGATCACAGAAGTGGAAAAGGCTGGTGCTGCCATCTGCCTCAGATGAACAGCACTTCGAATACATGATGATGATTATAAATTCCTCGTTATAGGACAGTTTCTACAAAACGGATCATTTTAGCATAAAGACAAAAAAAAAAAAAGCAGTAAAATTGATGCAAAGCTGTCTGACACATGGGAATCCCTCTCATTCCTCCCAAGTGTTACATGCAGTCCGGAGCATGGCTGGTCTGAAGGGATGCTGCGTTTCCCTCAGCACCGCTACTCAGCCAGACTGGCTCTTCAGCTGTTGGTCCCATGGCTGCTGTTCCAACTTGAGCTCTCTAACTCCTGGCAGAGCTTGCTCTCTTCTCTAGCGCTCCGCGACAGAGCCTCTCCTCAGCTATTCCGGAAAACAAGAGGGACGGATGAACATAATCACTCCAAAGGACGTCCCTCGTATTTTAGTGTTCTAGATCAAAGCATCTTAATTAGGATTTACTCTTCCACATTGTGCAAAACACTGATGTAGTGCTCTGTCTACAAAAGAGACAAAATATCACCAGCCCCCTTCAACAGTGCAGCTCATTTAGTCTTTATCTACTGGCAGCCTGCTAGCCTTCAAGGGGGCAATCCAATTGATCCGGAGAACTTGGACCCAACGTTACTTGTTGGAATTGAAACAGAAGCATTAGTGATGGCTAAACGACACGCGTCCAGAGGTGGGTCAGATTTCCCTGCTTCCTGCTCCTTGCCTTGCCGCTGTAGCTATCTTCCAGGCCGGCACCGGGTCTTCGGCGCGTTTGTTCACTTCTCTCAGCTCCTGGAAAAAGCTCTCTACGGTGCAACGGCTTCACATCTTTCCGCTCAGTGGAGTTTCATTTGGCATCTAGAATCCAGAACTGCTTCCGCTCTGCCTTCCGCCTGCACCAGTAAACCCTGCCTCTACTCTCCTGCTAAACAAAAGTGCAACCACTGCAGGGCTTTCCAGATTCCGCAGCAGCCGCGTGCTCCGGCCGTGGCTGCTGCAACTTGATTATCGCATCCACCCTGGAGCAAGGATGTGTGCAAGTCTTCCAAAGAGGATCCGTACTCCTCGACGGAGAAACACAGCAGCATGTGCCTCAGGGGAACGCAGAAACAGGAGAGAGAGAATTGCCGCTCCCTCCAAGAGCTATCCTCGATCTTTTAAAGTAAGAACCCTACCTATGTCCCAAAGTTTGTCACCCACCAACTCTGGTCCTCTCAAGAAATCCGCAAGCTGGACAGGACTGAGGAATTCTTACAAAAGTCATTCAACACACTGGCACAAAACGCAACAAACAAGGCTTGTTTGCTACCGGCAGCGAGGAAAGAACTAGAGGGTGGCACGAGACTAAGATTCCCAATCCAAAGTCTGATGTTTAAATGCCACAATTACTCCGTGTGATTTTGAAATCTGCTGCATAGAGAAGTGACTCGCTTGATGTCTACTCAACAAAACAGTTTCTCTCTGCAAATCTGCAAATTGAGCCTTGTGCGCGCACGCATGCGCTTGTGGTGCGGGGGGGATGTGTGTATGCGTGTGAAAAAAAAAAAAACAAAATGAAATAAAAAAAAAAAAAAAAAAAAAGAAAAATTGCAGTCAGGCACTTCCCCAGGCTCAGCAGCTATTGCTCCAAGAGCTTCCATCATTTGTAGTCCATGAACAAAATACAGCAACACGTAGCAAACTATGTATAGAACATCAATAATTTAAAAAAAAAAAAAAAAAAAAAATCACAGTCTCCATACCTTTTATAATTGATAAGAAAAAATATCTCAGAACTAGAACATATAAAGAATGGAAAAGTGATGGCTTTTTTTAGTTGTTGTTTTGCCTTTTTCTTTTTTTTTTTTTTTTTTTTTGCACAACAGTTGGAGAGCAATCGCTCCTCCCCAACATTTCATCACAGTGAACCATGGAGCGTGTCCTGGGGAAGGGAAGGGAAAGGAAAGGGGGGGGCAAGCAGGATTAGCAAATTACATCAGAGGTACCCTATAGCACAAGGCAAAGGGACCAGTAGCATTCTGCACTCCCACAGTCCAGTGAATTCACAATCTCAGCTGGAAAGTTTTTTTTTTTCTATATATACCATGGGAATGAAAAGGGGTGGGGGGGGTGGGGGGAAAGTGGCTAAGCAACAAAGGAAAGCTCAAGATGAGACTGCCTTAGCTGTTTGGCAAAAATTAAGAAGCAAGCAAGGTGCTGTAGAAATGAGGTGTATCCCCGTTAACTGTGAAATAAAAGCAATTTGTTAAAAATATGAAATCAACTACTCTGTGGACAGAGACATGAGACTCCAGGATAACACTGAGCACTTGCCACTCCACAGATCAGACAATTTGCAATCATTACATCATCAAAAATTAAAATGTTTTTTTCCTGTCATATTTAAAATTTCCTTTTTTTTTTTTTTTTTTTTTTTTTTGGTCTTTTCTTCACAATGAAGCCTCTCAAGGGGCCAAGAGCAGAGCAGGTCAAACCAGGTTGTACTCCTTCAGGTTGAGCTGTAGGATGGTGTCCTTGACAGCTGCAAACACGAACCGGATGTTTTCCGTGTCTGTGGCACATGTGAAGTGAGAATAGATGATTTTATCGCTGTCTGGATTTAAATCCACAAACATCTTGAGAATGAACTCACGGGCTGCCTGTGCATCCCTCTGCGGGCCTGGGAGCAAATAAGGAAACCAGTTAATGGATGTGCACCCCCCAGTTTAGTCCATCAGAATAACTGCTAGCGCGCTTTTCTCTTAGGGGTTACAGAGCTGTAAAGAAGAAATTAAGATAATTTATTGCATGAAAGTCTCAGGAGCTGAGGTGCCTTATGCATTTCAGTTATCTAACCAAAAACTTACAAAAGGCATTTTGCCAGAGACAGATGCTGGGTATACCTAACACAACGCTCTCCTCCGGAGATGGGATGTATATTTCTTCCTAATGTACAGATGGATCTTACGCACTGAAGGACACAAGCTGATGTTCTGCAAACACGGGTCATCTTCAGTCTGTCCTAACCGGCTGGTCAACTCACAGGAGTCAAAACCTGGAATTTTTGCCAGTATTTACTTCATATTGCTGACAGCTCCTCAGAAGAGAGTCACTGACTGCTATTTCTTTCACAGTACTGGCGTTGTCACATTCTCCGTGGCAAGGACCATCTTTTGGGAGGTGTTCTGATGGGCAACCTCCCAGTCACAAGCCACGCAGCATCCCTGGAGGAGCTACAGTAAAGACTTCTACGAAAAAAAAACTCAAAGCAGATGACCCTTCCTGATGTTGCGATCGTGTCTCCAGCTAAGTTACATCAGAAGTACGCATTACGTGACCGATAAGCTCACCAGCCCGCTATAAAAACGTGGTGTTCTCCACCACCGACCATTTCAGACCGCTTGTGCTTTCAGACAGCAGGGGGCATGAAACTCCAGAAGCGGGAGGACAACTCATCAGGAGCAATTTCATTAGTCGCTTAAAAGAAAAAAAGCTATTTGCAAAATGGCAATTCTTCCTTTACCCTGTATTTTTAAAGCACATAACGGCAGAGTTAATAGCTGATAGCATGGCAAGAAGTGTGTTGCCTGATCTCACTCTCCATTACTTTTATTTAAATAATTTTCAGCCCTGTACGGAGGTATCACCAGCCAACGTTAAACGCGCTCGGCTGAAGAGCCTGAAATGCTACTTTGGCTAAGGAATTTTGTTTCAGATGGGAATTTCTGTTTCACACAGGTATATTTTTTCCACAACTGCAGATGGCACGCTAATAAGAACTTCATGCTACCCGAGATTTTTCAGCACTGTCATCTGAACAACCTGGGAATTTGGCTGGTCAGTTCCTCAAAACAAGGATTCGAGTCACCTCTCGACTAGAGGTTAAAATGCCCAGTATACCAGCAAATTGTCACATTTATAGGACGTGTCATATGTACAAGAATACAGGTAGGAAAGTTAGACTTCCATTATTTAATATTCTGAAGTGCATATTGGGAGGGGGAGGGAATAATCCTTCACCTAGGAGAGGTTTATAATTCGATCATTCGATCGGATTCCAGTTGTCTACACGTGATTGAGACATTCTTCTGACATTTTCTCATTGTTGTAGGTATTCCTTCTCAGATTAAGATGCTCTCCCCATCTCTAGATCTGAGTTTTCTTTAAAAAAAAAAAAAAAAAAAAAAAAAAAAAACAAAAAACAACCCACCCAAAATTCTACCCAAACCACTTCCACCCTTTCTTCTAGATATAGAGTGTTCCTTCTTAAAAACCACTCACCATCAAACTCCGGGAAATAGTCAACAAGGTGGGAATACAGGATCTTGTCTTCCAACAGATCTTTCTTGTTGAGAAAGAGAATAACAGAAGAGTTTTGGAACCACGGATAAGTGATAATGGTTCGAAAGAGGGCTTTACTCTCTTCCATCCGGTTCTGAAATAAGAAAGAGAGCCTTGTTTTCACAAATAAGCGCCAAGATGGCTTTCTGCTACCTGCACACGTACTCAGATCGGTATCGATCCAGCACCTCAGATACTGTACACAGAATACTTGGGCCGCAGCTAGGTTCTGGCTCAAGCTGCACTGGTAAACGTAAAGGAAATACAAAATCTGAGTGACTCAAGCTTCACTTAATAGGCAAAGCTTTCATATCAAAAGGCTTGAAAGCAATCTTATACTTTGACAGTCATGTGAGAGGACTGGCCGCGATACTTTGTGAGCACGTTTTGTTTAGGAGAAAAGGAAAAGGAAACTGCTGTTACCGAATGCTATTTTTTTCATCTATTAGCAAGTGCAAAAATTCAGTACTGCACCTTCAAAGAGACCAGTCGCTCTCTAACAAGACAGCGGTCACAGCATAAAGTAATTCGGTGCGGAAAAGAGGAACGGGCGATTTGTAAAAGCGTGCCGTCACACAGAGCACAGCAATTTCAGAGTATTTCACTATTACTCGAGAAGGACAGATGATTTGAATGCACTGTGCATTTTCCATTCTCAGGGACATCACGACCCATCGAGGCTCATGTTCCCTTTGCAAGAGGAAGAACTGAAGGCCAAAACCAATAACACTTGCTAATCCAACTCAGCACCAACCACCTTGGTACCAGTCTCCAAGACAGACATTCCTCCTTTCCTTCCACTCTCCTGCAGAGTTCTCGTGCTTTGGCTCACCTCGTTATCAGATTCCACCAGAACTTGGTCATATTCGCTAAGTGCTACTAAAAACATGATGGAAGTCACATTTTCAAAGCAATGGATCCACTTCCTTCGTTCTGATCTCTGACCTCCCACATCCACCATCCTGAGGAAGAGAAACACATACAGTATCACGGAGGCAGCTGCAGTTCTCTGTCTGAACGCAAAGGACCAGCACATGATAAGAACGAATGCGGCTCTTTACCGTTCAAGTTAACCCAGCACGGGGATGTAACAATACGTCCTCGCTAACAAAGCCACCAAGTTTACGAAATATCCTGTTTCAGAAACGTATCATAGAGAGGAGATGGCCACAGGCGAGCGATACCAAATTCAGATCCCAAATATCGGCATTACCATTTTTAGCTGCGTTCTGCTCTGGTTTGCTAAGTAGCAGCCCTGAGTCTGAAAAGAGAAGTCCTTCAAAACTTTGCTCTGTCAAATGAGCAAACTATTTTTACTTCTTATTAAAGCATCTGTTTGCCTAGAAACTTCTCTTGCAGAGAGAGCTCTCTTTAGTTATTAAACTTTTCTCAGAACGTGCTGCTTAACAGTTACGCACTTCAGTTTTAAGTCCCACCTGTAGAGTACGCTAAAATTATTTTGTCGCTCACCTAAAGTGCAACACACCCAGTCCACCTTTGCTAAAACCCTGTATTTATTTCACAGGTCAGCAAACCAGCACAGGGAGAGTAAATTTCTGTACATCTGTAACGGAATGGTTTCAGAGAGAGGGTGCAGGCTTCTTTATTCCTCTCCTGTAATGGCCGCACTGGGACAGAGAAGGGCATGGAGTACCAGAGGGCTAGGGGAGAAAATTGCTTTGCAAAAGACAGCGTTGTGCCCTTTATGCCGTGCTCAATTGCTGGCTTAAGCCTTCAAATGCTATCTACTGCTGCGGCAGCACAGGCAGCAAGCTTTGTTGTCACCCTGAGCGCACAGGGTAGGCACAGAAAACCATCTCTGAAAGGAGACACGAGGTGTCTCCACCAGAAATACTTCCAAGGAAGTATTTCTGCACAAAAAGTGCTCTCTTTCTGAAGGAGAAATAAGTGGCGAAAGTTGCTTGAGCTGAACACTCTTAAATGGGAAATATATTTCAAGTTAAGCACTGCCCAGAGCAAGCTTCCCCCTCCTGCCTTTGGTAGCTTCATCCCCCAACAGTTCACTCCCAAGTCACCACCTCAGCCTCGGATGCCAGCAATGCAATCCTTCCCAGGAAGGACGCTGCTTCCCCCAAGACGGTTAGTCGGGCTTTAAGTGTCACCGATTCAAAAGTACGTTCTCTTTTGTGACAGTCAATGCTTCAGCTTGGAGTTTTCCCTCAATCAGAAGAAAATGTGATACCATCCCCATTACAGGAGAAGCCATCAGCAGAAACTGCATAATATCTCAGCACCTACGGCCACTCCAGTCTCTCCACCAAGCACTTGGACACGCTAAAGCAATCCAGCACTCATCCTTCCTGAAACCAGATCAGTTCTCTCTCAGTTCAGCTGTAACATGAATACACCTTCAGTACCTGAAGATAATATTCTCTAGGTCAAAGGGGTACTCTATGATACCGGTTGTAGGAACTCTAACCCGTAGCACATCTTGCTGAGTTGGTAGATATCCCGGGGTAGCGATACGATCCACGTCGCTAAGATAGCTACAAGAAGCACAATGGAAAAAAAAAACTACCTTAGGTTGCAGCATGTAAATATACAGATTTAAACACTGCTACGTTTAGTCTTTCCCTAACATAACAAGAAAGTCTGAAGTCACCTTCATCATTTAAAATGTGACATGGAAAAAGAACAGAATACATCTTCGGGGGACCAGTAATTCACCAGCCATCCCCTTTGGAGGACTTTGTCTTCCAGACTCCTGTATGGAGTCGATAATCTTTACTACAGAGAAAGTTTAAGTACAGTGGGCACTTATGTTTCAGAATCAAGTCTCACCTAAGGTTTTCTATCTATAAACAAATCTACGTCACCAGACTCAGCTTCTGTTAATAATAAATCCATTAAGTTACACATCCATATAGACCTGAAGGCCAAAGGACAAACCTGAAGAGAATGAGCAATGCTTCTGCTGCCTAAGAGACAGGACCAACAACAGACAGCGTAAGGCAGAGATTCAAACCTCAGGTATGTCCAGAAGCAGATGTGTGAACAACTGGCTTTATCACCCACCAGAATACACTCATGAAAAGCAGAGAAAGGTAAGGAATTTCCAGATCTAAATCTATCCCCAAATAGACATAGCTTCCCCCATCTCCAAAGCTCTTTCCCTTTCTGGAGCCAGATTCAAACAAATTACGAGTTACCTGCTCCCATGGCTCTTTCTTCTTTGTTTTTCCTACGGATACTTCTGGCTGACAGAGGCAGAGTGCCTCGCTCATATGCCTAGGATTTTTATCCCGATGCACACAGCCAGCAGAGACCGCGCAGCTTGTCTACAACACTAACAAGACTCATCTGCCTCAACAAAAAAGATAAAAGGTACTTTAAACAAACTACAAGTGAAATCTACAGCAGTGTTCTTTCCCTTTGAAACAAACTCTAGACTTTGATAAAAAAAACTGGACAGGTATTATTTGTTAGACCATTACTTCCACCTACCAGTGCATACCAGTGATTATATACTTACTATTTAGCTGAGTCGGAAAGCTGATACTCTCTTCTCCTGTCATAACACTCTTGTATTCCAGGGTCGTTCCACAATGTTTTAATTGCACTTACATATGGCTGCTCAAATGTCATGACCTTCTCTATGTCCACTTCCCGGATCAGCACTGCATTGGCCTGGAGATTGAAAAGAAAAAAAAAAAAAAAACCACAAAAGGAGGAGGTGGGGAGCATGTCAGGAGCAGGGGGTACTAGTCACAGGCAGGGAAAAAATTCTCTGATTAACTAAATCTTTACATTCTGACTTCAAGGATGCACATGCTGGTTGTGGACCAGGTTGCTAAGACCAGAGGGACAACGGGTAAACTCTACACCTAAGACATAGTAGAAATTCAGCAAAATTCCCCCAAAGCATCGTATGCTCCTTCACAGAATAAGCTGTAAAACAGCAGCAGCTTCCACCAATGATTAGATCACCAGGTGTTTTGAAACACAGTGGTTTCCAAGGCAGAGCATTCACTGTGAAGAACCACAGGCTGCCCAACTTCTGAAGAGGTTCAACTGCAGTTGGATAAGGAGTTGCTATCTCAGGTTTCTTAAAAAAAAAAAAAAAAAAATTAAACTTCATTTTGAACAGCAACAGAGACATTGTTTTGGTGTACTTCAATCATGATCCCTTTTGAGAGAGAAAAATAAAAATGCCGCACCCTACAATCTACAAGAAAAGGAAAGACTAGAGTCATTCCAACAGTGTGCGTGGCACCCGTGAGGTTATTATCCACACCAAGCTGCTCTCCGAAATCATTAGCACACTTGCCACAGGAAGGGGCTTTTGCCTATACCACCTATACCAGGAAAAGCAAAAACCAAAGCCAAGTTCCAAACACATTATCAGAAGTAAAAGGTGGCAGATTACACCTATCAGAACACCTCCACCGTGCCCCAGGTAAGGCAAGCTTCCACACACCCTGCCTGTTCTCATCACTGAGACTGCAGAACCTCTCGAAAGGGAAAAAAAGTCTTCCGACTCCAGAATTCCTGGTGCACCACCCAGTCACTATAAACAGTTACTAAAAATCAGCTCCAAGTGACAGAACAGATAAAATACAATTTCACCTAAAAATATTAAGGTACTAAGCATTAAAGAAGCAAAACACACACACACAAAAAAAAATCTAATTTCCTGGCACATCTTCACCCTTCCTCCAAAAAAACTAAAATAATTTAGACCAGATCTGGCTGAAAAATGTATCCCTGGACCCAAAATCAGTAAGCCAGACGTCAACTCTAATCATGCTTCTGTGGTTGAGAGCAAAATCCTTCAAGAAAGTTTTGCACCTTTGGTCAGGTATCAATCAGAAAAAAAAAAAAAAAAAAAAAGATGGATTGCCATAACGGTGATGAGTACCAGTTCCGGTGTGAACAGTAACTCATGCAAGGAAAAGCCCAACAGGGTTGACAACACTAAATCCTTGAAATGAGCAAAGAGAACACCTCTCCTACGCCCTACATCATATCCCAGTCCCTTGCACCGCTCACTATGCAGACCAGTGCACAAAGCACCCCGAGGAAGTTGCTCCATCCCTTAACGCAACCAAGTTAAGTTGGATATCAGCAAAATGTCATAAAAAGCAGTCTTTTGGAGCAAAACATTGATGGGAAAGAGTTCTGAGCAGTTGAGGTCGCAACACAGAAGGACGCAAACAAACAGGACTTGGGATTCAAACCCTGGAAACCCCATTGCCTTAAGACACAGGCAAAAAATGGTGCGAAACTTACCTTGTTCTGCTCATATTTGTACAGAATCTTGAGGGTTTCCATGGCCCTGATCATAGACTGCATGGCAGTGAAGATGTTTTGGTACACCAGCTTGGTGAAGCCTTTTTTGTCCTCTTCAGAGTAGCCCGAGCCATGAATTATACGCATTTGCTTAATGAACGTGCTTTTTCCGCTCTCTCCAGTGCCTACAGAACGCAAGGGAGAGAGGGGGGGAGTTAGAAGCCATCACAAGCGATGCTTGCTACCTAACATCAATACTCCAACGTCCCTGTTGCTACACCAAAGTACACGCTACTTTCCATCACTTTTTTTAGCCACTTCTAGATTCTTAAAAGACAGCCTGGGTGGTCCTGCTCATCCTCACCACGAACCTAACATCGTAGAAGGAAGACATCTTGTCCTTAACAGCAGCCTTCAAAAGCAGCTCCGGTACTTATTCCAAATCTCACATTACAGCCACTCCCACACGTTCTGCGTCAAAAGGCCCTCGTCCGTCACACCTGACCTATTCCCAGATACTCCAGCGAGATGCTACAATCACAGCGCCAGCCGGAGAGGGCCCAGATGCGCTCCCGAGTTGGTACGTACCGCGAGCCGAGATGACGGCGAGCGGGCTGGGGGAAGCCTGCTTGCGCAGTAAAAAGCAAATTTTCTTTTGCCGTGATTTGCCACAAGATGCTCTTTACCTTACAGCCCACGTGTCTTTTCACAGAAAAGAAGGGAACACAACAGAAAAATCAGCTCTGAAGGAGAACGGAGCTCAAGAAACTATCTATCCGACATGAACAATCCAGTTGGTGCGCCTGCCTAGAATCCCAAACCACTGCGCAGACATAACGTTTGCTTTTAAGGACTGAAATGATAACGGGCATTGTGGCAAGATGCTTCTAATGCTGTGTGCAGCCTTTGGATAGTACGGAGTTAAAAATAGCGACGGACAGGGAGAACAGAGGATGTTGCTCACAGCTGTCTGTGCTCTGTCTTGATCCCGAACAGACAGCAACGCTACTGGTTCCTTATTGCATGGTTTACCGGCCCAGAGAAGCTGGATCTTCGAGGAGCTGGGAGGGCAAGACACACACCAGTACCAGCGTATTAAACAGTCCAGCCCTTTCGGCGCCTGCTTCCTGCACAGTCACTCGGGCAGGTCCTCCCACTCCCACATTTACGGCCCCAGGAAAGCCGTAATTTCACGTCATTTAACACGTGAAGGCCAACAGATGATAGAAAGAGACAGGGAGAACTTTCTAACACGGTAGGTATGAGAGAAAAACGTCATCAGATAAAGCATCTATCCGTTACACAGCCTCGTTAAATTCATGATTCGACTGCTATTACGGAAAGTACCCAGCGACTTCCAGCCTCTATATGCACAGCACCGTCTGTGGGGGGGACACGCGGGTCAAGTCCTCACGTGCTTAGCGTACCTCCACGCTTCACCCCGCGACCAACAGCCTGAGGCTATGTACACCACTGACTCTTCCGGGGAGCACTTCTGTTCAATCTTCTAAAATTTGCTATCAACACGCAGAATATAGATTAAAAAAAGACAGCTCTTTTTAATTCAGCACCCCAGTTCACTCTACTGTCGAGAGGAAAAACTAAAATGTATCGCCTAAGCGCTGTCCGTCTGATCCGCAGTTAGGAATACGCATGCTGGCACAGCCCTGGCTTCTGCCACCACCGGAACCACCAGGTACTCGCCTCACACTGGGAGACGGATCTAGGAACACAGGATCTCATTCATCGCGACACACGATTACTACTCACACGCAGATTCTCACTTGCGCACGTTTATAGTGCCAGGCGAAAAGGCAAACAAATAAATATCCTCAAATTAAAAGCAGCATGTTTAAAATAAACAGACTCTCCCCATCTCCAAGAACTGACAGAAATTATATCGGCGTAGTTAGAAATTAACATTATAAACATCATTAACATGCAGCAAACTGTCTCCATCTCAAACAGAAAGCTGCACCATAAATGGGGGCGAGGGGGAACTGGAAACTTAAGTCTTCTGTGGTTTCTCTCACTGTGGTGAGAAATACTTCCTCGTCTTCTACCACAACGACCAAAACTGAGAAGAAGAAAAAAAAAAAAAAAAGTGGTGTTTCAAAGCACTCCAATAATGAAAACCTAAGAGAAACCTCAGCACCAGCCATTCACTTACTTCTGAACTCAAAAGTTCAAACACAGACTCCTCCTGTCACTCCATCATCACCCATTTCTGGTGAGGTTTTTGGTTTGGGGCTTTGGTTTTTTGTTCTTTTGTTTTTGTTTTTTTTTAAAAAATGTGCCTTTTGATTTTACCTAGGCCAGAACAGCACTACACCAGAACGTGGTAAGCTCTGGTAGGTATGGTCTCTACATTTACGAGAGCACAATAACCTTTTTTAATATGACAACGTTGAGACAAGGAGAAAATCTGAATTCACTATTTCTTTTGTCAACACGTGAAAGCAGCGGAGTTTACAAGAAGTTACTAAAAATTCCCAAATACCTGACAGGCACTTGTAAACATATTACTCAGCCAACAGTATCCCATGCTTAATCACAAGTAATTTTTGGATAAAATATTCTCCCCATCTGGTAAAAAGACAAACGACTACTTTATACCAGAGGGCAATGTCCAATAGCTTCAAATCAAATTTCTTATTACCAGGTACATAATCGATCAGCACCGTAACTCTTCACCCCAACTTTCTATTTTAGGCCTCAACAAGCTAACTGTCACCAGATGCAGGGACAAAAAAAACCTACCACAGTCTCCACAAAGCAGAAACTCCCTCCACACACAGGCTCTCTGCAGAATTCGGGAGATTCGGGAAAGCTCTCTCACCAATACAATCGCTAATATTTGTGAATGTAAAGAAGTGCACGCAATAGGAGCAAGGCAGAAGAAATCTCTGCAGGCAGCAGTTAAAGAGCCTCAGCTCAAGGCGGGCAATGTGCAATGCTGTATCCAGTGAAAAGCATCCAGCAAACCATCCTAAAACTGGGAGTGTTGCTTATCCAATATTAACCACCTCATACAGATCTTTTTTTTTTTTTAATATAAGTCTGATGCTGAACCTTACTTTATCTTTTAGAAAAGCAGAAAAGGATTCTTGAGAAATTTGGATTCCTTCTGAAGAGACATCTTCAGATCCAGTGGGATCTTCTTAACCCAGATCTATCCTATAGTGCCAACCTATTTTGAAACAGCTGTTTCTGCGGGACTGCTTTAGGGAAG
Organism: Chlamydotis macqueenii; assembly: GCF_036417535.1. Taxonomy (NCBI): domain Eukaryota; kingdom Metazoa; phylum Chordata; class Aves; order Otidiformes; family Otididae; genus Chlamydotis; species Chlamydotis macqueenii. The sequence goes on along the minus strand of NC_141581.1, from coordinate 4,210,356 downwards.
CACGACAGTGAGAAAGACACGTTCCCTAGTCTAGAAGCAGCCTTACAGAAACTGACACAGCATCTTCAAAGAGCACAAACATCAAGCCCTCGATTTCACCTTTCACCCGAAGAACAGCAACATGTTAATCACCGAGGATTCACGGTGAGAATCCTAAACCATTACTGTGCAACAACATCAGTATTGGACACCTGGAAAGGACCTGGGCACACACGGCCTCACTTCACCTGTGTAAAGTTCCACGTTTGTTTCCACGACACCCTAATTCCTCACCCATACCTTAACAGATTGCCAACTCATGGCAGACCCCAGCTGAATAAGCTCAATCCATCAGAGCAGCTTCCTATTTCAGCTTGAGATGCTACAGCACTTAAGACACAAAGCAGAACACACAAGCAATGATAAACCACAGCACCCATGAAAACTGCAACTTAAGTTTCATTTGGGGGCTACCTGGATGCGAACATCAAACCCACTGCAGAAGAAAGACCTAAATGCCGGAAACCTTAGCTGCCTGCTCCTGCAACTGATTAGCCATCCCTATAAATCTTATCTGAACAGGGAATAGTTATCCATCCGCACAGCCACAGAACACCACTGCGCTTCCACCTGAACACCTAGGTGCTTATCGCCGCACAGGTGACGCTGGGGTCTGAAGGCAACGCTGAACACCGTAGCCATTTCCTCATCAGACGCAGAACTCGTGCGCTCTCGCTGCTCCGTCTCCCTTTGGATTCACTATGCCAAGCTCCTAACCTCAGCCCCCCACCCCACCCTAAACTCTTGTGGTTTAGGAGCCAGAGGCCAATTTTTCCCCCCCACAAACGTTCACGCAAAGCCCAGAAGTTCCCCGACAATACCGAAAAGCATCGACTCCACCAGCGAAATTCTCACAGACCGACAAAGGCCAGCATGCTCTGGGAAGCGTTTCCTCGAGACGATTTTCACACGCGTGCGTGCCTGCGTTCAGAACCAGTAATTTCAGCTTGCACAGTTCCTGCTTATGTCAAAATCCATTTTGACAGAGAACGTATCATGAAAAACAAACAAAGGGCAGCCAATGAGGCGGCCGGCCCGGCGCGGACAGGAAGGCCACCCCGAGCGCAGGGCTCGGAGGCGGGGATGGCTTGTGGCTCCCGCCGCTTCCCCGCCACACCCGCTCCCCGCCAAGGCCCGGGGCGCGGCGGCGGGGCCGCGCAGCCACCCGGACCTGTCAAGCCCCGCGGTAGCGCCCCGGTGGGCCGGGCCCCGCGGCGGGAGCGGCGGCCCCGCGGGCCGGACCGGACCGGACCGGGCCGGGCAGAGGCCCCCGCGTTCCTCACCCAACAGCAGCAGCTTCAGTTCGCGGCGGGCGTCGCGTTTGTCCCTCCGCAGCTGCTTCTCGATCTCGGCGTTGATGCGCTTCGACTCCTTCACCTCGTCGCTCAGGCAACAGGCCATCATGGACTCCAGAGTCATGGTCGCGCCGCGGTCGGGACGCCCCCGCCCACCCCCCCCCGGCACCGATCACCGTTCTCCGCACGGCCGGGAGCCCGGCCCGGCCCGGCCCGGCCCGGCGCCCCCTTCCCTTCCTTCCCCTCCCCACCCTCCCTCCGCGGCGCCGGCCCGGCCCGGGCCTCGGCCCCGACTCCTGCGGCCGGGCCTAGCGCCGCCGCCGCCCCCCCCTCAGCGCGCTGCCCTCGCCCGGCTGCGCCGCCCGCCGCTCCCTCCTCACACAGCCCCGCCGAGCCAGCGACGAGCCGGCGCAACCCAACCCGCTACCGCCGAAAACAAGCGCTGACTGACAGCCGCCGGCGCCAGTGGGGAGAGCGCGTCGGACGGTGGGGCGGGGCCTAGCCGGAGAGGCGGGGCGCCGCGGCCAACCGGAGCGCAAGTTTGGTTGGCCGGTGGCGGGGGAGGGGGAGGGTGTTGGGATGCGCGTTTGCAGAGCGGGGCGGGGCGGGGCCGCTGGGCATTGTGGGACGGTGGCGGACAGGGGGCCGCCCCGGGCCTCGCCGCGGCCGAGCGCGGAGCTGGCGCCGCCCTCCGGGTCGCCGCGGGCCCGGGGCCTGGCCTTGCTTAGGGCCGCGGATGGCCGCCGGGCCGGCGGAGCGGGGCAGGCCCGCGGCACTGGGCGTTGCGGCGCTTTCCGCACCGCCCGAGGCCCACCCGCCGTCCGGGGGTGCCCTGCGCCGCCTCGGCGGAGCCAGCCAGGCCTCGGCCCCGCTCGGGGGAGGGCCTGCCTCAGCTGCAGGCCCCGCAGACCCAGCCAGCCCGGCCTCCCTCTGCCGCCCACGGCTGCGGCAGTCCTCGATGCAGAGGAGAGGAAAAAAAAAAAAAAAAAAAAAAAAAAAAACCGAGGCACAGAAGTGCCAGGCCAGCCCCAGGCTCTGGCTGCTGCTGTCTCCAGGCTACGTCCCACCAGAGCTGGGCCAGACGGAGCGGAGCCTGACGGCTGAGCTCTCTGGATGCCACCTCCGAGTCTCTCCCCCGCTCAGCATCTCCCAGACAGGTCTCTAAGGTCTCTCTAATCCTGCTCTCCCCGTTGCTTCTTACTAGGTCCCTGTTGCCCTGGTACCCCAACCTGCAGCCTGATGCACCCCGTCAAAGCCACAGCTGTGTGTTCATCCTCTCGCCTACAGCGGAGCTTTATCTTCCTGAGCAACCCTGCCGTGCCCCAGAGAACCTGTCCCCAGCAGCAGACCTGCCACCTGAGCTCGCCTGGCACGCACACCACTTGTGAGCGCCCGTGGGTGCACACCCATCGCGCTGCCTTGCACGGCTGCATGGGACCCCGCAGCTCCGCTCCTTTACCTGCAGTCAGTTTCCCCAATCTCGGTTCATCCCCAGCCCCTCCAGAAGAGAGGTGGCAGCCTGGAGAGGCGGGAAGGGGAGTGTGCCTGTCAAATCAGACCAACTGAGTCCCACCTCTGTATCCCAGTCCCTCCAGGACCACTTTCCCTGGGTCTGGCATTACCCACAGAGCAGCGAGTGCTGACAGTGGTGGGGACCTAGTGCCAGAGTGCCCCGGCCAGCCACGTGCTCTCCTCACAGCCCTCTGCACAGAAAGATAGAATTCTGGAAATTCAGAAGATTCTCTTTCTCTTTTTCCATGGCCAAATCATGCGGCAGCAGACGCTGCCAAAATCCACGTGCTGCAGCTCCCACCTTCCTTTCAGACTGATGCCAGCTGTTAGAAGCTGTACTGGGACGGTCGTGTATCCTGATTCCATCCCAGCCCTAAGGATCTCCCAGTGCTTTAGTACGTGCCTCTCATTTCAAACCTCTCCTCCCAGAAGGAGGGGAGCAGGCAAAGCAAGACCTCTGCATATTCCGCATGGCAAGCTAAACAGATGCACACTTAACCTTCCAAAGAAGTCTCTTCCCGCCTTCCTCTCCCCCTGCTTGCCTTGGTTCCTCTTGCTCCATCTGGTGTTGTTTCTTTGTCTCACTTTCAATTTCCCTAACCCCTCGGTTTACTGTCCCTTGTTCTTCTTTCTGCAGGTGCTTCTGCCGGTGTTTGGGAGTCCTCGCGGACACTCGGCTCCAACGCTGCCCATTCTGTCTGCTTGCAGTGTGTTCCCACACCTCCTGGGCTGGGCTCACTCGCTTTCCTAGTCTGCTCTGCTCGGAGGTCTGTATGTAACCACTCTTTTTGAAGGTCCAAAAAAGCATGATGGGGCTTAAATACCTGTCTTCCTTGTTACCTGCCTGGCTTGCATCTGGCTTGCCAGTCCCTACCTCATGGCAGTCTGGCTGAGACAGAAGCACAAGATACAAGCAGCAGGTTCTGTTTTCCACTTAAATTCCACCTGCTCCTCTTATACCTGTGCTATTCCCATGAGCTCTTGGCCTCAATTAAAAGAAGATTGTAATTTTTTTTTCAGTAGTCTCTCCATAGTTTGGCCTTTCACAGCATCGATACTCACCTCCCATTCTTATGTTCTCTTATTTTCTCTTCCAGATGCCCCCCAGCTGATCTCTGGTGAAGGCGTAGTCATTTTGCTTTGGTGGTCAAAAATTATTCTACAGACAGAGGTGCTCAGGACATGCAGAAATGAAGTCACGCTGAGCTGCTCAGCACGATCCTTCGGAACTCTCTCTGTGGCTGGAGCTTAAGGAGGCAGGAAAACTTAAGTTCTTCTAACCCCTGCGATGCTGCTCTGACTTCAGGCAAGTCACTTAATCTCTTTGGATGTCCTCAGGCTGCGAGTGCGGTAGATACTGTGTCTGAGGAGCATGCTAAAGAGTAATCTAGTTAGGATTGCGAGGCTGCTTTGAACCACAAGGTGCTACATGCCAGAGGGTATTGTTTTGGTTACCTTCCCCTGGGCAGGATCAAAATCGAAAGGCCAGAAGATCCCGAAGAAACCTTCACAGCTTGCCAAAAGAAAAGGAGTTACAAAATTTGCATCCGTCTTGCTTGGTTCCTGCTAACAGGCATCAGTTCTGATGAATCCTGATCAAACTACTGATTTTAAGAATGACAGACTGCTAGTCTCCAAGCAACAAGACTCCGTCCACTCCTCCTCTTTCTGCCCTAGTGGAAAAGTTTCGGTGCTCAGAGGGCTCACCTAGAAAACAGAAGACCTGGGATTTCCCTTTGCTTTGTCACCAGCGTGCTGTGCAATTCCCTGAGCTCCAGTCTTCATTTCCCTGCCCCACCTGCGCTGCTGTATCTGTAGTCTCAGATGTTCCCCTCCTTACCTTTCTCTCCCCTCACTCGTCCCTTGCAGCCTCTCACAACTGCTGCTGTCAGCAGATGTCACTGACTTCCAGGCGCTCTCCCCCGTCCCCTACTGCTGGCGTGCTCTCCAGTAAGCAGAGGAGTTCCTGCCAGTCTGCCTAGCCTCACCTCGTTCCGCCAGCAGGCTGGCAAGGGGCGGGGGGAGATCCTTTTGGGGTTTTTTTTTTGTGGCTTCCCAAGTTCGGCATGAAGGACTTAATAAGCAGCATTTCCCAGAAAGCTGATCCTGAACATTTCAGGCCACTTCAGAGCAACTACTTTATGCAACTATTCTGTGATTCTACTTTCATGGCCCACATTTGCAGCAGTTAATATTAAGCACAATGACCCCCATTCATTTATAGAGAGGAAGGTCTCAGCCCTCGTAGAGGGCGCTGAGCCGCTGTGCCCAGCAGGATGCAAGCACGCCTTGCTACACAGTACTGCAAACATTCCAAAGTCCCATTCCCTTCCTCCATTCTGGCCCCATTTCCTAGGTGCTTTTGAGTTCCAGGTGCTTGAGAGCAGAGGGGAACAGGGACAACCCAGCTGCATTTTGCTGCAGCTGCTTGATCAACAGCTTAATTGAGGAAAATTTTCATTGCTTAAAGAAAAAAAAAAACAAAAAAACCTTGCAACCAGATGATGATAACTGCTCCCATCTTAATGGAGGAACCGGGTGCTCCGAGCACAGGATCCCCAGTTCAGCTGCGCGCATACACACAGGGATATTCTGGAAGCCAAGCACTTGCCCCTTTCCGCGTGTACGTTGCCGAATCAGGACCCTGATTACAAAATATTCGCAAAGCAGAAGATGGGAGTTGAACAACCATTTCCTTCAGCTGTTGGAAAGAACTCGTTACTGCAATTCATTTCTTGGGTGAGCTTTTAGCAGCAGAGGTGGTGCAGGGTTATAGATCCCCCCCCACCCCATGACTTTGGGGTGATATTTTCTGTCAGCTGGAAGCACCCTGCTGCCAGGCGACATTTTATACCTTCTAGCTGTCGGAAAAAAAAAACCGCAGCGTGGGGTTTCCCTCCTCAGTGTCTCTCCAGGAACAGGCCAGCCCATGGAGAATCTCATTTCCCAGCTTAGGGGGGGTTATCCAAGTGTGTGACCGCTACCCCTTCCCAAAAAGCAGGGGTGGAGGGCGGGGAGGAAGCGGAGCGGTGGTCTGCAGGGGATGAGGAAGGGAAAGGAGCTGGTGCGTTATGGCCACGGAGGCTTTGCCAGGAGCAGCCCGCCGGGCGGATCCAGCCTTGCGGCGAGCGCTCGCCTGAGGCGCCGGGCCTGAAGAGAAGCCGTTCCTCCTCGGCCGCCCCCCCCCCCGGAACAGGCTCCCCACCACCGCTGCCCTCGGATCCCCCCGCGGGCGCCGGGACCCCCACCCGGGGCGAGGCCCGGGCCCCGGGCGGGCAGCGGCCGGCAGAGGGCGGCGCGCGGCGGCGGCGGGAAGCGGGGCGGGCGCGGGCGCCTCCCGCCGCCCTAACCGCGCTGAGCGCGGGGCCGCTGGGCCCGGGCCCGGCCCTACGCGGGGAGCGGGGCCAGCCCCCTCCGCTGCAGCCCTGAGCGGCGAAAACCCCCTCGGAATCGCACAGCCGGAGCTGCGCTGGCTCTCGGTAAAGCTGCTCAGCGGGAGGAACAGGACACAGGCTCCCCGCTTTGGTCTGGGCTTTGTGCTGCTCACCATTTTCCTTCTAAAAAAAAAAAACCCCAAGCACTTTAAGGCCCCTTGCAAGTGTGTTTGTAGCCTCGCACCTGCTCCCCTCCTTTTTCATCCCTTTCAAGGTTTCCTGCCCACACCAGCCGCAGCCACGTTGCCCTCAGACCGTCTTGGGAAGGGGTGGCATCAATTAGACACCACCCTCATCTCTAATCAGCGCTAACAAGTGCCCGGGACCACTGGGATCCTTGAAGTCGTCTCTGGAACAGAGCAAGGAGAAGAAGGGCCTGCAGCAGAGCTGTGCTGCCAGGCAGGGCACAGGGCCCGGCAGACCGGCCACCAAACCGCCCAGTGACAATGTGCAGGGACCGTTCAATCCTGCTGCCTACGGGCACAAAGCAAAGGCAAAGCAACTCCTACCCAGGCGCTTGGGAGGACACTCGAGCTGTTTCTCCCATGTGTTTTTAAAAGGAGCTCGCAATGAAGAGTCAGAGCACGCTTTCCACCCAGCCTGGAGACCCACGGACCGGAATCTGCAGGTTTAGGGGTGATTCGATCACCTACACCATTTCAGTTACTGGGCAGGATTAATTTTGGGGACTTTTTTAAAATGAAGCTCATTCCGTCCCCAGCTGTAAACACTGGGCCTGCGATTCCCACCCTGAGTTGTCCCCTTCTCACAGAGGTTCACCACTGCTCCTTGGACTTCCCCTCTCCTCTGCCTGCTTTTGCCATTCACCTTGACTCCTCTTTGGCCTTTGTCTCCATCCCTTGCCAGCACCCGTGGAGCTACCCAAGTCCTTGAAGGAGCAACAGCAAGTTCCCACCATCATGGGACAAGAGTAACTCCAGTGTTCAGCCCTTTCCTTTGGGCAGACCCGAAGCAGCACAACGTGCAACCTTGCTGTGTCAAACACCCTCCCTACTTAATCTGCAACGACGTTCAAAGCACAGGGAAAGGCACGTGCATCCCTTCCTCCCCAGACTCTGCCGTCACTTCCCTGAATGGAGACACGTGTTCCTCTGGGAGGGAGCTGCGTGCCCAGCGCTTGCTGTCAGGCCGGCCACAACAGCAAGGCTCCGTTAGAAAATGCCACGGCCTTTGTGTCCTGTCGGTGATGCTGAGGACCTGTTCATGCATTGGTGGCACATTCTGGGTCTGGGCCAGGAGAACTGGCACTCCGGAGAGCACAAGCCAGGCACAGAGAGGGCTCTCTCATCTGAGGAGGACAGAGGCAGAGCTGTTACACAGAGAAGCCAGGGGCCAACAGAAAACAGAGTGTGTTTTCCAACTGGGAAGAGGATAGGGTCACCGGCCCCAGCCTCGCCTCCCGCAGGGATGCTGCCAGCCTGCCTCCAGCCACCCCCACCGCTTCAGCACCTCCTTCCCCTCCTGAACCAGGTGCTTCAGCACAGGATGGGGCCCCTGCCACTCCTGAACCCTCTCCTGGCCTGGCAGTTCCCATCGCGTGCCAGCACAGCTCTTACAGCAAGGAAAGGGAAAGCAACCTATCGTTTGATAAATTAAAGCGCTTTTATACCAGTAAAATCATGACAGTAGCGCTAACCCTGCATGAGCTGGGACTCGCCCTGCATCAGCTCCTTCATCTCCTTCCCCGTGCTGCAGGTCCCAGACTGTATCTGCTGCCCAGGAGGACGCAAGAGGCACTTAACGAGTACCTGCAAGGTGCATAAGGTCTCTTCCTAAAGCCTGAGCATGCCAGGTGTGGTTGCTGCAGAGCAGGTGTTAAACGTTTCAGCCTCCCCCAAAATAATTTTTACAAGCTCCTCAATTGCCTGTCACAGGAAGATGCCACAGGGAGGCTTCAGTTCTCTGAAAAAAAAGAGGGAAAGGCACCCAGATCAAACACGCTGACAAACGCAGCCCGTGACAGCAATTGCTGGATTACAGTTTTTTAAACCTTATGTTTCGCATCGGGTTTGTTGTGGCTGTTGTAGGTGGGCTCGGTGCTCGGTAAATCAGGATAACAAACCTACATTTACCGTGATCCTTTCATCCCCTAGGATCCCAAAGCACATCATTTAATTGCACTCAGCCTGCACACAGATTTCATAAATAAAGGAATGATGAATTAGCACAGCTGCCGCAGCGTTCACATGAGTTACTAAGACACAATCTCCTTGTGCAATCAATCCAGCCTCATGCTTCAGTGTTTTGTCATAAATTGAGGTCAGGAAGAAATGTTCTCCCTACCTGGAATGCGGCGCTGCTAAACTAGCTGAGCACAGGAAGACACTTAAGGGTGTAGTAATCTGTCTTCCCTCTGCAAATCTCAGAAAACGTTGCAAATACTAATTTGACGGAGTTCCCATGCAGTAGATGAGCACTGATCCTGCGCAGGGGCAGGAGAAATGTGATATGGGGGAGAGATTATCTGCTTCACATTAGGCAGGAGGAAAGCCTGGATCCCTTTGACCTTAAGATTGGTATCTCATTACGCCCTTTGTCCAGCAGAACAGAAAAGGAGAGAGGTGAGAGTCCTTGCTGTGCCGGTGACACACCACCAGCCTGGGCTGGAAGCCCGCTTTGCCCGCTCCAGCCCCTGCTGATCACTCCCTCCGTCAGGTTCCGTCTCTCCTGTGCAGAGGGATTCAAATGCTGCTTCTGGAAACTAATCGGCCCAGGAGTCTCCTCGTGGTCAAAGGGTCAGTGGATTCCCCTGGACCTCCTGACCGTGCCAGAGCTCCAAACTTCCTGTTTATCTCCCAGCAAATGCCTCAGAGACACCACCCGGAGCTGAGCCCTTCTCCAAGCTTGGTGCCGTTCCAGCCCCGGCCCTGGCGCCAGCGATTTCAGGCATGCCTGCCATGTGCTTCCTCATCACGCCTCAGCTGCAAAATCCCTTTCCTGCTTGCTGCAAGGAGCGTGAACTGTTACTTGCACTTTGGCTGGTAAAAAGGACGATAATTACCCCTAATCAGTCTGCAGCGAAAACACAGGCCGCAGCAGAAGCAGGGGCAGCCACCATGAGGAATGGAACCCAATTATTCCAAGTCACTGATAAAACGACGATCAAAAAGGGTGGAAATGCTTTACCAGCTGTAAAAAACCCAACCGGACCAGAGCTCTTCCTGGGAGAAAGGGCCTTTCTGCCCACGGGCCGTCGCTGTGCACATCCATGGGGCGGTTTCTCATTTTTCTTCTTGGTACAGGCTGGGAATTTGGCATGAGGCTCATTTATGCCCCTGAGGGCAAGCAGCAAGATGGTTTCCTCAGGAAAAGAGCGTCGTAAATGTGGGTATATGGTGCAGAACATGCAGCTTTGCCCGCTGCCCCGTGCGGGAGCTGAGCTGCTGCAGCTCTGCTGTGTCCTGTCACCGGCACCTGGGTGTCCCGGGGAACACGGCAGTCGAGGCTGGGCAGTGATGGGGGCGAGGGACAGCGCTGCAGAACGGCATCTGGCCAGGTGTGCTGCCAAGGCCGCGTCGGCGGGGTGGGCAGCACCGCGCTGCTGGCTGCTGTGAGTCTTCCTCACCACCCCGCGAGCCCGCGCTGCCCGGGACCGCAGCCCTGGACAGCGTGCGGGCTGGGCTGGGGATGCGTGGCAGATGAGCAGGTCAGCCCAGGCCGTCCCAACGCCGTGTGCCAGGCAGCTCTGCGGCGGCACAGGTGCTGCCAGGGCACCGAGAGGGTAGCGCGTGCTTTCTGCCAGCTCCCAGGGTTATCAGCTGTTCCTTGGAGTTCAAGGCAGAGAACGAGCCCACAAAACTGCTCCGGCCGGTGCCAGCGCTCGCTACTGAGCTCCAGCTCTGACCCCTCTGCCAGGCGTGCGGCTTCGGCTTTGGCGAGGGAATCTCAGCGACCAGCAGTGAAATTTCCCAAGGGCTGCAGCGGACAAAGCCGCCGTCGTGGGGAACCTGTCCTCCGTGGGGCAGCCCCACGGCTCGTTCCAGCCCTTTGCCGCGCAGCAGGGAGATTTGCACCGGCTGATAACGACGGCGGAGGGGAGAGTTGGGAGGTGGCGAGGGAGAGGAGGAAACAGCTCGTACGTGAGAGAGAGACCGCAGAGACAGATTGCTTATAAATCACTTCTGGGCCCGCCAAGCCCTCGCCAGGCGTCTGGTAGATTGCGTTATGCTATCTGGAGAAAGTTTAATATAAAAAGCCAATAATCCCCGTGATAAGAGGGGTGATAAGGGACAGCATGGCCTCGAGTCCCACAGGAGCTGGCCTGGATATGGCAGGGAGCTGGGGCCCAGCGCCCAGCCCTGGCCATCGGGGATGCTGCCAGGGTCACAGTGGTGCGTGGGGAGGGGAGAAAGCGACCTCTGCTCTGGGACGGGGATGCATGGGAATGGCCCACAGGCAACCCAGCCAAGGATCTTGGCCGAGACGCGCTCCGTGAAAATGCCTCCCTTGTCCCCAGCGCCTTTCCTCGTGCCCCGAGAGATGCTACCCCTTCCCTGCTGACTGTCTGGAACGGCAAACTGCTAACGGAGGGTGCAAGGAACCACAGAAAGAGAAACCTAAATGCAGTCCTGAGAGGCTGGAGCAGAACGCAGAATTAACCCCTGCAGCTTCAAAGCTCTGGAAACCACGTGGTTCCACATGAAAGTCAGCGGGGAAACTTTACGCAAGGGTTTTGCTGCTGCGCGCAAAGCCGCGGAGGTCAGACGCGTACCCGGCAGGGCTGCCGGTGAGCAGAAGCAGGCAGCTCCTCTGCCCAGCTCTGGCCGGAGCCAGGCTGCAGGGTTGGGCACAGCAGGAGCCGGCCCCGCTGCCTCGCTGCCAGCGAAGATGGGCTGGGAAAACAGGGAGGGTGGAAGGGGATGAGCCTGCGAGCAGCAGCAGCACGGCGTGGCCTAATAGCCCGCAAGCTGCCAGCCACCTTAAGAAATGCCTCACAGATGTCTCCGTGTGAGGTGGCAGTGGGGGACGGCGCTGTGCAAAGCCAGGCTTTACGTCCTGGGGAGGCACTGGGGTTTGTTAGCAGCTGGTGTATGGATGGCAGCTGAGGTTTAACGAGTTTGGTGGGTCTCAGGCCTGTTTCTACTGGAAAGAGTCCACAGAGTTCAAACCACAACCAAGAAGGGAAGGAGGAGCCGCTGGCTGAACCGTGCCACCTCCAGCGAGGTCCTGACCACACCGTGCAGCACCCAGGGAAGCCCAGATTTCTCAGACTCGATCCTGCAAAGCACTCGTGGAGGCGATCAGCTTTAGGTGTTGGGACTCAAGAGTGGTCCTGAGGCATGGGGGGGGAGGAAAAAACCTTCCTTGTCTCAGCGCCTGGCTTGCTGCTGTGCCTTTTTTATTTCTTCCTGTTCAATTCCAGGTAAAAGAGGCAGCATTCTCAGGGTAAAAGCAGGATCTTAGAGCCTACATTTCCTTTGCAATGACAGCGTGACTTCCACCTTGTGTCCAGAGCTTCAGAGAAGAAAGCGTCTGTACAGCCTCTCTCCTTGAACTGGAGTGGGATTCAATATCTGAATAATTTACAAAGGCTCTTCAGTAAACGGATTTATTTTTGACAGCTTTGTTAGACTGCTCCTTTTCGGAAAGAATAGGAAGTTGCCCTGGTCTCGTTCCTGTACGAACCCTTCCTGCTGGGGCCGGCGACTGGGACAGCCTATCGCTCCATTACCAACGCTAAATATAAATTACCAGTAGGATCCAGTGCCAGCGGGCAGGCAACCTGGCGAGCGAGGATGTCCCCAGACACGTGTGTCACGGGAAGCGGGAGCAGAACCTTCCTTCCAGCCTCTGCGGGCAGGAGACCGGCATGGAGGCACGGAAGAGATCCACTGCTCGGGCGAGGTTATAATTCCACCTTCTTCAGATGCGGATACATCGCCTGGCTGGAGGCAGGCCCGTTAAAGAGTCATTTTCTAGGCACAAGTGAGTTTGTGTTCCCCTGGATTGGGATTTGCCAAGATTATACCATAAATTAGTGTGTTTCCTGGAAGAAAGTAAGGAGAAGAAGAAAAAGAAAAAAAAAATGATAAAATGGAACATTTTTTAGCCAACATAAAAGCCAATAAAGGAACATTTCATTTCCTGCTTGGAAGGGAGCGACCGCGACTGGTTGCAAAGAGAGGCAGCGCAGGGCAGCATGAGCCGGGCTCCCGTGCTCTCACCGTGACCGAGGGAAGACTTGGGATGCGCGTTCCTGCTGCCCTTTGCTGCTGGGGAGCTCGACCGGGGCCAAAGCCGCCAACGAGCTGGCTGTTCCCGCCGGGAGAGGCACCGCGAGCCCTTTCCGGAGGCCGGGGTCTGAGCCGGGGCGCTGCGTGGCAGAGCCGTGGAGGGTGCGCGCTGCTGAGCCGAGGGAAGCTTCGTGCTGGCAGCCCGGGGCCTGGGAAGCGTGCTTCTGCCTCATCTTCTGGGAAGTTCAATCCACTCTTGTAATTATGATTGTTGTTTAAAGAAGTCCATCAACCACAGGAAGAGCCTGGTCCCGTTTGTTTCGAGGACAAATGCTTCACGGCTTTGGCAGTACCGTCATGAGGAACACCCGTTGTTTCAGGTTGCTACATGGCAGCTTTGCTGCTTTATCTCAACTGGAAATAAAAAAAAAAAAAATCATTCAAGTTAAAGAAGAAATTATCATATCTAGAGGACGAACGAGGGGGTGAGGTGTAGAAGGAGCACAGAGCTGCTACCTGGCTTGGCAGGCAGACAGACATTCCTGAGCGTCTCACGAAGGCGCGTACGTAGCTGTGCTGAAAGGCAGCCGCCAGCGGGTAAAGAACGCGCCTTTGGCTCCGGCCGCCCTCCTCGTCTTACCTGAGGAGACTGCTGAGGCAAGACATCCACGCTGGAGATCTCACCGCAAAGTTTGTCCTGCTCTGCGTCACAACCAATGCCCGCAACATCCCGCATGGGAAGACGTTACCAGACGGCAACCGCTCGGCGGGCCCGGCACACCGGGTCAGCCTTCAGCACCTCTGCCGAGGGCAAAGCCCGTAAAATGGGAGAAACGCGCGCGACACGTTGCACGGGGCAGTTGGCATTGCAGTTTAGGTCTCCGGGAATACACGGAGTCTCTTCTTCCAAAGGAGCAGCAAGCGTGAGCCTCCCGACCCACGCGTAGGCTCGAAGGGTTTTTTTAACTAGGAGGAGTAACTTCTTGGAACAACACGGCAGCGCTTCTGCAGACGAAGCAGGAGCGGTCTGAATGGCGCAAACCTCGCAGGCAGCAGCCGTGCAAGAGGATCCCAAAGCTCCGGTTGCTCCCCTCGGGCGGAGCTGGCTCGGCCCAGAAGCTTCTCAGCGGCCACGCGCGTGAGCTCGCAGTGACGGGCCCTGCACCAGCACTGCCACCGCGGAGCACAGGAGAGATCCCACAGCCCTCGATTTCAAACGCAACTCTGCGGGGAGACTGGCTGCCCTGTTTCCCAACCCTTATTCCGCAGGGACGTGAAGCCTGCCTGCACTATTAATAATCCTTGGCACAGAGCTGTCACAGTTTTCACTAATACGGAGATGCCGAAGCGAAAAAGCTACTGCGCAGTACGCAGGAGGTGTCACAATAACTCAGCTGCTATATTGTTCTCTTTAAAAATAAACACTACAACAGCCCAGCCCGCGTTGCTGGAGTCACGACGTGTAGGGTTTTATTTTTAATCAGAAAATGCACCGATTTTAAAAGATACACCCAGAGCAGCATCTGAAATCGATGGAAGCTCCTCGGCGCTCACACGCCACAGCCATACTCCTGCCTTCCAAGGGCCTGGGCCCGCCTCAGCCCAGGCACAGCTGTGCGCGTGGCTTGCACGAGGCCCCGTGGCAACAAAGTCCTTCCAGCAACGCAGCCCACGGCTCAGTTCCCCACCTCTCCGCAGGGACGCAATCGATCCCCCCGGGACACAAACCACAGGGTCTGCTCCTCAGGCAGCAGGTTTAGGACAGAAGTTTGCATCCAGCGCGGAATTTTCCGTTGTTTGGAGACGGCAGGTTTGTTTGCGGCCGGCTGCAGGTGAATCCCCTTGCCTTCCCTCGTGCCCAGCAAAGGCAGGCTCGAAATAAAGCCAAACAAAACCCCCGTGTAGACAAACCCCGCTTGTTTGTTCTCCGCTTGGGGAAGGATGTGAAAACGAGCCGCGTCCCACGGCGGCGTCACCCCGCAGTGCCAGCGCGGTTCAGATCCCGCGGCGGCAGGTCGGGTTTAAGAACCCGGGGGGAACCGCAGCGGTGGCTTCGCCAGCAGCAGAGCTTCCCCCTTCCCTCCGACACCGCAGGACAAAGCTGCGGCGCCAAGGAGCCGCAGGAATGACCTCCGACGGGTAGGCCAGGGCTCCTCCAAGCAAGAGGTGAGAAACCCGGCAAGGCCTGGCGCTGCCCAGCGCTCCCGCGGCCTGGCCCCTGCGGGTCCCGAGGTTTGACCCGCACACCCCCGCAGGCCTGCGGCCCCCGAGTTAAACCCGGCCCGGGGCCGAACTCAGGTCTCCGCAAAGAGCCGCTGCGGCGGCTCGGCCACCCGCGCCCCGCAGCCCGGGCCCCGCGGGGCAGCGCTGCACGCCTCGGCTGCGGCCCGGGGCCCCGCATCAGCACCGGCGGCGAGGAGGGGCCCGCAGAGAGGGAAGCGGCAGCCCGCAGCACCGGGAGGGTGCGGGGGGGGCGGGCAGCCCCGGCAGGACGGCAACGGGCAGGGCTCAGGGGGCGCGGGGAGGGGAGGGCCGCTGCGGGAAAGGCCCGTCCCGCACGAGCCCCGCGCCCCGCAGCGCGGCGGGGGAGCCGGCCCGGACCCCCAGCTCGGCTCCCGCGGCCCGGACCGGTGCCTGCGGCCGCCGGCGCCGCGCGGCGGGGGCGGGGACCGGCGGGGGCGGGGGCGGCCGTGGGCCCGCCCGGCCCGGGGAGGCGGCGGCGGCGGCAGGTGGTGCCGAGCAGCCGCAGGACGGAGCCGGAGCCGCAGCCGCCATTAGACAATAGGCGCCGGCGGCGGGGCGGCGGGAGCGGCGCGGGGCGAGCGGCGCGGCCGGGGCGGGGCGGCCGCGGGGCCGGGGCGGCCGGGCCCGGCGCGGACAAAGGCGGTCGCGGCGGCGGTGCGGGGAGCCGCAGCTGGGCGCGGGAGCGGGCGGCGGTACCGGTACCGGCACCGGGCCGCTCCGTGCGGGGGCCGAGCCGCAGCCTGACATGATGTTTCCACAAAGCCGGCACTCGGTACGGCGCGGCCGGGTGCGGGAGCCCCGCGCGGCCGGGGCCGGGTGCGGGGCGGCGGCGGCGGCAGCAGCGAGGCCGCGGGGCGGGGCCGGGCACCGGGGGGCGGCGGGGGCCGCGGTGCGGGGGCCGCCCGGCCTCCCTGTGGCGGCCCCGGCGGGGCCGAGGTGACCGAGCGCCTCCCGCCGCCGGCAGTGAGGGGGAGGGTGCGGGGGTCTTCCCGCAGCCGAGGGGGCGGCGGGGCCGGACCCAGCGCCCGGGGAAGGGGCCGGAGCGCAGCGGCCCCCACGGGTGACCTTGGGCGCGTCCCGGGCCCGAGCGCGCCGTCCCTCTCGCCCCCGGGCCCGGCCTGCCCTCGCAGGGGGCTCAGCCCCCCCGGTGCCGGGCGTCCCGGCCCTGCCCGCGGCGGCGGGAGCGGGGCAGCCGGACGGGCGGGCTGCCTGCCCCCGGCGCCAGCGGTGTCTCCTGTCGTTCAAGGGCTCCTCTCACCTGCCGCAGCAGCTGAAGTTCACGACCTCCGACTCTTGCGACCGCATCAAGGACGAGTTCCAGCTCCTGCAGGCCCAGTACCACAGGTACGTGACCCCCGCTGGGCTGGCAGGCGGCGGTACCAATCGCTCTTGATTCTTCTGCGGGGTTGTTCCGCTGCGCAAACCCAACAGGAACGCCGAGGAGGGCACCTGGTCGCGGGGCTTGGGTCACCTTTAGAGGAGGACCTAAGGCGGGGGATTAGCGGCGTCCGCTTGAGAACACTCGTCTTCCCTCTCCAGCCAAGGTCTTTCCTCTGAGCGCGGCTCGGCCAGGACCGCGCGGAGGCTTGCCAGGCCTCCCTTGTCTTGCTGGGAGTTTTCCTCGGTTCTCGCTGGCTGCCATTCTTGGACGGCGAACGCTGCAGGGAGCACTTCAATCCGAAAGCTTCCGCTTTTCTGCGGCTGTGTGTGGAAATACTTCTGCTGACCCGAAAGCTGCCTTGTGACGCACTGTTGCTTTGTGTGTGCGTCTGACATAAACGTGACCCTCTTGGGTTAAATCGCCTGGGTGATGCCCTGTGCCGCAGCCCAGCGGGCTGTGAGGTGCCGGTTGTGGCGTGTGGCTGGGCGCCGTGCGGCTGCAGCTTCCCCGTCTGCCTTCCCCCGGCTCGCGCTCTGATGGGCGGCCAGGTCACAGGTTTGCGGTGATGTCGTTCTGGCAGGAGCAGGCAGAAAAACATGGGAAATGGCTTTTTTTCCTGGTGTCCCCGTGTCTCCGGGCAGTGCCAGTGAGGGAGCAGGGGAGCCCAAGAAACATGGCCGCTGGAAGGGAGGCTGTCCCCCCCCCTCCACCCCTTTGGACTTAATCTGCTCGAGGAGAAGCAGGTTTTGTGTAGGTGAAGCTGTTTCTCGTTTGAAACATAAAACCGCAGCACATGCCGGCTGCAGTTGCTCGGCTGGTGAGTTGGAGTCTCATAAAACACCGGGAGCAGCAGCACTTTCTCTGAAGGGTGTGAAGAACCTAGGAGAGAGGGAAAAAAAAAAAAAAATCTTTTCTTCTGGAGGGATGTGCTGCACTTGGGCCTCCTCCCCACCATCCAGAAATGGATCTGGCTTTGGTTTTGAAGCTGTGTTGGAGTACCTCTGAGGGCTGCAGGGAGGCCTGTGCTAGAAGCCCGTCTCCGGGCTGGGAAGGCGGGAGCGGGCCCGGTTGCGGCCACCACTGTACCAGCACAGCGTGACCCAGCTCCGTCCGCCCCTTGGAGTCCGGACGGTGGTGTGCAAGAAGCCCGGCTGGGATGGGGCTGTGCAGGAAGCAGCTGTTCCACAGCCATCAACTCTCTCACCTCCTGTTTGTGGTTTTCTTACTGTTTTCTGGCTTTTCAGCTTGAAGTTGGAATGCGACAAACTAGCCAGCGAGAAATCGGAGATGCAGCGTCACTACGTCATGGTAAGGACCGGCCCCGGCAGCCGAGGGCGCGTGGGTGGCAGGGATGGGGACTCCAGCGGTGAGCAGGTGCCTGCGCCTGGGATTTGCCTGGCAGGGAGCTTTAGCCCTGCGGAGCGGCAGGTCTCGAGGCAAAGCCGGCCCCGGCTTTTCTGAAAGCAAGGCTTTTTAAAAATATTTTTGTGTTGTCGGCATGCAGAGGATTGTTGAAACACGGGGAAGTAGCAGAGAATTGTTGGACGTCGAAAACCGATGGGCCCGGTGGCCGACTGCTTGTTGGGTGGCGGCGTCCTTGGCCTTGCCACTGGCCAGCTGCTTGACCGCACTGCAAGTGCCCTGGGGGAGGTGACGGCTCTTCCACCCGAGGAGCTGGTGCGCAGGTGTCTGGGGACTCCGGGAGAGTCACGGCCGGTGAAAGACAATGCAGTGCTCTGAGAAGTCACGAAGCTAGGAAACTGGTGGCAGCTGGAACTGGAAACCAGCCTGCTGCGCGAGAGCTAAGCCCTCTGCCCCTTCTCGTGACCCCAGCAGCCGCGGTGCCAAGCGCTGGCGTGTCTCACCCGTGCGTGTGTCCCAACAGGAAGCGCGCAAATCCCAGGGCCGTGCGCGGTAAAGGCACAAGACATGGCGCCGCTTAGCCGTAACCCTCTAAAAAAGAAAATCTGCTAGGAGACAGCCATGTTCTTGGAGGCAGGGTGATGGTTTTTTGCCTGCTGGGTGATGCCTCTGTCTTCCCGCACGTGGAAGAGCCCTCGTAGAGGAGAGGGATGCCAGGCACGGACATGGTCTGTTCCTGTCCTGCCAAGGAGTTAACAGGAGGTTGTGATGCTGGCCATAAAGAGGAGCTGGTGCCTGCTTGCCAGCTGCTGCACCTGCCCTGGAAGGTGGAGATCAGCTGTAGAAATTACTACAGTAGCTCTTCAGAGGAGAGTTAGGACCTTAAAACCAGAAATAAGGGATCTGCTTCCTCCATCCTCCTGTACTGATGGTGTGTCCACGCTCCAAGGCTGTGGGGAGCGAGGAGTGCTTGGAGCTGGGGCCAAGGAGAACAGGTCGCAGCTTTCCTCGTACGTTAACGGAGAAGCCTGTCCCACACTCACTGATAAGCGATCGCTTCCTGAGCCATGCAGACTCTCATCCCCAGGTGTGGCTGAGATATATATATATTTATTTTTTTTTTTCCCCTTAATGCTGACAGTCACCAGAATTGATTCAGGCAGCCATCAGCGGGTCGGCGGCAGAGGGGAAGGGCTGTTGCTCGTTGTGCAGCACTTGAGGCTTTGCAGGCGCAGCAGCTCCTGCCTCCTCTGCGTGGCACAGAGCTGCCGTCGCTCCCCACCGCGGCGTCACGGGAAGCAAAGAGGAGGGTTTCTGTGAATGTGCAGAGCTGCTCCAGCTGCTCTGATTTTTTTGAATAAATCACAATTAGCAGCTTGGGGGTCGGGCTCCTGCTTCCTGCTCGGTCTTCAGAATGCAAAGAAGCCTCAAGAGCCAGCAGCGGTGTTAGAGCAGGCTGAGATCATGGCGATGCCAAGCTGGGCGCTTCTCAGGCTTGTGGCATCGATACCAAAATGCCAGCGATCTTCTCCTTGAATTAAACGAGCGCAGATGTGAATTTTTCCTTCCCTTTGGAAGAATCAGCATTGCAGCCTGCAATTTCTAAACTTTCAAACATCAGCCTTAAAACAGCTTCTTCCAGGCGTCAGGAATTAGCTTCTCGTGCCAATAGATTGCTCTGTAGCTGCTTGTTGCTGCTGTGCAGAGATTTTCTGGGTGGGGTTTTTTGATGATTTTTTTGTTTTTCGTTTTTTTTTTTGTTTCACACGGCTTCTTCCCAAACAGCTGGAGCTGTGTGCAGCTGGATGTGTTCCTTGCTAGCTGAAGCCCAGTTGTGATCTCTTCCATTTGCTGCTGAAGCGGCCACGTGGGCTTTAGGATGTTGGCCGGGTGAGGCTTGTAGAGTCAGGCCGCCTCTCTTTTGGCGGCGGATGTGGAAGTCTGCGGAGCCCTGAGCCTTTTTCCAGGTTTGCAGCAGCATCGCTCGCTCTCACCTTGCTGCAGACTGCGGAAAGGCGTCTGTGAGGGGTGTTGGGTGGGACCCCGTTGGCAAGTTCTTCTCTCCTTCCGTCCCTGCCCAGCCTTTGTAGAAGACCTTGCTAGGAAAGCAGGAGTGGGTCCCAGCGCCGCTGTACGGGAGCCTCTTTACCCGGTGGAGACCTGACTTAACGATTTCTTTTGTTTTCTTCTCCCCCCTGCTCTACAGTATTACGAGATGTCCTACGGGCTGAATATTGAAATGCACAAACAGGTAGGGGGGAGGCACTTCCAAGTGCTCTGATTCCTGGGGAGGGTGGGTCGTCTGCTGTGCCCTGCCCTCTGTCACCTCAGTGGTGTTTCAGGAACTAGAAATGCCATCAGCCTGTAAAATGGCAGAGCTGCCTTTGAAATGCAGAGACCTTCCAGCTCTCAGGATCGTGGTGCCTGGCTGAGGGCTCCCAGTTCGGGCTGTGGGCACGCTCTGGTTCTCCCCGGGGCCTCAACAGGTATTTAAGCACCAGCCAAGGCATCGCAAGCAGGGTGTGAAGCTGCGGCTCGGTTGATCAGCGGACGTGAGCCCGGTGTGGAGGACAAGAGGTGGCCCCGCGTCCCTCCTAGCCCTCCTCCCATGCCCTGGGTTGGTTCCTGGCCCCGCCACCTTCGCTGGTGCCCGGGAAGGGTCGTTGTGGTCACCCTGAGAGGAGGAACTCCTTTGGCTCCCGCCGGGCTCTTGCTGCAGTCAGACTGAGATCCGAGATCCAAGAGAGCGCGATTAGGTAACACGATGGCAGCCCTTCTGAGAAAGCCTCCTTGTGATGGAGACTGCTGCAGCCTGGCTAAGTTTGTTCGTTACCCTCGCTGGTGGTTAAGCTGTTAATTATCCCCAGTGGCTAATTACCTGTGCTGTTAACAACGTGAGCCTCCTCTGAGCCTGAGCCTGTCTTCAGTTTCCAGTCACAAAGTCCTCTGTGTGTGGTGGCTCAGCTATAAGCCTCTTAGCGCAATTCTGCTCCCCACAAAAGCACATGGTGCCTCCCATCCCATCGCCCTCGTTGGGAAGCCCCCAAGACTGGCTTTCCTGGGAAAAACCTGTATCTTGGACAAGGATCTGAGCCACAAATCCTCGCTGCTGTGCCGTGAGCTGTCTCCCAGCCTAGTCCACTCCCCTGTGGTGCTGGTGGGGCCCCCTCATCCGGCTTCAGGGCACACCTAAACCCTTGGTGCTCAGTCCTGGGCAGCTTGATGCCTTTTCTCTCCGTTCTTCCCACCTTCTAGGCTGAAATCGTCAAGAGGCTAAACGGGATTTGTGCGCAGGTTCTGCCCTACCTTTCACAAGAGGTGAGTCCTCCAGTTCGGCCTCGGCTTTGGGAGGGGGAGCAGAGGCTCCCATCCCACTGCGGGGCAGCTCCTCACCCTTTCTTTGGGAAACCTCTTGGCCCCTACGCAGGGATGAACCCTTTGGGGAGGGTCTGGCCCCCCCAGGCACTGTGCGGTGCCTAACATGCCCGTCTGTCCCCTTTTGTTGGCGGCTGCAGACAAAGCTGGGCTCTGTTCTCTCCCGCCCATGATTCCTGAGTCACTGGTCACTTCTGCACGGGCAGCTAACTGGGGGGGGAGGGCCTTAAAAAAATACCTCCATCTGGCTCCTCCTTGAGATCTGCTTCCTCTGCCTCATTAATTAATGCAGCTGAGGGGCTCCCCACTCCCCTGATAAATTAATTGGGAGGGCTCAGGAGTTCCTGCCTGAGGCAGAAGGAAGATGAAGCACCTCTAGTGCCGTATCTGTCCATCTCCCCACCCCACAGAGGCCGTTTAACCTCCACGGCTGGTTTTTCGGCCAGGACTAGCTGCAGGGTGGAGGCTGTGTCTCTCAGGCTGGGTTAGCTGTGGGGTTTTGGGACAGGCTGGGTTTTTTCCCCACCCACCTGTTCTCAGGGGAGACAAAGTGGCTTGCTGATCAGATCAGAACTGCCGAATAGCTAAGCCAGGACTAAACCTTTGGCATCTTCCTGTAACCCTTACCCTGTCCCGCTGGCGAGGTGGAAAGAAAAATCCTCTTGCTGGAGTGCGATGGACAGGCCCGAGGTTTGGAAACCTTGTGCTCTCAGAGGAGCAGGTACAGTTGTCCTTTATTTTTTTTTTTTTCAAAGTACGTGATGCAGCTGTTTTCCCTGCCTGTGTTTGGAGCAGCCGTGCTGGGCTCTTCCACACCAGCATCTTCCAGCTGCGGCAGCTGGGACCCGGGATGCGTCCCGAGGAGTGGTGGGACTCCCAAGAGCTTCTGATTTTAGGGCTCGTTTTGTTTGTTAGGGTGCGTGTGAGACCCGGCAGGGCTGGGTCGCTCTCCTCCCTCCCTGCGGTGCTAGAAATGACCCCGAATTCCTCTGTTCTCTCCGCACCAGCATCAGCAGCAGGTCCTGGGAGCCATTGAACGAGCCAAGCAGGTTACGGCGCCAGAACTGAACTCCATCATCCGTGTACGTGATGCACGTTTAGTTTGGGTTTGGGGGGACGGGAATCTGTGCCTTTGGCCTTCGAGGCAGAGCTGGGCGGAGGAGCCGTGACCCGGGGATGTGCTGCGAGCGGGCTGCGGCCCTGCTGGGATGAGGCTGTGAGCGCAGGGCAGGCCTGGCCGGCGTGGGGCTGGTTTTCTCCAGACCTGGGCCTGGGTGTGCGGGGGAGCATGCATTCCTGCGCTGTCCCAGCAGGGTGTGAGGAGAAGAGCTTTGGTTTTGAGCAGCAACCGCGGCAGCTCCTTGACATGAAAACACCATCTGTTCTTGGTCGGGGTCGGGAGGGCTTTAACCGCATCTGTGGAACGCGCCAGAGCCTGAGGCTGGATGTCCTGTGGGCTGGGGGCCGTGTCGTGCTGGGGACGCGCTACAGCACCTTCTCTTGAGGCTGACGCAGCCCAAGGACTCTAGAACCTCTTTTTTTTTTTTTTTTTTTTTTTCTTCTTGTCCCCCTGAGGCTGCAGTGCTCTCCAGGACCCTGAGGTCCCTGGTTGAAGCTTGGCTGCTGGCACAGTTTGGGAGCCCAGGCCCTTGGGTTGGGGTCCAAGAGCGCTCCAAATGACAATATCCCTCTCCTGTCTTCCTGTCTGTCCATCGTTCTCTACAGCAGCAGCTTCAAGCTCACCAGCTGTCGCAGCTCCAAGCCCTTGCTCTGCCTCTGACTCCGCTCCCCGTGGGCCTCCAGCCCCCATCCCTCCCCGCTGTCAGCGCCGGTACCGGGCTCCTCTCGCTCTCGGCCTTGGGCTCCCAGGCTCACCTCTCCAAGGAGGACAAGAACGGCCACGACGGGGATGCCCACCAAGACGATGACGGGGAGAAATCGGATTAGAGTGAACGGGGGGGCCGAGGGGCGGGGGCTGTTTTGGGGGGTGGGGGGGCGGGTTAATGCAAGATGCAGTATCTCTCTCCGGTTGCTGTGTGGCAGAATCGCGGGGGCTTGTGTTTGGTGGCAGCTTGCCAGGCCTGTTCCCGTGGGCAGCAGCGCCTGGGGGATGCCCCCTGCCGCCGAGCTGCTCCGCGGCGACGCAGGCGCCATAGCAGTAACCGCGTGGCCGATCGTGCTCTCCCTGCGCCCAGCCTGGCTTCCCCGTCCCCAGAGCCGAGCCAGAGCCTGGCTTGGGCGGCTTTGGGCCCCAAAAACCTTGGGCTTTTTGCCCCCACCCCACCCTGCTGTCCCGACTCCTCAGATCTGTGTGGCTCCCCGCCGCTCATCCCGTGGTATTTAAAGATGCCCCTTGATCCTAACGGTTTCTGCACAACTCCCTGCTGGGATCCCTGCCCCAAAACCACCTCCTCCCTCCCCGAGCGCTCTTGATCTCCTCGCATTGCCCCAGCCCTGTCCCAGTCCTCCCCGTGCCCCCCCCTGCACTAATACCAGGCCGGCACCTTGCTGTTCTGCATGTATCTGTTCTTGACCGGTCCGACGGCCATACGCGACGTGCTCCGGCCACTGAGGTTTCTCCTTCGGACTGGAGAGGGGGGTCTCCACCACCCGCTCCCCTTCGGCATAGCTCCTGGCTTCGGGGGGGGGGGGGGGTCCGGGCGGCTGGGCAAGAGGAGCAGGCAGAGCGAGAGCCTTTCCCGGTCCTCCCCCTCCCCGCGCCCCCCCGCGTAGAGGATACAGCAGCTTTCTCTGTTCTTATCTCCGTGCGCTAGCGTGTCTTCTAAAAAAACAAAAATGGAACAAAAAAAAAAAAGAATAAAATTAAATAATCATCTGGTGTTTGTATATAGTCCTTTAGAAAGATCTTGTTTTGCTTTTTGTGTTTAATCACTTGACCTATAATAAGAGGAACTGAAAATGCTGTATCAAGGACGTACAAGCTGTGCCTTTCAAATAAAGAAATAAGAAGGTTGGTTAAAACAGTGACGTGCCGCCTGCTTTCTTTAAAATACTTCCCTCCCTCTCCTGCCCCCCTCAGCTTGGGAGAACTGGGGGGGGACGACACGCACAACAGGTCACCTCAAACTGCCTCGGTTTCCCCGCGGGCTGTCGCAGCTCCCGGCGGAGGTGTCTGGAAGAGCCGCCCCCCCTGCTCCAGGCGATTTTGTCCCAGAGCCTTACCCCGTGCGATGCGCTGCCCTTCCTGGGGACCCCTTCTCCCCTCCGAGCGAGGAGAAGGGGAGTTAAATGTCGCCGCGACTGGTGCTGGCTTCTCTCCCGCTGTTGGCTCCGCAGCTGCTGGCAGAACAAGGACTGTCTTCATCGCCCGCATCCTGCTCCGGGACACTGGCCTTCCCCCAGGCATCCTCACGGAGCCGCGCGCCCACGCCAGAGTCCGCTGGAGCCGGGGCGAGGAGGATCCCCGGGCAAAGCCAAAACAAACTGGAGAGCGAGGCGAAAGCGGGCGGCTGGCGAAAAGGGAGCCAGGAACGCTCCGGATGAAAAGCAAGGAGGGCTGGAGCGACGTGCCAGCGAGGGCTACGGGCTCTCCGCCGGAGCGGGAGCGGCGTGGTTTGGGAACACGTGGGAACGGTCCCTGTGGGCTGCCGCAGGTCTGCGTAATTCATTTTTTTTTCCTGTGGGTGCAGAGGATAAGCTGCTTCTGGGGCACTCGGCCGCTCTGGAAAATCGGGCCGGTGTTGCCCTGGGGCTGAGGCTGCTGTCGTGGAATCAGCTCTCAATAATCAGAGCGTCCTCCGGCTTTGGAGCCTGCTCCGCCGCGATAGCATCTTCCCCTCCCTATCTTCCTGGCCAGCTGGAGTGGGAAATGTCCTTCCCCTGGGAAGGAAGCCGTGCTGGAGAGGGGGGCTGCTCACCGAGGTCGGAGGACCGTGGTGGTGCAGAGGCCCTGGTGAAAGCCAGAAAGGGAGCGGGGGCCACTGTGCCCCGATCCTGCTGGTGCTGGGCAAAGACTGGGCTGAACGCCCCAGGGTGGGATTTGACGGGGTTTGGTGACCCGGCTCAGGCCTGGGACCTGCTGGGCCCCTTCCCCAGTGCCGCTTCTGGCGGGTTGCTTCTGCTGCGGACCAGCCTGCTGCAAAGAGGGGATGGAGGGCCGGGATTGCGGCTCCGTCCCGCATCCCGGGAGCGCCAGCCAGGCCTGGCACAGCCGTGCCACAGCCTCGGACGGGTTACAGAGCCTGTGGGCAGCGCGAGGGCTTGACAATGCCCCCGTTATCCGCCTGCGACGCCTCGCCAGTGTCAACCGGGGGACGGCTGGGGCAGGGCTCCTGGCACAGGCTCACGAGGAACAGGGAGGCCTGCGGAGGAGCTCCCACGGTCTTGGAACTCCGGCTGCTGCCGGGGGGTCTCAGCTCTGTCCCCTGCCAAACTGGGTGCCCTGTGCGGGGCCCGATGCTCCAGATGCGGCTGTCGCCGGCGCTCTGGGAAGCAGCCATCACCGCTGGCTGCTGCGGGCAGGTCCAGAGCGCGGAACCCGTGGCCGGAGCAGAGCTGCTGCTGCGTGGCAGGGGCTGGCCTGGCCTCAGCACCCTTGGGTGCAATGCCTGCCCCGCTCCCCGCACCGCGCGGTGCTCCCGGGCAGGAGCCGGCTGTGACGCTGCCGATGGCTCCAGTCTGACCCCGCGGCCCTGCAGCTGCTGCGAAGGCCTTGCCAAAGCCGAGCGGGCAGGTTTCTGATGGAACAGGCCAAGGCAGCTTCGGGCCAGGGGCTGCCGTGATGCACCGGTTGCTAAAACCATTCCTGCTCTGGAAGCGCCGCCGAAAACCCCACTGGGAGCACTGGCTGCGGGGAGGGCTGGGGCTTTTCCAGCGCTTTCACCTCGAGGTCACTGGTTCAAACTCAGCCTGGGGGTAGGGAGCAGCGTAAGTGGATGTTATTCCTGATGGATGCGCAAGGGAGGAGGATGTAGGAGAAACTGGGCCGGGGTTTTTTTCAGGCTGGGGATTTTAGAGGAACAGACTTCCCTGTTGTTAGAGCTAATTAGCAGCCTGGCTGGGTGGGCAAGGGATCGAACAAACCAGGAGGCCACTGGCTGAGCATCTGCCGCTGCCGGCAGCCTGAGGCCCGGAGCCGCTCCTGACCGGGCCTCCTGCGGGTGACTAACGCACCAGGACACACACGGACAGAGCTTTTGGGCTCTCCAAACCCCCCGCGCCTCCCA
Source organism: Chlamydotis macqueenii (assembly GCF_036417535.1). Taxonomy (NCBI): domain Eukaryota; kingdom Metazoa; phylum Chordata; class Aves; order Otidiformes; family Otididae; genus Chlamydotis; species Chlamydotis macqueenii. Next base: position 4,184,334 of record NC_141581.1, on the reverse strand, counting down.
GCAGACGCTGAGTTGAACCCCGCGCTCCGCTCCTGCTTCCCCTGACGACCGAAGCGCGCTGGCTTCGCACCCGCAGTGTTTCTCCGGGTGGGTGGGAGGCACCCGGTGTCCCATCCCACGGACGGGCAGCGCTGCAGCTCCCGGTGCTTCCAGCCTGGCTCTGTTCGCACCCACCAGATTGGCTTTGGGATCTCCAAAGGGAGCCATTTCAGAGCGGCTTACCGGATTTGGGCTCAAATCAGACTGAATACCAAAATCTGCACATCTAACCCATACCCGTAGCAAAAAAAAAAAAAAAGGGTTTAAATCACCTCCCTCATGCCTCTCCCGGTAGCTGCAAACTTGAGGAAACACCTTCTCGCCTTCCAAACGCGCTGCTCTCCCTCGTCACTTCTCTCACAGTGGGAGATGCCAGCTCCTCTCCTCAGCGCTCGTGAGGAGCGGGTGACATGGGGCCCCCAAAGCTCAGGGGTGGTTTCAGACCGGCTACCGGCAGAGAAACCCCTTCTTTTTGTGCGCAAGAGGTCGTGGTGCAAGAGTGGGCACGGGACGCCAGGCTGAGAACCGGCTCTGCCAGCACTGGGATCCTTGGAAAAACTCAGCAAAGCCCTGGCTCATTAGGGGGGGACAGAGAGCAACCGAGTGACAGCCACCGTCCCGCTGTCCCAGCTTTCGGCTGTGGCGGATGGAGAGCCAGCCCAGTCCAGGGGGCAGGGGCAGGACCCTGCCTGCCAGCGCCCCGTGCCCCGAGTGCAGAGCAGCCCAGCGTTCAGCCCGGCTTCGACACCAGTTCCTCCCCGCAGCCGCCCGGGGCTTGGTGAAACTTTGCCGTCTCCCATCTCCCCGTCGCTGGAGGGGTCACAAACCGACATCTTCCCTCCTCGCCGAGGTGAGCGGGTGCCGGTTTTCCACTGGATCGAAGAGGTGCCCGCACCTGTTTGACTTTAGGTCCCCTCTGCTTTTTCCCGTAGGACGGATCCCCGCCGCCTCTGCGGCAGCGGCGGGCGTCGCCTCCATCGCGCCCCCCTCCCGCTCCCACCCTCCTCGTTTTTCAGCGCGGCTCGGCTTGAAACAATGGCAGAGCCTGGAAGCCAGGAATGCTCTGCAGCGCGGCGGAGCAGGGCCTCCTTCCCAGTTCATCACTAATGCAGGAACGCCGAGCCCTTCCTGGCCGCAGCGGGCGCGAGATAAAAGCTAAAAGAGGCATCAATAATTAAAAACCACTCAAAGTCGGTAAGTGCAAACGGGAGCCAACATACGGATCGAAGGCAGAGCCAGAGACGAGAGTCCGTCAGCTGCCGCTCGCTCCGGGGGCTCCCACATCTCTCTTGCCGGCGTCCCCCCCAGTCCCCAGCCCCGCGGTGGCCCTGGCGCAGCGGGGGCTGCGGGTGGGAGCGCATGGGCTCTGCGATGTGCCGGGGGGGCCCGGGGAGACCCCCCTCTGCCCTGGCTCCTGCGTGTGGCTTCCCTTGCAGGCACCCTGGGGACACGTGGCTTCAAAGGGCGGGTGACGGCACCGGGGTCCCGGGGACGGGGAGCTCTGGTTCGGTCCCAGGAGCGTGGCTCAGGGCGCTGGAGAGCCTTGGTTTCTCGTACAGCTTTGGCTCGGCTCTTGCTGACTTGCTGCCAGTTCCTTCCCTCAATTTTCCTTCCCATGTCATTTTCATTCCAGGAGAGACTCCGGCCAGGATGAGACCCCTGTTTGTGCCAGCTGCTGGTATAAACGGCCAGGGAAATTCACGCTGCCTGTCTGGAGGTGCCAGGAACTCAGTTCTCAGAGCTCCACTGAGCTGAAGGCTCCTCATTCGAGCACGCGGGTGAGAAGCTGAAAACAGGATGGTTTGGAAACATCATGGTGACCTTCGCTCCCTGCTTCCACAGGCCAGGCAAACTGGTTGATTCGGGGAAAATTGGAATCTTCTAAATCTGGTGACCCTGGTTCTGGTTCTGCTCCCCCTATCCCATAACGGCCCTACCACAGAGGGCCCCGTGCCACCCAAAAACCCTGCGGCCGCCAAAAAGCCCACCCTGAGCTGGGCTTGCCCGTGTGCTTAAACCCAACCGGCCCTGAACCCACGCGAACCCGAAGAGGCGGGTGCAGGGAACCATTCTGCAAATAACAGGGCACCCCCAGCCGCGGCAGGGAAACTGAGGCAGCACCGCATCCCAGCCTTCCCCCTGCTCCCGTCCCCTCCCGGACGGTTTCCTGCCAGGCCAGCAAACACCCCTGCAAAACTGGACAGGCGGCGGCTTTGCGCTGTGAGAGCGGCCGCCTGCGATGGGAGGTGGGTGCACGCGGCTCTTCACCTCCAACCTGCCCGGCGCCCGCGTTTGGAAGGGACAGAGCTGAGCAGGCGGGAGAGGGGGCACCTGGGAGGGTTGGAGGAGAAACTTGGGGTGCAGGCTTCAGCCGCCCCGAGAGCGGCGAGCCCCGGTCGCCCGTAGGCATCTCTGAGAGACGCGATGGTCTCTGCCCTCGACCGTCCGCTCTGGAGATGCGCTGGGCATGGGAGGCTGCAGAGAGGAGAGGAATGAGGCTGCGTGAGGAGAAATGAGGAACGGGAGAAGAAATGAGGAGAGAAACGAGCCGACCCATGGCACAGAGCCAGGAAAGACCCGGGGCTGCCCTTCCCGGTGAGGGCAGGAGTCTGCCCGTTCCCGTGCCCCAGGCTGGCGTTTGGGGAAGGAGCCGAAAGGTAAAATCCTTGGGGCAATTCCAGCAGCAGCAACCTGTTTTGCTTGGATCCGGGTTCAAACGGAGCTCCCGAGTATCCCCAAGCCCAGGCTTCAGTTTCTCTGCCGGTTATAAACCGGCACTCGCTTCTCCATCCCGGTGTGGATTTCACACGCCCTCGTCCTTTGGGGCTCTTCCAAGCGCCACCGCTACCGGGCACGAGCGCGCGGCTGCCGCAGGGAGCGCCCGGGCCCCCGCCTGAGCATCCCGCAGCCGGCCGCGGCCGCGGCTCAGCCCCGCTTTGCTGCCCCACATCCCCGTGTCCGGAGGGAGGAGCAGGACCAGACGCCTTCGCTGGGGCACCCGGAGGCCTGCGGGTGCAAAGGGTTAACGGCGGCTGTCTTCTCCCCAGTCCGAGCACACGCTGAAGCAAATTAATCTCTGGGTTACAGGCTGTCCTGCTCCAGGGCCCACGTCAATCAGTAAGGGAGGGTGATGAAGACGTGTGTGACATCCATCGTTCCGGAGCTGCCTGTTCCAGGTTCACCTGTGTCACTCTCCCAGACAGGAGAGCAGAGAAACCGCCTAAGGAAAACCGGGAATTTTTGGTAAGGAGTTTTGAAAAACGCTGCAAAACGTCTCCTCGGTCGCTCCTTCCTGTGAAGAATGATCTGAAATGTTGCCAGCTTTTGAAAAAAAACTTGCCTTAAATAAAAAAAAAAACAAACCCAACACAACTCCCCCTAATAAGGCGAACAAACCAAAAATAAATTATCTAAAACTTTATTTTTGGATTAAATTATGCATGTTCTTAAGCGCGGATAGGTGATGCACGCACACGGATACGCGCGGACACGAAGGAAAAGTTTTTCAAGGGCCAGCAGCCGTCCCCGCCTGCGGCGCTGGGCCCGGCCGGTGAACACCCGTGGGCGATGTACACCCGTGGGCGCGCCTGGGCAGGGGCCGGCTGCTGCCGTGGGTGGGGGGCGTGGGGGCCCGAGCCCCGGCGGGCTGTCCGCTGCCACGGGAAGGCCCCGCTCCCTGCAGCAAGTAAATAACGCAATTAATAAAAGATCAGGAGGAAATGCGAGGCCATTAACTATTTAACCGCGCGCCTGCCCGCGCAGAGCCCAGGTACAGCTGGTCCCTGCAATATTTAAGGATTGCTCCTCGCTCTCCCTTCGCCACCCCCGAATGCGGGGACCCGACGGCGCGCTGCGGGCTCTCGGGGCGGGGAGGCCCCTGGGGCTGGGCCCGCTCCCCCCGGGGCCGGGGGCCCGTTCCCGGAGCCGGGCGCGGGCGGCCGCGGAGGGAAAGGGGCTGGAGGAGGGGAGCGGGGTCAGGATCCGGCCTCGGCCCCGCGGCGGGAGGCGCCTGGGACCCCGGCCGGCCGCCGCTGCTCCCCGCCCGGGGGGCACCGAGCGAGGCGCGGACAGGACCGGGAGCCCCCCGCGGTACAGCCGAGCGCCGCGGCCCCGGGCCCGGCCGGGGGTTTCCTTCCTCCCCGCGGCGCCGGGGTTTCCACCGCCCCGCCCCGCCCCGCGCTACCGGCCGGGGCAGCCCCGCAGCCCGCGGGGAGGCGGCGGCGGCTCCGAGCCCCCCCGAGCCGCGCCCCCCGCCTCGGCCTCCGCCGCCCCACGTTACTTTGAGTGGCAGCCGGCGGCCGCCGCAAAGCCTTGTGGGCAGCGTAGTCCGCCCGACCGCGCCACCAGCTTCGGGAGCCCCGGTCGCCCGGCGGCTCCGGGACAGACCCGCCCGAGAGGGATGAGCCCCCCTCCCCGGGCCCCCGGCGGGCAGCGGGCGGGACGGGCCGGCTACGGGCGGCCGCGGCGGAGCACGGCGCAACCACGGTGGAACTACAGCTCCCAGCGTGCCCCGCGGCGCCTCCGCTGGGGCTGCTGCGGCTCGCTGGCTTCTTATTGGCCTCCCCGGGATGTGCCGTCACGAGCCCATGTGGGAGCGGAGCAGGACGATTGGCTGGCGCTCCCGCGGCGGCAGCCAATGGCAGGTGCGGCCACCGCCGCTGCGGGCCCTGCGGCTGGTTAAGGTGGAGCGGGGCCGCCGTGGCCGCTGCGGGCGGGGTTGCGTGGTTCGGCGGTCTCTCCCGTCCCGTCCCGTCCCGTCCCGTCCCGTCCCGTCCCGTCCCGTCCCGTCGAGGGGCCGGTTTTGAGGGACCCCCGTGGTGTTGCGCTCTCTGCAGCCCCGCGTCCAGACTCCAGCGCGGCGGCCCGAGCCGCGTTCCCGCAGCCCCCGGGGTCCCCGGCTGTCAGGGCCGCCTTCGCTTGTGTTTGCGGTGGTGCCCCCGCGCTGCCCCCCCGGCGGCCGGTGCCGTGTCCGCCCGGAGCGGGGTGGGGCGGTGGCTGCGGTCGCCTGTGACCCCGGGGGATGGGGATGCTCCTGGGAGACGGGGGTGCTCCCGGCCCCGAGGGCTGTCGGCGCGGTTCCAGGACCGGGCTGGGGGGCGTGCGGGGTCGGGGGGGAGAGGGCGAGCGGGGCTCCGGCGAGTGCGGGGGGCTGAGGCTGCGGCGGCGGCCGCCTCCCGGGTGGCCCCGTTCGGCTCCGGAGCAGCGGCTCCAGAGCCACCCCCTCCCCGGGACCCTCCCTCGGTCACCGGCGCCGCCGTGGGTGCGCGGGGCCGCCGCCCCCTCGCGCTGCCGCCAGCCCGCGCCCCGCGGGCCCCCGCGTCCTGCGGGAACGCGCCACCTTAAGCGGTCGCCGACGGACGGGGCGCTCGGGGCCGGGCGGCAGCTCCGCCAGCCGGGGACCGCGGGGGCCCCGCCGGCACCGCCCGCCCGCCCGCCCGCTCCCGCCTCCTCCCCGCCCCCGGCCCCCATGGGGGGCGCGCGGAGGCCCCGCGCCCGCCGGGCCGACCCCCGCAGCCGGCTTCACCCCGCCTGAGCCGCCCTCCCGCCGCCGGCGTCGAGGCGAGAGATCCCCGAGCAGCCCCGGAGCCCGGGGGGGGGGGTGGGGGGGACCGGGGCCCTCAGGATGTTCCCGCAGGGCCGGCACCCGGTAAGTACGGGGCCGTGCGGGGGGCCGGGGCGGGTGCGGGCAGCGCGGCGGGGCCACAGCCGGTAGCCGTCTCTCCGCAGACCCCCCTCCAGCCCGGGCAGCCCTTCAAGTTCTCGGTCCTGGAGATCTGCGATCGCATCAAGGAGGAATTCCAGTTCCTGCAGGCTCAGTACCACAGGTAGGGGCGGGCGGGGGACCCCCGCTTTAGGGGGGGGGGTCCGGGGGTCAGGCAGGGGCTGCGGCAGAGGCGAGCAGCCGGAGAAGGGGCCCGGCGGGGACTGAGGGCACGGGGAGGAGAGGTCCGGGCACGGGGGGAGGATGGGGCACAGGCCGGGGGGGTGAAAGGGGCAGGGGAGGGTGGAAAAAGAAGGGGGGGGTGAAAGGAGAGGGGTCTGGGCTGAGCGTGAAGCCGTGGAGTCTTGAGTGGGGGTCCCAAGGGGGAGACCACCCATGGTTTGTTTCCTCCAGCTGAGCTGGGTGCAGGGGTTGGGTCCCCCGAGGGTGACAGCAGCCGTCGGGGTGGGCATGTGGCACCCCCACGGCCCCGTGGGGCTGCGGGGGGAGGCAGGAGATGCCCCCGGGGGGGATGGAGCAGGAGGTGGGGGACCGTGGATGAAAACCGTGGCTCCTCTTCGCAGCCTGAAGCTGGAATGCGAGAAGCTGGTGAGCGAGAAGACGGAGATGCAGAGACACTATGTCATGGTGAGCCCCGGCCCCCCTGCCCTGGCCCCCCCCCACCCCACTGAGCATCCCCCCCGCCGCCCTCCGGTCCCGGCCTCCGCGGCCCCGCTCACCCAAATACCGGCGGCCTCCCCTCCCTGCCGGGGGGTGCGTGGCCTGGGCGGGAGGTGCGTGGGTCAGGAAGGAGTTAATCGTTATTCCTAGCAACGCCTGGCTCTGCTGCTGCCTGCTGCCACCCCTGCTGCCGGAGCCCAGCGATCCCGCCGTAGGTTTTGTCTCTTCTCTTTTTTTTTTTTTTTTCCTTTTTCTATTTGGCCTTTTAAAGGTCTCTTCCCCCTCTTTCTTCTCTCCCTCCAAAGGAGGGGGTGTCTTGGAAGCGATACTCTGAGGCAGGTGTTTTGGGTGGCAGCGGAAGGAGCAGGGCAGGAGGGGGCTGCAGCCAGCGCGGGGTTAATGGCCCCCATACCGACCCACCCGGGCACTGGTCAGAGCCAGGCCGGAGCGGGAGTAGCTGCTGGAAGGACTGGAAGAGGATGGGAATTGCAGAGCTGGAGCAGCGTTCCTTCTTCTTCAGCTTCCTACTTTACGGGCCGCTCGAGGGACGGGGGGAACCCGAATCCTGCCGTCCAAAAGGCAAACAGACCTAAACTTGGGCAACCCCCATCCCCTGGGAGATGGCAGCCCCGGGAGGCCAGGGGCGCGTTAGGCTTGATCGGCATCCCAGGGGACGTTCCTGTCACCCCCCAGCTGGGATCCCGTCCCGCATCCCGGAGGCTCAGGGCTTCCCGTTGCTGGGCTGCTGCCTTTGAAGTGGGCTTTGCCGGAGGAAGGCAGGTCCTCTGGACCCCCCCGTTCTCCCCGACCTCAGGGCCGAGGGGACAGGGTCTGCTGCTGGAGCCACTCGTGACCTGCGAAAGCTGTGACCGGACGTCATCTTGGCTTTTGCGCAGGCTCACTTACCTTATCCCAGGCTCGTGGCGCGGGTCTTGGCCCGCGGTGCGCCGGTCAGCTGGGCTGGGGGGAGCAGGGACCCTCGGCGGCAGCGGTGGAGTTGGGCTGCGGGGAGCAGGGGTGGGCTGGCTACCGAGCCCCCCGGCTGGTAACGGGCCACTCGCTCCGGGCGGCTCCTAACCGGGCTGCGTTGTGATTTTGCTCCCAGTACTACGAGATGTCCTACGGGCTGAACATTGAGATGCACAAGCAGGTAAGCGAGGTGGGGGTCCGGGCCGGCGGCGGGGGGTGGCGAGGAAGAGGCAGAGGATGGAGACTTTGTTGGGAAGCGATTTCTGTGGTCCCTGTGCAGCTGCGATGGCGCAGGACAGGGGCTGGCCTGCGAAGGGGCTCGGCAGTCGCCGGGACGCGGGCTGTTGAGTTCTGGTGGGACAGGGCCTCCTCCCTGCCACCCCCAAGCACCCGGAGCCTGGCTGTGAGCCCCGCAGCCGTGCCCTGGGGCCCCAGAGGAGGCAGCCTGGAGGAGACAGCAGGAGCTGGAGCCCAGAGGCGAATGAATTCTCTGTCTTTTCTTTTCTTTTCTTTTTTGTTTTTTTTAATCCCCTTTTCCTTTCCTCAAGCCAAAGGAGTGTTTCCACCCTTCCCTAGTTCCCCTTTTGTTCCAGCGTTAATTTGCTTTCCTTCTTCAGATTTATCAATCTAGTCATCGCGGGCTCTCCGCCAGGGAAATTAGTTTGGACCAATGCCTGACAAAGTGGCGAGTCAACTGCCATATTCCTCCAGCTGGCTCAGCCCCGCCGAGTTTGCTCCTTTTGTTAGCAGGGAGAGTCGCAGAGCCCGCCAGCACGTTCCTGCCATCCCCACATGCCCCGAGCTCCGCTGGGACTGGGACCCAGGGGTGGGACTGGCACTCAGGGGTGGCCTGAGCCACGCGGGATGACAAGGCGATGGCCAAGCGGTTGGGGAGAGGGACCCCGAGTCCGGTTCCTGGCTCTGTGTGGGCAGGAGAGGTCCAGAGGAGAGGGGAGCCTCTGGCGCGTGGGGTCTCGTCGGGGCGGTGGCCGATGCCGCAGCGGGGACCTGCGGGTGACTGGGGTGCTGGTGGGCGCGCGGGCTTTGAGTGCGGCAGGTGAACATTCCTTTTGTTCTTCGCCGGCTTTGTGCGTGGTTTGACCTCTCCGCAGCACTGTCGGGGATTGTCGGAAACCTGAGATGAGAAAACACGCCAGAGCAGCCAATCCCTCCGGCGGTGCCAGGGTGGATTTGCAGCGGGTGGGGAGGGAAATCAGGTTTTCCCAGGGAGATGTGGTGAGGCTGGGCTGGAAGCCGCAGCCTCTTCCCTTGGGAAATGCCGCTTACCCTGGCGAGGCCGCGGCCGCGCTGTCCGTAACCACAGGCTGGGGAGAGGATGCGCCGGCTCCTCTGCGTTTCCTCGCTTTCGCTTGCAGGGCAGGGGGCAGGTATGGGGGGGCTCTGTGCCTCCGCTCTGGAAGGAGCGGGGAGAGCTGGGGGGGAGCAGGGAGAGCTTCGGCGGGGCTGGGAGCGGGGGTCCGTGCTCCGGCCGGGGCCGGGAGGGCAGAGCAGGTACCGCCGCGGGTGCCTCGGCGCGATGCAGAGTTTGTGTGAATTTTTCATCCCTGGCTTCACATCCGATGTTCAGGGAGAGAGCCGGCAGCGAGCCGGTGGCCCGCTGCCAGCGCTCGTGGCTTGCCTCTCCCCCTTCCCTGCCAGCCTGCCCACTGCCTGCGAGAGCCGCAGCCCGCAAAGCCGCGATGGCTTTGGGCTGAGCAAAGCCAGCTGGGCTGCGAAAGGACTGACAGCTCCGAGCTCGGCTTGGCCCCGATCCACCCAGGGATTTCGGAGTCGAGTTCCCTCCTGTGTGCCTGGGGAGGGGGGGGACCTGACAGCCTGCGGGGGTCCCGCAGCCCTGGGCAGAGTCCTCCCCTGGCAGCAGCTTGGGAAATCCCAGCGGGGATGCAGAGGCGGCGGCGGGGTTTACGCTGAGCGGGTGCGGGTCGGGAGAGCTCAACTCCTCCGCAGGGGCCGCGCGCGTCTGCGGGACGTTCGGCCGCTCTTCTCTCCGCTGGAGGGAATGGGACGGGGCTCGGAGCCCTCCCGTCGGTGGTGATGCTCGCTTCCTCTTTCAGGCGGAGATTGTCAAGAGACTGAGTGCCATCTGCGCCCAGATCGTACCCTTCCTGACGCAGGAGGTAAGGGGGGAGGCAGGGGGTGTGCGCGGGACTGCTCGCGCTTCTCTCGAGGCCCTCAGGAAGGGGCGAACCCGAGCCCGGCCCGAACAGTGGGGGTTTCGTGGGGGGAAAAACCTCTGTACCTGGGCTGGAGGGGTGGGAGAGGGGAGCCGGGCAATGCTGGGGCGTGTGGTCCCTCCAGCCGGGAGCGTGGGGTGACCTCCCGGTGCCGTTCCTCCCCAGCACCAGCAGCAGGTCCTGCAGGCTGTGGAGCGGGCCAAGCAGGTGACCGTGGGGGAGCTGAACAGCATCGTCGGGGTGAGTCGCGCTGGCGAAGGGTCTTTCCCGCTCGGAGGTTCAGACCCCACAGCGCGGCGGCGGGGGAAGCCAGGGTCTTTACTGCTGAGCCCGGGGCTGGTCCCCAGCGGTGGGAGGGTTTGCCGTTGTGGCCCGAAGGCCGCGGGTGGCCACTGGGATCCTCCCTGGCCCCTGCCGCCCTGAGCGGAGCAGGGCAGAGCCGTGGTTTGGGCTCAGCTGCCGTGTGTCGGGACGGCATCCGCGGCGGGGAGGTTGCTTGACGTGCCCCGGTTGGAAGGGGCGGGCGATGTGACCCGGACTGCGCGGCCTCGATGGCGCTGCTCCCCCCTCCTCATCCTCGCGCTGCGTCTCATCCCGTCGCGCTTCGGTGCGGGAAGCTGAGGGGTGCCAGGCGTGGCTGCGGCTCCCTCCTCCCGGATCGGGGACCGTTTGCTCTTTCTCTTTCAGCAGCAGCAGCTTCAGCACCTCTCCCACCACGCATCCCCCATCCCGCTGGCACCCCACCCCGCCAGCATGCAGGCTCCTGGCCTGAGCGGGGCCGGCGGCACCTCGGGGCTCCTGGCCCTCTCGGGGGCATTGATGGCGCAGTCCCAGCTGGCTGCCAAGGAGGACAGAGCGGCCCAGGATGGGGAGAACAGAGGAGGTAAGGGGAAGGAGCGCAGCTGGGTTAACCCTTCGAAGGCTGGCAGACATCCCAACGGCACGCGGGGCAGCGCTGGGAGGGATCCTGCTGCCAGTTCTGCCCGGTTCCCGGGGCTCCTCGATGCCTGGCGGCCTCTCCCCGGGGCCAGGGCGAGCGGCAGGCGCTGCGGATGACGAACCCAGCTAATTAAATATCTGCAGCCCGGGGAGGCTGGCTCTATTTCGGAGCGGGGGAACGGCTGCCGCGCAGCGACGGCGTGCACACCTCAGACGCTGGGCAGCAGGGCTCTGCACCCATGGGTCTTCCTGCTCCTCCGGGTGCTCCCAGTGCGCGAGGGTCCCCTCTCCACGAGGCAGCTGGGAGGGCGCGAGATCCCCACCACGGAGAAACCCTCTGTTTACCCCAGGATTTGACACCCGAAGCCAAGATTTTAAGGGAATAACAGCAGCAATTCCTCAGCCTTACGGGTGCCTCCTCCGATCAGGATCGCAAAGTGCTTTACAAACATCATCAATATTTAATCGTCGTTAAATCGGTGCTCTGAATGCTACTGGCAGGCCCGGGCCAAATCAGTCACACCGCCCAGTGGCGCGTTGCTATCGAAATGCCGGGGGAAGGAGACGCCGCTCTGAGCTCGAGGCAACTGCCGAGCGCAGGCGTCGGGTTTTATCGCTGGTAGAGGGCTCCGGGCAGCGGGGCAGCTCGATGGGCGAGGAACAGGCGGTAAAATCGAGCAGCCGTAGTGATGCTCCCCTGGGGAAGGTGCTGGCTGCTCCCGCTGGCCTGGTGCTGGGACCAGTAACGGCAAAACTGGGCAGCGGAGGGGTTCGTCGCGTTTTCCTGATGATCCGGTTTTGCTTGTAAGATTTCAAGGCGGCGAAAACGGCAGCAGGGAAATGTCCGTGTCCGCTTTGCGCCCCTGCGCGTGGTGCCTGCGGGTTTCATTCTGTCAGCGTTTCTGAAGGACGGCCTTCCCCTGCGGAGAGGCACCAACTCCAGAAAAAACGGATAAAAGCGGGATGTGCTGTGCCTGCCTTAACTCCCAGAGACACAGGCAGCCTCCGCTTCCCGCAGCAGCTCCAGAGCCGCTCTGGGGCAGGGGCGTCCGGCCGTGGCAGAGGGCGCGAAGGCACCCGGAATAACTCCTCTGCCAGCGGAGACTGGGACGGGTTTGTTCTCCGAGAGCTGGTGCCATCGTTAGGAGTGAAAAATCAACCGGGGGGGGCTTGCTAGACCCCAGCCGTAACCCCCTGCTTAGGTTTGCAGCAAATGCCTGGCGCGTCTTCGCCGAGCGCGGGGAGCTGGACCTATTTTGGTGTGTGTGTGAAAAAAGCCTCGCAGGGTTTCCGACGGGCCTTTTTTAGCCTGGCTTCCTAAGGAAGTAGGATGGGTGCGATTCGGGAGGTCTCAGCGGGCCGGCCAGCTTGTCCCCTGGCAGCCTTGGACGTGTCGTCATGTCCAGGGAAGAGATTCCGAAGCTGGAGTCAATTTCTTGAGAGTAGATGGGTGGATGGACATACCCCCTGCTTCCTCAAGGCTGAGCGATGCGCTCGCCTCCTATTAGACATCAGAGAACCCACACTGCGGGTGGGCACCGTGGGAAATGGGGTGGGATTTTTTTTTTTCTTTTCCCAGCCCGTGTCCTGCCGTCTCCTCCTGTCTTGCCCTGCAGTGTCCCCCTCTCCTCTCTCCCCGGGTACTTGGGGTACGGCCTCCGCATTAACAGCCTCTTCCTCTCCTCCCCTCTTGCCTCGCGGACGCCGGCCCGCCCGCACGCCCTCCCTGCTGCCGCCCGGGCCCCAGAGCGCACCCCGAGCCGGGTAAGTGGTGGCCAGTCCCGCGTGGCTCTGGCCGGGCCGGTTGCCTCGGCTGGCCCCCGTGCGTGGAGGGAGCCCGGCTGCGGGGCAGGGGTGGGTGCAAGTTGGGGTGCCGGGGCTCCTCGGGGAGGGGAGGGCGGAGCAGGTCCGTCCTGTTCCCTTGAAGCCCACAGCCCAGGCACCCTGCTCTGCTCCTGCTGTGGGCTCCAGGCTCCCGTTCATTCCTCCAACGCGTGGGCTCCTTTCCCCCCCGCTCCCCGTCTGGTGGGGACATCTCCCCCCACCGTGGGTCACCTTTCAAGGCTTGCACGCAAGCTGACCGGGGTGACAGGCTCCCAGGGCTGGCCTTCCCCTGCGGACTGAGTTTGCAAGGGCTCAGCTTGGTGAGAAGGCAGGGGAAAGCCATGAAGCTGGGGGGGGGTGGGGTGTGAGGGGCTTGGGGCAGCTCTGCCCTCGCCCGCAGGCAGCGCGGGGTCCTCATGAGGCTGGGCCACGTCTCTGGATTCAAGGAATTCTGGGGTCATCCCTATTTCTCAGTGGAGCTGGTTTCCCCCAGGCTGGGAAGAGCCTCCCCTGGGGCCAGTCTGACGAAGGGGGGCCCTGACCCGCGTCCAGCTGTGCATTCCAGCGCTGGCAGATGTGCGGCGGAGGCAGCGCCCCGACGCAGCCGTGCCTGGGGTGGAACAGAGCCGTGTTTGAGCTCCGCAGTGCTGCGGGCTGGAGAGGCCATCCCGCTGCGGTGTGGAGGGTGGGAGCAGCCAAGCGGCGAATATGCGTGCGGAGGAACGTAGGGGAGGCCAGGAGAAATGCTTGGATGGCGCTCCAGCTCCTGGTACAGGCTGGGGAGGGAAGGGTTAACGAGCCTCTCCACTGGGCAGCAATTGGGATTGATCTCCGTTGTGGGAGAGGAGGCTGGAGAGATGGTGGCTGTGTTGTTTGGGATGGATTCCCCCCACCCCGTGATCCTCTCTAGGCCGAGCGCCTCCTCCCAGGATCGCCTGGGGAACGGGAAGCATCCTTTCTGCTCCGTGGTTGTGCGTCTCCAGGCTCTTAATCCTCCTGTGCCGGAAAGAATCCATCAACCGTGTGGGAGCCCCGGGATGGGGCGTTTTCTCCCCCATCTCCAGCACGAAGAGCTCTGTGGAGCTCCCCCGGGAAGGGCGGGGAGCCCTGCCCCAGAAACTGCCCCAGCCCAACCATTCTCCTCCGAGCAGCGGGCATGGGGGGCCGGAGGGGGTTTGAGACGCCCCTGCCGCCGCTGGCAGCATCTCAGGGAAGGGTCGTTGGTCCTGCTCATCCCCATCCCGCTTCCCGGCCCGCGAGCTCCTGCAGCGGCAGCGTTAAGGTGAAGCAAACGCGTCTTTCCGATGGGGATTTTCCGCTCCGCCGTGCCTCCGTATCTCCCGGAGGGGCGGCTCTGCTCTCCAGCCGCCTGGCTCAGCTCCTGGCGTCGCCGAGCCCTGCGTGCCAGCGGCCGGGCCGGGGCGCGGCCACCGTTCCTCGTCCCCCGTGTTGCAATGGGGCTGTTGCCCCTCCCCGCCCCGTTGCCCACCCCCAATGCTCTGGTGAGGAAGGGGAGCCTGTGGCTTTGGGCAGAGCCCCCCAGCCCAGGAGATGCTTTGCCGGGGCGGAGGTGGTGATGGGCTGATGGACGGGCCACCGTCTCCCTGGGAAAGGGGCTGGGGCCTGCGGCCTGGCCAGGTTTGAGAGGCGAGGGGTGGGCGAGGGCAGCTCACACTGGAGCCATTCCGGGGCCAGGCTGGGAAAGGGAGGTGATGGGGCTGCACGTGGGTGACTCTCTGAGCACCCTAAAAATACTCCAGGCAAGGAGACGGCGGGCAGCCCACCCCCCAGGGACGGTCCCCATCCTGCTTCCCTTCTCTCTGCTCCATCCAAGCTGGGTGGATGAATTTGGGGTAAAACCCAGGGCTCTGGAAACATCTTCCTGGCCTCGCTCGAGGCACCAGACTAAACCCCATCTCTGCCCCGGGTACGTTTGGGTCTTAGCGGACTCTTGGCTGCGGGTGCATGGGACGCCGGTGAGGGGATGCTGCAGGCATCTGCTCGGAGAGGGAGAGCGGTGCCTCCCCCTTCGGCCCTGCCGCCGGCGTGATGGGCGAAGGGGACCGCTGTGCACGGATAGCTGGGGCTGGAGACCAGCTGGGAGCAGCCAGCAGCACTGGGAGGTCTCATCCAGAGGGGAAACGCGGACGGCGGGGGGCTGCCTGCTCACCCGCTGGCTCACTCGCCTTCCTCTTCCTCCCTCTTTGGCTCAGAGCCTTTCTGCTTCCCCTCCCGAGAGCCCACAGGACGAGGAGCGGACGGGAGGCGCGGGGCTGAAGCGGAAGCGGGAGGAGAAGGACCCGCCCGGGCATTACGTGAGTGCACCCAAGAGCGTGGCTGCGGGAGACGAGCCCGGGCCCCAGGGGTGACCCTCCTGCCTGGGCGCGGAGGGATGCAATCCTCCGAAAATAAACGAACGGAATGAAGAGCCCTGGGGAAGCCGCTCGGTTGAGTCGCTGCCCGCGGGGCACGGTGTTGGTCCATGAGAAGTGATGTTCAGGAGAAAAGAGGGTCTCTCTCTCTCTGCTGGTGGGGGTCCTGTAGGGCAGAGACCGGAGCGTGGTCCAGCCTCTCCCGCTCCTGACTGAGCCTTTCTGGGTTTCTCCTCCCTTGCAGGATAGCGACGGGGACAAGAGCGACTACAACCTCGTGGTGGATGAGGTGAGACCTTCCAGGCGTGCTGAAGCCTTGCAGGGTATCCCGCTCCAGCTGTAGCCGTCAGGTTTGGGTCTCTGCTTCCCGAGCTTTGGGGCTCGTTAGGCTCCGCGTCGCTGCCGCTGGGTGGGAGCGGCCAGCCAGGACATGTGCCGGCGCCGCTCCGAGGTGTTTGTGCCAGCCGAGGCCGATTCCGACTTGCAGCCCTTCCAGGTTGAAGGCTCAGCTTTGCCTTGGCTCCGCTTCCCAATCCCGTTTCAGCCCCGCTCCCGGAGCATCCCGTACGGGGAGGGTGATAAACTGGGGTGACAGCCCCAGCCATTCTTGGCAAAGGTGATGTTTTTGGGGACATCCCTTTTCCTCCCCGGGAAGACTAAGGGGACAACATGCGTTTTTTTTTATTTTTATTTTTATTTTTTTTTCCCTCCTGACACTTCCCAAGAAAATAAAGCCCTGAAAGGAACATCAGCAGGGATTTCTGCAGAAAATGGCACTTATAAAAACTGCTCGTCGGTGTAATTACGGTGATAAAAATCACAGCCCTAACTGGATGGTTATAGGAGTGCAGGAGCTGAGGGCTGGCCTTGCTCTGAAATGCTGTCGAGGGGCTTCCAAGAGGCCCCTTCTCAGTTCCTTGGGCGTGCTGGTCACCATCCTCCCTCGTGAAGGCATCCGTGGCCACCAGCCTCCTCCCGAATCCGCTGTCACCTCTAATTTTGTTCAAAGAGGAAAAAAATCAAGGAGGTTTCTCATCCAGGGGACCGTGGAGCGGAGCTGAGGCCTCTAAGCGGATGCTCCTCGTTAGTGCCGCTCAGCCAGATGTGGGACGGCGCGCGGCCGGAGATGGTGGGGAGCAGAGCGGGGCTCGGTGGTCCCTGTGTCCCTGCGCTCCCACTCCCGGAGCTCTCTTCTTCCCCCAGGAACCCCCCTCGGAGCCCGGCAGTCCTGGCCGCGCACCCGGCAGCCGGCTCCCGCCAGCCCGCCGGGAGATGCCGGAGAGCCCTGCCTCCATCGCCTCCAGCCGCAGCGCGACGCCCCTCAAGCGCAAGGACCAGAGTCCGGTAGGGGGGCACCTGGGTGTGGGTGGGCAGCAGGGCTGGGGACGCAGCCCCGAATTTCTCTGCAGCCCAAAGGCGGGCGAGGAGGTGCCGGTGTGGAGTTTTTGGTGCCCACCGCCCGACTCCGCGTGCCCTCGGAGGGAGGCTGAGCATCTGCGAGGCAGAGCCCTGGCTCTGCAGGTATTTTGCATCCGGCTGCCTGCAGGATTCCCCAGAGCTGCTCATAGCAATCGATTTTTCTTTTTTTTTTTTTTTCTTTCTTTTTTTTTTTCCTTCCTCCTTGCCAAGCACCAGCCCGATGCTCAGATTGAAACATCAGCCTGCGGGAAGGGGGAGGGAGGTTACTGCCACTCCTCGACCCTGCCAGCCGCCGCGGGGACCGAAACGCTGCCTCCCCGCCATCCCGGGGTCAGGAGCCGGCTGGGGGCCACGGGGACCAGCGAGCGGCGGCTCCCCAGCACAATCGGATTAGAGCAGACAAAGCGCCCTGAGCAATCTGCCGGCACAGCATGGAGCTTTTCTCTGTTATTAATTTTTTTTTTTTTTTTTCCTTTGCTGGTGTCGACAAAATCCCCAGGCAGAAAGAGGAAGAAATAGGAGATGCAAGGAAAAAAGAAAGGGATGAAATAGCTGTGGGGATCGGACGGGCTGCTCTGCGCAGGCTGGGGACGGGGGTTCCCCCCGCACGGGAGGGATTTCGGCAAATCTGTGTCACAGCCCTGCGAGGCCTCATGCCAGCGGCGGGGTGCTGCGGAGGTGCAGGATTGTGGCAGTTTGGGGTGACGCGTTGGGCGTTTGCACCCAAGGAGGGGAGCGGAGACGTGGGCCTCCTTCCGTGCCGTGGGAAGGGCACAAGGGGTGAAGGAGTGGGTTTCGGGCCCGGGACGGCCGAGTCCTCGTCCAGCTCTGTCCGGGAGCGGTGCCTCTGGGTGCTCCCTCCCCTCCCGGGTGCTGTTGGCAGCCCCGCGGCGCTGGGATCGTGCTCCGGGGCAGCAGTCCCACCGCTGAGGCCGCTCGTCCCTCTCTGCCCCGCAGGCCGACCCTCCAGCCAGCGCTCCCACCTCCAAGCCCTCCTCTTCCTCGCCGCCCCACGACTCCCTCACGCCCGGCCCCGGGCCCAGCTCGGCCACCCTGCTCCGGCAGCCACCGGCCAAGGCGCCTGCCACCGACACCATCGGTGAGTACTCGGGGACGGCGCGGGGCGGACGGTGCCACGGGGCTGGGGCGAGGGGCGGCAGCAGAGCTGGAGCGGCTGCTTTGCTCCACGTAATCCAAAACGTCGGCCACAGCCGATGCGTGCGCCCGCGTGCCGTGGCCACGTACCTGGCTGCCGACGCTTTCCCGGCGGGCTCGGACTCGCCGGAGCCGCCGTGTCGATGCGTGGAGCTCTCCGCTGCGGGTGGGGACAGGTCTTTTGTCTGGAGCCGGTCATTTTTCTCTGACACGTCGTCATTTTGCTGTTGCTACGTGAAGCCGGGTGCTTCAGGGCTTGGCTGCGGCGGTCGGAGGGGTGGCCGAGCGCTGCACACGGGGACGCAGGGGGCCAGGACGTGGCCTGTCTCCCTGTGCCGCTGAGGATCTCCGTAGGGGTGAGGGTCTGCGTGTGCTGGGTGCTGCGGAGACCCCGGGTGAGGTCCAGGTGACCCCGGACCGCCTTCTTCGGAGAGCACCGGGGAGGGCAGCGAGCGCTCAGTAGTGGCTGATGGTGAACTGGTCGTGCCCGCTTTTCCTGCCTCGGTTTTCTTGAGGACACTTAGGGAAACCTTGGGAAAAGGTCTCTGGCCACCGCCTGGGCAAAGGGACCAGGTGGGAGGAGGGCAGCTAGCCCAAGGGAGAAACAGAGCCAGCACTGGAGGTGTTAAACCCTTGTCTGGCTGGAAAATCACAGCGGTTTAGCAAAAATTGAATTGGAATTGATTTCAATAAACCATTGAAACCCTGGAGGCAGGGCCGGTAATGGGGCCCAGCTGAGACTGGGGCAGCGCTGGCAGCGGTGAGGGTCGCTGTGGGTTGGCGGCCCGCGCGCCCTTGGAGGGACGGAGCCGTTCGATCGCCCGTGCTGGGTCACTGACGGGTGGGACTCGGGGTCTGCCCCTCTCCTTTGGTCTTTGGCTCCCAGTCCATAAGCTGCCCGCCCCTCCTCCGGATCCGCTGGTTCACGCCAGGCCTGGCCGGGCCCGGTGCGGAGGCAGTGGTGCCTCTCGCTGCCCGGCTGCTGCCAGACGCCCTTTTCCCTCGGGTGCCGCTCGCTCACAGCCGTCGGCCAGCGCCAAAGAGCGGGTCTCTCCTCCTGCAGCTCTCCGCAGCCCGCTGAGCGTGACCAGCCCCTACGCGTCCTCCTTTGGGATGGTGCCTCACGCCACCCTCAACGGGGAGCTCCCAGCCCCCAGCGTGTACATGGGCATCCACCTCTCGCCGCAGGTCAGCAGCGCCGTGATGTACGGCCGCTCCCCGATGGTAAGTCGCTGGGGGAATGGGCCCGATCCGCCCCGGCACGCGTTGGCCCTGCCGCCTGTCCCCCGCTGTCCCCGACGTGCGGTACCTGCGCTGCTGCTGTAAGCCCAAGCTGGGGGGGTGCAGCTGTAGGAAGGGCTCCCTTCTGGAGGTGTCGGGGCTGTGGGGCCAGCGGAGGCTGGAGAGCTCTCGGAGAAGCCCCCACTGGTCCCACTGGTGTGCGGCTGTGTCTTTGGGAGCTCGCTTTGTCATTGCGTGTGGAGGATGCAGCAAGCAGGGACCTCGCACAGAGCTGGGCCGGTCCTGTCCCAGGACGCGCGGGGAGAGACCCAAGCGCAGCCCACCCATCCCCTCCCGGGGTTTGGCACTTCACCCCGTGCCCTTTTGCTTTGCGCAGGTGGCTTTTGAGTCACACCCTCACCTGAGGGCTTCCACCGTCTCATCTTCGCTCTCCTCCATCCCCGGAGGGAAACCGTAAGTGTGGCCGCACGCAGGGTGGGCGGTGAGGGGCCAAGCCGGGCAGCGCGGGGTGGGCGCGATGGGTGGGGGGCAATCTCCTTCCCCGTGGCTCATTTCTGCACCCAGCCAGTTTGAGGCAGGGCAGGGCCCGGCTGGAGTTTCCACTTCTAAGTCCAACCCTGTCATTTCATTCTGGGCAGCTGGTGCTAACAAGGAGCTGGTTAATTATATCCCTCGTTAGCCAGAGCGCACCGGACACCTTCCAGCTGGCTCGAGCGTGGCGGATGGGAGAGGTCGGCTCCTGCTCTCAGGCATCGCGCTGGGATGGTTCAATCCTCTCTTTCACTTCCTTCCCAGCGCCTACTCCTTCCACATCAGCGCCGACGGGCAGATGCAGCCGGTGCCTTTCCCGCCCGACGCCCTCATCGGCTCCGGCATCCCCCGCCACGCGCGGCAGCTCCACACCCTGACCCACGGCGAGGTGGTCTGCGCCGTCACCATCAGCAGCTCCACGCAGCACGTCTACACCGGGGGCAAGGGCTGTGTGAAGGTGTGGGACGTGGGGCAGCCGGGCACCAAGACGGCCGTGGCTCAGCTGGACTGTTTGGTAAGGAGGAAAAACAGGAGGGAATTTGGGGAGGGGGGCTGGGAAGGGGAATGTGCCCCTGTTACAATGGAGGGACCCCATGCGCTGATCGGCTCCTTCGCTTGCCCCGTTCCCGGCCATCCCAATCCAGAACCGCGACAACTACATCCGCTCCTGCAAGCTGCTCCCCGACGGCCGCAGCCTGATCGTGGGGGGGGAGGCCAGCACCCTCTCCATCTGGGACCTGGCGGCCCCCACGCCCCGCATCAAGGCCGAGCTCACCTCCTCTGCCCCCGCCTGCTACGCCCTGGCCATCAGCCCCGACGCCAAAGTCTGCTTCTCCTGCTGCAGCGACGGCAACATCGTGGTGTGGGACCTGCAGAACCAGACCCTGGTGAGGTGAGCGCGGGGCAGGCGGCTGGGGGCGCAGAGCCGGAACGTGGAACGGGGGGCTGCCGGCTCTTGGGGAGCTGCCAGCCCTGATGGCCCCGTGCCCCCGTCCTCTCCGTCCCCCTCTCTCCCAGGCAGTTTCAGGGTCACACGGACGGTGCCAGCTGCATCGACATCTCTAACTACGGCACCAAGCTGTGGACGGGGGGGCTGGACAACACGGTGCGGTGCTGGGACCTGCGGGAAGGGCGGCAGCTGCAGCAGCACGACTT
Source organism: Chlamydotis macqueenii (assembly GCF_036417535.1). Lineage (NCBI taxonomy): Eukaryota > Metazoa > Chordata > Aves > Otidiformes > Otididae > Chlamydotis > Chlamydotis macqueenii. The sequence continues at coordinate 4,164,112 of NC_141581.1, read as the reverse complement.
CAGCTCCCAGGTGGGGCTGGGGCCGGCCGGGAGCACCGTGGGGCGGGCTGGGACCGGCCGTGCCTGTGCCTGACCCCGTGTCTGCGTCCCCCCCACCCCAGATCTTCTCGCTGGGGTACTGCCCGACGGGAGAGTGGCTGGCGGTGGGCATGGAGAGCAGCAACGTGGAGATCCTGCACGTCACCAAACCGGACAAGTACCAGCTGCACCTCCACGAGAGCTGCGTCCTCTCCCTCAAATTCGCCTCCTGCGGTAGGCAAGAGCTGTTTTCTGCTTGGGCGGGGTTGACTTTGGAGTACAGGGGGAGGGGTGCTGCGTTCAGCCCCAGATGGGTCCTTTTGGTTCCTCCCGCAAACAGAGTCCCAAACGCTGACCCGCTTTGTCTCCTGCCCCAGGGAAGTGGTTCGTGAGCACGGGGAAGGACAACCTGCTGAACGCCTGGCGCACGCCCTACGGAGCCAGCATCTTCCAGGTGCGGGGGAGGCGCTGGGATGGGGGGATGAGGGACACCAGCACCGCCCTCACCACCGCTCTCTCTCACGTTCAGTCTAAAGAGTCCTCGTCGGTGCTGAGCTGCGACATCTCCGTCAACGACAAATTCATCGTTACGGGCTCGGGTGACAAGAAGGCCACAGTCTACGAGGTGGTGTACTGAGGCCCCCTCCGTCACCATCCATCATGGGAGGGGGTGCCCCCCGCACAGGAGGCTGGCGGAGGTCTCCTGTGCTGGGCCAGCTCTCCCGCAGCCCCGCTCTCCCTCCTCCTCCTCTCCTTCCAGCTGCCACCACAAGGCCAGGACCCCGGCCCCGCTCCCCGCCCCGTACCCCAATCCCTGCCCGAAGTGGGGAGAGCTGGAAGTGAGGGGGTTGTGCTCGTCATGGCCTGGTGTCCCCCCCACGCTGGGCCATGGGTGGGGCTGCTGTGTGTGTCCGCCAGCCCGTCCGTCTGTCCGGGCCAGAGGCACGGGGTGCTGGAGGGGCGCAAGACGAGGCCAGGAGTGACGGAGAACGTGTCGCTCCTGAAATACTGCTACTGATTTAACGGCACCCGTGCTCTGCTGCAGAAAGAGCTGTAAATTATCGGTAAAGAAATGTATTTAACTGTGTTTCTGATCCCTTACTAATAAAAAGGAACAAAACAGGGGCTGGTGTGGTGGTCTGCAGCAGGACCGATGGGAACCTGGCACTGGGAAGCTGAGCGCCAGCCCCACATCCCCTAAAATGGGACTCAGCCCCCTCCCGCAGCGCCAGGATGGGTGCCACGGGAGAGGAGAGCGGCGGGAGCTGGTCCTGTCCCGCACCCCAGGGTGGGTATGGAACGAGGGTCACCCCAGCTGCGGCTTCCCCAGCCAAGGGCCTGAGGGGGGGTCCAGGAGAAGCCCCCTCCCTCCTCCGGCCGCGCTGGAGAGGCCTTTGCTCCTGCAGCAGAGCGGCTCCGGGCTGGATGGGGTGAGCTGTGCCCCCGCACAGGAGCCCATCGCGGCCATCGCCACCCTGCTTCCCCGCCACGGCCTCGGCGGTGCGGCTGTGCTCCACCGCTCTGGGCAGCAGCCCCCCCCATTCCCCCCACGGCAGCTCTGGGGGGAAGCCAGGCCGATAAGGCAGCGCCGACCGCTCACATCTCATTTTCTTCAAAAACCGCTTCCTCTGCCCCCCCCAGCCTGCGGAAAGGAGCGGGGAGCTGTGGCGGCACTGTCCCTGGCTGGGGGGGGACACTGCTGCCCTGCTCGCACCCCTCAGCACCTGGCTCCATCCCACCACCGCCGAACAGGGAGGCTGCAGCCCGGGCCGAGGCACAGCTGTGCTTTTTTTAGTTTGTTTTTATTATTAAATATGCCCTAGGAGACACAGAGGGAGATGAGGACAGAGCCCATCTTCTCCAGCCTGGCCCCGAGCCTTAATTAAAAAAAAAAAAAAAAAATCACAACAAAAAGTTTAAAAAAAAAAAAAACACAAAAAAAAAACCCAACCCTAACACTCCCCGACCCTTCCCCCCACACTCCCCCAATCCAGATTTAGAAACAAACCAACAACTAAAGAACAAACCAAGGAGAACGTCCCCAGGAAATCCACTCCGAGCGGCCGCCGCCACCTCCCCGCCCAGCGCAGCAGCCTGGCCGCCGGCCCAGGGCCACCTTCCCCCCCTCGCCGCTCTCCAGCCGCGGTGCCCCGGCCGTGGGCTGCGGGTTTTGGGGAAGGCAGAGTCCACCGCAGCGTCCACGTCGCCGTTCGCCCGTCCACGTGGCCGGGGGCCCGCCGCAGTTGGCACCGCTCGCGCTCTCAGTAGATGACCTCGTAAACCGTCGCCTTCTTGTCCCCCGAGCCAGTCACGATGAACTGGTCATCCGTGGAGACGTCGCAGCTGAGGACGGAGGAGGTTTCCTTCGACTGGAGAGAGGAGGGCAGCGGGGTAAGCGCAAGAAACGGCCGCTCCCGGAGGAGCATCTCCCCCCGCCAGCCCAGACGCCGGGGGCGGCGCAGCCCCCCGCACCTGGAAGATGCTGGCTCCGTAGGGCGTGCGCCAGGCGTTCAGCAGATTGTCCTTCCCCGTGCTCACGAACCATTTTCCTGTGGGACAAAGAAAGAAGAGCATCCCGTCACCACACCAGGCCCAGGCGCTGGGTTCCCGCAGCAAACCCTGTCCAGGTTGGGTAATGCGAGGTGGAGACGGGGAGGAAGGCAACGCGGGGTCCCGGGACAACAGAGCGGAGCGCAGCCGCGGGTTTTGCTCCAGAAGCGATGGACACCCCTTCTCTGAGGGATACCACTGGCATCCACACAGAACCAGACTGACGACTGGCACCAGTGCTTGTGCCCAGCGCAAGGAGCAAGGAGAGGAGGCTGCATCCAGCTGTCTCCAGTGCCACGGGGTCGGGACAGGTGCGCCTACCGCAGGAGGCGAATTTGAGGGAGAGGACGCAGCTCTCGTGGAGGTGCAGCTGGTACTTGTCCGGTTTGGTGACGTGCAGGATCTCCACGTTGCTGCTCTCCATGCCCACCGCCAGCCACTCTCCCGTCGGGCAGTACCCCAGCGAGAAGATCTGGGGTGGGGGGGACGCAGACACGGGGTCAGGCACGGGCACGGCCGGTCCCAGCCCGCCCCACGGTGCTCCCGGCCGGCCCCAGCCCCACCTGGGAGCTGAAGTCGTGCTGCTGCAGCTGCCGCCCTTCCCGCAGGTCCCAGCACCGCACCGTGTTGTCCAGCCCCCCGGTCCACAGCTTGGTGCCATCGTTCGAGATGTCGATGCAGCTGGCACCGTCCGTGTGACCCTGAAACTGCCTGGGAGAGAGGGGGACGGAGAGGAGGAGGGCACGGGGCCATCAGGGCTGCCAACGCCCCCCGTGCAGAGCAGGGGCTGGGGCAGCACCCAGCAGCGAGGAATGGTGGGGGGGTTCCCTGCCGCGGGGGTTCCCTCCCATAGCCAGGGTTTGAGGTGTAGGGATGCTCTGGAAGGGACCAAGGGGTCCCCAGCCCGTGGAGCAGCCCACCCCACGTCCCCCTACGCCGCGCTCACCTCACCAGGGTCTGGTTCTGCAGGTCCCACACCACAATGTTGCCGTCGCTGCAGCAGGAGAAGCAGACTTTGGCGTCGGGGCTGATGGCCAGGGCGTAGCAGGCGGGGGCAGAGGAGGTGAGCTCGGCCTTGATGCGGGGCGTGGGGGCCGCCAGGTCCCAGATGGAGAGGGTGCTGGCCTCCCCCCCCACGATCAGGCTGCGGCCGTCGGGGAGCAGCTTGCAGGAGCGGATGTAGTTGTCGCGGTTCTGGGGTGCAGGAGAGAGGACCCCATTAACCCCTTCTTCTCCAGCCCTTCTGCATCCATCCCAGTCTGCCTGGTCACCCCAGGGCCAGAAGCTCGTCCTGGGGGCAGGAGCAACAGCAGCGGGGCAGACCCCCAGCCGCCCTCCCAGGACATCAGGGCTGGGACACAGGTGGCCATGTGGCCCACCCCGTCCCACGCCCACAGCCGTCACCAGGGAGCCCCTCGCTTTGTTCCGGCACTACGAACAGCCTCGGGGACACCCTCACCCCACGCCATCCCTGCCAGCAGCTGCCCGACAGCCCCGGCCAGTCCTGGAGGAGATGATGGAGGCATCCCCAGCGAGGCTGAAACAGCCCACGGCTCCAAGCACTAAAACACCATTTTCCCCTGCTCCCAAATTTCTGATGCAGCTTGAAATTATCATGACTCAGTCATTTCCTTCTTTATGCATCTGTATCTTCAAGGTCAGCACCATCCAGGAATAATATTTGTCAGGCTGCCCAGGCCCCAAGGCCAGCAAGATGAGGAGAGGAGTTGGGTTTGAGCCGCTCAAAGCAGGCACAGGGACTCCGATTCCAGCAGCCCATTTAAAAAAAAAAACCTCAAAGAACACAGGTTAAAAATACTCGCAGGTGATGGCTGTGCCTCCAGCTTGGCTCCGGTGAGCCGCTGTGGTCTGACAGGCCCTTTCATTTCTTTTTTAAAGAAATTAAGTTCTCCCTCCAGCCAGACTCATGGAAACAAAAGCAGAAAGGACAGAGCTGAAGCGGAGTGATGCTTCAGCCCGTGCGATTCTGGCCCACGTGAAGTACCTGGCCGGGCGCTGACACGGGCAGAGCGCTGTCAGACAAAGCCGTGCCAAGGGGTGGGAGCGTAAAAGCCCCCCCCAACAGCTCGGGATGCTCAGAAGGAGCAAGGGAGCGCATCGGCAGCACGGAGCCGCCATCCCCACTTAGAAACGCACGCGGAGACTCTCCCCGCTGCACATCACCGCTTTCAGATGCCCCCTGTACCCTTGAGGTTCCCAGCGGGGACCCCAGACCCCCTTTTCACCGCAGCACAGAGCGGGGAAACAGGGAAAGCAGCCGTGCCAGAGCGGCGCGTGCCCCTCCTTACCAAACAGTCCAGCTGAGCCACGGCCGTCTTGGTGCCCGGCTGCCCCACGTCCCACACCTTCACGCAGCCCTTGCCCCCGGTGTAGACGTGGCGCGTGGAGTTGCTGATGGTGACGGCGCAGACCACCTCGCCGTGGGTCAGGGTGTGGAGCTGCCGCGCGTGGCGGGGGATGCCGGAGCCGATGAGGGCGTCGGGCGGGAAAGGCACCGGCTGCATCTGCCCGTCGGCGCTGACGTGGAAGGAGTAGGCGCTGGGAAGGGACAGAGCAGTGAGAACCAGTCAAGCATCCTGCCCGGAAAAGCGGCCAGCGCCGCATCGGACCCAGCGTGCCCGACGCAGGCAGCATGGACACATCGTCCCCCACCCCCAAATCCCAAAAATCCCATGTGGCCCCACTTACGGTTTCCCCGACGTCCCCACTTGCATGCCAGCCGCCAGCCCCGGGACGCGCATGTGAGGGTGCGGGTCGTAGCCCACCTGGAGGGGACAGCGGTGAGAGCAGCTCGCACCCCGTGGCCCCCCGCAGCCCCGCGGGGATGAGGCTCATGTACCAGGGGAGAGCGTCCGTAGCTGCCGGCTCCCACGGCGGCCGCAGCCCCGTTGAGCTGCGGGGACATGAGGTGGAGGCTGGCGTAGGCGCCGGTGCCGGCCATGTCACCGTTAACGGCGGGGTGGGCCATGGCGAAGGCGGCCGAGTAGGGGTTCTGCACTCCCAGCGGGTTCCTCAGGCCCAGGGCTGCCGGGAGGAGAGGCAGCGTGAAGGGACAATGCCCAGGGTCTGTCCTGGCAGGGGCCAGCGGGACCAGCGCTCGGAGCCACCCGCCCAGGCCTCGGCGCTGCCGCGCTCACCCAACGGGTCCATGGGGGCCTTGGCGGCGGCGGGGCGAAACTGCTGGGCACTGCTGGTACCCGGCGCGGCGGCGTCGCTCTGGGAGGTGGGGGTGCTGGACTTCAGGCTGGGCGTCCCTGCCTTCTCCACCTGCCAGGAAGAGAGGGGACAGACCTGACAACTGCGCTCCCAACCCTGCCAGGGCGGCGGGGGGGTCTCCTCAGGTCCCCCGCAGCGAGCTGGTCCCTGCTCCTCACGCCTGATGCCAGCCCAGCCCCACCCAGCCCAAGACGCGGGGTCTGCGGGATGCGAGACAAGGAGACGGATCGGACAGAACGGACGGAACCCCCTCCCCATCCCCCCAGCACTGCTTTCGCCCCGTGGGTTTGGAGGCAGGTGGACCCGCGTCCAGCAGCTCTGCCTGCCGAGCCTGGGCAGCGGGGGTGCGAGCGTGACCCCTGAGCGAAGCCCCTCGCAGCGCACGCACCGCGGGCGCATCCTTGCTCCGAGACGGGGATGCGCTGCTGGAGGACGTCAAGGAGGTCGGGCTGAGCGGTACGGCCTCCTTCCGCCCCAGCGGGACCTTCTCCACGCCGTTCTCCCGGGACGAGTAGGAGTGGACGCTGTGCGGGGAAGAGGGGTCCTGGGAGGGGCGGGGAAGGAAAATCAGCAGGCAGCAGAGCAGGCAGGAGCGCGGGGACGCGGCTCGAGCGAGGGCCAGGCTGGAGCCTGGATCCGGGGGCTCACGGCTGCCATCGGCGAGAGCCGGTGAGCACGACTCGGGGGTCCCACTGCCACCTCCCCGCACTGCCTGCCTCCGCAGCCTGTTAGCCCCCCGCTCGGGCAGAGGGACGGGCAGCCCACGCTGACCCCCCGGCACACTGACCTCATCCACCACCAAGTTGTCTTCGCTTTTGTCCGCGTCGCTGCCCTGAAACGCAAAGGGACAGTGGGAGCCGAAGGGGCAGAGGCTGCCCTCGCTCCCGCCCGGGAGGTGCGAGCAGCTCCGCTCGTCGCCCCGCAGGAGAGGACAGGGACGTCCCAAGCCCCCCAGCCCTCCTTCCCCAGGCTCACGTAGTCGGTAACGAAGTCCTTCTCCTCCACCTTCCTCTTCTTGCTGCTGCTCAGGTACTCGGAGATGGCTCGCGCCCGCTCCCCGTTGGGCATCACCAGGGAGCTCTAGGACGGGGGGGACGCAGCGTTAGGGGCCGCGAGCCGCTGTGCCCGGCTCCCAGGACACGGAAGGCCCCCGGTGCAGCCCCCTCGTGCCACCAGCTCAGGCTTCAGCTCCCTGCCCAAGGAGCGAGGAGGGGGACGCTGCTCGGGGGGAACAGTTTGCCCATGTGTCACGGGGAGAGCACCCACCCGCAGCGGGGCCTCGGCCGCAGAGCAGGACCCGAGGACCCCGTTCCCCACTCCCGGGGTCCCGGCCGGAGCCCGCGCAGGCAGAGGGAAATAGTGTGAGAGGAGGAAAAGGCACTTACGGGGCCGGGGTCCCGCTCTGTCACCGTGGCAACGCGGAGGCGCAGCAGGAGGATGAGGAGGAGGAGGAGGGAAGGAGGGACACGCTGTGCCACCGCCGACAGCCCCCCAAAAGCCGCCCGCTCCTCTCACGGGCGCTGGGGTGCTCGTGGCAGGGCCCCCACCGGGGACGACCCCCCCAGCCCACCCCGCTGCCCTCCCAGGAGGTGCTGTTTGGTGGGGGACATTCTCCACCCAAACCCCTCCAGGCTGGCAAGCCCCCCGCTCCGCCAGCCCAGTCAGGGGTCCCACGGCACGGACAAGCCGCCCCCTGCCCAGTGCTGGCCCCTGCGCCAGGGAAGTGCCCGGGAAGCAGAGGCAGCACAGCACCACCCGCTCCCAGGTTTGTCTGCTGCCAGAAGGGTTCCATCAGACCCCCCCACCCAGCTGTGTCCCCCCCACGCTCACCCCTGGGCTCGGTGTCGTGGACTCCCCGGTCATCCTTGGCGAGGAGCTGGGCCTGGGCCCCCAGCGCCCCCGAAAGCGCCAGCAGCCCCGAGGCGCTGCCGATGCCCGCGAGGCCGGAGGGCTGCATCCCAGAGGGATGGGGGGTCAGCGGGATGGGGGGAGCGTGGTGCGAGAGGTGCTGGGTCTGGAGCTGGTGCTGGAGAGGAGGAGGAGGAGAGAGCAGAGGCTGCGTCAGGAGGCTGCTCCTCCCCACCGGCAGCCCTGGGTCAGCCATGGGTTGGGGAGCGGGGTGAGGAGGGGCAGGGCACCCTCCCAGGGGTGCCAAATTGCGGGAGCACCGTGTCCCTCTGGCCGCCTCCTCCCACCCTGCAATGGGAGCTACTGGGACAGATGGGGGACCCTACCCATACCCATATGGATGGGGGACCCTACCCGTATCCATATGGATGGGGGACCCTCCCCGTATCCATACCACCGCAACGCTGTGGTCTTGAGGGAACAACCAAGGTGTGGGGACAGTGGTGACCCCCCCCCAGCTCCACCCAGAGGGGCACAGAGCACCAGGACGCAGTGACAGGCACCAGCCATCACCCCCGCACCAGTGCAGCAGCATCTCCTCCACCCTCAGGTACTGGGGCCAGCCCCCCAAACCAGCCTCCTCCTTCCCCCCAGCTCAGCCATGGTGAGAGAAGGCAACGGGGGCAGCAACGGGCTCGGGGCAGGAGGGGTCTCCAGCCCAGGGAGGAGCTGTTGCCTGCGGGAGCTCAGCACCCCGGCCGGGGGGCGCGAAGGGGTGGGCAGAGGGTTGACGTACCCCGATCGCCGCGTTCAGGTCGGTCATAGTCACCTGCTTCGCACGCTCCACGGCCTGGACCACCTGCTGCTGGTGCTGCGGGAAGAGAAGAGCGCGTCAGCGCCCGGTGATGCTCCTGCGGCGAGCAGGGCTGCGGCAGCCCCGTTTCCTCAGGGGACAGGGAAAAGCCAGCCCCCTCCCCAGCCCGACCCAAAGCAGGGATGCTCCCCGCGCCCCGAAGGAGCTCTGCACGCCCCGTCGGGGTCCAGGGGCTCACCCACCTCCTGAGACAGGAACGGGATGAGCTGGGCGCAGATCACGTTGAGCCGCTTGGCGATCTCCGTCTGGCAGCAGAAGAGAGGCCGTGTCTGTCGGGGCAAGGGGCAGAGCGGCCCCCGCGCCGCAGGAGACCCCGCGGGCGCTCCCCAGGCGGGCAGACGTCCCCTCCCCACGCAAGAAGCCACAGGGTGCAAGAGCTCAGTGCCAAGGAGCAGAACCACCCGGGAGAGGACCCGGAAGGTTCTCCTTCCTAATGCCACCCCCTCCAAAAACACAAGCCCAACACCCTCCATCCCTGCTTTGAGCGCCCCGGGATGGCTCCCACCTTCTCCCTTCCGGGGACCTGGAGCCGCACGGCCCATGCCACGCAGGGCCACCCCCAAAAGCTGCAGGGTCAGGCCACGGGTGACAGCCAGGAGAGACCCCGTCGCAGATCCAGGGACCTCACCCCACCTGAGAGCGGGTAGAGATCGGCAACTCCCCAAAAACCCAGGCATCCTCTGCTCCCGGACAAGCAGGGGATGTCCCAAGCTCCAAGGAGCTCCTAGCCCACCCAGGTGGGGAGGACGGAATCGTTACGGAGCCAGCACAGGGCTGAGAGGAGGGGGTCCAACCCGGACCCTCTTGTCAGCCCCAGGAGGAGACCCCACAGCCAAGGGACGGAGCCGACCCCCAGATCTCCCCGCCGGGACCTGGGGCGCACCTCCCACAGTGCCAGGGCGAGGGGCCGCAGCGCTGCCCACCCGGCGTGGGGACACAGAGCCAGGGACACCCCGTGCCGCCCCCCCAGAGCGGCCACCAACCCCTCTTTTCGCCAGACCCACAGAGAGCAGAAACAATCTGGCACCCGCCCTCTCTTCCTCTTCTGAGGGAAGAGAAAAAAAATATGAGAAAGAAAAGAAAGAAAGCGGGGAGGGGGAAGCAGATTTGGCAGCCGGCGGTTCTGGGAAGGATTTAGCTGTCTCCCGGGGCCGGCAGTGATGGATTCTCTTCCCTAATGCACTGATGGGCAGCAGCTCCTTGGGGAGAGCTGCCTCCAATTCACTCGCGCTCGTTAATGTGCAATTTACTGGCACTTTAACGCTCTCAGCATGAAAAATGATCGCGCTGTTCGCAGCCCCCCCAGCCACCAGCACCGCCACCTCCCCTCCGGCTCGCGGTGAGCAAGGCCAAGGCCAGGCAGATTCGGGGAGGCGGTTTTATAAAAAAAAAAAAAAAAAAAAAAGCTCCAGGCCCCTTCCAGGCCAAAAACCAAACCAACAATAAAAAAAATTAACGTCTCCCGCTCGTTCCTGTCTTGAGCCTCCCCCGCCGAGCCGGTGGCTGCCTGGAGAGCTGCACCACGGCGGCCAGCCCCCCAGCCCCATTTCCCCCCAAAAACCCCAGGGCAAAACCGCCTCACGCCCCAGCCCTTGCCGGTGCCCGCGCTGCCGACGCCAGCGTGGTGGGAGCCGGGCGCCCGGGGAGCCTCTGGGGATGCTGGGCTGGGCGCAGCGGGGCCGGAGGCAGCACCGCGCCACGGCACGACCCTGCCTTCGCCAGCGGCGATGGGGCGAGCACTTCCCCGGGGCAGCGGACGAGCGCTCAGGACCCCTGCCCACGCTTGCGAGCAGCGCCAAATTTGGGAGAAGGGGAGGAGAGGCGGCGACCCGATCTCTCCCCGCGGCGGCGATAACCCGCGGCTCCCGCGCAGGCGGTTCCCATTTTTCACACAATGGCCGCTGGCTGTCAGAGCAGACTTACGGGCCCGTGTTAAAAGTGGCGACAGCTCGCTGGCGGGCGGCCAGCGGCACCTGGGGCTGGCAGAAAACACGAGCCCGCCAGGGCCGGGGGGAGAACCGGCGGCCAGATGAGAGGAGCGCGCAGCCCCTCCGCACCCTCGGCGTCGGCCCTCGCAAAGGCGGCTTCACACCTCCTCGTCGGGGACGGCGGCACGCGGCAGGGAAGGACGAGAGCGGCAGAAACACCCACCCGGCGGGCACAAAGCTGGCGAGAGCGGCCGTCAGCCTGCCCCGTGCCGGGGGGCCGGGGGTCGGCACCCCCACGCCGGCTCCCGTGCAACAGTTGGCGGCGCGGAGGAGGGAGGCCGCGGCTGCAGCACGCCTCGCCGGGCTCCTCCGCGGCCTCTTTAAAAATAGATGAGAAGAAACCTTCTGTCTGGGAGCAGCTGGTGACCCGGTGTGCGGCGCAGCGGGAGGAAGGAAGGGAGGGAGGGATGGGGAGGCAGAAAGGGGGGATGTGCCGCCCCAAGCCCGCACCCACGCCCCAGCCCCCTCCTCGCCACCTTGGGGTGCTCCTCGGCCCCGGCCCCCCCCAGGGCCCACAGGCAGCGAGCCAGAGCGGGAGCTGATCTCCTCCGCCACGGTCCCCGAGCGGCCGCGCAAGCACGCGTCCTCCACCACCGCTCTCTCCCCACTGCAACGAGCGCACGGCGACCCAGCCGGGAACACGCAGCCCGACCCCAGCCGGCAAACGGGAGCTCACGCCGGAGCTCACACGCGTGTGCAGAGAGCTGAGACCGGCCAGGGCCATGACGCAGAGCGGGGCAGAGCTCCCAGAGAAGGGAGCGCGTCCCCCGCAAGCACAACCTTCCCCGGACTACACAGGGAGCGACCTCCCACACCTTCCGTGGGAAGGGACGACCCCAAAGGGGCCGGGATGGCGAGGTAGGGACAGGGGAGCCAGGACAACGCTCTCACCCCACCCGGACTCACCTGTTTATGCATCTCGATGTTCAGGCCGTAGGACATCTCATAGTACTGCGAGGGAGAGAAGGCAACATCAGCGCGGCTGCGGAGCCCAGGGGAACGGCGACCAGAGTCCCTCGGGCGCTGGCGTGCGGCGTCAGCCTGGCCACAAACGTCCGCGCTGTGGCCAGGCCGGGAGGAGAACGCGGTCCCCAGCTCCTCGCCCGCGAGCAGAGGTCTCTCCAGCACACGGCCACGGCCGGCAGGACAGACACGGTCCTTCGGGGGTCCCGCTCGCGGGAGAGGACACAACCTGCACCGGGAGCGGCTTCTTCACCACCCCGTCACCGCAAGCTGCGACAGCAAGCTCCGGCTCAAACACCACAGCTCATTTTGGGGGAAAATCAGACAACAACAGCCACAGGAACCAGATCCGAGGGCCTGGCCACACAACCCAAACGCAAGGGGAAGCCAAAGCATCGCAGGGCTGCGCGTCCTTTGATGGTTCGGAGGAGACACCCCCCGCCGCCCTCCTTTCAGGTGGAGCTCACTCACCATGACATAATGACGCTGGATTTCTGTTTTTTCTGTCGCCAGCTTTTCACACTCTAACTTCAAGCTGTAAAAATAAAGAGAAGAGAGAGGGAGGAAGAGAGAGGGAGAGACCTCCTGCTTTCCCCGAGATGAGATCTCCCGGGCTGGGCCGAGCACGAGCCCTCCCAGCCCCCCACGCGCTTCAGCCTCCCGCTCTCGGGTCCCGTCCTGTCTCCCAGCACAAGCCAAGAAGACCACCTGGGAGAGGGTGGGAAGGGGCTGATAAAGGAGAGATGGACAGCAAAGGGATCCAGGCATCAGGGAGCAATCCGCACGGAGTTTTAACCCCCCTCCCCAGCATCTGCTTCCCAAATGGAGCGAGCTGCATTTCAAACCTCGCGGGGAAGGGGAGGTGGTCCTGGCCAGCAGCGGTGGCGGGGGGGGGCGGATCAGAGGGACTCCAGCGCTAACTGACATCTCCCGCTCAGCCCAGGAGCCAGGGCCTGGAAGCCAACACCCTCATCCCAGGGCTTTTGGCAGGAGGAGGGCGAGTTTCCCTCTCCAACGGTGTCGTTTCAAGCCACCAAGGTGGTGCTTGGCGCAGCCGCCCTCCAGATGGACCAGTGCCCGCGGCAGCGCGGGACGGCACCTCCCGCCGGCCCGCAGCGATGCCCAGCGCCGAGGGGGAGCCCGCTTCTCGCCAGCGCCCGCTAAGTGTCCGGCACCTTGCCGGCACGCGAGCTCTGGCAGCTCCTCACCTGTGGTATTGGTTCTGCAGGAACTGGAATTCCTCCTTGATGCGGTCCAAGGTCTCCGGGTAAGTCAGCTTGAGGGACTGGGGGGTGCTGGGGATGGTGCTGGCAGCGACGGCGGCTCCCGAGGCAGCGGAGGGTGCCTGGAGATGGGCCTAGGCAGAGGAGGGCAGCCTGGGGTCACCACTGCCGGCCCGGCGAGGCTGACGAGTCCCCCCGGGGGCTTCCCGAGCTCGGGAAGCGGCTAGGGGCAACGCCTGGGAGAGCGGCCCACCGAGGAAGAGGCAGAAAGTTATTGCAGGGGAAACCGGTCACAGCCAGGCGCCGAGGGCCACCGTTCCCCACCTTTTCGGCACTGGTTCAGCCGCTGAGCCACAGGAGGATGAACAACCACGGGCGGCAGAGCGCGGGCAGCCCCCTGGCCCTCCCGGGGTCCGTCCTCGCCCGCGCACCACACGGCAAGAGCTTCCCGCCAGCTCGCCACCGGCCCCGCGGTCACACCCCAGCCGCGATCCCGCTTCCGAGCGGGTCTCTAAACCCAAATCCCCGCAGCTCCGCGGTTCAGCATCGGTTTGGGAAGAGCCACGCCACCGCTCGCTCCCAAGCGCGTGACACACCGACGGCGCGACCTTTCCAGGCCGAAGCCTCCCGCTCCGCCGCGGGGTGAGGCGGGCGGAGAGCTCGTTTTGGGGGCGCAAGCCCGGCCGAGGCCCAGGCCGGCGCGGCACCACGTGGGCCGGAGGGGACGAGGCCGAGGCGCGGGCTCACCGGGGGCCGGTTCTGCGGGAACATCGTTGGCACCGGGAAGGCCCAGGATCCCCTCTCGCCGCGCCGGGCTCCGATGGCGGCTCAGGACGGGGGCCCGGGGACACTCCCCTGCTCCGGATCAGGCCCTGGGAGAGAGACAGGGAGTCACGGACGGAGCCCCGCGGGAGCGGTGGTGGAGCCCCGGGGCACCGGCCCCACCCGCAGCTCCCCCGCCGAAACCCGGGACCCCCGCACCGCGCAACCCGGCCCCGCATCCCCGCATCTCCGCGGGGACCGGGAGGCCCAGGGGCTCCTTCCGGGCGCTGCGGGACCCCCCCCCAACCTCCCGCCCCCGCCGGCCGCACCGCCCCCGGCCCCGCCGCGGGCACGGCCCGGCCCCGCGCCCCCCGCGCCGCGCAGACAATGGCCCCGCCGCCGCCCGCAGCAGGTACGGCCGCGGGGAGGGAGCGGGGGCCCGGACAACCGCCCTCGACCCCGAGTGGGACCGGACCCCTCCCGGCGGGAGCCCTGGAGCGGGTCCGCACCGGACCGGCGCGGTGCGGTGCGGTGCGGTGCGGGACAGGACTCACCGCGCTGCTGGCCCCGGGCCCGGGCGCGCACCCCTACGGCGGGGCGGAGCTGGGCGGGGCGGGGCGGGGCGGGTCGCAACGGGCCGGACCGAGCTGCACCGGACCGGACCGGGTCGGGGCCACGCCCCCGCCCCGCCCCGCCCCGCCCCGCAGCCGCTGTGCGGAGCGCGATCAATGAACGAGCGCCAGCGCCGGCTCCACGTGGGGGCCTGGCCCGTGCGGGCACTCGCCCCGGCCGCCAGCCAATGGGAACGCGGCGGGACGGGCCCGCCCCCACGTGGGGCGCGAGAGGCTGCCTTCCCATTGGCCAGCCGGGCCCTGTGGCGGCGCAGGCTGTCAATCAGCCGGGGAAGGGGCGGTGCGTGCGGGGAGCGGCCATTAACCCGTGCGGTGCCGGGGGCTGGGGGCAGCTCCCCCCTCCCATCCCGCACCGCCGCCGGGCCCCCACCCGCGGCACTTGGGGCGGTTTTTTTTCCCAGAAACGCAAGAAGTCGTCGTCCCTCTACCCGCCCGCTCCCCTCCTTATTTATTTTTTTTTTTTTAGTCAAGAAAAATGAAAGAAACGAAACCCGAAATGCTCTGAGGCCGCGGGTCCGGCGCACCGGGGACTCCCCGCGCTGGCGGGGGGCGGCAGCATCCCCTAGGCCCGGCCCCGGAGCCCCTTCCCCCTCTTAGGGACCCCACCAGCACCCACCCGGTCCTGCGGGACGCTGCTGCGGGGAGGGCGCCGCGCACCGTGGGAAAACCCGGGCGCGGGTGGGTAACTCGGCCGGGGACAGGGACACCCCCCCCCCCCCAACGTCTCACCAGCCCGCTGCCCCTGGTTCTGCCTCCCCAGAGCCCCCCCGTGTTTGGGGGTCCCCGCAGCCCTCTCTGTGGGGTTTGCCGGTGGTTTTCTCCTTTCCGGGAAATCGTCTGTTGTTCGACATTTTCTGCTGCCTGCGGGTCAATCCGGGCTTACGCAGAGCAGGAAATAAAAGCGGGGGAAGAGCAGCAGCTGTGCGGCTCGGCTTCTCCTCCCGTTTACCCTCAGCCCTCGGCTGGGCCCGGCTCCGGCCTCCCAGTCCCCTCACGGTTCGGGAAGGCAGCGGTCACCCGTGGGATGTGCCCGTCCACATCCCGGCACGGGATGAAATGACCCCTCTGAGAGGAAAGCAAAGCAAACCCAAACACTTCCCCAGCCCCTTCTCCTCCGCCCGGACGGTGTGTGTCCGTGGAGACACCAGCCCTGCACATCCAGAAGGAAAATCCCTCTGGCAGAGTTAAAATTTGCTCTTTGCCGTACCCCTGAAACCACCTGAGCGAGGGGTCTGCGCAGCCTTCCCGGACTCGCGTCCGCCAATTGTCCGGAGCGGCGACGGCGCAAGGCCCTGCGTGTAGGACAGGAGGGGAAAAACCCAACAGAAATCATCCCAAAATGGATCACAGAGGCATCCGCGCGCACGCACAGGTCAGGAAACAAGCAGGGTGATGGGGAGGAAAAGCAACAACCGAAATGTCCGTGCTCGATCTGATTTTCATGTTTGATTTATTTTGCAGCCATTTTGCATCTCCGGGACGCCGCAGACCCCCTCTGGCTGAGATGGGGCCGGGGAAACGGGTTTGAACTTGCCTTCGCCTCCGCTCCCCATCAGCGTCGCGCCGAAGCACGCGGCCACTCGCGCCGGTTCGTGACGTGCGGCGGGGGAACGAGAGCCCCGTCCTCGGGGACCCCAACTCGCCTCCAGGCCCCGGCGGAAGGGAACAATAATAATAACCTCCACAAAACCACCGAAACGCGGCGTGACTGCGCACAGGCCGCCCTGCACGTGCCCGGAGAGCTGGGGAGTCCCAGAGCGATGGGTTACGCCGGCCCCTCCGGCCATGAGCTGGGTTTTCCAGCCGTGGACCAGATCCTGCTGGCTTTGAAGAGCCAGGGACCACCCCCAGTCCCCCCCCCATGGGCACCCAGCCCGTCTCACCCCGTCGGTCCCCGGCAGTCCTGGTCTCGGATGGGGGATCTCCCGTTATCCCAGGTCTGCTGAGGGGAGCCAGGGAAGGAGACCCCCCCCATGTGGAGCTGGAAAGGGATGGGGGTGGTCCCACACCAGCAACTGGTGGGGTTTGTGGAGGGAGAATGGCTGGGGCTGGGGAGGGAGAGTGGCAGAAGAGCGGTCTCCCAGCCCTTATTATATTTTAAAATGTAATAACGGCGCAACGTCTATTTTTGTAGATGGAGCAGATCGTTTCTGGAAGAGGGCTATAAATCTCCAAGGGAGGGGAAATAATTTGGCCAAGGTCATGTTGAGGCAGCAAGAGTGTAAAAGGGAAAAATATTAAAATAACAACAACAACAAAAAAGCAGTTGAGAGCTGGGCTGACCCGCCGTCTCCATCCCCAGCCTGGGAACCCCATCCCCTCTGCCCTGCCGCTTCCCAGCGTCACCCCACGGGGCTGGGGGGCCTGCTGGGTGAGAGGGGCCAAAGGAGCAGAGGAGAACGGAGACCCCAGCAAGCAGGCCCTGGCAGGACCCTTGCTCCCCGGTGGGACCCTCACAGCCCCCTCCAGTCCCTCGCCCCGGCTGCAGCAGACCCCACGCACTGCACCGCGCTTGGGGTGAGGGGGGACCAGACGTGCGGGGGCGTGGGAGCGGGGCCAGGCTCGTTGCGCTGTGTACCGGGTGGGACGACAGGGGGGACTGCGCTACCCACGGGCGCTCTGCTGCTGGCGGCCTCGCAGGGCAGCTCTGGTTTGGTGGGCATGTCACCGTAGGAGCAGGAAAGGAAAGGACCCCAGAAATACCGACCTCATCCGCCGTGGCCCGGGCCAGGCCTTCCTCTGAGGAAGAGCCAGGGCCGGTGGGGGAAGGCTGGCCATCCCGCAGCAGGGCCGGGCTCTGGCAGCGCTGCGTCTCCTCTGCGCGGCTCCTGGCAAGCGGCAGAAAACAAACTGCTGCTCGTACCCTCTGGCTGCTTCTCCAGGCTCGGCTGCCAGCTTCTCCGTGCCAGAGCTGCTCTTGCAGGGCCGGGGTTCGCAACGGCGTCGAGGGCTCCGGGCTGTGCCTGCTGCCCTGGTGCCTGCTCTGCCCAGGGGCATCCCCAGCCTGCTCTGTCCTGGCTGTGCCCGCTGTGCCCCGGCTGTGCCCGCTCTGTCCTGGCTGTGCCCGCTGTGCCCCGGCTGTGCCCGCTCTGCCCCGGCTGTGCCCCGGTTGTGCCCGCTCTGCCCTGGCTGTGCCCGCTCTGCCCCGGCTGTGCCCGCTCTGCCCCGGCTGTGCCCGCTGTGCCCCGGTTGTGCCCGCTCTGCCCCGGCTGTGCCCGCTCTGCCCTGGCTGTGCCCGCTCTGCCCCGGCTGTGCCCGCTGTGCCCCGGTTGTGCCCGCTCTGCCCCGGCTGTGCCCGCTGTGCCCTGGCTGTGCCCGCTGTGCCCCGGCTGTGCCCGCTCTGCCCCGGCTGTGCCCGCTGTGCCCTGGCTGTGCCCGCTGTGCCCCGGTTGTGCCCGCTCTGCCCCGGCTGTGCCCGCTCTGCCCTGGCTGTGCCTGCTCTGCCCCGGCTGTGCCCGCTCTGCCCTGGCTGTGCCCGCTCTGCCCTGGCTGTGCCCGTTCTGCCCTGGCTGTGCCCGCTCTGCCCCGGCTGTGCCCGCTCTGCCCTGGCTGTGCCCGTTCTGCCCCGGCTGTGCCTGCTCTGCCCTGGCTGTGCCTGCTCTGCCCCGGTTGTGTCCGCTCTGCCCCAGTTGTGCCCGCTCTGCCCCGGCTGTGCCCGCTGTGCCCTGGCTGTGCCCGTTCTGCCCCGGCTGTGCCTGCTCTGCCCTGGCTGTGCCTGCTCTGCCCCGGTTGTGTCCGCTCTGCCCCAGTTGTGCCCGCTCTGTCCTGGCTGTGCCTGCTCTGCCCCGGCTGTGCCCGCTCTGTCCTGGCTGTGCCCGCTCTGTCCTGGCTGTGCCCGCTCTGTCCTGGCTGTGCCCGTTCTGCCCCGGCTGTGCCCGCTCTGCCCCGGCTGTGCCCGCTCTGCCCTGGCTGTGCCCGCTCTGCCCCGGCTGTGCCCGCTCTGTCCTGGCTGTGCCCGCTCTGCCCTGGCTGTGCCCGTTCTGCCCCGGTTGTGCCCGTTCTGCCCTGGTTGTGCCCGCTGTGCCCTGGCTGTGCCCGCTCTGTCCTGGCTGTGCCCGTTCTGCCCCGGTTGTGCCCGTTCTGCCCCGGCTGTGCCCGCTGTGCCCTGGCTGTGCCCCGGCTGTGCCAGAGCTGCAGGGGCTCTAGCGTGGGCCAGGCCCTTTCCTGGCTGCTCCAGTGAGAAAAAGCATCGCTCACCATCCTCCCACGGGAGGGCTTTCCCCTCCTCGTTTCCTTCTCCTTTTGCTATTTCATTTCTTTTTCCAGCCCGCTCCCTCCCTGCGCTCGGCGAGATCAAAGGGAGTCTTTGTGGCACCGGGCGCATTTCATAGGAATCCTCGATGAAAGGGCGTGGGGGGAAGCGGCGGGGGTGGGGTCGGAGGAGGAGAAGAAGGGAAGGAGAGGGAGAAGGAGGAGAGGGAGAAGGAGGAGGAAAGGAGGGAAACGGTGACAGAGGAGCAGGAGAAGGGAAGGAGAGGGAGAAGGAGGAGAAGGAGGAAAAGAAAAGGAGAGGGAAAAGGAGGATGAGGAGGAGAAGGGAAGGAGAGGGAAAAGGAGAAGGAGGAGGATGAAGAGGAGAAGGATGAGGAAAAGAAGGATGACGGGCAGGAGGAGGAGGGAAGCTGGAGGGAGCACCTCGGCTCCGCGCAGGATCCCGACCGGGCTGCGGGGGGCCCGGGGCTGCGGATGGACCGGGGCTGCGCGGGGCCCAGGGGTGCGGGGTGGCCGGGGCTGCGGGGGGCCCAGGGGTGCGGGGTGGCCGGGGCTGCGCGGGGCCCAGGGGTGCGGGGTGGCCGGGGCTGCGGGGGGCCCAGGGGTGCGGGGTGGCGGGGGCGGCCCCGCGTGTTCCGCCCCGTTCGCGCGGCTCCGCCGGGCTCCTGCTGCCCCCTGCCGGCCGCCGCCGCGCCCCGGGGCCCCGCACGGGAGCGGGGACCGGACGAGGCGGGGTCTGGGGGAGCGGGACGGTACCGGCTGCCCGGGAGCGCCAGGGCCGACGCGGGGGAGCCCGGTGCCAGGCGCCAGCCCCTCACCCGCAACCGGTCCCCGACCCCGCGCTCGGCAGCACCCGCACCTCCAGGCGCCACGGCCCGGGGTTGGGGGGGTGGGGGCGGCGCGGGGAGAGCCCAGCTTCGATGAGGGGGGCAGAGACCCCGCGTGGCTCCGCAGCCGCCCGCACCCCCCACCCAAAGGTGCGACGGGCGCCAGGCGCGGGCATCGCTCCGCTCCGCCGCGGCCTGGGCCGGAGGCAGCCTCCTGCCGCGGCGTCCGGCCAGGGCAGGGAATGCTTAGGGGATGAGTAACATCCTTCCTGGCAAAGCCTCTGCCCGCTCCTGGAAGCGGGCCGCGGGCACCGGGAAGCTCGGCCCCTCCGCCTGCCTCCTGCCCCAGTCAGCGGGGGAAAGCAGCCAAGAGCTGGAGGGAAACTGGGGAGGGGGCCAGGGCCGAGGAACCCGGCCGAAGCCCGTTCGCAGCGCAGGAGGGGTCCCGGGTGCCAGGATGCTGCGTGGCAGGGCAGCCCGGAGGCGCAGGCTGGGGGGGAAGGCGACCCAGGGCCCCCTCCGGAGCGGGGCTGGGAGCCAGAGCCCAGCTGAGCGCTGCCAGGAGCGGCTTATTTTGGAAAGGACACATCTTGGCTGAGCACTGGGTGCGCGGAGCTGCTGACGCTGGGGAACAGGATGGCTCTGGGAGAGCGGATCCCGGCGCTGCTCGGCTTCAGCCTGCAGCCCAGTCTGTCCCAGCACAACCAGGGCCAGATCCCGAACTCCTGAGTGGCCGCTGCAAAGGGGTTCGGGTGCCCCTGTCACAAGCTGGCATAGCGCCCAGGGCCGCAATTCGCCCTTCCTGAAGCCCAGATCCGAGAGGAGCTGCCTGGATCCGCCGAGCAGCATCCCCCGGGCTCGGTACGACCTCAAGCCTCGCATGGGGAAAGGGGGGCACGCAGGCTGGCGGGGGGCACTTTACCCCACTGCCAGACCCTGCTCCCCACCCTCAGCTCCCGAGAGCGGCACCAGCCCCGCTATGCCCAGCCCAGCCCCTGCCAGGGCTCCGAGCGGGGGACTCGAGGCGGGCCCCTCACAGGTGGTGGGGTCTGGCCCAGAGCTGGAGCAGCACGCCCCGGCCTACGGCCACGATCAGGGCTAGCGAAGGCAGGAGGGATTGCAGACTTCGCAGCAGAAACTGGGCCTGCTTCGCCTTTCCCCGTGCCCCGCTGGCGTTCATGAAGCCGAGGTGCCGAAATAGGGGCACCTCCCTGCCACCACCACCCATCGCTCCCCTCCCCAGGGCTGGGGAGCACCCACGGGGCACGGGCCGGCTGCGCCTCACAGCCCCTCGCTCGGGAGCTTCCTCCGACTGCACGTTACTCATGGCTTGTGGCATGCCATGAATGCGGTCAGGTCTCAGCCCCTTTCCCCCCGCAAGGGCACGGCTGTGAACTGCCAGGCAGCCTCGTCGGCCCCCGGGGAAGGAGCAGCCGGGCTCCCGCCGCGCACCAGGCTGCCCTGCCCTTCGGAGCCGCACAACTGCGGCATTGTGGCCCAGCTGGTTTTTCCAGAGACTGCATCCAAGGGGCGAAATCAGATCTCAAGGGAAGGGAGCAGCACGTTCCTGGCTGCGCAGAGGAGCTGTCGAGGCAACACCAGGAACTGGGGCAGCTGCTGGGCTCTGCAGCCCGGCTGGAGGAAAACCGAGCAGAAAAACTCCCGAAACCTGGGCTCTGCCTCACTCTCCCCAGCTCCAGGAGCTGCTGCTGCTTTGCAAACCTTTGTTTGCAAACCCTGCAGCAGAGACGCCCTGCCCAGCCACTTCCCACCAGCTTTGTTTTACACCATCAGATATGAAACCAGCGCAGGGTGAAGGACGCTGCTGGGGACCAGGGAAGGGCTCGCGGGAAGAAAGCTCTCAAAGGAAAACAGAAAAGCAGCGCGTGGGGAGGGAGTTCCCTCCACGCCGGGAAGGTATTTTTTGGTCAGGGCTTGTCTAGACTGGAGTAACCCGCGCTGCGTAAGCACATCGACACCGCACAGCGAGCCCAGGGCGTGCAGGGCCAGGACGGAGCGGGCTGCGCTGACCGAGGGCGCGCAAGAGGCTCGACCCCAGGACCGGCCATCCCACTCCCTGAGGGACCAGGGTGACCCCAGTGCTCCTGGCCCCCAGGGACGCCAGGGGTCCAGCCAGGGTCCCAGCGCCAGCTCCGTCCGCTGCTGGCAAGCTGCAGGCAGGACCCGGGTGGCCCCGAGCACCACGGGCAGAGCTGGGACGCCTCCACCTCGACCCAGAGCCCAGGATCCCCAGGCGTTGCTGACACCACGGGCGCTGCGGTGGAGCGGACGCCCTCCAACCTGGTCCTGCTGGGACACTGCCAGGTGTCCCCCATCCCTGCCACAGCCCTTCCCACAGCGAGAGGGACGTGGCCGGCCGTGCCAAGGCTCCCTCGCCGCCTGGCCTTCCTTCAGCTCCGGCTGCCGGAGCAGCCAAGGGAGCTGCAAGCACAAAAACGTCACTTTTTCCGAGAGCTTCTCCCCGCCTTCCCTTCCCCCTCGCTGCTGGAGTGCAGGAGGCTCCCGGGGTCAGGGCAAAGGCAGCGCTGGGACGGAACCCAGCACCCTGCACCAGCCCTGGCTCTTCTCGCCTCTCCAAGGGCCGGCCAAGGAACAACCCTCTGGAAGGTGGTATTTCACAGGCAGCGTGGGCGAGGAGCCCGGCCAGCCCCATCTCTGCCAGCGCTCCCTCCCACGGGAGGATGCTGCTCCCATTGGCCTCTCGCTGGCACAACTGGGAGAGGGGCTCAGCAGCAGCCCCCCCCACCCCCCCAGCTCGTGAGGGGCTTCAGACCCCTTTCCCTTGGTGGAGGACACTCTAACCCCTTACGCCCATCCACTCCAAGGCCAGGAGCGCCCGTGGAGTAAGAGAATAGGCCTGACACAGACATTCTTTAAGGATGATCTAATTTAAAAAACACATTTTTATAAAAACACATCATAACAAAAATGCGTGTCGTTTAAAAGAGGCCCACAGTGCTCCAGCGCCGGAGGCAGCTGCGTGTCGGCCCGTTCCCCACCTTCCCAGGGCGTTCGGCGTCCCGGGGCCAGCTCCACATCCCTATTGATTTTCCCTTACCACAGAAAGCTTCTCCCCTTCCCCTTACCACCCCCCCTCCCCGCACCCCCTAAAGCATCAGCTGAAGCCACAGCAGAGACAAAGGCTTGAGCATCCCCCTCGCCCCAAGCCAGGCGCGAAGCAGGCAGGGCGCAGAAAGCCCTCGCTCCTGGCACTGCAGCGTCAGGCGCCGCGGGAGAAAAGCCCGCCCGCGCGCCCTTCGCTCAACACCAGCTGCTGGCAGCCGGGACGGCTTCTAAAGGTAACCAGGGAACAGAGAAAAAGCTCTGGATTGCTTTAATCCTTTCCAAAAAAAGGTATCGCTAGCCCAGCGGCTGCTGTCCTCCTCCCCCTGTGCTTGGGAGGATTCGCGCTCAAAAGGCTGGAGAATTTGACAGGGGCAACACGCACCCAGCACGGGCGACCTCAGGCTTCCCGACGAGTTCGCTCTTTGCTCCGTGTGCTTCGCCGGCCCCATAAATCCACCCCCACGTGCCACCCTCCCCTCCCTCCCTTCACGCAAAGGGCTGGGACGGCAGCGTGACTCAGACGCGCGGGGGACCGAGGAACATCCCTTCCCGCGGGCAGGGCGCTGGGATCGCCAGGCACCGGCAAGCGCGGTGGCACCGCGGGAGCAGGGAAGGGCAGGGCCATCCCGTGGGTACCTGTTGCGGCGAGAAGCACCGGAGCCGTGGAGCCAACGGTTAACACAGAGCCAGCGTCCCCGTCCTCCCCGTCGCGCCAGGAGCGGTGCGGAGCGCGGCGAGGGGCATGGGGCAGGCGTGCAGTCCGGCGCGTGCGGCCCGCGTGCGGCTCACGGGGCGCCCCGGTAGCTGTAGTGATTGCGGTCGAGGTCGCTCACGGTGAGCGGCAGGCTGGGCTTGCGCTCCGGGTCCTTCTCATCGCACTGCCGTGGGGGACGTTGCTTGAAGAAATCGGAAACGTAGCGGACCTGGAAAAAAAAAAAAAAAAAAAAAAAAAAAAAAGACAACGGGAACGAGGGTTTGGGGGGCCCTCCGGCAGCCAGCGGCAAGCTGGCAGGGCATGGGGTCACGTGGGGGGGACACTCACGATGAGGACGGCAATGAGAGCCCCTTGGAGCAGCCCCGCCAGCACGTCGCTCCAGTGGTGCTTGTAGTCGGACACCCGGGTGTAGCCCACGTAGATGGCGAAGGCGATGAGGAAGAACTGGATGGTGGGGCGCAGCAGCCGGGCCCACTTCCCCACCAGCCGGGCCTGCACGTAGAGCTGGGCGGGGGAGCGGGGAGCTGTCACCCGGCGCGGGGAGGGGGCACCGACCAGCCTGACGACAAGGTGCTGGGGGCACCCGTCCACCCAGGAGGCCAGGACCCACGGGGGCTCGCTGCCTTCCCGTCCCGCGGCACGGCACTTACCGCCAAGAACATCATGCAGTACATCCCGAAGGAGGAGTGCCCGGAATAGAAGGACAGTCTGCGGGGACACAGGGACAGCTCAGGCCATGAGCGAGCCCCCCCCAGCACCCAGCTGGCCCCCCGCAAGCCCAGCACCCGCTCTGTGGGCTCTGCCCCGCACAGGGGAGCGCGGACGTCCATCCGGGGTGCCACCAGACCGCAGGAGCCCAGCACGGCCGTGTGGGAGGAGGGGACTTGCCCCGTGGCTCACCTGGACTCAGTGACATTCCTGCTGTCCCCCTGGCAGACGTTCTCCAGCTGCACATAGATGGAGCAGTTCACCTTGGACCAGTCGGGATCGCAGACGGCCAGGAAATTTGGCCGGAGACGGCCGATCATGTACTTGGCCAGGTCGGTCAGGGACTGGCTGATGGCTCCCCCGAAGAGGAAGGTCCCCACCACCTTGTAAAGCGCGGCCAGGTAGTTGTTGAACTCCGACTTGGAGTAGAGGCGCTCCGTGTAGACCAGGTACGCCTCCCCCGACGAGATCTGCAGAGATCGAGGAGGCGGGGGCAAGGGCTGAGGGGCTCGGGGCCACCGAGCTGCTCCCCAGCCCCAGGCGTACGGGATGCTCCGGCTCCGGCGTCTGCGGCAGAGGAGCTCCCGATACCCGTCTGCTATGGGAACCAGCCCCACGCGACCTGGGTCTCAGCACCCCAGAGGGACCTCCTGACCCCGGAGGGTCCTGTTTGCCCTGCTGGGGGGTCTGGAGGTGGGCTGTGCTGGGACCCAGCTCCCGGACAGAACGTGCCAGGCCGTCCCCGGAGGGAAGGGGACGGTGCTTCCTTACAATGAGCACGGTGCAGGTGATGGTGACCCCAGCCATCAGGCCGTGGGTGATGGTGTCCGCCTTGTAGGGGTAGCGGATGGAGTCATCGTTGCAGTAAAAACCCCGCTTGTACGGGGAGTTCACCAGCGTCAGGATGATGAAGGGCAGGGATGCTGCAAGGCAGAGAGAAGGTGAGGATGGGGGACGCTCACCTGTAGGTGCCCAGCACCGCGCCGTCTCCCCGTCCCTCGTCCCCCCGGGTCTCCGCTCCCCGCTGCCGGGGTGGGACACAGCCCGGAGCCACCCGCACCCGGGGGGCAGGAGGACTCGCGCCCGCCAGCCCCGTCTCTGATAGGGCCCTATCGGAGCTCGCAGCCGCCTGCGGCGCCCAGATACCACCCGCGACGGCCACGGCCGGGCACCTGCAGAGCCCCGACGGCTGCCCCGCTCCACATGCGGGGGCCGGGGCTGATCTCACACCCTTCTCCTCATGCTCCCCACCGGTTTTTGGCCTAGGAGAATGGAGCTCGTTAGAATTAACGAACACAGGCGTCTCGCAGGCCTGTTTTGTGGCAGGGAAAGGTCCCAGATGGTCCCAGCAGGACCCTCACCAGCTCCAGGAGAGCCGATGCCCAGAGATGCTGGTGGGTGACCCAACCCTGGCCACGAGCGTCTTAGAGCTTGGCCCTGGACATCTCCGAGACCAAAATGGGTTGGGGGGGGGGGGGGTCTCTGCCCCGGGGCAGCAGCCATGCCACATCCTCTGCCGCCGCTCCGTCCCTCCTCTCCCTCACCGGACCGGGAGCAGCCAGGCGGGCCCACGGGGGACGCGGGCCCACGGGGGACGCGGGGAAAGCCTCTGCCGAGCGCGCTGCTCCCGGGCCCGCTCCACCTTAAGCCCGGGCTCTTCTCCCGGTTCCGCCTTTCCCTCCGTTTCCGCCCCCCCCCTCCCCGCTCCCCGTTCCACCCGGGAGCCCGCACCTTTGTCCCGCCCGCGCCCCTCCGCGCCCCCAAGCGAGATGGGGGGGGGGGCGATGACAGAACCCCGGCCGGGCTCCCCCCGCCGCGGGGGAACCCCAGCTCCCCCCTCCAACAGCAGCTCAGACGAGACCCCGCTTTTCCGCCTGGGCCATTTCACCCTCCAAAAAAAAAAAAAAAAAATCTCCCCTCAACGTCAGAGCCACTGGCACCAACGGGAGAAAAAGGGACACGAACAAAAAAAAAAACAGGACCCTGCCCTTCCCCGACGGTGCTGGGAGCCCGAGAAAGCAACTCCCGGCCCGGGAGGGTCAGGCCGAAATTACGACCTGGGCCTTTATTTTTAGTCCGTCTTAATTAGGTGCTTGGCAGCGTCAGTTTTAGAAACGGGCGTTTGCCTGCTGGGGGGGGCGGGGAGGCTGTCGGGGCACCGGGAAGGGGCACCCGCACCCACCCGCGTAGCGCGGGGCCCGGCCGGGAGCAGAGGGGAGCAACCCCTCCAATCCCTCCTCCTCGCCCCGCAGCCTCCCGCACCCCGGCCCCACCCCGGCTCGGTCCTCGGGGCGCTGCGGACTCCCCCTCCCAAAGCGCCCGGAGAAGGCGGCGGCCCCGCGGCGGGGCCCGGGAGCTCGGGGCAGGAGCCGGTGCCCCCACCGGCGGCTCCTCGCGGGGGTCCCGGGCAGGTGCCGTCCAGGCTGCGGCCCCGGCCCGGCCCCGCGGCACCGGGCAGAGGAGCGGGGCGGGGGGGGAACACGACCCGGAGCACCGCCCGCCGCACGGCCCCACCGACGGGGACCGGGAACGCTCCGCGGCCGGTACCGAGCCCTCACCGACCGCCAGGCAGAGCACGTCGAGCACCACGAAGACTTTCCTGCGCTCCATCCCGCTGCCGGTGGCGGCCCCGCGGCCCGGCCCCGCGGCTCACATGGCCCGGAACGACGCGGGCCCGACCGGGAGGTAAAGTCCGGGCGGACGGGACGGGGCGGAGCGGGACGGGGCGGCTCTGGCAACCGGTGCCCCCGCCCGCGGCTTGGGGCGGGGCGGGGGGCGGGCTGTGGGGCCGGGGCCGGGGCCGGGGCAGGTGTGGGGCGGCCGGGGGCGGCGGATTCCCCCCCGCCCCTGCCCGCCCCGGCCACGTCGGGCCCGGATCCAGACCCCCGCGCCTCCAGCCGCCTCCCCGTCCCCCCCGCTCCTCCCGGCCGCCTCCCGCCGCTGCGGGGGAGAGAAGGGGAAAGGAAGGGAGCGAGGCCGCGTGTGGGAGCCGCCTGTGCCCGGCCAGCCTCGGGCTGCTTTCCTGAGGTGGGGACAAAAAAAAAAAAAAAAAAGGAGGAAAAGAATTAAAATCTGAGAGTGGAAGAACGTGGCCACAGAAACGCGCTGGCTGCAGGGGACCTTCATTGTTAGCCGACATGGGGCTGACGCTGGTTTTTGGGGGGAAGGAGGGTTCCCTGCAAGCCTTCGGACACAGCGGGGAGCAGAGCAGCGGGCTGGAAACGCAGGACGAGGCGCGTGTTTGTTTGACGCTGTGATTTAACCGCCGAAACGCAGAGCGGTGTTCCCCCGTGCCTCAGACCTCGGCGGAGCGGGACAGGCTCCCACTGCCGCCCGTTGGGCCTGGGGACGCGCTGAGCTGCCGGCACCCGCAGCGGGGACGAGGTTGGAGCGCAGGTCCCTGCAGCGAGTCCCTGGCACGAGCGAGGGCGGCTGCCGTTCGCTCCGGGCCCGACTCTTGGTCAGGAGCGGAAGGAAGCGTAAATAATACAGAAACCACCCAAATGATAGCTACCGCGCTGGTTTATTTAAGCGCAGCACGAGCCGCCTGTGCAGGACGTCAGGGCTGTGGTGGGAAGCCAGCAGAGCTGGAAACTGGGCTGCCCAGTCCCCGGCTGCCCTGGGATTTGAGGAGAGGGACAGAATCACTTGCCAGCTTTCCTCTGCTCTGCTCCGACCTGGCGCAACCTCCGTGCTGCCCGTCGGTGCCGTGGAGCCCTGGCACAGCTGCCAGGGCAGGATTTGCCCAGCGCACGCTGCCTGCGGGTCCCGGGGCAGGTGAAGCCCTGAGCTGAGGGGATGCTGGGGGTGGGGAGGTTGGCCAGGCCCTGTGGGATGCTCGGGCTGTGTTGTGGAGGCGATGCGGCCTTTAATAGTCTTCCCCACCCCTGATAAATCTCCTCGTCGTGTCTCAGCCCCCGGCAGTCCTTGACTGTGCTCAGTGTGGAAGCTCTCCGGGCTGGGAGCACAGATGCGGCAGCGTGGGGCTCAGCGAGGACAGGATACGGCCCGGCGGGGTGACGCTGAGCCGCGCTGCGGGTGTCTGGCTCCACGCTGGAGCAGGGCAGAGGGGAGCGAGATAAAGCTGCTGCTCCCCTGCCCGCACAGCGTGGCCTGGCAGAGCGGGCGCCGCGGGCAGGACTTTGCCCCACGCGGTGCCGTGGCTGGCGGCTGGTGCCAAGGCGGCGGGAGCCACCCAGCAACGGCCCAGCCCGGCTGAGCTGGCTGCTTTCGGCTCGGGCCGGCCCTAAAGGATGTCACGGGGATGGAAAGCAGCTCCAGGCCTCAGCTCGGCCCCACGCTGTTTGCTCTGCCAGCCACGGGCCTTGCAGAGCTGCGTGGGCTGGGGGCAGCTGAGCCCCCTCCCTGCGTCACCGCAGCTGCGGAGGGAGCACGGCCGAAGCCCCGCAGAGCAGCAGGTAACAGGTCTCTTCCGAGGCGCAGGTGGAGCCGAGCCCTGGCCCCAGCAGCCGGGGTGCACGGCCGAGAGCTGCTCGTGCTCCCATCCGCGCTGCACGGACAGCAGCCGGGACGCTCCGCGTGCTCCCAGGGGAGATGCAGAGCCAGGAGAGCTCCCAAGCAGGGGGTGGGCTGCCCCCTTCCCACTGGCGTTTTCCAGCTGCGAGTGAGGGAGAGGGGAGCCCCTGTCCCCCCCGAAGGCCCTGGAACAGAAGGCAAGAGCCAGGGAACAGAAGTTAAGGGGTTTCTAACAAAACAGAGGGGCTTTGTGGTGAGGAACGAGCCTTCTCGTGGAAACATACAACACAGTTGCAGCAGGAACATTTCTCTCGCCTCCAGTATGTTATTTCTGGCTGAAGCCAGGGAGACGTGGATGGACCCCCGCCTCCCACCGCTGCGGGCTCTCCGAAGGCTGCCAGGGTTTCGGAGGACTCGGGGCACCTGTAAGAGCAACGAGCGCCTCCCTCCCCTCCATACCCAGCGCCAGCATGGTAAATTCAGCCAAGGAAGCTGGGCCTGCTCCCAGTTTGTGATGGCATGCCTGGTACAAGGCATGGGAAGGCAGGCAGAGCCAGGAACGGAGAAAGGAGGGACCCGAAAGATCTGCTGCCAACAGCTCCCTGGGTGCTGCGCTGGGCATCCCGTCCCTGCCCACGGAGCACTCACGGGGGGCGGGAGAGGATGGGACAGAGAAGGCAAGGACTCCTTTTCTCACTTCCACCATCACGCTGCGCAGGACTGTGGCATCTTAGTCTCCAAAAATAAGACAGGCTTCTGGCTCACTTTCAAATTAGGTTTTTAATTAAATAAATAACGGCGCGGGGTCTTCAAGGCAGTATCACTTCACAGTGTAGGGCTCCGGGGGGAAGGGGGGGAAGAGTCCAGCATCGGGAGCGGCTCAAAGTGAATGTGCTTTGTAAGAAGGAAAAAGAAAACCCCAACAAAAAACCAAAACCAAACCTCCTCCCCCTGTGACTCCCCCTTCCTGTCCCGGCCCTTTCCACCACTCTTCCTTAAAGTTATGTGGAAAAAGCGCTGCACTCATGTTGAAAGACCCCATGCGAATCTGTAAACAACACTGAAGAACATAAATAAGAGACGTTTCTGCCTCCCCCAGCCTCCCCTCTCCTCTCGTTAGGGCTTGAAGCAAACCAAAGGAAAAACGGTTTCAGGAAAACTAAGAACGTTCTCGGCTGACGGAGAGGAGACGCCAAGGCCTGGCCCTCCCTGGGAGGGCTGCCCGCACTCTCACCCCGCGTTCTCTTCTCCTTTCAGCCAAGGAGCTTCCTCTCTCCCCCAGAAAAGGGGAATCACAACCTGGGCAGTTCCACTATGGAGCGGGCCCTCGGATCTGCTTTCCATCTCCAGCGACTGGGAGCAGCAGCCGGGTGAGAGACCGCCGGTTACCACGTCCGGCTGACCACGCGACGCCTGCTCAAGGCAGCTGCGTGCGTCCGGAGCTCAGCACCTCCCAGCAGAGCCGGCTGCGGACCGAAGCAAACCCCCGCTGACGCATGCAAAACGGGTCTGGGGCTCGGCAGATGAGAGACAGGGTCTGATCCTGTCGTGCCGTGAAGCTGTCCGATGCCGTCTCTGTGCTCCCATCGCGGGGCTGAGCGCAACATCACAGGGCCGGGTGAAAAGGGGATCCGGGCTAACGGGTT
Organism: Chlamydotis macqueenii; assembly: GCF_036417535.1. Classification (NCBI taxonomy): domain Eukaryota; kingdom Metazoa; phylum Chordata; class Aves; order Otidiformes; family Otididae; genus Chlamydotis; species Chlamydotis macqueenii. The sequence goes on along the minus strand of NC_141581.1, from coordinate 4,134,346 downwards.
TTGTCATCTTCCAAATCCGCCGGCAGCGGAACCAACTGCAGGATCACAGCCCGAAGGCCTCTACCCAAACAAGCAAAAAACCTCAACCCAACCCCTTCCCCAAACGCGGAAAATGGCTGGAGAAAGGAACATCTGCACCAGAGCCTTGCCCAGCAGACAGCACTCCCTGCACGGAAAAAAGGGGAATGAGAACACGTGGATTGAAGCCAGTGGCAAACCCCAGAGCTGGAACGCACCCAGGCAGCGAAGCCGCTCCGGACTCCAGCACACCCACAAACATCCCACTGTGGCTTTCTGCGCAGCGGCTGGCCGCTTCGCTGCCGTGCGGGGCCACCATTGTCAGCTCCTCAAAACGCGGCTAATGGCAGTAAAGACACACTTTCCTCTCAGAAAACAGAGAGCTTTTTTTGTGACGCAGAAAGAGGCAGGGATGCCCAGGACCGGTGTGCTCTCCTGCCTGGGGCTTCCATACTGGCACTGATGACGCGGTGCCCTGGGAGCCGAACAACCTCCTCCGCCTCCTCCCAGAGCCGAGGAATTGTTTGAACAAGCTGGGAAGTCACAGATGGTTCCATCTGCATCCTACCCTCTCGTACTGCAGCAGCCAGCAAGGATCAAGTCCTTTCACCACCAGCAACAGAAGCGGCAGCACTGCACCACTCTGGGGCCAACGTCGTCTAGAAACTCCCTTTACTCCCAGTACAACTTCTGCATGGCCCAGCACCGCAAGGGAAGGTGAGAAGGACTTCAACAGCCATGTGCATGCCCGTCACAACCCACAGCTGTTGGGAGGGGAACGGGGGGGATGACTTCTATTGCAACACACTGTGGGTGAAGGGCCAGGACTCCTCATCCTCCTTTGGCATCGCCATGCCCGTCTCTGCAGGCACACTGCCCCGCAGCCGGGTGGGCTGCGCTCCCTGCGGATTTCCTAAGCTCTCGGACCTCCAGACTGCATCCTCCGTCCCAGCCTCCAAAGTGCCAGCGCTACATCCCTGTTCTCAAAGCATCTCTGCGCTCAGACTGTCCCACTGGGGCCAAGGGACATCTCCCCTGTCCCAGGGACAGGGACTCTCCCAACAGCCTGGCATTACCTGGGGTGACACATGGTCAACGAAACAGGGGGGCGATGGACCTCCCCCCTCGTTAGAGGCAGCCACCAGCTTTGCGTGATTGTGTCAAAACGCACTGGAGCAGAAAGGTGTTTGGTTTCTCTGTAGCCTTGGATCAAGGAGGATGGAAAGACGGATTCTGACCAACAGCTCCAAACCGTCCCTGCGGAACAGTGGAAGTTCCAGGATTTCACTCAGTCAGGTCAAAGTCCTTGCTGGGTCTGTGACAAGTTTGTGACTGGAGACTCTCACTGTGACAAGGGCTCTGATCGAGCCACAGGTGCTGGGCAAGCCTGATGCGCAGTCAGAAAATTATTTACATCTCCGATGCCAATGAGGCCAAAATCTGTGACCGATAAGGACACTTGCGCAGGGGCCACCACTGCCTCTGGGTCTCTGTCCAAATCCACAGGGCCAGCAATTAAAGGCAAACCCTCATTAATGTCTGCAGGGAGAGTGAAGTCCATGGTTATCGTCTCACCAGAGCTCTGCAACGTCTCCTGCTTCTCTGCTAGTCCTGGTCCTGCCGGCGGCAAAGCAAAGAGCCCCGATTCCGAGGGGCTGGCAGTATGTTGCGTGCAGGAAGCCGGGATGACGCCCGAGGACGTCTCCGTGGTGGGGTCGAAGGAACAATTGGTCTCCGAAGGAGTACTGCACTCGTAGCCCTGCCCCGATTCACTCATGCTGCCCAGGCTGCAGGCTGTGCTCTCCACGCTCAGGGGCTCTGTGCACCGCAGAGGAGGGAAACGTTGGAGATGGAGAGACAGGGAGGAGGAGAGAGAGGGGGACAGAAAGCAAAAGAAAGCCAGAGTGAGTTCACAGCATACAAAAAAACCAGAATCTCGTTCAATCCCGCCTAATCACCAAAGCATTTGTTTGATGGCACAAACGTTTCTTTATTACAGCAACCAAGATCCCTGCCAGCGTGAAAGGCAAGATGCAGACAGCAGATGGGAGGCCATCAGTGTTTCTATGGAAATTAAAGGAAACCTCACAGAGACACTCCAAGATAAGCCAAATCCTAGGTCCTGTCCCCTCATGCTGACAGCCCCGGGGAGGTGCCTCCGCAAAGCCCTCATCCGTGACAGGACGGTGAGGGAACGAACCCATTTCAGGCTGTGAATCACAGCCAGCTCTCTCCGAAAGGAGTTTGCAGGTACAACCTGCGGCTTCTGGTGCTTTAAATCAGCCTCGGGACGAGCTGCCTGTGTCTGGAGTGTCCGTGTGTTAGTGCACTGGAAGCACCTAACTCAGGAGCCCAAAGTCAGTGCAAATCCTTCAGGTTTGTGAAGGACTTAGGCCACCCCTCTAAGCCTGAAGCAGGAACAACTCTTTTTAAGTCACTGCTGGTCAACATAGAGACAAAGTCTCCTTTGCTCACACCAAAGTCTGCCCAGGGCTGGTATCGGACACAGGGCAAAGGGAGCACACTGGCAAGGTGCGGGGAGAAGAGCATCAGGTGGAGAATGGCAACAGGAGAAAGGCAAAGGAGAGTCTGTGCTGCCGAGCGAGGGAGACTAGTTATCCCCGCGGCAGAAAGAAGTAAAGGAAGTTACCTGTGCTCTCTATTGCTAGCTGATCTTGACCAAAGTGAGAATCCAGGCAGCTCGTTGCAGAGGGGATTGGTGGGGAGCTCCGAGAACGACTGGCGTTGTCTACTTCACCCCCATCCAAGTCATTGTCGGCATAATCCCTGTGGAAAAAGAGAGAGAGCACTGCCACCACCTGTTAAGCAGAGAGATGCAGGCAGGGAAAATGGTGACTGAGATGAAAACCCATCAACAAATAAAGCAACAGGACTGCAGAGACCTCACCAGAATGAACGTCTATTCCTTCTTGGTCTGTAGAGCAGAGTTTGGACTCTGCACTGAGGCGACCGCGGTTAACTCAGCATGGCTAAGACCAGTCCACAATAAACCAGAACGGGCTCCGTGGCTTTCCAAAACAAAGAGCTCTGCCCCCCAGCGCTCTCCGAGCCTCAGCCCCTTCCGTACAGAAATAAACGGGCAAATGCTCTTCCCAGGGAACAGCCTGCTTCATAGGATGACTGCAGTGGGTTGTGACAACGTTAATGTGCCAGCAAAGAGCAAGCGATGAGAAAATATCTTTCCACCCTGGGAGGATTTGAGATTTCAGGTATTTTCCTGTCTTGCATCAGAATAAAAAAAAAAAAAAAGAAAAAGAAAAAGAAAAAGAAAAATCTAAGACTTCCCCTAATGTTTTTAATTGATTCAATTTAAATATTTCATTTTGACCTTTTAAAACATTTCAGTTTTAACCTTTTTGAAAACTATTTTCTGTAATTAGCATAAATTTCAAAAAGTGAAGAATTTGCCTCAAAGGGTGGCAGCAGGGAAAGACATTAATTCAGGCTCCAAACCACCAGAAACAGTGTATTTTTGAACTTAAACAGCTCCCTTCCCAAAACCTCACTGAACTGCATTATTTCCTGAGATCAGCCTTGAATCCCTGATCCTAATTTTTGTGGGTTCATTTGTCTGAAACAAAACAGTATTTTTCTCACACGAGAAAGTCGACGTCCAAGCAAATAATTCCTTTATCTTCCCCTCCCACACTAACAGTGTTTATGCTCTGAGAATATCCAGTGCATCCCTTCACGCTCCCACCCAATAAACATCCTAGAGCAGGAAGCGCAGTGTTTTAAGCGCAGGTGCTCTGCAGCAGAAACCTTCGCTGGTAGGTTAATATTACTAATTTTAGTGTGAGAATATTCCACGCACGTGGCTCCAGGGTGGAGGACGTACTTCTTCCTTCCTAAACGAGTCTGCTGAGTGAAGTAGTCATAGCGCTCTGATTTTTTCCACATGTAGTAATATTCCACACACTCGCCCACTGACCGGGTGCGCACCTGAGGAGAAACATCACAGAAAGCCATGCATCAAAATGGATCTCACGGAGCAAGGGCTATTCTCCCATTTAATCAGGACAGAAAATCAAGTGCGTTACGGTAGTTTATATTGCTATGGATACATCTAGGCTGCAGAACGGAAGCACAGACTGAGATTTCCAAGGTGGTAATCGACCAGAGAAAGAATTCCCCACAGTGCACAATTGTTTTTGCAGACCCCAGTGTGGGTTCACACACGGTACGTTCGTGCAGGACTTTCCTGCGCTTCTAGTAGCACACTTAACATCAAGAGAGCAAACCTGCATCCATTTTTGCTGGCCAGCGTCAGCATGCCCACAATTAATCAGCGGTAGAACTGGACTCTCTGGTTCTGCCAACTCCCAGCACAGCAGCATATGTTCTGAGGCCCAGCTCTCCCTACAACAGCATCTTTCGTTCTAGAGGACCCCAGGGGACTTTACAAAACATCCACATGCTCAACTCACTCATTCACAGAAGTACTGCAAGGGCTGAGAGTTTGGAAAGAACTTTTGAGACTCCAGAAAGGGCTAATCAGTAATTAACTGACATCACTCATGCAGGTCAGTGTTGTTTGTGACTTCTCCCACCTGGAAAATAAGGCAGAGCAGGGCAGTGAACAGCCCATCACCTGCGAGCATGAGTCAACACAAAGCCTGGGATGGGAACTCAGCAGTCCTGAACTTCCTGCATTAAGCGAGGCTCAAAACGTACCTCTGGTGCAAGTGCACGTGCCTCCTTCCCTGTATCTTAGTGGGACGCTGGGGTGAGCGCTCTTACCTTGTTTGCTTGGATAAGATGGAAGTTTTTCCCATGGACCCTGAAGCCATGTTCAAAATTTCTACATTCTTCCTCACTCCAGGCACAAAGCTCATCTACAGTAGAAAGAAAGAGGAATTGGAGATGTACAGAAAGAGTAACTCTAGGAGTTACACCTGCCTTGATGTTTGGGGTAGAAGGCAAATATGGGGGGTTCTCACCTCTGATAACCTTCACGTTGAACCGTAACCTCCGCAGTGCCTCTTCTGCGTTGAAGTTGCATTTAACCAGTTCATACAAAGCCTAGGAAACAAGAAAATCCTGACAGCACGTACCTGAGCGACGTACCACAAAGCAAGCTGCTCGTGACTCACGTTGGTCTCGTAAAACCTATTTTTCCCAGGAGCCATTTTGCCACTCACTGCAGCCTGACCATCAGCACTGATGATTCCACTTTTCAAGGCACGGGATAACAAAGCCGAGGAGTGAAAAGACGCAGTTCTACCAGCGGCTCTGCAGATTACAGGTGTGCCTGTGCGTTCCTGCAGACTTACTGGGAGAACCTAAGCTGGCTAGCTTAGAGGAAACACAACTGCTCTGAAGTTTCTTAGACAAACGTTTGGTCTGTGGGCTTCAAAGAAGAATTAAAGGACAGATCCAAAAGGATGTTCCTGCTGCAAGCTCTGGCTCAGAGAGTTTGGGATACTGCAAGAATATAGTTAAAACAGTACCCATTCTCTCTTTGCCCAATCTGTTACAAGCTTTCCACACATATAGTTACTGTGTTGGAAGAAAAGTACTTCCTAGGCAGGCTGGTGATCCCATCTACTACAGCCTTTTCCAGGCTTCCCAACAGGAGCGTGAACACCACAGCCAAGAAGCACACCCTCAGCTCTCCACGAAGCAGGAGTAGAGGCTCACGGGAGTCAGGTCTCGTTCTCGTTTCACTGGGTCTCTCAGTCAGCACCTCCATAGGAAATGTTGCATTATTACACCAGCACCAGGCTGCAAGAAGCTCCCACGCTTACCTGTTCGTTGTCCTTCACCATCTCTCCTTCCGGCAGGTTGCTGCTAGATAGCTCGTCCCATCGCCGCTTCACCGCACGGTACAGGAACTCTTCGACCTCTCTCTCAGGGAGTATGTTTGGGTCCCAAAGCAGCTGATCTTCATTCTCGTAGGCTAACAGAAAAAGCACTGCAATAAGCTCATCAGAGAAGGCTGCTGCTTTTGAGAAACGGTCTGCATGTACATGCACAGGAGAGACAGAAGGAGGAAGGAAATCTTTGCTTGGTACACGAGCCTGGCACTAGAGATGACAGCCATCTGTGTGAAGGTACTGCATTTTCCCTCTGATTTTGGAGGCAGATAAGCTTAATACTCTTTGTACCCCTTTTAGAACCTTGCTCAGCTTGCTTCCACTTCTTCAGAAGGGTTGGTTGACAAGGTTTTTCTTACCACTTTCTCAAAGATCGTTGCTTTGATTCATTAATCCTGGCACTTACAAAACCCTAGGTTCTAAGGCATCTTTTCCAGCACGGAGTAAACAAAACGAGTGGGAGGCAAGGGCAGCTTTGAGCTACAACCCTGGCCTGGGCGCAAGACCTTCTCCCTGTCCTAGACACAAAACTAAGCACCTGCAAGGCTGTCCCTCCCCTGCGATAGCTGGTAATGCTCCTCCGTGAGCTGCTCCACCCACACAGAATAGCAGGAGCACACTGCATCACTAATTGATTCTTGCCCCTTTCAGCTTTCAAGGCTCTTCGTCCATGAGAACACCGCGTAGAACAACGCAGAGAGATGCTGAAGTAAAATCACAGCACAGAGGAAAGCGAGAAGAAAGACTGCAATAAAAAATAATCAGAAATATTGAGATTTTTCTATTCAGATAAAAACATTAGCACCCTCTGCACTTAACTTGTTTCTACAGGCAGAGGAACCAACTCTTCTGCCCTGCAGAATCACTAAAATCAGGTTAGAGGCACTACAGACAGGGCACAGAAGACCCCCATCAGGACCTACTATCAGTTTCCTTTCATTTCACACCGATGCAAACATACAGGTTATGGAAAACGCTCGCTAAATCTCTGGTCTTCAATACAGAAGGCTGGGAGCACTGGTACAGTAACAGTGGAAAGTTCTGAGAACTGTATTGGGTAAATTCAAAACAGTACCTGCAAAATTGGTAACTTATCTCCTTTAGCTAATTAGCTTAGAGTCTGCTAGGATAAAAGAACTAGGGAGGAAGCAAGGAATTTCTAGAGACCTTGTTCAGAAACTCCACAAGCTGGTGCTGGTATTGCACCAGTTACCAGACACAATCTGCACATCGAGGCAGCTCCATCTACTCTGCAGACATCCCATCCAATCGGAAGCTGAGCAGCTCCAGGGGACACTGAATGAAAACAACTCCGGCTACTCAGGTTGGAGGGGACTCTGAGCAACCTGATCTGGTTGGAGATGTCCCTGCTCCTGGCAGGGGGGTTGGACTACGTGGCCTTTAAAGGTCCCTTCCAACCCAAACCATTCTATGATTCTAACACACCAGAGAAAAATAAGTGAGAATATCTCCAGAAGGGTATTCCTTCTCTTTGGCTGCAGCTGAGTCTCTCTCTTCCAAACCTGTCACACCAACCCAGTTTTCTCTCAGCTTCTTAGCTCCTGCAGCGGGATCACCAGCCCTATTCAAACAGGCTAGCTTAAAGCTAAGCTCAGGTGTAGCTGTAAGTTTTGGTGTCAACACTGAGAGGTGCCAAGCCTAGAGACACAGAGCAGAAACGGTGAACCAGATGCCCTGGCCAGCAGCCCTACATCCAAAAAAACCACGTAAAGCAGGTTGCCTTACCTTTTTCACCGTGCCTGTTTAAGTGGAGTATGGGAACAGTGGCTTGGTACTGAGGTCCAACCATGATCTCCTGAAATATCACCACAGAGAAGCGGGTAAATTGAAAGAGAAAACGCTCCACGTAGGCACTGAGGTGTACTTCATGGCTTGGGGACTACGACACCACGAGGCAGATTTATATATCGGTAGTCCTCGCTGTCGCTATTACTTCTAGGGAACCCGGACTATTTTATAGGGTAACTAAAAAGATTTACTGCCAGCCAGATGATACTTTGGGGACCGCAGGCATTTACATAGTTTTAATGTTAAAGATATAGGGGCAAGCAGCTAAGGCTGGAGATAAAGAAATGCAGAATCTCTTCTGCAGCCTTCACAACCAGGATGAATTTGGAAGCCTGCTCCTCTCTTTCGTGTGATGGTTCCCCCTCAGTAAACCCTGCTGGGAATACTGCACAGCATTTCACCTTTATAGTGCTACAGAGTGCAGTTTTAATTTACCGAGGCACAACAGCATTTTCTGTATCTGAAGCAGAAGATAATTTCAGATACAGGATTCAAGATCATATTTAAAAAAAACCTCTTGTAACCCACATCTGCCACCACCTTCCACAAAATGCAAGGCGCTGAGCAAAAGAAAATAAAAGAAAGAAAATTTATTGGGGAGATAATCACAGCGCTTTGTATTAGCTCCCCTTCTCAATGCACTCAGATCATTTACCTTCTTACACTCATTAGATGGGATGGAATCTTCCTCCGAATCCTCAGCCATGGAGGAAGCACACGGAGATGAACAGGGCTCTTTGTCTTCATCAGCAAGGAAGTTGTTTGCTTTGTGGGAAAGGAAAAGATCTGTAGTTATGAAATGTTTGGGTTTTTTTTTTCTTCCTACTGTTCTGTGTCCCCTCTCCTTCCCTTCATTTTCTGTCCTAGTTACTTTCAGCATGCTCCTCAGCCACAACTTACCCAAATTTTAATTTTCTCCTTTTAAATAAAAGGATTTGCACACTTGCCACATGAGTGGCGCCGACCAACCCAGGGAGCTCAGACTCCTCCATTTTGCAGGCTAGCAAAAGGAAAAAGGCACTTGATGCTGAGTTTCTCTCAAGCACTTTGGCTTCCGGCATATTCCAGTATTTCGGAACTGCCACAATACATCACAATACTACTCTTTCAGACTGCAATTACAGCAAGTCGCAAACCAATTCTAATTTTCTCAATGTTATGAGTTACAGTTACAGGCTCTTCTCTCCTCACCCCACCGCTCATCCACGCTCTATCACGCCCCAACCAACGCTTGGTAACACCATTGGCACTCAGATTTATTTGCAACCCCCAGAAGGAAAGTGGAAAAACTGATGTCAGGAAACTTAGTGACAAAATAAAGAAAAACATTCTTGCCCTATTCTACACATCACATCTAAGTAAAAACCAATTACTTAGAAATTAGTGACACATACAGCCAGGCTGGTTTGGGAATAGGTCCGACGCATCGTGGGATGTGACGGATGGAGTCAGATCATCAGCTGAAGACTGTGTCTCCTCCTCTTCTTCCCCTGAAAGCAAATCCTTCGCTATTTGTTCCTTTTAACAACAACAAGAAAGTGAAAAATATTTTTTAATTAAAAAAAAAAAATTTAAAGGAGGGGGGCAGTGAGGCCTAGACTAAAGCATTTCTGGCCAAAGGTGTCACATCTACAAACCTCCTCACCCTCCCACATCTTCTCCAAAGACAGGTTCTCTCTCACACTCCCTACCAATCCTAGATTATTATAAGTGGCCCTTTCTGTAGAGCTCCACCCAGAGCAAATATCTCAAAGACCCTGGAAGGAAAGAAGAAAAAAAAAAAAAAGCTTTCTACAGACTTTAGCTAGAACAGGAAGAGCCATAGCTTCAGCTGGGAAGATACAAACCTCCCTTGACTCTCCACAGATCCACATCTCTGTGTAAAGCCTTGTAACCCAAGTTCCATAAAGACTTCTTACAGTGTTCTTTTTAAAACAGCTATCCATTCTCCACTCTCCTCTAAATGCTTTAAATTCAACTTCTGCACCTGGTGTTCCTCACTGGGACACCAGAACAAGGCGAGCCCCTTCCCCTGGTATTAATCAAACCCCAGCTGAAAAGAGCTACTAGGTATCTCAAGCTCCAAGACCTACAGCAACCTACAGCGCAGGCTAGAAGCATACACCCAGGCAGACAGCTGCTCTTACCTTATCCAGAGTCATATCTGGGAGATTTGGAGTAATATCATTGCTCTCACTGTCCTGCTCCGAGATGGGATCAGACGCCTCATAGCCATAAAGTGCAAGCAGCTCCTCAAATGGCATTTCACTGCTCTGAGCGAAAGGAGGACAAAGCTTCATCAGGAATGGAACAATCACCGAGCACAACACCGGCTGTAGTGAACACAGAGATACGCGGGGCAGTCAAGGCAGCTCTGCGCTTCTCAGGGCTCTGAACCGCCTCGGGTAACGCTGCGTAACGCAGGAGGCATGGTCTGTCAGGACCCACCACAGCCTGTTCTCAAAGGCATGGAGAAGGAAGAAACTTTCACCTCAAAGCAATATGGCCAAGGGCACTTTAAAAATCTATTTCTTTTTATACCAGATTTAATGCTGGGGAAGAGATGCCAGACAGCAGGACTGTATTTATACTGAGGAAGGGAAAGAGCAAATCCCTGTTTTAGTCTTGTGCCTGACCTGAAGCAGCAGTCTCTGTCACTAAGAACACGCTTTGTGTCCCACTGAGGCCTTCGGGGGGCCCGCCCAGAAGAGGACCACGTCACCCCATCTTCATGGTTCCTCCACTGTCAAACGGACACTGCATATACACCCAACAGCCGACGGCTCTTCAGCACGGTGAGCGAAGGCCACCTCGGCAGAGGAAAACTCCCAAATTTATTGCTATCACCTGTTGTCACCCAACTTCCCATCCAAATTCAAACCTAAGACGTGTTGATGGGTGCACTGCCAGCTGAGCAAGCAAGTCAGAGTTTCTCACAAAGATCTTTGGTACCACAACTGTCAAAGCAAATAAGGAAACCCAGCAGGTAACTTCCCTTCCCCTCCCTCGCTGCCTTTACCTGAGAGGCACTGAAACTCTTCTCCAGCTCTTCTAAAGATTTCTGCTTCTCCTGAGTGTCATCATCTTCTTCCCTTTCTTCCCGTACGCCATAGTTCTGTGAAAGGATCTCTGCTAGGTTCAGTCGATGATCAGCTGAGCCCATTGACACAACTGCAGGGACGAGAAGAAGTCGGATATTAGCACCACCCCGGACTGATTCTTCGGATGCAGCAAAGCCTGGGATGACCTTTCCTCGTGCGCGTGCAGCCACGATCAGCCAGAGGAAGAGATCAGGCAGAAAGGAGTGAGAGGGGCTGGGGAACACAACTGAAAGAAGTCATTCCACGAGTGCTACATTGCAAAGCCTGCTCCTCTGCACTTTCGAGTCCCACAACCAACTGAAAGCTGAATCTGAAGCTTTTCTGAGTATTTGTGTCTCTCTCTCCTGACTGGATTCACTAGTATCATAACACATGAAGGCACACTGCAGCCCTCCCTTTGCCTGAGGCATTTTTTTTTGGATAATTACCCCTTAGTGCAGGAACAGGCAAATGGACACTTGTAGGAGCTTGGGCATCTTTAAGACTTTCCTCCTCCGTCAAACGGTACGGGAATCAACCAACAGGTTCGGAAGATGTTGGTAGGAGAAGGGAACAGATCACAGGAGCCTTGTTTCCCCTGGAAACCAGCCCAACAAACAGAAGCATACTTAAACTGCGGCTACCTGCTGCACTCTGAAGGCCCGGCTCTCCAGGACATAGACTGTGGGCTGGGTACGGCACCACCCTTGGACTCTGCCTGCCAACCGAGGCCTTCAAGGAAAGAGAAAAATACGGCTCAGACATCTCTTCTTAAAGACGTAACGTGCCTCCAGCCACTTAACCCCACCAGCAAATGCAATTCATTTCATTTCAAAGCAAAAGTTAACAAAAACCACACGGGGTAGAATTAGAAACTGCGCTGTGCAGAAAGAGCTCCAGTCAAGCGCATCCAGCAGCTCTCCCAAGCCTCCTCTCCTCCAGATTCACCACCTTCCCCTCAGTCTCTAACTGCATACGGTGGTGTTTCCATTTTATCTTCATCACTCCACTCATTATTTATCCTTTTACCAGTTTAAGACTCCGATCCTTATGGCTTACATTTTCTTGTAAAAGAAGGACTTTGACCCTAAGCCATTATTCTAAACACACGCACCGTGACGGTTTGAACACGGCGTTTTTATGAACCGACCCGCTCTTCGGAGAGGCAATCGGAAGCCACAACACGCTGGCTTCTCCCTAGTGCCTCACCGCATCCTCAGAGGAGCGAGCAAGGAAATTTAGAGCTGAGCAGGCAGCCAAGGAGCGCGGTAGGACTGCGAGTGGCACAGGTGAGCTGGGAAAGGGTGAGACAGGTAGACACTGAGAACAGGCACCTGCTTTCTGGCACTGAGGGCTCGGTCAGAAGTTCAGGCAGCAGTATGGGCTGGGGCCTGGAAAACAACCCAGGACATCTGCTGCTCCTTGGGCTGCCGCGCATGGAAATGCTGCTCATCAAGTTCAGCCTAGGTAGGGAGCAAGCAGGTAATTAAGCAATGCCTTCGGGTGACCGAGAGCAGCCGACTGCAGAAGAAAATCACAGCGTCGGTCCCCCAGTCACCAATGACATCTTTCTAAGGTCCTCAGCCATTCATAATCTCAGCCGTGCGCCATCACTCCACACTTACGCAGTGGGAGCCAGGACACCTACAATGCTGCGATACGAGGCTCTTACAACTTCGTTAAGAAAACATAGTGCAGCTTCACATCAAAATTTATCCTCTTACGATAAAGCAAGGTACGCATCAAAAAAGCCACCCCAGACTTTGGGTTCTGAGTTAGTGCCTTTGGGCAAATTCCGTAACTACGAGAGAGGCAGCGATTTTCCAGGTACAATTACCACTACGATAACAGTTGGCCTGGGAGGCAGCAGGAGATGTTGCCCTATAAGAGAAGGACCGAGAGGGAGCAAGGGGAAGGAGCTGTGAAGCAGCTGTGGAATTCTTGCTCCTTCCTCTACCAGGACCGGTGAAAAGAGGATGCCTCTAGTCCGGCTGGAGCACACGCTGTCCCCTGTGTCTGATTACTAGCAGCAAGACAACTCCACTGGAGACTGCTCTGTCTGGCTGCAGACAGAGCCCAGTGACTGCGCACACTAAAAGAAAAGAGTTTATGGGATAGTGAAAGGAGAAGGGGACAGAAAGGATTTGGACAGCCTCCATTTTCAGGACGGTCATACTGGGAAACAGCTTTGTAACTGGGCCTTGCTGGAACATGATGAAGTACAAAACCCTCTTGGATAAATCCTTCCAAGCAACCAACCCCAGTTTCATGGAAAGGATAAGGGTGTGGTCTACGCTTGGTCTACGTGGATCTGCAGAACTCTCTTTCCTGAAACAATGCTCTGCGTATCGATTGTGCCTCCTTCGCACAGGGATCAAAACAGAGCTGCACGCAAAGGATCGTGACAACAAAGACTGAAAATGTGGATGGACTGGCTTGAAAAGATGTCAAGAATACTTCAGGAACCATGAGATCTTATATTAATGACCGGGTGCTGAAACAAAGAGTAATGGTAGGACAGGATGATAATTCAGTAACGAATCACAAGTTTATTTCCCCGAAGCAGTAATGTGGCGTCAGAGCAAGTGGGAACTGCTGTGAGCTAGAGTCACCCTGAAATAACCAGCACTGCTGTGTCTGGGCTGAGAAAAGAAGAAACTTGTGACAGACAAAGCAAATGGCCCATTCCACCTCCAATTTACATCTGTTTGAAACCGAATGGTCCCTCAGATTGTCTAGCAATCAAGATTACCACAGAAACAAGTCAAAGGAGCAGGGGAGAATAGCAGGTCTGGCTTCAGAATGCAAGTGATGACAGGGAGAATATTCCCGATGACACCGACTGTCAACGCCACGTGACAATCGTTGGAGTTGAGACAATCGTTGGAGTTGCTTCGTTGGGAAGCAAGGCAGCTGTAGTCCCACACTTGAAATCCAAACGTCACACGGGAGGCAGAAAACGTAACATGTGTCAGAAAGACAGCAGGAACACCAAGGCACCACCAGATATCTCCAGAACAAGAACGGTTCTTGGCCAAGGCGCTGATGCTCCTGTTGCTGGTGCCAGTTTCGGTCACCAGGAAAGGTCACACTGGTAAACTCCACTTATTTCGACAGTGCAGCACGCTGCTGGAAAATGGCTCCTACAGCCACAGGCCATCTAATCACACAGGGGAAAAGGGAGATGAAATTCCTTTAATCTCGCTTTATGTCTCCCAGCAGCTGCTCTCCTTCTACTCCTTTCTGCTTCTCAGGCATGAGAACAACTCTCCTCTCAAAAGCGACACAGAGGTTGACCAGTTACTCACTCCCATGTTTGTATTTTTGGATGGCTCCAGCGCTCCCTCCTTAATTCCAGGCTCAAGTTTTTGAACACGGGGAACAACGCAACAGCCGTGTTTTACAAAAGGCAGGTCGAGGAAGAGCCTGAGCTTTTTGCACTAAGCCGTTTTCCAGTGCAAGGCAGATTGCGTTTGTCCAGAGAGAAAACCCTTCAGGCTGAAACCACTCTTGCAAGACAGCGAGGAAAGACAGAGAGGGTTTCCCTTCCCAGCGTTACTATTTTAACAACTAACGCGGCTTCCTGAGCAAGTTAGTTTAGCATGGATTTCAGACTCAGTGAGAGAAGCATTTCTTGAGAGTCACAGAACGGTTTGGGTGGGAAGGGACCTTAAAGCTCACCCAGTTCCAACCCCTTGCCCTGGGCAGGGACAACTTCCACCAGGCCAGGTCACTCACAGCCCCATCCAACCTGGCCCGGGACACTGCCAGGGATGGGGCACCCACAGCTTCTCTGGGCAACCCGTGCCAGTGCCCCACTGCCCTCGCAGGGAAGAATTTCTTCCTTGCTCTAGGGTCTCCATACTACTCGACTCAGGTCTATTCTCTAGGAACTCCAGCCGTAGCCAGAGGGAAGTGGAATGGATGGAAACGGATTCATCCTGTAAGCTACGCACCTGAAAGAGCAAAAAATTAACAGAGGACAAGCACCTCCTACGCTGCTCCGGAAAATCAGCGCCCCAATCGCACACTGCTGCCACATCACAGCAGAGATGCTCCGCAGTTCAAACCTCACCGGCAGGACAGCGGCAGCTCCTGGATCTCCCCAGGACGGAAACCTGCGCGCGCAACAGCAACGTGGCGCAGCGCGCCAGAGCGGCACTTCAGCACATCGCCACAGCCCAACAACGTGCCAAAGTAACGCTTCGGCACAGGCGAGTGCAGCGCCCTTGGTGCTCCACCAAAGGCGGCAGCGAAGACCAAACCATTCCGGATGGGACGAGGGGCAGGCCATACGGCAAATTCCTCAGGCAAAATGCTGGAATACCCTGAAAGCAAAGCCCTGCCACCGAACAGAAGTTGTCTCAGTGAGCGGTGTTCCAAGATCCCGCGAGAGAGCAGCCAGCTACCTCGATGTCTTCCCAGCGCCCTTTTCCCTCGTCGTGGTCACCGCAAGAATCTTGTGATGGAAATGAAGCGTGGATATCCCACGACAACCGTACCAACAGGACAGGGATGCTTCAAGGAGGTGTCAAGACCCGACAAGGAACGGCATGACCAGCCATAAGCACGGCAAAGTGGCGGCGGTAACATTTTGGCACGACGCACCAAGACGTTGCGACGGGAGCAGCAGCACAGGCGTCCCAACCCGGCACCAGAGCACAAGCCCCCCTTGACCACCTGCCCCCTTGACAGGACAGTTCTCCCAGTCCCAGACACCCAGCCGAACCATTCCCGCTGCCTTCCCCAGCCCCCTGCCATTCCCACGTTCCCAGTCTCCGTGCTCTCCCGCTGCTCAGGCCCTGTCACTCACCTCCAGACTCTGCAAGCCCATTTCAGGATCTCCACACCCCTCTGACCCCGGCTCCCAGCGACCCCGACGCTGTCGGACCCCGCTGTGCTAAAGCCCCGGGGGCTCCCGCTTCACGCTCTCTCCCCCAGCCTTCCGGACCCCGCGGCAGCAGCATCCCTCGCCAGGCCACGGGCGGAGGCGCCGGGCCCCCGGCCCACAGGCCCTTTAAGCGCTTCTCCCGGGCGCCCACGGGGACCCCTCTCCCGGAGGCCCGGCCACGGGCCCTCCGCCGCGGGCAGCCCCCGCTGCCGCGTCCTCCGGCGCCGCTCCCCGGGCTCGGGCGCTGCCCTCCTCGGCTCTCCCGCCGGGTCCCGCCCAGGCACCCCTTCCCCTGCCCGGCCCGGCCCTGGCGCCCCCCGCCCCGCTGCCGCCCGGGGCCCCCTCGGCCCGCGCCGCCCCATCCAGCCCGCGGCCGCAGGACCCCGGCCCTGCGCGGCCCCAGGCTGCCGGGTCCCGGGGAGCCCCCGGAGCCCGCGCTCGGCCGGGGGAGGCCGCAGGCCCCAGGCCCGGCCCGGCGCGACCCCGCCGGCGGCTCGCTCACCTCCGCCATGGCCGAGCGCGAGCGGCGGGGAGGGGAGGGGGAAGGGGGCCGCGAGCCCCGGATGCGGCGCCGGCCGCTGATTGGTTGCGGCGCCGCGAGGGCGGGGAAGCGCCGGGGGGGCGCGGCGGGGCGGGCGGCGCGGGGCCGGGTCAGGGGGCGGGGTCAGGGGGCGCCGGCGGCGGGGCCCGGGGCGGAGGCCGGGCTGGTACCGGTCACGGCGGCTCCCGGGGCGTCGTTCGGGCCCAGCGCCGCTGCCGTCACCTCCGCGAACCGGCGGGGGGCCAGCCGCCGCCGTCTCCTCGCGCGGGCCCCCGGCAGCGCTCCCCGGGGCGCCGGGCCCGGTCACAGACCCGCGTCCGGGCCGTTGCTGGGAGGGGGCGGGCGGGGCCGGACACCCGCTGCTTCCGAGCAAGCGAACAGCGGGAAACGGGGGGCACACGTCCCCCGGCCCTCGCGTTGGGGCCGGCTTGTAGAAAGGAGATTTTTTAGGATTTTTTTTTTTTTTTTGCGATGCCGGTGTCCATGGAACCGCCCGGGCGGCCCCTTTCCACCGGCCGTGGCTGGCGGGGGCTGCAGCAGGCCCGGGAAAAGTCGGTGGCTGAGGAGGAGCTCCACTGGAGAAAGCCTCAAAGCCAGGTCACGCCCCAGAAATGACACCAGGCGCCTGTCGGAGGCCAAAATCATCCTCACAACCCCAACCTGCGCGTTCTTGAACACCAAAGTGAACGGACCACAAAGCCCAGGTCTGCAGGAAACAAACCTTCAGCAACCCTGGCTGAGCAACTCGTTGATAAAAAGTCACTGCGTCTCGTTTAGCGGTCACAGAAGAGGGAAATCGCGCTAGGAGCCCAGGCCCTGCCTTGCAAGGAGGGAAATGCAAACGCTATTTTGTGATTCCTTGCCGTGGCTGTGCCCGGAGAACACCAGAGGTGCGCTTACGGAAGCTGCTCGATGGATCTTTGCAGCTCTGTTTAACCGATGACGAGCCACACGCTTCCAGAGCAAAATCCTCCACGCGCTTCGTTCTTTAATGCCGCGCATCTCCAGGGCCCCCTGTAGCAAACCGCCCCGCCAGGGACCCCTTCCGTCCCCCGGGGACCCACAGCCGGCGCGCCAGCGCTTTCCTCAAGGCGTGCGTTGGGTTGGCAAGACACACGGCTACGTTTGGCACCAGATCTCACCGTTTGACCCGGTCCAGTAGATCATGGTTGAGGTCAAGCTGCTGCCTCTCAGGCTGTGAGCAGATCCAGCCGCGACGCTGCGCTGGCGGAGGCTTTAGTGCTCGGTCGTTAGGAGTAACCCGGCAATTTGCTCTGCGTTTGGGTTTCGCTGGTGCTTTTGAGCTCAGGGAGCAAAGTGTTGTCAAGTGCTTCTGAAGTGGTGGTGGCCCTTGAGCTGAGAAGCAGAGCACTTCAGCAGGCCTTTATTCCTTCGCGCCGATCAGTCTAGCTCTTCTCAAAGGACTGACAGGTTGCAGATGCTGTTTATTCCTTTGAAAAAGTAACCTTCTCTCTAGCTTTCAGAGAAGTTTCTACAAAAACTGCTTTCTGCCTTGCTCCCAACAGTGCATCCAGGTGTTTTGTCAGCGTGAAAAGCGGAAAGGCCTGGATTTGGGGTCAAGACTTGCGGAGCATCAACTACTGCATGGCAGGAATTTCCAGGCCCTCTGCCTGTTTGCAGTTTGCTCCAGGAGCCGCCTTGCTGGTCCGCTGCCTACCCAGCATCATCGGGGAAGAGGTTCAGGCAGCCGCTGGGCCTGGTTCCGCACAAATCGCTGCGCCCCGTCCCGCGAGCGCTCGGCACCCGAACCCGCAGAGACCGCGGGCTGCGAGTTTGGGTTCACGCTCACACACCTTGCTGTTAGCTTTCTCTTGGTCTCGCTAAGGAAGCTTTGCTCTCCTGAACGTTTAGAGGGAAGGACTCGTGGCAGCAAATTTAATTCTTCATGACAACTGCCTGGCTCTACGTGTTATCTGCGTGTGGTGCCAGGAGCTCAGCTCTACTGACCCGGAGCCAGCTTCTGCTGTTTAATGATTGCAGTGCCAGCTGCCAGGCTGAGTCCCTCCGAGCGGCTGTGCTTCCCTGAGGGAGTGGTGAAACACTTCTCAGCAAACACTTCCCAGTATGTTTATTTCTCTCTTCGGAATTACCAGGTGCAGCGGTTCTCCATCCTGCAGCCACCACCGGACTCCGAAGACGGCACACAGCCCGTTGGTGGTGCCGGCCTGCAGAGCAGTTGGCGTGTGAGCAAAGGGAGCCCTGCGTCAGAGCAGGAAGTCAGAGATTTTAGCATCTGACAGTCAGTATTTCGAAATTTTGGAATACAGAGTGGCTTAGAGTCCCCCCAGGTGTTTGCAAGTCATGACACCCCAGGTCAAAACACCGTGCTGTTTTGCAATCGCTGCTCTGTGGACGAATATGACAAAACAAAGAGGGGTGAAGCGGCTTTGGCCGAATCCAGGGTCGATTTGGCTGCAAAACAGGGGTGGACCTAGGTCTTTCCCTCCTTTCTCCCCTCCGCCTATGCTCTGCCCGGGAAGCAATGCTGCTGCTTGGAAAAGCTTTACCGCCCTGAGACAAACAGCAAATATTTTTTTCACCTGATACGGTTCAGCAATGGGATGTTTAACCACAATAGGAACAAAAAAAATTCTGTCAGTACTGGGAAAGGAGTAGGGAAGGAGGGATTTGTGTGTGGATGTGTCCTGCTGCAGGGCAGGCATCCGCAGAGCGAGGGACGGTCTAACTGCAGAGGAGGCAGCAGAGCTGTGGCGTAAGCTTTGCCTGTGCAGAAACTCTTGGTTTGCTGTTGGTTGTGGCTGTCAACAGACGGAAGAACAGTGTCTAATTCTTCACGAAGTGGTTATGAATTAAGCTGTAGGGAAGAGTCTGTTTTCATGAATGCTAGATGGAGCTGTGCTACTCACAAATAACACACCAGCCCAGGTTTCAGGCAAGCGTTTACGCTTCTGAAACATGCAGGCGTCTCAGCATGGGGAATGCCCCCGTAACGTTCAATCAGATTATTACCGATCAAATCAATCAAATTATTACCAATCTTATCCTTCCCAGAGTTGACGGTACAAAAACCCTGACACAACAGCCTGGTCCAATTAAAAAATTCATCTTTCTGACAGTTACGAGGTCTTGGAAAGACAAAGTCTGGAGCCTCACCGCTCACGGCTTCTGGAAATGTCGTGCCTGCATTCGCATCCCAAATGGATGGTTTGTTCTCTTCCCTCCCTCCTGCAACGATCCCGAACTGTCTAAATTCATCTTCAATACCCTCTTGACAAACTCCCGATTTTACCGCGTTGCCATGGGAGTGGGCAATTCGGTGCACGCTGGGGATTCGCCCTGCAAGTCGGATGACGCCCAGGCTGCCATCCCGAGCGCTGGAATATCGGATGGCAGCGCAGGTACAGGCAGGGAGGTGTAACCGCTCCCTGACAGCCGTTCGAATAGCCCGTCAAGGGTCCGCAGTCCCGCGGCCTTCGCACCTGCCAAATAAACCAGCCGTGGGATGGTAAATCCTTTCAAGATGTCGACTTTCTGAAAAGGCCAGCGCCGAGAGGACAGATAAGGCACATTTTCTGTTTCCTAGCACGCTCCGCTGGTGTGATAAGAGCCGGAGTCAGAGCCGAGGGGAACGACAAAGCCGCGCAAAGCCTCTCCTGCGACAACAGAGGGACACGCCGCCAGCTCGCTGGCGTATCACGCAATACCCCCTCGACCTTCCCCGACTGCAGCCTCCCCGACAGACCGGTTGCTCTGCTGCTCATGGGACTGATCCTGCGTCCAGTGAAGTCTCTCTGTTTGAAATACACGCTCCTGCCCTGCAACGTTCGGCCCTACCTTAAAAAGACCTCTGTGGGTGCCCCATCCTGGGCTGCCCCAGCCCCACCCGCTCTCCGGAGCAGCCCCTGGGTGCTGGGGGCTAATCACAAAATTAAAAAGCTGTAATCAGGAGAGGATGCTCTCCCTTCCCCCTTCCCTCCCTAGCACTGCCCACAAGTGTTTCTCGTTGGTGTCAAATAATTAAAAGCAGGTGCTTCATTCCAGCCTTGATGAGGGGTGCGTGAGGCCAGCCTCACCTGGATTTGGGTCCCAGGAACCCCCCCATCCACCCAGCCGGGGGGCTTGATGCCTTCCAGCCTTGAGCCTGTCTCTGCCCAGGGTTCCTGGGTACCCCCTTCCCCCTGCGAACCCCCCCTCCCTCACCCTGCCGCCAAGGGAGCGGCCTCAGATGCTGCGTGCGGGGCTGCCCGCCTGCCACTCCGAGCTGGCGGCTCCAGGAGGGAGCTAAATGAGGCAGCGCTGATGAGGAACTCATTAATTCTGGGCCCTGTCAGCCTTACAGGGTGATAAAATGCCGCGTCCTTCTGGAGCAGCGGGATGCAGCAGCAGGGCTGGAAGGGAGTGGGGCCATCTGTCCTGCAGCCGTCCCTGCACCCCCCCCAATCCCGACACACATCTTGCATCCAGCCCCTCGTCTGCCCCCAGCAGATTGGGGGAGCGTGAGGGCCCCCCAGGAGGAACAAGGGGGCTGTAGGGTGGACGGGGCCCCCGCACGTGCGGGTTATCTGCTGGGTTTTCGCAGATCCTGCGTTCACCGTGGCCGGCCTGCGCGCGGAGCGTGTGTGACTGCCCGCCTCCTGGGCCCCGTGCGCCCGCGTGTGCCTCGGCGCGGCCGCCGTGCGCTGGCGTGCAAGCGTGTGCCGGTGCACGGGGTGGCACGTCTGCGGGGCGGCAACACGCGTTGCTCCAACCGTCTGGGCACCGGCTGGGGGCTCCCGCGGCAGAGCGTGCCTGGCAGTGCTCCTAATAAATTCAGCGTTGCCCTTCACATCAAACGGCCACGCGAGAAGGTGTTTTTCAGCCCCCTCTTTATTCCGTGCGCCAAACGCGCCGCTCCTGCGCCTTGCCCTTGCAAACATCTTGTTCACAGCTGCGGCTTCAAAAGGACCAAGGGAGAAGGAGGGGGAGGCTGTGGGGCGCGACACAAAGCCGGGGAGCGCGCTGGGACTGCCCGCCGTCACCGTCCTCCATCGGGGAGGAGCTGAGACCCCCCCCGGATGCAACCCCAGCTCTGCTCCCCCGGGATGCCCGCGGCTGGTGGTGCTGCTGGGGCCTGCCCTGTCTCCAGCCGCGTCGCGAGGCGATGCCAGACGCCTCTGGCAACGTCTGGGGCCAAATCGGGGCTGGCGGCATCCCGCAGCCGAGCGAAGGGGCGGGAGGTGGATGGAGGGCGAGGGGGCCTGTCCTGCTCGGCTGCCTCTGCGCCTCTTCCTCCTTGCTGTGCTCTCAGCCCAGCCCCATCCATCTTGCAGGGCTGAAACCCAATTACCATCCCGGTCGCCGGCGCGGGGAGGGGGGCGGCGCGGCAGAGATGCCCATTAGCTCTGGGGAATGGAGATGAAGCGATAGGAGCTCTAATGGCTTCTCCGCCGAGCCCTGATGTCAGCAGGGCCGCAGGGCTGGCAGGATGCTGTGAGCACGGGGGGGGGGCACCTCTGTCCCCCACCTCCTCAGTGTCTCCGGCTGCCCCCAGCTCCCCGCCCCGCTCGGTGCCACCTCTCCACCCTGATGCCATCCGTTGCGTGGTGGAGAGCCTGGCGAGAGCTGGAGACGGGTGCCACGGAGGGATGGGGAAGGGGACCCTTCTGCCCCGGGCAGACGCCAGCAGCAGCTAAATCCTGGTTTGCACCCCTTGCCAGGGATCTCAACGCAGATTTCGGGCCACGTGTGTCCAAGCGTGTTGCTTGCACGGCTGAAAACCACTCCAGCACCCACGGGAGCTGTCCTGAAGGGTGGCCCAGCAGCCCAGAGCTGTTCCCTCCCCACCCTCTACTGGTCCCACTGGCAAGAGGGGGGTTTGGCAGTGGAGCCTGCTGATCTCTGAAGTTTAATTAACCCCGTCTCCCTCCTGCGCAGCCTTCCCTTCCTCTGCTCAAATGCCACGAATGATCCTATGCAGATGCTAATCTGCAGAAGGAAGAAAAAAAAAAGACAAAAAAAAAAAAAAATTCCACATTTAATTGCAGAACATAAAGATATTACGGGGTCATTAAAACACCATGAATATGGAAATGAAATCCGCAGGCATCCGTGCAGATAATGGCAGGGAGGAGGGAGCCGCAGGTGAAACTGAAAGGTGGAAAGGTCGGCTCGGTCTGGATGCGTCGTTAACCCCCTGCTCCAAGCAATCTCCAAGGAATGGGGGGCATCTCGGGGGTCCCGGGGGTCCTGGCCTCACCCTGTGGGACCCGGACCGTGGTGCTGCCCGCGCAGGGGCCCCGGCTCTGGGGAGACCGGCCTCCGCGTGCAGCTGTGGGAGCCCCCAAAGGAGGCTGAAGCCCCTGCCGAGCCCGGTCTGCAGCTCGGGGGCCGACGGCAGCAGCGTGGTGGGCTCCGTCGCGCCCGCTCTGCCACGCCCTCGCACCGCTCCCGGCTGAAAACAGGCTCCCAAAGCTGCTCTGGGGGCAAACGCTACGGGAAAGGAGGGAGCTGGGGTGCACCTGCGACGTGGAGCCGTGGGACCCCAAGGCAAAGCGGAGGGACGCCGGGACGGTGGGGGCAGATGCGAGCTTTCGCTCTCCGGGGGCTCGTTCCCACCCTGGGGTGGCTGTGGGGCTCGTTAATCGGCTGATCCCAGCGCCTCGTCTCCCCTCCGCCGCTCCCGGCATCTCAGGAGCCCTCCCGCACCGCACGCCGCCGGGTCTGACACTGATGGGAGCTGCTGAGCAGAGAAGAAATTAATAGGGGCCTCGCTAATTGGAGCTAAGACACTGGGAACGGGAGACGGGGCTCCACGGAGCGTTCCCATCTGGAGGGCAGGGTGGCTGCAGCCGGAAAAGGGGGTGCCGTGGCCTGGACACCCTGGGCGCAGCCAGAGCCGGGAGAGTGGAGGGAAGAGGATGACGGAGAGCCTCGGCGTGCTCCGAAACCACCCAGAATTTCTGCTGCTGCTGGCATCCCGGCCTCGCCAGCCAGCTGCTGCCTGACGGGAGGGCAGGGCGAGGAGGGCAGCACCACCACCGGACCCCCCAGACCCCCTGGACCCTCTGGACGGCGCTGTGGGTGCTCTCCTTGCCGGGCTGCCAGAGCTCCGCTGCTCTCCCAGCAGCAGCTTTTGCCTCCGGGGAGAGCACGAGGAGGAGAAAAGCAGATTAGAGCTATCGCTGCATCTCCACGCGCCGAGCCGCAGAGCTAAATGTCAGATCGCGTCTGACACAGCGCGGGAGCGGGGAGACGAGGAGCCCCCGCGCACCCCTCGCCGGGGTGGGCGCCTCTCGGGGTGCGGGCGGCAGGGCTGGCGGCTAGGCACCCAGCTTTGCCGGGGAGTGGAGAGGGGAGACGGCCAGTTCTGGGGTCCCGCTGCCTTGTCCGGCTGGCGCAACCCCAGCCGAAGCCCCGGAAACTTTCCTGTGCTGGTTCCCATGGAAACGAGAAATTTGCTTCTCCCCAAAGTTGAGCTGGCTGCGAGGCTGCGGGGCCGGCAGAAGGCAGGGACGGGCAACAGGGCGATGCCTGCGCTCACCTGCCCACATCGAGCCCTGACGCCCGAGCCCCGCTTGGACCACCCGTTTGGTGGGAGCTACTGGTTCGGCCGGCACGGTGGTCCGTGCCTGTGGCGCGGGGGGTCGGCACAGCACGCCGCGGTGGCTTTCTTCCCTCGGGAGACTGGGGTGGCCTGACGGATGGACAGGGGCCGAGGAGGAGGAACACCTCCCGCCGAGCGTACCCCGTCATCCCGCGCACTTGGCCGGAGAAAACGAGCGGCTTGCCGGAAAATTACCAAGCCCTCGCTCCTGCCCCGGCGGTCCCTGGCGCGTGAGCCCCTGCGGGTGACGGCCGCACAGGGGGGAGCCGGCTCTGGGAAGGACACTTGGGGAGCGATTTGAGACCCGTCCATCAGCAATCAGAGGGCTTCGGCGCTCCGCTTGCCTCCCGCGGGAAGATGATGGCCCATCTGCTCTGATGAGAGGGAAAAGCTTTCGCCATCTTCCCAGCCCCAGGAGGCTCCGCAGCAGCGGCCGCATCCCCCGTGCAGGCGTGGAGCTGCTCTCCCGGCCGGAGGCCTCGGCCAGCGGGAGCCAGGGACTGCCCCGACCTTCCCACAGAGCGGGCACTGGGGACCAGGCACCGCAGCCCTGGGGTCACCAAAATCCTGGGGGCTGAGCTCCGGCAGCTTTTCCATGGGATAAATGTGGAGGAGACAGGTTTAGACAACAATGACTAAAACTAAGCTCCAGCAAAAATTAACTCCAAGCAGGGGAATGTTCCAGGCGCTGCCATTCACTGTCGGTAAAAATAAACCTGCAGGTTAAACACAGCCTTTTCCTCCTGGGTGCTCACGTGCCCGATCAGAGAGCTTCCTCCTAGTGAAATGGTTAAAAACCTAAAATCAAGCCCAAGCCCCAAGGTGTGGGGCATGGGCAGAGAGCGGCCCTGCTCTTGGGCGCCCGTCCTGCGCGGCCCCAGAGCACCGTCCCCGCTGCCCCAGCCCCGGAGCCGTGCGTGGGGGTGCCTGCGCCTGCCCGGCCACGGCCGGGGTGGAGGAGGGGGATGCAGGAGCTGCATGGCCGGAGTCGGGGTCGGCAGAGACCCAGGCAGCTGCTGGGGCTGCGCAGGCGGTGCCGCTCGCGGCGCTGGCACCGGTGCCAGCGGAGGGAGGCAGCTGGCGGCGCGGGCTGGCAGCCTCCCCGCAGCCTTCGCCCTCCCCGTGGGAGGTGTGAGATCTCGCACTTCTCTTCGCCCCCGTGCCGCCACCCGCTGCCCTCCCGCCCGTGGTGCCGTCGCTGGGGAGAGGTGACGCGGCTCCCAGTGCCCACTCGGGGCTGTTCCATGGGACGAGGAGGAGAGAGGATGCCACTGGAGATGCTCCCTTCCCCCTGCTGCTCCTGCACTCCAGCGACACCCAGCACCACGGTGCAGGAGCCTGACTCCTCCTGGCACGGGGCAAAGACCCCAACCCGCCAGCCCCATGGCCTGGCTCTGCCCTGCCCCGCTGGGCATCGTCCCCGGGGCGGGGATGGGGTCCCCAGAGCCCCTCGGCGCTGACGGACGGGGGACGTGGGCTGGGGACACCTCCCTAACGCTGTGGCTGGCAGCTGGCGAGCGCCCACTCGGCACCCGGGAGCTGGAGGGAGCCAGGAGCGTTGACTGGCGTCCGAGCCTCGCTGGAGACCTGGTGGGGCCCGTCCCTGTGCCCACTGAGGCTGGCGTGCCTCCAACCCCTTCTCCCGGGGCCGGCTCCCTCCCTTCGCCCGCCGCTCGCGCCGGGTTTTTAATTAGCGCTCCTCTGTATATTCAGATAGCGGGAGCCCGGAATGGAAATGTACAGGTGTCCCCTTGATCCAGTTTCCATGGTTGCCACATCGAGGTGGGGGCTACAGCTTTTTTTGTATTTAATAATTTCGTTACAGCGGCTTCCATCCGTCGGCAAAGGAGGGAAAGGGGGAGAACGTGGGGGAATAAAAAATGCTGGATGAGAAGGCCGCATTCCCGCGGCTGGGCTTGTTTGCTCTCATCCTTTTTGTTTTATTAAGCAAGCGCCGGTTTCCAAGATGCTCAAAGTCAAAGAGCTGGGTAACGAGATCGCAGCCCTCGCTGGCGCGGGGAGGACAGGCCGGGCAGCCATGCCGGAGCCGCACGGATGCCCAAGGGGCCGCCCCGTCTGCAGACCTGGCCTCGGTAGAGGAGCAGGATGGCGCTGAGCTGTGCCGGCGTGTCCCCACCGCTCCGCCTGTTCCCACATCCCTGTCCCCATCCAGCCTGCCCGTGGTGGCGTCCCCAGCGTCCCTCGCCAGGACGGCAAAGCTTCCCCGGTCCCAGCCTGCGAAGGGACCCCGTTGGCCCCGGCTCAGAGGCTGCTGGGGACACTGGGCTCCGGCACAGCCTGGGGCTGGAGACCCCGCGGCGTCCCAGGGCAGGAGGTCCCACATCCTCCCCCCGAGGAACCCAGCTCGTATTTGGGGACCCTTGTGCTGCGCTCGCTCCCGTCGGCCCCATCCTGTCCAAACAGGCAAAATCCACTCCGTTCACCGGGGGAGGGGGCAGTTTTTGCGCAAAGGGGGTTAAAAATAACGCGGAAACGGCACGAGCCCAGGAAAAATCTGCTCTCCTCGCGCCGCAGCGAGCGGCTTGGCTTGCCAAGTGCGTGGAAGAAATCCCCTCTCCTCCTCGCGCTGGCAACATCCCGCGCTGTGGCAGGCAAACGCACACGCGCCGAGCCACGGACCCATTAGTCACCAGTAAATGTTCTTTTTCTCTCCCCATTTGTTTCCCGTGAGCTTGATGTTTTCCTCTCCTGCTGCCCCGGCCTCGTTAGGCTGCAATTAAAACCAGGAATCAAAGCTGCATGGTGCAATTAAAACGAGGTGCGGGACGCCACGCAGGCAGCCGTCGCTGGGCTCTGCTTGCACGCCCAGCCGCCCTCATCTGCCGTCCCGCGCAGGGCCCTCCGGACACGCTGAGGGCCGCTCGCCACGCCCTTCCCCATGGTTTTCCTTGGGACCGTGGAGCAGAACCTGGAGCCGTCACGCTGGCTCACGTTCCCGTCCCAGCTCAGGGGATGGCCCGCGCTGTGCGCGCCCAGCTCCCGGCCAGGCGAGCGCGGCTCCGGGTGCCGCATCCAGCTCCGGCGCGGGCTGACGCCAGCCGGGGCCGCGGGACAAAGGCTCGGCCGCACCACCCGGCGGGAGCATTGTCAGTGTCCTGCGAGGCACGACGGCGAGCCAGCCGCGGGGCACCCAGGGCAGAGCGCGGAGGGGCCAGATCCTGACGCGGCAGGGAGGCATTGCCGGCGTGCTGAGCTCGTTCAACACACCCAGCCTTCCCCACCGGCGCCCGAGTCACGGTACCGCTCCATGAGGAGGGGGAGCTCCCCACGGAACAGGGCAGAGACCCACCACGCTCATCACAGGAATGCCAGAAACTCCGGTGTCCCCAAGGCATCGCCCTGCCGGGGCACGGCCCGCCAGCCGCCCCGCGTAGAGGCGGCCGCGGCTTTGGAAATATATAGTAACGAGGGAGCGCGGGCAGCAGCAGTAGCAAAGCATATGGTAGGTGTTGGAGTTTATTCCCGTCGGTGAGTGTCAGCAGCGACAGACGGCTGGGGGTGGCGAAGAGAGAAATTTTTGGTAGGTGCCCGTGCAACACCACCCTACGGACGCTGCAGCTGCGGCGAGGGCGGGCACCCCGACGCCTCCCCGCCGTGTGCCATCGCGGGGGCACCTGCACGCGCGGGGAACGGCGCGCGGCGATGCTCTCCTGGCGCCGGCGAGGCGCAGCCCGCGGCTGGCTCAGCACCTCCCCGTGCCCCAGGTACAAAAACCCCAAATAATTCAGCCTCTCCAAAACAAGCGGAGCCACCTGAGCCCCCTCCATCCCGGCTGAAGATCGCCTGCCCGATCCGGAGGAGGATCCGAGGGGGGCGAATGGCTGCTCCCTGTTCCCCGGGGGCTTTCGGCGAATCGGCCCCGGGGCCAAACCCGCTCCCACCGCGCGACGCCTCTGCCGGGAGACGCCGCGGGCAGGCGGCCAGCGGCAGTGGGAGGGGAACAGATTGTCCGCAAAAAAGCGCGTCAGTCCCGGAGCAGCAGCTCGGAGCAGGATCTCCTGGGGATTTTTACCCCGTTTGCTTGAGCCTGCTGGGAGGGTTTGGGGGGATGGGGGCATCCCCTGCACCGCTCCTCTAGGGTCCAAGAAGGGGGGTGCCCACGCTGGGTGGGACGCACGGCTTGTCTCCCGCCAGCGGGTCCCTCCTGCGCTGCCCGGAGCGGGACGGGGAGCCAGGGCTGCCAAGAGGAGCGTGACGGCAGCCGGGCTACCGGCAGCTTCCCCCTGCCCCTACAGCCCGAGCCAACGTCTGCTCAGCGAGGCGGGGATGGAGCCGGGCTGCGGCACCCGGAGCGATGGCGAGAGAAGCCAGGAAACCCCGAATTGGGGCCAAGGCGCAGGCAGCCCAGTTCCAGGACACTTCCCCAGCATCCTCTCCTGGTTTAGCAGCTCCAGCCCCCCCCAGGCAGGCGCTCACCCCAACACACGTCCTCTCCTGGCACAGGTGAAATAAATACTCGCCGAGCGGCCGCTCACCTGCTGCTCCTCGTCCTGCTAATTGCGGTGCTCTCACCTCGCCCCGATGTGCTTGATAAGATTAGTGATTACAGAAATCTCATCCGGCAATTGGATTGAATTGGGAGCTGCGTGAGGGAAATTGGGCTGAGCCGCAAATTACAGCCTGGCAGCGGCGAGATGGGAGGTTTTGAATTTGTGTTTTGACGTATCGCTCGGGGTAACCTCTGGCTTCGTCGCGGGTGCGAGGGGCGCTGGGGGTTTCGCTCTCAGCGAAGGACGCGCTCGCTGTTGCGGGGCGGGGGATGGCGGGGTGACGGGCCCTGGGCTGGGACCCCGGTGTGGATGAGTGTGGCCGGCGGCATCTCCCAGGCGAGCTCAGCCCGCCGGAGCTCCTGCCCTCGCTCTTCTCCGCCTGGCAGCGGCCGTTGTCTCCATTACCATGGCAATGCCAGACGAGCTCCCTGCAGCGTGTCCGGCGCGCTCGGCCGCGATGGCAGACGTGGGCCCGCGCTCGGCTTGCGCCCCGCTCCCCTCACGTCCCGCCAAGCCGAACGGCCGAGGGAGGGAGATGGAGACGCGTCCCAAGGCCCCGGGCAAGGAAGCAGAGGGAGAAAGGGAGCTCAGCCGCACACGGAGCATCTCCCAGGCCTTCGCCGCTCTGCGTCTGTCCCCACTCTGCGGTGGGATCCTTGTGCGGCACAGCCCCGGCGTGGGGCCAGCGAGCGCGGGTGCCGGCCCGCGGCCCCAGATGCCGTATGGATTGGCGCCCGTCTGCACTGGTATTAAAGCGTTTGCCAGCAGCTGCTGGCGTTTAACAAATCCTCCCGTCTGCTTTGTTTATGCTGTTTTTTTTTTCCTCCCACCTGGGCCTATTTGACAGTTTGGGCATTTTGCAAACATTTCAAAGGCGGCATTTAAAACTCGAGCGGGCAGCTCGCAAAGAGCAGGTTGCTGGAGACTGAGAGGAGGGGAAGGGAGAGATTCGCTGTGCCCTTGCCCTCATCTGTCCTCGGAGCCCGCGCCGGCTCCAGGGCCTCGCGCTAATGAGTGCCGGAGGAGATGGGGAGGGAGACGGCAGGATCTGGCCCCTGAAAAGCAAAACAGATGGAGCGTGCGCCCGCGGGGGGCTGGCCGTGACAGGCAACGCTACCAGCCCTGGGGACCCCCGGCAGCTGCTGCTTCCACGGTGCTGGCTTCTCGCGAAGCGCCGAGCGCGGTGGGGCTGACAAGGAGCCACGGGTCGTCCCCGCTCCCAGCAGACCCCCGGGCTCCGCGTCCCCCCGAGAGCACAGACCACGGGCTGGCGTGGCACAGCCGGTGCCTGGCCCGGGGCGCAGGAGCCAGGAGGAGCGCGGCAGGGGGAATCGCTCTCCTCCGGCGCTCTCCATCGCCTGATGTGGCTACGAGGGATTGTGGGATTCAATTAAGTTCTGTTTTCCTCCCAGTAACAGTGGGAGTCTCTCCTCTCCGCTTTAAAACAGACACGCTGCCATGGAAGACAAATGCTTGCAATAAAGCAAAGGAGTGTGCGTGCCGGGGGAAGCCGATGCTCGCATGCGGCCGTGCTGCCCGGGGCGCGCTCGCTGCTCCGCGCACCCTGCACGCCTGGTCCGCACGCAGCGCGTCCCGCCAGCCGGGCCCGGGCACCCGGAGCTGCGTGGCGGAGTTGCTGCAGGCACCCGGCCGACCCCGGAGCAGGACCCCTGCGCAACCCCCACGCGCTCGCTCCGCCTGGCTGGCGGTGGGCGCGGGGCCGTTTCACCACCCGCTCCCACGGCGCGTGCCAGGAGCCAGGCCGTGGCCGTGGCGGGGGCTGCCTCCATCCATCCCCAGGAGCCGGGGGGGTTGCAAGGGCGGCTGCTGCCAAACCAGGACCGTGCCCACGCCGTGCGGAGTTGTCGCCCCTCCGCAGGGCAGCGATGGCTGCGGGGGTCTCGCCCCGGGCGGGAGCCGGGTTTTTCCCCCCCAGAGGTTTTCCTGTGACGTCTGACAGCTGGATGCGGTTGGTGAATCACATCCAGGGGGAACCGTGGTGCTCGAAGGCGGGGGGCTGTGCCAGGCAGCGGTGGTCCCATGGCAAGCGGCAGTTTCACACCTCGGGCGCAGGGCCGGGAGCGCACCAGGACACTCGTGCCCCCCAAGTGCCGTGGACCCTGAGAAACCACGGCGGCTTCGCACGGGCCATGCCCACCTCCGGCACCGGGCACCCCCACGAACCCTCACCCCCAGCATCGCCTCCAGCCCCAGCACGGCGGGGGCTGCAGGTGGGGGGAGCTCCCGACCGTGGAGAGCCCCCCCTCGCCCCGCATTTGCTGCTGGACCGGGCGGATGAGGGTTGCCAGGCAACGGGAAGATGCTTTTTCTGACCAAACCGGTAAATCAGCAGCCGGGTCGTGTGGGGGCTTACATAGCCCAGAGGGGTTGGGGCTGCCCAGGGGGGCACTCAAGGCTCTCCCAGACCTGACAGCACCCGAAAATCTGGAGAGGAGAAGCAGCCATTGCCACTCCAGCCAGCGAAAAGCTGCCCCGGCCTCAGCCCCTGCATTGGCTGGGGATCCTGAGCATCGGCTGGGGACAGCGCTCAGCCCTGGGCCCCCCTGTGTGTCTGGGGGACGGGGCAGGGACAGGGGGTCCTCCCGCAGGGACAACCCTGCTGGTCTCCACCCTGGGAAACCCTCCCGGGAGTCCCGGCCCCGCCACGCGCCCCCTACGAGACCGAACCCCTAATTTGCCCTCTCCCTCCCTCGCCAGCCATCGCACGCAGCTAAATGAGCTGCAGGCAATTTTCTCTGAAGTTGAGTCCTCGCGTTGTGGGAACACAGGGCTAAAAATAGCCGAGATCTGCGTGCATGCCTCGCCCAGGTGGATCTCGCTCTGGAGAGAAGGGTGAAGGAGGCAGCGGCTGCCACCGGCTCTCCATCTGCCGCCTCCCCTCTCTGCCTCAGTTTCCTGCATGGATCGTGCCGCCCAAACGCGCGCCACGCCGTCCCCAGCACGACCCGCGTGCCGCTGTGGCAGCCCCCCAACCAGAGAAACCCCAGCACGGGGGGAAAGGTCCCAGGGCTCGAGCATCCCTCAGCACAGGCATCGCTGCCCTCAGGCTCCCGCCCAGCACCCTCCATCCGGAGCGGCTGCGCTGTGGCCAGGGGAGGTATCCCCCCCCCTCCCCACCCCCCCGGCTCCCCCACCAGCATCTCCCCATTCAGAGGCTCGGCTCAGCCCGACCCCAGCCCTCCCAGGTCCAGCCCAGGGAGCAGAGAAGCAGCCGCGTTTCCTTCCCACGCTGACTCAAAAATTCAGAGCTAAATCATCCCCCGCAAGACGCCCCTCTCCACCCCTCCGACTGCTTCCAGTGCGTTGAGTGTTGAACACTTTCCAGGGATTTTTTGTGTGTTCAGGCTGACCCCATCCACTCTGGTTCAGGCTAACTTAATCAGCCTCATTTTATCGCTAACTGCTCTAGCTTTACACCTCTAGAAAAAAACCCTGCTTAAATTATTGGCACCTGCCAAGCTCTCGCCGTGCTGCGTTCGCTGCCCCTGTGGGGGCAGGAGGAGAGAGGGCGGATCTGTTTAGCGCTCCCAGCCTTTATTTCTACCAAAAATGACAAATTATTAGGATGGTGGAAATCACTAAAATGGCATTTAGGTAACAGACAGACCTCCCTCTTTTCTTCAGCAGTGGCTGGTTAAAAACAGATTTGGAAATGGAAAGTGATGGAAAAAAAAATAAAAAAAAACCCAGGGGTAACCTGCTGAACGCTGACAGCTGGGCGGGGGGGGTCCCAGCTGTGTCCCAACAGGGAGCACAAAGCCACTGTGACATCCGTCATCGCTGCCTCACCCCATGGCGGATCCGCAGCACCGGGGAAGCGCTTTGAGCCCCCACAAAATGGGAAATGGGCAGCACCAACCCAGAAGAGCGGGCGCTGCTCCGGGGCTGGGCAGTCCCAGGGTCCCAGCTCCGCTCCCCCCACCCCTCACGGCACGGGGAGCCAGCGGGGAAGACGCCGGGGGGCCGGGGGCTGCTGCGGCCACAGCGATGGACGGCAAAGGGGAAACCAGGAGCCGCAGCACCACCGGCATCTCTTTTAGAAATGACTTTATTGCACTAAAAAGGGGAAGTCATCTGTAAACAGACATTCCATTCAGGTATTAATATATTGTTTCACTCCAAAAATGCATCATTAAATCCAGCCACAGAAATATCAAAGCAGGAACAGTAGAAAAGAGCTACAAGGGAGGAAAGACCCAGCCCGGCCTCGGTCCCAGCTCCCACGCCGCCCATCACGGGAGAGGGGCTCACAGCAGCGTGTCCCGGGGCTCACGAGCACCCACACGCCCCAACGCCAACCCTGGGAGAGGCTGGGGGGGAGGGCAGCTCAAGCCCCCCTAGCCTCTGGTCTCCAACCAAGGAAGCGAGCAGCCCCAGGGCCCCGCTCTCAGCATCCCCCTTCCCCAAAGCCAAAGGCACACAGCTCTGCCGTGGGGGCTGCGTCACCCCCCCAGCGCTCTCATACAGCACCAAAAATAATCTTCACCCAGCTCCTGTTCCCCCTCCCCTCGCAGCCTGCTGGGCCCCCCAGCCCCAGAAATGCCTGGGTCCCCCCCAGCCCCTTGCAGGTGCAGCACCCCAAGGACCGCAGCACCCCAGGGAGGGCTGCACAGGGCTGTCGGGCAGCAGCCAGCTGGGGAAGGGTCTGCTCATGGGCAGGATGCTGGCCCTCAGCCCATTTCCCCATCCCACCCTCCCCAGAGCCCCCCCAGGGCAGGCGGGGGGCCGGGAGCATCCCCCGCCTCAGCTCCTCGGGGAGCGGTGGGAAAATCCCCCGCGGAGGAGGGACGCATCTGCTCCTTATGTCCTGCACGGTTTGTTTTCAGCCACAAGCTCGACAAACAGCCACGATCACCCCAAATCCCCCCGACATGCAAACACCGCGCTATCGGAACCATGCCTCGCGTACCTGGAACGGATTTACAGACGAGTAAAACACGCTGGGAAAAGATCAGCCTCGGATATAAATAGCCAACACCGAAATCTGCCATCTGCTGCAAAGGACAAGGAAGGAACATCAACTGCCACCGACAGAGGTTAACACAGAGGGACACGCGTGTGCGTGTGCGGCCACGCGTGCTGCAACGGGCAGGGACAGGAGCGCCGCGAATTCCGCTCCCTTCCGCGGGAACATGCAGAGCCCGATGCAATGGGCGACACCACGCCAAGCAACAACACGGCGCCTGTTTTAGCCGCCCGCAGAGATGCCCCAGCCGCCGTTTCCCCCGCTCCCGCTGCCTCCGGGCCCTCGAGGACGGCAGGGAGGGATGGGGAGGGGGTGGCAGCACCCCCACTCTGCCCCAAAGGGAAACCGCCAGTCCCCTCGGGGAGCCGGGTCCCGCCGGGCACAGGGGCTCCGTGGGACACATGCCTGCTGTCCGGTGGGTGCAGCTGCTCACGAGCCCCCGCCGGCGCAGGAGGGCAGGGGGTTTGGGAGCCTCGGCCACAGCCCGTCCCCCTGCCCAGCGCCGCCTGGGGATGTCCCCAGCGCCAGCCATGCCACCAGCGCCCAGGGTGGGCTGCTCCCGTCACCTCGGCTTTTGTCAGCAAGCACGTCGGCCAGGACGCCGCTCAGGACCACCCGCGTGCCCAGGGCGAGGGGTGCCAGGCTCCCCTATGGCAGCGCCAGCCCCCCGCAGCTCCCTCCCCCGCGGGCAGGGGACGGGCACAGGGAGCCTCCTGGATGTGGGCGAACCCGAAGCCCCTGAAGCTCTGGGACCAGTTTCCCCACAGAGGATCAGCAGCAGGGGACACGGCTGGGGGTGGGCGGTGAGGGCGTCCCGGGAGGCTGCGGGTGTCAGACCAAGCTGACGCACGCATCTGTGCAGTCCCGCAGGGCTGGGAAGAGCCCAGGAAAGGCTCAAACCCACAAACCTGACTCATCCCCCAGGGTCACCGCCCTTGGCCCGCTCTCGGGTCACCTCTGCAGTATTTTCTCTGCAGTTTCCAAGACCAGAAACTTGTCTTTGAAATTAAAGCTGAGAGCGACGCCATCACCCGACTCCAGGAGCTGGGGCTCAGAGAGGCAGCAGAAAGGATGCTACAGAGATCTACCCACCTCCAACCTTCGCGCTGGCCGGCCGCAGGCCACGGGCACCGGGGAGGGAAGAGCCCAGCAGGTGACATCCGTCCTTCCCGGTGGAGACGGGGCCGCTGGCTCCCCGCTGGGCTCCGGGAAGGAGCGGGAGGGAGCAGAGGGGAGCCGCTGCCGGCCCTGCCTGCCCCGCCACGGGGAGGGCTGGCACTGGCGGAGCCCCATGGCAGCGCCAGCCCTCGGGGACCTCTGCGCTCTGCCACAGCCCCGTCCCTCCTCCAAGGGGCCCTTCCAAACCAGGGCCAGCCCCCCACCCTCGCCCCAGCCCCACGGGCAGGCAGCTCCCTCGGGGGCTGGCAGCAAGCGCCTACAGGCAGGACAGGAGGGCGGTGAGCGGCAGCTCCTTCTCCCCCAGCAGCGTGTCCCGCTTAAGGCTGCTGCCCTTGTTGACCACCTTGAGCTTCAGGGACATCTTCCTGGCGTGGCCGGGGCCCAGCCCGTCGAAGAAGAAGTCCTCGTTGAAGACAGGGTTGCGGCTGTTCTTGACGATGGTGCTGCGCTGCTTCTGCAGCTTCCCAGGGTTGAGGCACAGCGAGACGCAGCAGTTGATGCTGCGCAGGTCGACCAGGGCGTCGTAGAGGTCCTCGGCGGAGACCAGCCGCACGCGCAGCCGGGCGTTGGAGGGGTCGTACTCGGCGGTCAGGCGCAGGCTGCCGCCCTGGCTGAGCCGCAGGCTGTGCTCCCGGTCGCGGGTCGGCGGCAGGTCCAGGGGCAGCAGGGCGGCGGGCGGCTGCCCCCCGGCCGGGGCGCTCCTGGCGCGGCGCTGGGCGCTGGGGCTGGTGTCGGCCGAGCTGTCGTCGGTGGACAGCGAGCTGTTGCGGGCTACCGAGTGCTTCAGCTTGATGACCTTGGACTGGCTCTCCTGGCTGAAGATCTTCAGCAGGGAGACGGAGCGGGAGAGCAGCGGGGAGCCGAACGGCGAGGACTCGGCCGAGGAGCACGTGTCGCTCTCACCGCCGCTGAAGTAGCGGACGGGGTGCATGAGGGCTGCGCCCAGGTCAGTGGGCGCCCGGGGCCCGCTCTCGCCGTTGAGCTTGGCTCTGCGCTGGGCACTGGGTGAGGTGGCCGGCGAAGGGCAGAGGCTGCTGTGCTCGCTGTGGAAGAGCGATTCTTTGCGCCGCGTGTGGGGGCTCTCCACCAGCGTGGCGAAGCCGTAGGAGGTCTGCGCCTTGGGCACGTAGGGCAGCGACATGGCCGTCTGCGCCTGCGGGTCCACGTTGGTGCCGAAACCCCCCTCGGCCGTCCAGTCCTCGGCGCTCTCAATCTGGATGATGTGGCGGCTGGCGGCCCGCGAGCGGGAACGGCTGGATGGCCGGGGGCTGCGCGGGGGCTTGCGTCCGGCCAGGTCCTGCTCCGAGGACGAGGGGCCCAGGGCGGGCGCTGCGGGGGTCTCGGAGCCCTCAGCCTCGGCGGGCGCCGCGCTCAGCTTCGGTGGGATGAAGAAGTCGGGGATCTTGTCGGGGGTGAGGACATTGCTGTAGCGGGACCCCCGCGGGGAATCCTCCTGCCCCGCGCCCCGGGCCCCGCCGTTCTCCGCCACGCCGCGCAGCCGCTCCAGGAGCCACATGTTGCCGGGCGCGGGGCTGGAAGAGACCCGAGGGGCAAGGCTGTCACCGGGGACCGCGCACCGGAGCCGTCAGCTTGGGGGCCAACCGGCGGCACCGGGGGACGGGGACCCGCCAGCCCGGGGGGGGACGGGGACAAGGATAGGAGGGAACCGGCCGCGTCGGGAGACACGGGGACGCGCCAGCCCCGGGGGGGCGGAGGGGACGGGAAGGGACCGGCCGCACCGATGGGCACCGGGACCCTCCAGCCTGGGGCGAGTGAGGGGTGACGGGGATGGGACGCGGACCCCGGGGTGGGAGGGGAGGACGGGACCGGCCGCGCCGGGGGACGCGGAGCCCGGTGGGGGGGGGGTGGGGGGGTGGAACAGGACGGGACCGGGCGCACCGAGGGGGACGCGGAGCCCGGGGGACGGGCAGCCCGGTGGGGGGGGGCGGGACGGGGCGGTCGCGGCGCACCGAGGAGCCGCTACCGGACGCGCCGCTGCTGCCGCTGCTGCCGCCGCGAGCGGGAAGTTGCCGGGAGCCGCCGCACCTGGAGCGGAGCCGCCGCCGCCGCCGCAGCCCGGGCGGGGCGGGCGCGATCGCGCTTTTATACGGCGGCGGCGGCGGCCCCGCTCCTTCCCCGCGCCGCCGCCGTAATCCTCCGAGCGCGGCGCCCCCGCATTTCCCCGCGCCGCGCCCGGCCGGGGCTGGGGGGGGGGGCTGCGGGGGTCCGGCCCGGGACGCCCGATCCCTCCTGCCCACGGGAGCGCCGGGACCGGGAACCGGGGGTCCTGAGCCGAAAGCGGGACGGCAGCAGCCCTGTGCCCCCCAGCGCCCTCCCGTCCCGGGTGCGGGGTACGGAGCGGCCCCGCAGCTCGAGGGCTCGCCGGGGGGGTGAAGTGGGGTTTGGCAGCTCAGCGGGAGGGGAGTCACGCACCCCCACCCGCACTTGGTGAGGGAGCGCAGTGGGCAGGATGCGGCCCGGGTGGTGCTGGGGGCAGCGGGGCTGCTGGGGCAACTCTCGAACCAGGGTGATTGGCCCCAGGCCGGGTGCCGCATGGATTTGTGGCCTTGGGGACGTGGGTGCACCCCGATTTTCGACAGCCGAGCCAGAGCGAGGGCCAGACTTTTTTGGCACGTTGCTCTGCCAGGTGGAGAGCAGCGGCTCAGGCCAACGGCAGACCCTCACCGGCAGCGGGACCCTCAGCACGGCTGCCCCTCGCTGGCACAGGAGCCCACCTGGGAAAAGCTGCCGGGACCCTCCGAACGGAGCGGGAAGAGCCAGGACCCGGAGGGGTTTGGGCAGGGATGTCTTGGGGGCAGCGGCAGGGAAAGGGGGATGGCGATGGCCTGGCTGGACCCTGGAGGGTCCGTGGAGGGGAAGGGAGCAGATGGAGCCCCAGGAGAGGATGAGGCTTACGGGAAGAGGAGGCTGGTGAACAAAAGGCCAGTGTTTGCCTTTCCTCTGCGCTGCACGAGGATGGGTAAACAAGGTGCAGAAATGGTTGAGTTCCCCTGAGATAACAAAGAGCTGGGCCAGCCCTGCCTGCTCGGCTCGGGGCCAGCCGTCTCGCAGGGTGCTGGGAGCTGCCTGCTGCCTGCACTGAGTTTGCCTGGGCTCAGCTCGGGGCAGGGCTTCCAGGTCTGAGGCAGAAGAGGAGCCGCAGTGGTTGGGCAGAGATGCTGAGGTCCCAGATGCTGGGGACGCTGGCAGGGCAGGTGGAGCTGGCATCATGCCGGGAGCTGGGAAGGAGAGAGCCCCATGAGGGGAAGGGGCTGGCGCCAGGGCCCCCGGGATCCTGGGCACGGGCAGGAGTGCTGCACACATCTCTTCTCCAGCTGGTGAGTTATTTCTGCGAAACTTCCTGAGAGCCAGTGGCAGAGACTCTTGCCCCTCTGTCCAGAAAAACTGAACTGGGCAGCGTTGGTTGTCAGCACGTTTGGAGACAGGCGGAGGGGTGGTCAGGCAGCGAGATCCCCAAGGCCCTGGGAGAGCAAGGAGGCCACGTCCCTCTGCAGCCACTCTTCTGTGGCTTCCAAACCTTCCCAAAACCCCTCAGCCTCCCCGCTGTCACGCGGGCCGAAGGAGCAGCGCTGGGAGGCAAGTCGCTTTCCTCTGCAGCCCGGCGTTAACTCTGGAGCCTACAGATTGCTATTCCAAACACGCCAGCAGCCACCCGCGGTTCCAGCACACATGTTGCTGATCTGCTTTGTTCCACCACCGCCCGGCCCCAGACCCTTTCTCCCTTGCCCCCGGCCCAGTCCAGAGTGGGGCCGCACTGGAGGTGCGGAGCACAGGGACAGAAATCCGATTTCAGATGGGAGCACTCCATGGTTCTCTGACTGCATCATTCACATCCGTACTTCACTCAATAAAAGGCCTCACATTTGTTTGAATTGGTCGTTTTTTCTTCAAAAACGCTGCTGTGCAGCTCCCAGCCCACCTCCCACTGCAGGGTCCTGCCCTTGCGCCGGCCGTGGGGCGCTGCCCCACAGCGGGACCCTCTCCAGGAGGGTCCCTGAGCCCCCCATGCAGCGGCCCCGCAGCCCGTGGCCGTTGGCAGCACACGCCAGCCTCAACCAAAGCAGCTGAATCCCTACGAGAAATCCTCCGGCAGCCCTTCGGGCGCCCGACGGCAGCGCCCGCAGCAGCCGGTGAAAGGCGTGGGCTCCTTCTCCGGCGGCAAAAGAAGAAAGTCCGTGCTCTCGCCGCCTTTGCTATTGAGAGAACGGCGCAATTATCTTTGCAGACGCATTACTACATGACAAAAAATAGCAGCTGAGACGGAAGCGCCGCGTCCCTGTAGGTATTCAGCTATCAATGGAAAATGACACATTCGTTACCGGGCTTTATTTAGGGGATTATTTTATTCGTTGACTCAGCCAGCGCCTGGCCAGCCCGCTGCTGGCGGCACCAACCTGCGGCAGGGCGAGCGGCGGGGACCCGGCTGAACCCCGGAGCCAGCCCCAGTGCCGGGGCTGGTGCCAGACCCGCCGTTGGTGTTCTGAGGATATTATTTTGATTTTGTGCGGGGAATTCTTTTTTTTTTTTTTCATTCTGTTGATGTGTGCGTATTTTAATTATAATTAACGGGGGCAAGTGCGACCAGCCAGAACGGGACAGGCTGCCACGGCCAATGCGGGACCGGCCAGGAGCTGGTGGTGATGGAGACACCGTCCCAGCCCCCTCTGCATCCCTGGCCCCGTTGAGGCCCTGGGCGCAGGAGCCGGCAGCGGCAGCCCCATCCCAGCACCGTGCCCGGGGCTGGGAGGAACGAACGACCCAGGCGCCTTGTTCACTTCCAAGTTTAATTAGAAACGTATTCCAAAGCACGAACCCACACCCAGAGCTGGACACGCTGGAGAAGGGGACGTGTACGCTGTAAAAACCTGCCGAAGCCCCGAGCCGGCCGGGGGGGTTCCCCGGGGGCCGTGGGACCCCTCACCTCCCAGCAGCCCCGGCCTCATGAGCCGGTGCCAGTGGCTCAGTCCCGCTCTGCGCCTTCCCCGCGGCAGCTTCATCCTGGCCCCGGCCCGGGGAAGGCTGCAGGGGCTTGGGGCCGCTGGGAGCCTCATCTGGCAGCCGCTCCTGGGGAGAATCCAGCTGGAAATGCGGGAGCAACAGGGACATCCAGCAGGACCGGCCTCCTAGAGACGTTTGTGCCCAGCCTCACGGGCAGAGCCAAGCTGGGGGCTCCAGCCAGGAGCCCAAGCAGAGGGGAACCCCCCCCAGATGTCGGGGGGAACAAGGCGGGGAGTTGGGTCCTGAGCAGCAGCGCTGGGTGAGAGGCAGGCTCTGTGGGCAAGGGGCTGGTCCCCCAGCTGCCCCTCACGCACCTGTGCACGCATGCACACGGATGCGCACACAGATCTGCACGCACACGGATGCGCACACGCCAACCTCGCTCGCCCCAGCCCACCCTGGCAGCCCTGGGATGAGGCTCCCAGCACCAGCCCCAACCCCGTTTGCTCCATATCACCCAGAGACCCGTTCCGTGCGCCAGGACGGAGCCGGTTGGGGGCTCACGTACCCCGGCATCACTGCTTCCTCCGGACAACCTGGCGCAGGTGCAGCTCGCTCTCGGCGGCCACGATGGGCTGCTCGTTCTGCCGGTGGTGGCTGATGAGGTGGCTGATGCTCTCAAACAGCACGTCCTTGGTCCTCACCTTGAGGGGGAGGCACAGCGGTCCTGAACCCAGCGGAGCTGCCTCCGCCATGGGGTCTCCACACAACCCCTGAGTCCGGCCCGTCGCCTGTCGCCCACCGCACGTGCCATGCCCTTACCACGCCCTCAGGATCCACCAGCAGCAGGTGCCTGGGCTGCCCGCTCTGCATGCCGGTCAGCACGTACTGCCCCGGGTTGGTCAGGCTGTCCCGCACCAGGAAATCCCCGTCGGTCTGCAGGAGCCGCTCGGCGTCCCGCCGGCTCATCTTCCCGTGGTACCACGGCTCCCGTCGGAGCTGCTCCTCCGTGGGGGCGACGGGGGCCTTGCGCGTCGGGGGGCTCGGCCACTGGTCCTCGATGGGGGGGCCGGTGCCGCTCCCCGCAATGCACTCGTGGAGCTTCAGGGCGTCCTCGAACGGCCCTGCGGGAGCCAGGGGTGCAGAGGCGTCACCCCTCCTTGGCCACAGAGCAGGGCTGGGGTGCTGTGTGGTTACGGCCGGACCCACCTCTGCGCCATAGACACCCCGGGCACGACGCTGCACCCAGGCACGGAGGGGACGCTGCCCCCCTGCTCCCTCCACAGGGGTGGGCGAGGATGGGGCCCCAATTTGTGGCCCCCAGTGCTCAGCTCAGGGCTCAGCAGCCAGCACGGGCACCGCCGGGGCCGTGGCACGGCGCTGGGCAGCCCACCGGCACGGCTCGGCCCCTCTGCAGCCAGACACCCCCCAGCCCAGCGGCTTACTCATATCAAAGAGGTCCTTTTTGGGGCTCTCCTCCGGCGCCCCGCGAGCCGCCGCCTCCGGCTCCCAGGCGTCCAGGCTCTGCGTGTTCACGTACATGTGCTCCTCGTAGTCCCGCGGGCCCAGGGGGTGGCCGTCCGCCTGCAGGTACCCGTCGCAGGGCTGGCCTGCGAGGACCGGGCATCACCGCCAGCCCGGGCAGGGCAGAGCCACGGGGACCCCCACTCGCGGTGTCCCCCCCCCACAGCGGTACC
This sequence comes from Chlamydotis macqueenii, assembly GCF_036417535.1. Classification (NCBI taxonomy): domain Eukaryota; kingdom Metazoa; phylum Chordata; class Aves; order Otidiformes; family Otididae; genus Chlamydotis; species Chlamydotis macqueenii. The sequence goes on along the minus strand of NC_141581.1, from coordinate 4,093,273 downwards.
CACCCTGGCTCTCCAGGTCCCAGGGTGGCCCCGGCTGGCTGCTGAGGTCTCGCCTGGCTGCAAATCCACCCTGGGGAGAGGAGACAGCGAGGGTGTCGGGGGGGCACCTGGCCAGGACCCCCACGGCAGGGCCGGCAGCGACCCCAGGGGCTCACCTGGCTGGGGGGGCCGGAGCCGGAGGGCTGAGTGCGGATGTGGCCCAAGACCGCGCCGTGCCGGAGCCGGGAGTCGATCAGCCCCCCCGGCGGCGGCTCCTTCCCCGGGATGCTGTTGTAGTAATCATGCTCGGCCCCCTCCTCATCCTCCCCCCAGGCCGACTCCTCAGCACCCAGCGCCCTGCAGCGGGGACGGGCGAGCTGGGGACACCCCACCCGGCTCGGACCCCTCCCCGTGCCCGGCAGGGAGGGGGGGTCCCAGCACGACCCCCAGCCTGGTGACCTGCCCGGGACAGGGGGTGTGGGGCTGCGGCAGGACCCCTGGCCCCATCACCTGTCCGGGGGTGCCGCCACCCTGGGGGGGCTGTGCAGGTACTGCTTGAAGCGCAGCTCGAAGGCCTGTCCCACCGTGCTGATGACGCTCTGCGCCAGCCCCTCGCAGCACTCCAGGATGTGGCAGGCTGCGGACAGACGGACAGACGGCTCGAGTGATTCCCCCGCGCCCTCATCACCTCCCCGGGACCCCCTGAGCCGCCCCTCCTGCCCCCCACGAGGGAGCCCCTCCTCCAGCCTTCATCGCCCAGCGCATCCCTCCTCTTCCGCAGAGCTCGCAGATGCCAGCGTCACCTCTCTGGTTGATGGGGTCCTTGGCGACGTAGGCGACGTAGTCCGTGGTGTCCTGAGGGCAGAGGGGGAGCTCAGGGCCTGCGTCCCCCCGGGGAGCAGGACCAGGGTGAGCGGAAGGGCTCAGCCCCGGCCCCAGCGCCACGTCCTGCCGCGGGACCAGGCTGCTCCGCGGTTCGGCTCGGCCACGGGACGGGCAGCCCCCCAAGTCCTCACCGTGTCCCCACCGGAGGCGAAGGAGATGGATTGCATGTGGTGGTTGGCGATGATCTGCCGGGGGGACACACGGCCCGCGGAGGGGGTTAGCGTGGGGCGGGAGGTAGCTGGGCGGTGGGGCTGCGTCCCCAGGGACGGCTCTCACCTGGCGCGTGGTGGGGATCATGAGGTTCAGCCCGTCAACGGAGATGTTGACGGCGATGCTCATGCCGGCGAAGCGGAGGTTGCTCTTGCCCAGGATGGAGAAGAGGGCTTTGTTGGGAGCCTGACGGGGGGAAGAGGAGCATGGGGGCGATGCAGCCCCCCACGACCAGGCTTCCTGGGGTGAAGGAGGCAAAGAGGGCAGGCACCCCCAGCAGCCCCAGGAAGGAGCCCAGGGAGGGACGGGCTGGATGGGCCCTCACCTTCTTCTTCCAGACGCCCTTCACGCCCGGCACGGCCTCGTACAGTCTGTTGATGGCTTCCCTGCAAACCACGGCCCCCGCTGGGTTACTGCTGCAGACCCCCGGGCCCCTTCCCGGCCACCTCCCTGCCCGCGGCTCCACAGGGTCCAGGGGCATCGGCCTCCGCAGCCGCAGCGTCCCCACGTCACAGGCCCGCGGTACGTAATCCCAGCCAGGGCCACCTCCCTTCTCCTCTTTCCACCCATCGATCCGCAGCGGTGCCCTTCGTCCGCGTCCCCGCGGGGCCGGGCTCCCCCAGACCCTGGCTCCGTGTCCCACCCACCATCTCCACAGGGCCCTGGGGAGGGAGTCACCTAGGGCTGCCGGGGGCTCGGGGTGGCATCGGGGTGCGGGGAGGGGGACCGTGGGGCCGTACCTGGTGACCTGCGTCCGGGTGTTGAAGTCAAGGGATCTCATGGAGCGCAGCACCTCGATGCACCCCATGTACTGGGGGGAGGGGGGGGCACGGTCACACAGGCGATGGAGAGGAGGGACGGAGCCGGGGGTCAGTGAGAAAGGGCCCCTCGGACGCCAGCTCCAGAGCTCTCAGCCCAACGCGTGGCACCCTCCACCCCAAAACGCCCCATCGCATGCCCAGCCCCGTGCTGAGACCCGACAAACTCATCTGTGCGCTACGGCTCGCGCTGCCCTCGTAGGGGCTGGCTGCCGCTGGGTCCCGGGGCTGGTTCCCCGGTCCAGAAAGCCCCCTGGCCCCCGGCCCACCCCATCCCAGGCCGGTTCGGGGGGCCGTGTGTCCTTCCCAGGCTGAGCCAGGCGACCTGGGCAGCGGAACGGGGCCGGACCGCCTGTGCCGGGGCAAACAGGCAACCAGCGGCGCGTGCTGGGGGTGGCTGCCCAGGACGGGACCCCCACCACGTCCCCTTGGCTGCGGTCATGGCACTGTGACCCAGACCGGGGACATGGACACAGCCCTTGCTGCCCGGGGGGGCCCAAACCAGGGGGCTCTGCCCTGGGGGAGCCAAGGGGAACCGGGGGGGGGCTCTGCCCTGCGTCATCTGGGGGGGGGCCCGAACTGGGGGGCTCTGTGCTGCGGGAGCCGGGGGGACCTGAACTGGGAGGCTCTGCCCTGGGGGAGCTGGGAGGGGGCTCAAACCAGGGGTGTCTGCCCTGGGGCAACTGGGGGGGACATGAATCACGGGGGGGCAACCCGAACCGGGGGGCTCTGCCTCCAGGGGCCCGAACTGGGAAGGGGGGGGGGGACCCGAATCGGGGGGCTCTGCGTGGGGCAGCCGGTGTGGCGGGGGGGAACCCGAACCGGGGCGGCTCCGCCCGTAGCCGTCGGGAGGGTCGGGAGGAACCGCCCAGCCCCGGTCACGCGTGGGGCCGGGGGGGGGCTCGGCACCCTCCCGCGCCGGGACTTACCCGGACGATGTAGGAGACGCCGGGCCCCAGCACCCGCTGGTCGGGGTGCAGCCAGCCCTGCGCCGGTTTGCGGATGAAGCTGCCCCGCCGGCTCCACTCCTCCGCGCCCGCCCGCGCCGCCCGCCCCGCCGCCGCCGCCCCCCGCGCCCTCCCGCCGCCCGGCAGCGCGCAGGGCCCGGCGCAGAGCGGCTCGCAGGCGCCCAGCACGGCGGCCAGCGCCGACGGGGCCCCCGCGGCAGCGGCTCCGCCAGCCCGGCCCGGCGCCGGCAGCTCCCGGGCGGCGGCGGCGGAGGAGGAGGAGGAGGAGGAAGAGGAGGAGGAGGAGGAGGGGGGGCCGCGGCCGAGGAAGCCGGCGGGGCCGGGGAGCTTCCACTGCGGCATCCGCGGCAGCAGCGCGCAGAAGGTGGTGCCGGGCTCGGGCTCCTCGCCCGCCGCGGGGGCCGGCGAGGGCATGCGGGCGGTCAGCGGTTCGTCGCGGAAACGGTCATACTTGGGCTCCGGGAGCATGCCCGGGGCCGCGCTCCGCTCCGCTCGCTCCGCGCCCGCTCCCCCGGGGCCGCGCCGCGCTGATGTCATGGAGCGAGCGGCCGCCCCAGCATCCCCCGCCCCCGGCCCCCCCCCGGCCGCCCCAGCATCCTCGGGCCGCCTCTCAGCCTCTCGCCCCCCCTCCAGCATCCCCCGCCCCCCCCAGCATCCCCCGCCTCTCAGTCCCCCCGGCCATTCTACACCCGTGGCCGTGTCAGCATCCCTTGGCCGCCTCTTCCCCCCCCCCTCCAGCATCCCCCGGCTGTCCCAGCATCCCTTGGCCGCATTCACTGGCCCCCCAGCATCCCCCGCCTCTCAGTCCCCCCCAGCATTCACCGGCTCCCCCCAGCATCCTCTGCCCTCCAGCCCCCCCCCGGCCATTCTACACCCGTGGTCGTGGGGTCTCTCGCCCCCCCGCCCCAGCATCCCCCGCCCCCCCAGCATCACCCGCCTCTCAGCTCCCCCAGCATTCACCGGCCCCCCCAGCATCCTCGGGCCGCTCCAGCATCCCCCCACATCTCCCAGCCATTCTGCACCCACAGCCGCCCTAGCATCCTCGGGCCACCTCTCACCCACCCATCACCCCCCCCCCACCCCCCCACCCCCCCCCCCCAGGCTGTGCTGCCCCCCCCCCCCCCCCCCAGCACCGTGGAACGGGCAAGGCACAGTCCCAGAATTTGGGGAGAGCAGAGGACCAGGCCAGCCAGAGCTCGGGGACCGAGCGACCTCCAGGCACAGCCCTGGGCTGCCCCCACCGCCCCCGTGCACCCCCGCAAGTGCAGCCCGTGGGGACGGAGCCACCCGTGCTCTGCCCTGCACCCTGGTCCAAACCCACTCGCTGTGGCCCACGGCTGAGCCACAGCCCCCCGCGCTCGCACCGGCCCTGTGGGTCCCCAGCGTCGCTGCGGGCGCTGCAAGGGTAACGGGCTGGGGGGCGCGCAGTGGGGGCTGCTGCCTTCCCCTGGGAGCCATAAGGCTGATGCGCCGGCTGCTCGCCCTTCGTGTTTTGTCATTTGCCGGGGTGGCCAGCAGCCCCTGGCCGCTGCCCTCACCGAAAACGACAGGGACGTTTTCTGCTCCCGTCACATCTTCATCGCGGAGAAGCGCTTGCGGGGAGCCCGGGGGCGTGGGAAGGCTTTGCCAGGCTTCGCTGCGCAACCGTGCTGCCCCGTTTCCATGCCCCCCAGCGCCGGGGTCCCGCTCGCTCTGATTTCGTCTGCCTCCGAAGCCAGGTCTGGCTCCTGCTTGTTTATATCTGTCTGGAGGGCTCAGGCAGTAAAAAGCACAATCATTTTCTTGCTTCTCTGCCAGTAGCTGCAGTAAAAAAAAAAAAAAAAAAAAACAAAAAAAAACCTTAAAGGGAATTTCTGACCTCAGCCGGGTAACTCGCCCTTTCCTCCACCCTGAGGTCGCTGCTTTTGCCCAGCGGTTCCAAGGACTCAGACCTCCCGTCAAGCCCAGCCCCAACCCAGGCGTCCCGCTCCCCGCAGGGCTCAGAGCCGGGCTGGGCCGTGCGTGTCCCCCCCGGGTGCGAGACGGGCACTGGGCTGGTGCGGGCAGGGCCAGGGACTCGCCTTGGGGGTCTCTGTTTTCTGGGGTGGCGGGAGGGCAGAGGGTCCCCACGAGGCGATGCTCCAGCACAGCTCATGCTGGCTGCCAGCGCCGCCCGGGCAGAGCTGGGGACCAAGCCCAGAGCCACCTCTGCATTTTGGGTTCACGCTCAGCCCTGGCATTTCCAGGTCTTTGCCACGGATGCCGACTCCCCCGCCCCAGCCTGGCACGGCCAAAACCCACCCCCGGGCCCAGAGCAGTGCCTGTAGCAGCTCCGCCGTGCTGGCGCCCCGGGGACCTTCACCGTTCCGCAGCCCACCCCAGCTCTGCATCCCTTCCGCTGCCGAAACCATCGTAACAGCAGGGCTCCGTCCCCGCGCTGCCGGCATCCCGGGCCCTTTGCAGAGCCGACGCGCTTGGCTCCAGCTCCCTGAGGAGCCTCCTCGCGCGGGCGGCAGCCACCCGGCTCCCCTGCCTGCGGAGGACGCTCTTCCGCAGAGGGGCGATGGAGGCGACGCTGCCGGGCGAGAGCTTCCCCCCACGCCAGCCGGCACAAACAGAACCGGAGCCTCCCCGGAGGCCAGCCGTGCCCTGGGCAATGCGCGGCCGCCTTTGTCTTGCCTTCCCCTCGCTGCCTCCTGCTCCCCGGCTGGTGACGGGGTGAAAGGCGGTAATTGCTCTAAGTGCGATCAATAAATCAAGGTAATAGAATTACATTTGCTGTTGCCATATTAGGAACCACTTCTCCGCTCTCTCTCCTCTCTCCCCTCCTTGGTTTTGTTTTCAAACCGCCGCAGAGCACTGGAACGAGTTGGGCTCCTCCGCGCCCTCGAGGCGGCTCCAGCGGGAACTCGGGTCCCTGCCCAGCGCAGGCGGCTCCGGGCGCAGGTCCCCAGGGGGACCCACAAAGGTCATCGGCGTTTTACCCCGTGCCGCGCACGGAGCGCTCTGGGGACCGCGGGGACCCCGCAGCGTGGGGATGGGACCCACCGCCCCAGAACAAAGCCGGGCGCAGAGCGGCAGCCCCCACCGCCGCCCTCGGGGCCGGCCGGGGGCTGAGCAGCGGCGCGTTTGCCCGCAGCCCGGGGGAGATGGAGCTGCTCTCCTCTCCCGCGCCAGTCCCTGTGGCCCGGGATTATTTTCATCTTGTTCGCAGACGCGCTCAGGCGCTGGAGAATCAGCTTCACGACGAAGTCCTTCCCGCGGCTGCTTTTAGTCGTTACTTAAGGGAAAGCCTCCGTGGATAAAGGCTGGGCCGCAGCCTCGGGCGCTCCGTGGGCGCAGCGTCGTCACCCCACGGCTCTGCAGGGCAGCGTCCCGCCCCGCCGCCGATCCTTCGAGGCTCTGGGGGTCAACTGCCGCACGCGCAGGCCGGCCAGCGGCCCCCCAGCACCCGGACCCAGCGATGCCGCAGGGGCAGCCGACGCGGGCTGGGAGGGGGGGCGAGCAGGGCTGGCCCCACGCCGCCGCTCCCCAGCGGCACCCCACTTGCACGGCTTTTCCGAACTGTGCCTAATTAATCTCCTTACACCTCTGGCGCCGCATTAGGGGGATCGACATCAAGTGCTCTCCAAGCCGTGAAGGATTAATTAGGAGCGAACACGTGCGCGCACAGCCGCTCGCCGGCGGTGCCGTTCTCCTGACGCAGCCCCCCCGGCAGTGCCGAGCCCCTCCAGCCCCGGGCCCGGCTGCCCCCTCCCCAGCTCCCCCCGGCGCCAGGGTTCGGGAAAGGGGCCGCGATCCTCCCAGAGAGGGACGGCGGGGGCCCGGCACCTCCTTGGGCTGCGGCCGGCGCCCCAGGGATGGGATGGGGAGGGATGGGACGGGATGGGGCGGACCGGGGCGGGATGGGGCGGGATGGGATGGGATGGGGCGGGATGGGACAGGATGGGGCGGGACGGGGCGGGACGTGGAGGGATGGGACGGGATGGGGAGGGATGGGACGGGATGGGGCGGGATGGGGCGGACCGGGGCGGGATGGGATGGGATGGGGAGGGATGGGACAGGATGGGGCGGGACGGGGCGGGACGGGGAGGGATGGGACGGGATGGGGAGGGATGGGATGGGATGGGGCGGGATGGAGCGGACCGGGGCGGGATGGGGCGGGATGGGATGGGATGGGGAGGGATGGGGCGGGATGGGACAGGATGGGATGGGATGGGATGGGATGGGATGGGATGGGATGGGATGGGATGGGATGGGATGGGATGGGATGGGGCGGGACGGGGCGGGATGGGATGGGATGGGATGGATCGGGGCGGGATGGGACGGGATGGAGCGGGGCGGGATGAGGCGGGATGGGATGGGACGGGATGGGATGGAGCGGGGCGGGATGAGGCGGGATGGGACGGGATAGGATGGGATGGGGCGGGGCCGCTGCCCCCGGCAGCCCGGTGCCGTTAACGCGGGGGTGGGGCGGCCCCCGGACCCTGAGCCGCCACCGGCGCCCCTGCAGGCCCGGCCCCGCCCCGCCCCGCCCTCCGCGGTAGCCCCGCCCACGACGCCCCGTCGTGCTTCACGCCGCCGTCGGCGGGTGCTGTGACGTCAGCGGCACCGCCCTCCCAACCGGGCGGAAGAAGCCGCGCCGCACCGCCCGCCCGCCCCCTCACCCCGCCCCTTCCAGCCAATCAGAGGCCAGCTCAGCCCATCAGGGAAAGGAGGAGCGGCCAATGGGACGCGAGGGAGCGGCGCGCGGCGGCGGCCGTCAGCGCCGTCGTCCGGGCGACGGGGGCGGGGCGAGGTGCGTGGGGCGGGGCCTGCGGGCGGGCCGCCCTCCGCCCTCCGCCAGCCGGGCCGCCGCCCTCTCCCCGCGGCGCCGCCCCCGCGCCCGGCAGCCCCGGGCCCGGCGCTCCCCCGCCCGGTGCGGGTCCGGGTCCGGGCCCGGGCTCGGCGCGGCGCTGCCCGTCGCAGGGAGGATGGGGGAGCCGCGGAAACCGGCGAAAGGCAGCGGCCCGGCGGCGCCATGACCGGCGAGAAGAAGAAGAAGAAGCGGCTCAACCGCAGCGTGCTGCTGGCCAAGAAAATCGTCATCCGCGACGGGGCCGGCGTGAGCGCGGGGCCCGGGGGGGGGGGGGCTGCGCGGCGCCGTGGGGTGGGCGGGGGCGCCGAGGCCGGGGGGGGGCTGGCAGGCCACCAGCGTGGGCGGGAGGGGTCGGCAGCCGGTGCGGGGCTGTGCGGGGGGAGCTCGGGGCCTGCTGACAGCCCCCCGGGGGGGGCGGCCCCGCCCTCGCCCCGCTCGCCAGCCGTGGGGTCAGCGCTGGCCGTGGACGTTGGCTTGGAGGCTGACCGTCCCTTCACGGCCGTGGGCGGCGAGCGCCGTGGAGGCTCCGCGGAGCGCGGGTGGGCGGCAGCCGTGGAGCGGGCCCGCCTCAGCTTCCATGGACGCGAGCTCCTTCCCTCCGGGCTCGCTCTCTTGAGAGAAACTTCTCCTGGTTGCGAGGTCGCAGGCTGGCCTACGGGCTCCTCGCCTCTTCTTCCATCTATTTTCCTTTTTTTTCCTTGTAGTATCTTTATATTTTGCAGTAGCAGCTGTGTGTCCTCGAAGGGGGCTGCAGGAAAGGCAGGGCCTGGTGTGACAGGACGAGGGGTCATGGTTTCAAAACAGAGGGAGGTACATTCAGATCAGATATTAGGAAAAAATTTTTCACACTGAGGGTGGTGGAGCACTGTCCCAGGTTGCCCAGAGAGGTGGTGGATGCCCCATCCCTGGAAACATTCCAGGCCAGGTTGACCGGGGCTCTGAGCAACCTGATCTGGTTGGAGATGTCCCTGCTCCTGGCAGGGGGGTTGGGCTGGGTGGGCTTTAACGGCCCCTTCCAACCCAAACCAGTCTGTGATCCTCCAAAGGAGCGGTTTGTGGAGTGACCGCGTGCGCCAGAGGTTAGCTCTCCTGAATTGTTTAAGGACTCCAGCGCAATAAGATGGTTGATAAGTGGAAGGAGCGACGTCAGGTTGTGAACCGGGTAGATCTGGACCTCCTGTGTCAAGAGACGTTGGCTGTTAATTCTGTTGCAGCCATGTTTGAGAGGGTGTAAAGGGGGACAACGAGAGGAAGAGGAGGGGGCTGCTTTCTTCTGGGAGATTTTTACACCGGTGGAGCGAGGTGGGTAGTGATAGCTCTGCTCTTAATTACTGGATTCATGTCACCAGAGGGGCTTCTCCCTCTGCTGCAAAACATTATCTCATTTGTGTGCAAGGGAAGTGGCTGATTGTAACGACCACAGCCCCCTCGGGCAGGGGGCCTCTCGCGTTGATGATGTTGACTTGTTTTTTAGGCAGACTTAGCCTGTCTGCGGGAGCCAGTCTTCGTGGAGTCTGTGAACATCAACAGCGTTTCAGCAGAATAATGTTTCTCGCTGCCTTCTCTCATATTTCAAATAACTCGCAGCTGTATTCGTTATCTGAAATGCAGTGTTATTCTGTCGAAACCCGGGAGGATGCGACTGGGTAAAAGATTGCTCTCCCCATGCCGAGTTTCTTGAGTTCCTGTCCCTGAGAATCTGTCAGTAGCGAATGCTGGAGGCTGGATACTGATACAGATACATCTTTGGTCTGGTCCGTGAAACGGTTTGTGTCTCAAGAGCACAGTGGAGAAATGTTAGTCAGCTGTGAGGAAATTTAATGCAAGAGTCCTTTCTCTTAGCCTAGAAGTGCCCGTGGATTTGAGGTTTCCCCTACCAAATCCAATATCCCTTTGGATGTGAGCTTTGTGCGGCTGATGGAAGTTTTTTTTTTTAACTTCTGGATACTCTTCAAGCCGCTGGAAGCTGTCTAAATTGCTGGGATTGCAGACATTTCAGGTGGTTTTATTAATAATGTATCAGGGCTGGAGTACACTTCTTGGTGAGTTCAGCTCGTGTGGTTGGCTAATATAAGAAATGCTACTAAACGCTGGGCCTGTGCGGTTCCCTGATGTAATTCAGGGACTTGTGTGCTTTCCTCCTGTTCCTTGGGATTTGTTTTCCTTGTGAGCTCGTGACTTTGCAGGTGCGTCCCGCGTGGCAGGAGAAAAACCTCTCGGGCCAGCAGCTGACGTTTGGCGCTTGGAAAAGAGACTGAACAAACGCTGCCCTGAAAGCACCGTGAGAAATGTTTACGAAAAGAAAAATGAGCAAGGCCTTGAGGTGTGGGGTTTTTTTAACAGCTGATCTAAGGACTGTGCCTTTCCCACCATGCTGGGTAGATGGAGTTGGTCCTGAGGAGTTCTATTGCTGTCCCAAACTCCCAGAGTCTTCTCTGGGATGGCGCACATACCGCTGTCAAAATAAGCAGAGAATGAAGGTGTTTCCTTTCTAACTCCTTAAGGTGAGGAGTAAAAGGATGGTAAGTTTAGAGGAAGCACAGTAGTATCAAAGATATTGGTTCTTGGAGAAAAAAAAAAAGAAAATAATCAGCTTTGTAGGAGAGGTGCGTGTTGGTAGACCCCAGAGGATGCTGCAGCACAAGCTCACCTGCGCTAGACAGCAGCGAATCGCCTCGGGAGCGGCTGAGGTGGAGTTTCAGCGTCCGGCCACGCGTCTCAAATCTATCGCAGATCGGGAGACGTGTATTTTGTTACTTACGCCGCTCTGTTTTGCAGCGACAGGGGATCGGAGAGCCCAGCGTGTACCACGCCGTGGTGGTTATTTTCCTGGAGTTCTTTGCCTGGGGGCTGCTGACCACGCCGATGCTAACGGTGAGTAAGTCTCCCTGGGCATCATACTGGCTCTTGCAGAGTAGAGTTCACCTTGGGTTGGCGAGAGTAAAGATCTAAACAAAGGCCTTCGGAGTATAGGAAGGAAAAACCAGGATGTAATGGTCTGAAGAAAAAAAAGCTGGAGCTACAGGTTTTTTTAATGGAATTGGGCAATTATTCTTGTAATTACTGTAGCTTAACTTGGAGCAAAGCGTGAGTTAGATTTTTTGAAAGCTTTTGCTGGATTTCAAGAAAGCAGGTGTAACAGACCTGACCTGAAGTTACTGGAATTTACTGGTAGTTTACTGGCATTTATGCCTTTTTTTTTTTCTAGGTATTAAAAAAAAAAGTGCACTTGGGAGTTTACTAAAGGAAAGTTGAACAAAGCTTTGACCTTTTACCTGAAGACTGTACCTTTTAGCCTACACTGACTTATTTAGGGCTAAAAGAGATTTTTGTTGAACTACCACCATGGTTGTCTGGGGTGTCAAAGCACAGAGACAATCTCCTGGCAATGACTTGCTCCACCAAGTCGTGCTCCTTCCAGGAGAGCCCACCAGTAACTTGTTCAGGACTTGACCGAGTTGTGATTGACGCAGGCAGCAAAGGCAAGAGGGAAACTTCTCATCTTGGATATTTGCCTTTAGTTAAGGAGCTGTAAACTTCTGATTTGGCAAGTTCAGGAAGAATTCTTAACTTTTAAAACTCATTTTCTGGTGGTGGCATGCCAGCTCACACTGAAGTCTAATGTGGTGTGCGTGTTTTTGACCTGATATCTAGGTAACTATGAAAAAGGAATCTTTGCTTATGCAAAGGCTTTTAGAAATACAGAGTTAGCTTAGTCGTATAAAAAGCAAATCGAACATACAGACAGTACAGAAGGGGAGGAGTACTGTGTCCAGCTCTGGAGCCCCCAACATCAGAAGGATGTGGACCAGTTGGAGAGGGTCCAGAGGAGGCCACGCAGATGCTGAGAGGGCTGGAGCAGCTCTGCTGTGAGCCGAGGCTGAGAGAGCTGGGGCTGTTCAGCCTGGAGAAGAGGAGGCTCCGGGGAGACCTGAGAGCGGCTCCCAGTGCCCAAAGGGGGCTGCAGGAAAGATGGGGAGAGGCTGTTCAGTAGGGCCTGCTGTGACAGGACGAGGGGTGATGGTTTTAAAATAGAGGGAGGTAGATTTAGATTGGATATTAGGAAAAAATTTTTTACACTGAGGGTGGTGGAGCACTGTCCCAGGTTGCCCAGAGAGGTGGTGGATGCCCCATCCCTGGAAACGTCCCAGGCCAGGTTGGCCGGGGCTCTGAGCAACCTGATCTGGTTGGAGATGTCCCTGCTTCTGGCAGGGGGTTGGACTGGATGGGCTTTACGGGTCCCTTCCCACCCAAACCTGTCTGTGATTCTATGAGAACAACAGAAAAGTTAGGTGGGTGCATGAAGTAAAAACAGAGGGAAATCAGATGGCGCAGGGATGGAGAAGGACATGTTTCAGATTATCTCAGCCTCACCCAAGCGTGCTGGAATAATTTATAGACCTGGGAATTATTTAAGAAAGTGACTGCCTGTCTTGGAGAGGGGAGGTAGAGCTCCTTACGCAGGCGCAGCAGTGGCATTGTTGGTAGTGTAATTCCCATTTTCCCTGTTTGGTGCTCTTCCAGGCATCTAGCTGTCAGGTGGTTATGGAAATTTTGGAAAAGTTGCTAGCTCTGTTTTCTTTGTTTTGTTTTGTTTTCCCCTAGGTGTTACACCAGACTTTTCCTCAGCATACATTCTTAATGAATGGCCTGATTCATGGAGTCAAGGTAAGGAATATTCCTTCCAGGCTTTCATTTGAATCCACAGTCAGCGCAAGAAGCGGCAAGCCATTGTCATCTGTGTCATTTGCTGACGTCAAGCAGTGTTTGACAGATAAATGGTCGTGTTTCAGTTTGGAGTGCTACTGGCAAACCTGACGCAAAATGAAGAAGTGACAGAGCGGAGACATCGCGTAGCTCGTGTAGTGGATTTCACTGAGCAGTATGAACAACATGCTGCTTGTCAGCGTGGGTTTGGGGCTGTAACAGCTGTGTGGTTCAGCTGAAAATATTCTAATCAGCGTGAGATCAGCTCTGTAGCCACATTCTAGAGCGTAACAGAATAAAAAAATCAATGATGTCTGAACTTACCAGTAACAGAAGTTGAAACTCTAGCGAACGACCAGTAGCCGTGTGTTCTGACTCAGGAAAACAGATTGTTAGGCCCTGGCTTTGGCAAGAGGATCGCAGAGTTGGCCTCGGAGAGGTTTGATTTGATGTGAACTGGGCACACCGAAGGGCTCTTCCCTGCCTGTCTTGGGTTTGAAAGACGTTGAAAGGCATTGAACAATTTTATTTGTGCTTAATGGCCTTGGCATCTCATCGGGTCTGTCTTGTCTCCACCTCAAAGAGAAAGCTTTCCCTGGAACTGCAGCAGATGGCTACGTGGTGGAGCTGTGCCAGCAGCGTTTTAGGTACCGGCAGGGCACCTCCCTGCTGCACGGGCGTGCCTGGGAAGACCACAGCTGCCGGCTGAGCAGTCGCAGGGAACGGGAAGTAATTGGAGTGTTCAGCAGCGCCGAGTGGTTGAGGATTTTTTTCCTCCCTAAAGGGATATGAGCAGTTTAACAACCTGTTATGTTTTGGTAATGTTGCCTGCTTGTAGAAAATAGGAATGAACTGTCTCCTCCTATTTTTATCTTTAGATGATGTTGTCAAAAGCTTTTGCTATCGACAATCAAAATTTGAATTTCTCTCTGTCTTTCTTAGGGTTTGCTTTCTTTTCTAAGTGCCCCACTGATTGGTGCTCTCTCTGATGTCTGGGGCAGAAAATCCTTCCTCCTCCTCACTGTCTTCTTTACGTGTGCACCAATTCCCCTTATGAAGATCAGTCCATGGTGAGTTCACTCTTGGTATAAGCGAGAGGTTTTGAGGAGAGGAACGAGCGCGAGGCTGAACGATGAGGGTTTGTGGGTGTTGCGTTTGAGAATGAGATGGAAGAGTCCATCCAGTGGAGAAGGATGCTCAGCCTAGAGACTCATTTACTTGCCTGGTTCTGCTGGAGGGTTTGGTGTCAGGACGAAAGAGTCTGTCTTTCCTCTCCTGGTGCCTGTTTTCCCCTCTACTCTGCCCTGGTGAGACCCCACCTGGAGCCCCCAACATCAGAAGGACGTGGACCAGTTGGAGAGGGTCCAGAGGAGGCCATGCAGATGCTGAGAGGGCTGGAGCACCTCTGCTGTGAGGCCAGGCTGGGAGAGCTGGGGCTGTTCAGCCTGGAGCAGAGGAGGCTCTGGGGAGACCTGAGAGCGGCTCCCAGTGCCCAAAGGGGGCTGCAGGAAAGGTGGGGAGAGACTCTTCAGCAGGGCCTGCTGTGACAGGACAAGGGGTGATGGTTTCAAAATAGAGGGAGGTAGATTTAGATTGGATATTAGGAAAAAATTTTTTACAATGAGAGTTGTAGAACACTGTCCCAGGTTGCCCAGAGAGGCGGTGGATGCCCCATCCCTGGAAACATTCCAGGCCAGGTTGGACGGGACTGTGAGGAACCTGATCTGGTTGGAGATGCCCCTGCTCCTGGCAGGGGGGTTGGACTAGAAGACCTTTGAATGTCCCTTCCAACCCAAACCATTCTATGATTCTATCACTGTTAGGGCATGTTGATGTTTCCTTCCTATGTGGGGAAAATAAGTGATAAAACTCCACGGGCCATCACACTGAAGCTTGGTGTTCCTCACTGCTTTCTGGTGCATTGAAGTAGGAGAAACTGAAGGAAGAGCAAGGGAGAGGGGCTAATTCAGCAGCTGTGGGCTGCCGCGTGGTTGCTCCTTAACTCTGCCTTTGGCAATACCTGTTTCAGGTGGTATTTTGCTGTCATTTCCATGTCTGGAGTCTTCGCTGTCACCTTTTCCGTGATTTTTGCCTACGTTGCTGATATCACGCAGGAACATGAACGCAGCACGGCGTATGGCTTGGTAAGGAGCTGACTAAGCAGCTTGTCCCTTGAAAGAAATATTTGGGGGGTTGCAGGTATGCAGTTAGGGTGGGAGATTTACTGACAAGCCTGAACAGTATCAGTGAAAAGATGATAGGTGCTTCAATAATTACAATCTCCCCGTTCTTCTGTTGGTGATTTAGCACCAAGGGAAAGACCTAATTTCTACGCAGCCTGAATACCGGCTGTATTTTTGCTTTGCCTTCAAACCAGCCTGGTCTGTGAGCTTCTTTGCACCAGGATAGGTGCACCTCGATTATCTCCATCAAAGGTGACAAAACTGCTGCCCTTGGGTTACTCTGGAGGAGAAAATAGGCTCTGGGAAGAAGAGGCTGTGTTAATGTTTTATGTTTGCAGGTGTCAGCCACGTTTGCTGCTAGTCTGGTCACAAGCCCAGCAATTGGGGCGTACCTTTCCCAAGCCTACGGCGATACGTTGGTGGTCGTGCTGGCTTCAGGGGTTGCTTTGCTGGATATTGGTTTCATCCTGCTGGCTGTACCAGAGTCTCTGCCAGAAGAGATGCGCCCGGTCTCCTGGGGAGCTCCAATCTCTTGGGAACAAGCAGACCCGTTTGCTGTAAGTAATCTCGCTGCTGTGTTTCCCCATGCTGGTAATGCGTATATTTGCTTTAGTTCTGCTAATTTCTCTCAAAAGGAAGATGCGTTCCACGAAAGGTGAAGGATGTGAGGCTTAGGTTAACCCTGTTGAGGGTACAGTGTTCAACGGACGGCAGACTGCGCATATCTCAAGCTGTCTAGCAGCTTCTACCCGATTTCACATAGCTACAAACCATCCAACAGCAGCTCCAGATGTCCCGAAGCAAGAGCATCTCGTGGTGGAAATGTCCCAGTTGTTTGATATAAATTCCTTTACTTAGCCATAGTACTGTGTCAGGAGAAGTCTTCTGCGTTCCTGACCTTTGCTAATGATGATGAGCTTTGCACGGTTTCACCTCACCTTTGCTTGCTAGGAAGGTTATTTTGGCTGTCTGAAGAAAAAACAATTCTGAGCACTTGGCTATAAATCTGAGAAACTCAAGGTAAAAATTCCTCATCCTAGGGTGTAAGTTGATGCAATTGTACACCTGGCGTGGCAGTCTTTGCATCTTCCTCTGAAATGCTGGTCTGGTTTCGTGTAAACATTCACTTCTTAGATAGAAGACGGTGACTTAAGCACTTGGTTTTGCTGTCTCTGTACCTGGAGAACATTTAAGGGTATTAACTCTTTTTTTTTTTTTTTTTTTCCTTTTAATTTCCCACACCTCTTCCCTACAGTCCTTGCGGAAAGTGGGTCAGGATTCTACAGTGCTGCTCATCTGTATCACCGTCTTTCTCTCCTACCTTCCTGAAGCCGGCCAGTACTCCAGCTTTTTCCTGTACCTGCGTCAGGTCAGTCTCTTGCGATGAGAGAAGGCTCTGAGTGCAGGAAATCTCAGCCTACAAATATTATCTTAGTTGGATGTCCTGAGGAAGCTAATCTTGGCCAAGAGCTTAGTAAAGTTGAAGCTCTAAGGAATAGTGACTTGTTCCAGCTTTCCTAAAAAATATGGGAGCCTGGTGACCACTCTGTAGGCATTGCCTTACTTGGCTTCTTGCTGGTGGTCTGCCTGTCCGTCCTGTCTGTGCCGCTTTCAGGTATTTCAGGTGAGCCCGGTGATTTCAAGCTGTTTCTTCAGCCAGAGGAAAATCTTCCATGTTGTTCCTTGGCAGTAGGGTGGTAGCGGAAGGTGCGGTTGATTAATGTTTAAGTACCTGATAAGCAATGTCAGTAAACATCAGCGACACTGATGGAGTGGCTTTTCTCCTGCGGTACTAATCTCTTGCCTGAAAAGTCCCTCTTTGCTGTTTTCACAGGTCATTGGTTTTTCCTCAGAGACGGTGGCAGCCTTTATTGGTGTGGTTGGAATTCTCTCTATTCTGGCTCAGGTGAGAAGCGGTTTCTGTCTTGGCTCTAGCAGTCTGGGTATCAGAATGTCCACAATTTCTGACAATCCCGGCCGGTGAGTTGTCAGAGTCCTTGTGGCCACGCAGACATCGTCGGACCTGTGCACAGCTACCTGCGGTCCCTCGTTTTTATCTTTTGAATGTAGCTGCTGTTTGTTGAATAACAAACTGTGGTAAACTGTGGGGTGGCCCCATGTTGCTCTGTAAAACTCCATCGATTGCATTCCAGTTGCCGTGGACAGGGATGTGCTGGTTTCTGACACAACGAGAGTGGAGGAGTGCACGTGCAAGACAGCCAGTCTCACAGCAGCACGCGTTGTCTCAGATTCCCGTTCTCTTGTCTGCCAGCGCTGTCTTCTTTCGTTGCACTTTCTCTGAAAGCCCCTGTTTTTCTTTCCAGACAGTAGTGTTGGGCATTCTCATGCGTTCCATAGGAAATAAAAACACCATCCTGTTGGGACTGGGCTTCCAGATCCTGCAGCTTGCCTGGTACGGCTTCGGATCGCAGCCTTGGTAAGAGTTTGTTGCCTGGTGTCGGCAGGTCTCTCCCTCCGCGGTGGCCCGGTGGCTCTGCGGCAGCTCCCTGTCCCGTGGCAGAGGAGATCCTGCCGTGCTGCGGTGCTGGCCGGTGGCTAGCCCTCAGGAGCCTACCTCCTAACTGCTGCCCCTTTCTCCCCCAGGATGATGTGGGCAGCAGGAGCTGTGGCAGCCATGTCTAGCATCACCTTCCCAGCTATCAGTGCCATGGTGTCTAGGAATGCAGACCCCGACCAACAAGGTGAGTTGCTTGGGGATTTGGCTTAACGAGTGAGTTTGTCCCAGCGGGCACGCTGACACACGTTTGAGTTCTCAGCGTTGGTGGTGGAAGGGTGGGCAGGAGCATCTGTGCCAACTGTGGAGTGTTGCTTTATTCCCAGTAGCGTTACACTCTTGCCTTTGACCAGAGCTGATGCTGGGGAGGGAATTCTTAAATTACGCACGTGGGTGTTCAGTGTTGCCTGTCTGAGATAGAGAGGAGGCAGGCTGCTGCTTAATCGTTTGCCTACGTCGTGGTTTCACCCTGAAGACTTGGCTGCCTTAAATTCCAGTTCAGTTTGGAGCTGTTGCTTGATGTGCCCATGCTTATTTTACTCTCGGATGTAGCAAGCCCAGCATTACTGATTTTTGTAAAACCCCATACAGAATCAAGCTAATCACCAGCTTAGCCACTTCCTCTGTAGAGTGTATGTCAGTCCAGGTCTGAATGTTTGATCCTGTCTTTAGATGTGTAAGCCTTCTCAAATAAAACCGGTTTCTTCAGAAAGCTGTAAGCTTGTCTTCCTTTCCTCGCTTTGTCCCCAGGTGTGGTGCAGGGGATGATCACTGGAATTCGGGGTCTGTGTAACGGCCTGGGTCCAGCGCTCTATGGCTTTGTCTTCTATCTCTTTCACGTGGAGTTGAATGAAATGGCTGAGGTGGAAACTTTGGGTAAGGCCTCCAAACCCAACATGGCCAACCCTACAGACGAGGTAACCTCTTCAGCTTTATCGTTGTGTTTGCTGGGCTGCTTCTGTCCTTGCACTTGACCATTAACGGTTCCTCTGTTTCACCCTACAGAGCAGCATTATCCCAGGGCCTCCGTTCCTGTTTGGGGCTTGTTCTGTCCTGCTGTCACTCCTGGTGGCCTTGTTCATTCCAGAACACAACCTTGCACTGAGATCGGGCAGCCACAAGAAGCACAGTAACGGAGCCCAGACCCACACCCACAGCCCGCAGGCCGGAGGATCGGATGGCAAGGAGCCCCTGCTCGAGGACAGCAGCGTATGAGGTTGGGAGAGAAGGACTTGGCTTACTCTCAACTCCAGATCAAGGATGGACTTAGTCAGTTGGAGGTCAGGGAGGGAGGGTGGGGGGAGAGAAGAAACGAGGTAACAGACTGTGCCACTAACAGCTCATGAGAAGGGACAGGGTTTCCTTTCAAGCCAAATATACCCAGCTGGTGCAAAAATGGAATTGTATCATCTGGTGCTGATGGGATGGGGAGATACTGACCTGCTCGGCGTGGAGGGATAGTTCTTTAAAGCAAACCTGCCCTTGTATGTGAATATTGAACTTCATGGTGTGACCTGCCAAATATTCAACTTGCCAGTGAAAAATTAAGGAGCTAGCATTGTCTTTGTTCTAATAGGAACTGAGTTGCCAGCCAGAATAAAACAAGGCACCTGTTACATGCCCCCATCCCCTTCTATAACTGGTACTCGCTACCGATCCCATCGCAGCTCGGTTGGCCAACCTCGGCCCAGGGAGAGGCTTGGTAGCTGTCCTGCGCAGTACGTGCAGCCTGTGCTGTGACTGTACACCGAGGAAAAAGCGTGTGCCCGTACGAGGAACAAATAGCGTAGGCAAGTGTGAGCAGATCCTCGCTGCGTGAGGATCTGATGAATTTTCCCAATCTGGCCCAAGTGAAATTTAGACCCCCTCAAAAAAACTCTACTGACTTAATGTTCTGATGAAGAAAAGGAAAATGAAGAAGTAAAATTGCAACTGACAGAAAGGAGAAAGGGCGGATGAGAGAAGGGCAGCTATGTTAATTACAAATGCTTAGATGGTCAACAACGTTTGTATTTCTCTTTGGTTTTTCTCTTTTTGTTACACGAGTGTAACAGTTATCTCTTGCTACCTCTGTAGGTAGTAGGGAGAAGGATTTTTCTGAAGTCTTTTTCTGGAACCGTGCGTGTTGTTTAGAAAACTCAGTTCTCTTAGAGGTTGGAGAAACAACTAAACCCTGCTAAGCACTTTGATAAAGCGTGGTTTCCTGAGAGAAAGGTCAAAGAAGTAGCTGTTTATCTTGCGCACTTTTCTAAAGCATGTTGATTTTTCCCCAGGCTCTTGTCATCTGATATTAAAACCAGATAATGACTGCAGCTTGTTTTTTCTCAGTCTGAAAGTTCCTGATGCTGATGATTACTATTGATTAGAACTTACAGGTTTGGATTCTGTGTAGCAGTTCTGAAGGCTTTTGTTTTGGTGAAAAATGGAATTGCTGCAGGGTTCAACTCTGGTTAGAAAGACCGGCAGATACTTGAACTTGAGTGTTGTGAAAGAAGCTAAGACAAACGTGTAGGGAACGCTTGGTTGTTTATAGGTACATAGAGATACGACAGTCGGCAGGAAAATTGTTCTCATTTGAGTAGGATCAGAAGGGATGGCATCGAGCAATCACTCAGTGATGGGGAAGAAAAGACCAAGCTGGGAACACTTAAGAAATTAGTTGTTAAGGGAATTGAGGATACGGAGCGGGGTATGTGCAACAGCTGTCGTTCCCTGGTGGGACCCCGTCTCTGTAGGGTTGGGACAAGTGACTTCAGGGAGAATGGCACTGTCACTTCATGTCTTGGGTCTTTGCGGCTGAGTGACTGCAAGTGCCATTTGCCTCTGGATTTAATGGAAAACACCAACGGGACAACCCCGGAGAGCTCAGTCGCTGACCCACAACCGGCACAAGCAGGGGAGAGCGCTGCCTGTCCCCTGCTCGGCCCTGGCGATACAGCTCGCCCTGCTCCGGGGGTGTGAGGGGACCTGAGCTCCAGGCTGTGTTCAGCATCTGACCTCTTCTGTGAGCTCGGCGGTGAGGGCTTGGTAACGTTGGCAGCTTGAGAGCTGCGGCTTCATGTAGGTCTCTTAAATGCCTGCCAGATATTAACAGCTTAGAACCACTGCCTGCCTAGACTGGGCTGAACTAACAATTTAATGTCTGTTTACCAATTTTCTGGACCAGTTAGTTATTGAAGGTGGACGTTTAAGTGAAATAATTCATAGTTTGTTTCACATTAATCCAGCCTGGTACACAGATCCTGTAATCTGAACTGTAAGAGTAGTTTATTGTCCGTGCGGAGGGCAGCCGCCTTGGAGACTGAGGGTTTGCTGATGTGGATCTAATTGCAGGACTGGAGAGCAGAGCTAGCAGAAAGTCTCGGTGACCTGCGGTGACTGCGGTTTTCCCAAGCTCATTGTGGTGACGCTCCACATTCCCAAACATTACTGGGATGGTCTGTACCCTGTGTGCGCAGCAAACTTCTTTCCTGAAGCCAATCCGGTCGCTTAAACTTCCAGGTGGCAATCCCAACTCCGTGTTGCTCACAAAAATGCCTTTTTTTAGACTGGAGCTATGCCGAGTACGTCTGGCGATTCGTTTACTTACACTGTATTAAAGTGAACTGCAGTAGGTTTGGCCCTCGCACCCAAACGAAGCGAAACAAAACACTGAATCGTTACCTTGTTCACACTGAGGCGCCTGGAGCTTCACGGGTAGGATATAGTGGAATGTTACAGAGAAGACGAGCATAATTTATATGATATAAAGTATATAGAGATATATTTTTTAAAGTCCTTTCCTTTATTGAATAGTTTATTGAAACCAATGTGTTTCTAGTCCCGTCCCCTCTCACCACCCCTGCTGCCTGCAGCGTCTCGGCCTCTCCTGCGCTTCGGACAGCAGAACTAACCGGCCCCCGTCCCTCACGACGTGACACCCGAGTTTCCAGCGATGCCAACATCCCCTGGTTCGTGAGTAGTGGCCCCGGAGTGTTTCGGTCACTTCGGCAGCCCCCTCTCACCTGCGTGGGGACTGGCCCTGGGGACATGGCGTAGCCACGAAGCACGGGCGCCCGTGGTGCGGGGACCTGCTCTGGGGATGGTGGGCTCTCTGAGGGGCAGGGCTGCTCGCCCTCCCCAGAGAAGTCGCTCGTTCCTGGCGCTGGGAGCAGGCAGGGATTGCTTTCCACAGTTCTGGAGTTCCTTTCACCTGGTTCAGTGGGGGTCTCAGCCCCAGGTAACTCCCCATCAGCGTAGGGATGTGACCCACCCACCGTTCTGCCTTTAAGTGACGGAGGAGGACCTGGGCCCAGCGGTGATGGAGCTGAAATTACTGGACCTGAATGAAGAATGTCTTATTCTGAAGGGCTGGTAATTCTGCAGCATCCCATGTGGAGACTGGAAAATCCGTACGGAGCATTCAGCTAGTTTGCCAATTTTTTGTTACTTTGTATGAAAACGCAACTTTTTTAAAAGAGCCTTTTCTTAAAATCCCCTTGATCTGCTGTGTAGTGCCTGAGCCTGGCTGTTTAACACCAGTATTCCCAGAATTTGTCCGCAGTGACTTGTAATTCAGGTCGGTAACAGCGATGCCCCAAACGTAAGGCAAAAATTGGCTTCACTGCCCTTCTTCTGCAGTTCCAGCATTAATGGCAGCAGTTCAAGTGAGTTTAAACTGATCTTGTTGCATTAAAAAACCTGCATTAAACGATTGCTTTCTCTTTTGCAAAGTAGTAACTTTTTACTTCACTGGTTTTTATTCTTTTCTCTGCACTGGAATGGCTGCTCACCTCTTTGATTATCTTTAAAAAGCGTGGGCGTGTGGCCAGCCCACATTCCCCGCAGGCCGGCAGTACCCCCGCTCTCTCAGAGTTTACTATTGCGTGCGTTTCTGTATCTCTTTTTTTTAAGCTAACGATGAAATGTATTTATTTCAGTTCTGGTTGTGTTTAGAACTGGCTAATCTCTCCCTCCGATGGATTATTTATTAAACCGCTGCTTTCCTGTTGTGTTGAAGTTCTCTGTCTTCATTTTTTCTCCCCCACCTGTGTTTCGAGACAGCTTTCCGAGCCTGCCCAGCACCTCTCTGGACCCTTGTAAATCGTGCTGGAGGTCGTTAGAAGAGATGACCCATGAGGTCTTGTAGATTGACCTCCTGTCTCGAATGGGCACGACTTGTTGAGCTATTTCTACCAGTTCCTTAAAACTGAAGTATTCTAGAGCAAAATGGACTTGGAACCAATTCGCTCTCCGGGTTTCCACTGGAGAATTAAAACAGCGCTACCCCCGCAGCTCAAACTCCGCCGGTGCTCAGGCGTAAAACGCGTGGAGCTCCGACCCCGCTGCTGGTCGTACTGGGTGGGGGCCGAGTGCTTGTGCAAGAGGACGTGGTTTTGGGGCAGTTTCTGCAATATTGGACCAAATAGGGAGCAGCAAAACGCTCTGGAGGAGCGGGCGGTCTGCCGTGTGTAGCAGGCCAGTGCCGTAGCTGTCGGACTCGCCGGCAGCCCCGTCCCCACCCCGAGACAAAGGCCAGGTCCCCGCGCCAGGTCCCTGGTTTTAGCATCCCGGACTCCGTTGTCTTCATTTCCAGACAGGCATAATTGAGATCTTATCTTGCTCATTTGAACACTCTGGGTGGTTGGGGATGGTACTAAGAGAACAATATAATCACCAGAAGTATAAACACATCCCCGTCAGCTCTTGGATGGGATCTGGTGTTTGATGGCCGATATCCTGTAACGCGCTGGAAAGGCAAGCCATCTATTATACAATACGTTGCCTTTTGTATTTATTTCCTCTGGACTTGAGCTTATTTTTATTTTATTGGCTTACTCTATTTGAGAAAGCACCTTCAGCTTGTCTCGCTTTGCATCACTGGAGAAAAAGGGAAGGCATTTCACGACAGTATGTTGTTGGCCATCCTCTCCTCGATGCGGCGGGCGTTCCTGAGACGGGGATGCTGCTGCCGGGCGAGAGGCAGAGCTGGTTTGTGGGACGAGTCCCCCCCCAGAGTGGGATTCCTGTTTTGTTCCGTGCAGAAAGCCTTGATCTTCTTCCAGCCATCCTCATCAGCACCTACTGCAGCCCTGGGCGTAGCGAGTGCCGGTGATGACAGCCCAGGGCTACACCCCAGACCGAGGGGCTCCGGCACCGCGGCGGGGGTATCCTGTGCCGGGGGCCAGCGCTCGCCCCTCTGTGGTTTGTCTTTCCCCACTGAACTGTTTTGTTTCCTGAGAAATGCCTCTGGACCGAGCATTGCCCAGCGAGAGCCCCCTGCTCCTGCCCCTCAGGAGGAAGCACCATCGGCTTCCAGGAAAAATGGAAAACCAGCAACCTTTGCTCTGACCCAAAAGGTTTCCTGTTGGGTGGAAAACTGTCCCAGTGCCTAAGCTTGCTCTTTCCGCCCTGCGTCTGCAACCTGGTGAGCTCCTTGCCGTGTTTGGGGCAGGGAGAGCTGCCTCGGGGACGGAGAGGAGGTCCTGCTACTCTGTTAAAGACTCGGATCCCGAGCCAGTGGTGGAGCGGGAACGGCAGTGGGACACTGCACTGAGGGAGAGCTCGGGGCCAAACCTGCCAGAGCCGCCTTGGAGGCCCGCTGCCACGCTGCTTGGAGCTTGGACGAGTCCCCCGACCTCTCCCTGGCTCCGTAACTGTGCCAGCAGAGCTGGTCCTCATGGAGTTGGAGGTTTATGAGGTTTCCGTAACTCAGATTTCCTCTGCGACTGTGTTGCCCGTCTGCCTTGCACGGCGAAGGCCGGGGCAGCTCCCAGGCACTCGCGGCGTCAAGTGCTCTGCGAGCCCCGAACCGGAGGAAGTGCATCACAAGGCGCTGCACTTTCTGGTAGCTATTAATTTCCTGATCACCAGTCCGGGAAAGCTTCTTTTTAAAAGAAAGGTCTGCTCCGTAAGTGCTCAGGTCTGCCTTGGACGCTGATTTATGGGTTTTTCTTTTTCTCACCTGAAGCACCATTTTTAAAGGCACCTGGGGCTTGGGGTGCGATGCTGAGGGCTCACGGAGAGCCGCCTCTCGTGGGAACGTCGCTCTGGCTCCCAACAGCTGCTGCCGCTTTGCCCCCCAGCTCGCAGGCGGAGGATGTGCAGCTCCACAGCCCCTGGTACTGGGCATGGAACTGGCAGGCGCGGGTGCCGAAAAGCCAGGGCCGCTCCCCGTGGGACCTGTGGGTGTTGGTCCGGCATTGTAGGAGCCCCAGCAGAAAGCCGGACCAGACCCTGGCCAAGGGCTGCTTCAGGGCTTGGATATTTTATTTTTTTTAACTGTGTTTTGCCCCTCCTGCCCCAAAATCTTGTAGCATCAAGCATAGTCTGTGTGGATAGTATTTCCCTTCTTTAAACTCGGTGACATCACAAAGCACTCCCTCCCCAGTGAAGGAACCCATCGCTTGGGGTTTACCCTCTCTGCAAACCACCGCAGGGGTGCAGCCTGTGCAGCCCCGACCGTTCCCGCCCGGGGCCTTGGCGAGGCGGGCGCCGCGGATCCGGGCTGTGGGAGCGGGACGGGGAGGGAAACCCTGACACCGTGTGTGTCCCCGGCTCGCTGCCGGGAAGAGCCCGGCCGGCGCGTGGAGCAGCCCTGGCCACGCTTGCCCCATGGCAGGGCTCTGGCGGCTGCTGGAAACTCCGGGAAGTGGCTCTGTTAACACAGGATGGAAGGAACAAAACCTCCAGAGCCATTAATCACCCGGCTTCAGCTGAATGTGCATATTCGATGGCAGCTGTTTACAGAGCACTTCCCTTGCTCGGAGGCCTCGCGAATCGTCTGAGGATTAATTACCCGGCATCCCGAAAGGATGCGCGACGCGCCCAGTGCCGGGAGCTGCCTCTCCAGAGAGTTCCCGGATGGGAAACGGCCGGGTCGTGCGGCTGATTTTCCACATTCTGGCACAGGAGGTGCTGCTGGCACCTTCCCTGGCCCCAGCCACAGCCTGGCGGGATGGGATGGGGCAGAACCAGGCCCATCTCTTCCCGCGGAGCTGGGTAGGAGCAAGGATGCGATGCCAGCCCCGCCACGGACAGGCGACATAGGCTGTGCCAGGGCGTTGGGGGTAGATAACGAGGGGTAATCAACACCTTCCGTGTAGTAACACTTCCCTTCTATACCGTAAAATCAACGCTCCCAGGAACACCTACTTTTATCCCTGAAAACGCTCTGGTTTTGGGAATAAATGTTGTTTGTGGGAATAAATGTTTGTGGTACAGAGCAACACCAGAGCCTGGAGCTGGACACCTCCTCCCTCTGCCCTGGGGATGCACCTTTCCAAACCCCACGTTTCGGGGCAGTCGGGGCTCAGGGCCATCTTCCTGCCTTTGTGCTGCTGCCCGGGCTGCGATGGGAGCTGCTGGCTCCCGAGGCCCACGTTCCCACAGGGATCCTGATGGGATATGCCCTGGGCAGGTGCTGCAGCCGTGGGCTCCTCTCCCTCCACCCCGCAGGCAGCCGTGCTCGCTGGCGATGCCGAACACGGGCCCTGGCCCTGCTTTTGGGGCAGGGGGTCTCAGGCAGCCCCTCCGACAGACAGACATCACCGTCTGCTCGGCAGTGCCATGTCCCACTAAGGTTCCTTTCGGCTGGTGGTGCTGGGGGCATGAAAAGGGCTGGTTTGCCAGGGGTCCTGCTGGAGCCCAGTGAGAACTGGGGAAGGAACAGGATTTTGGCCGTGTCGTGGGGTGCAGGAGCCTGCGCGGGGCTGCCTGGTGAGGGTGATGGGGGTCTCTGCAGACCAAGGGCTCTCCCGAGTTTGGGGCTGCGGGGCTGGGTGTTGTGCAAGACTTGACCTTGGAAGAAAATAAGAAAACCTCCCTCTGGAAATACCCCTCGGGCTGGAAAGTCGTGGAGGCCCTGGGGCCGGTGCTCGTGGGGGCGGTTCCTGCAGAGCTTAAGAAGGGCTGAGGACGGGGCTGGTGGCCAGAAGGAGACAGCCCCGGCCGGCGGCGTTCGCTCCCTGGAAGGAGGCAAGGAAGGAAAACCAGCCCTTGCTGCTGCGCTACCCTGCCGCTGGCTCTGTGGGCGATGGAGCCGGCTCCTTTCCTCCTCCTCGGCTTGCTGTGGGGCTGCAGCGGTGAGTGCCGTGGGGACCACGAGCTGTCCCGATCCCTTAACCCGCCGTGCTGCGCGGCCCTGCCCGCTGCTCTCTTCGCGTTGCCGCATGGCACCGGGGCCAACGGGTCCCCAGGGTGTCCCCGCTGCTGAGCCCCGACAGCCGCCGTGTCCCACGTGCGTCGCTGCTGCAGCGCTCCTCGTCCCGGCGCTCAGAGCCACGGAGCGTGCCGCCGTGCCAGCGACAGCACGTGCCTGGCCGCAGTTTGCTGTCTCGCTGCCAGAACTGCGGCGATGCTGGTGAAGGATGAGAGCTGGGGGGGAAGGGGTGTTTGGGGTAATTTCCCCAAGAAATGGCTGGAAAATCTTGCTGGTAAACCGAGACGGATCAAGCGGCAATGCCTGCAACGGAGCAGACCCGGGCGGGCCATCGCCACAGGCTCCGTGGCACTCCTGATGGCGGTGAGCGGCTGCCCCGGGACGGTGGCATTGCGGGGGAAGCCTTGGCCGCCCCTAACGAGCCCTCGCTAATGAGCAGTGCCCCCTCCACGGTGATGGAGATGGAGCTTGTGCGGCACCTGAGTGCGACCGTCCACTTCTCAGCAAACGAGGGAACCGGCGCCCCGTTTGCCTCGTAAACAACCGGGTTCTGCTGATTGTCCCCTTCCCTAAACCCCACGGTTTCCTCCTTCCTCTCTCCAGGGCGACCGGCTGACAAGCTGGTGGTGGTGCCGCAGGAGCCGGTGGTGCCGTACGGGGGCTCGGTGCAGCTGAACTGCTCCCTGGCCTGCGCGAGGGGCACGGTGCAGTGGAAGGGGCTGGACACCAACCTGGCGGGCATCACCTTCTTCCCCACCCACAGCATCCTGCACATCAGCAACGCCGTGGTCGCCATGGCGGGCACCAAAATCTGCCAGGGGGTCTGCCACAGGCAACACTACCAGCGCACCGTCAATCTGAAAGTCTATGGTAAGCGTCCCCCAGTCCGTCCCTCACTGCCTCCCCAGCAAAGTCCTGCATCCCCCGTTCCTCCCGAGCAGCGGTGCCAAAAATCACCGCTGAAGCTGCAATTCCTCTCTCAGCCCTCCCGGACACGCTGCAGCTGGAGGCAGACCCCCCCGTCCCAGAGCCAGGGCAGCCTGCCAGCCTGCGCTGCTCGGCCCAGGGGGTGTACCCGCTCACGGGGCTGCGGCTCACCTGGTACCGCGGGGACCAGGCGCTGGAGGATTCAGACTTCGATGCCACCGAGACCAACGAGGAGCTGTTTGACATCACGTCCACGCTGCTGGTGGCAGGGACGGAGGTGGGAGAAGGGGTGGAGTTCCGGTGCGAGGTGACGCTGAGCGTCGGGCAGGAGACCTTCACCCGGGTGGCGTCTGCGGTGGCGAGCGCTGGGGGTGAGTGCCGGTGCGCAGCTGGGGACCCGGGTTTGCGCGCTGCCCCGTCTGCTGGAGCCGACCCCCGTTGCCCTGCGCAGCCCCCATTTCTGCACCGCTCTGCAAATTTCCCCTTGTCCCCATCCCTGTCCCCGCTGCCGTGCCAGCGGTGCCGGTTTACTCCTGCTCACTGCCTCTCCCTGCCCAGGGCGGGCTGCGTCCGTGGGGTGGAGGAGGATGGTGTGGGCGGAGGGGGCTGTCACCCCGTGGGGATAACACGTGCCAGAGAGGTTTCATCCCAGCTCTGAGGCGCAGCGAGGCCACCCGTGACCTGCTGTGTTCACAGCTGTGACGGAGCAGCCGGTGGCCACGGCCACCTCCGCCGGGAGCCCCCAGACAGCGGCAGCTACGACAGTGAGCCCCAGCACAGCCAGCCCCGTGACCACCACAGCGCTGCCCCCGGAGCCGAGTGTCCCCACACACGGTCCCGCCACAGCCTTGACCGCCACACCGTGGGAGCCCGACGCTGAGACCATTCCGGAGCTGGCTGCTGGTGCCGAACCCCGCTCCACAGAGCGCCCTGCTCCCTGGGACCTCGTAACAGGCAGTCCCGCGGCACAGCCAGCCACCACCACGCTCCCTGGCTCCGGCACCGCGAGCCCCCCAGCTGAGGCGCAGGGGACGGCTGGGGACAGCATCAGCTGGAGCTCTGCGACGGGGACAGGGCCGTCCGTGGGGACGTCGCCCGCCTGCAGCCTGCAGATCTGGTCGCTGCCTCCCAACGTGACTCAAGGCAGGGCCCTGCGCATCGAATGCCGGGCGTGGTGCGCCGGGAACGCCACCGTCCGCTGGCTGCGGACCCCCGTGGCTCTCTCGCAGTACCGGGAAGAGGTGGCGGGCAGCAGCTCCACGCTGCAGCTGGACCGCGCCGAGCCCCGGCACCAGGGCCACTACCAGTGCGTTCTGCTCGGCCACCGCTCCCAGGTGGTTAGTCTGCAGCTGACGGTCTCAGATGGTGAGTGGTGGGCTGCAGCCCCCTCTCCTGTACCCCCCATTGCTTGGGCTTGGGCTGCAGCGAGTTGTGTTAGTGCTCTGTCTGGTGCTGGGGGGTGTTCGCTGCCGTGGGCAGAGTCTGCCTGCAACTCTCGGTCCTTCTTGTGTCTTTGCAGATCCGTCTAGCGCAGGCCCTGCCATCGCTTCGGGGACAACGGTCTCACTCTTGGGACTGATTGTGACCAGTGTCATATCTCATCGCCTGTGGAAGCGATTCAGATCTCAGTACGAGCTGCCCTAGGAGCGGGAGCTGCCTACAGACACCCACAGCCCTCCGGACCAGTCCCTGCCGTCGCCCGTTCTGCTGCTGGCCTCACCCAGCCCCTGGGACGAGG
Organism: Chlamydotis macqueenii; assembly: GCF_036417535.1. NCBI lineage: Eukaryota > Metazoa > Chordata > Aves > Otidiformes > Otididae > Chlamydotis > Chlamydotis macqueenii. The sequence continues at coordinate 4,064,367 of NC_141581.1, read as the reverse complement.
ATGGACCCCAGTTGCCGTGCTCACGGCGGGGACTGGTGGGGTGTGGGATGCTGCTGTGAGACCTGAGAGAAGAGCAGCCCCCGCCCCACGGGAAGCGATCTGCGACCCAGAGGCCTCCAAGCTGCCGCTGCTTCTGGAAGCTTCATCCCTGCCGCAGGCTGCTGCCGCCCGGGACGCTGAGGGCGTTGTGAGGGCAACGGCTGCGCTGTCCTGGGAACTCTCGGCCCCCGGGGCCCGTAGCCCGCTGCTCGGAGGAGCTGGCGCGAGTCCTGCGGGAGAGGAGAGGCTGGGGGCTGCCCCTGCGACCCCGCGAAAGGGTACGGGGGGAAGGCAGAGGAGGGGGACGGGGACAGTCCTGGGGCTGGATCACGTTGGGTCGGTGCTGAGGGGGCCCGGGGGCTCCCGGTAGCCACAGAGATGGGCGGGAGAGCCCATGGCCGGTTGGAGGAGAGCAGGGCCCGGGCGGGGCGGGGCGCGGAGCTCCAATAAAAGGCGGAAACACCGTCCCAACCCTGAGCAAGTGTCTGTTCGGCCGGGACGGGGGCGGCCCCGCGGCGGCACCGGGCCTGCGGGAGGCCCCGCGCAGCGCCCGCAGCGCGCCCGGTTGCTAAGGGCGGGGCACCTGCCCGGAGTAGTCATGGCGGCCGGGGCGCCCCGCGGCAGAGCGGCTCCTTTGCCCATACCTAAGATGGCGGCCCGCGGCCTCACCCAATGGCGGCGCCCTGGCCTGCCTTCGCGCCCGCCGATTGGCTGCCAGTGTGTAAGATGGCGGCGCGGGAACTTCCCGCCCCCCGCGGAAGAGCGGGCCAAGATGGCCGGAACCCGCCTTGCCCGCCCGCAGCCAAGATGGCGGCGTACGAGAAGCGGCGGGCGGCTGCCCCGGCGGCGGGCAGCGGGCTGGAGAGCGAGGCGGAGTTCCTGCTGCGGGCCGGGGTCACCGCCATGGTGCGGGAGGCGCTGCTGAAGGTGCTGGAGGCGCGGCCCGAGGAGCCCGTCTCCTTCCTGGCCGACTACTTCGAGCGGCTGGTGCTGGGCAGCCCCGGCGCGGCGGGCGAGGCCGCCGCGGAGCTCCCGGGGCCGCCGCAGCGCCTGGCCCGGGCGCTGTGGTACGTGCGGCTGGCTCACCACTCCCACAGGTGCGGACGGCCGGCGGCGGGGGGCGAGGGGGCGGCGGACTACAGCTCCCGGCGTGCCCCGCGGCTTCGCCATCTCCGCGCCGGCGGGCGGGCGCCCGGGGCACGCTGGGAGCTGTAGTTCGGGGTGGGCGGGGCTGAGGCCGCGTGTGTGTGTCTGTGCCGTGTCGCGACAGGACGGCCTTCGACAGCAACGCCGGCGCGGCCTACGAGGTGCTGGGCGCCGGCGGCCGGCGGCGGAAAGCGGGCGTGGACGGGCGGCTGTACAGCGAGCTGCTGCGGCGCATCTGCCAGCACGGGGGAGCGCCCACGGAGGCGGCGGCGGCGCTGCTGGGGCGGGTCCGCTGCCGCGACCACGAAGCCGTGCCTTTCGACGTCTTCCGCTATGGCGTCCTCACCTGCTTCGTCCTGCTGGAGTTCGCCGCCAAGGCAGACGCGCTCTTCGGCGTCCTGGACGGCGGCTCCGGCGCCGCCGACGGGAGGGTCTGCCAGGCCGTGCTGCGGGCGCTGGAGGACGCGCTGGGTGCCGGGCACTGCTCTGTCCCCAGCCGCTACCTGGAGGCGGGCTCCAAGCTGGGGCCGGACGGCCTGGCCTTGGCCATGGACCGGGCGCTGCAGGAGAGGAAGCTGGGCACCTCCATGAGCAGGGAGGAGTTCCTGAAAAAAGCCACCGCCTTGTTCATCGCAAAAGTGAAGCCCGTTGAGTAACGCCCGGCTGGGAGCAACGCTGACTGCGGCCGCTTCGGCCTCTGCAAGTGCTCCGCGCAGAACCATTTACGCGAAGCGGGCTCTGGACCCCGGCGCTAACCTGGACGGCGAGCACCGGCGACTGGTCAGGCGCTTCCCGGAGAGCCCGGGTCTGCCCGACAAGAGATTCCCCATTTCCGTGCTCCCTTCTTTTTCATTTGAGCGGGACAGGCGCCCAGCCACCCCCAGCGCCGGATGCGTCCCCATGGGGCTGTGCCTCTCCCAGCCGCGGCTCCTCCGGTCTGGCCGGTGTTAGTAAATCTTTATTAGCCGTTAACTGGGGGCTTGCAAGGGGACCTGTAAACTGTAGGGCGGCGTTAGTCATTAAAAATGAGGCAGAATAAAGTAAACATGGGGCTGGACCTCCAGATTTCCTGCGGTTTCCGCCTAGCCCTGGCAATGTCACGTTTTGCAGCTTCCGCGGGGAACTTGGTTTCTGCTTTTGAGTTTGTTTCACCTGTGTGGATTCGCACGTAAATACAGGGCTGGTACAAAGTGCGAGACAACGCGTTCTATTAAGCAAAATGTTTTAAACGCGCAGCGGGTGAGGAACGGCCGGCTGGGAAGCAAACCTCGCTGGGAAGGGCTGCCTCTGCCGGCAGCCGGGCTGCGAGGCGACGAGCTGTCCCTGCTGCCTCCTCGCTCGCCGCTTACCCCGCCGCCTCTGGCCGCTGTGGTCTGGACTCTTGAAGATCGACGCTCATACCGGAGCGATGACGCCTCAAGCGAAGCTGCCGAGCGCTGCGGATCTGGGACGTGGCACGCCGGGTCAGCGCCAAAGCCGGTTCCCTGAGGTCACAGCTGGCTTTTGAACAGAGATGTGTTGAACCGTGTGTTATTTATTCGAACTTGTCTGTGTTAATTATTTATACTCTGCAATTATTGGTTTACTGTAAGACATTAAAGCTTTTTATTATTTTTTTAGTGGCCAATTTCTTTACTGCCTGCAGCAGCGCTTGGATCCTTGAGGCAGTCTCTGTCTTCGGGGGTCGACGTCAGCAGCCCGTAGCAACCTGCGATGGGAGGACAAAGCACTTGGAGTTGCTACCAAAAAAAAAAAGAGAGAAGCTGGGAGGATGCCCTTCACGCTCTGGGCTGTTTGTGTTGTTTTGCTGAGCGGATGTTTTGATCCCTGCGGGCAGGAGGGGCGCTGCCTGGAGCCAGTTCCGGGTGAGGCTGCGGGCAGCGGCTCCTGAGGAAAGCGCAGGTGACAGGCTATGACGTGGGGGGAGGTGGGAGAAATCTTCTCTGCTGGGGCTGTGCCAGGAGCAGCTTGAATTCCAGACGCTGCTTTGTGAAATGCTGCGAGGTACGACCTAGGTGTAGTAATTGTGCCAAGTGCTTCCTCCTGGCTGGCGGGTGCGATGGGCCGCTGCAGTGCAAACCACTTTGCTCCCACTCAGCGCTGACCTGAAGCGGCGCGGCTGCATTGCGAGCACCGGGGCTGCGGCCCGGGGTGGGATTTAGCGTTGGCCCGTGTGCTGAGGGTGTCTTGGCCCCGGTGGGGGGGCACCGGGGAGCCCGAGGCCTGCGCTCCGGCCTGCACGGCTGCTCTCTGAGGGTTTGCGCGGCGGGAAAGCTGGCTGCGCGGGTGGGGGAGGCCGGGAGCATCGATGCGCGCTGCCAAAGCGGGGGTCGCCGCCATCCCGGCCCCCGCAACTGCGGGGCGGCGGCGCGGCCCGAGGGAACGAGCGCCCGCCGCGCCGCACGGCCTGCCGGGAACCAGCGCCCGCCCCGGGACAGCGCTGCGCTGTGATAGGCGGACAGCGCTCGGGGGAGGAGCCAGCTCCCCGCCCCGCCCCCTGCGCCGGCGGAGCGCGCTGATAGGCGGACATCGTCCGAGTGGGAGGGGCCTGCGCCGACCCCGCCCCGCGCGAGCGGACTACAGCTCCCGCCGTGCCCCGCGCGGCTGCGCTCGGAGCGGCCGCGGAGCAGCAGGACCCGTGTCCGCCGCCCCCCTCCCCGCAGCGGCTGTCGCGTCTACGCCGGTTCCCGGCTTCGCTCGCGGCCTACCCCAGCTTCTTCGGTATGGCGCGGCCCCTTGTGCCCAGCTCGCAGAAGGCGCTGCTGCTGGAGCTCAAAGGGCTGCAGGAGGAGCCCGTGGAAGGGTTCCGGGTCAACTTGGTGGACGAGGGGGACCTCTACAACTGGGAGGTGGCCATCTTCGGTCCCCCGAATACCTACTACGAAGGCGGGTACTTCAAGGTGAGGGGTTGGGGGCCGCAGAGGGGCGTGCGGTGTCGGGAGGACCGAGTTCTCGAGGAGGTGAAGAAGCTCTGGGGGCGTGGGGGGGGCTTGGTGTGTGGATAGGGAGACCTGGGGGGCAGGGGTGTGCGGTAGGACATGGGGCCGAGGAGGGGCGAGGGCAGAGTAGGTGGTGTTGGGGCACGCACTGGGGGGAGGATGCCTTGGGAAGGGATTTTGGAAGGGAGAGAGACTGCAGGAGAGTGGGGAGACCCTGGGAGGGGGTCTTGGGAGGTTGAGTTGGGTACTGAGGGGGCATAATAGGGGTGCTCCTGGGCTCGAGGGGATGCTGAGGGTCAGGGAGACCCGAGTCTGCATGTTGACACCTTGGGGGTGTTGAGGCTTTGGGAGCTGGGGTGGCCCTGGGGTTCCTGCAAGGAGAAGCCAGCATGAGGAAGGGAGCCTGCCTGCAGGTGGCTGCTGCCAAACTGGGCAAGGATTCCTTCAATCTGAAGGGAGATTTGGCCCCCCGGCACTCAGCCTCCAAGGGTTATTTCTCCTTCCTGCCCCCTCCATCCTCCTGGAGAGCTCGGGCTCGCTGGTGTTCCTGCTCTTGGAGGGGATCGAGGTCATCGCCACCAAACCAGAGGAAAGAGACAAAGGACTCTCCTGTGCGGGCACAGGCGGCTCGGGCTGAGTGCGCAGCAGCTCGAGCTGGGTGGGGAGCGAACGTCGTGGTTGTGTTTGGGGTTTGAGATGGGGGACATGGCGTGCGCGGCCTGGCTGTGCAGTCCCTGTCGGGAGGATGGGTATGTGCTCTTCCTGGGTGTTGTGCAACCTGCGTAGCTGTTTTCTTCCTCTTTCTCATCCTCCCTCCTCCGCTACGAGCTCTTCTATCTTCATCCTGTTGCTGGCAGGGTGGGGATGCACCGGGGGTGACTCAGCCTGAGGGTCAGCTGTGCCTGAGAAGCTGGCAGGTTTGTTTTTCCTGTGGAGCAGTGGCAGGCAAGTCTGATGCTTCAGAGTCAGGTTTTATTTCTTCGCTTAAATGGAGTTGTTTTTTTTTTCCCTTAGCCTCTTTTGGCACTAGGCCCTTTGAACTCACCCTTTCGGCAGCTCATGCTCCTGTTTTGCGCCTGAGAGCTTCCAGACTCACTGCTGAGTGGCAGTAGATGAGACTTTCTGCATAACAGGGAGGGGGCCGAGTCCTCGTCCAGCCCGTGGTGACATCGGCCTGTTTGTGTACGGCAAAGCCGGGTTGCTTTCCAAGCCCCCTTCTGGAACGCTTTGCCTGTGGCCGGTTTTGTTCTGATCCCCTCTGGCACAACAAAGGGGATTATTCTGCGAAGTTCAGCTGTTTGGCCGGAGCCCAGCACGGGGCTGCGTGTCACTCTGCGTGCGCGTGCCGCCCTGAGCGGCCTGAAGCTCCATGCACGCACAAAACGCATCCAGCCCCAGCTGCTGCCGTGCTTTTCCTTCGTTCCACCCCTCGTCCCGCGCCGCGGAGCCGTCAGACAAAGGGCCAGCCTGGGAGACGAGGTGGCAACGTGCGTGAGGACGGACCTGCCGCCGTCCTGGGCGCCTCGGACTCGCCGGAAGATCGACTTGGGTCAGGGACAGAGCCTGGCAGGGTGGGAAGGGGTCGGAGAGCGGAGGCGTTTGACCCTGGGGTGGAGTTGATGTTGGTCAGGGCAGATGCCTCCCTGCCTTCTACGCGAATTTTTTAACGGCTGTAAGCTGACCACTGAGTCTGGCAGAGTCACCGATTGTCGAGGCTGAATTCCAGAAGCGTCCGAAGCCCCGTTTGCAGTTTCCCTCCTGAATCGGGCTTGCGCCGCGCTTGTTCCGCAGGTGGATAGCGATCCCGGGTCACTGTCCCCTGCTGCTGGGCAGAGCCGGGCTAGTTCACGCTGTCCCTGCACGGAGCCAGCGTCTCAGTTCTCGCATACGCAAACTTTTGGCTTTTTTGGGAGCGGCACCTGAACTTCGCTTCCAGAGCCTGGCAACACCTGCGAGCCCCAACAATCACCGCAGGCTGCGCAGCAACGCGGGGAGAACCTGCCCCCGTCCTCCTGGGATGCCTGGGCAGCAGCTCTCCGGGGAGGATGAGGATGCTGCTGTACGTCTCCGTGCCTCCTCAGGCTTTGCCGACATCGGGCCTGTCTTTTTGGCCTGCCCTGCTCCCTCAGTTTTTGTGGCTGTTGCCCGCAGGAGAAGCCGGTGGTGGGACGGTTGTCTCTGGCGCTGGAGTCATGGGCTGCGGCGTGATCTTCATGTGCTTTTATTTTTAGCACCTGAGTTACACGCTGTGGCCACTTTTGACTTGGTCTTTTTTTTTCTTTTTTTTTTTTTTAACAGTGCCGGGTTATTTTTAGCGATTCAGTGCGTTAATCGGAGCACTGAGCACCTGATGCTTCCTTCCCTGCGAGCTCTGAAGGGTAAACAGCCTTTTCTCTGGTGGCACGGCTCTCGTGTCCCTACAGCAGGACCGGGGATGACCCCGGACTCGCAGTCTTGGCTCCAAACGCCGCTCGGTTTGTTTGGGCGTGCGGCCCGAGCTGTGCCCCCAGCCCCATCTGCTTTCCCAGCAGCAGTGGAGCTGCCCGCCGGGGACGCGTGGCCCTGCCAGCGCCATCGAGCAGCTCCGCTGTCCCTTTGTCTGAAGACTCTTTCTGGCCGTTGTCGTGCTTTGCCATCGAGGCAAACCTGCCGGTCCTGAAGGTTTCCTCCCCGCTTTAGTGGTGTTTTCCTCCTGCTCTGGCCAAACACCAGCACACCGCTCTTCCTAGAGCATCGGAAGCCAATGTGGCGGTGTGGCAGCGGTCACTGGGCGGTGCCACGCTGGGGACGTGCCCCTTCTCAAGGCAGCGCTGGCCAGGAGTCGTCAGCTGCGTCCCGTGGTCCTGACAGCCGGCGGAGAGCCCCGGGTTAGCAGGAGCGGGCCCCAGTGGAGAAGGGGTTCCGGGGCGGGACGGCTGGGAAGCAGTAGCTGGTGCTGCCGCAGCTCATGGGCCCATCCGCTCGCCTTCCTCTGCGTGGTGGCAGAGCGGTCACGCTGATGGCGTTCTGCCTGTGGAGCCGGCTGGCACGGAGGCTCTGTCTCTGCGGGAGCGCAGCTGGACTTGGCGGAGGTTCCTTTTTCCTAGTGCTGTGGTTTCCTTCCCTTCCTTATCACAAGCTGACGCTCGCTTCTCCTTATTGTTTCCCTGCAGGCTCGTCTCCGGTTTCCCATCGACTACCCCTATTCTCCTCCTGCCTTCAGGTTCTTAACCAAAATGTGGCACCCCAACATCTACGAGGTAGGTCGCCTGGGACAGCGTGGGGCGTCTTGGACAGGCAGGGGGGCACGTGTCCGTCTGTCGCAGCGGTACTGGATGAAAACACCGGTCTTTGTCTGGCATTGGAACCTCAGTGCCTTTGGCATTTAGTGCCTGGCACTGGAAACACAGCTAACGAGCTTACGACAGCCAGTCTCTTGTCCTGGAGCTGGATCCAGGTCAGCCAGGCTTTCCAGGCTTGAAGGGGACGGTGGATTCCTGCTTGTGGGTCGGACTGTGTCGGGTGGGCACAGAAGGATCCCGTTTCACCTGTGCTTTCAGACCGGTGACGTCTGCATCTCCATCCTCCACCCGCCGGTGGACGACCCGCAGAGCGGGGAGCTCCCGTCTGAGCGGTGGAACCCCACCCAGAACGTGCGGTAAGGGCTGCGTGAGGAGGGAGCCGCGGGCAGGAGGCTCGTCCGAGGGCAGGGGTGGGGAAACGGGGAGATGGGGGCTGCCTTCTGCTCCCAACGCCAGCGGGAGATGCCTGGAGGTTGTTGAAAGGCAGTATCTGGCATTCAAGCTGTGTGCTTTGCTGGAAACAGCAAAAAAAAAAAACCCAAAAACTTGCATGGGAACATGCATGACCTCGCTGAGGAACACCCTCGCTGGCGGGCCAGCACCAGGCTCTCCCCCTGACCCACGGGACGGGGCGGCACTGTGACACTGAGGCTGCTGGCGTTGCTGGGACGTGGGCAGTTGCCGACCCGCCTCAGCTCTTACCTGCTCGTGTTTCTCGATCGCCAGGACCATTCTCCTGAGCGTGATCTCGCTGCTGAATGAACCCAACACGTTTTCGCCAGCCAACGTGGACGCCTCGGTGATGTACCGCAAGTGGAAGGAGAGCAAAGGGAAGGACCGGGAGTACACGGACATCATCAGGTGTGTGCTAAGCTGAGCCCAGCGCTGTGGTTCTGTGGAGAAGACTCGCTAAGCTGCGACCTTGTAGGACACAAAGCATGTCAAGATCTTGAGGGCATGTCCTGCCCTGTTGAGTCCCCTCTGCAGGCTGGTAGGAGGAAAGGGTCCTGCTGTGACTGTGGCTTTCGGGAGAAGCGTGGCTGGGTAACGTGCCCAGCTTTGCTCTCAGCCTGAGTCCTGGACCTTTTTGGCTCCAGAGCTGAGGATCTGGGTTCACAGCAGAGGTGGTGCCAGCACAGCCTTGCTCTCAGGGCTGTCTCATGGGACCAGCACGTGAAGCTCCTGACCCGCAGACCTGGCGTGGCAAGGGGGACCCTCAGAGCACGTCACAGCGCAGCCGCGTTTGCTCCGTGGCGCGCTCTCTCCCTGCCCTTTCACCAGGCTTGTGCGGGTGAGCGACCCGCGAGCTGGGCTGTGAGAGGGGAAGTCTCCGCGGGGCGAGCCGCGCATGGTGACGTGCGTGCGCCGTGCAAAGCTCTGTCCTCACCCCCAGCTTCTCACCCTCCAGGAAACAAGTCTTGGGCACGAAGGTGGACGCTGAGCGGGATGGCGTGAAGGTCCCCACCACGCTGGCGGAGTACTGTGTGAAGACCAAGACTCCGGCCCCCGATGAGGGCTCAGACCTCTTCTATGATGACTATTACGAGGATGATGAGATGGAGGAGGAAGCAGACAGCTGTTACGGTGATGAGGATGACTCTGGCAATGAGGAATCTTGATGGCCCTCTGGCATTGCAAAACTTGCTATGAACTACAGAATTTTACCTCAACTAGGACAAGCTGGTTTGCATTTAGGATCTGTCAGCCCTGAAATTAACTCTCTACCTCGCAGGGAGACTGTTCTGCTCTTGCAAGGGAAATCCCACCACTGTCTTTGTAGAAAACAACCCACAAAAACAAGCCCTATTTTATAAACTTGCTGGGTGCGGGCGGGTGGGGAGGGAGAAGTCGTACTGGGGCGTTCGTGAATCCGCAGAAACCGGGGAGCTGGTGGCTCTGGCTGGATGAGGAGCGATGGCAAAACCTGGTGCTGGCTGCCCGTCGTTTGGGGAGGCTGTGGCGCCGGTAAGTGGCGCTTTGGCTGAGAAGCGTGTGAGCGTTGCGTAGCTTTTGCCAGCCTTTGAGGTGTCTGAGCAGGAAGGGCTGCAGCACGGGCACTGCTGCCCTCTGCCCCCGGTGGGGCCATCCCCAGCGGGACCCTTCCCGAAAACGCCGGAGCCGTGTTCGCAGTGAGCGCGTTGGGAAGGGCCGGGGCATCGGGCAGGACGTGCCCGGCGGCTGCCTGGCACCGGTGAGGCGTGGGGATGGGCTGTTTGTAGTTTTTAACTGGCTGGGAGGGACGGGGTAGTTCTGAGTCTTTCTGCTTCTGGTTTTTTTTGGAAACTATTTAATAAAGTACTCCAAGGGAATGGTGCTGTGGTGTGTGGGTGAGGCTCAGCCCTGCTCTGTGCCCAGGCTGCGGGGGTTTCTGTGTCAGCTCTCGACCGGCTCCTGCCCCCACAGCCCCGGCAGGGAGGGGTGGGTGGGCTAGCTGCTCTCCCAGGGCTGTGGGTGGGGGCTGCAGGGTGGCCTTGGGGGGCTTGCAGCAACTGTCTTCCCTCCCTCCCCGACCTCGCGGAGCGGGCAGGAGTGTGGGCGGGGTTGCCTTTGGCCTGGAGAGCGTTTCTGCCCTTCCTGGGGAGAGGAGGGTGCAGCATTCACCGTCTCTGCCCCGGAGCCATGGCCAACGCTTGGTCTCTGTCTGGGCAGAGAAGCAGGCTCCGCTGAGCCCTCGCAATCCTCCAGCACTGCACTGGGATGGTGGTTTTTTTCCCCTCCTGCTCCTCCAAGACCAGCCGTGCGGCGCAGGCAGCAGACGTGCCCGGGCAGCGCCTGGCTGCGCAGAGCGGGGGCCAACGGGTGCCCAGGGCCCTCGTGCCTGCTCTGATCTGGGCGCAACTGGGTGCGCCCCGAGCCCACAGGCCAGGACGGGCTGGGACGTGCGAGCTGCTGGGCTGCGGTGAGCTCCCAGCTGCGCAGCCGAGGGGCATTGCCGGCGCCTCGTCCTCCTGGGCTGGGGGGGGGTCAGCTCTGCCGCCAGCACCTCCGGGACATGGCGGGGATGCATCCCTGGCAAACCCAACCCTGGGGCTCTCTGCGAGCCTCCCAGCCCCCCCGGGCAGGGCTGGTCGGAGTGGTGACGAGGAAAACTTCCCCTGCCTGGAGTGGTGCAAATGGGATCAGGGTTGGAGTGACACCTGCGACTGCACGCGGCGAATGCACGTGCTTGGTTGCCTGAGGAAATGAGGCTAAAAGGTGAACAGGATTATTGTCGTTTTCTTCAGGCCTGGCAAACGGCTTCCAAGGTCACTCAGTCGGCAGCCCTGGCTGCTGGCTCGAAGCCAGCTCCCCTTCCTCTTCCCAGGGAGCTGCTCCACGTGCCCCCAGCAGCTTCCCGCACCCTGGCTCATCCCTGGCCATGAATGGCCGTGCCCGTGTGCCCCTTGCCTTCGCTGGCTCCTCGCAGGCAGTTGGCACCCCGCTGCACTCGCATGCTGCTGCAGGTGATGGGGTTGTGCTCCCAGCACTGCCCCCCAGGCCCTGGGGCATCGGGAGCGCCCCAAAAGAACCGGGCAGCTCAGAGAGGGGTGGTTTCCCTGCTGCTCGCTGGCCCCCCGTAACAGGAAGGCACTGGGGTACTGCACGGCCCCTCTCCTGCAAACCTGGATGGCTGAGAGCTCCCAGCAGCGCCAGCCACGCGACGTGCCGCAGGCTGCCCGGAGCGGAGCCGGTTCCTTGGGCAGAGAACGCCGTGGGCTGCCATGCTCTGCCCCGTTTCTGCGCCGCAGGAGCCGCGTCTGCAAAATCCCTCCGGGGGCGGCCGGGCAGGACCTGCCGGGGACAGACGCAGAACTTGGGGGAAGACACGTTCCAGGAGGATTCAGGAGTTTACAAGAGCCGGCGGATCCCCACGGAGAGCGTGGCGGGGAGCCACCGGCCCCATTGTTTCGGCTCTTCCTGACCCGCTCGGCCGCGAGCTTCCACCTGGCTCCCAGGGCCGGGTCAGTCGAGGGTCAGCTCCCAGGACGGGGAAGAGCTGGGGCCAGAGCCGCTGCCGCGCGGAGGCCCCTTCGCCCCGGCTGCCTCAGCGATGGGGGCCGGGGCGCCCGGCCCCGCTCGGTTATCGCTCGCCCCAGCCCCGCGGGGTTATCGGGCGGCCTCAGCCGGGCTGAGCGCCGGGGCCTTGGGGCCCAGCATCCCCTTGGCCTCACGGAAAATTCCGCCCGGGCTGAGCGCGAGTGGTTTTGTCCCGAGGGGGCTCGGCCACGCAGGGGCTGCCGGTTTGCCTTGGCGCGGGCCCCGCCGTTGTTCGCAGGAGCTATTGTCTCGGCCCGAGGAAGCGCCGCCCGCGTCCCTTCCCTTCCCGCACGTCCCGCTGCGGGGCCGCGGCCCCGTGGCCAAGGGACCCCCGCGGCCAAGAGCCTCCGTGGCTGGGGAAGGAAGGGGGGGCGGGGGGGGCCGTCCGGTGCCAAGGCGGCCGGGACCCCCCCCGGACACCGCGTGCGCGTCCCCAAGCGCTTCCGCCGCTTGGCCCCCGCCGCCCGCCGTCCGCCTGTCCCCGCCGCGCCTCCCCATTGGCTGCCCTGCGGCTGGTGGGCGTGGCCTCGGCGGGACCGGCCCGAACCGGCTCTCCCCGCAGGGGGACGGGAAGGCGGGGGGGGGGGGGAGAAGGGCGCTCTGTCACTCCGCCCCTCTGATTGGCCGCGCCGGCCTGGGTGGGCGGGCCAGCTCTCCGGAGTGGTAGCGCGATTGGCCTTCGGGAGGCCCCGAGGGGGCGCGGCCCGCCCTAGGCCCCGCCCCCGCCTCCGTGACCCGGCGCGGTGCTTATAGCGGGCGGCGCGGTGCGGCGCGCAGCGCGGGCGGAGATGGCGGCGGGCGCGGTGGGGCCACGCGGCTTCCTGGCGCTGCTCCTCCTCGGCGGGCTGGCCGCTGGCGTCGCGGGGACAAGTACGGGACGGCGGGGGGCGGGCTTTAGGCCGCGGGGGGAGGCGGCCGGGGGGCACCGGGGGGGGCCCTGAAGCGGCTGGAGTGGGAATGGGGGGGGGCTGTGATGGAGGGGGGCCGGTTCCGCAGGCGGCTCTCAGTCGGGACCTGGCCGGGCTCAGCGGCGGGGGCTCGGGGGCGCGCAGCCGGGGGTGGCGGGGGGGGGGAAGTGGGGCGGCGGCGCGGGCGCCCTGCGGACCCGCACGTCGCACGGCGGGCGGGGCCGGGCGCGGGGGGGGGGGGGGGGGGGGGGCGGGCGGGGAGCAAACCCGCGCTGCAGCCGGGGGGGGACTGGGCCCGGGGTCCGCCCCGGCCGGGGGCTCTCGCACGTGGCGCAGGCCGGTGCCCTTCAGCCGCGGGGCGGCGGGGGCTCCCGCGGGGCTGGCCCGGTTCTCCCCTGAAATGAGAAAGTTTCCCCCTTCGCAGCCCCTTTCCGAGGCTTACGGCGGGGGGGGGGGGTGGGTAAGAGATCTCCGGGCTGTAAAACCTTAAAGATGTTCACGTGATGCCTAAGTTGATAATCCGCTAATGAGGGAACAATGCCCGCTAACGAGGGGCGGCTGGGAGCTGCGCGCGGCGCCGGGACTTGGCTGGGTCTGGAAAAGCGCGATCCCGAACGAGCCGGGATTTGCCGTGCGCTGTTGCTCTGACGTTTCGGGGTTTTTTTTGATTTGGTTTTTTTTTCCCTCGCTTCTGGAGCTGGCAGCCGAGCCTGGCCCGTCGGCGTGAGCAGGCTGCCTTGGCGAACGCCGGCGCGTTTTGCCTGGAGGACTCCGCGGTCTCTGGTTCGGACCTGGCGCAGAGGTGCTGGTGGTAAAGGCTTCTCCTGATTGCGAGCGCTAGGCTGCCGTTTCTGGCCGTTCAGCGTGTCAACTACTGAAAAAAAAAAAAAATTGCAGCCTGTTTGTGGTACCGGACTTACTTCAGTGTAGGAGAGCCAAAACTCGAGGATTGAAGGTGAAAGAGTGGGAGGATTCTGAAAAATCCAGGGGTAGCGACAGGAGTCGCGTTTCAGTCCCGCGGAAGCGGGAGGGCACGGGAGAGCCCGCCGAACTTCACGCTTGGCGTGGAAGGTGAATTTCATAAACTAAACCTGCAGCTGCTGGTGTCCGCTGCTTCCCGCTCCCTCGCTGGCGGGGGCCTGCCATGAGCAATCTCTCCGAGGGATTGACACGGATGAGGTGTGGAGGAGGCTGTTTCTGTCCTCCGTCCGAAAAGCCTCGGAAGGAAGAGCAGCTCCGCAGGCGTGTGGGTTGTGTAACGCGCGTGCCCTGCCCCGGCTGCGGGGCTCTTGGGCTTGGTGTGCAACGATGCCGATTCTTCAGCGTAGGGGGCTGGGAAGTGAGGGCTTTTACCTCTCAGGAGTGTTTTGATTTGACTTTATGGAGCAGACTGCGTGAGAGGCGGTCGTTTTAAGCTGCCGTGTCTCAGCTTTTGGTAGCTCAGCGTGCAGAACAACTGGCTGGAGCGGAGGTAGGCGTTTGCTTGGACTCCGTGCCCTCGGGAGGAGGTATCCTGACTGAAAGCCTCTGATCTGCTCGCGTACTGCCTGCCTGCTTATGTGAACCTTAAGGGGAGAGCAGATTTTTACAGCTGTTAGTGGAAATGGCAAAAAGCATCAGAGCCTCATATGCCCCCCTTCCAAGGCCAAGAAACAAAGGTCACACCGGGGAGCAGAGCGTGCCCCGCGGGAGGGTGCTGGTTCCAGCCAGGCTGGGCTGCGCTGGGCGCAGACACTGTTTACACCGCGAGGACTCCTCCCTCTGCTCGGGTGGGCGGGGGGGGGAGAGGTTGTTTTTAGTTTGAAGGTGACTCGGGAGAAGGTTATCTGGTCTCGTCTGCCTTCTCCACCGTCCAGCCCGATCAGATACCGCGCTGCGCCCGAGAGAAGCGGCCGGCTCAGTTCTGCGAAGAACAACTTTATTTTTTTTCTCTGAGCTGCTTTCGACTTGCAGCCCATCACCAGTTGGAAAATGTTTGAGTAGCTCCGATCAATCCCAGCCGGTTGATGCTGGCCCTGGGCTTGGCGAGCGCTTTCCCCAGCCCTGAGTGCCCAGGATTTTGCCTGCTCTGCTTTCCTGTTGGGAGGAGAGGAGATATAATCCCGTGTGAATACAAAGGGTGCTTGCTGTTGTTACTGCCCGCCAGAGCTTTTTAGCCTGTCTGAACTGCGTGAAGTGCCCTCTAACTCCGAGCGAATAACCTTGCAGGAGCTTATTTTGTCAGCATACAGTAATCACCTTGTATCTGTAAATAAAACCCTTGATCTTTACTAGCTCCCATTTTAAATCAGGCTCTGGTTAAATGGGACAGGCTTCTACAAGTGCTGCAGTCTGACTTTTCAAAATGAGGTGGTTCGGAGTGTTTAATCACAGGGCTGTGGTGTTTAAAAAAAAAAAAAGCAAACCCGTTTGGCACACAGGTCAGTTCTTCTAGAAGTGAAACTCTGATCAGGAGGTTGCTTACAGCTGATACCCCATACATCTTTTGGGACCCCCATCACCTACAGCTTTTTAAAAATCGGTTCAAGATTATTCTGGTGTCTCCGGTAAAATTCTGTCACCCGGAGTCCCTTGGAAACCTTGAATCCTCTGCAGAAATGTTGCTGAATGGTGCTTTTTTGAATTTAAGCAGCAGTACTGCGGTGGGTGTATGAAACAGGATGGAGTTTTTCAGCTCTTGAGTTACTCAGACCTAATTTTTTCCTTTGAGAAATGTGGAATTGATTTATTTAGGACTCTGAAACTTACCTTGCAGACTTACTTGTATTTTTCTTGAGCTTGGGCAGACTTGGTTTTGTGACACTGATTTATTTCGATGCTCACAAAAAATAGTCATAGCATTTCTTATTACAACATCTTCAGGCATTCAAAAAAAAAAAACAACCACCCTCAAAATTTGCTCCCAAACCCCCCTCCTTTGTGCCTGTAGGTCATGGGACGTGGATGGGGGGTTGTATGTAATGATGAACTTTAAGTGCTTAATAACAGAGTAAATTAACGCTCCTGGAAGCGGCCCTGGTGCGCGGGATGCCCGTGAGCCTGCTGTTGGCACATCCGAAACGCCGTCAGCCTGCGGGAAGGACGTGTCGCAAGCTTAACTAGTTCTTCTTAAGTCTGACTGAGCTTGAGTCACCTAAGTAACCCTGACCCAGGCGTGATGGCTTCTCCTGAGGCGCTGTTGCTGGAGCCGCCCTTCCTGCCCCTTCCAGGCACGGCTCCCCTGGGCCCCGGCCCTGCTCCCGGCCGCCTCGCGGGGACTCCGGCGCTTTGCTCCTGGGGACCGCTGGTGGCCCTGGCCGCGCTGCGCCTGGCTGGTAGCCTGTTGACGTTTGGCAGCTCAGCTTTCCGCAGGCCGGTGGCTCACGGGCTTAACCTTTGGACTGGCTGTTTTCAAAAGCTGAACCCCCAGCCTCTCGCCGCAGGAGCAGTTCGAAAAATACTGTAGTTCTGTCCTGCAGCAGCTTTTCTTGCTCTTAATCTATTTATTACTCATTTAGCTTGGCAAAATTATATTTTCTGAGGTGAAAAGGCTGATTTCACTGTTTGTATGATGAGTGCTACGCGTTTCCTCACCTGGCTGGCAATACCTTGCAGACTACAAGGCCTTCCTTCCCCCAAAACAAGCTGGTATCTTAATTCTGTGCTTAAAATTATCAGCTGGGCATCTTGGTGAGCAGAGCGATGAAACAAGTGCGTAGCAGCGGGGCAGAGGGGGCCAGCGAAGGGTACGGTACTTGTAGCGGTGCGCCGTGTCCTCCGGTCACCGCACAGCTGGGACCTGGCCAGCTCCCAGTTACGAGGCTGGGTAAGAAAATAAAAAGAATTTGATTTTTTTTTTTTTTTGCGAGAAAAATCTGTTGCTGTCTTCGTTGTGAACTGGAGGTGCTTGGAGACCAGGGAAGTGTTGGGCTCCTGATCTGCCCCGATGAGCATCCTGCTGGAATGCCATCCCTCAGGAGTCGGGCGATGCTGTGGCTGCTGCGGGTTTCTTGTTTGGCCAGCGGCAAACGCCGCGTGCTGGTCTGTGCGCTCTGGTTTCGCAGTGGAGTCGCAGGAAGCGTTGTCGGCTGGAGGTGCGGCGGTTCCACGTAACAGCCCTGTCCGAGCTGGGCAGAGTTTGGAGAGCGTGGCGGGGGGACAGGGGGGAGTACCCTGATCTGAAGATTGTGCATGGCCTCTTCTCAATGGCTGAATTTTTTTTTTTTTTTGGCTTGTAGAGGGTGAATTCTTGCTTTGCACTAACACTTTGCACTAATACCTCTTCAACTCGTAGCTGGTTTTATAAAGTCACCGCTGTCTCAAAAGAGACTGACTCAGGACAGCGTCGAGTTGTACTGCGAAGCGATTGGCAATCCTATCCCCGAGATCCAGTGGTGGTTTGAGGGCAACGAGCCAAACGAGACCTATGCTCAGCTCTGGGATGGTGCACGGCAGGACCGTGTCAAAATCAACGCCACCTACAACCTACACTCTACCAGTACCATCCACATCGCAAACCTCACGAGCGACGACTCGGGCATGTACGAGTGCCGCGCTAGCAACGACCCTGACCGCAACCACTTGTCGAAGAGCCCCAAAATCAAGTGGATCCGTTCCCAGGCGAACGTTTTTGTCATCGAACGTGAGTGGCCACGCTGAGGCCTTGGCACTTGCTCGGACACCGGTGTCTTGAGTCTCCTGCCATGCTCACCCCCGCACCTGTGTCCTGTGGCTCCCGAAAGCTCCCCTTACCCTCCCACCCCAGCCGTAGAACCGAGAGACTCCCACCCTCTGTCATCTCCCTCACCACCTGTGACTTCACCCGAAATGGCCCTGCTCAAAAAGGGTTGTGGCTTCCCAACCAAAACACCCTCCGGCAATCCCGCGCCTTTTTCTGGAGCCAAAGACTTGGAACCTACCGCTTATTCCTGAGTGCCTCTGAGTCCTGGTGCTGGCTTGCAGAATTGAGAGCCTTGATTCTGCGGTAGACTCTGCCCTAACCACCACTGACAAACCGGCCCTTCCCTACAGCTCGTACGGCTCCTGCTCCCGTGAACAGCCTTGCTTTGAGCTCGCCCTCTTGCTGGTGATACAAGCTGTGGGGAACAAAACCCGCTTTTGAGTTTCCCGAGATGCAACCGTTTTTGAAATGGCCGTGTTTGTGTGCGACGCTGAGTGTGATGTCGTTGCTTGTCCCGTGGAAGTGGCCAGATTCCCTCTACTTGCCGGGCTGGCGGTCGAGCTCTGGAGCTAACGGGCAGCTGCTTTGGGTGATAGGAACCTGGGCGAGCGTGAGGGGAATTTAACGTCCTGCTAAGGTCTTAGCCAGAGTCCTGAAGCTAGCAGAGTAGCGTAGCGGTCGTTTCAGTATAAACCTACTGGGGAATACAGAATTCCAGGAGAACCTTCTTCCAGTGGAAGTTGGGTAGGAGAAAAAGCAAAACGCCTCTGCAAACATTGTTCCTTCCAAGAGACGGAGACGGGGTGGAGGGGGAGGAACCGCAGTCCCACCAGTGCTGTGTGATGGTGCTGCTAATGGCGGCTAATGGTTTTTTGGGCTGCCTCCTATGAGTAGAAACGCCTGAGTCATCTTACCGTGCAGAATTTGCTGCTGCTCGGCATGTGGAGGCCCAGGACCTTTTGGAGTCGTGGTTCTGTGTGTTCTCCATGAATAAATCCGACTGGAACCTCTTGGGCTGCGTCAGGTGAGGCACTTATTGCTCGCCTGAGGCCTTGTTTGGGGCCCTCACGACACAGGGGCTCGGCTGCCGTCAGTTACGTTACCTGGAGGTGTCCAAATCTCAAATTCTGGTCGCGGCTTGGGCAGCGAGTGCTGTAGTGGCTCGCAAAAGCAGAGCGCCGTACTCTGCCCTTCACAGCGTGACCCTTTCCACTGCTTATTGAGCACTCGGCTCTGCAGGAGCTGCACCCGCTGTGGGGACAGCGGGGACCCAAAAGTACCCAGAGCACGTGGCAGCGATCCCGGGGGTCAGCATCGGTTCTCGCTAGGTGCAGTCAGGCCCTAGCTGCCTGGTTTTTGAGTCTCTCCTGCGCTGGCGTGGTCAGTTCTGGTAGGAAACTTGTTTGCAAAGGTAAGTGAAAGCGATGCTAGAGACAAGGAGCTGTGGGGTTTGCCTTGAAAGGTTCTCGGGCAGGCGTGTGTGACCTCTGCAGTGCCACGTGTTAACAGCCATCAAATTCTTTACGAATGCAGGTCCAGAGATCAAAACTCATGTAAGAGAAGATGCTGGCAAGCTGATCCTGACCTGTAACATGACTGCGCCTTACCCTGCCATCAAGGGTCACGAGTGGATGCGTGGCGACAAGATACTCCAAACAGACCCCGACTCCAGCGCTTTCACCAGTTATACGTGAGTGTTGGGGCCAGGCCAGATAAGAATCTGAACACAGGGGATGCGTTGTTTTTTTTTACCAGAGGCAGTTAACGTTTCCTATCAGCTGAACCCAAAGCTAGGCGCTCGCAGTCTGAAAATACAGGCATTTAAACTTTAGAATGTAAGATGGGCGAAACAAAGTTGTGGTAAGGCCCAACATTTTCTTGTTTATGGGGAGGAGGGGGCAAAAAGGAGGAGGGGGAGGATATGCCACAAATACCCTCTTGGTGAGAGAGAGCTTTGAGGGACCCCTGCTCCCCTGAGGCCGCGTGTGGAGTGAGCGACTCGGTGTAGTTTTCTCTGCCTTTGGGTTTTCTGTACCTGTCTGAAGTCTGGCAGAATGAGCTGGGAACCTGCCTGCAATTTCTGCTCAACGCTGAGAAACCGTTTGCAGAGCAGAAGTGGGAATAGCAGCCGTATTGTAACAGTGCAGTGAGCTTTCCTTTTTGATTACGGTCAGGCCTGGCTGGCACCCACCCAGCGGCTGGAGAGGCATCGCGTCCTTTTGTGTGGCAGTGCCGACGTGCCTGCCTCCCCATAGCAACAGGGAGCTGAACAAGGATTAAAGTATTTATAACCCAGCCTCCCTCGCGTGACCTCAATTCCTTAGCTGAGTGGTTTTTGGAAGTGGGAAGCGCCGCGCGCAGCAGAACTAACAAACGGCCTGTTGTCCTGGTGCAGCCGCAGGACTGAAACTTTGCCTGCCCCTTCCCTCGCGCGGGTATTACTGAGCTGCAGAACGAGGTGTTTGTTGCAGCGCAGCGTAATCCACTAGATCTCATTGCAGCAGCTTTACGAAAAGGAAAATGGGAGAGTTTTCTCCCTACGCTTGGATCGATCCAGAGTAACCCAGCCTGGGTGATTCTTTGCCCCGTGTTTTGGTGGGCTTTTCTGCATGGGAAGAACAGCCTTCCTCCAAATCTGTTGTCCTAAGCTCCTGGGTTGTGCTAGAGGACTCTCTTGCGCTTCAGATCCAGTTGGCTTTGCTCAGTAGAGTGTGATGGGTTTGGTTTGTTTTTTTTTTCATGAGCCTGGGGTCTGTATGGAAGAGGGAAGAGCATGGGAGTTGGCCACTTCTGAAGTGATGGTGTAGTGTTGTCCTGGTGCTTCTGGTTTTCTTCATCTGTACTGGCTAGCAGTCTAGGTCTTCAGTTTTCTCCCTTTGTGGAGGCCCTGACGGCAAGATTGTGTTGTGGTAGGGAGTGAAAGCTGCTGGTTTTCAGGGTTCAGGACACAAGATCGGGAGATCTTGGTGATCGCTGCCTCGATAGACCCGTGTCAGACCTGTGTGTACATGAAGTCCTCCTCTGACATCCTCAGTGTGTGGGGTGAAGGATGGAGAGTTGGGTTGCTGTGGGTACACGATGCAGCGTAAATATCGGCACTGGAATGGGGGAAATGGCCTGTGGAGGAGATTGCTGACCCTTACAGACGTCTGTTTCTGTGAGTCTGGGGTTTGCTTATCTTTGTGGATAAGTCAGTTGTGCTGAATCCTGTCTGACATCCTGTTTTTGGTAGAATCGAGGGGAAGATGGAAGAGCATTCTGGCTTATATGACTGTGTCTACAAAACAAACCCCGTGATAAAAGGAGAAGTCAATATTTCAGGTAACTTCACATGCTTGATTCCGAGTCTGAGGACCAGAGTGGGGAAGCTGTGATCTCCTGAACACTTTGCTTTTGTATCTTTTCAGCTTCTGGAAAAGCTCCGTCTAGCCCTTACTAGTAAGGCTGCAGGACTCTACCTGCGTGCTGCCAGACTTGCTCAATTTTATCAGGCAGCTAAAGTGTCTGCGGGGTCAGCTCTTAGACCTTAAATCAGCCTTCTGCTGCAAGCATGTTCCCACAAGAATAGCGGGAGAGGGATAATACCTGTTGGACAAATCTGAGCCTTTCTTGAAGGAGCTTGATGTGCTTTCCTCTCAAAAAATGCCAAACAGTGGGCAAGTGAGGGGAACAGACTCGCACATTTCTTAAACTGAAGTCAATCTTTATGGGTAACTTTGATTCTGGCTGGGTGGACAGCAGGGAGTACACATCTTCTCCATGTTTTCTCTAATGAGATGTCTGATTTTCTTTTTCACTTGCTGTAGTTTCACCCCAAGTGATGCCGTACAAGAAGTCTGAGCATGGGAATGAGGGCGACACAGGAGTGTTGACCTGCAAGAATCCCTCTTTCCCCCCTGTCAGCTCCTGGTTCTGGTACAAAAATGGTCAAGAGGTAGGTGCTGTGGTTTGGTGCTCTTTCTCCCCTCCTGCCTGCCCTCCTTCCCAGCAAAGAGCTGGAGGACCTCGTCCCTGGAGAATTAGCTGTTTATTTCGGAGTAGCCTCCTCAGTGCCATGGTGAGGAGGATTTCTGTAGTGGTAGAACCTTGCACGGTAAGTGAGCAGCTCCCCTCCTGTCAGCGCTGCCCTGAGAGCTGTCTTCTCTTTCTCCCTCCCTCCAGCCCATCGTCAATGGTTCTGGTCGATACATTATCAAATCCAGCGGCAACAAGACAGAGTTACGCATCCTTAAACTGAACATTGAGGAGGACACAGGTGACTACCACTGCAATGCCTCCAACCCTAAGGGCTTCGGTGGTGCCGTGGTAAACCTGCGTGTACGCAGCCGGCTGGCAGCGCTCTGGCCCTTCCTGGGTATTGTGGCGGAAGTCCTCGTTCTCGTCACCATCATCTTCATCTATGAGAAGAGGAGGAAGCCAGATGAGGTTCTTGATGGTAAGAGACGTCAGGGGTTAAATCTTTTTGATGAGACAAAGTAACTTGTGGGGTGCAGAGTTCCCTTTGTCAGGTGGATGTTAATTTGAGGGCTGCTTCTGGGGCACTTGTAAAACCAGAGGACTCTTCACCAGGCCACTTTAGCCATGAAGGTGTAATTGCACCGTTTCTGGAGCGAGATAAGATTCCCTGCAGGTTAGCCTGACCCTTTGTCTCCCAGTTCCTCTGCACTTTGCCCAAGTGCTTTCACGTGAGTGTCTCCAGGACTGGCTTTTCTTTGGCAGTTACCATCCTGGAGAAGCTGATTTCTGAATAACTAGTGGAGCTCTTCTTGTGCTGCAAAAGCAGGGACCTGTGTCAGTGGCTCCAGAAAGCCAGGATTAGCTTAATTCAGATTCAGTTCGTGGATCTGTTTTGGGTCCTCAGATCCACACATCCTGGCTCTGACTTCCTCAAGGCTGCTATCTGTAATCTGTTCTGGAATTACCAGCTCCGCCCTTTCCATATCAGTAAGGATCTGCATTGTGTTAGCCCAGCCGCCCCTCCCTTATCTGATGCAGTTAACAATGAAGTGTAAATGTTGTATCCTTCCTGCGGGCTGGGTCAGCCCTCTGCTAGGGAACAGCACGTCGGGTAGCACCAGCGGTGCGAGTTGAAGCAGAGGGACTGAAGAAATCTCCCTCCCCTGGCTACAGGGCTTGGGGAATTCTGCTCAGGGCATTTTTACAAGCAGGTGCTCTGTGGTCTGACACTCTTGGCTGGAAGGCAGATGTCTTAATGTTGAAGCTGCATCTTCCAGCAGGAAAAAAAAACCCCTATAGCCTGTGTGGAGTGTTCTGGCTTCTGACGGCATCAGCCTGGTCCAGATGATGTCGAGTGCTGACCTGTCAGAGCTGCAGCAGATGCTTGGACAGATGAAGACAGGGTGTGTGTACTGAGGTGCCCTGCTTCTCCTTGGCCAGAGCTCTTGCGCTCAGGTTCCCGAGTGCTTCTGGGTGAGATTAGTGTCTGTTCAACAGACATGCACAGCTTTACACTTTCCTGGTGTAAAGTAGTTGTCTTTCCCCCCCCAAAAAAAAAAGCTTTGTAGCTTTGCGCCTCTTGAGAGGAGGTAAAGGCATTGCTGGGCCAGCTCAGACAGATGCTTTCCTTGCGTACGTGGTTGTGAACTGGCTGCTCCTGTTACCTGGGATGGGGAGAGTCTGGCTCGTGTATGGCGTGTTGTCCTTGCTGGTGTTATCTTTCCACTCTTCCCTTCTCTGCTGCTGGGTGCCACCTCACATGGTAAGTAGAAGATGATTCCAGCCATGTTTCTGCGTCTGTCCTCTCACCAGCTGTATGCAGATCTTGGTGCCCAAGGTAGTCCCAGCGCTTAGAGTGTGGTCCCCTCACTGGTTTGAGGGGAGCCTGGGCTGGAAGAGATGATGAGGAGCCTTCTGTTGGAAGGTGGCAGATTGCAAGGAGCTGGTGAAAGGCCCCAGGGCTTGGCATGTGTTGGCAAAGATGTTTTCTTAGCTGTGCTTCTCCGTGTAGCAAGAATGTGGTGTGCAGTGTGTTTATTTTGGTTTCACAAAACGTGTGGGAAGGAAGAACACCGTGCTGCTGCTGGTATGCAAAGCCTCCTTCCTGAAACATCCTCCTTGGATTTCCCTTCATTTGCTGTTGAAGTCTGTCGTCAGATTTGGGAGCCACCTGAAGGAGAGCAGCAGGAGCTGGCTCACCGGGTGGATCTGTGGCTCTCTTCCAGTTCAAGTGCTGGAGGTGGGAAGGCTGGCCGGTGTGCTGAGGATGCACAGGGTGCGAATGTTAAACGGACATTACCAGTCAGCAGTGCTGCTTCAGAGGCTGCGCGATGCTTCCCTGTGTGATTCCACTTCTGTGGCCTCCTGGGGTGGTCGCAGTTGTGCCTCAGGGTTGATGAGGTGCCACGCCTGACCTCGGTGGTGGTGGTGGTGACTGGGTTATCCTGGGAGCCAAGCCTGCCCCATGCCAACAGAATCAACTGCGTAATGGGAGCTTATGTCTAAGTTTATGCCTTGTCTAAGCTTAGACAAGAAGCAGCTTAACTCGTGCAGGGGATGGCAGAAATAGCCCCCTGCTCTGCCAGGCCCTGGAAAAACAGGAGTCCTGGGGGCGAGGTGGCATTTTGGGTTCAGTTCTGTGCAGGCAGCAGTATCCAGAGCATCCAGGAACCTGTCTGGAATGCCGGTCCCCAGGGTTTAAAGAGGTGGCAGAGATTACTTCTTGCATGCTTTTTCCTAATGCTATTCCTTCTTTTTCTTTCTGCGCTGTCCTGAATGTGAAGATGATGATGGAGGTTCTGCACCACTGTAAGTACCTTGCTTTTTTTTCTCTTTAGCCAGATTTGTACTGGCAGGTGCCACCCATCCGGGGAATCTGCTCTGAATAGAAAAGCTAGCTCGTGTGGGAGGAACACGCTAGCTTGCTGAGCAGGAGGCTTTCTCCCCATGGTTCATTTAATGTGGCCTGCATACAAACCGCATAGAACTGGGGATGGCACCAGTGTCTCCTGCCTACAAACCACACAGAACTGGGGATGGCACCAGTGTCTCCTGCCTACAAACCACACAGAACTGGGGATGGCACCAGTGTCTCCAGCACCGATGCTCTCCTGATAACTAATCTCTCCTTATCTTGACCGTCTGTTTGGACCTGAATGCCATTAGTGGGTAGGGTGGGGCCTTGTGCTTTTCCTTTCCTCACTGCCCCTTTTCCTCTTTTACAGGAAAAGCAATGCCACAAACCACAAGGACAAGAACGTCCGCCAGAGAAACGCTAACTGAGAGCAGGGGCCAGGTGAGTGCCATTTCCGAGGGCAGAGCTGAGAACGGCTGCTGCGCCAGGCTCATCACAGCAGTGGCCTGGAGGTGCCTGCAGCTGCAAAGGGTTTCTGGAAGAAGCAGAAACATCCATGCAGGCAGAGACTCTCCTGGCCCGACATCCTGCTTGCGGGATCTGGGGAGAGCGAGGGGAAGCGTTGCTGGGAAGCTCAGGCACGGGCCGTTAGAAGCTCGGTAGGAACCCGCCAGAGCTGCAGCGGGGAACAGGCAGGCGAGGGCAGAGGGAGAAGAAAGTGTTGGACTCTGCTGTGGGGCTCTAAAGCATGGGGAAGGTCAGGACTGCTGGATAACTCCTGCTCTGGACTGGAGCGGGAGAGGAGTCCTAGCACACAGCTTTACTGGAGGGCAGCCCTTGTCCTGTACTGCTCCCTCTAGCACCATGCAGCCTTACTGGTACAACTGGGTTATCTGACTGGCTTCTCTTTCTCTCCTGCCAGGTGACCTGCAGATGAAGAACTCCTCTGAACAATTTTGTTTTCTTTTAATTTTTCGGTAAAATAGCACCATGAAATATTCTAGTGTGTCCTTGCGATTAAGTTACTTCACTTTCTAAGGAAACTTAAGTTGTAGAATCTAAAATACACTTTTTTTTAAAAAAAAAAAGAGTTGTGGGAGGGTTTTTCTACCTGTAAATGTAAATCCCTTGTTGCTGGTAGTCTAGATCACTGGCTGTCTCTGTCCTAGGTTTCTTCATGTGGGTACAGAGTGGGTGGGTTGGAGTAAAATTTAAGTCTCGCTCACCTCTGGGAAGAGCAAGGGTGTGTGGAGTAGGTCCGTGCTGAAACGCCCTGCTGCTCCGCTGGACGTGGCTGGCACGGCCCGCGTTCCCAGCGGGTCTGCCGCCCTGCCCTCGTGGTGTGGGTTGAGGAGGAGCTGCTTTGGTGACCGCCTGGAGACAACCCCACCTGGCCGAAGGGTTCAGGGAGGCAGTTCTGTGTCCTTCCCACTGCATCACCCGGAGCAAGGCTGCGCCTTTCCCAAGCGTGGGAGCGCCGCGTGTCCTGTAAGCCCCTCGGCCAGGGCCTCCAGGCACATCCGCTGGTGCGGCTGCTGGGGGGAAACGAGCCAAATCCTCGTTCCTCCGCGTGTGCCACACCACCAGGACCCCTCAGTCGGCTCCTCCGAAGCTGCTTTACTCACCCTCTGCAAACAGACGCCCAGGAGGCAGCGTCGGAGCTGGACACTGGAGAAATGATCACTGTTAACTTATTTCAAGGGTTGTTAGCGTCTCTTCTCAAGCTGCTACTGTGGGGGACAGGGGCAGAGTGAAGAGGGGCTGGGGGGAGGGGGCGGGGGGCAGTTTAACGGCATGTGTTCTTGTGCTTGAGCCATCGTGGTGTTTGTGTGACGTAAGAGCCTGAGAGCAGCCACGTGCTCTAATACCTTTATCGCGGGGTAGCGCTGAACTGTCCCCTCTGTTAACACACTTCACAAATAAAGATGATTCCTTTCTTTTTTTTTTTTTTTTTTTTTTTTTTTTCTCCCCGGCTTCGTTTGGACTCTGGTCTCTCTTCCCTGGACCCTGGGGCTGCCTGACCTGCTGACTCATTTCTGGCTGTAAAACCCAACGCTCACAGCTCAGTGCTGGCTCTGATCACCGAGTATTTGCAGCCCGTGAGGTGTTTGAGCCTTCGTGAAGAGACGGCAGAGCCCGGAGGAGCGCCGCTGGTGGGGCTGTGCTTGCCTGTTTGGGGACAAGTCGCCTCACCCTGCTGCACCGTTCCTCAGCGTCTGGTGGCTGCGGGGTCAAGGATCAGCCGCAGCCCTTGCAGGACGTGCTGCCTGCGTGTCTGGCGTTTCTCTAAGCAGTTGTTTTTCTTCCTGCTCTTCCTCTGGGGGAGAGCTAAGGCATGAAGCCTTTGTGGGGAGAGGACAGAGGATGGAGGCTCTGGGGAGACCTGATAATGGTCTTCCAGTACCTCAGGGGGGCCTACAAGAAAGATGGGGAGAGGCTGTTCAGTAGGGCCTGTTGCGATAGGACGAGGGGTGATGGTTTTAAAATAGAGGGGGTTAGATTTAGATTAGAAAAAAATTTTTTACGATGCGAGTTGTAGAACACTGTCCCAGGTTGCCCAGAGAGGCGGTGGATGCCCCATCCCTGGAAACGTTCAAGGCCAGGCTGGATGAGGCTCTGAGCAACCTGATCTGGTTGGAGATGCCCCTGCTCCTGGCAGGGGGGTTGGACTAGATGACCGTTGAAGGTCCCTTCCAACCCTAACCATTCTATGATTCTATGGGGCAGGGGGTCCCTTTCCCGCTGCCAGAGCTCCTGCCCTTGGAGCAAGGCAGTGGTGGGTTGGTGAGGAGCCCTCGCACGCTCCTGACTAACCCCAAGTGCCTGCCGCGGTCCTGGCGAGCGCCTGCGCTGCGGCCTCGCCCTCTACCCAAACACTTCTCCCTGCCCGGGACGGGGTGATGAGGGAGCACAGCTCTAATGGCAGAGCTGCTGGCTGCGGTGTGGTGTGGTGGCAGGCAGGTCCGGCAGCGGCGCTGGCAGCCCGGAGCCTTTGTGGCCGGGTCGCTCCTGGTAAGAGTTCCTGCTGCCTCGCTGTGCCGTCAGCCGGGCTGGCCCGGGGCAGCGTGGCTCTGCGGCACGTCGGGGGGGTTATGCAAGCCTTTCAGCCGGCCTCGTGCTTGCGGGTGCCGTCCTGGTGAAAAAAATCAATGCGTGGCTTAATTTCCTTGATGAGGATTATGGGTCCTGCCTGGCCCGGCTGCCGGGCCGCGGCACAAAGCATCGCTTGTGTCTTTTGTCTGACCCGGCTGGCACAGGGGGGAAACGGCCCCGGGGAGCTGAGGAGGGGATGGAGCCGCATCGTGCTGCTCTCTGCCAGGCCTCTTGCCCTGAGCGGCCACCGCGCTTGTTCGCTCCGGGGTCTTCAGCATCCCGCTCAGGTTAAGCTGCGATGCCTCCTCATCGGGGGCTCCTCCGTGGGCTGGGGGCTGGCTGGCGGGGGCGGTTTGGAGAAATGAGCTTGCAGACACTGACACAAACCCACGGGGGTGATTTGCTGCAGAGCGAGCCTGCTCCGGCCCGGAGGGCGGCTGTCGGGGCGTCCTCTTCCGAGGGGCTGCGGCTGCCCACTCCCCACCCCGGCACGGAGCGGGGCTGGCTCGGGCTCCGGCCGTGGCTGGCGTGGGAGCAGGATGTGCGCACAAACTCTTTCTGTGTTTCTGCACCGTGGGCAGCAGATGGTGCCACCCGCCGCGGCCACGTCTCCCATGCGGCCCCGTCACCTCGAGGGGCACCGTCACCTCGAGGGGCACCGTCACCCCGAGGGGCCCTGTCACCTCGAGGGGCCGTGCCCTGCCCTGGGCCTGTGGCCCTTGGAGCCGGAGGCTGCGAGAGCCATGACCCCGCACCGGGGCAGCGCTGTTCCCGTGTCCGGCTGTTTCGGGGTGCTCGGGGTTCCCCCGGCCTCCTCGCTCCGGTGTGCTCCGACGCCTCGCAGCCCGGGGAAGCCGCAGGGGGAAAGAGCACGTTCGTGGGGAGGAGGGCAGGGGGTGCTGGTCCCTCTGGCCTGTTCCCGGCACCCGGAGCATCGCACCCGGCTGCGTAGGTGCGGGTGTCCGCCTCGCTGGTGGCCGGCTGCGGTTTGCTGGCCCGTGATGTTTCTGGGACGCGCAGGAGCCGCCCTGTCCCGGGGTGTGGGTCCTGAGTCCCTGCCGCCCACCCCGGGGGGCTCAGCCCTGGGGGCGAGGGGATGGGCTGGGGCTGGCAAGGGGGGGGCGGCGGGTCCCGGGGCTGTGGGAGAGCAAAACCCCCCGCCCGGCTGGGCTCTGGGGTCCATCCCCGGCCCGGGGGTGGGCTCGGGCCGCCCAGCAGCGGGGCAGGGATTCGAAGGGGCGTTTCACGGGGCAGCGGCCGAATCGCTCCCCGCCCCGGCGTTGGGGGGGCGGATGCGCCGTCGGGCGGAGCGGGGCGGAGCGGGGGCCGGCCAAGGGCCGTGCCGGTGGGGGGAGCTGCCGAGCCGCCCGGCCCCCGGCCCGGCCCCGCCGCCCGCCCCCAACCCGCCCCCGCCCCGGCGGCGGGCGCCACTCGGCCGCCGGTGGCCTCGGTAGCGGCGGGGGACGGGGACGGGGACAGCGACAGGATGCGGGCGGGCCGCGGCGCGGCGGGCGGGGAGGCGGCGGCCGCCGAGGAGGAGGCGGCGGCCGAGGCGGCCAAGCGCGGCGGGGCGGCGGCGGCGGCGGCGGGGCGGGTGCGGGGCCGCGGCGGGAAGGGATCCCCGAACGGCGAATGCCGACGCGGGGATCCACCGCGGAGCCCCGGCCCGGAGCCGCCCCGCGAACCCAAAGTCTCCTTCTCCTGCGGGGGCGGCGGGGCCGCGTCCCCCGGCGGGGCCAAGGCGGCCGAGGAAGGTGCGGGAGAGGATGCGGGCGAGGAGGCCCGCGGGAGCCAGGCCAGCTTCATGCAGCGCCAGTTCGGGGCCATGCTCCAGCCCGGCGTCAACAAGTTCTCGCTGCGGATGTTCGGCTCGCAGAAGGCGGTGGAGCGGGAGCAGGAGCGGGTCAAATCGGCGGGGGCCTGGATCATCCACCCCTACAGCGACTTCAGGTGCGGGGGGGGCGCCGGGGGGCGGGGCAGGCTGCGCGGTCCTGCGTGGGGCCGGGGCCCGAGCATCCCCGGGGATGCAGCACCCGGCCGGGCGCTGGCGGGCGCCGGGTGGGGCCGGGGCCGGGGCCGGGCCGTGGGAGAAGAGGGCACCTTGAACCGCGCTGCCGCTCGCCCGTGCGCAGGGAGGGGCTGGCGGCCGGGCACCCCCCCACCGGGGGGGCCGAGAGCCCCCGCTGTGGCAGGGAGGTGCCCGGGCGAGGGCCTCTCCTCCTCCTTCCCGGGGCCTCAGGCGGCTCAGCCCCGCACGGACCCTCCGGAGCCCGCACCGGGCTTTGGCTCGGCCCCGCAGCCGCGCCGGGGGAAGGAGGCCGGGGGGCTGGGCTGCAGAACGCACCCCCCCATCCCCCTAACCAAGGAGGCCCGATCCTGTCTCTGGGATCCTGGGAGTTTGAGGAGGGACGCATCTCGCTCCCAGGAGGACCGGAGTCCCCGACATGCAGCCCCTGCGGCTTCCAGACGAGGAATGGCAAAACTGGGAAGGGGGGCTCTGCCGCCCCAGCTCCCCATCTCCCTTCCACCCCTGGACCCCGGGGGGACGTGCGGCTCGACGGGCTGGGGCGGGCAGCGCGGCGCCTTGCAGGCGGCCGAAGCCTCGATGGCGAGCCAGCCGTCGGGAGACCCCCGGTCCAGCGACCCTGAAGGGGCTGGGGGCAGCGAGGGGCTCAGCTCTGAGTCCTCCTGCTGCTGCTGCGGTGCGTGGTTTGGGGAAGCTCGAGGGGAGGGTTTGCTGGAGCGCCACCGAGCCAGACCCCGGGATCTGGTCCCCACTGGCGCGGGGGTCCCCGGGGCAGGTGGAGGTGGCCGTGGGCGGTGGCGTCTGCCCCGGCCAGCTGGGCTCGGAGCAAGGATCAGCACCCGCACCTCCTGCTCCCGCCCTCGTGCGCTGCTCCTGATTGATCTGGCATCTTCCAGAGGAGCAGCCGGAGGCCTCGGCCTCCTCGCGGGGCTGGGCACGGGGTCTCGCACCCTCGTGGCAGCTGTTCCCGTTGGGAGCCTGCTGAAGGTATCCGTCGGAGCCGCTCCTTGGCTTTTCGGCACCGGATCTGCTGCAGGGCCAGGCTGAGCGGCGGCCGCACCACGCACCCGTCGCCAGTCCAGTGGCAGAGGGAGCCCTGTCGTCCCCGCCGTGACTGGGGTGACTGGGCAGGTGTGACGGTGCCAGGCGGACCGCTGGCACCCGGGGGGCTCTGCCCCTCCGTGCCGCCCGTGCTCCGCAGCTGCAGGGCCATCGGGGGAGGCTGGGAGCGGGGCGATGGCCTGGGCCCGCCGTCCCCCACCACGATGGCACGGGGCTAGAACTTGCCCCGCTCCTGCGGCCGACTCCGAGCCGCGGTCCTGCGGTGCTGCCAAGAGCAGGGTCTCCCTGCTCCGCAGCGGGAGCGAGGCCTCGGCGGCTTCCCCGGGGCGCAGCAGCGTCGCTCCCCAGGCTGGCGCGGGCGCCCGTCTGTGCCAGGGTGACCTTGGGAAGTCACCCTGGCCGGCCTGCCCCGCGCTGGCTCCATCCCTCCTGGAGTCGCTATCAAGTCTTGAAACCCATTGGGGAAGAGCCGCCGCCTGCGTTTTGATGCTGCGAGCGGCGTAGGGGAGTTCCCTGCCCAGCGGGGAGGAGCTGCAGGCAGAGCCGCGGCATCGTCCGGGTCCGCAAACGCGCACGTAAACAGGGCCGAAAGCCCGGAGCCCGTGCCGCTAGCGCGCGTCGAGGATCTGCGTCCGTCTCTTCCACATTGCCCTGCCTTAAAAAAAAAACCAAAACAACTGTTTTTATCTAGTAATGATAATGGAGCATGAACCCGGGCGTAAGATAAAGTCGTTACCCATCTGCATATGTGACATCATTTCATAATCGGGGTCGTTTAGAGATCCTGCCTCACGGACACGGCGCTGCGATTATTCGTGCCCGATTCAGGGGCAGGCGTGCTCCGGGAAGGAAACTTGCTATTGACATAAATATTGAATTATTAGGAAGCAGCCTGGGTGGCTGCTGGAGGTCAGGAGCTGGCAAATCTGGCGAAGGAGACCTCGTACGTCGCGTGCTGAGGTGGACGGCGCCGCGCAGACCCACCTCCTTTTGGGTGCTGTGCTCAGTTGTCTCCTCCGTCTTCGCCGCTTCTGGTCTTTACTGGTAGGAGGAAAAAAAAACCCCAGCTGGCGTCGCCTGTTTTGTTATTTCTTTTGGTGTTTCTGCAGCTGGGGTATCGCTCTCGGAGCGGGACTGGGAGCCGGGGGCCGCGTCCAGCCCTCGTTCAGCGGTGACCCGGGGCGCGGCGCTGGGCCGGCTCCCATCTTTACACCCCAACCACGGCTGGGAGCCGGGCAGGGGCGTGCGTGGGCCAGGGGCTGAGGAGGAGGCCGGTGGTGTTCCCGGGGCAGCGGGTGCTCGCTGGGGGTGCGGGAGCGCAGGCGGCGGGTGCTCCGGCTCCACAGCCGATCCCTTCCCGCGGTGAGAGGCTGGCGTGAGCGCGGGAGGAGGATTTGGCCCAGGCACCATCATGGGGATGGTTC
The DNA here is from genome assembly GCF_036417535.1 of Chlamydotis macqueenii. Lineage (NCBI taxonomy): Eukaryota > Metazoa > Chordata > Aves > Otidiformes > Otididae > Chlamydotis > Chlamydotis macqueenii. The sequence goes on along the minus strand of NC_141581.1, from coordinate 4,032,961 downwards.
GGCGGTGGCGGTGGTTTCTGTCACCGCGGGGCTACACCGGCATCCTCTCCACCTGGGGAGGCCTGGGGCTGGGGCCGAGCCGCGGGTTTTCGCTGCCGTTCCCGCTGGTGGGGGGGTCGGGGAGAGAGAGCGGCACCAGCCGAGCGTCACAACTGGCCATGCTGGGACGCGGGGGCACGGGCGGCGTTGGGCGCTGAACCTCGCTGCTCGCTCAGCTCGGGCAAACTTCTGCTGTCGGCTCCTTCACTCGCTCGCCGGCCTCGGGGGCTCCGTTGGGGTTTTTGGAGGCGCAGGGGAGGCTGCAGGGACGTGCTCCGGGGTCTCGAGTGCGGTGGGTTCGGCTGGGACTGGGTGGGCTCGCTCGGCTCCCACTGGGGTCCTGCCCAGGACCTGGGCACAGGCGATGGAGAAGGCAGGCGGCAGCCCCCGCTGTCAGGGCTTTTGGCATCTTCTGTCGTTGTCGCTGTCGCTCAACTGGGTCAGAAGCACGGGAGAGGGTGCCGAGGATCCTAATTAATTTGTTTCAGATATTTTTAGTAGCCTGGATGGGATCTTTTTTTTTTTTTTTTTTTTTTTTTTTTTTCCCCCCATTTTCTCTGCACACACCGCCCTCCAAGGAAGAAAGCGTTGGCGTCGCACCCGGGTCCGCAGAGAGATCGCCCGGTCGGTTCCGCTGGGGCGATCGGGAGCCGTTTCTCCCTCTCAGCAGGGCCAAAGTCTGCCCTGGCTGGGCCAGATTGCGGAGGGATTTGTGCCGCTGGAGAGTTTTGCCCAGCTGCCGTGGTTGTTTAATCTTTGTTCCTCACGGCTCTCGTTCCTCGCAGCCAGACCTGCCGGGGGTTTGCGGGACAGACCCAGCCCCACGCCCCCGCCGCGGGATGCCCCCAGCCCCAGCAGCAGCTCTGCCGGTACCGGTGGCCCCGGCGGGTTGTGCCGTGCGGCTGGAGCCCGGGGGTCCGGCGGGGCCCGCCGTGGCCTTGCCGCCCGCGGGGGTGGTCACCGGGCGCTGGAGCTGCTCGGTGCCGGTGGCCGGAGCTGGGCCGTGGGGGGTGGTGGGGTGCGGAGGAGCGAGGGTACCCTGGAGACGGCCCTGGGTGTGAAGTCATCCTTGTGCAGCGGTGACATCACTCCCGGTTGCCACGGCAACGTCTCACATGGGGAAGGTGTCATTGGAGAAAGGTCAGGAGCTGGGATGCTCGGCTCCTTCTGGTCCTGCGCTAATCCGCGCTGGGGGGATGGATCCTGCCCGTCTCCCGTTCCCGCGTGCGGGAGGTCTCCCCCCTCTCCCCCCACCCCTGGCAGCGTGGTCTGGGCCCCCCCTGCCCGTCAGCCTGCGGCCGGGGGGCTCCTGCCCGGGGCAGGGTCGGGCCGAGGGGACGTGCGTGGGCAGGGGTCCCGCGTGGGCAGGGGTCCCGTGTGTCCGTGCGCCTGGCGCTGAGGGGCGTCCTCCCCTCCTGCCCTCCCCGTGCCAGGGCGCCGGGGTCCCCTCCCCACAGACCCGCCGGGATGGGGCTGCTGTGACCTTGCAGGCGCTCGGAAAGGTCACGGGTGGCCCGGACGATGGGGAGAAGGAGAAAGGAGAGAAGGGAGAAGCAGGAGGGGGCAGAGGCGGCCGCCGGCCCTTCCGCTGCCTGCGCGGGGCTGCGGGCGATGCCGGCTGCAGCTGCAGCTGTACGTGACCTGCACCGGCAGCCGCCGCAGCTCCTTCCACCGCGGCCGCGCTGCCAGGGTCCGACGTGCGGCCCCCTGCCCTGCACACCCAAAAACACGACCGCAGCCTGGTCCAGGCACGCGCTGGGGTGGGCTGGCCCTGGCTGTCCCCATCCCCCATCCTCGGGTCCCCCTGCTCTGGGAGCGGGGAGGGGTGGGGGGGCTGCTCCCAGGGCAGCGGTGGCGGGGGGGGAGCCGGTCCTGCCTCCGTGTGTTTCGGGGTGCGGGTGCTCCCTAGCCCACGGGGGTGCAGGAGGGTCTCCCCCGCCCCCCCGCAGCGTTTGGTGGCATTGTTGTCCCCTCACCCTGGGACCTGCCCAGATTTGGATGTTCAGGGCAGACCCCCGGCCACACCAGTGCAGCAGGAAGAGTCCCCCCCGCCGCGAGCAGCCCCCAGCCCCGCACCCCCTCCGCGCTGGCACAGCCCTGCCTGAGCTGGGGGCTGCGCTGGCCTGCGGGCTCGGGGGGAGCTGGATGTGGGGAGAGGAGAGGGATGCCTGGGGCCGAGGTGGCATTGGGGTGACGGCACCCCGGCAGCACGGGTCCCGTGGGGGTCCCCTCGACACGGGAGGTGGCTGCGGGGCGCCAGTGACGCCCTCCTCCTCCGTCCTCTCGCTCCCCAGGTTTTACTGGGACTTCACGATGCTGCTCTTCATGGTGGGCAACCTGATCATCATTCCCGTGGGCATCACCTTCTTCAAGGAGGAGACCACGGCGCCCTGGATCGTGTTCAACGTGGTCTCCGACACCTTCTTCCTGATGGACCTGGTGCTGAACTTCCGGACGGGGATTGTCATTGAGGACAACACGGAAATCATCCTGGATCCTGAGAGGATCAAGAAGAAGTACCTCAAGACCTGGTTTGTGGTGGACTTCGTCTCCTCCATCCCTGTGGACTATGTCTTCCTCATTGTGGAGAAGGGCATCGACTCGGAGGTGTACAAGACAGCTCGCGCCCTCCGCATCGTCCGCTTCACCAAGATCCTCAGCCTCCTGCGGCTCCTCCGCCTCTCCCGGCTCATCCGCTACATCCACCAGTGGGAGGAGGTAAGGGGGGGGTCCCACGGGACGCAGCCCCCCGTGGGTCCCCACTCCGGCAGCGGTGGGACTGGTCGGAGAGCGTGGGAGCCAGGAGGGGCCCGTGCGAGGGCGGTGGGGCTGGGGGCTCACTGAGGAGCGGGTGGGTCGGACGGGGTGGTGTGTGGGACCCCTGGGTCCCCAGGGCGGGAGGCAGGGTGCTGCTCGGCTTTGCCGCGTGGGCCGGTGCCTTCCGGCAGCTCCGCTGGCTGGGGCTGTGCGGGTGATTGCTGTGGCGCCGGTGCCTTCGCTGCCTCCTCCTCCCCCTCCTCCTGCTCCTCTGCCACCGCCTGTCCCCAGGCCGGGCGAGGGCGCGTGCGGGTGTCCCCTCCGTGTGGGCTCCGGTGGGCAAGAGCCCCCCGGGGACCTGCGCTGTGACGTGGGCTCCAGTGGCCGTGAGGACCACACCGGACCCTCCTGGGCCCACAGAGACGCGGGGCACCTCCTGCGAACCCCCGTCCCAAAGCGTGTCTGTCCGTCCCCCACCAGGGCCCTGGCTCCGCGCCCTTTTCCCTTTCGGAGGGGGCTTAGCAGGGCGAGCCCCGGGGACGCGTTAATCCGTGCAGATTATCCCGGTAATCGCATCCGCTCACAGGGGACGGGAGGGGAGCACGGCCCCGATCCCCGCCGGCACCTCGCCCGCGCTGGCGGACACTGCGGGAGCGTTTCGGGGGGCTGCGCGCGCCTGGCTTCACCCCCAGCAGCCTCGGCGGGCAGCGAGGGGCTGCGGCGTGCGGCCGTCACCGCGGCCGGAGCGGGGAAGGGACGTACCTGGGGCCAGCAGAGATGGGGCTGGGGGCTGCTCCTGCCTGGCCTGGCCTCGCGCTGCTCCTTCCGCAGCCCCTCGCGCTCCGCCCGCTTCCCTCCCCATCACACCTCATCGCTCTGCCTCGTCCGGCCCGCGCCGCGTGCCCTGCCTGGGCCGGCAGCTTCGGAGCCCAGCGCTGGGCGCAGAGGACGGGGACGCCGTGCCCGTGTCCTTGCCTGTGCCCATGCCCGGCCTTTGCCTTGCGCCTGCTCCGTGCGATGCTGCGGGGCTCCAGGCGTCGCTCCGTGGTGCGGGGTGAAGATTGGAGGTTTCATTGCAAGGGGGTTATTTTCTTATTTTTTTTCCTTTTTTTCCCCCCCTCCTCAAATTTACCTTTTCTGGACCCTGAAAATATTAAAGGAAAAGGAACGAGCCCTCCGTGGCTCCGTTTGCAGCCAGGAGCGCGGGATTCTGCCCCCGGGGTTTCCCCGTGCGGAACGGGGTGATGGATGCCAAGGCCAGGCCGGACCGGGGACACGGCCAGGGGAAGCCCCGCTCTCACGGGAGCTGTGGGGGTCCCCACAGTTACGGCTCGCCGGGGGCTCTCCCAGGGTGGCTCTGATGGTGGTCAGTGCTCCGGTAGCCACCTGCCCTGGAGGGGGGGACACAGCCCTGTCCCCGTTGCGGTGGGATCTCCAGCAGAGAGACCGGTCAGGGTCTCCCTTCAGCCCCCACCCCAACGCGGGCACCTGGGACCCTGATTCCCAAAAGCTGCCCGGTGGCTGCCCGGCCCCCTGCAGCCGCTGTCCCGGGGGAGGCTGCCCTGTGCCCACAGCTTTTGGCTTCCCCTGCGCCTTCGCCAGCGCTGGTTTATCCTCGTCAAAGCTCGCAGCCATTAGCGCTTTCCGGGGCGGCAGTGTGGCGGCATCCTGCCGGCTATAAATAGGCAGGTGGAGCGCAGCCGCCTCGGCGAGGGTCGAGGACGGGACAGCCGTGAGTGCCACCTTGGCCGGGGGGGTCGATGTCCCGAGTAGGGGGGACAGTCCCTGCGCTCACCCTCTGCCATCCCACACCGGCGCCTCTCCACTCGCAGATTTTCCACATGACCTACGACCTGGCCAGCGCGGTGATGAGGATCATCAACCTCATCGGCATGATGCTGCTGCTCTGCCACTGGGACGGCTGCCTCCAGTTCCTCGTGCCCATGCTGCAGGATTTCCCCCAGAACTGCTGGGTCTCCATCAACGGGATGGTGGTGAGTGCCGGCCCCGCTCCCCGTCCATCCCCGTGTCGTCTGGCCTCTCTCCACCCACCCCAGGAGATGCCACCCCACGGTGCGAGCGCGGGGGGGGCGTGCCGGGCACCCCACTCCTGCTGCGGGCGGCCTCCCTGGCGAGGTCTCGCGGGACGTGGGGCGGCCGATCGATGCGGGCGGGAGGGAGATGCTGACACGGCGCTCTGCCCCATCCCCTGCCGCCTTCTCCTGCTCATTAGCAAGAAAGCCATTATTAATAAATAATGGGCCACACTTCTAATTGCTCCCTCAGCCCTGCAGCCTCCTACAAATGGCTCTTCTCCCTCTCTCCGTCTCGTCCTGTTCTGCCAATGTTTCCATCTCTGCTCCTGCTTGGCTTCCTCTCCTCCCCGTCTCCATTTCTCCTTCCCCAGCTCCGTCAGTCCCGGGGGAAATTGGGGCTTCGCTGAGGCTGGGCCGGGGGATTCCTGCCCCAGGAGCCACCAAGCCCGGTGACCACCGTCCCGGCCGTGTCCGCAGGCTCCGGAGCACAAGTGGTGCAATAATTCGGTGGCTTCCGCAAACGCAGGGTTCATTCCTGTCACAGCATTTCCCGGCGGCTGGCTGCACTTTTCTGTATCAGATTTAAAAAAAAAACCCAACAACAAAACCAAAACTGAGTACCTAAAGCGAAGGCAGATGGGCAGAAACCTGTGGGGAAGGAGCGGCGTGCTGCGGGACTGCCGCAGCCCCCAGCCGTGCCAGTGTTTGGGTTTGTTTGGATCTCACCTGCACCCTGAGACTGTCAAAGAAACACACACACACAAAAAAAAAAAAAAAAAAAAAAATCCCATTGCTGTGTGCTGGCGGGAGATGCAGGCAGAGAATCCAGCTCGTCTGCCAGGCCCCATGCAGGGCGTTGTGCTCACGCGTGCCTGTGCACACACGTGTGCATTTACACACGCGTGTGCGAGCAGCCGCGCGCCGGCCAGGGCTGAGCGCCGCTGCCGTCCCTGTCGCTGCAGAACGACTCCTGGAGCGAGCTGTACTCCTTCGCCCTCTTCAAGTCGATGAGCCACATGCTCTGCATCGGCTACGGGAAGCAGGCGCCCGAGAGCATGACGGATATCTGGCTGACCATGCTGAGCATGATCGTGGGGGCCACCTGCTACGCCATGTTCATCGGCCACGCCACCGCCCTCATCCAGTCGCTGGACTCCTCCCGGCGCCAGTACCAGGAGAAGGTAGGACTGGGCTGGACGGGGACCGCGGCTCCGGCCATCGCATCCCCTCCTGGAGCTGCAGGTGGGTGCTGCCGGGCGGGGCGAGGGCTGCGTATCGACACCACCCCACCCAGGCAGGATCCGCTTCACGGAGTGGAGATGGGGGTGGGGGTCCGGGCCCCCCAGCCCGGCTGGGTGCTGACGCCGCCTCTCCCCGCAGTACAAGCAGGTGGAGCAGTACATGTCCTTCCACAAGCTGCCCGCCGACTTCCGCCAGAAGATCCACGACTACTACGAGCACCGCTACCAGGGCAAGATGTTCGACGAGGACAGCATCCTGGGGGAGCTCAACGAGCCCCTGCGCGAGGTAAGGACCCCGGGGGCTGGAGAGCCGGCCACGGGACGCTGCGGTGAGGAACAGGGACCGTCCCACCCACAGTGAGGTCCCTTCTGCTCCCTGGGAGGCTGCGGGTCGCGGCGGCTGCTGCACGGTGGCGAGCACCTCTTGCGCCGATGTTGCAGCTCCAGGTGTGAGCGTGTCCGTGCGCAATCGAGTGCGCGCGCTGACAGCTCCGCGTTCGTGAGCCACGTCCCTGCCTCCTGGTCTCTCACCTTCTTCTCCTGCAGGAAATCGTGAACTTCAACTGCCGCAAGCTGGTGGCCTCGATGCCGCTGTTCGCCAACGCGGACCCCAACTTTGTCACGGCCATGCTGACCAAACTGAAGTTCGAGGTGTTTCAGCCGGGCGACTACATCATCCGCGAGGGCACCATCGGCAAGAAGATGTACTTCATCCAGCACGGGGTGGTCAGCATCCTCACCAAGGGCAACAAGGAGATGAAACTCTCCGACGGCTCCTACTTTGGAGGTGAGCGCTGTGGGGGCGGGGGGCTGAGCCCAGCTCCCCTCCTGGGCTCTGTGAGAGCCACGGGGGCGCCCGTGCTGTCCCGGGGCACCCACCTCTCAATGGTTCTCACCCCTTGCTCCTGACCTTCCCATCCTCGCTGGCCATGGTTTGATTTTTGGCACCGTTGTATTCCCCTGCAGAAATCTGCCTGCTGACCCGTGGCCGGCGCACGGCCAGCGTCCGGGCGGACACCTACTGCCGCCTCTACTCGCTCTCGGTGGACAACTTCAACGAGGTGCTGGAGGAGTACCCCATGATGAGACGGGCCTTCGAGACCGTGGCCATCGACCGCCTCGACCGCATCGGTAGGGCACGGGGACCTTGGGGTGGGGGGCTGTCCTGGTAGCGTGTGACGGCCGTTGCCAGGGTAGCCCCAGCGCAGGGTCTCACGGTGCTCCCCGTCCTGGCCTCCTCCCCGCAGGGAAGAAGAACTCGATCCTCCTCCACAAAGTGCAGCACGACCTCAACTCGGGCGTCTTCAACAACCAGGAGAACGAGATCATCCAAGAGATCGTCAAGTACGACCGGGAGATGGTGCAGCAGGCGGAGCTGCAGCAGCACACGGCCATGTACAGCCCCGTCCAGCCCCAGGTCACCTCCGCCATCGCCACCCTCCAGCAAGCCGTCGCCATGAGCTTCTGCCCGCAGATGGCCAGCCCGCTGGTGGGCTCCATGGCCCTGGGCTCGCCCCACATGATGCGCCGCTTGCAGTACGCCCAGGCCGTGCCCAGCCCCTTCGCCGTCTCCCCCGTCTTGTTGCAGCAGAGCTCCCCGCAGCAGCCGCAGCCCCCCGCGCCCCACGCCAACCCCTCGCCCTCGCAGGACCAGGCGCAGCCCGCGACCCTGCCCGCCTCCACCAGCGCCTTCGCCGCGGCCAGCCCGCCGTCCCAAAGCCCCCTGGCCGGCCGGACGTTCGCCTACGGAGGTGCCCCGGGGCAGCTGGGCTCCCAGCTCTCCCTCAGCCAGCAGCAGGCGCCTGGCTCACCGCAGCGCCTGGCCGCCCACAAAAGCACACAGGCGCTGCACACCAGCAGCCTCAGCCAGGATTCGCGGCCCCTGTCGGCCTCGCAGCCCTCCCTGCCCCACGGGCTGGCGGCCAGCAGCACCCAGAGCCCCCCGGCCTCGGCCCGCGAGTCCTGCACCTCCATCGGCGGGGGCCCAGCCGCCGCCTCACCAGGCCCCGGCCCCCCGGCCGGGCTGCGGGGTCAGGCACCCACACGGGGGGCCCCAGCCCACCCGACAGCCGCGGGTGCGGCACACGCAGGGCCGCCCGCCCTGCCGCAGGACTCCGCAGCGGCCCGCAAGGATTCAGTGGCCAGCACGCCTGACATGGACCCGGCCAAGTCCAGGCTGTCTTCCAACTTGTGACCTTCACGCCGGGGACGGGGACGAGCGCGCTGGAGGGGGGGGTTGCAGCAGCGAGTCCGGTCTCACCCCGCGCCCGTCCCACGCCGCTGAACGAGGCAGTTGCCGGAGGTGGGCACGGGGCCGCTGTGCCCCCCACGCACCCACCCACCGCGGGGGGGCACGGCAGGGAGCCGGGCTGAGCCCCCGGCTGCGTCGCTTCCGACCAAAGTCTGGCCCCATCTCCCGTTCCCCGTGGCGAAGCCCCGCTGCACCCGGCTGCCCCATAGAAGCCACAGCTGCACCATCCCCGTGACCAACCCTGTATATGATATTTATGACCTGAATACGTTATCTGTAGGTGTGCACCTGCAGGACACCCCCCCTGGGGGTTTAGGCACCCTGGCCACGCGTCCCTGCCTCCCCTCCCACAGCCGCAAGGCGGGGGGGCGATGGTCCAGGACTGGAGGTAAGTTGGGGGGCAAGGGAAGAGGGTCTGATGGAGGGTCACCCCGAGGCTCACGAGCACCCCTGCACACGCTGTCCCCCAGCCTGACCCTGGGGCTGGGGGGCAAACGCAGCCTCGCTGCCGCGTAATCGGCGTTGGGACAGAGGCAGACGCCGGAGCCCTGAGGCCTGGGGCTGCCCCACAGGGGGCAGGTGCTGCCCCACAGGCAGTCCCGGGTTTAAGGCTGGGGGAGACACACACTGCGCGTAGCAGCGTGCCTTGTGTGTGTGTGTGCGCACGTACGCCTCTGCCTAGCACGACTTCCATGTTGAATGTACGCAGCCACCGCGAGCGAGGGGCCGTGCGAAGCCCAGTGCCGTGTAGCTGCACGGCCTGTGGGCCAGGGCCCCGCTCCAAGCATCCACCTTCCCATCCAGCCCATCCTGTGCAATAAACGTCAGCAACTGACACAGCTACGCACGACTCCGGGCTCTGCTTCTCCTTCGCCGCCGCTCCCCGCCGCGGCTCCGGCTGCTCCCGCTCCCCTCGCCCAGCACTAGGAGCCCTGCCACGGGGCACAGCCCCAGGCTGGGCTGCAGGAGGCAGCTTTGGCCTTTGAAGAGCTGCTTCCCTGCCAGAAACATGAGAAGGTGAAAAGTCTCCTCCTGGAACCTTGCCCCTTGCTGGCAGGGCTGTGTCCCTAATCCAGCGTCAGGGAGGAAGGAGCTGGGAGCAAGCTGCAAAGTGGAGCTTGTGTCTAGAGAGCTCAGCTGCAAGCAGCTCCCGCTGCAAGATCTCCAGGCAGCACTTGCTGCAGGAGCAGCACACGAACACGCGGCCCTTGGGTGAGGAGGGGTGCAAAGGCACAGTCTCCACAAGACAAGAGGCTCCCAGCTTGAAATGCAAGGGCTGGGCAGCAGGCACGAGCCCCTGTGACAGCCCTGCTCCCCCTGCAGCAGGAAAGTTTTGTCTCTGTTTCTGCGACAAAAGCATTTCCAGAATGTGACACCTCTGAATAACTGAAACCAGTCAGCCAAACAGCAGCAGCCTGCGGAGGCACCAGTCCCACCTCCCCAGGAAGACAAAACAAGAGCCTAGCCCCCCACAGGCTTCAGGCAAAGATGCCGAGGAGGATGGGGTTCTCAGTCTCAATATTTCAAAAAAAAAAAAAAAAAAAAAAACGTTTTATTTACAGTATCGTACACCTCCACCCCTGTGGTAGTGGTTTTTCCCCTGCCTGAGACCCAGTGAGCAGAAGTGAAGTCGATCCCTGGAGATGAGAGTTGGGAGCTGCAGAGGCTGCGCTGCAGGAAAGTGGTGACGGCGCGCTGCAGCTGGAGCAAGGCATGGAGAGCAGCACCCACCCTGCGGCCCAGAGCGGGGCAGGAGGCTCCAGGGTGAGGACATCTACCATCACCCCTGCGACCCCACACCAGAGAGACGTGGCCCTCCCTGGGGCTCGATACCATCTCCCCTTGCCTGGGACGCAGGCAGTAACAGCAGCAAACAGCGCAGACACCCCGTCCCTCACCAGCCCCTCGTGGCTGCTCCCGCGCTCCGAGAAGTCCCAGTTTGCCCCAGCATCTCAGTGTTGGACAGGTACCTTTTGCTGGGCTGGCAGCCCTACCCACTTTCCCCATGAGACACAGGGCAAGCGCCTACCGCAGCCTCGGAGGCAGACGGCAGTCCGGAGGTAGTCCAGAGCCCCGCTGGCTGCTGGGGCTCAGCTGAAGAAGTAGGTGGAATCCATCACCTTCTTCAGGTTGAATTCGCCTGGGGGAAGCAAGGGAAAGGTCAGAGGAGAGCAGGGAGATGGGGCAACTGGGAGAGAAGCTGCCCCGAGCCCTGCCTCAGCTTCCTGCAGAGAACTACGTCAGCTCAGGGTGGGTGAAGACAGCGGGGATCTCAGGGGTCTTGATCCTGACGTCCCCCCAAATTTATCTGGGACAGCAGTAGGAAGAGCAAGACAGCAGAGCGTAAGAGCAGCAAGGCAGGGAAGGAAGAGGCCTCAGGGCTCGTGCTGCTGCTGGGGCCGGCCGTGGTGGCCGCTCAACAGCAACGCAGCGCTGGCCTGCTCCGTTCTGCGCAGGCAGAGCAGAGGTTGGGCAGATGGGCTGGCAGAGGCAGGGCTAAGAGATTAGGAGGAGTTAAACTAATTGCCTTAATCCCATTGCATGTGTATCATCTAGATCCCGGCAATTACCACGCCGAGCTCCAGGCAAATGTCTCTGGAAACAGATGGGAGAGGAACAAGACGACAGGGGACGGGATGAGCTGGGTCAGCCTGGAGGAAATCCCAGGGGCTCAGCTCCGGAGAAGGCAGGGATTGCTCCCAGGGAGGCTACACGGGAACATCTCCAGGCACCACCCCGTGGCTCCGCAGCGCGGCACAGGCAGGAAACCTGATCTTGGGCCAGACCCCCACCACGTCACACGAGCCCAGTGATTTTGGGGGCCACTCTCCATCTCGCTGCCCTCATCCCCAAACTGCTGCTGAGCTTTGCAGTTCCTGTCCCGTGCTCCTACCTGTCTTGGGGACGTTGGACAGCTGTTCCATCAGTTTCTTCTGCCAGAGGGCTCTAGTCTCTCTGCCGGGGCTGGGAGAACCAGAAGGAAAGCAAATCAGCGCGGGAGCTCTGGGAGAAGGTGCGCCCTCCTCCGCTCCCCAGTGCAAGCCCCTGACAACAGGGCTGAGCTCTTCCAAAACACATCACACACCCTGCAGCAGGAGCTCAGCCCCTGCCACAGCAGCTCTAGGCAGGTCCTGAGGCTCCTCCAGCACCTGCCCAGCGCTGGGCTGGTCTGTGCTGTCTGGCTCTGCGGTGGTAACCGAGGGCTGCACACTGGGACGACCCAACACACGTCTTCACCGCTCCTTTCTGCCTCGTTCACAGCGGGGAACTCAAGGCACAGATACTACAGCCCACCCCGGGCCCACCCAGAGATTCAAGCACCAAACTCTACTTCAGTTCGACAGCAAAAAGGATGCAGACACCTTGGGGGTTTTTACAGTGAGGTCTAAGGCAACCGGGGTGCCAGTCAAGAAGGAAGCACAACTTCCCCCCAGAGCAATCCCCAGGCAGATGAGCACCTGGGCACAACCACCCCTGGGAGACGGAATCGGTGCTGGTAGGAAGAAGCGTGGTGAGGGTTCGCCAACAGGCAAGGCATACCTGCAGTACTTCTCCAGCATGAACTCGGACAGATCCTGCAGGATCTTCTCACTGTGCAGAGCCACGAATTGCTGCCGACAGATCTGATCCAGGGAGCAATGGTGAGTTAACAAGCGTTTTGCCCTCCTTCCCCTCAGCGCTTCTCAGCCAAGACAGGTCAGAGGCGAGGCGCAGGGAAGGCAGCGGGCAAGAGTGGGAATGGGGGGCACTGCCAGACAAGGGTGATGGGAATAAGCTTAGGGAGGTGGGAAGCAGAGCCTGATCCCCATTTATCAATCCACCGTACAACAGCCCTCGCAGCACTCCAGGGCAAACAGCCCAGGGCAGGACAGAGGCGCTGACTCCGCTAGACGCTGTGTACTGCTGATTTAGGGGCACAGATTCTCCCCTACACACTCCCTGAAGGGTGGGAGGAAATGGGGCTATGGCACCGGGAAATCAGCTGCAACTGCCAGCAAACACCTTGCCCGGGTGAGTAAATCAGCCCATGGAGCGAAGCCCAGGGGAAGCAAGGGCTGGCAAGCACCCAGGGAACAGGTCAGCAAGATCCTTGCTCACACGGGACGCAGAAGGACACTTCTACCTGGTTCATGATGTCCACGGTGAGCGCGTGAGTCCAGTAGCAGTCATGGACTGAAACGAAGGTCAGACCCTGCCTGGGAAGGAGCAGAAGGTGCCATGAAGCAGTGCTGAGAGCCCCCTCTCTACGGTGTCTCCCACCCCATGTAGATCTTCCTGCTGGGACATGAGCAGGGACTGCACAAGGAGGGGGGCTCCCTGCAGACGTCCAGAGATGGCTGACCCTGCGATCACCCTGTCCTTGCCCTGCTGCCTCCTCTCATCCCTTCTCTGCCAGAAGGCCCAAACACCCACCCTCCAGGGAAAAACCTCTTCCCACATCGCACGCCTTGCCCTGGTGATGCTCTCTCAGTGAAAAGTGAGTCCTGGAGCCACAAAGAGCCCAGGCTGCCCGGTCCCTACCTGAGACAGTGCAGAGCTGTAAGCATCATGTGTGTGGAGTCCAGGGAGTGGATGAAGTTGGGTGGGAAGGCGTTCTTCTGCTTCACTGTATCAGGCTTCCTGCAGCACAGAGCGGGAGACAGGAGGAGCTGGGGCACTTCCAGGGACAAAGATGAGAGCACCAGCACAGAGACAGTGCCAGCCAAGACCCGGGATTGATGGGGGTGGCCCTGGAGAGCCCCAAGGCCCTGCTGAAGCACAAGGCTCCACTCCTCCAGCTGGCTTTCTGCAGCTCAGGGGGATACCAGGAGCTTTGGCACTCAATGGCAGGTTCCACTGATGGGAAGGCTTTGTCCCCAAAGCACAGACCAGGGACAGCAGGCGCTCAGTAAAGACTGTGGTTTCATACTTACTGGTTGCTGTTGGAGCTTTTCACACTCAAGTTCTGCATGCCACAACTCAGCTGCGGGGAGAGAGAAGAGGGATCAGCTGTCACACCGCACCGCCCAGCCAGCACAAGGCCCTCAGCACTGCCCCGTACTTCTGGAGAGGGGGATCGTGCCGACCACAAGCTACTCTGCAGGAAACGCCTCTGGCTGCAATGAGGGGCCTGGGCAGGGACCTTTCCAGGGCATCCCAGTCACCACGGTACCTTGCCTGCTTCCCCTCCCGAGGATGCTGGCAGGGCTCCCCCACCCCTTCCCAGCAGTACACTGATTCACCCCCACACAAGCTAAGAGAAGGGCGCCTGGAGGTGAGTGCCTGCGAGGACGAGACAGGCTGGGGAGACGTGAGTCAGTGCAGCGGCGTGTGGGAGGCGAGAGCAGCGAGACTGAATCACGCGAGCCCCGAGGAAGGCTCCTCAGCACAGGGAACGGGCCTGTGCCCCAGCTGCCTGAGTGGGACGAGAGCAGCAGAGCTTCCTCAGCAGCCCACCCACACACTCCAGTCTCTGCAGGGAGCACCGATGCTGGAGAATGTGCCTTCACACAGAAATCCTACCTGCTCTGCGGGCTCACCCACGGGCAATGCCAACCTGCGGGGACTTCGCATGCTGCCTCGATGCCCAGCTGCCCTCTCCCTGCTCCCCACCAGAGGGAGGGGTAGGTGGGTCCCGTACACCAGATACTCACCACGGTGGACCTAGACCGATAGTAGGGCTGCACGATGGGGAGACCCAGAGGCGTGACCCACTCCACCGTCCGTCCCGACTGGGCAATGAGCTTGGCGCTCTCTGTCAGCCAGTTCTTCAGCAGAGGCAAGTGGAGAAGAAAGCGGCTGGAGTTAGTCTGGGCAGCTGGGAGACCCCATCCCCTCCCAGCACAACAGAGGAGGGGCTTCCAGTGTTTACAGGAGAGTTTGGTCCTGCAGCAGGTACAATCCCACACCTCTGGGCTGGGAGAGGAGGATCCTCCCTGGGCCAGGGCCCAGAGGAACCATCTCTCCCCACATAGCATCCCCTGGTCTATGTATGTGTGGGCCAGGGAAGAAAAAGCGGAGAGAGACAGAGGAAACAGGCACCTCACCTGGATATCTCGAGTTGCTGAGAACATCTCCTTGATGCCACTGAACACCTGCTTCACAAGGTAGTGAGACGCTTCCCACACATATTCCTGCACAGACCACAGGCAGAGCAAGGGGTGAGGCAAACAGGCAGCAGAAGATGCTAAGCAAAGCGACGGGAGCTGGGATAAGCTGCCAGAGCATCTCCTTGCTCTCTAGTGCCGCAGAATTGCCTCCATCACAGACTGTGCTACGTCTTGAGCTGTTGCAGATGGCTGGGCCTTGTGATGGAGGGAGGCTGAGATCAGCATTTCCGACGGCTCCTTGTCCGAGGACAGGCTGATCCATGCGTAACGTCCCTGGATGAACAGGAGGCTCTTGCTGCCTCAGGAACGTAACGCACAGCAGAAACATTCCCAGCACCAATCTGCCACAGCAAGTCACCCACTCAGCAAGGGCTGGCTCACAGCGGGGGTCACAGAAGAAGAAAGAGGCATCAGGAGGAGCAAGCCTCCGAGAGCTCTGCTAGAGACAAGGGCCACAGCCACAAACTTTGTTTCGCATCCGAAACACCAGCTGAGGCTGTCGTGCCACCAAGCTGGGCCCAGGAAGGATGAGAAGCAGCCCCACCTGAAGAAGCCCTCCCCACCCACAAGTGCTGGCAGACAGCTCTCCGCAGGCTGGACAAGCTCGGTCCTGCACGTCCCTCTGCTAGCTGAGACTTGGGGGTAAGGAGAGAGCAAGGTAGGAAGGAAAGCAAGGGATCTCTCCCCGCAGGGCCTGAGAGCTGAGCAAAACGCTGCTGGGAGAGGCCAGGGCAGGCAGGCTACCTCAGGGAAGTCGTCAATCTCCTTGAGACGCTTCTCCATCTGCAGCCGCCCGCCATAGCGCGTGACACCGTACACCACCGTCATCACCGTCTGCTTCACCACCTTGCGGCTGACAAAGCCTTGCAGCACCTGGGCAATCTTCACCCCCTGTTCAGCATCCTTCTTCCGAAACTCCTCCACCTGAGAAGAGCACCCCAGGGGGTCAGCCCCACCGCGAGCCACGCTGACCCAAGCCCCCTCCATGGCTGGGGGAGTCCGGGGAACCATGTGAGATCCTCCCTCCCTTTGCGCTGTCTGGCTTGAGCTCCCATCAGCAACCCTGCAGCCCATTTTCAGGCGCCCTGGTTAACAGAGATCGTCTGCTGAAGGAATCAAGGGGCATCCACATCTCATAACCATGCCTGCAGCCGAGCAGCGTCGCTTGGCAGCTGGGTGGTGCTGGACATCACAAGGACATGGCACTGGACTCAGGTTCTCCCACCTCTGCCACCCCCAGTGATAACTCTGAGCAACCCACGCACCCTCCGTGTGCTCCTCCCGCCCTCTGCCTGGATAAAACACGCTCAGACCTAAGAAGGGAGAGCAAGGGGCTCAATGCCAGTGGAATGAGTTCTGGTAGATCTCAGCACGCTTCCCAGCAGGCTTATTTCACATCATGTCTTGCCAAGAAAACTGAAGACTTAGCAGCAGAGCCAAAGGCTGAATCTCTCCTGCCTCCCTCCTACCCAGCTCAAAGAAAATCCCATAACCCGCAGGCCAGCCAGCTGTGACCAAGAGATGAGGAACGCTCTCTGCTCTCTTACACCTCTCTACCCTACTTCTCCCAGACTTCACTCAGGAGAAGTGAGGACAGCAGAAATCCCAGTGGATTTCTCATAGCTACCTCTGTCAGGACAGATGTCCCCACCGCAGTGGCTGCAGCGGTTCCCATTCAGGGAGGGAGAGGCTCTGCCTTTGACCAGCTCATGTTTTCCCAGCCCTCTGTATGCTGGTCTCACCTTGACCTTTTTCCATGGGAGCTGGAGCGACCTTGTACAACACACTGACAGCGGGGGGAGGCAGATCCAAGAGGACACCTCCCCACGTCCCCGCTGTGCCTCACCTGCTGGGCCACCACACTGTAGACATCCTGGGGGACATTGCAGGGCATCAGATTGACAGAGATGGCACCAATAAGGTCCCGGCCAAGAGCTGCGTAGTGCTGCAGACCATTGCAAGAGCCGTCCTGCGCGTGGGAAGAGAGCAGGGTGGAAACAAGGTGTTAGTGTGTGGATGGAGCCCTGCCCACCCACCCCACTCAACAGGGCAGACGCCCTGGGCTCAGAAGGACATTGCCATTCTCCCATCTCTCTTTGGACAGGTTTGCAGCTGATTTCCCAGCAGTAGCCAGGGCTGCATCAGTTTCCACTTCCCTTCTGGCCAGTTTTCCTGTCTGGGTCTCATCAATAACAACTGCTGCCTCTGAGGTTAAAAAAACCAAAAAAAAACCAAAAAAAAAAACCTCACATCACACTGCCCTCTCCATGAATTTTCAAAGATATCAGAGCTCTGCGGAAACACTGAAAATTCTGAAAACAACAAATCTGTCTGGGATGCTCACAGAAGCCCCAAGAGCCAGCAGTCAAAACAACCTCTGAAAGCCCAGGAGCTGGAGCAGAGGCAGGGAGAGGCAGGCCAAGCCGAAGATTGCTCGGCACGCTGCAGCTGACGGGGGCTCCAGCTAGCCGCGCTGCCTCTGCTCCCGAGGAAAACATCCTTCTGACAGAAACCAGTCCGACCCAGCCCTTCCCAAAGCTGCGGTTCCAGAGGCACACCGAGTGGTCTGTCACAGCAGCTGCCCTGACAGCCCCCCCAGGACCAAGATCAGCCCGGAGGAGACAGGCAGGACCGAAGGGAAGGTCCTGCTGTTCCACAAACAGTGCCAGCAGAAACGCTTCTCGCAGCTGTGTGGCTGCTTTGGACCATCCCTGCGCCTTGCCTGGTCAAACACAGTCTGCAGCTGCCGGCAGGATCAGCCCTCCTCTCCTTTCCCCCTCCTCCCCACAGCCTGCAGTGCAGCAAGGCGCAGCGCTGAGAATTGACAGGGCTCCGGCAGCCGCCGCAGCAGCGGAGCTGCCTCTGTTAACCAGGCGCTGATGACTCAGGTAGAAGGAGACTCTGGTGCCCTCCAGAAGAAGTCCTTGCTTGAATTTCATTAACAGCACCCTCCACACACCCCCAGCTGCTCTCCCCATCTTTTGTTGTCATAACAAGATCAGTTTAGACGGTCTCATACATATTCCAGACCGCTGCTACTGGCGGAATACACCCCCTTCTCCCCCCGCCACCATTAGTGCCATCTGATCTTCTAACGAGATAAATGAGCAACCCCCTCTCACCAGGAAAACAATTAATCACTGTCTCCCACGCAGCAAGGGGATTTATCAGTGCGGACAGATAGCTGGCTGGGCAGAGAGCTGGAGATCTGCTGGGACGCAGCAGGGAGAAAGGGCTGAGTGCTGGCTAACGGGAGCGGCTGCCGGGCTCCTCTCTCTGGCCGGGAAGGACGGATGCCTTCGGAGAGCTGAGCAGCACCCCAGCAATCGCACTGGCCCTGCTCAGAGCGTGGGCACGTCTGGGACTGAGCAGGGACAGCGCACACGGTGAATGACAGCCGTGTCACTGAATGCAGGGACAGAACAGCTCTGACCCATTGCTTCAGAGGTCCAGACCTCCCATCTTCCGCTCCTGCAGAGCTGCTTGGCCGCAGCCTCAGAACAGGAGCAGAAAAAAAAAGGCCCCAAGGCAGCAGCACAGCCCCAAGCACTTCAGATGGGCACATGCTGCTATGCACCCACACCACGTCCCACCCAGCCAGGGTCGGGCTGATTTTGGGCTGGAGAAGGTAAGATTGGCCCAGCTCTCTCACGCGGGCAGCTGATGGCTGATGGCCGTCTCCCAGACGGGCTCTGCTCCAGCCAAGGAAGCAAAGCAGCACTTAACTATCCTGGCTCGTTAATGGCTGCATACAACAGCAAATTACTGGAGTTCTCAAGCCAAGATGCCTGCAGACTGCACTCCCATTCTTAAGAAAGCCTGGCCACGTGGCTTAGTAGACGCAGCACTGGAGCCGTGGACGCTTCTGCCCTGCTCATTTTCCTCCCCCTGCTTCCCCACGCGGATCCATCGGGCTCCTACCTGGTGAACCGGGAAGTGAGAGATGTAGGCTGCGGGATCCGGGGAGCGCGAGGCTTTGGCAATTTCCATACAGCATGCCAAGGCTTGCCAGGGCTCATCGGTGTTCATCCACCACTTCCTGCCCTGGGAAAACAAAAAGACAGGCTGGTAGGAGTAGGCAGTGCTCCTGTGGCACCCCAGAGCAATGGCAGGAGCCCCTGCACTCTCGGGATCTACTGGGCAAGGCACCTCCTCCACCGTACTGCCACTTCCTCGTGGTTTCAGATGAACCCATGCTGTTTCCCCGTGTTTCAGGGTCCCACCATTCCACCCCAAAAGCAAGCAGAGCCCTGCCAGCCTCTCCCTACCTACCGTGAGCGGGTGGTCGGCAGAGTCCAGGATCTCGTCCATGATTTCATTGGCGTACTCCAGCCGCTCCTGCAAGGCGTTCTTCTTCTTCAGCCCCGTGAGGTTGATGAGGTGGATCTTCAACCAGTCAAGGCCCTTGGGACCCAGCGGCCGTCCCTCTGCAAAGAGCAGGATGGCCCGGGTGACATCGTTACCGAGGTGGTTGAAATAAGGCGGGCAAGGGTAAGTCCTGCCCCGGAAGTCCATGTTGTGAGGAAACCAGAACACCTTGTCCCTGACATAATTGGCAATGGAGAGCTTATAGAGCGCATCCATGCGCAAGCTGTGCATTTCAGCTATCTTCTTCTTGTACAGCAACAACTCTTTCTTCTGGGACTTGTTCCAGGTGGAGGAATTGCCAGGAGCAGCAGGGGGCTTGGGGACCTCAGAGATGGGCGGTGGGATGTCCAGCTTCTCATTGCCTTTGTCATTGAAGATGGAGATGATGATATCCAGCACCGGCTGGTTGATCTTCCAGGCGCAGTTGCCCAGCTGGTTCAGGGCATCCAGCACGGGGTGGAGGTTCACTGGAGAACACTGCTCCAGGAGCAGCTGGTGCTGGATGGCCCCATCCACGAAGCGCATCAGCTTGGTGTCATTCAGGACAAAGGCACCAAAGTGGGGGGAGGTCCAGGGCACCGGGGGGCACAGCATAGGTATGGCGGAGGAGTTAAAGGTCAGCAAGGTCTCTGCAGCATCTGACACAATCTGGGAGAAGATGGGATGGGGCTTTATCAGCCCAACCTGAGGAGGAGAATGAGAGGTGAAAGTCAGCAGCAGAAGATGAAGGTTGGCGTCTGGGAGAGCATGGGGCCAATCAGCCATGGCATAAAAATCATGCTAGGTGCTGACACTGTCCCCACAGAACCAGAGGCTCCCCTGTGTGTCCCAAAGGCAGCAAGGGTGGAAAAGGAAGGAGAGGTTCCAAGGAAGAGGTGACCTGCACAGTCCCAGAACTCACAGGACGAGGCTCACCTGCCAGCTGCTTTGGAAGGAGTAGATGTGGTAGAGGACGGGGATAAGCTTGGGCTCCAGGCGGGGATTCAGGATGTTCCTGGGCACCTTGACAGCCTGCACCAGCAGTTCCAGCATGTGCATGCCCAAGCGCATGAGAAGCATGTACGGCCAGCTGCAGTCCTTCAAGTTCAGGGAAGGCCCAAAGCCTGCTTCTGCCACCAGCTTCTCCCAGTATTCCCGCGGCAAGTACTCATCAGGCTGGAAGGTGGAAGGAGAAAATTGGGTCAGCTGGAGGGGCCAGCCGCGCTGGTCCCAGGGGGTTTGCCGGATGGGACCTAGGTACCTGGAACATGGCTCTGAGAAGGACCCTCCTGTCTCTGTCTCCCCGCGAGGTCCTCCCTCCCAGGGGGATTTGGGGAAGGACTGCTGATGTGGCTGGGGCAAGCCCAACAGCAAGAATCTGCCTCCACTGCAGGCCAGGACAGTGGTGCCGCAAAGCCCTTCCTCTCAACACGTTCCTGTGCCGACACCCTGCGTCCCCACCATCCCGACCCTCCCTCCCAGACTGTCTCCCCCTGCTACGTCACGCGGCTCTGGGAACGACCGGCTCGTCCGGCTCTCAAGCTGCCCAGATCAGCGGCCCTGGCCCCTTTCTCCCCTCCCATCCTGCTCTGCAAAGCACCCCCTCCTCTGCTCCTCTGCAACCCCCAGGACCCTACCTGGCTGTCCTTTGCCAGCAGGTGGATGTAGTCCTCATAGATCTCCCGCACCTTCTCCAGCTGGAGGCTGCGCAGCTTCCTCTGGGTGACGTATCTGTTGTAGACTTTGGAGCCCAGCTCCCTGGCCAAGACAGCCAGGGATTCTCCTTGCGGAGAGAGGGTGTTGAGGATCTGAGAAAGGGGAAGGCAAAGAGGGTCTTCAGAAGGGAGGAACAGAAAGACAGAGCAGAGAGACAAAGCAGGAGTTAAACGCTCCATGTGCGGAGCACAGGAAGATGCTAATTCCTGTGACGCCAAGCAGATGATGCTCTGCCAGGACAGAGCAGGGGCTTCTCTGGCTGCTCAGCGCAGGGAGCAGAGCCTACAGCTAATAACCTGGGCAAACCTTGAGGCTCATCTGGCCCCAGTAGGACACCAGTGCTTCGTAGCAGCCCTACGGCCGCTCAGGCAGCCCCACTGCCGTGGCCCTGCGAGGGCAGGGTCCTACCTGCAGCATGATGGCCACGTACTCCTCGTCCGGCAGCAGGCACAGGTAGGGGTAGAGAATGTTGTACCCCGACACCGTCTTGAGCTTGGACATGCTGTGCTTCGACTTCTGCAGGGCTTGGAGGATGGAGTCATGCCACCGGGAACGAAGGGTGTCCAGCAGTTTGCGCTGTGCAGAAATAGAAAGAAAACAGTAACGCTGTCGTGAGAGTGTCACCAGGGAGCTGCCCCCCTCTTTAGGCCACTGACACCTCTCCCACAGGCCCCGAGGGCTGAACTGCCTCCCTTCCCCCTGGACGTGCAGCCCCCAGACTCCCTGAGCTTTACCGCTTTAATGGCTTGCGGGGTCAGAGGTTTGGTTGACTCCACGGACTCGATGGTGACAGTGTTGTCCAGTTCCATCTCCAGCTGCTGCTGAAAGAGCTCCTTCAACTCCTGCACAGAGAAATCCAGCTTGGGGTACGACACCATCTTCTCCTGCAAGAAGAGCGAGACATTATGTGCCAAAAGCCAGAGGAAGAGAAGGTGTGCTCGTTCTCCCAGCTTGTCTGCAAGGGGCACGCGGTCTGAGTCCCTGCTGAATCACCTTTCTGGGGCCTCTGAGGTCTGAGGTCTTTAGATGTCAAACCTCAGGAGTCTGGAGTAGCAGGCCTCTCCAGAGGCTGCTCTGTTCCCTTGTCGTGGTCAAGCTGCCCAGATCAGTGGCCTTGGCCTCTTTCTCCAGCGTACGGAGGTCATCCCCAGCCCCCCCCGCCAGTCCTCAGCGTCTCCGTTCCTCTGTAAGGCTGTTGGTAAGGCTACTCACGTCCTCAGAACAAGGAGCTGCCTGATGATTTGCACGGGCTGTTGAGCAAAGCTCAGGCTCAAGAGTTCTTCCCACATTACAGCCCTGGGCTGAACCTGAGGACACCTGGGAATACCGTTTGGCCAGCTCCAACACCTCCCCGAGCCGCAAAGACGTCCCTGAGCTCTGTGGCTTACTTTGGAGTAGAAGTCCTGGAGCAGAGAAGACTTGCAGGTCTGGGGGACAGGCGGAGGGGGCAGCTGGTAGTTGGGATGGACAACCCTGATGGCCCTCAGCACTTTCTCCTTCTCATCTTCCTCAAACAGGCACTTTTGGAAGAGCTCATCCAGGTGGAAGCCATCGTTCTTCAGCTGCTGCACATATCTGAGGAGAGCAGATAAGATAGGCTTAATCTTTCACAGGGGAGTGTGCACATTGGACAAAAATCAGCATATAACAAGGCAGGGAACAAGGTTTTTAAACAGAAGACTAAGCGGAGAGGAGACAGATGGGGGTGACTCCTTTTGAGGATCCAAGAGCCTTGACTGTATCAGGATTTCCTTCCTCACTCGTGCCCTCAACAGCGTCACCCAGCCTCACGTGAGACGCCACAGGAGAAAAAGCCACCCCTCCCGAATCCCTGGCAGCCACAAAAGCAAATCTCTCCCCCAAAGCAGGGCTTGGAGGCTGGCACAGGGCAGCAACTTGTGCCTGACCACAGATACGCCTGCCCAGCCCCAGAGGGGGAAGAATGGCACAGAAACAGGAATAACTGGGAAACCCACAGAAGGCAGATGCCTCAGTCTTCCAAGAGCACGACTGTCAGGCAGCCTGGCAGCAGGACGCCGTCCTGCGGGAACACGGGAGCTCTCGGGAGCTTTCAGGGCTGCAGGAGCTACTGGGGTGGGAGCCGCCTCCAGAGCACAGCACCCGTCCCGACAAGGTCACCCGCCTCAGGTTACTGCGATCAATTCTCCACCCCTTCACCCGCACCTCTGCTGAGCGGGTGGCTTTCACCTTCACACCGGGCGGGGAGAGCGAGCTCCGCTGCCGTTGTGAGACTGAGCAAAAGCACGCAGGTTCCCTCCCCCTCCAATAACCCCGCTCTCCCCTCCAGCCCGAGCCATGGGAAGGGAACGCGGGGGGCTGGTCACAGCTTGAGCGAAAGGGCAGAGAACTGCAGTTCACGCACCGAGCCTGCGGCCCCGGCACAGGACCGCTGCTCGCGCAGCTGCAGGAGGAACAGCCTGAGCAGCAGGAGTGGCTGCAGCGCCTGTGAGGAAGCTTTCTTCTCTGCAGCTGCCAGAGACCAGCATCTCCCGCACGCATCAACATCTCCCGCTCCCCGGCCCCACAGGCAATGCTGCGGGACCGCATCCTCCTGGCTCTGCCGCGCTGGAGTCAGGATCCTGCGCGCAGCAGAGCCCAGAGCCCCACCTGCCGACTGGCCTGGCCTGCACTGGGTGACACTGGAAGGAGGACAGGGTGACAGTGGCACCAGCAAGGCCCCAGCCCAGGCCCCCGTCAGCCACAGAAAGCTAAACAGACAGGAGAGAGCCCCCGGCAGCTTTGGGAAAGCATGAAGAGCCCAAGGGGTGGCAAACAGTGCCCTGAGCCAGAACTGCAGGTGCTGAACAGCTCTACCTCTCTGCAGAGCCGCTCTCCCCAAAAACGACTCCACAGCAGCCCAGTTAAAACAAGCAACCCCCACCTTACGCCCCCCAAGCGACCCTGCAGCCTGCGAGCAGAGCGAGAAACAACTTCCACCTCGCATGCTCCGGGCCACTCCGCTGCCACAGCTAACTGGGAGAGCACTGGGAGAGCTCACAAGCCCCCTCCCAGCACCAGCAAACAGAAACAGTTGTGGGGAAACATAGACGCTCCAGCAAGACTTGGGGTTGACAAATCCATCCAGATGTGCTATGAACATCTGCCTACAGACAGCCCTACAGGTGTACTGCTGCATTGACACAACGCCCGCACACCCAGGCAGGAAAGTCAACGCCAGCTGGCTAGAAAACACCCACTCAGGGGCACCCACAGCCTGTCAGCCAGCCGAGGGACGCACAGGGCGGTGAAAAACCCCCGAGCCACCCGAGGGTGTTTGTGCAGCATGAGCCCATCACCAGAAAGCTTTCTCCATCCTCTGGCAAGGCAGCTGGCTGTGCTGCCAGACCCGCTGGGATCTCACAAGGCTCCTTCAGCCCCTCACGTTGGGGCTGACACCTGTTCTGCCCGTTGGGCTCCACAAAATCCACCTGAACCTCCTCATCACGCTCCTCCAGAGAGCTGGCACCCAGTAAAACCAGCCGTTTGGCTGAGCCTACCAAACTCCACAGAGGTGCTGTAAAAAGAAATGGAGAAGCCATTCCTACTGGGCAGTGACGGAGAGGCCGGTGGGAAAGAGACGCCTGGGATGGGTGCAGAACCAAGGAGCACCTGACCGGAGAGAGGCTGCTCCCAGCCCAGGGAGCTGCTCTGCAAGGAGGAGACACAGCTCTGTCCAGGAGCAAGGTTGTTCTCACCTCCTGTCCCTGCAAGATGGCACCAAGCTGCGTGGTGCCGTCGACACGCTGGAGGGGAGGGATGCCATCCAGAGGGACCTGGACAGACTGGAGAGGTGGGCCCGTGCCAACCTCATGGAGTTCAACCAGGCCAAGGGCAGGGTCCTGCACCTGGGTCATGGCAATCCCAGGCACAAATCCAGGCTGGGCGGGGGATGGATTGAGAGCAGCCCTGAGGAGAAGGACTTGGGAGTGCTGGTGGATGAGAAACTCAGCATGAGCCAGCAGTGTGTGCTTGCAGCCCAGAAGGCCAACCGCATCCTGGGCTGCATCAAGAGGAGTGTGGCCAGCAGGTCGAGGGAGGGGATTCTGCCCTCTGCTCTGCCCTGGTGAGACCCCACCTGGAGTACTGCGTCCAGCTCTGGAGACCCCAACATCAGAAGGACATGGACCAGTTGGAGAGGGTCCAGAGGAGGCCACGCAGATGCTGAGAGGGCTGGAGCAGCTCTGCTGTGAGGCCGGGCTGAGAGAGCTGGGGCTGTTCAGCCTGGAGAAGAGGAGGCTCCGGGGAGACCTGAGAGCGGCTCCCAGTGCCCAAAGGGGGCTGCAGGAAAGGTGGGGAGAGACTTCAGCAGGGCCTGGTGTGACAGGACGAGGGGTGATGGTTTCAAAATAGAGGGAGGTACATTCAGATCAGATATTAGGAAAAAATTTCTCACACTGAGGGTGGTGGAGCACTGGCCCAGGTTGCCCAGAGGCGGTGGATGCCCCATCCCTGGAAAGGCCAGGTTGGACGGGACTGTGAGCAACCTGATGTGGTTGGAGATGTCCCTGCTCCTGGCAGGGGGGTTGGACTGGGTGGGCTTTAACAGTCCCTCCCCACCCAACCCATCCTGTGATTCCATGATTCTAAGATCTCAGACAAACTCCCTCGAAACTCCCCAGCAGGTGGGGGCGGCAAGGAGGGCCCACTGCAGGACTCCAGCCACAAGAAATGGGTCGGAGCATCTGAACACGCACGCGGCGGGCGCAGGTCTTCCCGACGCCGGGCCTGCACGCCTCCTCCTCCCCATCGCGAGCTCCCGGCGAAGCAGCAGGCTGCGCAGACGCTGCGCCGAGGCTCGGCGGCGCCCTGCAGCAGGCGAAGCGCGTTACCTCCAGATGGCTTTGGTGGACGACTGGTTCCGACCCATGCACTCCAGCACCGTCGCATAGGAGTCCAGGTTGGGCCGGAGGCCGACGGATTCCAGCATGGAAAACAGCCGCTTGATGCGCTGCAAGCAGCCCTGCAGAGGAGATGGGAAGGGGCTGTGGACACAGACACTGGTAGCCCTAAATCACAGCTTCACGCCCCTCTGCTCCCGTTAAATTTAGGCTGTCCTGCCCACCTCCTTCTTCCCCTCAAAGCCACCTCACAGGGATCAGCGGCCCGATTCAGCGACCTCCTATCAGCTCCGTCGCTCTGAGCAGAAGCCAAGCTCTCCTTGAACACTTGCCGAAGGCAGATGTGACAAACACGGATAAAACCACAAGCGGAGGGCTCTTCCTCCTGAGCCAGCCCTCCCCTCTCCCCCCCGACAGCGGGAGGAGGGCAGCAGCCCCCGGCTCGGTACCTTTCTCGCCCAGCCACGCATCACGGCGTTGTACGCGTTGACGTCCAAAAGCCTTCTCTTCACGGGGGAGCTGTGGTACAAGAGAAGGAACCTCTCGGCCTCCTCCGGCTGCTGCAAGAAGAGGAAGCATTCGAGGTTGGACTGGATGGTCTGCTGCAGGATCTTGTACTGGCTGCCGTCCTTGTCCTCCAGCACCCTCTGAGGCTTCTGTGCCTTCGCACGCTCCTTCACCGCTGCCACCCTGGGCTTGCCGTGGGCGTAGACACGGCGGGTGTAGACACCGCGGGGCCCAGCGTGGCTCTGGCTCCAGGCTGCGGCCACTTTAGCCTTTGAGGTCTTCAGGCTCTTCTTGGCTTTCGCTTTCGCCTTGGCCTTGGCCTTGCCCTTCGGTTTGGCCTTGGCCTGGCCCTCCAGAGCCAGCTGGGAGGCAGCCATGGACAACCTCCGCTCCACCTTCAGCTGCCGGATGTGCATCTCCTTCTTCAACTTCTCGACCCAGCTGCTGGGCCGGGCCGCGCTCTCATCCCTTCCCCTGGGCGCAGGCTGCTCCTCTGCGGGGCCGGGAGCCACCTCTTTCCGCAGCGGGTCCTGGTTCTTGTCATTCCCCAGCGGGGCCAGCTCCGCCTTGTTGGCCGTCACCTCCGGGACGTTACTGGCTTGGAGCTGCTTCACGCGAGCTTTCAGCACTGCCGGGAAAGACACCGCCAGGGAGAAGTGAAGGGATGCAAGGCACAGCAGAAGGTTGTGTCCTACCCCAGGGCCTCGTCCTCAGAGCGCCCAGGAAAAGAGGGTCCACACAAGGACACTGCCCCTCCTTGGCCAGCCCCCCTCCCAGCAACCCGCTGCTTTCACCACTGTCTGGCTGGGAGCCACCCATACGCTCTGGGCCCCCCCAGCATCCCAAGGAACACAACAATGGCACCGCGAGGACTCTTCTGCCATCCCTCGGGACCAGCCTGCGTTTTACAGCACCCCAACGCTCGCTGGGCTCAGGGTGGGGTGGGCCTCCAGGTCCTTGGGACGGGACAGAACTTGCCCAGGGAGGCCAGTAAGCCCAAGGGAAGCCTCGCATCCTTGGCTGTGGGTATTTCCAGTCCCAAACATCTTCTCTATGTCTACAAAGAACGGGAAGACTCCTCAAAAACCTCCCAGGACACTGAACAAGGGAAGCCCCTGCAGCTCTCCCAGCCTTCTCCGACTCACCTTCCAGCAGCTCTGTCCTCTCGCAGACGGCATTCCTCGCCTTCTCCTTGGCGCTGGCCGAGGAGTAGCTCCTGAGAACGCTCCACGGGATCCCTGCAGCAGGAAGACCCAAAACCCAGGAGCTGAGAGGAGGCTTCACCCCTTACGCAGCTCACTGCCCCCCGCCCCGGCAAGCGGCGTTTCTCAGCTCAGTTTACAGCGGTGCCACGGAAGGGCGCGGGGGCCAGCAAGGGACAGGGACACCCCCCTCACCCCTCGGCTCTAATCTGTTGGAGGGAACGCCACCCCAGGAACACCGTGAACCCAGCGCTGCTGTATGGGGTGACAAGACCCCAGGACGGGTAAACTCTGTCCCCTAGCAGGGACAGGAGCCCAGAGAGCCCCAGCTCTGCCCTCAGAGAACGACAATGCCCCAGGACACCCACAGCCCCATCTCTATCGCTGGGGGGGGGGGGCGGGGGGGGGATCTCGACCCTCACAGCCCCCAGCTCTGTCTCAGTGGCGGGTTTGGGACGTCGGGGAGCCCCACCGCCGGAGGGGCGGGGGGGTGCCCAGCACCGCAGGGCGGGGTGAGGCCTCCGGAACCGCACAGCCCCAGCTCCGCCGCGAGGAGACGGGCAGGACCCCAGGGACCCCCGACTCCGCTCCCTCGGCCCCCCCCCTCCCAAGCCCCCCAGCCCGGCCCGGCCCCTCACCGGCGCCCCGCAGACCGCCCGGGCCCAGCAGCGCCGCCCGCAGCCGCAGCAGCGCCATGGCCCCGCTCTACGCCGCCATGCCGGGCCGCGCCGCCTCACTGCGCAGGCGCCGCGCCATGCACGCCGGGAAGCGAGCGCTCCGACTACAACCCCCATGATGCAGCGCGGCGGCGGCTCCCCCCCCCCCCCCGCGCCCCCTGGCGGCCGCGGCGGCCCCGACGGGACGGGACGGGAGCGGGGACCGGGGGTCGCGGAGCCCGGGGGTCTCGGCGCTGCCCTGCGCCCCTCTCGGCCCCGAGCTCGTCGCGTCTCGGGCCGGGCCGCACACGGTCACCTCCCCCGGGGCCACGGCAGCTCCACACATCCCCACTTGTCCCCGCCGCCTCTCCCCCAACCCTGCCCGAGGAGCGCAGCCCGGCCTCCGCCCGCTGCAGGCCCGGGACGTGCGGTCCCCCAGGCCGGCACCCTACGAGCGTAGCCGAGTAACCGGGGCCAGCGACCGGTGACAGCCGTCGGGGCGCCGATTTATGAATGGGAAGCCCGGCCCCGCCCCCCCCGCCCCGCCTCGCCCATTGGCCGCCACCGTCCCCGCCTCGCCCCACCCGCCCGCTCGCCCCTCGCACGGGCCGCCCGCGCCGTCGGGGCCGGTCGCCTCCGCGGCCATGGCCCATCGCCCGCCGCCCCGCCGCGCCCCGCCGCCCGCCCGCCGCCCGCCGCCATGAGGCGCGGGGGCCCCGCCGCCCTGGCCGCCTGCCTCGCCGGGGCGCTCGCCGTGCTGGCGGGGCCGGGGCCGGGGCCGGGGGCGGGCAGCGGCGCCTGGGGCGGCCGGCGGCCCCCCCGCAGCTACGGGCACCTGGAAGGCGACGTGCGCTGGCGGCGGCTCTTCTCCGCCACCCGCTTCTTCCTGCTCATCGACGGCGGCGGCGGCGTGGAGGGGACGCGCTGGAGGGAACGGCCGGGCAGTGAGTGGGGCCGGGGCCGGGCAGAGCCAGGGGTCCCGCCGCGCGCCCACCCGGGGGGGGAGAAGCCAGGGCCGCCGGGGCTGCGGCAGAGGCGGGCACGGGGCGGGGGGCGAGGCTGGACGGCCCGGCAAAATCCTCCGCCGATGCCTCTCCTCCGGTCGGGCGGAGCCGCGGGACCCCGCTGTCCCCGCTGTCCCGTGCGCGGCTGGCCGGGGCCCGCAGCTCCCTCGGTGCCCGAGCCCCCGGAGCCCCTTTCCCGGGGTCTGGCTGCCCGCTGCGCTGCGGGAGCGGCGAGGGGTGCGCGGGCACCGGCGTGCTCTGGCCGGGGAGCCGGCGTCGCTTCACCAGCTCTGCCCAGTGCCGGGGGTGACCTGGGGGTCCCTCGTCCCGTCCCGTCCTGCCGGCGCAGTCAGGGGTGCTGCCTCCCTGCCCGACGTGGGCTGGGGGCGATCGGATCGCTCCCTGTCAAGGGGTAAAGGCTGAGGAGGAGGAGGAGGAGGGACGGAGGAAGCTTCGGGGCGATGCTGGTCTGAGAACCGAGCGTCCGTGAGGCCAGGGTGGGAGAGCGGAGGGGTGGGAGAGCGGAGGGGTGGGAGAGCGGAGGGGTGGGAGAGCGGAGGGGTGGGAGAGCGGAGGGGTGGGAGAGCGGAGGGGTGGGAGAGCGGAGGGGTGGGAGAGCGGAGGGGTGGGAGAGCAGAGGGGTGGGAGAGCGGAGGGGTGGGAGAGCAGAGGGGTGGGAGAGCGGAGGGGAGCGCAGCCCGTCCGCTGCCTGCGGAGCGAGCTGGGGCTCGGCACGGGGCGAGCGTCAACCGCGGGGACACGGGTGGGCTGGCAGCCCCCGCTGCAGCACAGTGGGGCGCGGCCCTCGGCTGCGTGGGGCGCGGTAGCCGTGCTGTGGGGGCCGAGAGGCTGCTCCGGCACTGGGGTCCTGCCTCGGCTCTGCCACCACCCGCTCCCACCCGGACCCCTCCAAGTGACGGCGTCACAGGTCCCGAGGGGACGTGGCACCTGCAGAACGGCTGCGGCCAGAGCCGGTGGTGTCGGCCATTTCGGGCGCTGGGTCGTGGCCCCCGTGACGGGGAGGGGGGTGCCGGGCTGGACTGGGTGGGGACACCGGGGTCCCCGGCGGGGTGTGGGGCGAGAAGGGTGCTGCAGACTGGAGCTTGGCCTGGGCTCGCGCTCTGCTCCTCAGCAGGGGCTCAGTGGGACCCCGCTGGGGCTGAGGGTGTGAGACTGGGAGCACTGGGAGCTGCCCCTGGGCTGCCGCCCCGCGTCTGCAGGGACCCGTCCCCACTGCGCGCAGCTGGGCGCTGGCCGGGCACCTGCGAGCAAAGCACGGCAGAGCCGGCCGGGGCGGCGGGAACGGCGTCGGGGGGTTATTTTTAGAAAAGCAGTTCTTTGTTATAAATAGCAGCATCTCCAGACGGTGATCAAGTGGGATGGATTCGCAGGCATTCGCTCAGCCCTGCCCCACGGCTGCCGCTCGTCAAAGGCTTCCCTGGGCCAGGCCCTGCGGGTGCCGGTGGGTGCTGGGGGTAGCACCGGGGCGGCTGGGCTGAGAAGCCCCTCTTATGCGTCGCCCCCGAAGAGCTGAACGCTCGGGACCCCTCACGCCGCCCCGGTGCCATGCCCACCCCATCCGCCCTGATGCCAGGGTGATGCCGGGCAGGGGCTTCCACCGGGCACGCACCGGCTTTCACAGGTGGCGCGCGGCCGCGGTACGGTAGACAGGGGTGCCCGGGTTGAGGGCTGCGGGGGCAGCAGCACCCTGTGCTGCGCGTGCTGCCGCCAGCCAAAGCCTCGGTGCGTCCTCCCGCCCCGGCCGGCCAGGGCAGCCCCGGGCAGCGGTGCCCACGGGCAGCTCCCGCTGTGGCTCGCGCCCTGCCCGCATCTCTGCCCGCATCTCTGCCCGCTGGAGATTCCTTCTCCCCTTCCCGCAGCACCGAGGGCCCGGCGGGCAGCGGGGCTGGCAGCGGTGCTGCGGGCCAGCGGGCATGAGGCGGTGCAGGAATCCGGGAGCCCTGACGGTGCTCTGGGTGTTTCCCCCGTCAGAGCCGCTGGTCCGACCGCATGCCTTTCCCATTAGCGGCTGTGCCGGGAGCTCGACGGCCGGGCACGCGCTCGCTAGCACGGCTCGGCCGAGCCCAGCTGTGACTCCGCAGCCCGGCTGCAGCTGCCTCCCGGCCTCGTCCCCACGTCCTGCAGCGCTGCCACGTCCCTCCTGCCCACCGTGCTCAACGCAGGGCCGCATGTCCGCGCTTGTGCCAGCCGGGCGATCGGTACCAATGTCTGCGGGCAGCGCTGTCCCAGCCCCATTCCTGCCCCCACAGTCCTCGACCCGGGCACCTCCGTCCACCATCCCGCGGCTGCGCGCCACCGCTGCCACCCCCGCGCACACTTTGCCCCTCCAAGGGCCGCGCTGGCCTTGGTGCCCCGAGCGCGAGAGGCGGGTCGGGTCCCCGGGGCACCGCAGGCGCGTTCCGGACAGATGGGTGGGCAGAGCTGCCAAGGAGGGGAGGATAAACGCGAGGTCGGCACCGGGCAGAGATTTGTTCCGGTCAAGCGGAGGTCGCGCTTGGCATCGCTTAGCGCAGCCCGGCTCCTGGGAAGCAGCTGGGCCCCGGGAGAGGAGTAAAGATCAAATCCTCCCCGGAGAAGAGGTTCCCCATCCCGCTCCCGGCGAGGGTCAGCGGCCCCGTCTCTTCAGAGGAGGGGGGGCACTTTGCGGCCACAGACCCGGCGTCGGGGCAGGGCCCCTCGGGGAGGTCGCCCGTCCCTCCCCGGCTCACCGCCGCGCTTCCCCGTCCCGCAGGCATCGTGGAGATCCGGTCAGTGCGTGTCGGCGTGGTGGCCATCCGGGCGGTGCACACCGGCTTCTACCTGGCCATGAACAAGCGGGGGAGGCTCTACGGGTCGGTAGGTCGGACGCTGCCGCGTGGGAGGGACCGCACCGGGGTCAGAGGCTCAGGGCAGAGCTGGAACAGGGTGGGGGGTCCCAAACCCGCCAGACCGGTGCCCAGGTGCACCCACAGAGCCCCTCTGCCCTCCGGGGACCGAGGAGGAACCGGGGTCCTGCCCTGCCCGGCTCTTGGGGTCCGACCCGGCCGGAGCAGGGCGACGACGGCCCCGGCCGAGCGCAGCCGCCCCTCACCCTCTTCCCTCTCCTGCCAGAAGGAGTTCAGCCCCAACTGCAAGTTCACGGAGCGCATCGAGGAGAACGGCTACAACACCTACGCGTCGCTGCGCTGGCGGCACCGCGGCCGCCCCATGTTCCTCTCGCTCAATAGCAAGGGCAGGCCGCAGCGCGGGGGCAAGACGCGCCGGCAGCACCTCTCCACGCACTTCCTCCCCATGCTCGTCAGCTGAGCCCCGCGGGCATCTCCGGACCATCCTGTAGGAAAAAAAAAATGGAAAAAAGGGTTATTTTATTTATGTACAGATCTATTTTTTTGCTATTTATTGTTTTATTTTTAAACGCACGGCGGAGGACGGAGGCAGAAGGCAGATGCTCCAGACGCCGCAGCCCACAGCCGCGCAGGGTCGCGGCTCTCCCCACCGTCCCGCCGAGGCAGAGCCAGCGCGGCGCAGCCCGGGGAGCGCGGCCACCACGTGCCGGGGCTGCTGACGTCGCGCCCCTGCCTGCGCAGCCCGGACCAGGCGGCTGTCGCTCCGCTAACGGTGTCTCTGGAGGGACTGGGACAGAGGCTGCGGGGCTGGGGCGTGCTGGTGGGTTGTATTTGTTTTGTGTCCAAGCGCCCGCGGCGATTAAAGCTGTGTTCGTGGTACGGAACGGGGAAAGAGTCTTGGAGTCTTGGAGCTCGGCCGGGTGGGGTTGGCTCCCCTGGGGTCCCCTGCCGCGTCCCGCTCCTCACCTGAGCGTGCGGTGGGAGACGCGCCCAGCCCGAAGCCCATCCCGCGGGAAAACACAGCGACGGTTGTTCAGCAGCGCAAAGGAGGCAGCAGGGAAAGGCGGCTGCCGGCAGGGAAAAGCCCGGACCCTGCACAGGAAAGCGCTGACACGCGTGACCCGCAGCCAGAGCGGCACAGCTCCGGAGGGGAGCGTCACCCGGGAGGTGCCAGGCTCTGTGCAAGGGATGCAGCCCTGGGGACCCCCAGGGACAAAGCAGAGGGGGCGAGGAGGGCGAGAGGGTCTCCGGTGCTGGAGCAAGAGCCTGGCCGCAGCCGAGCATCCCGCTGCGGCGTTGCAGTGGGCTCTACGGGACCAGGAGCCAGGCGGCACGGGAGGAGCTGGCTTGGACCCTCGGGCAGACACGGCCACGGGGCTGGGCCTGTCTCGGGGGAGCTGGGATGCTGCTCCCCACCCGTGTGCAGACCCTGAGCCTGAGAGCCCAGGCTGGTCCTGCAGCCCCTCAGCCCAGCTCCGCTCCATCCTTCCCAGCAGAGATGGAGCTGGAAGGCGGCCGGTGGCAAGGACCAGCCCCTTGCCCGGAGGGGAAGCACGGCCAGAAATAGCACCCGTGCCTCAGCCCCGCGGCCAGGGCACGTTCCTGCACCACCCCGCCACGGCGAGGCATTGCGGCCTGGTCACTTTGTCACGTCAGACGTGAGCGATGGCCCCAGCAAAAACCACCCAACTCGTTCCATTTCTTACCCAACCAGCTCCAAACAAGTCTGAGAGGGAACAGCCACCGCGTTGACGGCGGGCCCCGGCCAGGACCCCTGCCAGGCAGGCGGCAGCAGCCACGCGCCCACCGCAGGCTTCACTTTGCCCCCTCAAAACCCATCCCAATCACGGCTCACACGTGAGAAATTGCCCCCCCGAGCTCCGGGGGAGCTGGGAACCCCACGCTGCAGCTGAAAGGTGGGAGAAGGAAGGTTTGTCCTGGTCTCTTGGGCTGCATTTCGGTGACTAAACAGCAAAGCCTTCCCTCCGCGCCGGCCCAACCGATGGGCACACACAGGCTCAGCCGGGAACCTTCCGGCTGCCACCCACCTGCCAAGCCCAGGATCCCGGTGGCAGAAGCTTCTGGCTCAACCTCCGGCGGAGGGAGGATGAGCTATTAACCCTGATATACCAGTCCTGAGATAAACCCTCGTCCCGCAGGCATCTGCCTGCCGAGATGAAAGGTGCCGCCGGGATGCCCCGGCCACGCTGGCAAAGCCAAGGAGGAAAAACATTCCAGGAGAGTTGCTCAGTGCCGGCCGCGCAGCCCCGGCAGGCTTGGCAAAGGCTGCTTGCCATCCACGCTGAGGACATTTTTCTCCAACAGAACTTCCCTTCTCATATTCTGAAACGGCTCAAGAAATGCCAAACAAGCCGCCTGCCTTCCCCTCCGGTGGGAGACAGGTCCCTTCCCAGAAAGCTCTCGGGAGGAAGGGCCAGGTCCTTGGGTAAGGCTGCGTTGAAAATGGCACCAAAACTCTGCTGGTGCCAGGACCTCGAGCGCCTGGGGAAGGAGGCCACCTTCCCCAGCCACCTCCAGGGCCCAAAAGGCCGGAGGAGATGCAGGAACCCTCCGTCTGTCCCACCCGGCAGCCCCCACAGGGGCAGGTTCCCATCTCCTGCTCTGGTGCGTGCCACAGCAGGCTTCCACAGCGCACAGCGCCGTCACAAACACCCGCTCCGCACCTCAGGGAGACCCACCAACGGCCCCAAGTCCCTGCGAGAGAACAGGCCAGCATACGACATCTGTCCCACGCCACCCGGGCCAGCGATTCGGAGCCACTCGCCGCCGCCCTGCTCCTCCTGCCAGCTCCGCGCTGCCAAAGCCCCAGCACAGCAGCCACCCACGCGTGCTGCTCCAAGGACACCGCCTGCCCCCGCGCCCAGCCCTGCCCCACGCTCCCGATCCCGGCCTCTCGGAGCCGGCAGGGCCGCGCTGGAGATCCAGTGACCAAAACAAAACCGAAGGCCCTCGGTGAGAGCGCCGAGCGAAGCCGGGTTTGTGTCCCTCACGCGCCTCCCGGCCCAGGTGAGCACGGACACAGGCGGCAGGTAAGTCACTGCCCGCTCCGGTCACATTCTTTTCATTCTCCAAGCTCTGTCACAGAAACTGAGTCACAAACACACCTGGATATTTGTCTCTCTCTCCTTTTTTAATCAGCTGTACTTTAAGTAGCTTTGAAATACATTTTTCTCCAAAATGTTGGTTTTCCTGTGTATTATTCGACCACAACAATATTTGGCTGGTCCTTGCTCTGCTGCATGCCCAGTCCTGATGTCGACACAGCGGAAAAGTCTGCTCAGGCCGAGAGAAGGGCAGGACTGCAACAGGGAGAAGGTGTAAAAAATACAAAAGACCAGGCAAGGATGCTTTCAGTTGCAATCCTGGCAACGCACGTACGGGTGCTGGTCATGACGGAGCCCGGAGCTCACAGCATGCCTGCGCCCGGCACGCGGGAGGGCTCGGACAAGCCCAGCCTGCCCTGGGGTGAAACGGGACGGCTCAGCACAGCAGTCTCCAGAGAGCTTACCCTGTAGTTTTCCTCAAATCATGCATAACGTCTCGTTGAGCTGAAACGTCCGTTTATTTAACAGCAGTAATAATAATTTAAAATTATAAAAACCCTTTCAGTGTTGAGTATCAGAAGGGCGAGGTTATAAAGAAAAATAAACGGGACTTGAGATGGGGGAGGGAAGGATAACGGGGTTTCTATTTCACCAGTTCGTGTTTTCAGTGACAGCTATCGGCCCTCCCCAGCTGGAGATCCCGGGAGGGAGGCAGTATCGTTAGGCTTTCAGTTTAAAGACTTCAATCTCCAAAGCAGAAGAGATAGTATCCAAGGGGAGGAGGAGCAAAAGAAATCAAGAAAGGAATCTCAAATTCCAAACCATACAAACAACCTTTCCATTCAGAA
Organism: Chlamydotis macqueenii; assembly: GCF_036417535.1. Lineage (NCBI taxonomy): Eukaryota > Metazoa > Chordata > Aves > Otidiformes > Otididae > Chlamydotis > Chlamydotis macqueenii. The sequence goes on along the minus strand of NC_141581.1, from coordinate 3,997,498 downwards.
TTGCAACCGCTAGCTCAGCGCCTCGGGTTTCCCAGCTGTGGGGCGCAGCAGCCTTTCACTGCAACGGTTAAAACGTCCACGCGGCAAAGGGATGTTTTTATTAACAGACAGAGCTCTTTTCCCCCAGCACAGAACTTGAGGCTTCTCATCTCTGAAGGACCCAGAGTCTCCGTGTCTTCAGAACTCAAAAAGGGAATTCTGGAGGCGCTGCTTCCCCCTTGCTACCCTCCCCTCGCTCTGCTCTGGAAGCCCCTTTCGCTGCTTACGTTGGCCGGGGAGGGAGGAAGGACAATGGACAGGGCCCCGGGGACAGAGGGTTGGATTAAGATTCATGAGTTGTTTGACGAGTTTTCGTTACTTGGTGAGCTGGAGGAAGAGGAGGAGGAAGATGATGAGAAGTTCATCCCCGTGAGTCCTGGGGGGTTTGTGGCAGTGTTTTGTCCGCTTAAGCTTTTCCGGCACACAGGACACGTGTCATGCTTTGGAGAGCAGACAAAAACAAAACAAGAAATATGGGAAACAGGATTAGAAACACGATACGGGAGCAGCGCTCGAGGAAAAGGCTAGGATGACACTCCTTCCTCCGATCAAAGGCTGCTCATGCTTAGGCCTCATCGTGGAGGTACGAAAATATTTACAGAGGAGAAACTCAAGTGCTACAAAGCCCAGGTCACCCCCTCAGATGGCACCAACCTGTTCCAGCCAAGGGACTATACAGCTGTTGTGGAATAGGTGATTGCAAGGTAACTGCCGGACATTTTCACCGACTGTATAGTCTTCTTTACACACAGGACACTCTAACCCAGAATCTGTACCACAAAGGGAAAGCAAAACACAGGTAAGCAATAGAGTACAGCACGTAGAGCTCGGGATCCCATCACCTCTTCCCCTTCTCCCCAGCGCTGCTGCATCCCTGCGGAGAGGAAAGCTTCTGCTTTGTAGTTCCCACCACCATCGCTCCACCTCTCGCTGCTCTGGGTCTGCTTCATCGTTCCCTTCCCTTCTGCTTGTTCATCTTTATCCACATCGAACTTTTCAGAACAGTTTGCCTCCCCAGGGCAAATCCATCCAGTCTACACTGCTCTTTTTTTTTGTGTGTGTGCGAGTATAACAGAGCAACGCTTCAGCTTTCCCCCCTCTTTGAAATGTTTTAGGCCTTGAAGGTACTCGCCGATGAAATTAAATCCCAAGAAAACGTTAAACAGAACTTTCACAGTGCTCTTTGTGAGCGGTTCCCTGGAGGAGATATACACACCTACGTGTTCCTGTGCGATTTGTATGGTGGGGAGGGCCTGGATCTTCTCTTTGTCAGCTGGCGGCGGTCCAGTGTTTTCAAACTGATTTAGTAACTGAAAAAACAATAGGCCGCAGAAGGCAGAAAGAAGGTGTCAGCTCAGCAGCACACAAAATCTGCTCCATTTAGTGACCCAGGGCCCTTGAACCTCGCAGTGCCTGCACCGTGGACCTCGTCTCCCATTTCTACACCCTCAGCGGCCCCCTGCATCGCAAGAGCCGCCGGCAATTTCACAGCACCGCACAAGAGGACAGGACGCACCACTGTAACGTCAATTTTACCTGTGTAATAATTGCATCCAAGCCGTTGGCACCCCACGCGTAGTCCATTGGATTTGAATGCAAGACTCCCCTGGAAGGATAAGGACACCAATTAAATTCGGCTGGGGGTACGAACAAGAGCACTGTCAGAAAGCGCAGTACATCTTCCAACTCACCAAGGACCTAGTCCTAGGTTTGGTATCGTTGTAGGTGCAATAATTCCATTGACCAGCTGCTGGATAATGCTGAAAGAGAAGAAAAGCAGGGTTATGTAAGAATTAACGTCTGCTAACGCCCAGCCCAGAAACACGACACGGACGGAGCGGCTGAATACTGGCGCATCGTCAGAGGGAAAAGGAAAAATAGCCTGTAGTGATTGCATCTTATGAACTGATTATTCACTGATAAAGAGAAGTTTCAATGTTTTATTCACAAGGGGATAATTTCTGACAAAGCTGGCAAACAGCTCTCCAGGCTGCAGTTGAAGAAACCTCACTCTTGTTATCTGGTGTTTTCCCCCGTTTCGCCGCACACCGAGTACAACGTTTTGGTAACGACCAGGGCAGGCTTTCTCACGGCAGGTTTAACGGTCAGAACTCCCCACCACACCGCAGTCCACGGCGCCGTGCTCAGGTGAAACGGCCCCTAAACCCACGGCAAGAGCTTGCCAACAGCTGCAGGCCCACTGCAGCCTGAGCGCCCAGCAGTGTGAGTTCAGGGGGGCACCTCCGGAAGAGTCGCTCGTTGAGAGAGCGCTCCTCAAACTGCTGAGAACAAGGGACGGGCTGATTTTCAACTAATTCTCATCCGTGGAAAAACAACGGGGCTTCCTCCACAAGAGCCTGGCAGTCGTTCTCACCCTTCTAGCGTGGGAACTCCCTCGTGCCTGCCAGCGGCACGGCGCGTGGCGAGACGGGCGCGGGGCTGCCTTGCGCCGTATCGATGCCGAGACTGATGTTCTCGCTCCCTGCGGTTCTCGGAGTCTCTGTTGTCTTCCGACTGCACGTTGGACCCAAAAGGAAACTCAAAGCTGTCATCAAAGATGCCGAAGGCAAACTGGCCGTAGCCCTGTGGCAAGGTGAATAAGTGCTGATCCACATTCTGGGAGGGAGAGAATTCAGAGAATAGACTGTAACGAGGAGAGAAACAGCTTTCACGCCCAGTATTCCACCAGCAAAGACTGGTCTCTTCAGATCCCCGGCAACTCCCAGGCCTTGGCTGACCCAGGTGGATCAGCGCGCTCTGTGAGGAGCAGACACAGACTGAAACTACGTACGAAGGCACGAAATAACTACAGCTTCCCTGGTTTCTCTTCAGCTGCTGCGTGTTAACTGCTGCCTTTTAAGCTGAGGCTACTGCATAGCAACACACCCAGACAGCTCACTAAATCCCAGCTTAGCCCCCTCACAACAAGAATAAGCTACAAGTGATGGTTTTATTAAAAACAGGCAGTAAAAACACGACATGCAGAGATTTCAGAAGCAGCATGTGGATAATATTAATACCTCCTTTCCTAAATTTTGTCATAATCTAGGGAACGTGTAAACTATGTACTCATGGAAAAATACTTCAATTCAAGGGCAAAGCAGAAAGTGTTGGAAAGATAGAGACCTACTCACCTCAAAAGGGTGCCTGCTCTGATCACTGGTTGCTGTAGAGGAGCTGGTCTCATTGTCAGCGTTCCTGCGAAGAACGAAGAGCACTGGTAAGGCTCAGAGGGTGCTACGAAAAGATTTTCCCAGCAGAGGGGAGCGAGGGACACGAGTTTGACAGGAAAAGCAGACACCACAGCTGCATGGTGAAGTGACAGACTCATTTTTGTGCTGAGCCAGAGCTCCAAGGGACCCCAGAGCTCTGGGGTCTGACCCATTCCGTCCCGGGGCAGGGTCAGCTCCACACAGAAACGAGTCCACCCTCAGCTGCCCATCTTCTAATCGTTCAATTTCCATTTTCCCACCCCACAACCCTCATTTTCCCACATCGTAACCTATCTCCCCTCACTCTTTTACATCCTGATTTCATGACGTTACAGAGAAGTGACTGAACCAGGATGTCCAGCAACGATTCCCTGCACAATCCACCTCAAACCAGCCAGCTAATCCTCTGGAGTGGCAGGAAGAGAAGTCTTAAGGTACAAACCCTGATCACTATGATCCAAACATGCTTAAGTCTAATCTTGAATCAAAGGCACTTCTCTATTGCAGAGGCATGTGACAAAATGGGACAGATTATTAGAAAAACTCTTAATGCTGTTAGGCTTCTGCTTTTGGAGAGCTGCAGGAACGCTTACTGCTCAGTATCCAGGTCTACGCTTTCACAGTAACAAAAAACGAAGGTTCAGCGATGACGCGACCCTCCCAGTGTCACAGCAAATGACCAACGCGGTTCGGATTAGCCAGGATGGATGCTCAGCCTCTGAGGCTGGTGTGAAAACCAGGCTGCGAAGACCACCTCTCAGCAGGCAGCAGCACGCCTCTGGCAGACCCCGTCCCCAGGCAGCTCCGCGTGCCCCGGCACTGCACGCCTGCCAGCCCGCGGGCACGCTGCCCGTCCCGAAGGCAGTCACAGCCGAGGTCCGGCAAAGGCGTTTGAAACATTTTAAGACATTTCTCCTACTCTTCCCTGTTCTGACGCTGCCAGAGAGCGGTCCCACCGAGTCAGCAGTAAAGCGCGTGAATGCAGATCTCAGCTGAGTTCAGAGTTCAAAGTCTCAGTCAAAATGTTTCGCTGTTAGCACCCTGAATTAAGTTATACACTGAAGCATACGTACGCTCTCCATTCCACAGATTCCTCTCAGAGGGTTATCTCTGCCCTGATGACTCAAACCAGTTCAGAGCTACCACATGCCACGGGGAAAGCCTCTCTACCACTTTTTTTTGTTTGTTTTAAATCAACCCATTCTTTCCCCGCCCTTCACCAGCAACGTGTGACGCTCGGTACGCTCCCGTGCTTGATTCACCCGTAGATGCACACTATGCAAGTGAAGCACTCGTAGTGAGGAAAGATGAGCCAAATACTGGGCAGAAGTAATAAAAATGGTGTATTAAGTACCCCACTCTGCCTTTTAACTAGAAAAAGGTGCAGAGCAAAGCAGTCCGAGTTCACTAGGCAATAAACAGCCTTTGGGGCAGCACGTTACCTCGGCTCTTCAGGAAGTTCTTCAATAAAACCAGATTCACACCGTGGGCAAATGTAGTCCTACGGGAGAAGAAATACTGAATGAGAGCAGAAAGTGGCAGGTAAAAGCTGCAAGGAGCGCCTTCAGCGTGATGGGGTGGGGGTTGAAGAGTCCTGCAGCCCACGGTCCCAAACGCACGCCACGATGACAGAGTCAAAAAGACCCCAAACCACGGATATTTGCCTTCCCCAGAGCAGCGAGGCAAATTGTTAAACCTGAGTGGGTTTGGAACTTGGCTTTAGAAAAGATCTGGATAACGCTAATTAATCCCCAGCACAGCCAAAGCATTAGATAACATCTGATGTCGTTCTGGGCAAAGTGAAAGCGAAACCACCGGCCTTCCCAGAAAAGCAGCACTCAAACACTGCTTTTTTTAAATAGCTGCGTCTTTTGGGGGCCTACCCCCGCCCCCTCAAGGGGCCAAACTGTCCTAGTGAAAGAAACAAGGAGGGAACCGCAGCACGGGCTAAGCACAGCGTCGCTGTCGCTTCGGAAGGGCCGAATGGAAAGCTGTTACGGATGCAGTGCAGGGTTCACACCACGCAGAGGTCAAGGAGACACAAGGGGGTCATTCTGCAGCACACAATACCAGAACGTCACCCTCCCACGCCCAACGCGCCTTACAGAAAGCTGCTGCCACCCTTGCAGCCTTCAACACCGAACGCCTTGGAATAAGCAACCCGCGCGTGCCGAAGCAGGGCTCCTCAGGAGTTTGTGACGGTCGCTTCTCCTCACAATTCCCGGCGCAAGAGAAGGATTTATATCCACAACCACACCGCCCTAGCGCACAGCAGCCCGGAACGCTTCAGATCCTCAACGGAAATTACTTCACTTTTCAGCGCTTGAGAAGCGGCAGTGCCACGCAGCGCCGCCGAGTCAGAAGGGGAAGCGACAGACCCCGTACCCAACCCCAACCACGGCTGAGGCGGAAAAGCCACTGCGGGCAAACGCAACCGCTCAAAACCCCGCGCTGGCAAAGCCAGGCTCAGCATGGAAGAAATTTTAAGAGTTACTAAAAATAAGGGTACTTCCCTTTACTACTGCTACGTTCAAATTGGCACAGGCCCTCAAACCAAGTCAATGGATTCCCCAAAAGAGGAGAGGACGCCAGCCTCGTGGGTTTGCTCTGATAAAACATCTGGGATCGCTCCTCCAGCCACCGCAGAAAAAACTGATAAGGCCCAAGCAGAAGGCGGCAACGCCAGCAATCCACTCAACGCTGCCGCTGCCTGCCCAGCACGATAACGAAGCAGCGAACGCCGAGACCTAGAAACAGACCGGGAGAAGTTGCCGCTCCCTCTTCCGCGCAGGACTCCTTACATTTGCCGTTGTGAAATAACCGCGTCCATGCAATTTTTACACAACGCTTGATTTCAAGAATGTTTCTACACCACCCAAAATCTCCTCAAAGCTGGTTACCGGCACACGGAAACCCCTCTGTCGAGCACAGAGAATCAGATCTGTTCCCTCTGCCTCCGAAACACTCCCTCGTCGTTTTACTCTCCACCCGTCCGCCGCTGGGGTAAATTATCCCAGTGGCCACGCTCAAGAGCGGCGAGTGCCTTGTCTCAACTCCCCAATTTAAGGGAGGTTTTCCTGTGTGTGCGCTCACAGACAACTCTGAACGCAGGGATCAGCAAATTCCTCTGCAGCTGGAACAGTACAAACGTCAAAGTTCGTTGTTTCTCGGGCTGCTCGAATCACTCCTGTCGCAGCATACGCTACGGGATCGCCAGCAGCTGGCTCTGCAAACGGCAAACGAAACCGAACGGACTCGGACCCCCAAAACAAGCTCATTACCTAGCAATTAATTAGATTTGAATCAAGGAAAAGCAGCTGCCCGCTCCCTACTACGGTTCAGCGCGTTCACTACCAGATGTGCTCCGCTGGCACAAGCCCAGCGCAGGGTGTTTAAACTTAAAGCAAACAACTGACATTTCTGGGTTACAACCTCCGGCTCCCGAGCCGCTCTCTCCAGCCTGTCTGTGCGTTCCGCAGGAGCGTTATCGGGAGTTTTCTCCTCGCGCTTAAAGGCGAGCCGTGAGATTTACCCTCGCCCAACCAGTCAGGCCGACGGGGAGGGCGAGAGAACAAACAGCGCGTCGCAAAACCCAAGCCGACGGCGAAGTCTAACCAACCATGGCAGAGAGACGTCTAGGCTCGCAACCGAGCGACTTAAAATTCAACGGACGTTAACGAAAAGCAACACCTTGTTCTGAGGAGGCGCCGCAAAAAGCTTCAGGACAGACCGAGATCACCAGGACCCTCCAAACCGAATGTAACATCTCCCCAGCGTTTGGCAGGCGATCGACAGCCAATCTCGCCGTGACCCACTGCGATGGTTTAGCCGGTTCCTTTCCCACAGCCAACGCTCTTTTTTTGACCCGCGCCAGGAAAGTTTGACTCCTTACAGGCAGGGGTTTGACTCTGCCGTTAAAGCCCACGTGCTGCACCTTGCCTACAAAGCACTTTTGCAAGTGGAAACGCCGCGTACGTATCATCTGTGCAGTTGCCCGCGTCTTAGAAATTATCACCCGCGAAGCTTTTCTCACGCTCGTTTAAATCCTATCGCAAGGAATAAAAATGAAACCCCCTCGTTACCCCCCGGAGCCTGAGCTCGCTCCGGACAACGCGTGGAGCCTGAGCCCGGGGGATGTCACCTCCCTTGGCGGGGTGAGGGACCCCCGGGGCCGGGCCGCTGCAGGCCGGGACCACCGCCCGCCCCGCGGCCTGGCAGCACGGCCGGGCCGCAACGAGCCGCCCCGCACGCCGCCCGCAGCAGGCCCGGGAAGGCGGAGGGCTCCCTCCCGCCGCGCCGCCGGTTTCACCGGTGGCTTCCCCGCGGCCGTTTTCCCGCACAGGCCCCAGCGCCCCCGTGTCCTCGCTCCGGACCCCCCCCCCCACAACCGCCACCCGCAGAACCGCCCGCCCCGCAGGGCCCGCACCCCCGCCCCTCCTAACGGCCCCCCCCCGCGCCCCAACCGCCACCCGCCCGCCCCGCAGGGCCCGCACCCCCGCCCCTCCTAACTGCCCCCCGCACCCTGAGCACCCCCTCCCCCGCCCCCGCCCTGAGGACCCGGCCCCCCGGCCCCCTCAGGCCTCACCCCCACGTGCCCGACCCGCCGGGACCCCCACCCGCCCGGCCCCGCGCCCCCGGTTCCCCCCCCACCCCGCACCGGACGGCGGCCGGGCCCCCACCCCCGCTCACGGGCAGGCGCGGGGCGATCTCGGCCGAGCAGCAGTGGCAGAAGAACCTTCCCGGCTGCGGCGAAGCCTCCGCCATCTTCCCACCCCCCCCTCCCCGTTCCCCTCCTCCTCCTCCTCCTCCTCCTCACCCCGCCCCGCCCAGCGACGCGCGGCGGAGGCGACGGCGGCCGAGCAGGGACAAGAACGGCAGAGGAGGCAGAAACGTGGAGAGTAAGGGGCGGGGCTTACGGGAGGGGGCGTGGATTGGTGTTTGCAAGAGGGCGGGGCCCCGGGCTCCCCGCCTCACTTCCCGGCCCCCCTCAGTCCTTTCTTTTCCTTCTTTTTTTTTCCTTCCTTTTTTTTCTCTCCGTTTTTTTCCTTCGTTTTTCTTTCTTTTTTCCTTCTTTTTTTTTCCTTCTTTTTTCCTTCTTTTTTTTCCTTTTTTTCCTTCTTTTTTTAGCTTCTTTTTTCCTTCTTTTTTTTCTTCCTTTTTCCTTTTTTTCTTCTTTTTTCCTTCTTTTTTCCTCTTTTTTCCTTCTTTTTCCTTCTTTTTTCCTTCTTTTTTCTTCTTTTTTCCTTCTTTTTTCCTTCTTTTTTCCCTTCTTTTTTTTTGTTCTTTTTTCTTCTTTTTTCCTTCTTTTTTCCTTCTTTTTTTTCCTTCTTTTTTCCTTCTTTTTTTCCTTTTTTCTTCTTTTTTTCCTTCTTTTTTCCTTCTCTTTTTTCTTCCTTTTTCCTTCCTTTTTCCTTCTTTTTTTTCTTTTTCCTTCTTTTTTTTCTTTTTTTTCTTTTTTCCTTCTTTTTTTCCTTCTTTTTTCCCTCTTTTTTTCTTCTTTTTTCCTTCTTTTTTCCTTCTTTTTTTTCTCTTTTTTCTTCTTTTTTCCTTCTTTTTTTCCTTCTTTTTTTCTTCTCTTTTTTCTTCTTTTTTCCTTCTTTTTTTTCCCCTTCTTTTTTTTTGTTCTTTTTTCTTCTTTTTTCCTTTTTTTCCTTCTTTTTTTTCCTTCTTTTTTCCTTCTTTTTTTCCTTTTTTTCTTCTTTTTTTCCTTCTTTTTTCCTTCTCTTTTTTCTTCCTTTTTCCTTCCTTTTTCCTTCTTTTTTTTCTTTTTCCTTCTTTTTTTTTCTTTTTTTCTTTTTTCCTTCTTTTTTTCCTTCTTTTTTCCCTCTTTTTTTCTTCTTTTTTCCTTCTTTTTTCCTTCTTTTTTTTCTCTTTTTTCTTCTTTTTTCCTTCTTTTTTTCCTTCTTTTTTCCTTCTTTTTTTCTTCTTTTTTCCTTCTTTTTTTTCCCCTTCTTTTTTCCTTCTTTTTTTTTGTTCTTTTTTTTTCTTCTTTTTTCCTTCTTTTTTTTCTTCCTTTTTCCTTTTTTCTTCCTTTTTCCTTCTTTTTTTTTCTTTTTCCTTCTTTTTTCTTTTTTTTTCTTTTTTCCTTCTTTTTTCCTTCGTTTTTCCTTCTTTTTTCTTCTTTTTTCCTTCTTTTTTCTTCTTTTTTCCTTCTTTTTTCCTTCTTTTTTCCTCTTTTTTCCTTCTTTTTTTCCTTCTTTTTTCCTTATTTTTTCTTCTTTTTTCCTTCTTTTTTTTTGTTCTTTTTTTCTTCTTTTTTCCTTCTTTTTTCTTCTCTTTTTTCTTCTTTTTTCCTTCTTTTTTCCTTCTTTTTTCCTTCTTTTTTTCTTCTCTTTTTTTTCCTTCTTTTTTCCTTCTTTTTTCCTTCTTTTTCCTTCTTTTTTTCCCTTCTTTTTTCCTTCTTTTTTTTGTTCTTTTTTTTTGTTCTTTTTTCCTTCTTTTTTCCTTCTTTTTTCCTTCTTTTTCCTTCTTTTTTTCCCTTCTTTTTTCCTTCTTTTTTTTTGTTCTTTTTTTTGTTCTTTTTTCCTTCTTTTTTCCTTCTTTTTTCTTCTTTTTCCTTCTTTTTTTCCCTTCTTTTTTCCTTCTTTTTTTTTGTTCTTTTTTTTCTTCTTTTTTCCTTCTTTTTTTCCTTCTTTTTTTCTTCTCTTTTTTTTCTTCTTTTTTTCCTTCTTTTTTTCTTCTTTTTTTTTTTTTCTTCTCTTTTTTTCCTTCTTTTTTTTTTTTCCTTCTTTTTTTTCCTTCTTTTTTTCCTATTTGGGGAAGGAGGCTTCAAAACTTCATCTCAGAAGTTGGATGATCTCTCCTTTTTAAAAGAAGAGATGACGGGAGATCGAGTCCCCCAACAATGAAGAAAAAGTGATTTTCCAGTGAAAAACCCCAAGATTTGCTTTGATGTTGCAACAGCTGCAAAGGACCGTGAATCTTCCGTTTTAGCAAAAAACCTCTCAAATAGGCTGTTTGCCCAGGTTCTGAAGAGGTTTTTGGGGGGTGGCAGGTGACATCGTTATTTTTCAGAGTTGTTCCTTCTCCTGAGTTCCCTGGGGCGACTCGGAAACAAGCCGAGGGCCCGGGGAAGCCCCTGCTTGCTCGGGAGCATGCTGAAAATCCCACCTAGGGCTGGGTTAGAGCCGGCCCCTTCCCGAAGCTGTGGCTTTTGGGGGAGCGCGGGGTCTGCGTGGCCCCTCACCAGGGTCCCTGACACCAGCAAGCCGGGGTTTTGGGGCTGTGAGGGTGCGGGAGTTCTGGGGTTTCGGGGTGGCGGGGCTGTGGGATTTGGGCATTTGAAGGCTGTGGGGTTCTGGGATTTGGGGATTTGGGGGTTGTGGGACTGCGGGTTTCTGCGTGGTGGGGTTTGGGGGTTTGAGGGTGGCGGGGCTGCTGGTGCCCCCCGGCCCGTGGCCCTGGACCCCTTTTCCAGCAGGTGGCATCTTCAGCCCAGGTTTTGCTGGTCCGGCTTTTCTTTGGGTGCTGGAACTGGGTTGGAAAGGGTTTGTGAAGCGGTTCCGGAGTCCTGGGAAGCAAAACTCAGGGACGCTCCCTCCGGAGGTCTCCCCTCCCTGTGCGGACGGGGGCTGAGATGCTGTAAACTGGGCGCTGGTGGGCAAAGGCCACGTAACGGCGCAGGAACCGGTCGGCACCTTCTGGTGCGGTTTGGTCACCGGGTGGAAATCACAACTCTGGGGCAAATTTGCAGTCATTTGACCCCAGCTGTTGATAAGACGCGTTAGCAATTATTACAGCTGACAGGGGAAACTGCTACCGAGTCCTCGCAACGCCTTTCTTCCAGAGCTGGGTCTAGACAGCCTGCAGACGGAGCCCAGCTGCCCGCGGAGCGGAGCCCGCGGCCCCCGACGGGGCATTTCGCGCCCTGGAGGAAAGTTCCCTTCCACGCCGAGGACCTGGACGCGTTTCTCCTCGCCCTGTTTCACACTCGGAGGACAAGTCGCCACTTGATCAAATGGGTGCCGGGTGCCTGTGGGATGGGGAGGGAAGGATCCGGCTCCACTGACTTTGTCCCTCTGGAATTCCCTGACGCAGGCACTGCGGAAGCCGAACGTGGCACCACTCGTCGGGATGCAAATGGCAGTGGATGCGAACGCATGTGGAGGTAAGGGCGGGCACAGCGGCCTGCGGCCTGCCGCCCCAACGCCTCCAGCGCGCAGCGGTCGAGAAGAGCCGCCCGGCCGAGCGCCTCGGCTAATTGGGATGTGTTGGTGCAGGGAGAGGCAGCTCAGGGCCGGGAGCCTCCGTGTCAGGACCACCTTGTCCCTGGGCTCCGGGACCCGGTCAGGCAGAAAGCTCCTCGTTAGGGCTGCGGCTCCTTCAGCTCTCAGCCCATGCCCCGCGACCTGCAGCTTCTGGGCTCGCACGGAGTCCCGTGCCCAGACCTCCACCCTCCGCGTCCCTGACGATGCCGAGCGTGGACGGGGGATCCCACATGAAAGCCCTTCTGCGGGATTGAGGTTCCTGCTGCCCCGCACTCCACCCTCGGCCACGATCCCTCCTCGCGGGGGACACGAGGGTCCCTGGGCAGACGCACCCTGGGAATGGAGTTTCTGGACTTGGCTGTCCCCTGCCTCCCCTCCAAGGGAGCTGGGTCTGGTCAGGACCAAATTTGAGTCACCCTGGGAAGCCAGCGGCCGGGAGGGTTTTCCCACGGTGCTGCAGAATAAAGCAAACTGCACCCTCTTCTGAGAGGACTGACGAAGAGGTGACACCTCCCGAATTCGCATCGATTCATCGTGAGACGGAGCCTGCTCCCCAAGCAGCCGGGCAGGCAAAGCGGCCATCCCTGCTCAGCGAAAGTGGAAGGGAAGGAGGCAGGGGTTCGGCCAAGGGCAGCGGAAAATATTCTGTGCCTGTCATTATCCGAGGGGACGGGACGGGCTGGGAGGCTCCTCCGGCAGCTCTGAGTCGTGATCCCACCTGGGCTATGCTGTGGAGGGGGACACAGGCCCCTCAGTGATCCCTGACCAGGGCTCATGGGTGCACTGACCTCTGCCACAAAATCTGCGGGTGTTTGGGAGCAGCGGCGGCGTGGGGCTGGTGGTCCCCCCCACCAGCCTGGGCTCGGCACGGAGCCTGGCCAGGGCGGCAGCCAGGGCTTTGCAGGAAAGGTGAAAAAACCCTGGGTGCCACGTGGGAGCTGCCCGAGGCCACCGAGCCCTGTGCCACGGTGCCCACCGGCCCCGGAGCAGGCAGCGTTCCTGGCAGCCCATGCGGATGTGGTGGAGGTTCGTCGGGGCCCGCTCCCGCAGCACCCGGCGCTGCCCTTCGCATCGCCCGGGCCGTGGGTGTCGGCGATGAGCTCATGTCCCGAGACGTTACTTAATTCCAGTGCCACCGTGCCAGGTGCTGGGGGGGGGCGGCCACGGGCTGCGGTCGTGCGTCCGCCGGCGGGCTCCGGCACAGGCATGTGCGTGTGCGCACACACGCCTCGAGCGCCCGGTCTCAGCCGGAGCCAACGCGCCGTACGGCCAGACTCGCCCCACGGCACCAGCCAGGCGTGTGGGCACCGTACCCGCTGCGTGGGGTCCGGTTCTTATCTTGCCCCGGGGGTCTGCAGGCGGAGGAGCCCATCGCCGGGGCTGGCCCCACACCGGAGAGCACCGAGGGCTCCGGGTAAATCCTGCCGGGCTGCTGAGACGGGATGGGCAGCGTTCAGACCGACCCAGACGTGCAGGTGTTGCTGCCCGCAGCCTCACGCGGGCTCGTTGCCGGCGGCGCTCCCCTTCCGTCGGCACCACGCTCGCGGCGCTCTGCTGAAGCCTGGTGTCTCTGCCTCGTCGCGTTTGCTGTCGCTGAGTGCGGAGGGATGGATGGCGACAGACAAAAAAAAGACCTGGTTTCCGCTCCAGCCTCACAGGGCCGGGGGTAGCCAGCGCTTTCGGCAGATCCCGGCGACTTTGGGCACAGCTTCCGTCTCTGCGAGTCCTTCTCTACAAAGGTCTCGGCCTCTGGGCCCTGCGCTCTGGAATAAAGCCGTCGCCGTAGCTCAAGCCCACCGCCTGCTCCGCGGGCCCGGCCGTGCCAGCCCGGGGACCTGGGGGCGGCCGGGGGCACGGGCTGGGTCCCAGCCTCTGCCTCCAGCCCTTGAAAGTGCGAGCACCTCCTGTGCCGGAGCAGCGTTCCAGCGCGGTTCCTGCCAAGGGAGAATAACTGGTGCAGCTGGTCTCCCCGCTCCCCTCCACCCCACATTATGTATAATTGCCTATTTTAATTAATAAATTGGAGGCCACTCAAAGGAAAGCGGCAAGATTTGTTACAAACACTGCAGGGATTGTCTGCCAGCCCCGAGCCGGTCGTGTCACGGCGGATTTGAATCGGTCTCCTTTGAATTCGCTCACAGACAGATGAGGAGATTTACATCCCCCACCTCGTCTCCTCGAGCCTCGCACCTCCAGGCTGCGGGTCCGGACCCCACCCCAGCACTTATCCGGCAGCTCCCGATAAACCGTCCTGAGCCCCGTCCTCACCGCCGCCGCGCCGAGCGGCTGCGAGGTAGAAGGGATGCTGGCGGCACGCAGGCCGTGGCCAGCTCCCCGCACGGGTCCGGTCTGAATTTGGGATTTCGCGGGCAGGCAGGGGCTGGCAAGCGCTGGGGTGGGGCGGTGCCCGTACCTCGAAGCACCGGCCGTCTCGCTGTGCCGTCCCAGCGAGGAGCCCACCTGCCTCGTGGAGCAGCGACGGCGCGGAGGCTCGGGGGAAGTTCAGAGACTCGGGGGACGGCTTTCGGGCTCCACCAAAAATTTCCCTTTTCTTTTTCTTTTTGGATTCTTTGCTTTTCTTACGCTTGATTTAAACCATTGTTTTTCAAGGGAAATTTTAATGTGAAAAACATGTTTTGTTTTTCTACCAACTGCAAGCCTGGGCTATGTAAGCAATCAAGCGGCTCTGATGAGGGCTGCGGGGCGGCCGGGGGGCTCTGCGGGGGGACGCGCCCTCAGCGGCTCTGCCCTTCGCTGGCTGAGCCTCCGGCTGCCAAAAGCTGGATGCCCCAGCCCGGCTGGGCTCAGCCGCGGCCCCAGCGGCTGTCATCATCGCGGCTCGTAGCGGAAACCTCCTTCTCCCGGCGAGGGCTGGTGCCCCAATCTCCCGCGGGAGCCCGGGGCCTGCGCTCTGGTGCCTGTCAGCCCCGGCGCCCTCGTCTGTCGGGCTGACAGTGGGATGGATGCGGCCGCGGGGGCTGCGTCTGGCGACGGGGTCAATGGGCAGAGCGAGGCCGGCGTCTCCCACCCCTTCCCCAGCCAAGCTCTGGCCGTGACGAGGGGTGGACGAGGGCAGCGTGCTGCTCCGGAGAAAACTTTCCTGGGCAGGAAGGTGGAAGAAATGGGTCGGTGGAGTCCACATCGTCCGTCTGGCCGGTATCAGAGGAGGGGGACCAGCAGCCCCGGCTGTCCCCAGCCTTTGCTCCCGGAGCAAAGATCAGCAGGGCGGATGCTGCCCTTCCTGGTGCCGCTCTTCCTCCTCCAGCAGCACCTCTCCGCAGCCTCTCCCAGGTTTTACTGGCTCTCAGCTCCTCCAGACCCAGCTCAGCCCCATGCGATTTCATTACGTTTTATGGCACTGCCAGCTTTTACCTCCAGGCTCCGTTTGCTCCTTCCTTCCACCGCGGCAGAGGGAGCGTTTACACTGGGGAAACCGCACGGCCGGCCCGGACGCTGACTCATGGCTTGTTTACACGGCGTGCCCGTGAAAGTTACTCAGAGAAGTGTCACACGTGGAGGAGTCTGGCCACGCGAGCCCCGGACCCGGCGACCGCTGCAGCCCCTGCGTGGTTCCAGAAAGCACGGCCGAGCGAGGGGCCGGCTGGGTGCTCCCGAAGAAACACGCGGCACAGAGGTGATTCCCGCTGCGGCTTCCCCACGGACACTTGGAGCATCCCCCTCCTCTGCCCCACGGTCCGCTCACGGCGTCATCCTCGCGCCTGCCCCAGCGGCTTCCTGGAAGGTGAGGTGCAGTGCCGCCATCCCCTCTGCGGCCACGTGGGCAACAAGATGGTTTTGTAAGGAATCCATGAAGGCAGCTATAAATCTGTGTGTGCGCAGACAGGAGAGATGGAAAGCAGAGCCAACTGCAGGCCGTAGACGAGAGACATCTGCTCTTCCACTGAGAGGGGAAATGCACTTCGTCAGACCCGGCTCCTCGTCCTGGGGTCTAGGGATGGGGTGGGATGGGGCGGGATGGGGTGGAATGGGGCGGAATGGGACGGGATATCCCTGCTGCCCCAGTGTCCCAGCTTTCCCAGTCTCCACTCCACACTCCTTGCACCTCCTGGCTCCACGCGCTGGCGTTTTGAGCCCGGAGCATCTTCCATCCGACCTGGGGCAGAGCTGGGGACACCAGAACCGAAGACGCTTGGGAGAGAAGAGGTGTGGGGCAAGCGTGGCTCTTGCTGGGGCAGCTGGAGAGCGGGAGGACGCTGCCGAGGAGGGGAGAGGGAGCCAACCCGGGGCGCGGGCAGCAGAACAGATCTGGGCTTTAATTAAGCCATTGACACAGCGCCTCGTAAAATCTTACCCGAATAATTCAATCCAACTGCCTGAGACATGAGCGCTTTTACAATGCCCCGAAAACTGGCAGAGGGAGATCATCGGGGTGTCAGACAGGGTGGGGGGCTGCAGGAGGGGGCGGCGGGGGAGCGGCGTTTAACCCCTTCCCTGCCGCGTTGAGCGCCCAGCCGACGCTGCGTCAGGAGCCGGAGCCGCCAGCGCGGCGCACTAGGAAGAGGCCGTCGCACGCATCCCGCAAGCCGGCCCCCGGTGCGGGTCTTCGGAGGGTGGCGGGAAGGCGTTAGCGGGAGGGATGTGAGCTTGATCAGGAGTAGAACAGGCCGGGTGATCAGATTTGGAGGGGCAGGTCTTGGGAAGATATGCAAGCCTCCCGCCCCGCCACCCTCCCTACGCGCACGCCTTCCCGCCCTGCCCTCCTTCATTTGCAGGAGTGGAAGTGTCCCAGGAACATGAAACGATTACTCGGTGAGGAGAATCCAGCTCAGCACTTCTTGGCATTTGTTCACGGCTTTTCATCTTCAAAGCTCCTCGCAAACATTAGCTAACTAATCCCTGCAACCTTCCTGTGAGATAGCGCAGGATCAAGCGGAGGAGCATTATCTCGCCACAGCAGATGGGGAAACCAAGGCACGGAGCGGTGACGCTGCTGCCCCGGGGCGCGGGGCGAAGCTACGTGTCAGCGCTGGAGGTGGAGTGCGGCTGGCCAGGCCGTCAAGGTGCGGATCGTGCCGCTCCGCCACTCTCTCCCCAACGCCGGTGATGCAGCTGTGAGCCATAAGCATCTCTCCCATTGACCCGGCCGGAGCCGTGGGGATGTGGCGGAGAAAATCCAGCCCCAGGGTCAGAACCCTGTGCCTTAAGGGGCAGCTCCACACCAGTCGGAGGGGCCGTGTGCCGCCCACGGCCTCACGCTGGCGGCTGGCCACATGCTGCGAGGGATGCTCATGGAGGGGGAAGAAGAGGTGTGGGTCGAGCTTCACCCAGTTCCCGCTCACTGGGTTCTCGTGCGCTTGCACAGGAGAAACTGGGGCGTCCCACTGCGACGGGAGGCATGATGGGGCTGAGGTCGCTTCGCTCCGAGGGGGAAATGGCAACCGAAAGACACCCGGGGCGCTGCCCGACGCCTGCCAGCGGATCCGCGCCGTGGATACGAAACCTCTGCTCTTTTGCCTGTGCCCTGACCCCGGGCTCTGCGAGAAACGCTTCTCAGTTGAATGTCTTGTTGCAAATTGCAGCTCTAATTGGTTTAGCAGAGTTTAATTAGCCTGAACTGATGAGAGAGGCGAGACTCCCTCCTTAAAGGAGCCGGGCAGTTCAGGAGGAAAATGAAGCAGCCAGGGTTTTGGGGAGGTCGGGGGGAGGATGGCTGGCTCTTGAACTCCCGCCTGAAGCCTCACTGCAGCCCGGGCCGTAGCGGGACGCCGCCTGGCCCAGCACAATGCCGGCACCCAGACGGAAAGGTCAGATGTGAGGCTGCCATTCACTGCGGCTGCAAAGGGCTCCTTTGTCCGTGCTCCCGCTCCTCCCGCCGCCCCCAGCCCCCCGCCCGCCCCATGGGCTCCTTTGATTCTCCCCGGGTGCCGCTGCCGGGGCAGGGCTGGTTTCTCCGCCGTTCCCAGCCTGGCTCCTCTCCCGCCTCACTCCGCGGGCGCTGCTGGGGCTCCGTTAGCGTCGTGGGAGCGGAGGGGAGCGGGGAGGCAGCATCGCCCCGCGTCCGGTGGACTGGTTGGAGGAGTTTTGCTCCCAGCTTTGCCTGAGAACCAGCCTTGGCCCCTGCCTGAGTTGCGACCGCGGGCAAGTGGCTTCCCTGCCCACGGGACGGCGGTGCTTCCCAGGGCTGCCGGAGCCGGGGCGAGGGGCGAGCGGAACCCCTGGCACAGCTTTGCTGGGAGCAAGGTGGCCTCGGCGGGGCCCCAGTCCCTGGGCACCGCAGGCCTTCTCGAGGCCGTGCCGAATTACGCCGTCTCTGGGGAAGGAGCCGGATCCATTTCCCTCCCAGCCTCTGGGCTCCTCCTGCCCCACGTCAGGCTGAGTGGGAGCCCGGCTGCTCCCTTCCAGATGCGGGGTCAGACCCCTTCCCCGCCAGAGCCGGCCGGTTGTGCAACGCCGCTCGCAGCCGGGGAAAATCCCTCCCTGGCCTCCGTGAGCTCCTCTCGCATCCCGGAGCATGTGAGCGAGTGCATCACTGCTCACTCGCTCATTGAAATCCAGCTCAGGGATTTGGCTCCCCAGCCCTCTGCCCTTACATGGGCAATCGCTCCAAGGCCGGCGGAGCGAGCCAGGGGTCACGCCAGCCGGGAACGGGAACGGGAGCACGCCAGGAGCCTGCGCCGCGGGGGCTGCCCGCTCCGTCCTTCCTCCCCAGGACAGCAGACCCTTGGCTGTCCCTCGCAGCCCGGAGGTACGATGGCACTGCAGGCTCCGCCGAAGCCCTGCGGTTTACACCAGTGCCACCCGGGGTAAGACCCCAGCCCTCCCCGTTCCCGTCCCCTCCCTGCGGGTGCAAGGGGCTGCACGGGGAGAAGAGGGGGCAAATCCGCCTTGGTGGAGGGCCAGCCCGCTGCCCTTCCCTGGGACGCATCCTTAGGACCAAGGGAGGGACAGGGATGCGGTGGTGCCGGCGGACACAAGGGCTCTGCCATCGCACCCTGCTCTTCCCGCCCCGGGTCATGGGACCCAGGCTGCTCCATGTCCCGCTGGAACGAAGCTGCGTCCAGCCACATCCCGCGCCAAACCGAGCTGCTCACGCTGTGCTGGCACCGGCTCGGAGCGAGGAGGCTGCTGCCGGGCCGGAGGGGTGGTGCAAGGTCCCCCGAGCCCTCCGGCCGGGGCCCCTCTCCTGAAAGAGCCCCTCTCCGTTCTGCCGAAAACATGACCTCAGCTGAGGCCAGTGCAAAGGGTAACACGCTCCTCAGCTGCACGGCCAGGAGATGGATGCGGAAGTTCGCGGGGCTGGAGAAGGGCCCTGGGCTGCGGCAAGGGGAGCGGGGACAGGCAGAGAGCCCCACGTCCCAGTGCCCTGCCCACCGAGTGGGGTGATGGACGGGGTGCCCTGTCTGTGCCCCGACCCCCCTCGCAGACGGGTGGGCCATCTCTGTGCGGTGGCAGTGAGCAGGGAGCGAGGGTGGGTGACGTCGAGGAGCCAGACCTGCCTTGTCCCCAGGCTCCCCGCAGCCCCCTGCCCGCCCCCCATCCTGCCGGGACCCCCGCAAAGTTGGCACAGCTGCGGTTTCCCAGCCCAGGCCATGCTGCGCGGGGTCCAGCATGCGTTTGGGAGCTGGGACGGAGCGGCCCAAGCAGCGATGGGGATGTGTGGGGAGGACAGTGACAACGTGTGCTGGGAGGGGGGGGGGGTCATCGCCCCCAGCTCTTCTCCATCCCCTCCTCGCTCGGACGAGGGCCACACGTGCGTCGAGGCTGCCGGACCCAGCGACGCCTCAGTTTCCCGCCCAGCACGGCGAGGGTGATGCTGGGCTGCCGGCGGAGTTGCGCTGGGGCTCGGGGAGCAGAGGTGAAAGGAGCCCCATGACACAGACCTTACCGTAACTCTGCTGCCAGACGGGGAGGAGGAGGAGGGCGGGAGGAGGCAGGCAGAGGGTTCACGCGAGGATGGGTGGGAGCAGCGTGCGGCAGGGACAGGGTCGGGGTGGGGGGGTGCTCTGGGCAGCCCCCAGGCCCCTGCGGTCCCCAAACCCAAGGTTGTCCCGGGTCACATCTCCGCTCGCTCTGCTGCCTCCGCACCCCGAACTCGGGGGGGGGGGCACCCTCAAACCTTCCCCTCCCCATCTCCACCCCAGTGCAGCCCAGCTGCGGGGGGCCGGCCCCCCCGCTTGGTTTGGAGGACGCAGGGACACATCCTCGCCCCGACACCCCCACCGTCGCCACCACCCCACACCCGGCCCCCCACTTCCACCCCAATTTCCACCCTCACGTCCGGCCCCCCCTTGCCCCCCAACTCTCAGCCTCCCCCTTGCCCCCCCTTGTCCCCCCCTCAGCCCCCACCCCCATCTCCCATTCCCCCCGGCCCCCAATCTCTCACCCCCCACCCCCTTACCCCCACCTCTCAGCCCCCCTCCCGCCCCCAGCCCCCGCCCCCGGCCGCGGGCCGCCGCCCCCCCCCCCGCCGCCGCCGCCGCCGCCCCGCCCGGTGATTCACGCCGCCCCGCCGCTTTATAACGCGACCGGCCCCGCCGCCGCCTCACAGGCAACAGGTCCCGGTCCCGTCCCGGTCCCGTCCCGCCCGGCCATGCCGCTGCGGCTGGCGCTCTGCCTGCTCGCCCTCTGCGGCCCCGCCGCCGCCGCGCACGGTAAGGGCCGCCCCGGGGGGTGGGGGGGTCGGGGGAGGGGGCGGGGGGCACCGGGGCCGCCGCTCCCGCCCGCCCCGTTCCGGCCGCCGTGCCCCGTCCCGTCCCAGCCCCGCTGGCAGGTGCCTGGGGCCCGGCCCGGGGTCCCGGTGCCGTTACCGGGGGACACCGCTGTCCCGTCGTCCGTCCCCCCCCCCCCCCCGCCCCGTCCCTCCCGGCAGCCGCCGCCCTGGGCTGGGCTTTCGGCGGCAGAACCCCCGTTTTCCCCGGGAGGTGCTCTGGTGGTCCCCGGCCCCTGCTGTCACCTCTGTCAGGCTCGGTGCCGGGGGTCCCGCCTGGCCCCTGGGGCGTGGTGGGGCTGGTGTCTGACCCTGGCACTGTGCCCCGGGATGGGGTGACGAGGGTGACAGCCTGGCTGGCCCCGCCAACCCCCACAGAGCTCCTGGGATGGGGTCCCTCTCCCCGGGCTGGAGGGTGGGCGAGCTGTGCTCTGGAGCTTTCTGAGCCGGGTAGGAAGAACTGGGAACGGGGCCGGTTCGTGGTCTGGGTGTGGAGTTTGCAGCTCGAACCCCTCCCGGTTCGGCTGACCGTGTGCTGGCGGCTCTCGTGGGTGCTTGGGAGGCGTCCGGGCTCTTCTGTAGCTGCCCCCTTGTAGGGTGGCTGTCCCGGCACCCAGGCCGGCCAGGACCCCGGTCCAGGGCTCCAGCTGCCCTTCCCAGCGCTGCGGAGCGGAGCAGCAGCCGCTGCTGCCAGCATTGGCTCTCCCGCAGCGGCGCTGGAGTTTGTCTTCCCCTCGCACGGTCCCGTTTGTCTCCATCTCCCCTGCCAGTGTGGGCAGGCGCTGGGCTCCCTGCGTAGCGCTGGCTCAGGGTGCCCCCATGGACAGGGAGGCTCCTGTGAGGCCCCTCGTGCTGCCGTGGCCCCCCGGGATCACATCTGGTGGCACCCCACCCCATGAGGTTGCCACTTGCTGCTTCGTGGAGACGGGTACAAGTGCTGGAAGGGGCACGCTGCGTCCCCCCAGCCAGAGCCCGGGTCCTCCAGCGGCGCTGGGCACGGGAGCACTGCACGCTTGGGGCTGAGGCTGGGGCACCCCGAAAGCCCTGCGCTGGCGCCTCCGGCCCATGGGCACCTCGCTCCACTTGCCGGGCATGTGGGCTCTGTCCCCCTACCCAGCCCACGTCCCTTGTCGGTGTCCCCACATCCCAGCATGGCTCAGGAGGCGGTGGGTGGCGTGCTGCTGCCAGCCAGGGGTGCACCCCGCAGACCAGACACGCGGGCAGGGGGTGCGTGGATCCGTCCCGTTGTGGGTGGCATCGCTCTGTGGGTGGCAGTGGTGGGGGGAGTACGACCCAGAGCCAGCACGCAGCTCCTGAGGAGCTTGGTAACGTGGGGGAGTTGGGGCCACGGGGTGATGTAAAGGAGAAATGGGCTTGAAAGAGCAGTGAGACAAATCCCCAGGGGATAAACGCACCGATGGCAGAGATGCGGTGGCCCGGCTGATGCTTCCAGAGGTGCCCAGGCTGAGGGTTTGCTCCGTCCACGGCTGCCCTGCGGAGCTGTCGCTGGCCGCAGCCCGGCCGGGAGCCCCACGTGCTTTTGGCCGAACCGAAATTGAGGGGACGACGGCAGCGGGGCTAATACACGCATGGGGTCTGAGGTGGGTGCTGGCCCTGCTTTGGGGCAGGGTGAATCCCTGTGTTGGAGGGGAGCGACTCCAGCTCGGCATGGGCGGGATCCGTCCCTTCCCCCCCTCCCTCCCTCACATCTTTAGCCGTTTAACAAACCTCGAACGCAGTTAATGAGAGCATAAACCCAAATAAGCGTCAGAAGAGGCCGGTTTGCAGAGGCGGAAATTGCAAAGGAATCACTCACAAAAAAAAAGTATAACTGATTTGTTCGTGGGGTTGAGGAACAAACAGGCTTTTGACTCAGAGGGATCCGATGGCGCTGGCTGGCCGCGGCCCAAGGGCTGTGTCAAGTGCCCCGTTCCAGCCTGCGGCTCGGCCGCTCCTTGCAGAGGCTGTGGGTGTCGGGCCCCCGCGCCGTGGGGACGCTCCTCGTCCCTCTGTGGGGCCACTGGCGCACGCCGGGGATCCAGCCCTCGCAGTGTGGGCGCTCGCCGGCCCCGCTTCGGGTGGGTCCGGAGCCTCCCCTCTGCGGGGCAGTGGGGTGAGCTGCACGTCTGGATCGCAATGCCAGCTGGGCATCTCCCAGTGCATCGCTTCCCAGTGCCGGGTTTGGAGCCCGTTACCAGAGGAGTCGGGCTGCCGGAACGCCGGGGCGCTGTGCTGGGGATCCCATGGGGACGCCCGCTCCGGGCCAGCCCGTGTGCCACCGGAGAGGTGGGAGCCTGCGTGGAGCCTCTTTAGCTTCCCCAGCTCGGCCCTTCCCGGACGCTGGTGCGGTCCCCACGCCTCTGCCCCGTAGGTGGCCCTGTGGTGGCTGGGGTCTCGCCACCCTTTGCGTGGTGACCCAGCATGGCGAGGACCCCTCATCCCCTCACCCCCCGCTCTCCCCACAGGTGGGATCTGCTGGCTGCAGCAGGGGAAGGAGGCCAAGTGCACCATGATCCTGAAGACGGGCGTGACGTGGGAGGAATGCTGCGCCAACGGCAACGTGGACGTGGCCTGGTCTAATTACACCTACCCGGGCAACAAGATCAGCCTGCTGGGCTTCCTGGGGCTGGTGACCTGCCACCCCTGCAAAGGTGAGCGTGGCCGTGGGCGAGCGGGCCGCTGCGGGGCCGAGCTCTGCTCGAGGGGATGCTCGAGTTGGGGGTGAGGGGATGCTTGGAGCCTGCAGCGCTGGGGCTGGGCTGCCCATCGCCAGGCAGGGCTCTGCACTGAGCCCACGGCCACCTCGGGGACCACTGACCCCATTGCCGGCTGCAGCTCCGGGATGGGTGCTGCCGTGGGGCTGGGGGCTGACGGGACAGGCTGTGGCTCCCGGCAGCTCTCATTTTTCTTGTGTGTATTTTTTGCTGTTCCCCCGCGGAGCCGGGTGCATGACCCGGGCCTTGGCTGGGCAGCCCGAGCGCGAGGAGCCGAGCTGGGGCTCCCCGCTCCCGGGTGAACTCCGCTGCGGTGGGGGCCTCCAGGCCCTGCCCTTGCCAGGTCTGCGCAGAGGGAAACTTCTTCAGTTTTTTTTTTTTTCTAAGGGAAAAAAAAGATCTATTTCTTCCCCTGTGCTCCCCCTTCCTCCTCCCAGCCTGTGTGTGAAATGGCTTTATGTAACGGGCAGTTCCAGAAGTGGAAACTCTCCAGCTGTGAGTTCCAGCCCCGCCAGATGTTTTGGCGTGCGCCGGAGGCACGGATCCCCCAGCCGCACTTGCGTGGCCGTGTGAGAACATGCTTGAGGACCTGCTGACCGCAGTAGGCAGGAGCAGGTCTTTGGAAGGTCACCTCGTTATTTGCTTAAAAGAGCCGGGGGGGAGGAAGAGTCCTTAACAAAACTGCTTCTTCCAGCCCCTCTGTACCCCCCGGCGCTGCCGCACCGGATGTTCCTCACCCCTGTCTTGGCTCGGGGTTGCACCCTGAGTGACACCCTGGCCCTGGCTCTCTGCCCCATCTCCCACTGTGGGCTGGGCCCTGCGGCAGCTGGGGCATGCCAGGAGCCCCCAGACCCTCTCCAGGGGCTGGCCGGGGAGCGTGGCTCCCCCGAGCAGAGTGCGGTGGGGATGGACACCCCTCGTCCCTGGGGTCTGCCCTCACCTCTGCGGGGAGGCTGGGTGACATGGGGGGCTGCCGGCAGCCACAGACAGCAGCGGGGGCTGTGACTCCTGGGGATCATCGGGGTCTGGGAGCAGGACCTTTGCCGAACCCGCTGGAGAGCCGGGCTGGCACGGACACCGCACCTCCCCACCCCTCAGAAAGCCCCCGCCTGTCCCGTCCAGATGGAGCTGGTGCTGCTCCCCACCGGGCTCCAGCGAGCCGGGGGCCTTGGAAGAGGGGGGATGAGAGGAGCTGTGCTCCTGCTCCCGGGGCCGTGGGAGGTTACTCCAGGATAAAGCAGGCTGAGGCCACCAGCCCCGCGCCAGCAGCTGCGGCGGCTGAGCCCCGCGGGGAAGGTGCTGGCCAGGCCCCGGGGGGCTCCGCAACAGGTCTCCCGTGGGGAGGTGAAATTCCTGGCTCCGGCTGCTGAGGACATGGTGTCCCTTGATGGGGAACGTCACAGGGCGGGAGAGCCGGGCTCGGGATCACGGGCTGTGGTCTGGCTGCCTCCTTCCCTTGCTGGGACAGTCTGGGCAGCTGGACCCCGCTGAGCTGGTGGCAGCGTCCCGGAGCCGAGGGTGACGAGGGTCCCGCTTGCTCTGGCAGCCTTGGGGCGTGGGTCACATCCCTCTGTCCCAGGGTCTGGTCCCTGTGGTTATCCATGGAGATGCTGCTGGGGCCCAGCCTGCTGCCCTCCCCTGCCCTTGGACAGGCCCCAGCCATGGAAATCAGGGCGCAAACCGGGACACAGTCTGTCTCCCACCAAGGAATTTCCCCTGGGGAGAGCTGGGCCAAGCAGACAGGGAATTTCCCCTTCCTCCTCCCCGTCTCCCAAAGTGACCTGTCTCCCGCAGGGAAATCCCCCTCCGTACCTCCCAGCAGCTCCCAGCACACACCCTGTCTGCGGGAATCCCTCCTGCTTGGGGGAGAATCACCGCCTGGGTGCTGATGGGGCCGCGTCCCTGTATCTGGAGGCAGCCCTGCACCCCCAACTCCTGGCATCGCCTGTGTCCCGGGCAGCTTGGGGAACCAAGGGTCCCTGTGGGGTGAGGGCTATGTGTGTGCTTTGGGGGGGGCCAGAGCGCCCATCCATGCCCTGTGCTGGGCGCTGACCCCTCTGCCTCTCTCCCTGGAGGCACTGGTGTCTGGGACACGCTCCCTCTCCATCCCCACCGGCATGGGCACGGCCGGGCACTGGCAGGACCCTCCCGAACCCGGCCCCCGTGCTGGCCGGGAGGCGACCCGGGGGACAAAGCGGGCGCCTGTCTGGGGATCTGCGCTCGCTGCTGCGCCCCGCTCTCGCGTTCAAGTCACGGAGGCCCGGAGCAAAAACAGGGCTGGGTATTGTCTGGTGGAAGCGGTGTTCTTGATTGCCCAGACAACTTGCGAAGCCCAGTTCCTTCTGGAGGAGCTGGGGCCTTGTGGAGATAGATTTTTTTTTTTTTTTCTTTTTTTTTTTTTCCATTGCACAAGAAAAAAGAAACATCTCCTTCCAAAAAAATAAATCCATAGAAATGAATTAGCTGGTGCTGAGCGGAGGGCTGGGGCGAGTGCTGGATGATCGCGCGCGGAGCTCCAGCCAACGACCTGCTCCTTGGCAGACCTGAGCAGATCCAGATGCCGCTCGGCGTCAGTGTGCATGTTGTGACCCCGGGAGGGATTCGGGACCGCGAGGGCTGGTGCCGGCCCTCGGTCCCGATTGGTGCTGTGGGGTGCTGCGTCCTGACGAGCTGCTTCCCCCTCTGTCCCCAGAGAGCTGCGAGGGGGTGGTGTGCGGCCCCGACAAGGTCTGCAAGATGAAGCACGGGCGTCCCCAGTGCGCCTGCGCCCCCGACTGCTCCAGCCTGCCCCGCAAGCTGCAGGTCTGCGGCTCCGACGGCTACACCTACCGGGACGAGTGCGACCTGCTGACAGCCAAGTGCAGAGACCACCCCGACCTGGAAGTGATGTACCAGGGCAAATGCAAAAGTAGGTCTGGGTGTGCCCCCGTCCCGTCCCCATCCCCTGCGGCTCTCGCGCTCCCGGCTCCGCACGAGAGTGCTCCGAGCTGCGCCCACCTGTGATGGGATGACTGGCGGTGTGGGTCCCTGGGCACACCGCGAGCGCCGTGGTTGTGCCGGCACATCCTGCCCTCTCCCCAGTTCACCCCGCCACGGGCGTCGTGTCCTGGGGAGGAACGGTCCTGTCCCCAGCTCCCGCGGGCTGGTGGCTCCACCGACACGGTGAGCACGAAGGGTTTGTAACCGGTGCCTGACCCTGGCTGCCCCAGAGCCATCCCGGTGCAGGGGGACGTTGGGGCTCCATGCCCAGCGAGGGGACGTTGCTCCGCAGCCCCAGCCCGGTGCTGATGGGTGCCAGCGGCCCTCCGCGTGCGAGGGCATCGTGTCCCGTGGCATTGTCCACGCTGTGCTGCCCGTAGCCGGCTGGAGCGGCTTCCAGCTGGCAGCCGCCCAGCGCCCTGGCCCGGCCACCCTGGCAGGGCCACGGCAGCGGAGTCGCCCGCGATGCCGACGCAGCCCGTCAGCGCGACGGGGGCTTAGCCTCGCCGCGGGCCGAGGAATAACAGTCCGTAAAATGTCACTTTGCGAGCATCGAGCCCCTTTCCTTGTTGTTTTGTTAAAGAGAGCAGCAATCCTCCTTGCCCTGCCAAGAACTGTCAGAATTATTATGGTTATTTTTGCCAGCCCTCCTCTCTGAAATGCTTTGCCTGTCAGGCTCTGAACTGCACAGGGAAATGTGGGGCAAGAAATGTGAATTGCAAGCTGGGAGTTGTGGGTGCCAAATCTCCTTCCAATCCGGCAGGGAAGGAGGGGAAGGCGGAGGGACAGCGTTGCCAAGTGCTTACGGTGTCCGGGGAGCGTTGCGGGTCCCGCCGTGCCCCCCTCGCTGCCGGGGCGGGATGTGCCGTGGGGCCAGCGGGCCCTGGGCTTTTGCTGTGGGTTTGGGGGTGGATGAGCCCCACGCTCTGCGTTTGCCCCCAGAGCTCTGTGCAGGGCCCGATCCTGCCCACGCAGGCTGCCGTCGCCCCCGCACTCCCTCGCTGATGGGGCTGGGCCGCGTCCAGGGTGACCCTGCCCTTTCCCTCGCGCCGGGGCGTGCGGCGTGGTGGCTGCCAGCCTGGCCGGAGCAGCCGCTGCTCCGCGTGCCAAGGCACCTGCGAGGGGCCGCTCGCCGCAGCCGGCTCCCGCTGCGCCAGCCCGGGCTTGGCCGCACGCACGGGCCCAGCGGCCGGACGTCAGCTCCCCCTTGCACGGCGAGGCTCCGGCTGGGGCCGTGCCCGAGGGCTGTGTGGCCACGCGGTCCCTCGCACCCGGGATGTCAACCCTGCCAGCTCCCACCCTCGGGAGCGGCGTCAGCGATGAGGGAGCTTGTGAGGCAGGAGGGGCCCGAGCTGACGATGCCCGCTGCCCCCTGCCCGCCTGGGTCGGGGGACCTGCGGGAAGAGGACGATGGCCGTTCCCGGCTCAGCAGTGGCCGCGTGTGCTTCCCCGCAGAGTCCTGCTCCAGCGTGGTGTGCCCCGGAACCCACACCTGCGTGGTGGACCAGACAGGCAGCGCCCACTGCGTGATGTGCCGGACGGCTCCCTGCCCCGAGCCCACCAGCCTGGACCACGCCCTCTGCGGCAACAACAACGTCACCTACCCCTCGGCGTGCCACCTCCGGCGGGCCACCTGCCACCGCGGCCGCTCCATCGGCGTGCGCCACTACGGGAGCTGCTCGGGTGAGCGGGGCGCTTCGGCAGCGGGGAGCGGGCTCGGACCCCCAGCGCCCGGCCGTCCCTCGCAGCCCCTCACCGCTTCTCCCCTTTCTCCCGCTCCCTTTCCAGCTGTGGCCAAATTCTCCTCGGAGACGGACAACGCGGAAGAGAACTACGTGTGAATCCTCCCTCGCCGCCAGGCCGGACCCAGGAGACAGGGGCATTATGTGTATATTGTACAAACCATATACCTGATATTTATTAAGATAAAAAAAAATCCTTATTTATACCTGTGTATGTTATGCCGTCGCGGGGGGCCCGATTTTCGGTCCTGCCGCCCAGGGCGACGCCAAGGATGCTCTGGCAGAGCTCTCGGCCGGCTGTCGCCCGCTCCCGGCGCTCGTAGACCCCTTCCTCGTGGCCGGCGCGGCGCTGAGGGGGAGTCCGTGCTGCCGCGCGTTGGGGCCCCCCCCACGTGTCCTTGGCCGGCAGCCCCGGGCCTATTTATTTTTGGATTGGATTCTCGGTACGCTGCTGACGTTTCTGGCCGGGACCTCGAGGTCCAGAGGGAATCTGCGCTTTCGCCTTCCGCGGAGGGGCTCAGCCCCAGCTGCCAGCAGCAGGAAAGGCAACACGGCGCTGCATCAGAGTGGAGAGAGATAAAAATATTTTTTTATATATATATGCATATATATATGTATGTTATTTTTTTCTAAAGTTTTAGCATCTGTATGTTAAAACGGATTTTAGCGTAGGTTTTCCGGGCCCGCTCCCACCTATCTCCGGAGGTGCTGCCGGCGCCCGGCGTGCCGGTGTGATGGCAGCCCCGGGCGGGGGGGCCCGCCAAGCCCCCTGCCGCGGCCGCTGCCGCCCGGAGCCTGCCGCCTGGGCCATCCTATGCCGAAACCACTGGGAGAGAGGGGCTGCAGCCCCCACTGGCATTTCCAGGGCTGGTGCTGGGGTCCTGGGACGACGCTCAGCTCCCCGCCCCGCCAAGGGGTGGCGAGGCCGGGGCGGCCGTGGGGAGCAGGGCTCGGTGGAGGGGGGCAGGAGGGGGGGTGATGGCCCTGCCTGCCCCCCCGGGACCCCTAGCCTGGCTCCCCTCGGCTGTGCAGCCCCGGCCCCCGCTCTGTCGACACCGTCTGTATTTATTTTTTATTTCTTCTCTCATTTTGTGTGTGTTGTCACCTGTGTAAATACCATCTCATCTCTGACACCGAGAAGCTATTGCCTTTATATAAATATCATATATATATATATAATATATACATATAAAAATACCCTATTTTCTATTTTTGTATGATTGCGTTCTGATTCCTGAGGCAGACGCTACGGGAACATATACATTTCCTGTTCCGTATTGTTAGGGGCATTTTACGGCTGTGTTACAATTTGGATTATAATTAAAAAAAAAAAAAAAAAAAAAAGAATAAATGGTGCTGTGGTCTGGTTTTGTTCAGCTGGTTCTGGGACCGCAGGAGGCGGCCGCGTCCCGTGGGGCTGCGCTACCACGGCATTGCTGCCCGGCTGGGAGCCCGGGGTTGAGGCGGGCGCGGGCGGAGGGATGCAGGGGCATCGGGGCGGGAGAGCCCCCGGCAGCAGGTGATGGATCCGGGCTGCATCTGCTTCAGCTCGGCGTTGGGGGTTTTTCCAGTCCGGCCCAGTCCGCTCTCCGCAGTGGGAGGAAAGGGGAGAGCGGGGAAGAGCAAACAGCAACCGGCGACGCGGATAAATCTGTTCCCAATATCGGGCCATGCCAGGAGGGTTTGGTATTTCACAAAACAATTCCTGCCATTAATTGGGTCCTGATGTGCGACGCGTCCCCAGCGTGGCAGCCTGCGGCTTGCTGCTCCGAGCTCAACGGTGGCTCTGACAGAGGCCCCCCCCACGGACCCCGGACCTGGGGAAACCGAGGCACCGGGAGCGGCGAGAGGGGGCGAGACCCTGCGCCCTCAGCCCTGCCTCTGGCCCGGGACCCGGCCCAGGCTGCATCCTGGTGTGAACCCGGGGGTCTTGTGCACCCCGGAGCTGTGCCAGGCAGCAGCATCGCAACCCGAGGGGGGCTCTCCTGCAGCCCCTCTCTACCCGCCCAGCTCAGAGATGCCCCCCTGCTTTTGGGGGTGGGGGTAAGGGAGCTGCCGGAACGCTGCCCAGGACTTTCCCTGGCGCCGGCCTTGGCCGCACGTGGCGGTGTGTGGCCCTGTGTTTCTTGAGAGCCCGCCCGCAGCGCCTTCCTCCCTGCAGCACCTCGCCATCCTCCGCCTGCCCGGCCGGCGGGTTTGGCCCCCCAAGCACCTGGCACGCCGCCCCACGCTGAGCCCGCGGGCACGGGCCCCGGCAGCGACGTCAGCTCCCGCTGATGAGCGGGAGATTTCGGCTTCCAAAAGGCAGCCGTGAGTCAGGCGCCTCCTTCCCACCGGTTTTTGGGTGGTCTGGGACGAGCCGGGACAGGCGCCGGCTCTCCAGGCTCCCTGGCAGCGCGCAGAAGCCCTGGGGCTGCCAGCCCTGCCCTGGCATCCCGGGGCAGGGGGTCTGCCCCATGCCGCCGCTGCCAGGAGCCCACGGGGATTTGGGGCTCCCTTGGAGGCTGGCGGGGCTCTGTCCACTGCTGAAGGGGTCCCCAAGGCAGCTGCGTGCCCCCCACGCAAAGCCCCACAGCGTGGAGGGCATTGTGACCCGAGGGGATGGGGCAGCCGAAGGCCCTGGGCTCCCCAGCGTGGGCACCGTGGGGACCTCTGGGCACACGGGGACCATGGGGACCTTCTCGGCACGCTGGCCTGGCCCCAGCCCTCGTCCTGCCCGGCAGAGCCCCCAAGGGCGGCGCGAGGGCCTGAGCCGGATGCTGCGGTTGGCCGCAGCCTCCTGCGGGACCCCTGGGCGGAGAGGGCGGCCGCACCCCGCGGCCGCAGCGTGCCAGCAATTTGCAGATAAAACAAACAACCGGGAGCGGGGAATGTCTGGGGTCTGTCCCCGGAGACGCCCGCGACGCCGGGCAAAGCCACACGCCGTGTGCCTGTCTCAGCTGAGACCGGCAGCAGCTCGGCGCACGTACCCCCAGCTGGCGTGGGCAGCTCCCAGCCCCTGTGCCCACGGCCACCCAGATCCCGGTGGGGTGAGCGCCCGTCTGCACGCCTGAGCGTGCTGGGGAGGCAGCTGTGGCTCTCAACGGGCGGCTGGGAGCCCATCAGCCCCCGGGGGTGTCTGTGGTTCCCCTGTTTGGGGGGGTCCCGCAACACGGTGGGGAGGGTGCGCTGTGGGATGGGACAGGATGAGGCAGGATGGGGTGAGACGGGATGGGATGGGATGGGATGGGATGGGATGCGGAGCCCCACCCTGGTGGGAAGGCAGCTCCAGCGCTGCCGGGATGTTCTGTGGGGTGGCAGGGCCTGGTCCTGAGTGGGGGGCTGGCGCTTCCCTCCTTCCTCCCGCACCCCCTGCTCCATCCACCCCAGACCCCAAAGCGAGGGCCTGGCAGGGGACTGGAGGGAGCAGTGGGATGGCCAGAGAGGGGGTCGTAGTGGGGCAGGAGAGGGCAAGGCTGGGACAAACCAGGCCCACGCGGGACTGTGCGGGGTGAAGGGTTGGCCCCAATCAGCCCTCCGTCCCGGGCTCAGCTGCCCCCCAGGTGACTAAAGGGGGCTGAAACCCCAGTTAAAGGGGGCTGAAAGCCCAGTTAAAGGGGGCCGAAAGCTGGCTCCCTGGGCAGCTGGGTCTCGGGCTTGGTTTTGGTCTCCACATCTTGTTGCTGGGTCAGGGTGGGCAGGAGTTGGCGGGGGGGGGGGCGAGGGTCTGTGGAGGTCCTGCCGGCCCCCGTGTAAGCAGGGAGCAGGGCGCGCAGAGGGAAGGCGCACGGACAGAGGTCTGGGACCGAGGTTTTATTGAGGAAGGCAAACGCCGCTGCTGCGAGGGGCCAGGGCTGCTTGTGCAGCCCGGGGGACGCGTCCCCCCTCCCCCATACGCTGCTCTCCTGCCCTGCCCTGGGCCGAGAAGCTCCCAAAAATTCCTGGAGCTGGGCGGACCTGGGAGTCCTGGCCCTCTCCTCCTCTCCTCGGCGCCGCCAGGTAGCCAAGACGCCTCGGCCCCTCTCCCCCTGCGGCCCGCCTGCCCCCCAGGACCCCCCTCCCGGCCCTGGCTAGGGCTGCGGCTGCCCCTTCTGGTGGGGGCACCTTTTCACCGTGCAATGGACCCAGTCGATGTAGTTGGAGATCTTGGTGTAGATGTCGGGGTACCGGCGGTCCCCGCACCTCTGCCCAGAGAACGAGACGATGCCGTACACCTTTCCCTTGAAGACGAGGGGTCCCCCGGAGTCGCCCTGCGAAGCAAAGGGGTGGCGGGTGGCAGGGGGGGACTGGTGGGTCTCCTGGTGGGGTGGCTGGGGTGTGGGGGGCTGCACTCACCGCGCAGACGCCCTGCAGCGTGGTGTTGCGGCTGGACCCGCACATCATGTTGGCCGAGACCTTGCCCCTCCACAGCGTTCGGCAGAGGCTCCGCTTGACGATGGTGGTGCCAGTCTCCATCAGCTCGGCGGGCCGGTCACCATCGTTGGAGGTGTCCCCCCAGCCCAGCACGTGGCAGACGGTGCCGGGCTTCAGGTCGACATGCGGCGAGGGCAGGCGGATGCGCTTCACGTACTCGTTCAGCATGGCTGACCTGTTCAGCTGGGTGGGGAGCCGGGGGCGTGGGCGGCTTCGCTGCCGGGCCAGAGCCCCCCAGCCGCTCCTGTCTGGGGGCCCCTCGCACCCCATTGCACGCCTGCCCGCGTCGACCCCCCCCAGCCCTGCCCTTCCCTCTTCAGAGCCTTGGACCCCTCTGCACTGGTCCCAGTCTGCTCTGGAAACAGGAGCTGCTCACCCGGACGGGGTTCCAGGCCACCTCCATCCTGCCCCACAGCGCGGCCCCGCTTCTCCGGAGCAGCACTGGCACCCGGTGCCATCCCGGCCCATGTGGGTGCCCACGGGGTGCGGGACAGCCCAGCTCTTGGCCGCGTGGGCACCCATGGGGTGCGGGACTCACCCTGAGCAGGCGGATGTCGTTGTCCACCGAGCTGGGGTTGTACCACGGGTGGGCGATGGACTCGGCGACGCCGAAGGCCTGCTGCGACTCCTCGGGCTGCTCCAGCCGGTGGGCGCCCAGCACCACGCGCACCAAGGGGTTGCGCCTGCGGCAGAGGCCGGAGGGCCCTGAGCGGGCGCTGCCGCAGCGGGGGCCATCGGGGAGGCAGACGAGAGGGGGGTAGCGAGGTGGGATGGGGGTGTCTGTTTGGAGGGGGCTGTGCCGTGTCCGGGGGCGGTTGCGAGGTGCATGCTCACCTGGGAACGGGGCAGTGGGCGGCTGTCATCACCCACTTGGGCCACACCAGGAAGCCCCCGCAGACGTGCTGCCCGTCCATCTGGATGGAGGCGATGAAGGGCCGGGAGTGGGGTGCCACCGCCTTTCCCCCAATGATCCGGCTGCCCTGGGCGCCTGGCGGGTGGGTGTAGGCGGTCACCGGCTGCCGGACAGTACGGGCACGGCTCTCGCCTGCATCTGTCCCACTCCTGGTTATGTGCGGGTGCCGGGGAGCCGGCTGAGCATCGGCTCTGGCTGAGGGGGGTGAGCGTGGCCGGGCGAAGCCTCCCCGGCACCGCCATGCTCCAGCCCAGGGTCTCCCTCTCCCACCCCAGCCCTGCGGACCCCCGTTACCTGCTGGGGCCAGTGCCGGGAGCAGGATGGCGCTGAGGATGAAGAGCCCAGCCGTAAGCATGCTGGTGCAGAACGGGGCACTGCCACCTCTTCTGGGGCCGCTCAGGGACGGGGGTGCTTAAATACGGCCGGGGCCTGAGGCTGGGCTGGGACGCGGGTATCCCCCTCCTGCTTCCTCCTCTCTGGGTGTTGCTGCCTTGCGCAATTCCCGTGGGGCGGGGGGCACCGGGGGGGTACACGCGGCGTTGCGGCCGCTGGCTGGGAGGAGAGAAATTGAGCGGCTTCCCAACCTAGCCCTGGCTCCTCTTCTGCCTCGAGCTAACAGGAGTGAAGCCCCTCTCCTCTGGGCAGAGAGGTGGGAGCAGCAGGGCCCCACCGCGTTCCCAGGTCACCTCCCGGGGCAGGCACGGCTGCTGTGGGTCACGCTTGGACCCGAATCATCCTTCAGCCCCTCCGGGGACCGCCTGGCTCTGGGACGGCGCTGCGGGCAGTGGGGCAGTTTGGTACCCCAAGGTGCACGAAAGGGTGGGATGATGGGGACCCCGCTGCCGGGGCGACCCTGGCTGCGGATCTGGGCTCAGCCGGGGCGGAACGCGGAGCTCTGGCCCCGGCAGCGGGCAGATTTCCCAACGGCGCCGTGGCGGGAGGCTGGCTCGGGGCTTCCTGTGTCAGTTTGCCAGCGTTTGCCCAACGCGACCGCTGCGTTGGGAAACAGGGGGGCGGCGAGGGGGGGGGATGCGCTGCCCGGGCTCCCCCCTTCTCCATCCTTTTCCCCCCAGGTCGCCGTCGCCCTTCGCACCGCGGCGACGTGGAGGCCCTGGTGCAGGGGACGGTGAGCACGACCTCGGGGTTGCGGGGGGACCCTCTTAGGGTGGGGAGGACCCTCTTAGGGTGCGGGGGACCCTCCTGTGGAGGCGGGGGCAGGTCCTCCCCGGGGGGCCGGGATCCGCTGCCCGCCCCCACCCCCTGCAGGCCCGAGGCAGGGTGAGGGGCGGCGGCAGTGGCGGCCCGCGGCCGGCAGACGGAGCTGTGCGGGCGGCGGGAGCGGCGGCGCGGCCCCGCCATCCCTGCGCATCCCGCACCCCGCCGGGGATGCCGCCGCCCGCCGGGCCCTGAGCGCCGGGACCCCGGCGGCCCCCGGTCCCGCACCGCCGCGCCCCGCCCGGCCCGACCCCACCGAAGCCGACCCCCCCCCCCCCCGCCCGGAAAATGGAGTGAGTACCGACCGGATCCGGCGGCGCCGGGCCGCGGGACCCCCGCACCGGGCCGCGCCCCCCCAACCCTCCCCACCCCGTGCCGCCGGCTGAGCAGCGCAGCACCGGGGCGGGCGGACCCCCGCGGGCCGGGGCTCGGGACCCCCGCACCGGGGCTCGCGGAGCCCATACCGAGGGCTTTCACCCCCCCGCGCTGCCGGGGCTCGGGACCCCAAAACCAGAGGCTCGCACCGCCCCGATTCTGGGAACGCGGGACCCCAACACTGGGGGCTCGCATCCCCCCACTGCCGGGGCTCGGGACCCCAAAACCAGGGGCTCACACCGCCCCAATCTTGGGGACTCAGGACCCCAAAACCAGGGGCTCACATCCCCCCGATGCTGGGGCTCACCACCCCAAAACGGGGGGTTCGCAACCCCCCAGATGCTGGGGCTCAGGACCCCAATCCCGGGGACTCGCATCCCCCGCAGAGCCGGGACTGGGGACCCCGATGCCGGGGCCTCGTGTCCCCCCCGATGCTGCTCAGCAGGTGCTGCCCCTCCCTGGGTCCCTGCCCCGCTGCGGGGTGCTGGGGGGCACCGTGGGGTGCAGCGGCAGAGGTCGGGGGGCTGCGGGGGGCTGCGTCCCCGCTGACAGCGGTGCGGGAAGCGGGAGGGGGGTGGGTAGGGCGTTTATTTTTGTGGTTTGAACCTGTTGTTGCTGCTGCTGCGTGTGGCTGGGGTGAGTGGGTGGCTGAGAGCCGCGGACCCCTCCCTGCGCGCACCCCCAGCCTGCTGCCGAGGGACCCGGCTGTGACGGGGGTGGGAATCCTCGCGCCTGGTCCCGCCGGAGCGACGCTCCCAGACCCCCGTTCCAGCTTTGGCCTTTGTGTGCTGCGGAGGGGCCCAGCCCGGTGGGTCAGTGCCTGCAGGTGGGCTCGGAGCGGGGCGGCTGGGGAGGGGGGAGGCCGGTGGCTGGGGACCACCCTGCCCGCGCACACTGGTTTTGCCCCTCGGGGACACCAGCAGCTCCAGTCTGCAGCGTGCCGGGGCTGGTGGGCTACTCAACGCTCCGGGTGCCCGCGCAGGGCTGGCCCGGTGTCACCCAGGCCTCTCCTTCCCTCCCGTCGCTCCGGTCCCCGCGGCAGCAAACCAGCATCTCCTGGGTTTGGCACTGGGGTCTTCCAGCATCCAGCCAGCCTGGGGCCGGCTGTGCCCCGCTCTTCGCAGGCCCCTCGCCTTGCACCCGCTGACCAGCCGGCTGCTCAACAGGTTCCGCTCGTCGCCATCTGCCTCCTACCCGGGAGCCGTGGGGCGCTGGCGGGGGGTGTGGTAGTGGTTTTGGGGGGTCCAGGTGGGCTCTGGCTGGCTTAGGGTTGAGAGCAGCATGGGGGGCACTGGGCAGGGACCTGGGGACGTTTTGGAGGCCCGGGGACAGCGTCTGTGGTGCGTGACTTTGGGCAGCTCCTCGGAGCGTCGGTCCTTTCAGAAAAATGTGGGTTTGGGGAGGAAAATGTGTGCGTGATTTGCCCAAAAGCAGCGAGGGAAAGGGCAGAACCAAGGTGCACGCTGGGCTCTGGGGGCTGGGATGAGGAGCCGCAGCGGCCGGGCGTGGGGTCTTCCCTGGGGTGGGGGCACCGAGGGCGGGGGTTGAACTGGGGGATGGTGCCGGGCGGGGTGGCAGCTCCTGCACCCAGGCTCCATGCGCTGCCTTTCGCCCCGCTCCGCTCTCCCCGAGCTCCTCCGGCAGCAGCGTCTCCAGCGAGGGCCGAGGAGCCTGGGAGGGGCGCGGGAGCTTCCCTCCCGCCAGCCCCGTATGCTGGGCCTGCCGTTGGCCCTTCCTTTCCAGTGGAACCCCAACAGTGACCCAGGGTGGGGGCTCGCCCCGCCGAGCTGTGGGAGCAGGGCATTCCCCACGGCCCTGTCTGCGGGTGCAGCCGAAAAACAAAATGCGTGGCTTCTGCGTGGGCAGCGCGGGTGCAGAGCCTGAGCGTGGAGTTTATAGGGTCCCAGGACAGGGGGACACAGCCAGGCGTGGGCTCTGCGGGGGGTACGGGGTGCTGGGAGCGAGCCACTGCCTTGCTTTGGCTCCAGCGTTGCCGGTGGCTGGCGGAGGGTCCCGGCTGCGTGAGCCGCTGTGCCGGGAGGTTTGGCTGAACGCTCCCAGCTCCTGTCGGTCCCGTCGGTGCTGCCCGACTGTCCTGTGCTCCCGCCGCCGCTGAGGAGCAGCTGGAGATTTTGCATCTCCGCGTCCGGCTGCTCCAGCCGTTTATTCAGGCAGGTTGCTGCTCTCCCCTCCGGGCCTGGGGTCTCCTCGGAGCTGGGGGGGCTCTCCTGCGCCTCCCCTCCCGACCCTGCCCATCCCTGATCCTGAGCTGACGGCCGCACCCCGGAGAAGGAGGGAGATTTGTCCCAGGGGTGAGCTGGGACACAGCCTTTCGGGAAGGGACGTGGGGCCCTGCTCGCCCTGGGCCTGTAGGGAGAAGCAAACCCAGTTGGGCCCTCGCTGCCCCCCAGGGAAGGGGTCGGATCCGTCCCCCACAACGGCACCCTGGCCCCACTCAGGGGTTCAGGATTTGGCCATCACCGTGAGACGGGGCCTCTCGGCCGGAGCACACGCGGCTGGGCAGGAACCGGAGCGGGTTTCCTGGGAAGCCACTGGTGTTGGCGTTCTCGCTTCCTGGCCAGAAACAGCGCCTTTCCCCGTACGGGGTCGGCGATCGACGCGGTCCGCGTCGCGCCGGGAGCCGTGCCGGGAGGGCTGTGGCACGGGCTCGTCTCCAGCGGTGGAGGTGGCCGCAGCGAGGAAGGGCCGGAGGGATGCCGGGGCGGCGACGTGCGCTGGGGCAGGTTCGGGTGGAGGCGCGGAGCTGGAGGCGCAGAGCTGGAGGCAGAGGCGAGCGCGGGAGCCCGGTTTCCCCAGTCTGGCTGGGCTCCGTCCGCAGGCGAGCGAGCCCCCGGGCCCCAGACGGAAGCCGCTCTCCGGGTGAGGATGAGCCCTGCAGCAGCCCGGGAGGAGAGAGAGGAGCCGGGGCAGATCCTGCCCCAGCCAGGTGTTTCCTGGTGGAGCATGGCTGGAGCTGGGCTGAGCCCGGCCCCTCGGCTCGGTGCCGATGGCCGAACTCCCTTGGGTGCCCGGCGCTGGCGGGGGTGCCTGTGCCAGGTGTCCGGGTGGGAGCCACAATCCTGCCGGCTCCTTGGAGCCTGGCGTGTGCCTGCGTTCACGGCGTCGGCGTGGGAAAGCCGCGCTGCCCCGTGTGAACGGGAACGCGGGGACCAAGTGACGCGGCCGAGGCCACCCTGAGCTGGCGGGGAACTGGGCGCTGTGTGCCGGGCCGGCGCTGGGGCTGCCTGTCCCGGTCAGTTGGTGATCCCAGGCGTGGGGAACGGCCGGTTCCGTTCTCATTCATGAATCGTGGGGAGTTTCCTGGAGGAGCCTTGCTCCTCTAACTGGGAGGGAGCTGGAAACCCAAGTGTTTGGAGGGCACTTGAACCATTGTTTGAAAGATCTGTAATTTTCCAATCAAACTCCCTCCCCAAGCCTCCGTTCATCAAATATTCATGGGATCCATTTTCTCCTGGCGCTCCCAGCCCACGTCTCAGCCCGAAGAATCAATCAGGCAACTCTGCTTGCTCTAATGCGTGCTGCGTTTTCGGGAGCCTGGGGCTGCCATCTCCTCCCCCCATCTCCCCCCAGTCCCCATCTCCTCCCAGGGCAGGAGCGTGGGGCAGGCGTGGCTGACGGGGCGATGTCGCTGGCTGCGGGCTGGAGGCAGGGCAGGAGCAGCCCCTGTCTCACCAGGACCCATGCCCAGCCACCCCGGCCCTCGACAGCGCGGATTTCCGTCCGTCCTCGCCACGGCCGCTGATTTATTTGCCGTGGCGGTCGATGAGTGCTGGCCCCCCTGGCTGCTGCGGCCCCCTCCCCTCCGCCGACAACGAGGGCGTTCGATAGCGGCCCCGCCGCTAATGGCTTCGCGACGGAGGCTTTGCAGGGTCTCCGCAGGCACATTCCCCGCGGCAGCATCACGCTGGGCCCGGAAGAGGGGCCGGGCTCTCGGCGCAGGAGCGGTGCTGTAAATCAGTGCCGGTCCCCCAGTTGCCGCCGGTGCCCCCGCACCCCAAATCTCCCCGGGGTCGTGGCCGGCCGGGGGTCGGTGTGGGGGCCTGGATGGCCGTGCCCCCATGCAGGGCTCTCTCCCTGCCTTTCCCTGGCTTTGGAGCGGAGCGGGCGGAAAGGGAGCGGAGGTCAGGGGAGTGGAGGAGCAGCTTGCGCTGGCTCTTCGCACATTTGGACGAGCTAATGGGAAAAAACCAGAGGAAGGCAAATAAACATTATTGTTTCATGTCAGGCGGGGAGGAGACAAAAGGTCACGGGCTTCCCTTGTGATGGTCGGAAACGGCAGCATCAGCAGGGCTGGAAAGAGCCGGAGAGCGCGGGCGCGCGCGGGTGGGCTCACACGTGTGCGCGGATCCGTCCGCGGGTCCGGGCGCTGCTGACTTCGCAGGCGGGAGTTCCCGGGGCGTCCTCCCCTCCCGTGCCGCCCACGTCCCCGGTCCTTTTGGCCTCGCGCCCCGCGCCCCGGCCCGTGTCTTTCCTCGCCACCCGGCACGGCCGGGGGCGGCTCGAGGGGCTGCTCCAGAGCCAGCACGGCCGGGACAAGCGCGTGGCCGATGCCGGGCGGGAAACCGTGATCCCGTTAACGGGAGCTGGCGGCACCGGGTGACGTGAGGGGGGAGGAAGGCGTCGCTGTGGGTTTCTCTCCTGGCCTGGCGGTTCCTGAGGGGCTCGGTGGCCCTGGGCTCGGTGGCCGTGGGCTCGCCCTCCCACCCCTCCCTGGCACCTGGAGACTCCGGAGCTGGCCGCTGGTGCATCCAAAACCTCCGAGGAGGCTCTGGTGATGCTGGGGGTGCAGGGCCTGGGATGGGCGGGGGGGCTCGGCCCAGGGGGTCCCCAGCTCCCTCTGCGCGCGCTGCGCATCCCCGCTCCCAGCTGCTCGCGCCGTTGCCATGGCGCCGTTGCCAAGGAACCGTTGCCAGGGAACCGCCTCCCGCTCGATGGGGCCATCGGGGACCGGGGCCCCACCGGCCCGGTGCACGGCTGCAGAGGCGGGGGCAGGGGGGCCGAGGGGCGAGGGCCTCCCTCACCTCGGATCGGGCCCCAGACCCTTGCAGGGTCCCTGTGGAGCTTGTGGACCCCGGGACCAGGGCATGGTGGGAGCTGGGGGGTGCCTGGGAGCATAGGACCCCCACCCCCGCCCGGGTGCTGGCCGGGACCCCCAAGCGGGGCCGGGGTCTGCAGGGCGGGGGGCCAGGAGGGCGTGGCAAGGGGCACGTGGCCTGTTCCGCATCTCTCCCTGGGCCAGGAAGATTCCTGGCGTCCGACCCGGGAATGCGGAGCCTGTCGCAAATAATGGAAAATAGAGAGGATGGAGGAGGGAGGAAAAGCAAAACGGAACGTTTCAGGAATGCTGAAAAAGTTTGGAATCATCGAACGGGGCAAGATCCAGGAGAGAAACGGGCGCGGGTCCAAAGCCGCCGAGAGCTGCGCTTGGGGGGACCCGGAGCCGCGCAGCCAGGCAGGGAGCGGCAGTGGAGTGAGCGGGGACGGCGAAGGGACTCGCAGACGCCCCGGCTCCCTTCGGGTTTGCGATGATTTAATTCCCGTCCAGGGCGCGGCGTCGTGCCGCCAGGCGTGACACCCGGGAGGCCGCGAGCGGCGGGCACGCGCGTGCCTGCGCCTGCACGACACCGCAGCGTTGCCACAAACGGCACAAAAATAACCGCTACGAAAGCGACACCTTCCCCGGTTTGTTTTCCTGGCCTGGATTTCGCGTGCCGCCGGGATCCTGGGGTGCGGGGCGAGGGGAGGCCGGGCGGCTCTGGGCCGCGTTCGCTGAATCGCTGCCTTCGAGGGGGCGGCAGGCGGAGGCAGGGGGTCCTTTCACCCCCGTGGAGCCCGTTTGCTTTGCCGCAAAGCCCAGCTCTTGCACGCCCGTTGGCTGTCCCCTCCAGCGGTGGGCGTGTGCGAGGGCACGTGCGTGTGCGAGGGCACGCTGGCTGGCACGTGTGGCTGGACCCCAGCCCAGGGAAGCGGGACGGGGAGAAACCCGAGGAGCGGGGTCGGTGCCCCTCGCCGGGGTGCCCACGGGCTGCGGGCGCGGGTGGCACCGCAGAGTCCGTGTTGTCTTCTAAAATGGGCGCCCCTTAGCCGGGCTGGGGCTTGGCTCCGTGGCGGTTGGTGCCGTACGGAGCCGGGGATGGCGTTGACCTGTGTCGGCGGGTCTGTGGCCCCCGAGCGCGCGGCTGCGGTGGGTGAGGCCAGGGTAGGAGCGGGCTTCTGGCGTTGGCTCCCGGCTGCGCTGGGGACGCGGCGCTGCTCGCCCACCCTGAGCCCCGAGCACCCCGCGTGGGCTGGGGGTACTGGTGGGCGCTGGGAAGGCATCCCTGGGCACGGCCGTGGCAGTTCCGGTAGCGGAGGTGAGCGTGAGGCGGGTTGAACCGCCGGGGAGGCCAGGGTCCGGCCGTGCCGGCTCACCCCCGGGTGCCTGTCGCGGGAGATGTGGGCGCCTGGAGGGGCTGTGAGGGCCGGGGGGCTCGGCTGCGGGGGGCAAGGGGATGGTGGAAGGGGAGACTTCAGCCTTGGCAGCACGACGTCCCCGTTCACCGCTGCTGTCTCTTCTCTTGCAGGGTCGTGGAGGCCAGCACCCTTCAGCAGGAGCGGCTGCAGGCCATCGCGGTGAGTCCCCCGCGGCACCGTGCCGTCGCCTGCGGCGCGCGGGGCGGACGCCGGCTTTCCCAGCCCCGGCCCGGAGAGCTGCAGGGGGGTCTCTAGGAGCCAAAGAGGGGCTCGCGGAGCCCGTGCCCGGGCACCCTGCCCCACGACAGCCCTTCCCGGGAACGTGCCACGGCCGGGTGTGGGATGCCGCGGGGCTTGGCTCTGCGTTGCTGAAAGAGGGACGGAGCGAGCGCCATGTGTCTGGGAGTTTGATTAATGAAACAACGCCTTGATGAGCCCGAGGGAGGGGGAGATGAGCGATGATTCCCCCCTTGTCCTTTCCCAGGGAAGGGCTGAGGATTGTGCAGGATGAGGAATTATGTTCGTCAGTGAGCGGTCGGGGGCCGTGCTGGGCAGCCCCTCCCCGGCACAGAGCAGGGCTCTGGGTTGGTTTTAAACCGTGTCGCTGTCCCGTGGCAGCTCCACGGGCTGCCAGCTTCCCCGGCCTGGCCTGCTATCGGCCGATCTCTGCTGCACAAAGGGCAAATTGTTCTGGGCCAGAGTGGAGAGAAAGCGGGCGACGCTTCCCGGGCTGGGACTGACTCTGCTGGAATGATCTGGACTGGCCCCAGGATGTGGGGTGAGGGGGGGCCAGGGAGAGGCCGTGGGGCTGCTTCCCCCGGCGCTGGCAGCTCGCTTGGCGGGGCCGGGTGAAGGGAAGGTCACGTTTTGAGACGGTGAACGGGCTCCAGGCTCTGCCCTGTTTTCTCTGCATCCTCCGTGCCTCAGTTTCCCCCGGTGAGGGCAGGGACGTGACGCAGGGCTGGGGCGCTCCCAGCTCCTGTCCCGATGTCAGCCCCTCGCTCGCACTCCCTGCTCCTCCGCGGTCTGGGGACGCTGCCCTGGCCGGGATGGAGATGCCGCCATGCTGAGGGTGCCCGGCGCCGACCCCCTCCCCACGCCGACCCCGGCTCTCCCGCTCTCATCCCTCCAGGAGAAGCGGAAACGTCAGACGGAGATCGAGAACAAAAGGCGGCAGCTTGAGGACGACAGGCGGCAGCTGCAGCATCTGAAGGTGAGGATCCCCCGGGACCCTGCTGCTGCACCGGGGAGGC
This sequence comes from Chlamydotis macqueenii, assembly GCF_036417535.1. Taxonomy (NCBI): domain Eukaryota; kingdom Metazoa; phylum Chordata; class Aves; order Otidiformes; family Otididae; genus Chlamydotis; species Chlamydotis macqueenii. The sequence goes on along the minus strand of NC_141581.1, from coordinate 3,955,315 downwards.
ACCAGGGACCCCCGGCTGTGGGGACGGCGGGACCGTGACCCCCTTCTGCTCCCCAGTCCAAGGCTCTGCGGGAGAGATGGCTGCTGGAGGGAGCCCCGGCCTCGGGCTCCGAGGAGGACGAGGCCATGAAGAAGCAGATGCAGGAGGATGAGGTGAAGACCAAGGAGCTGGAGGAAACCATCCAGAGGTAACGGGGACGGCGTGGGGCCGGGGTGCACCCAGAGGGTGCCCGAATCCCCCCATTTGCCGGTGTTTGTCTGGGGCTGCGGAGCCCACCCGGCCCCTCTGAGCCTCCATGGCTGGGGCTGCGTAGGGCGTCAGTGGGAGCCGTGGGGCTGGGGTCCTTGGGGGGGCTGCTGGGCGCCCAGCACCCGCGATGGCAGAGGCAGGGAAGCGGGGAGCTGGTTCCCCATGGACGTCCGTCCCCGTCGCAGTGGCTCAGCCCCTGGGGGAAGAGGCAGGGTGGGAGGTTGGGGGGCACAGGCCTCAGCCCCGGCCGGCTGCCTTGCGCCTGGGCTGCCGAAGGCGGGGGTCCGGGAGCCCCGGCACGGAGGTGTCCCAGCAGCGCGGCTGCCCCGCAAGAATGCAATCAGTCACGGCTGCGCCGTTAATTACCGAGCATCGGTGCAGAGAGGGGTCAGGCACGAAGGGGCCTTTGTGTGGGTCTAATGGTGCGGCGCATTCCGCCGCCGGCGCCTCGCGGGGAGACGGGAGGCAGAGGGGGGCTCTGCCGGGGCTGCTTCACACGGACGCGAACCCGTGGGGACTCCCCGCCCCGGGGCCCTGCTGCCGGCACAGCTCTTGGCAGGGCTCGGTGGCGGGGAACGGGTGGTCACCCTTGTGGGACCGAGGTTTTGGGTGACACGGGTGGGAGCAGAACAGTGACGGAGCCGCGTCGCTCCGTGCTGCCGAGCAAAGGCACCGGCAAGCGCGTGGCTGGCTCGATCGTCACGTGGGGACAGCGAGAGGTGGGGGGTCGCGCCATGGGGTCAGACCCGCTGGCCATGGGGGGATTCTGCCATCCGTTTGGCCCGAGCCCCGATTGCTCAGCAGCTGGGGCCCTGAGTCCCGTCTTGAGCATCGCTTGCCCCGCAGAGACGGGCGGAGGCGCTGGGTTGGGTCCGGCAAACCCGCGCCGTTCCCCCGCAAAGAGCTGGTGGCGGCTGTGCCAGGGGTCGGTCTGTCTGTCCCTGCACCTTGCGAGCCTGGGGGCGGATTTGTGCCTCCCCTCTGCCCTGCGCGTGTCGCTGGCCCATGTTCGCACGGCGGCTCCCGGCACGGCGGCTCCTGGCACGGCGGCTCCCCGCGGCCCCTCAGCCCGGCTCTCCCCGCAGGCTGGAGAAGGAGCTGGAGACGCTGGAGAACAGCAGCTCGGTGGCTTCCACCAAAGAGAACCTGGCGGAGGCGGCGGTGCCGGCCAAGGAGGAGAAGGCGGAGGCCGTCCCCAACGCGCAGAAGGTGGGCATGCAGGCAGGGCTGCGGGGAGGGTGAAGGGAGTCGGGGGGGTGGGCTGGGGGTCTCTTGCCCCAGTGGGGATGGGTGGGTGCGCGGGCAGCGGGTGTGCAGTGTCTTCGGTGGCTCCTAACGTCTTCTTTCTGTTTTGCAGAGTCCCCTGGGCACAGTCAAGGGTAGGTGACCCCACCTCGGCCGCGGCTCCCGCTCTCCGGAGGCAGCGCCCGCTGCCCCCTCGTGCTGCCCCGGCACTGGGGCCGGATGGGTGGGGGGAGCCGGGGCAGCCCCGTCCCCACGTCCCCATCCCCTGTCCTATCCCGCGGGCGTGTGGACCACCTGGCCATCGTTTTGGCTCGGGTGGTCACCTCTCCTCTCTGTCTGCAGCCGAGAAGAAGGTCTCCAGCAGCCCCATGAAGCCGGTGGAGGGCACAGACATGATGAAGGCAGGTAGGTGCCCACTTCCCCGGGAGGATCACTCCTTCCTGGTCGCTTCCCCCCCTTCTCTCCTGCGTCGCCTCTCGGCTCGCTGCCCACAGTCCTGCCACCGCCGCTCCCCGCCGCTCGATGGCTTTCCAAGCCCAAGGCAGAGAACATCAGTTATTTCCAATCAGAGGGTTTGTTTCCGCTTCCACCTTGCAGCTGGTTCGTGGTTCAGGGTGTCCCCTCACCTCCCTGTTTCACATCTCTGCTCCGGTTTCATCTTTCACCTCCCGCTCCGTTTGCGGCTTCTCGGAGCGCAGGAGAGGGAGCGGAGCGTCGGCTGCCGGCATGGCTGACCCTGCGCCAGCGCTCACGGCCAGCGGGGAGCTTGCAGGGGCGCGCGGGGCTGAGCTGCCCAGGCTGGGGGGGCTGCGGCCGGCTCCGCTGCTGGAGGGGTTTGCTCTGGTTTGCGGGGCTGCAGCACCGGCGCTGGGCAGAGCCCGATTTGGGGTCCTCGGAGCAAAGCGCCACCGGGCCGGGGCGACCCCGGTGCCCGCAGGGACTGGCTGGGAGCCGAAGGAGAGATGCCGAGGATCGCCCGTCCCGCAGGGCAGAGGGGCTGCCCCAGCGCCCTCAGCGGGGGATGCCACCTCCCACAGCCGGCACGGTCACTGGCCGGACAGACGGACACGGTGCCGCCTGCTGCAGTGCCTCCAGGGTCCGGGGGACGCAGAAGCGACGGGAGGTAAGGTGACGCCAGCAGCACCAGGATGGCGGTGGCCCTGCCGTCGGGTAGGAGGGCAATGCCTGGGATGTCGCACCCGCCTCTGCCGTTCACTCCTCCTCGCTGCTGCCTGCTGCCTTGCTAACGCCGCTGAGCACCGCACCGCACCGCACCGCGCCGCGCCGCTGCCGCCACGCGCCTGCCCGCCGCCGGCCGCTGAGCAGGGGCTGGGGAGGGCCAGGGCCGCCGTAACGCGCGCTGTCCTCTTTGTGTCCCAGCCATGTACTCGGTGGAGATCACGGTGGAGAAGGACAGAGTGACTGGGGAGACCAAGGTCCTGTCCAGCACCACCATGCTCCCCCAGAACCACTGTCTGCAGGGGGTCAAAGTGTACGAGGATGAGCTGAAAGGTACGGCCCGTCCCGCACCGCTCGCAGGCGTCAGGAGCAAAGGGCAGGGGACGAGGGAGCGGCCGCCCAAGCATCGCAGCAGGCGCCGGGGATAGGAAGAGCTGGGGCCGCGCCCCGCCAGCTCAGGGTGAACCCTCGATCCTGCGCCCCGGCCCGCCCGGCGTGGGATCCATCCCAACGTGGTGTAGACGGTCCCGGCGGGGCGGCTCTGGTTTGCGCATCGTGACCACGCGCTGCTGGAGAGCGGAGAAGAGGATCTGCTGTGCCCAGGACGCGAGAGCCTGTCCCATGGGCAGGGACGGTGGCAGCGGCACCGTGTCGGCCCGGCGTGCCCAGGCTGGCGGTGGGGAACGTGGCTGCTGGGCGCAGAGGAGATGCAGCAATAAGGACCGGTCCCTGCTTACGGCCCCTGCTTTTGGGAACCTCTGCTTCGAAGGGCCTGGTGACACCCGAGGGACGGCCGTGCCGTGGCAAGGACCGGCCACGGAGCTGGGGCGCCTTTGGGAACTGTGGTGGCTGGGTGGACCAACCGCCTCTCCAAGGAAACTGCGCTGTACCGGCAGCCGGTCCCGTCCAACACCCACCCCGAGGCCACGGCCACACCAGCCTTCATCTCCACCAGCTGCTCCGGGACCCCCGGCTCCAAGGAGGGAACGAGGAGCCGCCTCGGCTCGGGGCAGCTCTGCGTTGGTGCCGGCTGAGTCGGCCCCGCCTGAGCCGGTTGTCGTCCATCACTGCGTTGGCTGCTGAGGCTGTTGCGCTGATCATGGCATGATGCCCCAGGTCAAGTGGAAAATGCGATGAGACGGAGGCCGCTCTCACCATGACGCACGCCTGCTGCCTCCAGCGCCGCGAGCAGCTGCGCAAAATGCCAGCGGTGGAAGAGCCCTGTCCCCTCCTGAGCCTGGGGCCACCGGCTGCCGCAGGGACGCGGCGGGACGCGGTGGGGCGGCACCTGCCGAGCGCTCGCTGGGGTCTTACAGGTGGCAGCAGCGATCTGCTGCCGAGTGTCGTGTCAGCCCCGGCCGAGCCGGACGCCATCCCGCTGCGGCGAGCGCGGCCAGCTTGGCAGGCTGTCGGCGGCCTGGCAGACGGCCGCGGCTCCCGCAGGGCTCGCCGGGTCCACGGCTTCGGAGGTGCCAAGGGCTGGGCACGGCTCCTCGCGCTGTGCGTTTGTTTCGGCCTCCCCGTCTGCTGTCGGGCAGGGGCCAGGCGACACTGGCGGGGTCCGGCGGCAGCTCTGGCCGAGGCGGGGGTCAGGCTGCTGCCAGGCGTTCCCGGCCTCGGTGCCAGGGCCTTTTGGGAGGGGAAGGTGCCGCTCCCCAGCCGCACGGGAGCTGGACCGAGCGGGTCGCGCCGGCAGGAGCTTCTCCAGCTCGGCTTGTGCCCCCGGCCCGAGCCCCCCTCACCATCCCTCCTCTTGTCCCCGCAGTGGTGCACGCGGTGAGCGCCGAGGACGGGGCCCTGCAGAACGGGGCCCATCCCCTCAGCTCCTCCGAGGTCGACGAGCTCCTGCACAAGGCGGACGAGGCCACCCTGAGCGAAGCTGCCAGGCACAAGGCCCCAGCCAAGGCCGGCGAGGATGCCGGCAGCGCCCCGGCCAGCCAGAAGCCCACGCCGCGGCGGGAGATCACGGGGTTGCAGGCCAAAGCGCGGGAAAGCAGCGCGACACTGCCGTCGGGCGAGGGGACGGAGCCCAGCCAGGAGCAGCCCGTTACCATGATCTTCATGGGCTACCAGAACGTGGAGGACGAGGACGAGACCAAGAAGGTGCTGGGGCTGGAGGGCACCATCAAGGCGGAGCTGGTGGTGATCGAGGACGCCGAGAGCAAGCCCGAGCCAACGTGCAAGGACCACGCGCCGCCCAACGGCACCGCGCTGGAGCCGGTGGCCGCCCAGCCGCTGGGAGAGGAGGGCCCGGGCGGGCAGAAGCCGGGTGCCAACGCCACAGACGCCAAGGAGGCCGAGCAGGAGACGGACGTGAAGAAGCAGCGCTGCAAGTGCTGCACGGTGATGTGAGCCCCGCCGGCCCCGTGCCGCCGCTGGAGCAGGCTGCCCCCGCCGAGCCCCCTCCGTCCCGGCCCCCGCTAGCCAGGCCCGCCGCCCCGGCACGCCGGGCTCCCTCCCCTACCGGACACGGACCCTCTTTCTGCAGAGCTGGGGAGATCCAACGTGGCGCCCGCGAAGCCGCGGCAGGCAGCAGCAAACCGCGGCCGCGGCGCCGCTCGCCCCATCTGCCTGGCACCCGCCCCACGCCGCACCCCACCAGCGCTGCCTGTGATATTTATTAGAGACCCCCTCACCCCACAGCGCGCCCGCCCCCACCCACGGCCCAGCCTTGCCCCTCCCGCCGCCGACGCCACAGCCTTTCCCTCTCTCACCGCCAACATCCCACCCGCCGTCGGAGGACGGAGCCAGCCGGTTTGGGGGATCGGAGGACGCCGCCGCGTCCGTAGATGACTCCCGGGGAGCCGGCGGCCAGCGAGACCTGCGCTTGGCCCAGCCTGTGGAGGGCACGGAGCCAGCCCCACGCCAGCCCCTCTCTCCATGCCTCCATCATCTGCTTCTCTCGCAAGGAAAGGGACATCGGCTGCCCGCGGATGTCCCCGCTCTGTCCCGTGTCCTTGTCCCCGCGCCCCCCGAGCCCCTCCAGGATGCGGCGTGTCCAGGCGAGGGAAGGGCATCGAGGGCAACGTCCATCGAGCCAGGAGCTGGCGGGGGCCGTGGGCCACGTGTGGGTCCCGTGGGGTCAGCCCCAGCCTGTCCCCAGGGCTGCGGGGGTGGGGGGGGCCTGCTCTGCTCCCCGGGACTGGGCTCCTCGTCCTGGCGCTCGCGGTGACGGCTGCCACCACCCGGGTACCGATGCCACAGGCTCCCGCGCGGCCGTTCCTCCGTCTCGGCTGCTGCCCCGGCATCGCTGGGCTCTACCCGTGGCCAGGTGCCAGCGTCCCTCTGGGGCGACGTGGGCGGCTGTGGCAGCGCGAGAAGGGAGCCGGGGGTCCCAGCCCCATGGGGATGGGGATGGGGTGGGAGCTCCTGTGGCTCCTGGCAGCAGCGGGCCCTACGTCCCCCTCCTGCCTCGGTTTCCCTGCGGCAGCAGCTTGGCAGAGCCATGTTTGGGGGGCCCCGGCTGCAGCGCCAGCTCCCCAAGGCGAGCGGGGCAGCCCCATTCACCCCGGGCACCGGGAGCCGCCGGGGGTCCGGTGTCGCACGGAGGGCATCCCCGTGACGCTGTGTCCGTACCGCGACTGCGTGCGGCCTTCCCCGCTCCCCCCACCCCGCGCCCCAGCCCTTCAGCGGGGATTTCACCACCAGCACCAGCGTTTCCTCCCCGCTGAGACCCGCTGGGGCAGGCGGGGAGGGCAGGGGGCCCGTGGGTGCTGAGCACTGCCCAAACCCCGAGCACTTCTCCCGCAGCAGCCGACACATCTCGCGGGGCTGGGGGCACGGTCCTGCCCTGCCCCGGCGCAGGGGCTGCCGCTGGTGGGGGGTCACATCTCCTGCCAGCACCGTCCCACGCACTCCGGGGCTCAGAGCCCCGTGTGCCAGCCCCAGGGGTCACTTTTGGCCCCTTGTGCCCCACGTCGGCCACGGCAGAGCAGCCAGGGGTGGGGCACAGCCCCCCGAGGCCTTCCCTACCCCCCAGCCCCCTCGTGTGAGCAGTGACCCCCCCCCATGCCACCCCACTTGCCCCCCACTTACCACCCAGGCTGCAGTTTTCCCCCCAGTGGAGTCTGCAGGGATAGGGGAGGGGGTGCACGGGCCGAGGTTGGGGGCTGTGGGGGGGTCACGGTGCTGCCGTGCCAGCCCTCCCGTGGGGACCCTGGCCCTGAGCCCCCGCCGGGCACCAAAAGCCTCTGGGAGGGGCAGAGCTGGGGAGGGGGGCCGGGACTGGCACTCCTGGGAGGGGGGCGGGGGGGGTTCTCTCCCACAGATGGGCATTGCTGGGCCTGCAGAGCGGGGGGCCGGGTGCTGCGGGCCATCTGCCCCATCTTTTCGGGGGGCTGGGTCCCCAGCGGGGACATGTGTCACCTCCTGCCACCCCCTTGCTGGGGCCAGCACCACTCACCCCACCCCAACCCCGGCTCCCACACCCCGGGCCGGGACCCCCTCCCGCCATCTGCACCCCCTGCCCCTCGTTGGCTTCGGACGCAGCGCTGGCCCCCGGCCCTATCCGGCTCCCGCGGCGGCGGGGAGCGGGATCAGGCCCCCGCGGGCCCGGGGTCGCGCAGCAGCAAATGGGGGAGCCCGGCCGCGCGCCCCAGCCCTGTCCCGGCCAGCCCCCCCTGCCCCCCGCCTGCCCCCGCTGAAGTGCACTTCCCGCGCTCCCGTGCTTTCCACCTGTGCCGAAGCCGTTTGAAGTTCTCCCCCTCCCCGCCCCTCCCCGTTGTTTGTAAGACCCCCAAACCCAGCAAATAAACTGTGTGAACAACCGGCCTGGCGCCTCCGCCCTCCGCGCGGGGACCGGGGTGGCACCCCAATGCCGGGCACCCGCGCTCGGCACCCCGGCGGGCGGGAAGGGGCCGGGAGGGGAGGATGGGGATGCTGGGGATGCTGGGGATGGGGATGCAGGAGATTGAGATGAGGATGATGGGAATGGGGGTGATGGGGATGAAGAGGATGAGGATGCTGGAGATGGGGATGCTGGGGATGGGGGGCATGGGGATGGGGATGGGGGAGATGGGGATGGGGGAGATGGGGATGCTGGAGATGGGGATGCTGGGGATGGGGATGGGGGAGATGGGGATGGGGGAGATGGGGATGATGGGGATGGGGATGATGGGGATGGGGATGGGGGAGATGGGGATGGGGGAGATGGGGATGCTGGAGATGGGGATGCTGGGGATGGGCCCCACTGCCCCTTCACTGCCAGGGCTGTGGCTCCTCTCGTCCCAGCCCAGAGACTTCCCACAGCCTGGACAGGTCTCTCCCAGCAGGATAAATCCCCTTGCTTCCTCCCTCCTGTGGCCAGCGGGGCCTGGCCACCGTGATGGCCAGCGGGGCACGGCGCTTTCACACCCCTGTGTGTCTCCAGCCCCGGACGCTGCCCCAGAGCCATCTGTCCCCAGACCGATGGTGACACCCGGTGAGGGTGCACCCCGCCACGGCAGGTCCTCCGTGCCACCCTGGAGCCTGGGGGCAGGTAAGGGCAGTGCCGTTGGGATGCCGTGCCAGCCCCCGGTGCTGGGGGCCATGCAGGAGGAAGAGGTGGGTGGGAACTGGGCTGCTGGGAGGAAAGGGACGCGGGTGTGATGCTGGCGGGCGTGTCCAGGTGTAGGGGACATAGCAGCTTGGTTTCCTGCTGTCCCAAGGTCCTGGGCCCCCCTCGGTCCCCTCTCTGCCCACTCCTGGGCTGGGGTGGGTCCCACTTCTGCCCAGGGCCGGGATGCCAGCGCTTCTTCCCGGGTTGGTGGGGCCGCGGCTGTGCCTGGTGCCAGCCCGGGGAGCCACGCAGACGCCCTGCCCTGGGCGTGGTGCCCTCCCTGGCTCCCTGGCCATCGCCCGTGGACTTTGTCTCAACCCTGCGGTAAAACAGGCTCCGCTCTCCCGCCCGGAAACGCAGAGCCACCTGGCAGCCACACCAAAGCCGCCGTCCCCAGGCCAGCCAGCGCCAGAGCCGGCAGCCCAGAGAGAGGGACCGGGGGCACCGCAGGGCCGGGCAGGGGTAAGTGAGACCTCCCGGGCACCATCCCGGACACCATCGCCCCGCCTGGGCCGACGCAGGCAGCAGCGGGGCCGGGAGCGGCTTTTCAGAGGAGCGGGCTCCAGTGGGGAGCAGAGTTGTTGTGGCGGGGCAGAGGGGATGAGGACAGGGACCCCCTGCCCCAGATGCAGGCGCTGCGAAGGGCCGAGCATCCTGGCACGGCATCTTCCGCTCAGCTGCGATGCCCGCTCTGCCAGGGCCCGGCAGCCATGGCTGCCACCATCGAGGGCGTCGCGGTCGCCACGCCGCGGTCCTGCCCGTGGCCGGGTGGGTACAGGGTGAGAGATTTCCCATCTGTGGTCTTGTCCCAGCCAGGACGGGGGCTGCTTTCGTCCCCAGGGAAGGAGGGGCCGCTGCGAGGGGCTGGCAAGGAGCGGGGCCCTCGAGTGGGCACCCACGGCAGAGCCAGGGCCGCCCCGGCAGCGAGGGCACCCGCCCCGGCCCCGCCTGCGCAAACACCATGTTATCGGGCAGCCGTGCCGGGAGAGGCCCCGCGATGCAAACAAGGGAGCGCGGGCTCGCGGCGCGGCTGCGCCTGGCCTGTTCTCAGGCTCCCCGCGCGCTCCCCGGCGGGCACCGCTGCGTCGCCGGGCCGAGGGTCCTGCCCCGCCCTGGCACATCGACGCCCTGCCATGCTGGTGCACCGGTGCATCGCCGCGTTAGCACGCCAGCCCATGGCTGCCTCAGCGCGTCGGTGAGCGCGCCGCGGGCTGCAGGCCAAGGTCAGCCCTCCCGGCGTGGGAGCCAGCTGCGGCCGGGGTGATGGTGACGCGGAGGGGTCGGGAACCCGGCATTGAACCCCGGCCAACGCCGAGCCCGGCGCAGTTCTTGGAAATCCTCGCGGGCTCGGGCTGAGCTTATCAGGGCCCCGCAGCCCCGCCGGCCCCACGGCCCCCGCGCCCCACAGCCGCCCGCCCCAGCCACTCCCCGGCAGACGCGGCTCAGCTGGGCGCCCTGCGCGGCCTCCCCGGGGCATGGGGACCCCCGCCCCGACGGCTCCCCGGCCAGTAAGTGCAGCACATTCAGGGTGGGGGCGCGGGCAGTGCCAGGGGGCTCGCAGCGGCCGTTTCCGCTCGGCCTCCGAGGGACCGATCCGTGCGTGGGGTCCGGCCGTGGCAAGGGAGGTGCGTGGGCACGCCGCCTCTATCTGTGGCGGGCAGGCAGAGGCCGGCGCGCTCGCGTATGCCTCGCACGTCGGCAGGGCTGGGGCCCACAGGGCTGTTCGCATGGGGGGAGGTGAGCACGCTGCAAGTCGGTGGCCTGCTGCGGGACCCCTGGGGTAGGGGGGACCCTGGAAAACTCCCTGTCTTTTTTTGGCGGGGGGTCCCAGGCCAGGCTGGCGGGTGTGGCAATGCCGCCTGCTCTGCCCAGCGTGGTGCTCAGCTGGGCTGGGGGCAGCCTGATATCGGGGGGGACAAGCCCAGGACCCTTGCGCCCCCACGCTCCTGCAGCGCCGGGCAGCCAGGGCCGAGCCGAGGTGGTTGGATTTGTTTCGGGTGCCGCTTTGGGAGGGGCTGTGCCGCTCGGAGTGGCGTGGCCGGGAGCCCCAATAACAACCCCGCCGGTTCCCCGCTCCCCACACCCCTCCTGCGCCCGCGCCCGCCGGCGAGGATCCCCTCCCGCAGCGACCTCCGACCCCTGCGGGCGCGATAAGAGGCGTGGGCAGTGCTTGCTGTCTGCTCAGGGGCTGCGAAGGAGCAACGGGGAATGACGGGAAGCAGTTCCGGGAATTCATCCGAGCGCAGCGCGTCGTTCCCGTAGATCCCAGCCCCCTGAACCGCCCAGGCTGTGCATGGGGCCAGGGGCATCACCCTGAAGAGAGCCAGGTGCTCCGGCCCCAGGAAAGGTTTAAATGGCTCCTCAGCCTCCCGGGAGGAAGGGCAGGGCCTTCCTGGGAGGTGAGCAGAGGGAGCTCCGTCACCGCCATCGGGATGGCAGCACGGCTGAGGCCTGAGTCGGACCCCCCGTCCAGGGCAGCCTCAGGCCGAGCCGCGCTAACCAGTGCCGCAGCTCCCGGCCTCCGCTCATGACCATGGCCTTGCTCCCGGCTTCCCCGCCTGCTCCCAGGAGGCTGCGTGAGCCGGAGCGGGTTGGGGCCGGAGCAATGATGACGGGGTTGTGGCTACGTCTCGGCAAACAGAGCGCGAGGATGTGCCGTGGGCACGCCCAGCTCGCCCAGGACATACGTGTGTCTCGCTGGCGCCAGGGCCGGGCCAGGGATGGCACTTACAACGCTGCTGCCCCACGGGGACCCACCCGTGCCCCCCCTCGGCACCCGCCGTCCCACCCAGCTCCGGCCCAGTTAGCGCAGGGCATCAACCCCGAGCCCGGGGCAGTTCCCCCCTGCTTTGCGTGACGCGGGGGTCAAAGTCCCCTCCTTTTTATGAGCCACAAAACCGTTTTTATGACCCGTGCTGTTTCAATAGCCCGGCTATTTGGAGCTGCCTTCCCGCCAACCTGCACGGAGAAATTCCAGGCAGAGGCGCACCCGGTGCCACCGCCGCCTCTCCGTGCCGCGAGCAGATGCTCCCGGAGTCACCAGTGGTCCCTCCCTGCCTGGCGTGCGCGGTGAGGCACGAAGGCGGCCGCGTGGGAGCCGGCAAGAGGGGCCACGGCATCGCCCAGCGCCCCGCGGTCTCACAGTGCGGCTGCCGTCCTGGTGGTGCGGGCGATGCTGGTTTGTGCCAGCGGGGTCTGTCCCCCCTCACGCCCCCGACCTCGGCTCCTTCTGCCGCTCTTAATGGCCGCTCTCCCTCCCGCTTGCAGGGCCAGCCAGGTCCTGCCCCTCGTCCGCAGGCGAGCGACCTCAAAGCTGAGCAGCGTCCCCGGTCCCGGGCGAGGTCGGCAGAGGATTGAAGGAGGAGATGGACAGGGTCACCAGGCACCTGGTCTTCCAGTTCCCGCAGGCCTCGCACAAGCACGACCACAGCGATGCTCACCAAGCCGGCCCGTTCGCAGAGCAGAGGGCCGACAGCGATGATGACGTGTTTGGCTCCGCTCAACGCGGCAGCCAGCGGGTGGAAAATGGCTACGGCTGGAAAATCAGGTCGAAGTCACCCTCACATGTCCTGGACGGTGGAAAAGACGTCTGGACCCCGTCCCCGGACAGGGAGTCTAAGCTGGAGGTGGTGAGGTCGGGAAGCTTGTATGACCTCAGGTTTTACCGAGGCGAGAGGAAGCCCTCGAAGCTTTACGATGAGGACGAGCAAGAGCAGTGCAGGGTCCCTCCGCCGAACATCTCACCCGAGAAAGCCAGGGAGCTCGAGGACGAGAGGAGAGAGATCATCCGCAGCCAGGTGATGAGGAAGAGCTCCACCATGGCCGAGAAGTGGAGCTCGCTGGACGAGCTGAGCTCTATCAACGCCGGCATGGGCAGCCAGGGTGAAGGCCGCTCTACCGCCAGCTTCTCCGTTTGCTTTGACAAGCCTTCCTCGGGGAGGGCAGCGACGCCCGTTGACCCCGAAAACATTGACACGGAGCAGATCAACTTCGCCGCCGCTCGGCAGCAGTTCCTGATGCTGGAAAAGACCAACCCGGGCTCTTTCTTCAGCCCAGGGCAACAGGCCGCGTCTCCGAAGCCAGAGCCGATGACAAAAGTCTCTAGGCAAGAGTGGCATAGTCCCGAGACAGCCACCAAGGCTGCGAGAGGTTACAGTAGCGCTGGTGCATCCGGCCAGAGCAGGACAGACAAGACCGTTTACCAGGTTTATGGAGCGTCCGACAAGACACCTGCGAAGGAGGAGGTTTACGCTCCCAGGATGGCCGATATCGAAAGATCACATCCCAGCGGGAAAACGTCCAGCTTGACTAAAGCGTCTTCCAGAGAGGACCTGGACTCCGGCTTGGGCGAGATGTATAACGAAGGCAACGCGGGCTACATCAGCGATGGAAGCGCCTCCAACGAGCCCTTCAACAGCCTTGCGGATCTGAGGGCCAGCAGCAACGGCCTGGACAAGGAGGCGAAGATCAGCACCGAGACGCCCATCGAGCGGGAGATCCGCATGGCCATGGAGAGGGAGGAGAACCTCTGGAAGGAGAGGGGGATCCAGCGGCTGACCTCCAGCAGCGAGCTGGTGGAGATCCAGACCAAGCGTCTCCTCTCCATGCACTCCTCTCCCGGCCCAGGCAGGAAAGGGAAGGACAAAGGCCGCGCTTCCCTCTACGTCCAGAGGGAAATCGAGCAGGAAACCAAGCGTGAGGAAGATCTGAAGAAGCAAGGGAGGCTGCTGGGGACGTATGACCGGGGGACGCAGCAGGAGCTGGATGAGCGCAGGAGGGTGTTCGAGCAGGAGGAAGCCCCTGCGCAGAAGCCCACCCCCACGAGGAAGGCAGACGAGGGGAGGAGCTGGGTCAATGAGTTTGTGGTGGAGCAGCCCACGAGCCACAGCCCCCACCCCACGGAAGACACCAGGGGCGGGAGAAGCCTTCCCAGCTACGCAGCGAGCGTTGCGCACTTCCAGGCGTCCCGGCCACGCTTCGCCGCCAGCGAGAAGAACCTGGTGTCCCAGCGCATTTCCGCCGGCACCAACAAATGGGGGAGCGAGGATTCCCAGGGAGGAAGGCTTCCCAGCTCCACCCCGAGCCCCGCCGGCGCGGCTGTCCTGCCCAGAGAGTACTTCTCCTTCTCCTTCTGGAAGCCCAAGTTCTCCTTCGTGGACGAGATGGGGACGCAGAAGCCGCTCCGGCGGGAGGACGGCCGGGAGGAGCAGTACAAGGTGCGGACCTGGAAGGCCCAGACGTCGGCGCTGATCGAGGAGGAGATCCGGAGTGACCTGCAGAGGGAAGAGGAGCTGCAGGAGCAGCGGCGGCGGCGGCTGATAGACGGCTACTCCCTGGTCGGCAGCGACGGCATTCCCCAGGAGGGCTCCCGCTCACGGCACAGCTCCGGTAAGGGGAGAGGAGCGGCGGGCTGGGACGGGGCAGGGGTCAAACGCTGGGACATCGCTCCGGGCTTCCCGTTCCTCACGGCTCTGAGCCTCAGCAGGAGCTGCCAGAGTGGGTCCCAAGGGACCATCCCGTGCCGGCAGGCGGGTGCCTCTCCAGAGCACGGGAAGCCGCGAGGCAGCAAACCCTGACGGTGTCCGCACTCGTGGGCGGCAGCCAGAGGTGACCTGGGCTCGCCGTGAAAAGCGGCCGCGGCAGGGCCCACGGGGGACGGGGTTATGGGTGGACAGCATCAGGTCCTGGCCTGGGAGAGCCTGGCCGTGGGCAAGGGGCCCAAGCTCCTCCCTGAGGTGCCCGTAAGGACCCTGTGTGCTGGTAGTAAGTTGTCCCGGGAGAAATAATTCTCCTCGGTCAGGGATCAGCAAGCAGGAGTGCTGGATGTGAAGTCCCGGGAGCCAGCTTTTGGTTCCAGAGCTGCTCAGATTTTGACAATTTTGTGTCAGGTCACCGCAGAAAACGGTGCTGGAAGGGCCCAGAAGCACCCAGCTCACGCGTTTCCCTCCCCTTGCTCCCGACAATCCCCGGCTGGCACCCACGGGGTCCCAGCCGTGACCCAACCCACCGGACCTGCCGAGGAGGCCGCTCTGGGGAAGGAACCTCGCTCTCCTGCGGGCACCCCGGGCCCCCCAGCCTGGTCCTCGCCCCCCTCACCCCCCGACGTCTCTTTCTCTCGAAGCCGCCTCAGGTGCCAGCGGCAGCTACTCGGTGTCCGGTTCTCCCGTCTCCACTCCGGCCTCGCACCAGGCGGGGGTCCTGGGGCTGATGGCGTCCTTCACCCCGCTGAGAGTGGTCGGTCCCTCCCAGGGCAGCACGGAGACCCTCGCCCCCGACTCGGCTCGTTCCAGCCCCTTCGAGGAGCGGAGGAGGAGGGTGAAGGAGGAAGGAAAGGTGAAGGCACGGGGGGGATGCACTCAGGGGGCTGGGGTCCGGGAGGAGGCTGGTGGCCCCGGGGCCGGCAGCGTTCGTGGGCTGGCTCCCACCCGGAGCTGGAGGTCCAGCCGCTTGGCTCAGCAGTGGTGGCACCCGCAAGGGGCCCCCCCGGGGCAGTGCCCCACTGCTTGGTGCAGGGCGGGATGGCAGGGGAGCGGCAGCTCCCTCCCGGGGAGGGGGGTCCTGGCCCAAACCGGCCCCTGGATCCCGGGAGGGCGCAGGGGCAGGACTGCAGGCGCCGTCTCACCTGACCCCCTGTGCCCCAAATCCGGCTGCCTCGGGATATTTCCCGGCGAGGCTGCTCTATCTGAAACTTCTTTTTCCCACCTTTCCACAGTACGCAGGCATCGAACCCGTTGACAAGATCAACACAGAGGTAAAGCCCTTCCCACGCGCGGGGGCTCCGCTCGCGCTGCCCTGACCCCGCTCCCTGCTCCGGGAGGCCGGCGGGACGGACGGGGGTCACGGGCGCCGCGCGGGTGGGCATGGCGTGGGACGGGACCCGCGGGGGAGGCTTCTGCCTGGGAGGGCAAGTTGTGCAAAAAAAAAAAAGATGGTTTATAAAAATAAAAAAATGAAAACGGGCCGCGCCTTCTGCTTTCCGCAGGTGGTGGAGAGCACCAGGGTGACGCGTCACAAGAGCGCCATGGCCCAGCGCTGGGAGGCCGGGCAGTACGTCCGGGACGAGGACTGAGGAGCGCGAGGGGCCGGGACCACCGGCCTCGGCCGCGCGCTCGCCCTGCTTGGGGCCAGCCGAGGCGCGCCCGCAACGCCCGATCGGTTCCGCTCCCGCTGATCGCCCCAATCAGAGACTCGTAGGCTGCGGAGCGCGGCCGTTTTTAATAGAGCAGATGATCCTCCCAGTGCGTGCGATGTGCTCATTCCTTCCCCCTTCCCGTTGAGGTGAGGTAATCCTTTTTTTTTTTTTTTTTTTTTCCCCCTGAAGAAGGGAAAAAAATCGGATCGCTTTCTTTGGATCACTTCCGCACGGAGCCGGCTAGATGGAATCGTTCGGTGATTTCACTTCTCGCTGGAAGCCGTGTCGCCGGCTGACGGAAAAAAAAAAAAAAGCTCTTTTATTTCAGAGGGGGTTTGGGTTTCGGGGCGCGGGGGCCGCAGGCGGGTGCGCGGCTCTGGATCAGCGCCGGCCCCGCACCGGGAAAGGGGCTCGCGCTGCGCGCGGCCGACGGGCGCTGCGTGCGGTGCCGCCCCCCGCGCCTCGCGGGGCCGCGCCGGGGCTGCTGCGGGACCCCGAGGGTGCGGGGTGCGGGGGGGGGGGGGGAAGGTGGGGCGGACCCGCCCCTGCGCTTCCCGGCCGCTGCCGCTAGGGGGCGCCCTGCGAGCGCGTGGGCCGCGCCAGCCCCGCACCCACGGGTGGGGGGGGGGGGGTGAAGGTGGGGGGGGGGCCGCGGGTGGAGGGGGGACCCGGGGGGGGGATTGGGGGGCAGGCCCCGCAGCCGCGCGTTTTCCCGCGGCGGGTGATTTCCCCAAGAGGGGAAACGGGGTTTGCAGCGCAGCTCAGGGGCGTCCCGGGACGGCCGCCCAAATCTGGGGTAACGCTGTGTCCCCGCACGTCCTCGGCTGATCGTCCCCTCCGTGAGCGGCAGCGAAACCCCCGACACAGTCTCGTTCAGCGTGAAGCCGCTGAGAGGCCCAAACGGCACCAAGACCCCAAAGGTCTGGGACGGCACCCCAGACACCCCGTGCGTAACGGGACAAGCGGCACCCGGCCGAGCGCCGTGCAGCCTGGACGCGTGCGGGGGTCTCGCTGCGGGAGGCCTGCGTCCCGAAGCAGGCCCGGGCGGCCGTACGCCCATCTCCAGCGCGCTCAGCGCTGCCGAATTCTGTCCTTCGAGGCCTCGGCCCCGCGCGCAGCTCAGCCCCGTAACCCCAGCCCGCGCGCGTGGGCGCAGCCGGGGCTGGTGGGGTCCCTGAGCTGGTTTTGCTGGACGAGCTGCTGTTTCGGGGAGGTTTGCTTTCTATCACCGGTCCCAGCGCGGCACGGGGCAGCCGTTTGCCTGTCCCCTCATTCGCTCCGTTCGTTCCTGCACCACCCACAGAACCAGGAGCTGCCCGTGTGCTTGCAGCCGGGTTAAGCGAAGGCTGCTGGCTGATTGTGCCACCTCATTTCTCCGGCAGCAGCCTTTCACTGACGAGCGCTGGGGTGTGGACTAAGTAGATCAGCACAGAGGAAAGAAAAGCCTGCTCTGGGGTTTATCCCCAGAGAGGGTGAGCGAGGCTCAGCCCAGCAGGAAGGACCGGTGCTTGGGCACGGAGCTGCGTGTGCGGCTGTGCTTGGCCGGGACGCCGATGCGCTGCAGGATCCCTCAGCCATCACGGCGTCTGCGTTGGACAGCACAAGGAGAGCTGGAAGATGCCCTCCAAGCATTTAATTAAGTGAGTTTGTCTTTTTTTTTTTTTAATGGGTTTTTAAACTCCTTCAGTTATTTGGTGATGTTAAACGTTGCTTAACGGGTCTGATTCTGGCAAAGGGTTTGGCCACAAAGACCTTGTTAAAAAACCACAACTGTGGGCTCTGTGG
The DNA here is from genome assembly GCF_036417535.1 of Chlamydotis macqueenii. Taxonomy (NCBI): domain Eukaryota; kingdom Metazoa; phylum Chordata; class Aves; order Otidiformes; family Otididae; genus Chlamydotis; species Chlamydotis macqueenii. The sequence goes on along the minus strand of NC_141581.1, from coordinate 3,938,189 downwards.
GATTTCTAACGGCCCAAACCCCCCTCGGGGTCAGCTCAACGCAGAATACCAACGGGATCAGAGCAGGAGAAACCTCCGCACGAGAAGTGAACGCGCTGGCGTTTCAGGAAACCGTCACCTGCTGGTTTGGGGTTACTGGCTTCGCCTCTGCAAGAAGGGACAGAGCGGACAAACAGGGCGGAGGGAAACACTCTTTTATTAGGTTACGTCAACAATTCAACCCCACAACTCGGCTGGACCGTAAGACAGGGAAAACACCATAAAACCATTCCACGCTGCCAGCCATTTCAAACAGCTTTTTGAAACACAGTCACAACTTCTTAAATCTACAAATCTGAGAAAAATGACATAAGCCTTGTTGAGAGCATTCCATGAGATACGGATCAGCAGCTGGCAAACGTGGCACTCCACCACTCTCCTTCCACCCCAGAACTAACTGGTGTTACTTGTCTTTTTACCACAGGCCTAGACTGGAAACGCTGGTGACAAGCGTCAGCTGCCTAAATCTGAGCGCAGCTTAAACACCTCGCCAAGTTACTCAGCTGGCGAGGCCTCTCCACGTGAACAGCAGCTATTTTATAACGCTATTAGTGACACGGCCGAATATTAACTTGTTTTACAAACACGAAACGGAAGATTCTCTTACCGAACCATCAATTCCATTAACAGAAAGAACAACAGACGTTTTTCACTTAACCTGAAAGCTGAGGTAATGCCAATGCGTAGGTGAAACAGAACAGGAGGAGTTCTCCTCAACTAAACATTGCCTCTGAAACGCGCTCCTCTCAAGGAGTGGCACAGCAGGAACTAAACGGTACCTTTAATTCTTGGACTTCTTTACAGGACCTTTGACTTGCTGGATAATCATTTTCAAGATCTTTTCCATTTTGGCTTTTGTCAGTGCCTTCCTGCAGTACCATATTTGATCCCACATGGAGCAGAGAGGCTTGGGAGCTAGGTAAAGTGGATCGTAGTCATCGAGCATATCCAGTGGCCTCCTCCTGGCATACTCCTTATAATCCGTGACGGGACAGTTATCTGGACTGTCAGGCTTGGCGAAGAGATGCGGACGCGATTCCCCTGTGTTTACCTCCGCGTTCAGATCGCCCTTCCACTCCAAGTACTCCAGGTTTCCCTCGCTCTTTTTCAGCACGAGCTGTCCCCAGTACAGACTTTGGCTCTGACTGTGCGTGCTTGCCCCAAAGCCCCTGATGATATTTATCAACATGAGGTACAAAAAGCCCTGAGGGTGCATCTTACTTAAAAGTCCCTTCTTACGAAGACCTTCCACTTCTTCATCTGTCAGGTTCTCCAACATACTCCACTCAGCTTCCCTCTCTTTTTGAAGTAGGTGCTGCTGCTTTAGTTTCAAGGCTTCCTGAGACTTTCTGAACTCCAACGCTTTAACCACGCTGTACTCGTAGTTGTGATCCCTGAGGTATCTCGCTATGCTGCTCTGAAAGAAGTGCAAAGAACTGGCAGAAAAATCGGTGCCGTCCTGTCTCTTTGCAGAACTGTAGAAGGAGGCCAGGTAGTTATCGAGGTCTTTGGGTGGCAGGCGGTAGATGTTGCGCGTTTCAAAAGGGCAATGTGAAACTAGCCAGTCTTTGAAAATTTTTATATTGTTGTTACGGTTTCTCTTTTTCTCCCACTTCTTCAACTCATCTAAAAGATAAGACACAGCTTTGTGGGCAGCAAGAACTTACAAGGAGATGCAGAAAAAAATTCACTTTCCTTCTAAAAGTAATTCAGAGACTATGGGACTCTCACAAACCCCTTCCTTTAAAGCTTTGGTTTGGATCTGCGTCCTCCAGGAGACGCAGCAGCACCCGACAGCACCAGCCCAGAGAGCGAAAGGATTGCCTCCTTCCTTGTTCCCTCTCCCTTGGCTGGGGAATCCGTGTGCTACCGTGTAGGTAAATTTAAGATATTTTTGCACATTAACCAAAAGTTATGGGTAGATAGTGAAGGAGAACAAGTATATGTGTGTGTGCATCTATAGATAATTTTTTTTTTTTTAAATAAAAAAAGGATTGCCAGGATTCCAGTTGAGTTCTCTCCCAAGTTGCTATGGCAATACCACCTCTACCTAGTTCGATGTAGCATGAGAAATTCATTCTCTGGATTGCTGAAATGCTCCATCTGCTCGCCTGCGACTTCTCCAGGGCTGAAGAGGGGTAGGCTGAAAAGGATTCTACAGCCAGTATCTAGACTCTCCCCTTCTTGCGCTGGATTATTTTATACATGCTTAGCTGTTATCTTAAAATGCTGTGGCTAGACTGAGGTGGATTCTACTGATCCCTGTGCTGCTGTTCTGGGTTTTCTGCTCCTTTTGTTACTGCTCTATGTGAAGAGATGAAGGGCTTGTAAATCAATACATGCAGAGGCCTCGCTTCAGCTGTAAGCCATTTATCTTGGCGAAAACGGCTACTACACAGACATTCCCAGATGAATTCCCAGTCCCTTCTGCTGATGTGTTGTCAATTACAAAAATAGTCAAATAATGTTCACAAAAAAAACCAACTGTGCCAGTTGTGACCCAGCCGCGGTCAGCGGGGAAGCGTCCTGCGTGGCCACGGGGCAGCGTGGTGGCAGCTCTGCCAGGCTGGGCGCCCGGCACGCCACGGACGAGGCCACAGAGCTGGGCTGTGACTGTGGGAAGAGAACAGGTTTCGGGGAATATGAAACGGGATTCTCATACCGAGTGCGTGGAAGTGAGAGGCGCGCTGTTGGGAGCTGCTTCACAGTTCGATGGAGCCGAGGCATTAAGCCAGTGCCTGGGAGAGAGACGCTCTTTGAATTACATTTTTGAAGTGTGCCTCAATGTTTACACCTAGATACCAGCAAACAAAACCATAAAACTGACTGGCCAGCAGTTTACTTGGGGTTAATGTGAAACAGCACCTGCAGGCACTCAAATCATTATAGACGCAAATTTTGTGGCTTTACTAGAACATCTTTAAAATCCTGGACATTTGCATTTTATTTGAGGGGCTTAATCTTTAAATAATATATACGTACCTGGCATTAAGGCTCCAGTGTACTATGTACACCTATCCTAAAATATGATCATTTATTAAATTAATTAAACTGATTTCACGGATGGCTTCCCCCCTACTTGCAAAAGACTAGCAGAATTTTGATAAAGTCCACACACTGTAAGTCAGCTGCTCCTACCTTGTGGACAGTGTGGATGAAAATGTAGGTTCTTAAAAGTACTAGAGCAACTTGTTTAGCTCATGGAATTTAACAAGCAGGATTGAAAATCTGCTCCCATTGCAGCCTCTGGGATTTTTCCCATTGACTTTGGTGGAGCCAGAGTTTTGGCCACAATTTCTCTGTTTCACTGCTTTAAAAGTCACTTCCTCTTGTTTTCTGTTCTCCGGACCGGAGTTCCCATCTCGGGCTCCAGTTTCTCACAGGGACTCTCTCTCATGTACAGCCAACGTTCTATGTGGTGATACCCAGTGAAATGAAAGACTGGAGTATTCAAACTGGGCCACAGCCAAATTTGGGTACCTCAGTGAACGGTGTTACCTACGGAAGCGCTGATTGCTCAAGGCAGGAACCTTTTTAGTCCCTTTTAGTAGAAATAGAGCGCCCCAAATCTGAGGCATTTAGTTCAATGCTAAAATAGTTGGCAGCTGTATGAACTCACCCCCCTTTAGTATTTTGGGATAGCGATTAACGGAATGCACCCACAAACCCTTCCAGGAATAAAACTTGAGACTCTTACTTTTGTTTGAAGCTGGATGGTCTGCATTCTTGCTCTCTGGACTCAGTGAGGCTGAAAGGTGAGGTGCATGCCCAGATCCTGACGGCTCACTCTCCTCAACAGGGTTTTCAGTAACATTCTCACTTAAGCCTGTTGCCGGTGTGCCACACTCAGGAGGGCTCAGCTGGAATTGCTGCTGGACGTCTACAGTGGCTTCAAACTCAAAGAATGTCAGAGAGGCAGGTGACTCAAGTTGAGCCTTTGCTTCAATGTTGGAAACAGGAACAGATTTTAAATGTTCTTTCAGTACTGCTGTCCCAGAGGAACTTCTTGCTCTAGAAGTTTCAGTTACAGACCCCGCAGCATTAAGGGGACGTAACCTCAAGAAGCTGCTCTCCGAGCCCTCTTGATTGCTGACAGGGGACTTTACAACGCAAGCAAGAGTTAGAGGTGGCTTTCCTGCGGGGGCAAAGCCAGATGTTTGGGTGGCTGTCATCTTGTTAAATGCCATCTTCTGACTGTGATGCATTTGCAAATCCACCTCAGCAGCCACCCCTTTCACTGGTGGTTTTGAGAGAGTATTCTGGTTGATCATGTCTCCTTGGTCATCTTCATCTGATATATGCTGTTCTTCATCAGAGATGATTTGTAGATCTTCGTTGCTCTCTAGTTTCACCTGTCTGTCAGTTTGGACTTCACCACCAGATATTGACAAATGCTGCTCTGCTGCAAAGCATGACCTTGTGGATTTGCTATTTTTTCGATTTTCTCTGGGTAATGGTTCATTATGCGTTATGTAGACTGTGTTGTCTTTCTGCTGAGTGACCCCTGGAGATCTGCTACGTGCCCCTGTGCTAACAGCATCTGCTTTAGCCTTCTCAAAAGACGGGGTCATCCTCAACCTCTTGCCATCTAAACTAGCTCCCCTTGATGAAGCCTCAGAAGATACCAACCTCTTTCTCTTTTCTACAGCCTCACTCTCTTCTCTGCTTCGCAGGTATAATCTTCCATGCTGCCAGTGGTACGCGTGTCCAACCCCACATATCCACAGAACAGAACTGTCCATGCTGCAATGACCCGTGTTCTGCACGATCTCCAAGGCTGGGATTTGATTGCATATGGTCCCATGAGCATGTGCCCAGGTCACGAGATTGGAGAGATCCACGTGAAGGGAACTGGCATCACTGCACCTTCCGTCACCGACCCTCTCGTTCTGTAAAAACGTGTTGGAGATAACTTAAGTGAGAGAGGACGTGCATCAAATAGCAGTCCTGAGGAACTTGCTTAAGTGTAATGCTCTGTTTGCAAGTCTGGGTCCTGTGATCCCAGCAAGCTTGTACCCATGGCCAATTCTGTACTCACTTACGGAAGGGAACAAGGGAAAGTGTCAGGAGTCAGCATCTCTGTCTCCCACCTCCCCACGGCCACCAGGGCTCATACTTCTTTCAGCTGTCAAAATGGCAGCACTACTTGCATCAAAGGGCAACTGGATATACGAAGAAGTTGTCTGTGGGATGCTTTTCAGAAACTTGCATCCACATATCTAAAACTTGCTTTTAAAAAATCTACACTTTTTAATGCTATAATTGATTCTGTTAGAAACAACTGTCTATGGTATCACTTATGCTACAAAAGAATACTCACCATACTGCTGTTTTCTGTTTCGCTGAGCCTTCTCTCAGGTGATCAGTAAGTGACTGTTTGGATATTCTTTCTCTCTCAGAATCTAAAAAAATCATCATACATATGTGTGTGACTATATGTGTGTGTATATATATATATATAAAAATCTGGCTAGCAGATGCAACTCAATTTTTCAATGCTCAGTCCAAAATAAACGCTACTGCAGAACACGTGCCCTCATTAAGGTGAGCTCCCATTGAGCTCGAATGAACTATATATAGAAAGCTTGACTTGTGTAAAAATTTGCAGGATTAGCTCCTACAGCGTAGCGGAGTTGAAACAAAATATAGAGTTTTAAAAACCAGGCTCTGCGAGATGTTCCTTTCAGCCCTGGCACTCTGAACACAGGCTGTGGTTAGCAATCTTTACTTCTCCAAATAGAGCGAACTGCAGAAACAGAAGTACCAGAAATAGTGATGCTAGTTCAGATTCTGACATTATCTGACTTTTCAAATAGTAAATAGAAGAGGAAGTTTCCTAACTAAAGAATTATTTGCATATGTAACTCATATTTAGCAGAGACGAAATCTGAAGTTCTCCCCTCTGTTTTGGAAGTCATCGCCATTTCTGTGTAACAGGTTAGAGAGGAACAATCGGTCACATAACTTACCGTCAACATACGGACTGCAAGAGAGCCAAGAAGCCTGACGATGCTGTGTGACTGATAGAGCATGCATTTACAGACCATAATGGCAGCCTTTGCTCCAGGCAGCTTAGTCTATATTATTAATTAAAAGCTTTGCATTTAGTGGTGGTAAAAGATGCCAGACTGAAAACACTGGACGCAGGAATCTCGTCTAAACTGGTTCCTTGAGCAGCCCTGGCCTCAATGTGACACAGCTTCCCGCTGGGAACAGGCCCTCGTTGGCTCCGGAGGGGAGCACGCACGTGCAGACAGCCCAGCGCACTGCGAGCGCACGTCCTCGCCGGGTGCGTGAGCTCGACCCTGCGCGTCTCCTGCTCTGCATGCTCCTGTTCTCCCAGCGAGCTGTGGAAGACGGGAGAAGCCCATCCCGGCTGACAGATGTAGGGCTGCTCTGTGGTCTGTGAACGCGGTGTTTGTCCGCAGGGATTTATTCCACGAGTACGCCAGTTAAACTGAGGGAACGCCTGCCACACGCAGGCAGGAAACTGCCGTCCTGCAGAAGCCCCGTTGTGCGCCAGCATCCGAGGCAGAGGCTACGCCGGGTGCCGTCAGTGCCCTGCCTCCACCGGCCGTGCGCACCAGCTCCGCGCCAGGCGGCAAGGCAAGGAGGGACCTGGGTGAGGCTGAGGAGGAAGGGATATAAGAATGCGACCGGCCAAGCTGCCCGGGGGTGGCCGCCAGCCCCACGTGCAGGGTGAAGCGTGGTGGCAGCTGCGGGGCTTGGCCAGCAGTGATGTGAGGAGAGGATGTGGAAACATGCGGTGCAAGGCCCTTATGCTCTCCAGGATGGGCTCACCCGGGTTCCCCTGAGGCCACCCGCCCTAATCCAAACCCCCTCACTCCCAGCAGGGCTGGTCTGAGGGGGCCAGGCACCCAGATGAGCCTGGCTGGCTGCGGGTGGGGGCAGCTGCCTTCCCCCTTCCCATCGTACCCTCATCCTCACCATCCAGTAGCAGGGGCTTCCAGAGCAGGCTTGAGATCATCCAAACCCAAACAAAACCCAAAGATTGCGAAACTGCCTCTTGGCCAAGCTCCTGCAGTGAGGAGGAGCCCTCTGGAAGTGTGTTTACCTGTGCCCTGCTCTCTCAGATCCCAACTTGCAGAAGCTGAGGGGCAGCAGAGGAAGAGGCTGCTGCGCTCCAAGGCTGCAGCTGGCTGGGCAGTTACTCACACGCTGAATTTGAATTGAATGCTTTGATCCCCTGATGGCAAAGCTCAATGTGCTTTGCTGGATGCAAAGCCTAAGTGAGTAAGCATGAAAAAAAAAAATCTTCAGGCAAATGTTTAATCGTTCCAAGCAGGAAGAGGGGAAGAAAAAAGTCGTGGAAGTGATGTGGGCTTCCACGCTGGCCAGTGAGGGAGCCTGTCTGCTGCCTGAGCGAGGCAGGGGTAATGACTACAATGAAAACACCCACAGAACAATTAACGAGTGTTTGGGAGTTAGGCAGAGCAACACCGGAAGAGGGAAGGAAACAAACAAAAGCAAAGCATACAAGAAGAGCCCTCTCTAACCTCAGGAGACAGCTCAGGGAACTGAATGTCCCTTCAAAGAGAAAAGCCCAGGACAAGTCTCTCACAGCGCGTCAGTTGTACTTCCCAATGGAGAATGAAGAGCGGGCACCGGAGCTGCTCCCATTTGGGGGTGAAACCTCGTGGCAGCACAGCTCCAGGAGGCCCTTCTGCACTTCGCTAGTATCAATCCATCTGTTCCTTCGTGGGGCTTTCTAACGATAGTACGGATCATTTTAGTGTGGAATGCTTTGCTGTTTGCATATGCTAGCTCCTGAAACATGCAGAGCTAGGATTTTCAAAGAATTTTCTAACTGAAAGCTGCTGCTTGCTTTAAGCAAATAACAGACAAAAAAAACTAAAAACGTTTTAAAGCAGCAAATGCATTCTGAGCTTTTGACCCCTGTTAATCTAGGCGTTGTACAGGATCTACTGTCACAGTGATCTCACTCGCAATGAGTCACAGAAAACAGGTTGGAAGTCACCTCAAACGGCCGTTTCAGCTGTCCCCATTCCTCCTAGAAAAATGAGCTCTGTCCAAACTTCTCCTGAGAGGTGTTCCTCTAACCTGTCTTCAAAGCTTCCAAGGACAGGGAATTCATAGCCTGTTCCTGGGCCTCGCTGTGCCTCAGAAAGCTGAATGTAAACTTACGGGAGAACTGTTTTTCCACCTTCTGAAGTCAAAGAGAGTTTTATCTTCACGTTTAACCCGTGTGATTCCTCCCTAAAGGGCTGAGCTGCTTGGACAAACGACAAGGCGTTTCCACACCAATAATTTGGTGCTTACAGTTAGTGTGGGAAAAGGTAAGAGAAACGGAAGTTCTGCATGGTCATAAGGCCATGAAATTACTGACTTGGCAGATGAATATCTTGATTTCTATCACTGGCCTCTACAAATGGAATGCTTTTATCTCTCCTTATCTCCAAGCACATGTCTTCCTTTTCCTGATCTCTTTGAAAAAAGCCTTTTTTCCTCTTGATATTTAGTTTCAAATAAAGGCTCTGGCAGTCAAATAAGGATACTTCTCCAGCCCACTCCTGCTCTCTTATTTACATCAGTTGACAGTACCTCCAAATAAACTGTCAAGTGGAGTGAGTCTGAATTTACAGTTACAACCGAGAGGAAAAAAATGAAATCCGTATTTACCTACAAAGGCTGAACTGACATACTTCTGATTCCTGCAATTAACCAAAATCCATCTTGATCATTGCTACAACTTTTACCTGCTTCCAACAAAACAAGGATCCCTAGGGGGAAGGGTCTGGGACTGGGTTTTGGGGGTTGAGTTTTGTTTTCAAACCTGGTGTCTGGTTCAGTATCTGCCTGTGAGTGAGGCAGCATTTTAATTATCTTTCCAGGAGAGACTCCCATCTGATAATGGACACTGTGCATGCAGGACCCACACCTTTGTGCAGAAAAACAGGACATTCCAAAGCTGTATGGTAAATGTTTTCTTTTATTTTTTTCTAACCCACAGGGAATTTAGTGCACTAATATAACCAATAGTTAAGTGAATTCATGCTCATTAGAGGAAAAAAAAATTAAAAAAATCTGCAAGATTTTGCTTTTTCGTGAGTCTGATCTCCACAGTAAGCTTTCAAGACGTCAGCACAGTATATACTTATTTCACCTCTGTATTTAATAAAATGTGGCCAAGTAATTTAAAAGAAGTCTACAGCGTTTCAGTGGAGCTCTTAAAACTCAAGGCTGACTGAAAGCATTGAAGTGTTTATTCCTTTTTAAGACTTTTCTGTGTCTAGTTTCAGCCCTCGGGGGAAAAAAACATACTCAGCACTTTCTGAAAGGGATTTTCTTGTACCTGGCATCACCTGAGAATGTAAACTCCTGAATCTCGCCCTTTTTACATTTCAGTGGACTCTGAGCAGCATTCTGGCATGCTGAAGGTTCTCTGAAACCCTCTGTGACACACACAGGCTTATGCAAGCAGGATAAATAAAGAAATAAACTAATTGTATAGGCACTGAAAGCCCTTTAACCGCTTTGTTCCTGTCCCTCCACCCTGGAACAGTCCTAGCTTTGTTTCTCTTAAGTCTTGTAACGTCTGCTTCACAGGTTAGAAACCAAAGGCACGCACAAAGCAAGTAAATATGAGAGCTTTGGCTTTTCAGCTCCAGATAAGACAGTGCAGGAAACTGGAACAATCCCGGTAGGAAAACAACAGGATACAGAACAGCAGTTCTTAAACTTGACTCCCGCCTGCTTCCCCAGCATGGATTGTGTGCTCCTGCTCGCTTGAGAAACGCTTACTGGAGGTGTAGGGACACGAGACAGCTGTAAAATACACAGATAGGAGGGGACATACAGCCAGAGCGCTGCCAGGAGCGGGGCGAAGGACGCTGCCGGGGGGATGCGGTATCGCAGGCAGGGATGGGATGAAGCTGTACTTAAACACATCTGGCTGCAAGACGGGAGTTAAGAGCGGAGCAGAAGTAGCTCATGGCTGCCAAAAATCATTGAGCTTGCCCCACCACTTCTTAGCAAGGGCCTTTGGGGTGGATTAATCATTTCCCAGCACATAGTTTTTCCTGTTCTCTGCAATGTTTGTTTCTCTCCTCCCCCTCCCCTGTACAAGAGCCTTCTCAGCACCTCTCCAGCTCTTTTCCTGCTTCACCACGTCCTTCCACCAGTACCTCCTGCCCTGCTTGCAGACAGACAATTCCCACGATATTCTGTACTTGCCACATTCCTCCATTTTGAGAGATGCTCCTAGAAAATAATCCCCAGAATATCTGATGGAGGGCAGGGTCTAATTGTGCGCACCAGCTCTGAGCGAGAGAAGAGAGACTGCTGTTAAACATTAGCCTACAGCACCGCATTCCTTAAACAAGAGCATTTTTTGTTCAAAGAATCGGATGCAATTTTTTTCATGAGTCCTAATTATCTCTTCTCTGGAGGGTCTGTGTTACATAGCTGCTGTCCTTGTAACTGGGAGCTCTAAATCAAGTCTTCTTAAAAGAGCTAATAAAAGCTGCAGCCAGCTGGCAAAGGATTGCCTGGTCCAACAATCAACCACTAAACCAGCTGTAGTAAAGGAAAAAAATTAATTTAAACCCATGGACTTCTATAAATAGGTCCTAATATTTTATTTCCCTAGGAAGAAGTGGGAAGCTGAAATTAGTGAAGGGCAAATCTGCTACTTGGGCAGAAAATGCTACAGTAATAATCATAATTGTGTTAGTTACCCCGTTAAGGCTGCCGTTCCCGAGCAGCGTCACGCTTAGGGTTAGTGCCGCCGGGGAGAGCAGGCTGTTGTTTTCTGTAATAATTCTATATGCAGGCTGGTTTACTTTTCCTGGGATTATTTTTCTTTTCAGTCCTCCGCTATGGATGAGCATATAATTGTACCAGCGCAGAAGCGACTGTGGGAACTGACTTTGTTCCCCAGCAGCCATTTGTATTAAAATGATCTTCCTTCACTTAATTAATGGAAGATTATGTCTGCTGGCAAGAAGGCACTTGTAGGAGTGTTTGCCACTCTTTTAATTGCTTCTCTCGCTATTTGTGGTATTTTTCATAAAGCAAAACTTTGCCGGTCATGGGATAACATCATCCTCTCCTGCTATAAAAATCACTTTCAGTCCTCACAGTTTCGCGGAGCCTGGCTGCAACAAGCTCAAAAAAAAGAGGGGAATGCCGTGAAACGCTGATCCTTTTCCTGTTTCCCTTTCCTACGGCCCGGCCGCGGGGCCGGAGCTCGCCGCTCGCTCCCCGGCAGAGGGTGCTCGGCCCCCGGCCACGCGTGGCCGCCCCGCCCGGGCCCGCAGCCCGCAGCCCCCGCGTGGGTCGGGGACAGCCGAACGCCGCGCTCGGCTCGCCGCTCCCACTCCTGCTTTCCTCGCCGGGTCCACGCCGAAGCCCTGCCCCCGACCCCGGCTCCGATGCTGAAGAAATATTGCTATTAATGCCGGGGTCAAGGTCCTCCCACACTTCTGCTGGGGGGGAAGGCAGCACCCCAACGCGCTTCCTCACTCCTGCCAAAGAACCTTTGCACCTGGAGCTCCAGAGGAAGAAAACAGCAAAAAATTTAAGGCGAAGCTCTCACTATAGATTTATTGACGTGCCAACTTTGCAGGAAGCTTGCTATCTTACTGCTAAAAATACAGCGTAAAAATGCTGACCGATAACGTTGCCTTAGCCAAGAACAGAAACTTCTCCATTTCCAGTCCTTGGAGCAGCGATAAGGGTGTTACTGTGTCTTTGTTTCTTTTGATTTCTCTTCTGTTGACGGGGTTTTTTTTAATATCAAACAGCAAAAATTAACATCCCATTTGCAAGTTTGTTAGGGGAAGCTGCGAGTCTTATTTGTTTTATTTTATTGTCAAAGTGTCTACTGCAGTATTTTCTATTTCTGAGCAGCCCTTTAAAGTGTAACTAAAATCACCGTGTGGCACAAGGCATTTTTTCTACCAGCTGCTAAACTAAAATGAAATAACCAGTGCTGCAAGCTAGAGGAAGCATCATCCAAAGTTTCAAACCCTGAACTGTGAGTTGGGGGCTAACATCCATTCCTCTTGCTTTGCTCTGAACCAAAATAGTCTTTCCTTCTGCTCTGCATCACACGTTACCTGTCCACAAACCAGAGGTAACGTGTTACTTCATAACACACTCTGGATGAAGTGTGGTAGAAAATTTGTTATTAAATAGTATTTGTGGTGAATGTGTGACTTGTAATTAGATGTAATTGTTCACAATGAGACGTAGTAACCTACTTTTTCACAGTACGGAACAATTTTAACGACCGACACCTCAACTCATTCCCAGGCTTGAGGATTCCACCTTTTTAGAAGCACTTTAAACCCGCGGTGACTCAGTCTGGGGGTGTATGGAGAAGTCAGTTTCGCTAGCAACAGGCAAAGAGCTAGCTCTCAGTTTTACATCTCAAGTGTTTATGAAGGTTTGCTGAGGATGTGATGGTAAATGGCTTCTGGAGGTAGAAGAAATAACTTTGTTGGTAAACAAGGAATTTTCAGAGGAGGGAAAGTTCCCCTCTCTGTGGGATTACTTTTTACAATCTCTGCTGGGGTCTCTCAGGCAGATGCAGATGTGCACAGCTGGCACAGGGAAAGCACAGGGAAACCCAGGCTGCGGTGCCCCTGTAAAGGTAAGGTGCTTGTCCCTCACAAAACACATCATACCAAGCAGCACCCAAGCTTTTTGGCCACAGGCAAATTAATTTGTTCATGATATCTGGCCATGCTGACAGGATATTTGGGAGCCTTGCAGGCTTCCCACCTTTGGCCCCTTTGCTCCTCTTTAATTTTCTACTATTGTCCTTGTTTTGAAGTGCTGCTCTCCCTTACCTCCTCCAAGGTCAGGCAAGACGCTTTGGGAAGCCTCCCATGGAGCGCAGCAGTCTGTAGGACAAGAATCTCACTGGTACCCGGAGGACAGGGTGGCCTAGGAAATAAGGGAGAGAGAGAAGGTATTAGTTATTTAGAAAAACGATCTTAAAGCAACCTGAAGATCCCTTGTGTGGGATGGAAGCAGTGGCTCCCAGTTTCTGTCTCCTTGAGTGCTGCATTCCAGCAGGAGCTTAGAGCCTCACAGATGAAAAATACCACAGACGGATGGCATCTTGCCTCTTGGAGAGGCAGCAAAACCCAGCATTGGCACACCTAGCTGCTAATCTGGAAAAGAAAAATACACTCTGGCATAGTACCCGTAAGAGGCTGCCAACCCTTGTCCTGCAGCAGTGACAACACACTTTCCAAAGCGTGAGCGAGAGGAAACAATTAAGCCCACTCTACAGATTCAAGCAAAACTTGAGCCATCGGTGGGTTCAGATCTGCAATTCTCTGCTGAAATTGCCCCGAGTGCACAAAAGGCACTTCTGAAAATATGCTTTGGAAGCCTTCTCCAAGCCTGCAGCACAACCCAGCTGTCTCTTACTGGATCTTCCAGCAGGCGCTCTCAGATGACTGAGGCATCACTGAATGCTGCTTAGAAAATCACCCAAGCTCTCCCTGAAGCCTGAACAGGTCCCTCAAAACAGCTATCTGTGCGTGGCTGAGCTCTTTGGAACGCAGGCCTGGCTGTTAGAGACCGGGTCGCAGCTACAGCGGTGCTGCTCTGTTGACATAAAATCCTTTTGTTCCTGTGGTGACCACATGTGTACTTAAGTCCTCACAACAAAACTGAAGACGGAAGAATCTTGCTAGCTGACTTCTAGTTGTTGCAGAAGTAACTGGTCAACTCGCAGTATGAAATGAAGTATTTGCTCAATAAAAGAAGTATCAGTTACATTTTTTTTTAAAGCCTTGACGTTAAAGCAAGAAAACTTAGCTGAAGATGCCCCTCTGAATTAAACTTCTCTCTGTAGGAAGACTGTTTCAGTTCAAGAAAATCATCCTGTTGGCTTTAGGTGCTTGCAGTACAGAAATAGCAGGGAGTCAGGCAGCGACAGATCTCCAGCGTTTAAGATGTGCCACTGGTTCTTTCCTTTCTAACCAGCCCAATCATTAGGAGTCTCTTTTGTACGATGTCGATGCTGTGTTTTTAACAAGAACATGTATGAATTAAGTGGTGTTTAGAAAATGCACAGTGTGTGTGCAGACCAGGTAGCTGTGCACAAAACAAGGAGCCTTTTGTGCCCCTGTTTTGGCACACCCATTAAGGGCCCGTGGCTGACAAAAAGCACCCCCTGCACGGTGCTCTCTGTCCTCGCCCTCTGCATTCGCTGCCCTAGTATCTAAGCATCTTACCAAATTAAATATTAAACATTCTAAAGGATATTGTGTTTCTTTTGTTCCTCTGGCAACGGAGATCTCGAGTGCTCTCAGTTCTCCCTGACTTCACATTTTGCAGGTTCATGCCTTAATGTTCTTTTAATGCTTAATTTAATACTCTGGAGTTCTTGCTACACACTCATGTCTCTTACACACACACAAAAAAATTGCTGTACATTCTAGGAGACCAGGAGATAGCTATTTAACGTGAGCAGACATTTCTCATCAGCATCCAGACCCTAACCTATGAAGATGGGAAGTGGGGGAGAGGCGGACAGGCTGCGTAGCAGTGGCTGGCTGGACAGGAAGCCACGTTTATTCTTAGCACCAAGGGTCACGCCAAACCCTGCCACTGATCACGGCGACAGCTCCTGACATTAGCCGAGAGGAGTGCTCACCTTCAGAGGAACCACATAAATAATATTTAAAAGTGGCCAGTCTCCATATTAAAACGCAAGTTCTAGGATACTGGATGTAGGCCACTGTTTCTTTTCACACATTTTCATCTAGTTTGATCAAACAAGAGCAACTCCAGTTTCAGGTCTGAAATCAGAACGTGAGATTTCTTCACATTTTCACCATCTGAAACATAAGCAAGCCTTCACACCACAAAAACAAAAGCCCCTTCGCTTCAGGAGCAAGGCTTCCCTGCACCGTTTCCATTGCATAACATCCTCAGGAACATATGGGCCAGCAAACAGAAGACGTCCGCTGCGTAATTATGGCACTGACAAACCAATTGAACCTCAGCAGCTGCCGCTGGGGAGATTTCATTCATTCCCAGTATTGCCTTTTAAACTTAAGTGGCACTGGAACAAACACATCCTTGATCCAAGTAGCAAATCATTTGGAGCTTTGTGTTTAACAGAGCTGAAGCCCTGGGAAAATGATGTCTTTATTAGCCTGTATGACAATGCGGGCCTCATGGCAGGCACACAGCGGTTCGATGTGTCAGTCCGCTGACGTTCTCAGATGTGTTTGGACATATTTGTTCTTGAATCAATGTGGAAACAAGGGCTTCGATGCAGCTGCGCTGCTGAAGTGCCTATAAACTGCATGCATGACACCAAAAAGTATTCAGAAAGGGGAAGAGGGAGCAGTTTTGCCAGTTCCAAAATAGAGCCGGTATGTCTCTGCGTTCCTGGCCTCGCGCTACGTCGCGGCCAGTATTGCGCTATATACGTACTTATGTATGTCTCTGTGAGGGCATATACACCTTTCGATTATAGGACGCCTCTTCAGATGTTGCTGAAATTTCTACCAGTACATTCGCTGATATACTTTAATGAAAAATATTTTTAAAAGCCATGTGAAGAATCCAGTCAGGATACATTTGGGCGTGCTCCAGGCATGCATTCTATAACCGGCAAGATTAGAATAAATCCTGCGCAGAATGGAAGCCTAGTGAAGAGGAGGTAGCAGTTGTTGCCAGCTGCATGTGCAATGTGAGGTTTTTCTCTCCTGCTAGGTATTAGTTTTGATGATACTGCACGAGCTGATCAGCACAAGGCCTAATTCTAATTATGCTCCTCTTCCCGAAGAGAGCAATACCTATTTA
Source organism: Chlamydotis macqueenii (assembly GCF_036417535.1). Taxonomy (NCBI): domain Eukaryota; kingdom Metazoa; phylum Chordata; class Aves; order Otidiformes; family Otididae; genus Chlamydotis; species Chlamydotis macqueenii. The sequence continues at coordinate 3,922,331 of NC_141581.1, read as the reverse complement.
GACCCGAGTACCTACCAAGCATGTTATGGGGATATTCTTAAAGGACATCAGCCCTTCATTGTGCATCATGGTAAAGAAGAAAAAGATCAACACTTTATGCTGAGGCAAAAGTAAATATACCTTTGCAACCTTTGCAACAGTAAGCTTCTAAGAAAGCAGTAAGATCCATAAAATATTCAGCAATGATTCCTGGAAAGTAGTCACTAAAAATTCCTAATTCATTCATTTGCAGCAGTTCATTGACTTTGGTTTGGCAACACAGTTAAAGAAGCTGTCTGTGTGTTCTTCCTAAAAAAGACAGCCTTGGGACTATATTCTAAAATATCATCTTGCTGATATATTTTTTAAAGTATTCCCCTGGATCCTTCAGGAACTACTTAAATGCTGCCTTTCCTAGAAGGTTGCTTTAGAAATGCAAGCAAGAGTTCCCAACAAAACCAATTTCTCTTATTCGCTGGTGGAGGTAATTGTAAACATTATCAATCTAACTATTACTCTTAGCTACAAACAGTTGTAGAGAGAATGGAAGCTGGCTTACACGCAGCAAAATCCAATGTGCTTACAGTAAGAGAGTGCGGGTTGCAGACATACACAGCGAAGGGAGAATTTCTAGATGCTCTGCATGTGTATCTCTATCTCTTTCAGGGCCCCTTTTTTCATTTAAATGAACTGTGCTCAGACTATGAAATTCCCCTGTCTGGAGTCATCTAGCATCTGTGTGATATCCATTGAGATGGCAGATGCAATGGGAGACAACCTGACGACAGAGGACAGAGGTGATGAGCTAGCATTTCAGTGAACAATACCTCTGCCTGACAGGTGAGCGATGGAGAAGCTTCGGAAATAATGCATGAGCTTCAGGCTCCCCATCCCCACCCGTGCTGCTCACCTGGTAGCTGCCGTTTCGTTTACCATTCCTCTCTTTTACAACGTCAGCTGCGCTGCTGGAAGAATTAGTATAACACAGCAGCCCAAGAATGACTGGAGAAAACCAGGTTACTGGGGTGCTTTTGAGAGAAACAGGCAGTAGGGCTTGCCGTTTCTGCAAGACCTCTTTGAAACCTGCTTGCTGAGCCATCGAGACCCCCTGAGTGGTTTATCAGAGAACTGGCACCATCATTAAGGGTAATAAAACAAAAACATTGTAAGGAAATGAAAGAGCAGTCCAGACCATTTCTGAGCAGATTTGTAGCACGGGAAAGCGACTGAACCGCACTAATCTTTCATTGCAAAAAATGCCCCTGAATAAAGAAAAAAGAAATGTAGAACTGCAGCTACAGAAGAGAACAGAAATGACGTTTATTTCCCTGCCCTAAGACAGCACGGGGAGATGTGCTTGTAAGGACGGTTGTTTGTATAAATAAATGTTCATTCTTGGCAGTGGAATGCAAACTATGCTGAAGGGCTGGAAACAGACCACTTTGTAAAGCTGAGGCCAGAGTAAGGGAAAGATGAAGCGAGGTTGTGGGGAGGAAATTCACATTCATTTTTAGCAACTTGGAGAGTTTCTCAAGCATGTTTGACATTTTTAATTATGCTGATGTAGAGCCTATTCCAAGGACAAAAGAAGTCAGGATTACAGGATAAACAATTAGGAAATTTCATACCAGCCAGCTAGGGGTAGTGTTGCCTGTGGGTTTGGAGACTTTGCTGAAACACAGAATCATCTTTCATACTTTCTAGACAGATGGAATTTGAATGTCTTGCAAAATCTCCACCTAGATCAGGAGACTCAGGTCGTGGTCTTACAAACTTTTACGAAAGGCGTATTTTTTGTTAGGCAGGAAAGAGATTAGTTTGAACGGCTGCTATTTGTCCAGGCTTTCCTGCAACGTTTCCTGAGAGGGTAGGAAACAATCTTGCTATGTTTATACCAATTGTCTCAGAATCTGAGGCTTTAAAATGGAAAATAAAACTGAAATTTCTCGTGGAGAATAAGATCAGCTCTGTGGTATCAAATCACAGAGTCATGGCCTGTTTGCCAGTTTTCCATGCTCAGAACATTCTTCATCGTGACTGCAGCATCTCACTTTACATGCGTACCGGTGGAAAACAGCTTCACATGCTTGCTTGCCCACCTTTCTTTCTGAAGAATTTGAAAACAAACACACCTACATTTCAGTTTCTGTGTCAAGGGTGATATATATGGCATTGGAATGGCAAGAGTTTGGCATTTGTTGTTGAGCAGAAATGTTTCAGAAGCATCATACGGGAGCAGTTTCTAATGCAGACCTGCTCGATGTCCCTCAGACACCCTGCTTCATGTGGCAGCCTTCAGAGGAGTACAGTTGAATAGGAACCTGCATTCTCTTTGAGATAATGGAAAGTCACAGAGGAGGTATCCAGCTTTGGGGCATGAATAAATCATTAAGGTTATGAATTATTCAGTGATCATCCCTCCAACATGTGCTACATTCAGGCTCCAAGAGGCAGTATCCCTATTGTGTGAGTTTTCTTCCCAAACATCCCAACATTACAGATGTTGGACAGGCCAATGAATCTAAATATTCAAACGAAATTACGGGAAATAAAATAATAATTTAAAAAAATAGCAGTAAAGAGCTGATCGAAAGAATTGAGATACCTCAGGCTGGCATTATAATGCCCAGACAATCTTTTAACTCGGTGGCGTTCTTGAAGCAAGTTGTCCACAAGTTAGAATCATAATGTGAAGTATGAATAAAGAGTGGCTCAGGAAATTGGAAACACAGGCTGGGGGAAAGAGCTGGAATTACACGCACAGAATCAATACAGAAACTGACCTAATCTTCTAGTAACCTGTGTCTGACACACACACAAAAAAAATTAATGGGTTTTACCTGGATTTCTCAAATGCCAATATGCCGTCTTGGTAGCACCTATTAGATAATTCAGAATTTCTGGGCTTAGGAATGTGTTGCAAGATCAGTATCTCTGCCCTGTGGTGCTTTTTAAACATTCCATTTACTACGAGCTGAAATGGGTTGAATTAAGAGAAGGACTGGGTTGCAATGACTGGAAGGATGGCCCTGTTAAATCTGTACTGCTGTAATTATTTTAATTCCGCACCCCAAAATCACAGAGCCTATGGCCCAGGTAAGCAGGGGCAAGCCACGATCCCCAAGCAACACATGCCGACAGTTTATTATCTTAGAAGGCTGCAGGGAAGAGTTGTAGTTCTGGTGTAAGTTGCAGAGGATATAGTCAAGCCACAGATTAATCCTCACCACTCCAGCACAGACTGGAAGAAAAAAAAAATTCTGTGTTGAATAGCCAGGAAATGGCTGGTTCATCCTCCACAGGAAATGAGTCACCCAAAAGCATCGCGAGGAGCAGAGAAGACAGGGAAGTTCTGAAATAACATGGACTGATAACAGCAGAGGAACGCATACAGATAGGTCTCTCATTTTGTCACAGATTATAAAGAAGGAAAGAAACATAAAATATGACCTGTTGTGATTATACTTACAAATTTAAGTTGATATAACTACTTGCAACACAAAATAATATCTGTAGATACAGTTTGGCAGTCCTGTTAAAAGGTGAAATCAGAATGTGCAATGGCCACACTAATAAAAGTTCAAAGTGCTTTTCAGCTTCGTCCCTGGAAGGGAGGCCTCAGATTGTTGTGGTGGCACAGCTGTCATAAAAATCCAGCCTGGGGAACTTGAAGGTGGTTTGAAGCGTTTACTTCTATTTAATACTGAAGGTACACTAAGGTCAATTCCAAAACAATTTATTTATCAAGTACCAACTGGTACACTTTTTGATAATACTTTATGCTGCCAAACTCTTACAGACCAGTGGAAAAAAATACTGCCCTTGCTACTGATGTATTCTGCTTGTAAAACCACACATCTGCAGTTAAGAAATTAACTTTTCCCAAGCCCTGGAACTAACATCGCTGGCTCTCCGTGTATCACGCCTTTTCCTCCAATAACCTCAGCTGCGTAGCTTACGACTTCCACCCGTGACGCTTCTGGTCCCTCTCCTTTCCCCTTCCCTTAGGTATGAGCAGAGTGAGAAGATACCTGTCCTCTCAGTCGTTCCAACTTTTTGTTGGACTGATAAATGCAGCAGTGAGTTTGCTCCTTCTCTGCTAGCTCTGGACTAACCATTTCCAGAACTGTGATGTGGCATCATGAACGATGCACAAAAGAATGTTCTGGCACTCTAAGATGTTGCTAAAGCTGCAGATACTCTTTAAAACGAAACAACCGTGTTAATTGAAAAGGGGGTTAAAATAAATAAAAGCAACAAAAAGAAGCAAAAGTGTTTGAAACATCCCCCAAGTTTCATTGTACTACATTAGTAGCAAAGTTGTATATGAAAGAGTTTCCTGGTTTAGGACCTTGCAGGGTGCTGTGAATAAGGAGGGAGGAGGGGAACTTGCAGGAAAACAATTCTCATGAAAACCAGTATCTAGGATATACCATTACGCACAGCAGTTTGGGTTCCTGAGCAGAGACAGGGTTCTTATTTTCAAGTCACTGATAGAAACGTTGGGTGGAAGAGGAAGGAGAAGGGGAAAAAAAAAAACTTTGCTAGTTTGCAAAGGAACTTATGTAGAGAAGCGCCCTGTGAACGTAGGGCAGGCTTCAGAGCTATTTTAAAAATACAAAGGAAAAAAGGCAGGAAAAGGGTCTTTTTTGTTTAAGAGGGTTTTTCTTCCCTGCATGGTAAATTACATTCAAAGAGATAACATAGGCAGGAAGGGCTAAAAAAGAGAAAAACCTGGGTGTGTCCCACCAAGGCCTTTCTAGCAAGTGAGTAAGGGGAGCCGGGGGGAGGGTGGGACCATTTTGCTGGATTGTACAAAAGAACCTGATTCATATTTTTTTCCCTTCTCCCTTCTCTTTATTTTTCATATCGCCATTTTCATGTGGGTTTCATTTCAAAACAAACAAAAAGATACAGCGAGGCAGGTCTTTCTCCCAGCAGTTTGTTTTGTTTTGTTTTTTTTTTTTTAAATAAAGTATTATTTTGTTCTTAAATGCATTTTCCTGTTTGGCCCAGAGAACGCCTGCGTGTTACCCAGTGCTACCGTCAATCAGTTTGCTACCACAGTATCTGAAAAAAAGCTGTCTAAAAAAAGATGTTAATATTACAGGAAAATGTCTGATAAAATATTGCATAATCAGCATTTCTGCTAGAACCAGGGAAAACCTGAGTGAGCTTGCACAAACCTGAAAAGAGTATTTTAAGCTAGACCACAACTGCATAGGAGAAATCTTTGAGAAGTAATAATTCTTTGGTGGCATTCGCCTGTGTTTGCTTTTCCAAAGATACCTGAAAAGCAGCTGGGATATCTGCACGTGCAGTAAACTAATGTCAACAGCCACTAGAAAACCAGATATTGTTCTTGCTAGCCATCAGTATCTAGCATTAATGATTTTTTTTCAAAGTCTTTGCACCATGTTTAGGGTTCCCTTCTTTAGGATACGCGTCTTTACAAGCAGACTGAAATATCCTGTACTAAAAAAAAAGGAGTAATTCTGTCTCCATACCTTCCTCTACTACGAAGGGATTTCTTAGTACATTAAACAGATTATTCTGAAGGGAAGATAAAACGAAACACCTCCATGGGAAATGCAGCTTAAAATAGGCATCGTTCAAGAAAGTGCAGTGCAGCTTGTGAGACGGGAGTTAAATTTTTGCTCGGCTTTGATCAAATCACTTTATCTCTCTGGCTCCCAGCTCAGCAGCTCTAAAGCGGATTGCACAATCCCATCATTTTCCCATTCTTTGCCTCATCGAAGTTGTAAATCTCTTATCTGTGGCAGAAGCTGAGCCTTTCATATGCAGTACCTAGTAAAAGAACTTTGGTTTCAGACGAGGCCTTTAGTCGCCCGTAGCGATAGGAAGGAACATACTTCTTCATTTTAAATTTCACTGCTGGAACAAAGGCTGGGGAGCCCAATAAACCAAAGATATAGAAATTAGAGTTACCAGCTCTTGGTAAGATCCAAGCTCAATGGAAGCTCTTGCATTTCACAAATGGTGACAAGAACAAGGCAGTTAAGTTGATGTCTGGTCCTAGCCACCAAAATATCTGAGAAAATAGGCATCTGGCTATAGGAACCAACACAGTAGTACGTGTTTGGGAGAAAATAATACATGGTTTCTCTTTTAACTTTTTTTTTTCCATATTCAGTGTCTACTGTACACTTCAGAAAGGAGAATATAAAATGCATGTCTGTACCTGTCAAAGCTACCCAACATTAAAAGCAGAAACACTGCCCAAGGATAAGACTCCAAATTTCATTTGCACCCTTTTTAAAAAAATCTTTTTTCTGAACCCTTACATACGTCCCCCTGACACTGCTGTGTTACAGCTTAGGTGTTTCCGTCAGCAGCACTGATCTATATTAGTGCTTTACTGTCTACCACTGACAATAGAGGCGGATTGGCAGAATTGTACAAATGTTTTCACAAAAATGCCACAAGTGGGTGTGCTGGTGAGGTACGAAGGATCCTTTCTACAGTAAGACCAGTATTATGTTGCCTAGAAACTCTCAAAACAGAGTCGCAGCTAATGAAGCCAAGATCAATGTGGACTGGACATTTGATATTTGATTCAGCGCTACACAAGGGACTTGTAGCGAGGTCTGGGACAATTAATTCTTGTGCTGCAGTCAATGGATAGAATTATGACAAGCGAGGCAAAGAAAATGAGTAATTGCTAGTAGAATTCCCAGTGAGCAAATACTGTCTATATTTAAACAGAGACACACATCTATGGAGGTAAACTGCTTTACCGAATGATAGTGGAGAGGAACGAGCCATGTCCTGATGCATGGGGGGATGATCCTAACATCTGCTCTGTCTCCACCAGGATCCTGGTCCTCATGTGCCTGTTCCCGCACAGGAACACAGTAAATGCAGCAGCACTGTCTACAGCAGGAACCAGACAGACCCTCGCTTCTCCCGGATTTTTTTTTAGGGGCCTTCATCTTGTGGCACATGAACAAGCTCAACAATCACTTTGAAGGGTGCCACAGGAAGTATCTAACACAGGTAAGTCCGTATAGTAGGCTTAAATTTACTAAAGATAGTCCAGCACCTGAAAAGGAAATCTTCTAGAGGTTTGAAAATCCCCAAAGATAGAAAATCCATGGATTTTACCGGGACCTCTGCAGAAGTAAGACCTACAGGCAATGACACACATCACAAGTAACACAAGGTTATCTAATTAACCACTGAGGTCCACATGGCTGGAAAAAGAAGAGTGTCAGGAGTGTAACTTAGGAAAAAAAAATTATCCTGATGCCTGAGCAGAGCAGGTAGGTGCTATGTCTTACCTCACAAGTTCTCTCTCTCTCTCTCTCTCTCTCTCTCACACCCACTGAGCAATCTTTATCCTTTAGATATTAACTGCAATTAAAGAGACTTTATCCTGTATCTTAAATAAAACTGTCTAGCGCCATTAAAAGTCCCCAGACTGGCGGTGTTAAATAATTAGCCTAATTTCGGCGAGGCGCGCGCTCTCCCTTACTCGAGATGGCAACGGGCAGGAGGGCGCGGCTTCCCTGCCCGTAGCCAACATGGCGGCGGCGGCTGGGCCGCTCTCGCAGGCCCCGGCCCGCGCAGCGGGTGACACCGAAACGTGCACGCTGGGGCCCTTGCCCGTACTCAAGATGGCGCCCAATGCGGTTATCCCATGCCCTGCCCCCAATCAAGATGGAGGATCCGTGTGGCATGTCGACATCCTTCCCGCTCTCAAGATGGCTCCTCCCAGCCGTCTCCCTTCGCCTACCGAATCGCGCCGCGCACCGGCGCTTTGCACCGCCCCTCATCCCGCCTGCAGCCAATGGGCTTCGCGAGGGGCGCCAGGGCGCCAACCCCCGGAGGCGGGTGGTCCCCGCCCCTGCTATCAAGATGACATCTCCGATAGCCAATGGGGCGTTGGCGCGGGTGAGGCGGGCCGGGCGCCGCCGCCATTTTGTGAGTCTATAACACGGAGCGGTTGGGTTCGTTCCTGCTATTCCGGCGCCTCCACTCCGTTCCCGACGGGTCTCCTCCGTGTGCAATGGACGGGTGAGTCCCCGCCGGCCCGGGCCTCGGCACGGCCGGCACCGTGCCGAGGGCCGGGGAGCAGCGCTGCCGGACCCTTCCCGGGGTGCAGAGGAGGGGGAGACAGCGGCGGAGGTTCGGGACCCACGCTGGGGGCTGGGGCGTTACCTGAGGCGGGGGGGGCGTCGAGGGTGCGGCCGGGCCGCCCGGCTGAGGCGAGGCAGGGAGGGTGCGCTCGCCAGCGGTGCGGGAGGGGGGGTGTCTCCCACGCGGGTCGCCCTCCCGGAGCCCCTCGCCCGGGGGGCGTGGGGGGGAACGGGGGCGGCCCCTGCTCCGCGCCCGCCGCCCCGCCGCGGCGCCTCGTGCGCGCCGTCCTCCCCCAAGTTTCCAAAACTTGGCCCCTCCCGCCTCGAGGGAGCCGCTCCGCGCCCGGGGGAGGTCGGCGCGGAGAAGGGGCGGGGGTGGGGGGGGAAGCGACCCTTGACGAGGGGCCCGGCCGGCTGCGAGAGCCGCGTGGGCGTGCGGTTGCGGGGGGGCCGGGCCCGGCTGCCTCCGTGGCGGGGCGGGGGGCAGGGAGAGCCGGGCGCGGGCGCACCTGGCGGGGGGGGCGCGGGCGGGTGATTCACGCCGGGGCCTTGCTCCTATTGTCTGGCGCTTTCGCAAGCGGGGGGGGGGGGGGGGGGGGTTTGGGGGGGGTGCTCTCGCTGGATTTTCTTTTGTGAGCAGTTTTTCGGTCAGCACAAGTTTTGCATCGCTTCCCGAGGAGCTGTAACGCTTTCGGGCGCGCCGGGAGCCTCGCTAGAAGTAAGGTTTCCATCGCAGCGTTACCTGAGATCCATAGGTAGAGCAGAGCTGTTCTGCTCCCTCCTCTCTCTATTGTCCGCTTCTGAACTCCTTCGGGACAAAACTTTCCTCCTGGACTGTTTGACTCGTCTAGTTTTTCTAGAGCGCAGCTCTTTTTATCTTGGGCAGCATTGATTTCTCTTTAATCACCACCTCCTCCGGTGTCTCGCTTCAGAAGTGTTTACTTTAAAACCGACTGCTTTTTTCAAGACAACTCTTGTCAGAAACCAGGTCTCCATATTTCTCTTGTCTTGTATGGCGTATTTTTTTAGTGATCTGATTTTTGTTTCTTCTAGAGCTCAGTAGTTAAAATACTTCTAAAGGCCTCTGAGTAAGCAGTTTGTTTTCCCAGAGCCTTAAGTACGGGAAGCCCAAATTAGTGCCTCCTCGCTTCTTGCCTCCGAACACTAGTCTGGTGAGAATTAGGCGTAGTCACATGTCTGGGTTTTTTTGCAGACTGAAAAGGTGGCACCTCAGTGTTGTTTTCATCTTTAAAAAAAAAAATCTTATTAATTTGTGCAGTTCAGATTGCTCTGTTTCTTTTAACAAGTTGCTCATCGTGTTGAATGATAATTAAAAACAATCTTCAGCATACGAGATCATACATTCTAATGGCAAAAATCAGTTTGTCAGCTGTCTTCACCGTAGTTCCTAGGAAAGCTGCTTTATTTTGTGTGTTAAAATAGTTATTTTACTGTAGAAACTTTAGTGTAGCATGTGAGTCTTAATTATTCATTATCTTTTTAAGATCTGTTTACCCTGTGAAAGCTATCTCCTGTTGAAACTTCAAGAGCTGCTTCTGAAGATGGTTTTACATTTTTTGCCTGGCTGGCAGTGAGTGGCCTCTCTGGCCACAGGCTTCCTCTGTCTGCTGCTCCACCTAAAATGATACGTAGCTGTGCTTTTCAAATGATTCCGTTTGAATAAGTTGCTTTGTTAAAGTACGTGAGGAGTTCCTGTGGGACATGCTGCTTTGGAAAATGACCTAGAGGTTTTATTGGTGCTGCTAAGTTTTTCCCCTTATCCTATTCCATGTAAAAAGTAATTTTTATGAAAGGCTTTATTGCCTGTTCTTTCAGAAATGAGAAGATTTAATCCCCTACTTAAGGATGACATAGGATAAGTGAATGAAGCTTAAGATACGATATAATTTATTGAGGGGGTGTGTGTGTGAACTGGAAGTACATTGCACATTTCTTGAATAAAAATTCTTAAATACTGGTGGTGCTTGTTTGTGTGGTATTTTGTTATCAAATGAGTTACAACAATATTCCAGGAATCGATAATTCTTGGTAAATAAAACAGCTCTTCCTGTTGGATAATTTTAAATACTATCCCCTGCTAAGGCTACTTTATGTAAAACATTTCCTGTATGAGGCCCACAAGAGGAACAGGAAGTAAGAGAAATTGCTCTGGGGTAAGTTTGAGAGTTTTGGAAAGTTGGGAGATTCCCTCTTCTCGTTATGCTTTGCTGGAAATAATTTTTTAAGGTTATGAAAATCACTGGGTTAATGTGTGTATTTTAAATGAAGAAATGTGTGCTCGTATTTAGTAATCCTAATAGCATGATTATGATTCTTCAAACTGATACGTGCAGATGGGTTTAATTAGTTCATTACTGCTGGCCCTCAAAGTGCAGCAAAACCCATCTGTCTTCGTTGGTGACCAGACACCAGGGGATTGCAAAGCCCAGCATTCTCATACAGAGCATTCTTGAAGTAGTTCACTTGGAAAAAAGGAACTATCGCGTGGCTTCCTGGCAGCAGCCATTGGACCAGACTGGAACTCCAGCTGTAAAGTGCTGGGTTATGATGACATGGCAGGTTGGTTTTTAAGAGGAAGTACGAGGAGCTGAGCTGGCTTGTTCTTGTGTTAGGGCTTATTTGTGGAGCTGGTGAAACATGAATGACTTCAATAAGATCGAGCAGTATTTAATTCCCTGAGAAGTTAGGAGTTGTTGCAGGAGGGTAGGGAAGGAAGAACTAGGAAATGCAAGTTCTCTAGCATTAAATCATTTTTTGTAGAATTGTTCTTGAGTACCTCAGATTTGGTATTGCTGTTTTTAAGAGTGACTGCCCTGCCTTCTGCTTCTCTGCCATGTTTCATTAAAGCTGCTGCAGGTCTGTTAGCCAGCCCCTTTTGGATCATTACTCTGAAATTATGGTCAGCTCTTTGAAAGATAGGAGTTGAAACAGGCAGTGCTGCATCTATGTCAATCTAAAATGATGATTTCTATTTTCAGTTTTATGTTGCTGCTTTACAGTGGTTTGGAGTTTATGTAAAAAAAAAAAATCTTCAATGCAAAGGTATAACTGAAATCCTTAGACTGTCCTGAGCACTCCCGCAAAAGAGCGTAACATACGTAGGTTCTGTAATTCTCTGGAAGATTACCCAAGTACAGTAAGCCAAGCTGTGGAGAAGTCATTCCTTGTAGGCTGTGATATATCACGTTCACTGCTGACAAGAGCTAGCACGAGTTGCTTGGGGTACAGCTGATGCTGTGTTTCATGCTAGTTAATCAGGAAGTCCCATTTTAGGAGATTTAAGCATATGTGGTAGAGTTTAGTAACTGTTGTTTTTTTTTTCCTTCAGGTCGGTGTTAGGGGACAGTACTATTTGTTTTCCTAAGTAGAAAATACTTGATCAAGGAGTTTTGTGTACAGACATACCCCGGTCTGGGAGCTGCCCGGAACTCTTCAGTCCCTTTCTGATTGCACTCTCTTCGTCTGGCCCTGGTCTGACTCCAGTGGTGTTAGCATGGCTGGAGGGCTGCTGGGAGCCTGGCGCAGACTCTCGGCTTGGCCGAGAGAACAGCCTGAGCTCGGTGTGGTGTGTGCTGGCTGGCTGTGGTACCACTGGAGCTCTAGCATTAGTAATCTTCACTACTGACTCTAGAATTGCAGAAGTGAATATTGGTGCTGGACTTGACTCTTGATGCTTTTGCTCTTGGTTAGTCAGAGGTGGTGTTGTAGTCGCATCACTTTCCTGTGAAGAATGCTAGGCTGTGTTAACTGTGGGGTTTTGGTCTTGTTCCCTCGTGGTACCCTTGCAAAAAGAGCAAGCTCCGCTATAGGAAGTGGAAGAGCTGCAGTTTTCTGGCACTGCTGGATCTTGGGTCTCCACCATCACCATCTAATAATTTTTCTTTGTATAAACTGTCCTTGGCTCACTTGCAAAGACAACTGTGCACTTTGACTTGCTTTTTTTCTTACTGCTGTAAACTATGCTGGATATTTGTGGCAAACCTATCTAACTTTTTTAATCCTTTTCTTTCTTTTTTCTACAGCATTGTCCAAGATATAACAGTTGGTACAAAGGTAGGCACTTCTCACTTTTTCTCTCTTTTTACACTGCTCAGCATCTGACCTAGTTTTAGCCTCACCAAATGTAGATCTTTGGCTTTAAAGGGTTATTTCTGGTACCGTGTAAATTGGTTTTAACCAGGAGGTAATTTAGTTTCATGTGCATTTAAAACTTTTATTATAGCTCAGCATCTAGCTCTTGGCATTTGGTCATTGATTATCAACTGTCAGAAAAGAACTTTATTGCATTTAGAAACAGCCCTTTCCCCTATGAAAATGTCAAGCCATGCTTGTTTTTTTGTGTGCTGGGCCAATGCTTCTCAATGGAGAAATCGGTCCTTTTGAGAACTTTATTTCCTTTGTTTATGTGAATTCCTGTTCAGTTATACTTTAAAAATCCTTCTGCCACAAAAAAAAAATTGAGTGTTCAGCTGTTGATTTTTATCTCTTGTGAGTACAGTAAATATGACCTTTACCCTTCTAGTCTCAGGTTTTGAAAGTGCAGACTTAGCCCTGAAACTCAAAGTGCTGACAGGAGCCTCCTTATCTGCTGTGCGTGGTAATAGGCTGTTGTGTTCACAGGATAAAAGCTCGTTCCTGTGAAATGTTAAACTGGAATGCGCAGGATGGGCTGGCACTCCTTCATGTAGTAAAGATTTTGCATTTTACTTTGTGAACATTGTAGCTAATGCTCTGGGATCAGGATTACAGTAAGTTCAGCCCTGTGAGTTCTTTTTGTTAGGTAGCATGTGTGTGGATGTTGGCCCTCAAAGTAGTGATCTGACAGCTTTTTCTTAATGGCCCAAAATGTGTGGTGTTAGTGTCTTCGTTACTAAGAAGGAGTTGCGTGTGGCAACTTGAATAGGCTGGTGAAGTGATGCAGTGTGTGACAGGACTAATCTGAAGTGGAGCTGAGCTGGTGTAGTGTGAGGTCTGTTAGGTCTACCAAAGTGAAGTAGGAGCATTAGGAAGAATTTTCTCCTACACAGCAAATAGATTTTGTATTGAAAGTACAAAATTAGATGTGACTGCTGTTAATTAAGCCTAGGCATGTTTGTTAGTGCTCGAGGGTTTTCTGAGAGATGTTGAACACATGAAGGGGCTCTGTTTAATGGTTGTCAAGGCAAGGTTATTCTAACTTTTCTTCATAGGAGAATTTCAAATTTGAATTAATCATAGTGCCATAGTAGAGTCTTGTTCTGTTTGAGAAAGCTATCTGCTGCTAGGAGTTCAGTTTGCCATCAGAGGAGGAGGAAAGGCTTGAGCCTGGACAATAAGGTTGGCTAATAGCTTGCAGTCATTATAAAAGGTGAACTAAGTCATCCCTTGACTGCTGTAGAGCAGTTTGATTCAACATCTTCTAGTGAACTGATTAATCTAGGTAAAAGTCCCCTCAGTTGGCTTTTACGATGTGTAATTTGTAGCTTTAGGTTTCTGCAGCTTTAAGTGGTTTTACATAACTAAACTTGACCAGGAAGCTTCTGAAACTGTAATTGTAGCCCTCAGTGGATCTTGAAAAGCTTCAGGATGTGGTATTGTGCGCCTCATCGCTCCCGTCTGTGGGGGTGATTTCAGTCCCTAGTGCAGTACAGTCAGTTGTCTAAAACGAGTAATGGGAGAAATCCCATCCAAGTGCTTTGGCTCCTAGCACAGGACAGAACTGTATCCATGATTATGCCAGTTGTTTAGTGGAGTGGGGAATGGTGAGACAGAAGCGTGCATCAAAAATGAGGTTTCTTGTCAAGGCAGGGTTTGAGAAAGTTGAATCAAAATTTAAAGAGTGGCAGAAGCAGAAAGGAATGTTGAATCATCTTGATAAAGGTAAGTTTTAAAATTATTTTTAACATAGCCATGTTACCTGATTATGTTTAAGACACTGCATATGCCAGTGTAGATCACGTAATTGAAGTACATTCTTTAATGTTATGGTGTAACGTGTCGTGGATTTGCTCAGGTAGCTTAGGATCCTGCTTGCACACAGCTGGGAACAAAGTGAAGGCTCCCCTTGTGCTTGCATCCTCTGTGTGGCTGTGTGCAGGTCAGCTTCATCCAGACAATTTCCCCATACTCTGCCTCTGTTCTGCTTAAGATCCTCTGACTCTAGGACTCTTGCACAGAGAGAGGTACAGACTTTTCTGTTTCAAAAGCTGTGTAATCAAATCATGTATCAATTTCTCTTTAAAAATCCTTCTGTCTGTACTAAGTGTAAAACCTCACTGGCTGCAGCTCTTCTGAAATTTTGATGTTGCTTTTGTGTTGTTTCCACTTCAATCTGCCCTCCTTTGGTTTGCCAATAAGTAGCTTGAAGGGACTGCAGGAGGTTTCTGTAATACCACAGAAGCATTTTGGTGTTGTCTTTGAAATAACTGCAGTGATAGAGCTCTGTTCATCCATCAGCATTTGTTTGATCCCTGGGGCATCACCGAAATAACTTCAAGGATTAACTAATTAACCCCCCCTTCAGAAGCAGATGTTCTCTGTAATTACTTGATAACTTAAAATAATGCCGTGAAACTGTAGTTTTTTGATCTACTGACTTTATAAAACATGTTCATAGAAATAAGATTCAGGTGGAGATAGAACTACTTTGTTAGTGTCTTCTAAAAGCTGTGCTCACAAGAGAGCTTCCTGGCTAGATCAGATGTGAAAGTTTGAGCTAGAAAACTGTTCTTACTCTGAGGTGTAAACTTATTCATTCTTCACGTGTATGTACAAAGAAGGTAGGAACAGTACTCCTTGCAGTTTTTTAAGATATTAGAAGATTACAGTCCCCAAAAGCTGTCAACTCTTGTTGAACTTCAGGCAGGATGTTATGAGACACTGGTAGACCTTCTCAATGTTCTGTTATTGACTGGGATGTCCCCAAAGCTGGAGAATGCTCAGATAAGTAGAAGTGGCTGTAACTTAAAACACTGCTGAGCAGATTGTCAGAGATAACTTAGTGGCCTCTTGGTTGTCCTTCTGCTCTAAGTGTTCCGGGTTGCCAAGTCTAGCTTTGAAGTTGAGGACGTTGTGAAAGTATGTATCAGTTTGCTCAACTTTGTTTTAAAAGGCAGAGCACTGGCACCTTTTTTAGAATTTTCTCAAGTCCTTAATTTACCCCTTTATTAAGGGTACTCACACTCCTATTAATCATTCTGAGGTCTTCGTTATATTTAGGTTCTGTAACTTAAGTCCCAGATGTTCTCATGGTTTACTACTTGAGTACTGTACTGCGTGATGCTGTTGTTTTTAATCAGGATGGTAGTTGTAGTAGCCATTCCTGGGCTTCGCATTTAGCCTAGTCCTCAGGCTCTTCAGTTTAAAGTGTGTGAATTTGTTTAGGAAGCTCATTACAATTCTGGTATGAGACTCTTGATGCACAGCTTTCTGGATGGCCTGCAGATTAGAAACACATGATTTAAGACTGCTTTCCATAATTTCATTGCTGTCTGAAGAGGAAGGAGGTATGGCTTTAAGATGGAGGCACTGTATTTGAACTCTGAGGGTCTGGATCTGATTCCTGCAGTTGCCTCTGAGTAATTTGGTCAAGATCAGTCTCTGTATCTCCTTCCTCTTTCTTTAAGTTGTCTAGATATCACTGTCTCTTTAGGCTGTAATGCTCTCTGAGGAGGACTGACTTACTAGAAAGAGCATGAACTATGAGATGTCATTATTCTTTAAAGTTGGATTTCAGTGGTTGAAAAAGTCTCAGAATAGTTTAGGTGCTGAACAGTCTTGTAGTTTCTTTGTTAAGTTTGTCTCTTTTTGAAAGATGATGCTTCCAGAAAAAAAGTATGCTTCTATGGCATTTGAGAAGTTAATTTTTAAAACAGGGTTTGCTAGAGTGTGATACAGGCTGACTGCATAGAAGTGATTTGTGATCAAGCCAGGATCTTTGCCATGGGAACAGTAATTATGGCTTCAGGCAGCAGGCCAAGAATGTTGTGAGGAAATTCCAGTCCCCTCCTATGGCTTTAGTTAGAGGCTGCAACAAGCTGGCTCTTGTGGCCTGTGTAGCAGGCATGGTCGCACATGTGAGCCACATGTCGGTAGCAAGGTACATGGATGTCTTTTGGCAAGCATCGTGTCAGCTGGGTTTGGTAAATAGCTTGATCCAATCTTTGTTGGTGTTGCCCACAGGTTTTATGCACCTGTGTCTTCAATTTATAGGTAACTGTCCTTTGCAGGGCAATTGGTAGCTCTCTGGTTGGATTGTGAAAACTGTTTAAGTCTGTATTAAGTTTAACAGGAATCTAAGCTGTTGACTGAAGCACAGATGCCAAGCTACCACATGCTTATTAGCTATTAGAGCTGTTTAAAGCAGTTTCTCCATCGCATCTAAACCAATTTTTTTATGTGGCAGCTAGCTCAAATTACTTACACTTGGAAAGGAAACAAGCTGTGACTGCTGTTTAGATGAAAATGAAATTGTGTGAGACTTTCTAGGAAATGATAGGTTAATAAAACGATTGTAGAAGATACTCCATTTTAACTTCAGACCTACTTTGCCCTCAATCTGTGATGATTTAAAAAATAGGAAAATATTTAACACATGAATATATTCAACTTTACCTTTTTAATCCCGCAAGCGTAGGGAGCAACTCTGGTCTCTGAGTCATTGACATCTGTTTCAAGTATTGTCAGACTAGAAAACGTAGATATGCTGGCACCATGTGTGGTGTTATCTCACGCTAGCAGGAAGAGTAAGCATTATTTAATTTCAAATTCTCTGTGCTTCTAGTATAGCTGTCTTTCAGGCTTCGTAAGAAAACTTGTTGAATACTGTGCTTAGTTCAGCAAATGTGTTTTGGTAATCCCAATGTAGTGATTGTTCAGTGTTTGCCAAAGCAGATTGTAGTTATTACACAACTGCAATTTAAATGAGATTGAATTAGTGTGGAGTTCCTTCTGAACCTGCATGTTCACTTTGCCATTTTGCAGATTCGGTCCTAAAATGTTCTTTTGTAGGTTCCATGTTCCCAAAGTGACTCATCCGGCAGTATTTCTTCCTTGATAGTATTTGTATTAAGCTTTACCAAGAACCTGTCTGCTCTGCTGTAATGACTTTAAAAGCTCAAGGTTGACTACTAGTTAAGTTTCAACTTGGGAACAGTATATCATAAAGCTTGGGTGTGTGCTACCCTACAAAGCCAGAATGACTGCATTACTGCAGTACTTGGAGTTTAGGAATTTTGGGCTATTTAAAATGGCCACACCTTTTATTTGCTCAGAGGGCAGGTTTGTTTCACTTGGTGTTTCCATAGCAGCAAAGACTGAGAAAGAAAGTCAGGGAGGGGCTGACTAGATGAGTGGGTTGAGGATCCGGCTTCGCTCTAAAACCAGTGTGTGCTTGAGCTCATAATGCATCTTATTGCAAAATCTCACATTGCGTTGTGTGAGCAATTGCTTTGATGTAACACTTAAGTTTCTAGTGTCTTTTAGGAACTCAAAAATCTCTCTATACTACAGAAATAGTACCAGCTATTGTAGCAGTGTGTATGGTGCGAAAACAATTTTTCAACACACTAAATTTTTTGCAGTGCTCTGACCGATTAAACTAGTTCCAAAGATGCTGAAAATGCACGTGTGTGTATGCTATTGTAAATCTTAGCAGAGAGTTTACCATGCTGGCTCTTTTGTAAAGATGTTGGACTAAATCTTGTCCAGACAAGAGTGAGGCTATAACAATTTAAAAATCCTTAAGTGGTATGTGGCAGATGTTTGCTGGCATTAGCTGAACAGTGTAGTTGAAAAAAAAAAAAGCATGTACTCTAACCCTGCTGGATAGGCTAATGCCTCCACCGCAGACTCTTTATATCGATGTAATGTGCTGACTACTGGGTTGGATTTAATTTTATAAATGATATAGGGGTGCAGTGAGCAATTTGAACTAAAATTATTTCTCCTTCCCTTGGCTTGGTTCTGATTGGATTCTAAATTGTCTTACAACAGGATGAGTGACGGACTGAGCTTGTAGTTGCTGCTCACAGATGGATGGAACAGCAGCATCTCACTCCACTTAGCAGCCACCTCAGAGGCTGCAGTTTTCAGGATCTTGAAGTTATTTTGTGTTGATCCTAACTTTCCAACTTTGCTAGGACTGAAGGAGGATGCAGTTGTATTGTGTGTTCTTCAGAGATATTTTCACAGAAAAGCTAACTCGTGCTTTCTGTTTGTGACCCGAATTGGAATGTTTTCCATACTGCTCTGCCTTTAAGTGACTGAAGTGTTGGAGGCAGGAGGAGGAAAAAGAGGGGCACGGGGGGATATCATGAGAGAGCCTTGCTGGAAGTGAGTCTTCTGTGGAAGTCAAGGAAAACTGGCATCCTTCTCCCTAGTAGTTTAAATTTAGTTCTATTCCTAGCTCTTTAATCTCTGGCAAAAAGTGTGGAATGTAACATGAATGTGAATGATGATGTCATCAGACTGGATTTCTTTTAGTTTCCTCACAAAGCAATTTGAGCTGTGAACTGAAGTATCAAAGTACATTTTTCCATTCCTCTGGGACTGAACTCCTACAGAGCCCTCGAAGCATACTTTAAAGCCGCTCAATTCTTTCTGTGATCCAAGAAATTTTTGCTGCTTTTCTCAGAGCAAAGGGCTTGTGTGAGCTTCTCAATGATTCCTGTGTCATTTTGTGTTTAAAAGGTTATGATGGTCTTTTACTGGGTCCAAAATCTCTTTACAAATGTAGGGAAAGTGCAGGAGAAGAATGATGTTTGCATGCTCTGTCCAGGCAGAGTTACAAGATTTCTGACAGAGGTTTTAAACTGAACTTAAGAAAAGTAGACCAAGGACTTCTAACAGTACAGACTTTTTTCTTGGTTTACTTTGAGAGGGATTTTCCAGCTGCAGCTGTGTTACCTACTTTGCTTTCTGTAAGTGTATGTTAACTGATGGCCTGTATGCCTCCTAAGTCTTTATTTTCACTCACGAGGAGGAGGGATGCTGCTATCCTTAATCCACTTAAAAATTGTTAGAGCGGTGTGAGGTGTTCCATATCAAGAGGCAGAGACTGTTGCTGCTGTGTAGGACTTCCTCAGTGAGCTAGGGAAATACTGGGTTTTTTTGTAGACCTTGGACTTGGCTAGCCTGTAGCTTGCTGGCTTTTGTAGTCATTGTCCTCTTCCTTCCAGTATGCCCCTGCCTTCTTTCCATTGCTGTAATTTTCCTTTCTGCCTGTCACACTTGTTGCGTTCTGGAAGTTGATTGTTACCATTTAGTATCAACTGTTTGCCTTGAAACTCACATTTCTGTGGTCATTTAGTTTGCATTTGTTTCTAGCCTCTTGCACAGGCAGAATCCAGTTGATTTATTGTAATCCATTTAAAATAAGTGACTGGCTCTTAAGTCAAAGGATTATATAGGGCAGCTAAGGATTTTTGTAGTACTTCTAGGTGTACTGGTAGAAGCTGGGCAATCTATGGCTTCATTTCAAGCTATAGTAAAGTTCAGGTAAAATCCTAGTGAAAATGAGACCGTTTATAGCTTTCATATGAATTAGTTGCTTTTTAAGCTGTGAAAGCCTTGACTAATTAAAAATTCTTAGAACTTAGTTGTTAAAACTTTAAAGCAAAAAAAAAAAAAAAAAGACTTAGAGTTTGGGGGGGGGTCAAAAAGATAACTTGGAAAAATATGAAATATTAGAACTCTACTTGGTGGCAGACTTCCTTTCTCTAATCCAGAGAAGAAATCTAAAGGAGTGTGGATAGCAAGACTACACGAAGCATGAATGTTTTATTAAATTAATGCAGCTTGAGCAATAGACCTTTTGGAGCAGAGTGTTGCAGACAAAAGGAGGCTGCTGTCATAGAAACGCTCCCAGGCAGCATTTTACCTGGTTAGTAGTATGCATGCCAACTGGTGTCGTGGTAGAAATAGCCTTACCCTGGTCTAGGCAAGATTTGGCAGTGTAACTTCAAAAGTGGTATTTGTTTTCTATAAACAGGAAGAGGAGATTTGTTAGTTCAAATGAAGAATTTTTTGTAGAGCAGTGTTACTGCTAGCACACTGTTGCTTCTGTTAATCTCATCATAAAAATACCAGCTGCAAAAGAATTAGCTAAACAGAAATGTCAACATAAATTATTGCCTCTTGTGAGCAGGGATGCGAACTTCAGATTCTGAAGAACTGTGTCTGAAATTAAGCACTGCGCCCAGCTGGGCCTCCCCATGGCAGTCAGAATAAAAATGGTAGAAAGTGTTGCGGGTTAACTCTAGCGAGCAGCCTAGCACCCACACAGCTGTTTGCTCAGCTCCTCCCTTCCCTGGGCTTGCATAATTATAAAATTAAATAAAATAATACAACAGAATTTACAGGTTTTGTACTGGTTTTTTTCGATACAATTCACAATACCCAATGGATACGTTGTTGGCAAGAACCTCTTCTAAACCCTTTAAAACAACCAGGCTCACTTTGGTTCCTCTGGGTCTACTGAATTAGGTTACTTGATGTGGAACGCTTGAATTTAGAACATGGTTTTAAAGCTTATTTATAGCTTATAGCATGTACAGAAAGAGAAAACATCGGAGTCTGGAAAGAGATTATCACTGCAAGTGTGAGGGCGGGCGACTGATAGCAGGCTCCTGCTGAAGTTGGCAATACTGAGTGCAGGTGAAAAGAGCACATGTGTTCAGTCTGCCTCAGGTGAGGTCATTCCAAATAGACATTTCTTGTGGTTAATCGCGATCAGCTCCAACAGTGAGGGAGAAGACAAATGTTGACAAAAAGTTGTGGTCGATGCAACTTCCTTCTGTTGCAGGAAGCTTGCCAGCACAGGTCTGTACCTGTGTGAGGATGGCCCTGTAACCAGTGTAACTCCTTGGTGTGTTGGGTGTGCTTCTCTTAGGTTTGTGCTTTAAAGCCCTTCTTTTACAGGGAGTCGGAATAATTTTGGTACAACTGTACAGTACTATGTATGTACTGTCTGCAAACTTCCTTGTCCAGAGAAAAGACCTTGGAATAATCGTAGTTTTCCAACTGCTGTAGTCTTTCCTCTTCGTTTGCATGTGCTTCCAGCTGGGAAGCCTACAAATTGACTGTTGCTGCTTTTGATGTTGAACAATCATCCCCCTCTGCCTCCTGGCTCTGGTCACAGTGGGCAGTGTAGACCCTCTGAGATAAGAGGGGAGTGAATCTGAAATTGCTCTTTCATTAAAGAAACATCGACATGTGGAAACCAGCAGCAGTGAGTGTTCTTTGTCAAAATGCCCTGCAAGTAAATGTTCAAATATGTGAGAAAATGTTTGTTTTAAACAAGCCATTAGGAAAGTTAAATTCAAGGAATTTAAATTCTTTCCATAATAGTATAAATGTTTGTTTTTCCAGTTTATAGTTTCCTAGTGTTGCCTCCATGAGAGCCAAATATGTGGCTTGTTCTCCTGGCATTTCCATGATGGATTGCAAGGGCTGAGTGTGCTTGCACAGATGCATCGATTCATACTTTGAGTGCTGAAGTTCTGGATGTTCAGAAATTTACAAGTTGGTATTTAAGAAGACTTTTAAAAGTTCAAGGCCCATTAGGGCCTGATGTAGGGGTTTCGTGAGGCCAATAAACTTGTCTACATTGGTAGGGTTTTTGTTTGCTGATAGGTGGCTCTTGTAAATAACTGCCTGTTGTATCCCACGCTGCAGAAAGCGCAGCCGTACCTGCGGTGTTGGCAGCAGTTCAGGCAGAGGAGCATTTTTACAGTAAAATGGTGGATTTTTTTTAGAGTTGGAATTATGCATTAATTTGAGTCATCAAAAGAATGGGATCACAGGCTAATAGCCTGCCAGACTAGCTTGCCTCTCACTGTACTCAGGGATCCAGGTGCTAATTAGAGCAGCTGTTAAAAGGCCTATTCCTGATTAGTACACCCTGGTGGAAGGAGGAGACCTTGCTGGATGCCCACAGCCTTTGTGCACCCTGGTCAGTGCTTGCAGGTGACCAGCAGCACATGAGCTGTGGATTTGGAACCTGGCCTAATTTCTCATATTCAGGACATCAAAGTCCTTGAGCCCGTCTTTGAAGAGCTAGCAGTGAGTAGTCAAACAAGAAAATCAAGATTTGAGGGGCAGAGGAAGAAAAAAAAAAACAACCCAAACCTATGTCTGTAATTTGGTGTTCTGGGGCTTCTCTTGTGACCTACTTTTCCAACCTGTTTGCTAGGGGAGCGAGCAGAGAGCTTTTGTTGTCGCGCAGATACTGTTTCTGCAGGTGCCAGCAGATATAGGGCATGGCGGAAGGTAGGGTTCCTGGTAGCCAGTGTGGAGCAGGGTATGTTTCCATTGAGATGGGCGGGAGTTAGCCAAGGCAGGGATGAGCTCTGTTCTTTTTTTCTGTTGATGAAATCCTCTTAGTGTGGCATTTCTGTGTAAGAGTAATGTAGAAAATTACGAGAGAGTGCTTTTATATGTTAGATTGGTGTTACCAGCTAGACTGCTCACAGTTTACAGCGAGATTTGAGGTCGTCTTTGTAACTTATTTGAAACTAAGCTAAAAGCTTCTTTGAAAATCAGCTGTGTGATGTATATAAGTGTAGATTGTGCTAAGAAGTAATTTGTGGTCTTGTTTGCTTTTGTCTTAATGGTGTTTTTCATACCTCCTGCTTGGGTTAGGCTAGTTTTGGTCAGTTGAGGTAGTTTGGGTGACTTTACAGGGAATGCTGTAGTGAATTGAAGCACATCCATTGCATACAGTAATCTGTTCCATAGATCTGTTCAGCTTTATTTGCAGGGAATGGAGAAGTGACAGGCTCCTACAACTCAAACTTTGTGCAAATAGATGGAATGATACCTACAGCTACTAAAAAGCCTAGAATAAATGTATTTATGTAATTCCGCAATACCAGTTTTGATTCTAGCACGAATTTGTTTTAGAATTTTGTCAAATGTTTTCTTCCTCCGTAGAGTTGAAGTGCACAGTGCTGCAGTAAGAAAAATCAAAGAATCGAGATGTTGGGATATGCTGTGCTAGTTACAGCTTTTGATTTTGCAGGTAGCTATGTTGACTTTAATGTAAAACAACTCCTAGTGCGAAAGGCAGTAGAGGATGGGGTTACAAAGATTCTGTACCTGTGGTACTCTGGTTTCTCTGCTTCAGAAAGCTAGTCTGTCTTTTAATTTCAATGTGCTTACTGAAGCTATGGTACTCTTGTCCTAGAAGTTGTTGCTGCCGTTGTGGGGATTGTGGCTAGGAAACAAGAGACCAGTGACCCAAATAGTTCTATCTGGACCTGTTTCTGCTGTAAAATTTCAAAAGTAGCTCTTTGCTAGTAGCTTTGCTTTCCTGATCTGCCCTTTTTTGGGGGTAGAGAGGGGAAGAGATCCATTTCTTTCAGGTCTCAATTTCTCCAAGTTGCATCTTCTGCTTATAACTGGAAAATACACGTCTTTGGATCGTAACTGCTAAGTCATACGCTAATGGTTTTTGCCCGCTTCTGATAACTTGTCTTTTGCTTAAGTCTTTCTTACTCCTAGTAACCCACGGGAAAATAATCTCTGTCCTCTTGATGAATGCCAGGAGGCCTATCTGTGTTGCTGTTCGTGATCATTTACAGTATTGTTCTAGCTTAACCTAAAAGAATTAAAATCTTGTCTGATACGAGTAGTCAGAAATATGCTATTAGATACAATAGGAAAATGTGAGGATCAATGCACAACACTGCGTTTAGCGGCTTCAGACAATTGAGCAATGCTTCATGTCCTAAGATTCCTAGTGCTTAGCTGAAAAGAGATATTGGATAGTGCTACTCAATTACTAAATTGGATCTTACTTATATTTAATTTATGATGGAGGTGAGGTTCACTGCCCACTGTCAGTATATTTTCACTTACACTTCTGTCCAGCTTCTCTATGCCTTAATGTCAATTGTTCTGCTTTAGGAGTACCTGAATAGAATTAAAAAAAAATGCTGTCGGTTTACCTTTCATCTTTTCTTTTCCAGCGGGGATCTGACGAGCTTTTCTCTACTTGTGTTACTAACGGACCCTTTATCATGAGCAGCAACTCTTCTTCTGCAGGTAATATTGCCTATTAAAAAGAATAGCAATTGATAAGTATTGCAGATACTGTGAGGAGGTCTGTTTTTTCCCCACTTAGTCTTAATTGTAAAATCTCTTCATTTTTAGTAGTTATTGGGCCTTTTGTAGGACAGTGCTGAAGGGTAATACACTTCTGCCGTATACTCTTAAAAACTTATTAGACTGAATACAATTGCTGCAGGCCAGTTGCTAAAATTGTTTTACAGAATTGGAACATGCAGGTTTTGCTGTAAACTGTTAAAGCACAATTTTTTCATGTAGGGTTATTTTAGCTGTATGTAGTATTTTGCTATTTGGGAGTCTTACACCATCTAGAGGTTAGTAACACCACCAAAGACAGTATCCTTGAGTGCTCAGTCCAGAATTTTCCCCTCTGTCCTTGTTAGTGCCTTGAATTGCTTTATTTTGAGCTACTGTTTATTGACTTTTGAGTCCCTTCATGTTCTGCCTATGGCCTCCCTGCCAGACTGCGTTAGCTCGTGTCTCTGGTGGTGTGCTGCTGATGGTCTTTGCCATATGTGTAATCCAGCTGATCTAAAATTACATTTTGGTTCATATTTGTTTTAATACCACTTGCTTTAATATGTCCCCTTCAGACTGCCTCATTGCCAAGAATACTGCTCAAAGTGAAAAGGAATAAAGCAGCAATCTAGAATTAGTGGCTCAAACCTACACAAAGTAGAAATGTGGGTGATTATAAGTGTGTGCATGTTCTTTCAAACCCACTCTAATACAAAGTAACTCTTGCTTTTTACAGCTAATGGAAACGACAGCAAAAAATTCAAAGGTGATAGTAGGAGTGCTGGGGTCCCATCCCGAGTAATCCATGTCCGTAAACTCCCCAGTGACGTCACGGAGGCAGAGGTCATTTCTTTGGGCTTACCTTTTGGCAAGGTCACCAATCTTCTAATGTTGAAAGGAAAAAACCAGGTATTGTCTCTGTAATTGAAAGCAGGGATTATGTCAAAGACTTGATGAGTTTGTCATCAGTAAACCAGATCCAAGTAGCTTAAGCAACTGTCAGGTATTAGGAGTCAATAACTTATGCATACCATTATTTTACTTTTCCATTATTATCCCATGAGCTGTAGAAAATTATTTTCAGACTGTACAAGGAGCTAAGTCTGTAATTATAGGTTATCAGTTGTAATTAGCATTATGCCTGGTTTTAAAATTACAGACCAGGTAAACTATTTGGACGGCAGTGACATGAGTTGGCCTTTTTCACTCAAGCCAGCTTGACAGTTGAGTAACCACCAGTGTAACTTTGCGTATTGAGGACACCTTTACAGATACAATAAATGAGCTGAGTAAAGCTAAAACTCTTGGGTAATACAAAAGGTGTGCACTAATTTGGTAACTAAAATAGTCTTACAAATTAAGGAGTAAAAAAGCAAGCCAACTTTAATCATCGTTTAAAATACTATGTCTTTAATCTTAATTATGAAAATGTGCCTCTGAGGTATTGCGTGCTGTGATTACATGTAAGTACTTAATGCAATGACTTGCTGCAATCCCTTAAGTTCTTGTTTTGAAATAGAGAAGACCATAAAGGTACGGAACAGCAAGTGGGCTTACTGCTCTGTAGAGAAGTATGGAAGGTTTCTTAATATAAGTGTTAGAGTCTGGATTGTTGCCGTATTCTTGTGTTCCTGCAGACTCTTCCGTCACTACCAGTTTCCTAAATATATGTAGCATGGAGATCTTGGGATGAGACTGAAACATTAAATACAGTCAGTCTGGTACAAAACCTTACATGTGAATGCAGTTGTGAAAATCAAGTACAATTGCGATCCAAATGGAAGTTCCTCCTAAGGTTATCAGTCGTGTAGTGCTGTTATCAAGTGTTAATGCTTTCTCCTAGTGTGAGCAGCTCTGATAATGTCAATGTTGGGTTTGACTTCTGCGCAGGCTTTCATCGAAATGAATACAGAGGAGGCAGCCAACACAATGGTAAACTACTACACCACAGTCACTCCAGTCCTTCGAAGCCAGCCCATCTATATTCAGTTCTCCAACCACAAGGAGCTTAAGACAGACAACTCTCCAAACCAAGCAGTTAGTTTTTGTTCTTCGTGTTGTCGTACTGGGGGGAGGGACAGATGGTTCTCTGCTACTGTTTTGATTTGTGCTGCTCATGTGGGCCTGGGAGGGTTTTGAGATTCAGTTTAACTGTCAAAGTGCTAAATGGAGCATACTAGCTTCTAGCTTATGGAATAAGGGCTGCTATAATAGCTTTTATCCAAAGTCTCGGCAGGCTGTTAAATGAGCTCCTGAAACGGCCTTAATGTCAGGGGGAGAAAATGCGGAGTGAATATGAGATCATGAGAAGAGGTGTTTTAGTACTCTTCAGTTAGAAACAGTAACCGAATACCTGTCTAAAGAGTTGATTAATGTCTAGTGCGTTAGGATGTTTGTTTCTGTCGTGTGAAAGAGTTATATAAAATGAAACTCTGATGGGGCAACGCTTGTGTCTGCAGTAGAGTACAACCTGTTGCTGGCAAGTGCTAGCTTTGAGGTGGACAGCACCTGAACACAGCAGGTCTTAAGGCTTCGGGCTGTCTAGAGTTTCTGTGCAGGATGTGCTCTGTATAGGGTAAAAAGTTCCCTTTTTCAGATCAGCTGCTCTTGGCGATCTTTCAGGACAGGAACACTGGAAAGAAGTTCGAGTTACTTGTGCCTCCTTATCAGGGATGCCAGAGTACATCCAGTTTGCCTCCTCTCACTTTTCAGGCTGACTTTCATCAGGATCAGAGCATCTAATGCTGTGCAGATGAAATGCTGCTATTTGGTGCATCTAACAAAGCCAGAGTCTGGTGCACAGCAGTGAGCACATCATAATGTTGTACATGTGAGGGGGACTCTAGAGGAAAATTCCAAGTCAGTTCTCACTCCTGGATCCCTCTAGCAGATGTGCATTGATCTTTCAGTCTTAGCAGCTTCTGCAGTATTTTGGTGATGGTGTTTCACCCCAGAAGAGCTTAGTTTTTCCTTTTTTAAACACTGGAATAATTTTGCTGCATCAGTAGATGCTGAGCAAGGTTCTAGCAGTAGCATAAGTACTCCGTATTTTATTTCGTTTGTATTTTTGCATGACTCTTACTGGTTGGGATGATCTGTGTTGTCCATATTTAAAAAGTGCTAAAGTCGTTGCATCGCCAGCCTTAGGAACAGTAGATTGCTTTCTGTTCTGCTAACTGTTGAGTTCTGCTAGTAGTTTGCAGATAGGAAGCTCAAGAAAAGCTGAATGTGTATTTTTGCAAGCAGAAGTGTTGGTCTAACAGAATGTTTGGTTCTGCAGCGTGCCCAAGCAGCTCTGCAAGCAGTGAATTCTGTTCAGTCTGGAAACCTAGCGCTGTCAGCCTCTGCTGCGGCAGTAGATGCAGGAATGGCGATAGCTGGCCAGAGCCCTGTCCTGAGGATCATTGTTGAGAATCTCTTCTATCCTGTCACTCTAGATGTTCTGCATCAGGTAAAACATGTCACCACAACTTCTAGGAGACTGTCCTGGAGGAAGGAGTGGCAGCAAATAGTGAATTGTTGTATTTGCAATGTCTGTGTTCTGAGAGCATGTGTTTTTTATCTGTATAGTTCAAGTTCTGAACATAGCTACTTTCTGGAGACCCTGACACCTATGTGAGGTTCTTCTATTTTTGGTCCCCATCTGGCCAGACTTTTAATTTCCAAAGACTTGATTGCTGGTCTATTTTAATTGGATTACAGTCTGGTACAGTGCAAGGGACAAATATTTATGTTTTCAAGGCAGTTGTTGAAGTTTTGTTTAGGGTTTAGCAGAAGTAGCTGCTACACATACCTATGCTGAGGGTAGGGGGAAACAGATACAGTGTTCAGGAATCATTTAGACAGTAGCCTGTTTGGAAAGCTTCTGCTGTGCTTGCTTAACTTAATCTTCATGTTTAAAATGCAAGCTTGGCTGCGTTTAAGAGTCCCTGAAATTCTTGGAAAAGTTCCAGTTTGAAAGTGTCTGTGAATCTTCCTGTGTAAGAATTCATAACAAGCAAAAACTTTATTAAGCAGGCTGTTCAGTCACCCTGATGTTTTTCTAGTCTGGTGCCACGATGCAAGGTAAAAATGCCCACAATGTAGTTTAAAACCTAATTTTTTTTTTAAGTTGGAAAGCTAACAAGGTGAAAGGATAACTTTTGTTGTTTCTGCTTCTAATAATGGAGGTCAGTGTGAAATTAACTTACTGGAAATGTGATAACAAGATATGCAAATATTATCTTGCAGATTTTTTCAAAGTTTGGTACAGTTTTGAAAATAATTACATTCACGAAGAACAACCAATTTCAGGCCCTGTTACAATATGCTGACCCAGTGAGTGCTCAGCATGCCAAACTGGTGAGTAGTATGCTTGCAGTGCTAAACACCTGAATTACTTTAATTTAGACTTGCTTTTATTAGTCTGGGATTAATGTTAGAAACAAGCATTTTGGAGTGGTTGTATTAGGTTTACGTGAGCATTACCCAGATCGTATGTGCAGGTGGGAGGGAGTTTCCCCACAAAGAGCTAGCTAGCTTGGGTGAGTTCTGGAGGGGGTAAAATGAAGCAGTGCTTTCTCCACACAAAGCAAGATCCCTGCTCCGTCTGAAGATGCACACTGGTACCTGGGATGATGTAACGCCTTCTCTCTTCAGAGATATGTTGCTGTGATCTTAGTCTAAATGCATCTTGGATAAAGAATTATTTGTTTCCTTGCAGTCTTTAGATGGACAGAATATCTACAATGCCTGTTGTACGCTGCGCATAGATTTCTCAAAGCTCACGAGTCTCAATGTAAAATACAATAACGATAAGAGCAGAGACTATACACGACCAGACCTGCCTTCTGGGGATAACCAGCCCTCTCTCGATCAGACCATGGCAGCTGCTTTTGGTGAGAGCAGGACATAACTATGTGTGTCTGTTGGGGAAGGGGAGGGGATGTAATCCTAGTGTGTTTGGTCGTATAGCATTTTGGAATACAGTGTGGCTAATGAGGAAAACTTGGGAACCCCTGCATTGGACTGGTGCAGAACACTAGAAGGAACACAGGGACGCGGGCGCGTGCTGCTGCTCTGAAAGCTCTTCTCTGTTTGGGTGAGGACTGTCAGGTTTTCCAGCTGTCCGTGCTTCTAGTGCCATCTGCTGTTTTGCAGACAGCATGGACTTGGGCATAATTTGGGATGTTGCAATCTGTGCTTTGGGAACTGTTGTGGTTAAACAGTTACAGGAGCTACTAGCTTGTGTTCTGGTCAACACCTGCATCCCAACGGTGGTTTCAGTGCAGCAGAGTTGGAGGGGGAACAGGTTTTGTAATTTCTTGAAGTTCAGTGTTAGGTTAGAGGCATTTTTTTAATTACTGTTTATGTAATGTTGAGGGACAGATCAAGACATTCCAGTTAAGTCTAGAGTATTCTTGCTATTGGATGTCTTTGTGTAATGTGTGTATCTTTCCCAGGTGCCCCAGGAATAATCTCCGCTTCTCCATATGCGGGAGCTGGCTTTCCTCCTGCCTTTGCAATTCCTCAGGCTGCAGGTACTGTATTTCGTAAGTTGAAATTTTTTATAGGTTTTCTCTTGTTGAAGCATGTTCATGTTTTAAAGCTAAGTAGTGGTTGTTTTTGTTGGGGTTAGTCATGTAAATTCTAAATGCTGCCGTTTAGAAGGGAAAGGTGTTTCAGTACGTAATCTCTATGAGGAGTGCGAGCGTGCAGCAGTAGCACCTCTGGGCTAGGCAGTGTCCCAGTGACAAGAGGAAAATGAGTAGCAGGAGGGGAGAGACAGTAAAGGTAAAATTTAAAATAACTGGGGGAGATGAGGGAGGAGAACAAATTTTTTATATTGTATTTTCTCATGTGGCTGCAGAGGTTGGGAACCCACTTTGACAGCTGTAAATGTGGTCAAAAGCAAGGAATCTTTGGGGTTTTAAAAAATATTTTGGGTAAAACTAGTATTCGAACAAGAACCTAAGTACATACACTGTTACAGTTGCACTGTGATGTTTACAGCTCATACTGCAGGTAACAAATTATTGCTACTTACAGAAGTAGCCAAGTGTCTTGAGATTAGTCTTGGGTTTTGGGTGCTAAGTATGTTTGTTGGAGTGCTAGACTAAACACATTTTGCTTTTTTTCGTAGCATACCAAGCTATGTTGACTTTCTTGTAACTTCATGGAATTTCTTTGCTTATGACAAACAAGCACAGATCAAACTGTTGAACTGTTAATGTTTTGTTAATATCCTGTCCTGCTGGGGAAATATATACTGTGCCACTTGGAGAAGTAATTTCGTTTAATGGATTACTAGCAATTTTCTTGAACTCTAAAGCTCATACAGTGAGGTGCCAGCTGTTACCATGAGCAGCCTAGAAATGCCTATAAATAAAATTAATGTTTCTCCATTCAAGAAGAGATCAGCTGATGGTAGCATACAATATCTGGCTGTTACCTGCATGGTTACGGAACAAAGCATTTTTGGCATGCACTGGTTGGAAAGACCCTTACAAATGCACTGTTTGTGACACCTTTCCTGCGCCAGCAGAGCTGAGGCTTTGTGCTGATTCCGCTTCTCGTGAAACATGCAGAGTGTTGTAGTCAACAACATAGTGTGGAGAGACACCTGTAAGCACCAGGCACTGCAAGAGCAAATACTATTGGAAATTAGAACATTTCCTGCAGCACCAGAATTGGAGGCTCCCGTTGCTCTTAGAATATATGGTCACTGTGTTTTGAATGGTTACTTGCATGTTAGAGGTGTGCTGTTCTCCCTTCTGGTGCAGCAAACACACTAGAGTACGTGCTGTTAATTTCTTTACTGGTTAATATTCTTTAATTTCCAGGCCTGTCAGTTCCCAATGTTCATGGAGCACTAGCTCCTTTGGCTATCCCATCAGCAGCAGCTGCGGCGGCTGCAGCAGGACGGATTGCCATTCCCGGCCTCACTGGGGCAGGGAACTCCGTTCTGCTGGTTAGCAATCTGAATCCTGAGGTTAGTGGAGTCCTAACTTTACTTTTTTCTCCTTCCTGTTACCTCTGCTTTCACTTTCTGAACACACTGTGCTGAAACTCATTGAAAGTGAAATCCTACTGTGTCCTAAAGGAAACAGCAAAACTAGAAAAGCAGATGATGCGCTCTGCCAGCTCTAAAACTCAAAGCAGATCAGTACTCTAGTTACTGAAGGGAAATGAGAAAGTCTGTCTCAAATAGCAATCTTGCTCTTCTTTGGTTCAAAGCCAAGGATGCTGCCTGCCTGCTCTTGTCCCATAAAGACTACAATGCCTGCCCCTTGCTCCCTCTTTTATTTGGAGTCTCCCTGCCATTACCATGGAATTGCGTCATTTGGGTCACAGAGTAGTCATGTGCATTCTTTCTTTTCCTTAGCATGTTGTAGTTTTTAATACATTAATTCAGAACTGCAGAGAGAGTTCATTCTGACCTCTGCTCTTTCTGTGCAGTGTCTGGACCCCTGCCAGCTTGACTTTGTACCTGTGCAGTATTTCCTCTGCCATGTGCTTGCACATTTTCCCTTTCCAAGATTCCTGGAAGTTTTTCCTTAGCTAAACCCCTTAACAGCTTACAGTTTACATTTTCAATTCCGCTTAACTTAGTGAGTTGAAATATTTGGGTTTATTTAAAAATAAAGTGGTATTTGAACAAAAATGTGCTTTAATGATACAGCATCACGAGAGAATTTGATATGGGTATCTTGGATTTTTCTTCAGTCAGCTTTTGGCTTTTTGTTGGATTGAAAGTGTAGAATCTTCTAGCGTGTGCAGTAGAGTATGATGAGTCTCTGCTGAAAAACACTTTAACTGGTGGGACTGCGCACACAAGTTATACTACTCTGCAAAGCTATAAAACTTACCAGTGATGTCAGAATAACCACAAAACCTCTTATGCATCAAAGGGGAAGCCTGGATGTGATGAATGATCAAAATATTTAACTCTTGATGAGATGAACCAATTGAATCAGTGTTCCAGACTACTCTTTTTATCTGTCATTACTGTTTTCTCCAGGGCATGAAATAATGGCAGGGACTGTGATACAGCTTTGGTTTGGATGAGTTCTCTCTACCTAGGAATTCCTGTGCCATTCCAAGAACTGTCCTCTCTGGCTTGGTCCCAGTGACTTGCTGTTCAAACAGAAGTCTTAAACACTGAGAGCTGGTATCATTGTTCTGAACCAATGTGATACTGTCAAGTGTGTGTTTCTTGGGATGGTCTTTGTTGTCTGGAAGGCAGTGACAGGACAAAGGACTATGCTCACCTCTGTTTAACTTGCACGTGTTCACAGCTCTGAGCAGTGTCTGAATGGTGTGCGTAGTTCTTGTTTAAGTAGGAGCAAGCAGTTATTTCATGCCTTGTGTTTTTTAATGAGCTCTCACTATCCATCCAGCTTATCTTTGGGCTAGAGAGACTTTGATACTTGTACTGAAGCTGTGAACTAACAGACCTGAAACTTTTTCCATTGCCTGTATAATCAGTGTTGTAGAAACTTACCTGTGCCACAACCAGTTAGTTAAGAGACAGTATTTCTCTGGAGTGACTACTCTGTGATAATGTGTAAGGTTTTTTCTGAATCTGAGTGACGGAAACTGAAATTCCTCCATTTTTTTTCTTTCCATGATGAATGGAAGAAGTCTGCTTGTCCCAGCTTGCATTGACTTTTACTTTGAATGCAGACTCTCGTCTGTGCGCAAAGTTGGTGTTGCCGCGGGGAGCAGAGATGCTTTTCCTGCCTTTCTGGCTGAGTGACGGCAGGTTTGGGTTTCTGCGTGGTGAGGTCACAGAGATGGAAGGGAATAGACTTCTGTTGAAAATGAGGTACCAAGTTCCTTTAGAGCAAACCCTTCTGGCCGATCTTTGAGGGTTTTTTGTAGTGGTACAGCTGCTCATCTGGATAATCTTTTATTTTTAAAGACAGTTATTGGCGTTTAAATTGGGCTTCTGTTGTTTTGTTACAGCTAAGTATTGCAAAACGGATTGCTTCCCATAGTCACTGGTCCTAAACCAGCAAATACAGCTGTGTTTTCCACTTGATCCATGAAGTAATTTCTTCTAAGAAATTCTTGTAATTGGAAAAAAAAATTTTAGTCAAATTTTAGGGGATACTGTTGCAGTTGAATTCGATATTAAAGCCTGTAGAAGTCACTCTGTTGTGATACTGTCTCTTACTTCTTTGTATATCTTAAGTAAAAATGCCTTTTCTTTATCATTGTGTTCCACTAGGTAAAACCTATTAACTGTTTCTGTAAACAAGTTATTGTATGTAGAATTCTATAAATCTGACTGATGGAACACTACATATTTCCTTATGTATTTACTGACCTGTGTTTTTTGCTACTTTTTTCTTTTCTCCCCATCCCTGAATTTTTTTTCTTCCCCTGATCCGGAATTTCTTTGCCAACTGACTGCACGGTACTTCTGCTTCCTGTTGTTGCTTGAAACAAAAAATAAAAACATTCCCCTTCCAAAAAAAAAAAAAAAAAAAAACCAAAAAACCCTGCTCTTCGGAAACCAACCTGCCCTTCAATATTAACCATCTTGAAAACTTCATCATCCATCAACCAATTTCGCCATTTCCTGCGGGGACTCTGCCCTTCCTCGTTGTGGACGATTTGTGCAACCTCGCTCTCCCCTTCGATTCCTTACCTCTTCCCTGTCCCTCCGCTGCCTTGCTCTGCTGTTCTCTAAAGAGAGTTACACCCCAATGCCTCTTTATTCTTTTCGGTATGTTATTATTCACACTTTTTATTACCTTGTTTTTCATTTATTTGAGATTACTTTTTTGATACTTCAAAAATGTACAGTTTGCAGTTTGCCATTTTTTTTGAATGCGTAATTTCATTTTTACATTGTTTACTTAGTTTGCTATTTAATTTAGTTTGCCTTTATTTTACGTTCAGTTATGCATGGTTTATTGCTTTGCATGTCTTTTGTAAGAGTTTTAAATTGTGATAGCATGCTAAATTGTCCAGTCTTCTGGCAGTAAGATTTTTGCTTTTTGCTGAAACCCAGTATCTTTTCTTTAATGTATTGTTCCATTATTATTCTGCTATATAAGAATTTTCCTTAATTAGAGCAGAATAAGTAACCATGGTTGGAATGAGATCAGTTCTGGTTGTGAATGAATGTTTTTGCTGTTGGATTGATTAGCTAATATTAAGTTGAAAGAGACTTCATTTTTTTTTTTCCCCTACCTGAGACTGTTCTTGTTTCTTCACTTTTTGAAGGAGTCTATGGTGATGTGCAGAGGGTGAAGATTTTATTTAATAAGAAAGAGAATGCCCTAGTTCAGATGGCTGATGGAAACCAGGCCCAGCTTGGTAAGCAAGCTTAAAAGTATCAGACTGTTAGCATTAAGAGACCTAATGGGTAATTAAAGCTTTGGTATCAGTACTTCCTTCTCTTCCAAAAAAAAAAAAAGACCCAAAACCTGAATGTGTCCTTGCCTGCATATGTAGTATGGCTTTAGGGCAACTTTGGAACAGGTATCGTTCATTTGTGTGAGATAATAACCTGGAGGGAAAACAGAATAAACAGTACAGCAAGGCAGAGTAATGATGCCTGTTGTGCAGTTCCTGGAGGACGTGAGATCTGTGTATGGACAAAGTAGAATGAAGTTCTGGCTTTGATTTAAATGTCTGGACAAAAGTGTGAAATACCGTTGTAGTCAGCGCTGTCTTTAACCGTTGCAGCCATGAGCCATTTAAATGGTCAGAAGCTTCACGGGAAGCCAATCCGCATAACGTTGTCCAAGCATCAGACAGTACAGCTTCCCCGCGAGGGACAGGAAGACCGAGGTCTGACTAAGGACTATGGCAATTCTCCTCTACATCGTTTCAAGAAACCAGGCTCCAAAAATTTCCAGAACATCTTTCCTCCTTCTGCCACTCTTCATCTGTCCAATATTCCGTGAGTATCTGCATTAAGAGTTCCTGCGTTACTTGTGTAGAAAAATGTTTTCAGATTTAGTGTGAGAGTAAATACAGTCAGGTTTTGCTGCTAACAGAAGGAAAGCTTACCCATCTTCTTGTTGTTCCTCATAGCCTTTCCAGTCCAAGAAGCTACAGTAGAGGACTTAGAAAAGGCTCTGGAAATCGGGTTTTAGAGATTAATTTAGTCTGTCAATGTACATTTGACTGGAAAAATGTGTATTTGTTTCAGACCTTCAATAACTGAAGAAGACCTTAAGATGTTGTTTTCAAGCAATGGTGGGATGGTCAAAGGATTCAAATTCTTCCAGTAAGTGTTTTCTCATGTCCTGTCCTTACGCTGGGCCTTTCAGTGTGAGCAGGGTAGAAGCACTTGGTTCTGTCAGAGTTCCAACTCAGGCTAAGTGAAAGGTGAGCAGAGTCGCCACTAATGCAGTATTTGACTCTCTGGAGTAAAGAATTCCAGAGCAACTCTGGATTGAGTGCGTGGCAGGTAAGAGCTGATGAAAAAAACTGTGGTAGCTGAGTGGGAAGTTTGGATATGCATGTTGATCATATAGATACACTCTTCCATATAAAAAGGGAGTATTGCAATTACCTGGGTAGTTAATTTTTTGCTGGCCTTTTTGAGTGCTAGGTAAGAAAACTTGCATCAAGTTAGGCAAACTCTGCGTACGATAGCACTGAATGTGACTTAAACTTCTGTCTTGCCAGGAAGGACCG
Source organism: Chlamydotis macqueenii (assembly GCF_036417535.1). Lineage (NCBI taxonomy): Eukaryota > Metazoa > Chordata > Aves > Otidiformes > Otididae > Chlamydotis > Chlamydotis macqueenii. Next base: position 3,886,527 of record NC_141581.1, on the reverse strand, counting down.
TAAAATGGCTCTGATCCAGATGGGCTCTGTGGAAGAAGCCATTCAATCACTCATCGACCTCCATAATCATGACCTGGGTGAGAATCATCACCTGCGTGTGTCCTTCTCGAAGTCCACCATTTAAAGCTTTGGAAGGCGTGAGACAAAATGGACTTGACTTAAAACCTCTTGGGTTCAGCCTTGACCTTAAAAGACTGAACACGAGGGTTTCAACTTCCATCATTCCAGAAAAAAAGCCACTTTAAAAATGCAGCTGAAGTGACCTTAAAAGACCAGAGATTTTATTTTTTTAAAGAGAAATCAGTTTACCGGTTTTTAAAAAAAAAAAAATTAAATCTAATTCATATTGCTAACCTTGCGGTGATGGGTAACAATCTTGACTGTTCAAATAAAAATCACAAGTTGAAGTTTACACTTTGGAACCTGCTCTGGGAAATTCCCCTCCCCTCCTGCTCCTCCTCCCCCAAAAAGCAGATCCTAACAAGTTTATCAGGTTTCACATTGATGCCTTTCTTAATTTTCTTTACCCATCCATGCCTTGAAAGACCTAAAACCACTGTGTAAATTCACTTTGGCGCCTTTGAGTCAGGATTTTGCAACATGCGTGGTGTATAGGAGCTCCCAACTCGCCCAGCACAAAACTAAGTTGTGTCGATCTTACCTTAACTGTGCATCTGCTATCCTGTGCCTTAAACCCTGTACTTCTTTGGGGAAAACATCTGAACTGTAGGGAGTGGATTGGGAGAGTTGAGGGGAATGGGTGAGCCCTGGCTTACTGGATCGGCTTGTTGTAGTGAAGAAGTGAAGCTGGCAAAGTGGATAAAGAAAATAACGAGCTTTGACTCTTCAGGCAGTTGTATCCCACTGTCCATGAAACGTCGCAATCTGCGTAGTGTTGTGTGTCTTCATGCCACTTTCCAATCTGCTCGTGGTTTATTGCCATCTGCAAACCTGCCGGTGGGAGTTATTTGAGATCCTTTGTCCGTAACATTCAGACTAAGCAGAAAGGTCTGGGTGGGGAAGCATTCCCAAGGCCAAATCACATTCCGTTGTCAATAGCACAGGCTCTGCCCTTCACGAGAGCTTTGATCAAGACACAAAATTAACCACTGTTGGACACTTGTGAAGACGAATCATTAAGAGTTTGTCAAAATTGTGTGTGTATATATATATATCTAAATACTTGGCTAGGATTTGAAGAATTATTGGATATCCCACATTTAGAAAGGTGTTCCTGTGAGTCACCTTCGCGCCCCTGATTTGAGATTAACAAGACCAATGTAGCTCTGCCATCATTCTTATAGCATGTCTTCAGCATTTGAGCTTTTTGTTTTAATTCTTGTATTATACTTTTTGATGCTGTTGCTGTCATCTGTGCCTAGCAATATTTCCAGTTGACCAAATATTCTAATCTCTTTATATGCAAAAGAAATAGTTTAAGTACCTTTTTATAGAATGATAAGATGGTATAAACATAATCTAAATTTACTCCTTTGTGGTATTACCCTTGTATACTGTACTTTCTTTTTTTTTTTTGTAATGAAACTATAGGGCAGGAATTTAGTTACCAGGCTGAGGTCATGACTGAGGATGAGTAATGTAATGAAAACGATAAAACGTGTTAAGCAAAGCGTATTTTTAAAGCAAAGTGTTTGAGATAACGAGCACAAGCAGCTTGTGAATTTAAGTAAAAGGACCCAGGCTAAAGATTTTACCTTTTTAATCTATAAGCCCAGACCTTTTAAGTTACAGGAAGGGAATTTATTAAAAGTAGAATGCAGCAGATCGTTTTTTCCCAATGATACAACCATTTATTTTTTTCCTGGCTTACAACTCTTTCCTGGGCCATTCTGCCTTCTATTTTGTGTGATCCGATGTTGCCTTACATTTCCCTCTAACCTGCAACCTGTTCGGATGCAAAATAACAAGAATCTTGTACTTTTTTTCAGGGTTTTTCTGCAAATTGTGGACCAAAGTTTGTTTTTTAATTGTCTTAGTGTTGCAAGTTAGATTTCCTTGCTTAGTGTGGGAGCTCTTGACTTGCCTAGCACTGAGTGTTTGGAAAAGTCTTAACTTTCCTTAGTTCCTCCCTGAACTCTTGAGGATGTGAACTGTGCTGGAGAAGCATGCGAAGTCCAAGTGAGGGTTCAATTTGGGTTGCTGGCATGAGATTGGTAATCCTTGTCTGCCTTAGTCTCTGGCTGGTGGCTGAGGAGCGCGAAGCCGTCTCCAGTGAAAGCATTGCCCCAGTTGAGCTGAGGAAACGTTCAGCTGCTGAGTGGATGCTGGTTTCTGTTAACCTGGCCTGTTAACGAAGCCTTCTTGTCATCTGCCTCTCTGGAAAGCTGTGTGTTTCCTTGCCAGCATCTTCATGTTCAGGAGGGCAAATTCAGGTGTCTCGGTGGTAGTTGTCACCTAGAATTAGTTTGCTCATCTCCCTCCCCAAGCGAAAACTCCGCTCCTCCTGCCGCCGGGGAGCGCTGGCTGTTCGGCCGGCGCTCCTGAGCGTGCCGCTGTGTGGGAATCCATGCGCAACCCAAGTGGAACGGCTGTGGTTTAGCTTTTAAATGCATTCAATCGACCTCACCCCAGACTCTGGGAAGAGGCTTATTGGAATGAAACCTGTCTGGTGGCCTCTAACACTGATTTGGTCAACCCACAGGCTACATATATTTTGCAAAACGCAAGCAAATCATTTGAGGTAACCCCGGAACCCAGGTGATTGCGGGTTTTTCCTTTGGATCCCTGTGTTTGCATGTAAAGAATGTGAGTAACAAAAGGGTGTACATATTTATAATTTTTTTATACCTGTTGTAAGACATGAGGGGGCAGCAAAACCCAGTTTTTTATGGTGAACAGATGTATTGTATATTTTGATAACAGCTATTACAGGTTCAGTATTGTGGAAGGTGGGGTGGGGAGGGTAAGCATACACAACATCAGAATTCCATTGCCTCTTTCAAAGAATGTTTGTAATGCAAAAAGAAATGAAATTAAAACTATTTTATAACAACCTTTGTACCTTTCTGTAGCTCTATTATTTACTGTTCAGATTGTAGAAAGCAGTTATTGGCCAGTCTGTACTTGTGCTTTCAATAAATTTCTTCTGTATTCTTTGCTTCTGATTTTCCTATCTTTTTATTGTGCCTATTTTGCTTCTGATTTTCCCTTCTAATGTAATTCCAGCTGCCTCATTTTGTATAACTTTGACTCTTCACATACCTCTGGGCTGGCAGCGTGTTTGTCCCTGTCAGCGTCTCTGCAGAGCGAGGGGCGACGAGCCCGGAGGGGTGGCTGCCGCCCGCGGATCCATTCCGGCTGCTCACGCTCCAGCCCTGCGGTGCCTGAATTAAAGTTCAGAGGTATGAGGCTGTAGGGCCCTAACTGATGCTCTGCCTTTGTCACACTCCAACACTTTTTTTTTTTTTACTTCATGTTCCTAAACTTTCCATATATTCCAGCTAATATCCATGAAATAACCCCCTTTCAAGTCAAACACGTCCTGCTCTCTGTAGTTTTGTGCTTTAGATGTGTCCAAGCTCTCTGGCAGGCTGGATGTAGTGTGTTTCACATCCGGCCTGAGCAGGCGCCATTCCTGTTTCAGCTCCTGGAGAAGGATTGTTCCTGTTGTGGGTTACTCCCATGCACGATACCCCTGCGCTGTCGGGGACACCGGCGTGTCGATGAGCTCCCCAAGGAGCAGGGCTGTTGGCTTTCTTACTGGGTGCTGCTTTCCAAAAGCCGGCGTTCCCCGATGTGGACCCCTGGGAGCACCTGCGATACCACGGAGGCAGAGCTGGGCTTCTGAGGTTTTGTGTGTGGCACTCCTGAAGCCTGTGCTTTTTGGAGGGAAGCGGTGGGAAATGGCAAAACTCTCCTGGGGACTGGGAGAGGCAGTGGGATGGGGCCCTTGGGTGTGACCCAGCCCCTCGGGGGCTGGCAGCTGGCACGCTGGGCTGCAGGCAGAGCAGCCGGATCTGTGGAACAGGAGCGAGGGATGCGGCACCCCTGTGCTGTACCTCGTCCCAGCAGCCGTGAGCTTGGGGCCGCCGGTGCTGTGAGCAGGCACCCTGTGTTTCCAGGGACAGAAGGAATGCACGTGCTGAGCTGTTCCTTCTGTGGCCCTGCTGTTTTCTGTCCCTTGGCCACGTTCCCTTTGTGTTGAGCGCGTTCGCCTTGAACACGGGCTTATTTCATCGGCGTCTGGGCGCAGACGGAGCGGGGTCCTGCAGGAGCCTCGGGCTGCTGAAAGAGATCCCTGTTGTTCCGGGGAAGTGTAACGGGATTTGTAACAGCTGCCTCTTCCATCCCATCTGGGTGCTTGTGTGAAAGTAAGGCCGAGCTGTGTGCCCCGCTGCCCTGCAGGAATGAGCAAGTTCCTTGCTCCTCGTTGGCTTTGGTGCGTTCTCCGGTTCTGAGGTGTGTAGCCAATTCCTGAATGCCAAAGGCTTGGTGCGTCCAAACCAGCACCTGCCATTCCTCTTGGTTTTCTCCGTAAGGCTCAGGAAGGCTGTTGGAAGCTGATCTTCCAGAATGATGCCCCGAGCACCACCAGCATCCAGGGCCCATCCTGCCCTGCTGGAGCTGCTTGCTCCAGCCCCGGGTGCTCCGGGAGAGTCGTGGGAACGTGCTGGAGCTGCAGGCACCCCCTTCTCCTTTATTTCTCCTTCCAGTGAGGATCAGGCGCTGGGGCAGGGACGCCAGGCGCTGGTGCCCTGTGGGAGGCAGGAGGCCTGCAGCACCCGGCGAGGCCAGGTCCCCTGCCCATCTCCGTCCCTCTCAAACAAGTCATGAATTGCTAATTAGCTGCCTGCTGCAGTAATTATGGCCTCCAGCTCTTGCTGCCAGCAAAGCAAATATCGATTGTGGAGCGACGCACGTGATGGGCTGGGTCGCCATGGAAACGGTGGCAGCTGCCTGGTGGAGGTCACATCCTGCCTGTGGCTCCGGTGTCCCCTCCCTTCCCGCCCTGGGAACCCCTGCAGCTGGAGGGGGGTCCTGAAGCCGGTACCCCTGGCCAGGGAGGTGAGCAGTTCCTGCTGGCAGCGGGGCCTGATGCAGGACCTTTGTCACAGAGCTGGGCGCCTCTCCTGGATGACAACTGGGGTCACTGGGATGTGCCCGCGGCTCCTGGCAGTGATGTCCCAGGTGGAAAAGCTCGGGACACCAGACACGCGCTGTCCAAGGCAGGGTTCCGGCTGAAGCCGGTGCCGGGGCGCTGGGCTCAGGCAGTGCAGCGTTCACCTGCCCATCTCTACCGGCTCCCGCAGGGATCCCGAGCATCGGCCTCTCCCCAGGCTGTGCCCGGTCCCCTGCCCGTCATGAAGGGGGGCTTGATGAGATGGGCTGTGGCAGCTCCTTGGGGACCCCATCCCTCCTTCCTCTGGCCGAGGGTGGGGGTGCTCTGCGGCCCTGTGTCAGGGCCAGGAGGAGGAGGAAGATGGTGGGGATGATGACGCTCCTGCTCCCTCATGGGTCCCCAAGTGAAGCAGGCGGCTGCCGGGGGGCTGCGGGAGCGGCAGGGGGCTGGCAGTCGCTATGGAAACCGCTGGGTCAGAAGCAGCGTGCAGCGGCGCGTGACGCCATCGCTCACCGCAACGAGCCGTGAGAGCGGCGGTGTGGGGCTGGGGGGCCGAGAGTCCCCCTGTCCCCCAGCCAGAGCACAGTGCCCATCCCAGCCGGCCTCAGCCGTTCCCTGGGTCACCCAGCTCCACGGCCCGCGTGCCGCTGCCAGCCGGCGTTGGACCCTCTGGTCCCCAACCCGTTACCCGGCAGGGGTAACGCGCCGGTGCCCCCGCCGCAGCCCCCTGCACCTCAAGCTGCTGCCGGCAATCCTCCCGCTAATCCCCGGGTGGCTTTTCCAGCGCCGAGTCGGGGTTACACTGGATAATCCATATGTTTGCAAGGCGGAGGCTTTGGGATATCCACCGTTAATCCAATTGGCAGCGGCAGTTTGGTGCCATCGGCACATCGCCCTGGTTTGGGGCGGGGGGGCGCGTGGGCTGGCACGGCTCCGGTGGCAGCCCGCGGAGCGAAACCAGCCCGGACACCGTGGTACTCCAGAGCCGCTGCACCCCAGGATGCTTTTGGGGCTGCAGGCACTGGGCAAGCTGGAGCGTGGGGCTACTGGCCCAGTTGCCCCCTGCCCACCGCCAGCGTGGCCTGGCCGGACAGCCCCCTCCTCACCCAGGGGCAGCCGATGGGTGGGCACGCGTTGCACTGGCGGCACGGAATCGCTTGGGCTTGTCCGGTCAATGGGTTGGGGAGCCCGGAAAGGCTTTAACCTGGTCCGGGACGGGGGAAGGAGCCTGAGCCCATTTCGGATCCCCCCGCACCGAGCCCCGGGGGCTCTCCCAGCCCTCAGCCCGCAGCGCTCGCTGCCTGGAGCAGCCCCAATCCTGCCCCCCAGACCCCCCACCACAGCGAAGGAGCCCAGCGGGGAACATCCACGCGTTTATTCGCTTTTCAAACCACAGCAGCTCCAGCCGTTGCCCGACAGACGCGTTCACAGCCCAGAGATTCCCCCCTCCATCCCCCCCCCCACCTTCAAAACTTCCGACCCCAGCCCAGGGCTGCTGCTCAAAACCTCAGCCCCGGCTCCCCCCACGCCCGGCCGCTGCGCCCCGACCCCAGCCCGTGCAGTATTTACAGCCTCCGCGTGCCCAGAGCCCCTGGGCAACCCCCCCAACCGGCCCCGCACCGTCCCCCCTCGTCCTCCCCCACCACAGAGCCGTGGCGCAGGGCCGGGGTCTGCGCTGACCCCTCCTGCACGGCTCTCCAACCCCCAGAACCACAAACCCCCCACGCGAACTGGGACCTGTTGCCCCATGGCAGCCCCCCCCCCCCCCAGGCCCCTCGATCCAGCCCCCCCAAGCCCTTCAGCACCGTTTGCTCCCATCCCACCCCCCTGTACAATTCCAGAACTGGAATAAACGAACCCCTCAGAAATGTCAGCACCTGTGTTAGAGAGAAAAAAAAAAGTCAAAAGTGCTTGGAGCCACCCAGCCCCGTGGACTGGGGGGAGCAGAGCCCCCCGAACCCCACCAGCTGCCCGGGCAGGAAGGGGGTCCCACATCGTGGGGGGGCCCCCACGCACATTTTGGCCGGCTCAGGGCCTGGTGACAGTGCTCCGCCATGTCCTTGCGCTGCTCAGTCGCCCCGACGCCAAAGACAGCCCTGTCCTGACGCCCCCCCCAGCAGAGAGGGACCCCAGCGTTACAGACCCCCCCCCAGCCGGGGCAGGGGAGCTGGGGGGCAGGTGCAGGGAAGGCAGCGGGGGCTCAGTCCTTAAACCTCCGGCCGGCCTGCATTTTCTTGTAGTAGAGGTCCACCTCGCTGTCCGCCTGCCCGTCCCGCTCCGCCGGCTTCCTCCGCAGCGTGGACTCGCGGCTGGCCGTGGCCAGCAGCCCCTCGGGGGGGACGTCCCCCCGCTCCCCGCCGCCCCCCGCCGCCCCCGGGATGGCGGCCAGGCTGCCGTAGCGTGGCTCGTCCTGCTCCATGTCGCTGACAGAGGAACCGGGGGAGACGCCGGCGCTCTTGGGCGGGCGGAAGGCACGGAAATCCTTCCCCATCTCACCCAGCTCGTAGGCGTCCGACCCCTCCGGCCCCTTCGGCCCCGACTTCCACTCCCAAGGCCCGTTGCCAGCGGCAGAGAGATGGACGACGGGGTGGTGGGGGGCGTGGGCGTCGATGGTGATGATGCTGGAGCTGTCCCGCTCGGAGGGCGAGCGGTACTGGGAGGAATCGGAGCTGGTGGAGGAGGACGACGTCTCCGAGTGCTTGGGGGTGACGGAGACCATGCTCTGCTGCTTGGACATGGCGATGACCTGCATCAGGCGCGGGGGGTTGGCCACCCGCTGCGCGCCCCCCTTCTCCGCCACCATCACCCACTTGGCCCTCACGGCCGCCCCGCTGCCGGCCGGGACGCCGGCGCCCGCCTGGCTCTCCTCGGGGATGTGCACCAGCTGCGAGGCGCCTGGCCGGGGCTGGATGAGGACGCGGGGCCCCATGGCCGCCCGCTCGGCCGAACGCGCTTGCACCGTGGGGTAGAGGGAAGGGGGGACGTCCTCGCTGGCGTCCCCCCCCACACCCCGGCCGTGTGCCGCCTCCTCCGCCAGCGTCATGCTCCGGCCTTCCAGCGACTTCTGCTTCCACTCGGTGATGAGCTGCTTGGAGCGCGAGGCGTCCACGGGGACGTGGATGGTCATGTGGCGCCGCGCCGGGTCGTCCATGGAGGGGGTGTTGACGCGGGGCAGGGTGTTGCTGAAGGTCACCATGTTCTCCTTGCCCATGGGGCTGCGGGGGGCCAGCAGGTCCACATCCACGCTGGCCCGCTTCAGGCTGCCCAGGGAGTTCTTCTCCCGCGGCACTGGCCGCGCCGCCTCCTCCAGCCGCGTCTGCGGGTTCAGCTCGTCGGTGCTCACCGACTTGTTCTGCTGGTAGACGGAGTCGTGGCCCCGCTGCGTCAGCGCCCGCAGCGCGTCCTTGGCCGGCGCTGGCGCCGGGACCCTCTCCGTCGGGGCGCGGAAGTTGCCGACCGCGTGGTAAGCCTGCGGGAGGGGGAGCGCGGGGTCAGTGCAGCCCCAGGGACCCACGCCGAGCATCCTTCCCTCCCGAGGCACCGCGAGCACCCCGAGGGCAGGGACCAGCACCCACCAGGTAGGCGGCAATGCCGGAGCCGATCAGGAAGCCCACGTAGACGTCGGCGGGGTGGCTGCGGTACTGGGTGATCTGGGTGAGGCCGCAGATGCCAGCAGCGATGGCAAAGGCAAAGACCAGGATGGGCTTGAGGAGTTTGGTGCTGTCTGAGATGATGGAGTTGAAATACATCTGGCGGCGGCGACGACGGGGCAGGAACAGGCTGTTAGTCACAGCTCACGGCACCGGCACCCGCCGCCACCGCGGCACCGCAGCCTCCTCGCTCGCCGACGGGAGAGGGGTGCCGCTGCCTGGCGGCACGGAGTTCGCGGGGCCGAGAGCCGCGCAGCACCGGGAACTCACCGACACATAGACGGCAGCGAAAGCCGAGAGCGTCGCGTGCTGGGATGGGAAAGTCTTCCTGCGGGAGAGAGCGGAGCGTGCGGTTGGGACGGGGGCAGGAGGGGCATCGCGGAGCGCGTTTCCCCCCCACCCCGGCACGTACCTGGCGGAGAGGATGGCGTGCTTGTCCGTGCCCGAGCAGATGTCCTGAGTGATGTAGGGGTTGGCGTCGCAGGGGGTGCCCAGCAGCGTGTAGTTGGGCTTGCAGACGGTCAGGAAGAAGGGCGCGTGGTAGCCGGTGGCCAGCTGGATAACGTCCGTCACCAGGGCCGTGGCACAGAGCCCGAACACATGGACGCCTGGGGGAGGCAGGGGCAGGGTGGCGGGTCACCTCCCGGCCCACGCAGGGCAGCCAGGGCCCACGGGCGCTGGGATGGGGTCCGGGGCGGTGTTGGGGGTCTGGGTGGGGGCTGTGTTATTGCATCCGGGGTGCCCCCGCAGCCCCTCGGAGCAGCCCCCCGCGGCGGGTAGGGCCGCGGCACAACGTACCCACAAACCTTACGGTCCGGCGCAGGAAGGAGTTGAAGTTGCAGCCGCCAGCGTTAATGCTGCCCTCGGCGCCGGCGCGGCCCTTCAGCCTGGACTGCAGGCAGTACACGATGCCCTCGCCCACCATGATCTGGGGAGCAACTGACGGCTCAGGAGGTGCCACCCCACCGGGACCCCGAGCCGGCGAGGCTCTGTCCTCATGCCCCACCCCGGGACTCACCGAGGCAGCGGGCGCGGCAAAGGCCAGGCTGAGCAGCATGAGCAGCGGGATGAGCTCCTCGTTGGTCTCCACGTAGGGCATGGAGAGCGCCCGGTCGTGGCACTGGAAGCCCACCTTGGCCGGCTTGAAGAGGTCGGTCAGCTCCAAGAAGTAGAGCGTCACGATGGAGGAGGCCACGATGGGAAGCTGCGATGGGTGAGAGCGTCGCGACCGCCGCCCCGCCCGCCGCGTGGGCGCCGCGCAGCCCCGCCGCGAAGGGGGCAAAGCCCACCCCGCGCCCCCCCCCACCCGCCCCACACCCACCTCCACGAAGTAGAAGCAGGGCAGGAGTGTCATGCTGTCCTTGGGAGCCCTGCCCTTCTCCCGGGGGGGGATCATGGTCCTGGGGTCGCCCTCGGGGTCCCTCCGGGCTGCCTCTCCGTCCTGCCGTGGGGCAGCAGCGTCACCCCCGCGCCCCGGGCAGCCCCCCGGCCTCACCCCGCAGCCGCTCCCGGGGAGGAGCTGCCGGTACCGGGGGGGCTGCCCGCGCCAGGACCCCCCGGCCATCACCGCGGGGCCGGGGGTGGTCCCCGCTCCCCCCGCCCCTTCCTGGGGGAACCCCCAGCGCCGAGCCGGGGGCTGGGACAACAGGTGGGGCGGCGGCTCGGCTGTCGCGACAGGCGGCCGCTATCGCGACACGGCTGCTGCGGAGGGCGTGGGGAAGGAGGGGTGTGCCCCCCGCAGAGCCCTGCCCGCCATGGGGGCACCCCCCTGGCCCCCGCCCCCCGCAGCGGCCACCGCGCCCCGCCTGCAAAAAGAGGAGGGGGGGATAACGGGGATGGAGCAACGGGGGCGATAACGGGGAATAACGGGGGGGGGGGCGGGGGCAGCACGGGGGGTATTACCGGGGGGGCAGGTATTACGGGGGGGGGGGCAGGTATTACCGGGGGGCAGCAAGGGGCCGCTCCCGGCGGTGCCGCAGCCGCGGGCGGGGGTCGGGACCGGCGTGGGGGGGGGGGGCGGGGAGCGGCCCCTTTGTGCAGCCCGCGCCCGCCCCCCGCCCCCCCCCCCCCTCCGCCCCCCTACTCACCTCCGCTGCGGGGCCGGGCCGGGCCGGGCCGGGGGCGGGGGGGCTGCGGGGCTCCCCGGGAGCCGGGATGCTCCGGCCTCGGCGGAACGCGGGGAGCGGCGCCTTCCTCCGCCCCCGCCGCCTCCTCCTCCTCCTCTCCACCGCCCCCGCCCCGCCCCGCCCCTCCCGGGGCGCTGAGCCCCCCGCGGGGCGCGGGGCTGGGGGCGTCGGGGCGAGACAAAGGGGCCGGGCGGGGCTGGGGGCAGCGAGCGGGACCGCCCCCTCCCGCACCCCAGCACCCGCGGCGGGGGTCCCAGGGCCCCGCCCCCCCGGGGGTCCCTCCCGCCCTCTGTGCTGTGGGGAGTGAGGGTCTCACCCCGGCTCCGGGGCCCCCCCTCCTCGCCGAGCTCCCTCCGGTGATCCGAGCGCTGCCAAGCCGGGGTTCCCGCAGCGTGGGGGGTTGCGTGACACCCCCCCCCCCCCCGCGCCCCCCCTCCTCACACCCACCCACCCGCCCCCTCGAGCCCTGCCAGCCCCCGGCACCTGGGGCACCCTGGCACGGGAGCCCCACTGGCCAGGGGCCATGTGGCACCCATGGGGCAGCGCTGCATCCCGGGGGCCTCAGAGGCGACTTGGGGCTGAACCCCGCACGGCACGGGGCACCATGGCTGGAGCCCCAGGCCGATCCCGGCCGGAGCCTCGGGTCCCCCAAAATCAGGGCTGAGGGGGCAGCTGTAGGTCCCTTTGCTCCCCAGGGGCTTCCAGCAGCCCCCACGGGAGAGGGCGAGGCCTCGCTGCCCTCGCCGCCCCACACCTGCAGTCCCAAACCAGCCCTACGCTGTACCCCACGCCCTGCGTCCCGCTGCCTCCGCCCCACCGCCCACCCGCTCACCGTCCCGTCCAGGCTGGGCACGGCTGCGCGCCACGCGTTGCCCTTGTTCCATTTCTGGCCTTAAGTGGGCAGAAATCTCCCGGCGTATTTAACGGCTAAATCCTGAATCCCTGGAAGCCGCGATTAAGCCGCTCTCCTTGCGGAAAATCCCCGGTTTGAGCCAGCCTCGGCCACCTCCAGCGCTGGCCCCTCCCCACCATGTGCCGCCGGGGAGAGCGGGAAGCCGAGGCCGCAACCGCGCAGGGACCCTCCTCGCCCCCAGCGCACCCCGGCCCCCCGCGTCCCAGCGCCCTCCTCGCCCGCGTCCCCATCCGGCCGGGGATGGGTGGGTTGGCTGGTGCTGGGGTTGGGGGCTGGCGGGTGCTGGGGGGGGGTCGGGCGGTCGCTGGCTCGGAGCGGTGGGGCGTCTGCGCGGCCGGACGAAGGGAACCCGGCGATTTGGAGCTGTGAAGGCTCGCGGTGCACGGGGAGGAGGGGGGGTCCGGACCCCAGCGCGGGGCTCGCCCCCACCCCAGGGACCCCCGGCAGGTGCTGCTGGTTGTGATCCCGCTGTCCTCGTCCTTGCCAGCCCCAAGGACAAACCCCCGCGGGATGCTCAGCTCCGAGCACCCAGCACCCACCGCCACGCTCCTACTGACCCTCCCTGTGCGCGGGGGTCCCTGGCCCGGAGTAAGGGGGGGCTTGGGCCAGGCCTGGGTGCTGCCGCATGTGCCGGAGCCTTCACGTGCCACCGGCCGGATTCGGTTTCGGCTTTGAAAACAGCGGAGCAGAAATCCCCCGCGGCGTGTGCCAGGTCCGGCAGCTGGGAGAGGCTGTTTCCTCCCTCCTGCGCCGTTTGTGCCGGGAACTCTTGACCCCTTTTACAAGCCAAATATTTAAAAACACCCGGCCCGCGCTGCGGAAACCCCCTCCGCTGCCCCTTCCTGCCCCCTCCGCCGCCCCAAAACCGGACATAAAAGCGAGCCCCAGCCCCGGCCCCGGCCCAGCAGCGTCCGTCCCGCAGAACCCACGGACCCACGGCGCCGCCGGCCTCCACCGCAGCCATGGGGCCGCGTCCTGCCCCCCTCCTCATCCTCGCTCTGCTGCTGCTGGGGGCCACAGTGAACGGTGAGTGCACCCCCCGTCCCGATTCCTGCCTCCATCTGCAACCACGCGCTGCCGTGGCCTGTGGCGGGGGGACCGGGGTGCCCCGCGCCCCGTTGGGCGATGCCCGGCCAACCCAGCCTCTCACCCATCTGTGCCAGGGCAGCCCCGGGGACGGATCCTGGGGGGCTACGAGGCCAGGCCCCACCTGAGGCCATACATGGCCTCGCTGCAGCTGGAGGGGCAGCACGTCTGCGGGGGCTTCCTCATCGCCGAGCAGTGGGTGCTGAGCGCTGCCCACTGCACCGAGGAGACGTGAGTGACAGGGACAGGGCATGGGGGGGGTCAGCACGGGGGCTGCTCCGTCCTGGGCTTGGGGGGCTGCCGGCCTCATGCCAAGCCCTGCTCCACAGCCCCAGCGTCGGAGGGCCAGGGGCTGCAGCACCCCCGGGAGCTCCTGGCACCCCGCTTCCGCCTGCCCCCGTTGGGGGGGCAGAGCCCCACACCCCACGCGCTGCTTCTCTTCCCAGGGACGGGAAGATCTTCCAGGTCCTCCTGGGCGCCCACTCGCTGACGGAGCCGGAGCCCCACAAACGCCTGTACCGGGTGCGCGCCCAGATCCCGCACCCCGGCAGCAACATCCACAACAACAAGGACGACCTCCTCCTCCTCCAGGTGGGCTCGGAGCCGCCGGGACCCCGGGCGGGACCCTTGTTCCCAAACCCGCTCCTGCAAATCCCTCTCCCCCTTGGGACCCTGTGGGGCCACTGACCCGGTGGGAGGAAACCCTCGAGGCCAGGCTGGGGCCGCTCGGTCCCTCCCCGTCCCTCCTGCCCCATCCCATGGGACCCTCCCTGCTTCCCCCACCGAAGACCTTTGGGCCTCGTCCAAACGCCTCCGTCTTCCCCGCCATCCTTGTGGCTGCAGCTCCAGTCTCTGGCCGCGTCCCGGGGGCTACGGGTGGAAGGCGAAGCCCCCGAGCGTGGCCGAGGCTGGGGCAGTCGCAGTATCGGGGCTGGGGTCGCCGTGCCCCGCCGAGTCCCGGGGCCATAACCAGCCCTCGCTGAGCCCAGGTCCCCTCTCGCTTCGTGGCAGCTGGAGGAGAAAGCGGAGCTGAACGAGCACGTGCGGGTGCTGCCGTTCCAGCGGGAGGACAGGGACGTGGCAGCCGACACGGTGTGCGAGGTGGCGGGCTGGGGCACCATCACCCACAGCGGCCGCCGGCCGGATAAGCTCTACCAGGTGGAGCGGCCGGTGATCAGCCGCGACGTCTGCAACCACCGCACCCGCCACGACCACACCATCACCGAGAAGATGATGTGCACCGACTCCCGCAAGAAAGACACCTGCAAGGTACCGCTCGCCCTCCCCTCCCTCCTTTCCCGGACACGAAACCACGGCCAGACCCACGGGCTGGGGTCGCCGACCCTCTCGGGGGTCTGGGAGCGGGGTGGGCGGCGGGGGGGGGATGCCTGCGGCCTGGGAGAAGTGAGGGTGTGGGGCTGCAGGGCAGGATGGGGCTGCAGCTGCCCCCACGGAGCCTTGGGTCAGGCGGGGACCCCCAGCTCCAGGGTCGGGGTGGGAGATGGGGCAGCGAACCCTGATGAGCTGTCGTCCCGCAGGGAGATTCGGGCGGCCCCCTGGTCTGCAACGGGGTGGCTGAGGGGGTGGTCACGGCCGGCTCCCGTGTCTGCGGCAACTACAAGAAACCCGCCATCTACACCCGCATCGCCCCGTACGCGGCCTGGATCGACAGCATCATGGCCTCCGCAGCCGGGGACCCTCGCTGAGCCGTCCCCGGGGACTCGGCCCCACGCCACGGCTTGCTGCCGCCAGCACGGCCAGAGCACCCACGCTGCCGCTCAGGGACAGGCGCAGCACCGGGGGTCCCGCCGCTGCCCCCGCCCGCTCCCAGAGCAGCCCCCCGCGCCAGGAGGAGGGCTGGGCCGGGGCACCGGCCAGAAACCGGGGGAAGGGGGTCCCCGGCCACGGCCCCCTGCTTGCAGAGCGCGGGGCCTGGCCAGGGGAGGGCGGGGGGGTCACATGGCCCCCCCATGCTGGCGCGAGCCACAGGCTTTGCTTGAATGCGCCCGTAACGCTGACCGCACCGCGCTGCAATAAAGCGATGACGATTCCTGCAGAGCTGCTGTGGCTGGGGGGGGGGTCTGCATGGGAGCCCCCTGCCCGGGGGCTGCGGGGAGCACTGGGAGGAGCTGGATGTCGGGTGGGGAGACGCTGAGGCTGAGCCCGTGGAGTGGTGTGGTCGGGGCCCCCCACACTCCCAATGTTTAGAGGGAGCCCCATCCCCTCCTTCACCTTGGCCGTGTGCTGAGACCCCCCCCAAATTCACTCACAGCTGCGAGCGCTTGACGCCAGCTCTGCCTCGCTGTGGGGGTCTCCTCATGGACCCCGCTGACCCCCCAGCACCCCTCCGGGCCCCACTCCCATCCCCGCGCCCCGTGGCCCACCACCCCCAGCCCATCACCCCCATCCAGGCGCCTGCGCCTCGTGGGGGGAGCAGGGGACGCATCCTGCGGCACAGGGGCAATAAGGTCCGAAGCTGGGCCCTCCCGCGGGGTCATCGTGCGACGATTTGTTAAAGCAGACGCTGCAAATTGCCGATGAGGCGGAGGGCAGCCCAGGCTCCCGCGGAGCGGGCAACAGGGCTGGCAGGGTCCGCGCTGGGACCCTCGCTCCCTGGCCCAGGCGCCTGTGGAAAGGGGAAGAGGGCTGGACCGGGAGACGCTGGCGCTCGGCTCTTGGCCCGCGTTCGGTTTCAAGAGGGACAGGGGCGAGGCAGAGCCCTCGTCCTCCTGCCGCGGGCTCAGAGGGAGCAGAGCCCGGGCGAAGGCGCAGAGCGGGGCAGCAGCGTGGCCGCAGGCAATTGCGAGGCCCTTCCAGCACCCGTCCCCCCGCAGAGCCCCCGTCCCCCCCGCAGAGCGGCCCGCTCGGTCCCACCTCTGTGCCAACAGCGAGCAGCAGCCATCGAACATTAAATCACCCCAAACCTGTTCCCTGAGAAAAAGGAGATTAACGAAGACGGGGGTTGATTTCAGTTTTACTTACAGGGGAAAAGAGCCTTAACAAGAAGTTGTCATTTCCTAATTAGCCATTTGATTTTCCTTAATCACCAGCAGAATAGCGAGGCAGAGACCAGCTCCATACAGCAAAATATTAAATGGAGCTGAGAGACAAGCTCTTGCCCTCAGCTCAATTTTTCACTAATAAATTAAAATGCAGCTCCGGAGAGAAAGGAATCTATGGAAATGGGCTTGTTCCCTGCCCTAAACAGCCTCTGGGGACACCCAGAAGTCATCTGAGCGGGCAGGAATCCGGCCACGCCACAGATCAGCTCCGAGCATCCCCACGGCACTCTGCCCAAGCACAGAGATGTTCGGGTCCAATTCTCTCACGGTGCTGAGCACCCTCACCTTGGTTTGATCTCAGCAGAAGCACAGGGCCAGGTCTTCCTCAGCAGCCGCCTGCTCCAGCCCGGCTCCGAGCAGCCACAGGCCACCGAGCAGCCAGGTCCTTCCCCACCGGTGCTTCCGACAGCCATGCAGCAAACCCGGAGCAAGAGCTCCGAGCGTCTTCCGCCATCTGGAAAGGCCAAAGCTGCGCCACGCAGCGAGCCAGCACCATCCCAGCGCGCTGGGAGGGCAGGAGGCTTGAGGGCTCCCCTCAGGCCAACCCCAAGGACAAGTACAAGCAAGCAAGAGCGGTAGCCGGGGACCACTGAAGGAGGGCAGAAGGCTGACGCGACGTACAGCTGAGCTGCGTACCAGGAACGCTCCTCCTCAGACACACTGAAGGGTCCGGCTTTGGCTGAAGCTGGAGGCTTACAACCGCCCTAACGACTTGATGTTTTCTCCTCTTGTGTCCGTAATAACCTGACAGAAGCTTGAAAACGTTAATTTCCCCTTCCAGTTTTGCAAATGATGGCAGCTCCTTCCCTAACAGCCACAAAATTAAAAGGGCTTTCCCGCTTTTCCTCTGTTCATGCATCAACCGTCCTGGCCACGCGCTGTAGGACCGAAGTCACATGAAAGACTGCTGAGGTTTGGAAAACAAACCAAACATTCTGTACAAAATGAAGGGAACTTTTATTTACAAAAGAGCTGCTGGTTCCGTGAGAGCCAAACAGAGGGGTTTGCTCCGGGCAGCAACGCTCTCGTGTTCCTGCTCCTCCGGAGGGGGAAGAAATCGCTCCGTTAAGACACCGATTGGTAAGATCATGCTGAAAGGATGGAGAAGCGCAGGGAGTAACCAGCCCGCGCCGCGCTTCCCCAGCAGCCCGTAGCAAAGATGAACAAAAGGTACCAGGTATTTGCTCCCCCTTTCATCGCGGACTTTGTTTGCCCTCAGCCGCCACCCGTCGCCACTCCGCCCGGCCGCTCGGCTCAGAGACACAGAGGCAGCAGGGCTCCCTCCGCCCAGGCCCTCAGCCCCAGCTGACACCGACGGGGAAGCCACTGGCGTTCCCTTCCCTGTAACAGAGGAAGAACTCCCTCCCCTCTTTTTTTTTTTTTTTACGGCAGAAAGATCAATGTGAGAAAGGCAGCAGCTCAGGAGTAGCTGAGGGGCATCCTCCTCCACAGCCCCCCACACAAGCAGTTTTTGATCCAGCGCTGCTCCCACTGTTTCACCGCGGTGACTTTGTTGGGCGATTTCAGCATCGTAACGCAGCCGCACCTGGAAAGAAACGGAGAGGTGCAGCCAGGCTCAGGGGACTCAGGAGCCCAGGAAAAAAAGCCAGCACGGCTGGGACATCTGTACAGATCGTGCAGGCAGCACAGAATCTGAGGAGGAAACCGGCTTTTGTCATTTGCAGGTGATGTTTGTCAGCACTAAAAACCAGTAGAAACCATGCAAGCAATTCTCTTAACTCAAGAGAGGTTATCTTGGAACAGAAGGCTGTCTTCAAGACAATAGCCCCCAGCTGCTATTTATATGAAAAACAGCAGACAGTCACCTTGTAAAAATGATCTGCCACAGAGACTTTCTATTAAAACCAATAATTAAAGCTAATTCAATCACATGATTAGATGGATGTTGGCTCCCCGCACCATTATTGTGAAATCCAGGCTCTTTTGTGAGGGCGGGTGAAGAGGAGAGCACAAAAGGACTTAAAACGCAAGCCTGGTTTGAAAGATGACCCAAAAATGGCGCCACGCATACTGCGACTACTTCCTGTCGCCAGCCCTTCTCCAGTATCGCAAGTACTGGAGACCAAACCAGCAAAACAAGCTGGAGATCTCTCATCACCACCTAAGAGCCACGCGGCAGCTATCTCAAGCCAGCGACGCTGCTCTTCAACACGCGCTTTAAGGATCTCGGTCTTCAAGGTCAGGGACGCCTTACACACAACCACAACTGTTTTCTCCAGCGCAAGGGGCAGCGCCGTACGCCAAAAGCCTTACCATAGAAGCAGCATTTTCTCCTGCAGACACAATGAACGTGAAATGTTACTGGGATACCGGCTAGGATGGTAAACAGAGAGTGAAAGAGCTGCTGAATGACAAACAGAACAGCTCGAGTCTCCGCCAAGACCTCCTCTGCGGTGAAAGGATTATGCTTGCGTCGCTTACCTGGTACACGACTTGCACTCCTCGGTTGGGTACGCTCCTAAATGAAGCCGCCGCAGATGATCGATTTTGGGCTGTCCAGGAGCCCTGGGTAGGAAGAAGGAGAACTTTTCTAGAATGTCACTTTCTAAAAGCTGTTTCCAGGACAGTGAGCTGCATTTCAGTGGCCAAGACGACACAGGCTTTCACTGCCCAGCCCATCCAGTGCCACGGGATTCAAGGCCATGCCGACATGAATCTAACCGAACACTGGCATTCCCCCCTCTCTGTTTGCCATCATTTTCAATACTTTAAATTCCAAGCCCATTGCGAGTTAAGAAATTAATTCAAGCAGGGGACAAACTGCTCTTGGGTCGCAGCAGCAAGCGGACGAACAAAAAGCCGCAGGCGTCCCACCCCTGCTTGGCCTCTCAGAGCCGCAGAGGTCCCAAAGCCTCCCGACGCCCTCTTCTCGCCACACCACCTGCTCGTTTCTGGTCTCTGTACCTGACAAAGGCATCGAACTGGGAAGAGATAGTGTGACCAACGAGCCCAGGAGCTTTCCCAAACTGCAGCCGGACAAGCTGCTTGTTCTGCAGCTTGCTGATAATGCCGTCGTTGATGGGCAACCAGTCAATGTTGGGAATGAGCAGCTGGCTGGGCAGGAGGCAGCATTCATCTATCAGGGTATCATCTGGCTCCGTTATGTGATTTTCCTCACGACCTACGTGGAAAACGAAGCAAAAAGAGAAAGAACCAGCGTGATCTTTAAATTTCTCATTTAGAGATCAAGAGAACTACGTGCAGTTTCCTCCTCCACCCGCCAACACAGCGCAGAAAACAATAAACTTGGCAGCTGTACTTGCCCTTTCCAAAGGCTGCAGACCCACTCAGAAGTTCCTCCCCGCAATTATTCCTTTCACGCACGATCCACATTAAGGAAGGATTCTTTTGTTCAGGGAAAAGCGGCAAACACTTACAGCACAGCCAGAGTTTAGTCAGGAGCCTGAAGAGGAGGGACATGCTGTCCTGGGTGTCGGAGGTTGCTGTGTAGACGGGGAGGCAGCTTGGCTTCAACAGTCCCCAGATACGGATCACCACCATCAGCTCCCTGAACATGCCCAAGGACGCTCCGTCTCGCAGAAAGCTGTGCCCCGGCCGCACAGGGGAGCCCTGCGACGGGAAAAACCAGCCGAGATCGGGACTTACACGCAAACGGCTGGAACCACTGTGCTGTTTTCAGACAAGTCCTTTTTCCAAGCACTACGCAGCCTGCGGCACTGGCTGCCAGAGGATGCGTGGAGGTCAGAGGCGTAGAGAGGTTCAAAAAAGCTTAAACAAGCCACGCAGCTGCCAAGCCCGCTTCTCTGAACGCGGCTGTCGGTCGCCACACTGACTCCCAGATGGACACAGAAACAATAATTTAGTATTTCCGCTGTTTCTTACACTCTTCTCCCAAGTGTCTGTTTTGACAGGAACACTGGGGTCGTGTGTGACTAATGCTACCCAAACACTGAACATATATTTTTTTTTTTTTTCCCTTTTTTTTTTTTTTTCCCTCCTCTCGGTCTGTTCTCTCACCTGGTTAGGAAGGCTGGCCAGCAGGTAGAGCACAAAATCTCCCACCCACTGGATGAGCTGCTGCAGGGACTGCAACGTGGTCATCTCCAGGACAAATTCTTCTGTCTTCAGGTTAATCATCACCTTGTCAATGTCTGAAACAGAAGCAAGACACCTCCTGGCTCAGGAACAAAATGGATCCAAGCTTCACCCCTTGTCCCTACGGTGCCCAGAGAGGTCACCCTGCTCTTCCTCAAAGCCAGGGAGTTATTATGACACCGTGACACTTTATATTGAACCTAAAAGGGGAACAATCTGATCCAAAGCACTCAGAACCAGCGCTGTTGTTACGAGCGATCACTACCTATGTCTGTGATCTTGGAGCAGATCTCGGTGAGCCGGTCCCCAGGACTCTTGTCCGGGGTGTTCAGGAAGTGAGGGCGTAGCAGCGATTTCAAGGTGCAGCTAATGGCGATCAGGAACAGCTTGGCATGGTAGTCACACACGCGGGCTATCGTGCTGGAGGAGAGCTTGCAGAGAGACGCCTTCATGGCAACAATGCGCGTGGAGAGGACCTGATTGGCAGAGAGGTACCAGCAACAATACAGAAGTAAAGGCAGAATTAGAATAAGCTCATTAAAGCAAGCTGCTTTATTCTCTACTCTCCGTTTCTGGCACATGAATGACAGGAATACTGAATGCTGTTCCGTGCATGTACAAACAGTGCTACTGTTCCCAGAATCTCGGCCAAAAATAGACTTTACCCTCTCACCAGAAGCTTCCAACAGGTAGAGAGCCGTAAATGTCAGTGAAAACGAACACTGCTTAAATGGAGGGGCTTCACACCTCAAGTACTGCTCGAGGAGCGTTCAGAGATAGCGCAGCCAGGCAGTCAGTCTGTCTTCCGAACACCAGCAATTACCGCTCCCTCCTCCCGGTCACTGAGACCCCTCCACCTGCCCACTCTCTGCGGGAAGCCAGGGAGCTTCCGCTCCCGCTGACCTGCTGCAGGGCCGCGTTCTGGCGCATGTACTCTTCGTGCAGCTTCTCCACCAGGTTCTGGACCATGTTGGGTTGGACGTGGAGCAGGATGTCCCACCAGTCATAGCCAGTCACCATGCAATACTCCAAGAGGAACAGCAAGTGACGGAGGGACATGTTCATGTCCAGCACGTGGCCCATGGAAGGGGAGATGCGAAGCATGCTCAGCTGAGGGGAGGACGCAAAGGAAAATACGTATCAAGAACTGCATTGAAAACGTTCCACAAAGCTGAAACACGACACGGGACCAACTGCACCTCATTCCTGACCCAACGACACAATTTCTGCAGTAACGGGATACATCCCTTTTTGTTTAACATGGATCACACAGCTGGATGTAACATTCTCAATGTTTCCCCGAGCGATCCATGGCCTCGTAGAGAGACAGAGGGCCTGGACGAGAGGAATTCACGCTCTCCCTGTAACAAAGCACAATACCTTCCCATGGCTATCAATGCCAGCCAAGGCCAGAGACGTCCAGGAGAGCTGCATGGCTTTGAAGTGAACAAGGGGACCAGCAGTTCGCTGCCTTTTGATAGTCTGCTCGTCCACTGGGCGCTGGGAGGAGGAGCCGTAGAAGACAGCCATCATTTGCAAGGACAGCCGATGAACTATGTGGACACTGCCGTCGTGAAAAGCCAAAGCCAGACCTGAGAGAGAAGACAACTGAGGCTGAGCAAGCGATGCCTCACAGCGTAACCCAGACCTCACCCTGATGAGCTGTCGCCACTGAAAGCCCACGTGGCAACAACACAGCACCCAAAAGGCTGTGGGCTCGCAGGCATGTTTGTCTCTTAAGGCCACGGCAGCGTTTCACAGAGATACACCTCTTTCCGTGGGAAAGACACCTTGTCTTTGAAAGTTTTCCTATCAGCATTTCATATGGTTTGTTCTGAATTCTTACTTCTGCTACAGGTCAGACAATGAAGAAGGTAAGGTTTCAGGAGAAGCTACATATTTAGGAGAAAGATAACTCCTTACCCAGTCCAGGGAAGAATTTGGTGTCATTTGCCACCTTCAGGTCCGTATTGGTCAGGGAGATTGGCAGCTTCGGCAGAGCCACAGCCGAAACCCGATCCAAATCATTGGTGGCAGAAAGAATCCGCCATTTCAGGATCATGGGTTGCTTGTCTCCAACTTGGAAAAATAAGTAAATAAGTGAGACACCTCTCCCCCAAAAGATCGGAAAATATACCCCCTTCCTAATTTCTGCCCACACTTCCCAGCTAAGTATGATTACAGATCAAGCCCTGCCTATTGGTTCACTCTACCAGACCAGCACATTTCCCTCGTATTTCCCCAATTATTTCTCTGATTTCAGTAACTGTACAAACAACAACTTGTTTTGCTAAATCTCTTTTGATGAAGGCTCTGCTGGTGGTGATTTAAAAAATCCCTACGTTCAATAATCCTTTATATTTCACTGGAACAAACCGCATAGATTTTATTTTGTTATATCTGAAATCAGGTGGAAAAACCACGCAGACTGGATAGCCTGATTAAACCAGCTGTGCTGCACGGTCTTTTTCCTTCAGAAAGCTCGGCTCGCTCGGTTCTCGGCGGGAAGAGCGGTTGCACAGCAAAACACAGAAAATGTCTTTTATTGAGTGAAAGTAACAATCAAACCACTTCCTGGAAACCAGCAATTTGTTGCCTAAGACACAAGCAGATGGGATATAGCATACGACTGAGAACACCTGAAAAATAAATACAGGGTTCCGGATAATCCCGTATATGCGATAACGGATTTGAGAACCTGTTTGCATTTTCACGTACGCCTTGCTCCTATTTTTAAGAGCATCCAGTGCAGAAACTCACCCACAGGGGAGATTTGCTGAAAGATGTTATTGACTGGCAAGCCCTCTTTCCGCAGAGACCAACACTCCACGATGCTGTTGTTTTGGTTGGAAGCACAAAGCAGCACCTGCAAAACACAAACCCACACTGCAGCCCCAGGCACGAACGTTACAACAGGGAAAGACGCTATCCTGTCACATTTTCCACCCCTCTCTCTCTCCTTCATTTGGAGGCTGCTCCTCCCAATTAGTTTACACTCCACTAGGGAAAAGCAGAGGATTTTATCGGCAATAATTAACGGTGAAGTCCCTTGTTCCAGCTAGAAGGAAAAAGAGGCAGAGCTCTGCCACGTGTTACCGCAGCCTGTGCCTCTCCACGTCACAAACGATCTTGTGCCACTCACACACACCACAAACTAAACCTAACGGAAAGGGCAGGACCTGAATGGACTCTGAAGCCAGAGCAGACACTGTGCTCCCCAAAAAGGCACTCTGTCCCCACCAGAGGAGAGAGAAGAGAGCTCAGGCTTCACCGAATCCTCCGCTTTCGAGAGTCGTGTTATCAATCCCCCGGCAAATAGAGTTAAGCTGCTAAATTAAGTCACGCAGATCAAGAGCTCTAAGCGTTCTGGAGAGGGGCTGCTTTGAAGCCGAGACCTAAAGATGAAAGATTTCACATCCCAGAACCTCCCGGCAGAGCTCCCCTAACAACCAGGGCCAGATCTGGAAAATAAACAAAGCAAAGCGTAATCTGGCTCACAAAAGACGGGGCTTTTCAGGCTGCTTTTCCACGGACTGGAGGGCTCAGCCCCAGACCCCCAGACCTTTTCAGCGCTGCCTGCTTGACGGAGAAGCTGAACGAGCAGCGCTCCCAGAAACAGCGACTAGGAACGCAAAGGGCATCACAGGGCATGATCGTTCACCTCCAGAGCCACAGGGGGAAGCCAAAGGTGGAGCAAACAGCTATTTCCTCGCTGTTCATCCAACTCCCGCTCGCTTGAACAGCAGATGCTCACCTGCTCTGACATGTCCCGAGCAAGGAATTTCAGGTGAGTGATTGCTGGGTATTTGTCCTTGCGGGCAGGGTCCGTGGTGCAGCGCATGAAGAGGGAAGGCAGGATTTCGGTGTCTATTTTACACTTCTCATTCACCACACTGACGCAGACTTTGTAGAACTGGACAGGGGAGGCGCTGCTGCCATCCGACGTGGCCACCACAATGTTTCCCCCACCGGTGAAGGCGACATCTGCCAAGGCCACGCGACAGCGGAGGCGACACAGGCTCTCTGTGGACGTCAGCACCTGCCCGTTGGGCTTGAGGAGAGAGACCGTCACCAGCCCACTGATGGTCACAGCAATCCAGCCCTCCATGGGCTTCCCACCAAACAGCGTCAGCGACGGAGAGAACTTCACCCTGGAAAACTTCTCACCGAAGTTCGATGCTCCAGACTGCGAACGAAAGTCAACAACACAGACATTTGTCCCCAATATCCGCAGCGTGCGCACGAGCGCGGAGCTCTCCGCGTTAAGTCACGGCAGTGTGGTCTGTGGAGTAAGATCAGGGCGCCGAGCTCTTGCGCCCAGCTCTGCTGCCTGACCCTGGACCTACCAGAGTGGTTCCAGAAGCAGCAGGAACACAGCAGCCCCTCAGCAAAGCTCTTGGAGCACCCCAGACACACAGCTCCCACCTCACCTACGCGGACTGAACCTGGAAGACCGACACCCCCTCTCCCTTTCTGCGGCCAAATCCAGGTCTGACACCGACCCACTGCACAACCCCCTGCGCCTCGGGTTCGCAGCGCTAAAGAGAGGGAAAGGCTTCTCTCTGTGGGACACCCTAAAAGTTAATGTCTAAAAAAAAAAATCTAAGCAGGTAAGTTCTGCTCGGCAGATTTCCTTTTTTTGAGTCTGATAGAATTCGACGCGTTTCTAAACAAGCAGCTTATCTCCACACACATACAGCTCCCATTCCCAAATCCCTGGATCAACCTCAGGACCTCAAATGCATTTCTTCTGAAATACTACTGGTAGGCACAGAAATGCTTTTATCTCCACTTCACAGCCAAGGAAACCGAAGCAGACAGGCTAGGGAAGACATTTAAACCACCAAGAGAAACAAAGCAGCCAGTCCCTGTCGAAATCCAGCAGGAACTAGGAATCTGATTTTTCTGTTTGACTGGAAAAATTCCCCGACTCAACTTGCCCAAGGCCACGAGGGAGCCCAGAGGAGCACAGCCAGGGGTTTCCCCAAGCCCTCTGCTAAGGACACGAGCCAGCCTTCCAGACCGGATCCCCTGCGGAGCTGGGACAAACCTTTTCCACGTGCAGAGCCAGCTTCACACCATTGTGCAGCCAGGACAGGGCCACAACCGGGTCCCCTTCCACCATACTGCCCACGGTGTTCTCCCAGCTGTTGGCCAAGTGATCGGTCATGCTCCAGCACTTGATGTGGCCGTCCGCGTCTGCCGAGAGCAGCCTGGAGCCTACGACAACGGCACCTCGTAAGAACCAGCGGGTACAGCCAAAAAAAAAAAAACCATCAACTGAGAAACCAAAGCACCCCAGCGCAGTTCGGATGGGGACAGGCAACCCATGGTTGTGAAGTGAGGGACAAACTCCCTCTCCATGAGAAACCTTGTACCGTCGTTTGAGGATACGCACACACGTGAAGGAGAGGAGAGAAGGGGAAGGAGAAGGGATCCAAGCTCACCTGACTGATCCCACTCCAAACAAGTGATGACTTCAGTGTGGCCAGAGTTAACGGAATAGACATCCCAGGGATGCTCCGTGTCGATGATATGGACCATATGGGTGAGATCTACACGAAAAGAGAAGCGTATCACTGTCCCTCACTGCCAGCCACCCATTTCTAAAACTACAGATGGAGGGGAAGAGACAAAATATTTTCCATCAGGCAGTTCTGGGAAAGATAACAACTGTGTGCGGCAGCTCCGGTGAGGTACCAGATACCAACGCAGAGCTTGGCCTGGTTCAGTCACTGGAGAACCACTCCCCAGCGAGCAAAACACCCCTTAAATCTAAGGAATGGAAGGAAAAGAAAAAGCACAAGCTTCCTGTGTTGATTAGTGCAGGTGAGAGATTTTAGGGTCAAAGCAAAGCACAGGGCACCTGGCCCAGCAGTTCCCGGTGGCAGGACTTGCCTAAACGCCCTGTGAGTTTCCAGGAGACTCTGCCTAACCTTCCCCGAGGAAGCCGTACCTTTTTCCTCCTCATTTCTGAGGTCTGTGGTGAAAGCAATGAGGTTCCGGCAGGACCAGGCGCACACCAAGGGAATGGACGGGCAGTGGTTGCTTTTCGGCTTCTTCTCCCACTCGCAGACATAGGCCAAGTCCATCGCGCCGCCGGCAGAGCCCGGGGGGGGCGGGGGCTCCGCACAGAGGGAAAAGGCGCCCGCTCCTCCCTGGAAGCGAGGAACAGCCGGTTCCACAGGTCGCGGGCCGCAGAGAGGCGCGGTCACACCGGCTGCCCCCGCCGGATCCGCCCGGGCCCCGTCGCGCCTCAACCCCCCCGGCACCGCGGCGGGGAACGGGCACCACCCCCAGCTCCCGAGGGGGCGAGGGGGGACCCCAGCGTCCGGAGAGGGGGACGTGGGCGAGCGCAGCCCCCCCCAGGACGCGCGTGGGGACGGGCCTGGCACCTGGAGAAGCCCCGGCGCCCCCCGGGGGCGGGAGCGCGGCCTGCTCCTCACGGCGGGGGGGGGAAGGAAGCCGGGCCGGCCGCACAGGCTAGGGGAGGGGAGGGGAGCAGCGAGGGCTGCCCGCTGGGGTACCGACCCCACGCGTGGCGCTGGGGGTCACGCCTCACCGGAGGGGGGGCGGGGGGGGGGGCTGTGCCGGTTCCGCCGGGGCGGGAGCGGCCCCACTCACCGGCCCGCGCCGCCTCCCGCCGCTGCGCGAGGACCCCGCCCCTGCGGGCTGCCCCTCCCGCTCGCCGGCACCGCGGCCCCGCGCTGCGCACCGCCCCGCGCGCTCAGGCACCGCCACGGGCAGCCCGGGCCGGAGGCCCTCAGCGCCGGGAGGGGCGGGAAGCGCTAGTCTGCGGCTCTAATTTGCATGGCCGCCTACCCAGAACCCACCGGGGCAGAGACAGCAAATATAACCTGTGGATTTGGGGGATTTTGTGAAAAGGAAGGAAAATGAGGTGTTCAAGAGTAGGGCAGTTTTCGGGGAGGGGGGCAAGAGGGTTTATATGCGCGAGAGAGCAGTCACCATAACCTTTCTGTTCCTGTGATCTGGAACGTTAAATACCGCTGCGGGGACAGCCGAATTCGTGCTCGCTTCGGCAGCACATATACTAAAATTGGAACGATACAGAGAAGATTAGCATGGCCCCTGCGCAAGGATGACACGCAAATTCGTGAAGCGTTCCATATTTTTTTGGCAGCGGCCCGCACCCAGTTTTTGCACCCCGCACCCCCTTACACTCCCACCCAGACCCGCGCCCCCCCCCCCCCCCCCCCCCCGAACCCCCTCCCCACGCAGAGACAGAGCCGGAGCGTGGGAGCACGGTGGTTTATTGTTCCCGAACGCCGCCTGCGCCCAGAGCCACCAGCGCGGAGCGGGGCAGGGGTGCTGCTGCAGCGACGTGGCCCCGGGCGAGGGTCCGAGGCCTCCAGCACAGCCCAGGGCGGGCTCCTCAGCTGCGCCGAACCCCTGCGAGCACCCCTGGACACGCGGGGACCCACAGACTGTCCCCACGGCAGCCGTGGGCAAGCAGCAAGAGCACAGCCACACACACACACGCACATATATATACACATTAAAAACCACAGGCTATATTACAGTTAAAAACAGGCCAGGGCCCCGTGGCGTGGCCAGGTCTGTGTCCCGCAGGCCGCTGCGCGAGGTAGGGAACAGCCAAAACACCAGCGGGGCGAGGGGGACCACTCCCCACCCAAAACACCCCGTGCCGCGTGTGGGTGCTGGACAAAGCGCTGCCGTCCCAGGAACGCGAGGGCCCCGGGGCTCTTCCGCTGGCTCAGCGTTCGCTCAGCGGCCGCGGGGAGCTGTTTCACCACAGAAAAATCTGGAGCAAAAGCAGCCCACGAGCGTCAGCACCAGAGGTGGGTTTGGCCCAGCCCGATTATTTTTAAAAGCACCTGGGCTATAAATAGACACACAAACAGTTCCAGGGAGAGCAGCCCGGGCCTGGGAAGCAGCACTGCAAGTCGGGGAACGGGGCGAGCATGGCAGATAGCCACCCGCTTCGTCCACGCCTCGTGCCCGGAGCACGGCAATATCTGGCAGGGCCACGCCGGCTGCCGCCCCGCACTCCGAGGGGAACGCAGCTGTCAGCCCCCAGCTCTGCACCAGCAGCATCTGCTCCTGCGGGAGGGGAAGGGCCGAGCCCCTCGAGGAGGGCGCGAGGGGGGTTGGTCCGCACTGCACCCCGCTCCGGTGAGGGGAGAGGCGGGCAGCGGGCCGCAGCCGAGAGGACGGTGGGGCTGGGAGAGGCCAGGAGCAGATGTCGGCAGCCTTCAGTGCGCCAGGTGAGGGGCAGGGCGGCCCCGGGGGTATCAGCTCATCTGCCCCAGGTAGTCTGAGAGCAGGAGCTCGGGCGGCAGGAAGACGCGGTGTTTGTTGCTCACTTTCATTTGACGTTTCCCTTCGATGTCTGAACCTGGGGGGGCGAAAGGGAGCCGTTAGCACACCCGTGTCCCCACCGTGGGTCCCAGCCCTGCTACCTCCCCTCCTCCCTGCGGCTCGTAGCACGCACAGGTTCCCCTGTGCTCTGCAAAGGTGGCAACTCTCCCCCCAGCCCCCTCCACGCATCCCTGCTGGCACCACGGGCTCCACTTCACATCATTAGCGCTCTCACGCTGTTTGCCACAAGCAGCTGCTAATGAAACGCTCAGCAGCGAAGACTCCTCCGCAGGGACACAGCCCAGCGCCTCTCCTCCCCTGCCTTGGCAACAAAACCTTCCAGGGAAACCCACGGGCAAGGTGCGGGCACGGCCGCTTGCTGCGGGAGGAGGCGGCAGCCGCAGGAGAGGGAGCCTCGCGAGCAGCCTCTTGCTTTGGGCCATCAAAACCCAGAAACAAGAGGAGAAATGGCAGCACTGCTGTGAACAAGACATCCCCAGCAGAGCTGGGCCTGGCCATCACCCTGGCTGCTGGGCTTCAGCCCAAGGCAGCAGCCAATGTCACCCACCCACCACCCATGATGGTGAAGCGGTGCGACCGCAGCCGAGGCTCCTGAGGGAGCTTCGGGCGGCGGAGATGGGAGAGCAGGGTTATCTGCGCACCGCAGTGCAAGGTGGGGCCGGGAGGAGGAAGAGGCTGAGCTGGAGAGGAGAGATAGCGATGAAGAGAAGGAAAAAACAAAAACGAAATCAAACAAACACGAGGCTCTTACTGGCAGAGACGAGGTCCATGTACTGGCAGAGCGCGTGAAGCAAGAGTCGCTCGAAGCTGGGGGAGATGGGTGACAGGGTTAGAGCCAACACGCCTCAGACCAGCATCTCCTGAGCGCTGCCCCGTCCTCGTTCCTCTCGTGAACTCACGGATCAGAGATGGGGAGCACAGAGTGCGAGAATCCCCCGCGCAGGGAGCCCCCCAGAGCGTCCCTCCCTCGGGGGCTGTGCAGGAGCTGGGGCAGCTCTGGGGCACAGGAGAGCCGGGCACAGCAGCCTGCGTGCGCGGCAGTTTGCTCGGGCCGTGGCGAGCAGGGAACCCCCCATACCCAGGGTATGCACGGCTCGAGACCCCGGCCTCTGCTCCGTGGGGAGCGGCGACGCCCCCGCAGAGCTCAAGGAGGAGAAATACCTGTTGTCCATCAGCGCGGTGTAGACCGAGTGAGGGGTGACGGAGAAGAAGGCCAGCAGCTCCTCCTCCAGGCCCTCCAGCGTCCCCTGCAAGGAGAAGCAGGGGCTGTCAGCGAGGAGAGGGCAGCGGCAGCCGGACCCTGCGGCAACAGGCGAGAGCGAGGAGCCGGGCGAGGGGAGCCAGCGCTCGCCAGGCGTGCCCCAATGCGGGCAAAGCCACCTGCCCCACGCAGCTCCGCGCCCCTCGCAGCTCCCACTTTTTGCTTTTGAGGAGCTGCCGCCCCAGCCGGGGCCAGGCAGAGCCACGGGCACTTTGCGACCACAACCGCCTTCTCCTGCCACGTCTGCGCAGCGCCAGCACGACAGGGCCTCCAACTCCCAGGGAGTTACCGCCAGCAGCTCCCAGGCAAGTCGTCGGGATGCGAGACGGCAGGAAGGCACAAAGAAAGGAGACATCCCCCCACTCCGACCCCCAAGGCGGGGAAGAACCGGGCCCCTGCCAACTCCGTATTTTGTGTGCCAAGGGCTGGCATCGCCCCTCATGTTCAGAGCGGCGGCAGCCAGGAAAGCCTCGTGTCTCGCATCTCCTTTTCTCCTGACGGGCAAAGATCAGCTCGGTGCAGCTCTCCGGAGCACCGTGACCCCAGAGACAAGCAGCAGAAGCCAGTCTCATTTGAGAACAAATTGAGCAGAAGCCAGCGGGCAGGAGGAGCCGACGCTGCTTTTAGAGACTCTAATTAGAGCAAGGAAAACAAACAGAGCAGGAAAACAGCACCATTGAGAGGAGGGAGCAGGGAGCCAGGCACCCCCGGGGCCCAGGAGAGCAAGCGTCTGGGCAGGCAGCGCGGCGCAGGGGCTGCGCGTGGCAGCTCGGCTCCCCAGGCCAGGCGGCACGAGGCCACGCTTGCCTCTCAGTTCAGGTTTAATTGTCTGCTCAGCGGTTTATGCTGTTCGACTCGTTTCAAAATGCATTTGAGTTTTTTCCAAATGGCCTTGTGTGGGCCGTTCTGAAGACCCCAAAGGCTCCACTGTTGCCCCTGTGGGCAAACGCACTGGGTTTCCCCCGTCACCTGCTGCTCATCGAGCAGAGATGGGAAAGAACCACATAAAAGGGTCCTGTAACTACCAGAAAAATCTGAACTGAGCCAGGAAAACCCATCTGCACAGGGAGCTGAATGCCTGTTTGCAATCAGCCCCCACTGCACAGGTCACACGAGCACATTCCCCAGGAGCTCCTCTGAAATTTGGCACTTGTCTGGCTCAGCGCCCACGCGCGAGGTCAGGGCAGGGCCCTCAGGACACGACTCCGGACCAAGCTGCACGTGGGGCGCCGGCAGCTGGAGCCCCGCCTGCCCCATCCCCCCAGCCCCCAGCAGCCCCCAGCTCACCATGGGGATCCGGCCCCGCTTCAGGGTGGAGCGCAGGCGGCGGCTGATGCGCTGGAAGCACTCCTTGGGCGTGTAGGCAGGGTGCTCTGGAGCCGGCCGAGAAAAGACAGAAGGGATTCGGACACAGCTCACACCTCCAGCGCCCGCGGGACAGCTCTGGCTGCAGCCACACCGCGTCACCTCCCAGAGGAGCCCAATGTCCCCCTAACCACCCCAGAGGACCCCAGCCGGCCACCTCCTTCGCTCCTGGATCTGCACAAAGTCACTCCTGGACCAGCAACACACTCCCCAGCAAAGGGGCGTTCAGAGGGTGCAGAGATTTGGGGGTCTGCAACTGGAGATGGCTGCTGTGCCCACACCCCAGTCACTCCCCGCTCCACAAACCCTCCCCACGAGTCCTGCCGGGCACAGCCCCCTCCCCACAGCCCCCGAGGGCTGGGCTCAGTCACCCCCAGCCCTGTCATGAGTGGATGGCGCAGAGAGCGGGATGCAACCCTCGGGGGAGAATGCCCTTCCCAAAACGCATACAAGGGAGGAAAGGGAGAGGCTCTCCCCACCCAGCGTCCCCTCCCAGCACCTTTCCACTTGTCTTCGTTCTTGACGGGCAACTTCCTCTTGTGCTTCTTCCTGGCCTCCTCCTCCAGGTAGAGCAGGACTCGCTCTTGCTCTTCTCCCGACCGGTTCATGAAGTCGTTCCAGATCTGACAACACAAGCCACCAAGCCCCACTGCAGAGGTCTCCGGGGAGCAGCCAGCGGCGCGCAGCCACCCTCAGAGCCCCACCTGAGCCACCTCCTCACCCACCCATCCTCAGGGACGGCCCAGCCAGACCAGGAACAGCGGCCTGGAAGGGGCTGAACGGGCTGGGCAGAGCTCCGCAGCTGCGACACTGCCCCACAGCAATGCTGACCTTTCTCCCTGCCTCTCCAGCTCCTGATCGTCCATTACACTTTCTAACAGCTGCTTTGGGAGGAGATGCAGATTTAGCCCCTGGAGCCAACCTACAAAGGTCGTTTTTTCCAAGGTTACTGGGTGCCCAAGTGCTGATGTGACAGCCCATCCGTGCAATCCAGCCTCAAACCCACGTCTACACCGGGCTTCCTAAGCCTGGCTTGAGTGAGAGAGGAGCTCTGCCAAGCCAGGAGGTCGCTCTGCAGCCAAAGCCCTGAGCATCACATACAGCAGAGAAGCCAGGTTTCAAAACATCCGGTTACAGAGCCGGTATCGCAACCCCGGCTGGGCAGCGTGAAGCAACAGAGGGGTTTGGCAAGGGGCCTGTTTCGGAGGAAGCGCTGCAGCTCACCAGCCTTAGTGGCTCCGCAGGTACAACGCTGTACGTTGGGGCACCCAGCAGCGCTCTGGGGACAGCAGCAGCCTCCACTAAGCTGTCCTGGACAGGCTCTGAGCAGGACCTGGCCCTTGCGCTGCGCATTTGTGCAGATCCTCCATGAGAGGAGAGGCCTGGAGATCCCCCACCCCACAGGCTGCAGGGCCAGGGACCCCAGGACCCGATCTCCCCCTGGCACACGTGGCGGCAGCCGCGCGTTGGGCACACAGACGCCAGCCCCGACTCTGACACCGGGCAGGGGCTAGGGCACCGCAGGAGGAACGAGGTATGGACACCGTGTAGCACCAGGACCGCACGTGCTGTGCCAGGGCCTCCGCAGAGAACCCCGAGCAGGCGGGCGGCTGCGCCTACCTCCACGTAGGTCTCGTTGTTACAGGCCTCGGTGAAGATGCTCGGGGTGGCGGAGTGGGCAAGCTCTCCTTCATCGCTCCCGCATTCATCTCGCTCCAGAAGCGTCATCAGGTAGCGAGCTAGAAGGAAAAAGCAAAGCCCCTGAGAGGGGAGGCAGCACCCTCAGAGAAGCTCTGCACCCCCAGCGCCTCCCTGCTTGCCACGCAGCAGAGGGTTTAGGGACAGCGGCCACCAGCCCCGGGGAAGAGACCCAGCGCGGGAAGAGCTGGTGCCCGGAGCCTGCCCCCGATCCTTACTGTTCTCCAGCCTCTGCAGGCTCTTGCGGCCCTTGGCCCTGGGGATGAGGTCCGAGTTGCGGATGGCCTTGTTGATAAAATACTGCTTTCGCTTGGAGGGGGAGAATCGCTTGGACGGGGAGTCTTCCAGCGGGGGCAGGCAGTCCTCGATCCTCCTGCAGAGACACGCGGCAGAAGAGACTGAGCCCGCCCGAGACCCCCAGGGCCAGGGGCAGCTACAGCAGCACGAGGACGCAGGCAGCCGCACCAGGAGAGCCCACGGCGCGGACGATGGGGGAGGCAGAGCATCAGCCATCAGCGTCAGTGCAACAGGCACCGCATCCTCCTCCACGGGGCCCTGTACCCCTCCGGTCACAGCTAAGAGCCTCACGGCACGCCACGCTGCCGGAGCACGGCTTGCTCCAAGGATTTGGTCTGTTTAAAGCAGCCGCGCGTAAGCAGCTAGACGTTCTGGGTAATTAACTCCACCAGCACGCGAGGCAAAGCGAAGGGATTCATTTCCGCGGGGGGCAGAGGCACGACTTGGCCGGCCCCCGCAGGCAGCCGGGGCTGGGGAGGGACCCCAGCGTGCCCCCTGCACCCACAGCACCTCGCGTTTGCCATCGCCCAGCCAGAGCGTGCTGCTGGAGCCGCCGACGCCAACCTGCCACGCGGCCTCCGCGGCGATTGGCCCCATCATCCCATTATCGAAGGCAGCGGTAACACCGGCCCCGGCCACGCCGGCTCTTCCCTCCGCACCATTACGCTGCTGCGGCTGCCCCCCACCATCCCCCAGAGCCACGCGCTCCCCTGCCCCAGCAAGGGCTGGTTTTGCTGGTTCTCCGTCCTCCGGGGAAGCAGCTGGCGCACGGCACCACCAGACTTAGACACAGGCACAATTCAGGAATGGCCGTAACTTAGCTGATTTTGTGTGAAAGTCAAACCCAGCGACGAGCGAGACGCTCACTGGGCATTCAATGCAACCGCTTTGGTTTCAAAGTTCACTAAAACTCTGCCGAAAACAGGAAGTTTCAGTCCCTTTTCGCTTGTTCTTTGCCCACGTGCTAAGGGCTCCGCATGGCAGCTCCCCCTCCGGTTTGTGTGGATTTCCTGTAGCGCAGGAGAAGGTGGGCGAAGAAACCAACGCCACCAACACAAACCGCCAGCGCAGGGCTGGAAGGGGAGCAGCAAGGCCACCCGCCGTGGTCTCTTCTCTTCCACGGAGCCGTGCTCCTGCCAGGCAGGGCTGTCCCCACCATGTCCCCTCTTTTCCAGCACCCCGGGGCTCAGGGGAAACTCGGCACCGCAATCGGGCGCCGGCACAGCCGGCGTCACCACCCAGAGCAGAGTGGGCTGTGCCGTCCGATTACACCCGCCAGCGCGGGAAGGCAGCCAGCTGCTCACCCGTGCCAAAGCCTTGATTTTTATTTTTTTTTCGCCCCCAGACCGGGGCAGTGACAGGGCCTCTGCTGCTGGGGGTGGGGGGTAAAACAACTTCTCCCCCCTCCAGCTGGAGGGAAAACAGCAGCAGAGGAGGCCTTGGAAAAAACAAAAGGGATGCACGTATCCTGGTGGTGACTAACAGAGGGGTGGGGAGCTGTAACCCAAGCTGCAGAGAGCGACCAGGGCTCGCGGATCAAGTTTTGATACAAAGGTAGTAAAAAAAAAAAATAACAGAGGGAGTCACCTTACCACCGGCCCCAGCACAGAGGTTCGAGTACACAGAGCGTGGCAGCTGCCAGCCTGGCGCTACCAGGAGCCGTCACGGCTCACCAGCACGGCCCCGGGACGGAAAGAACCCTTCAAAGAGAAGGAGCCCAAGGCAACATACAATAAATATTCCCCCTGTTTTCACAGACGACGTGCCCTAACCCAGGGCAGCGGGACAGCGGGGAGGGTCATCCTCCAGCCTCTGCTGGAGGGAGGAAAAATATGTTAAAAATAGCGATGTAAGTGTCACCAGGCTGCTGAGCCGTGGGCGCCTGTTGCTCCCCAAAGCCTCTGGAGTGGTTTGTGGCTGTCCCGAGGCCGCCCGGCGTGTGTTCACGGGGCCGGCACCCCGCCTCGGCGCCCTGCGCTGCCACGTCTGCTGCCGGAGCCCGGCAGAGCTGCGGGGTTCATTTCCGAGCGGGGAGACTCACAGGCGAGCGTGACCTTCGCCCCGCGCCAGCGGAGCTGGGCACCCAGCCCGAAGGCTCCGCTTTCGGCCCCGTGCCGGTAAGTGGAGCGCTGGGGTCCCGTTCCCGTGCGAGCCGCGGCTCGGCCGGGCTCCGCAGCCGCTGTCACCCCGAGGGTCCCAGCAGAGCTCCTTCGCGGGGACCAGAGCGGACAGTGACCCCCAGGGAGACGGGCCCAGCAGCTGCGGGGCCACCGCGGGGAAGGCTGAGCCGCTTCTCCTCCACTCCTCGCTTCCAGACAAGAAGCCAAGAAGCTCCGCGTTCCCTGCCCGGAGATTTTCAGCCGGTTGCTGTCATTTATCGTTCATCTCGAAGCACAGGCCCTGCGGCACGGCTCTCGGAAGCCCCGTCCTGGGCTCCTCGCTACCCCGGGCTGGGAGCAGCCGGGCTCGGGCTCCGCTCGGTGCGAGCAGCCCCGGCCGGACGCAGGCCGAGCGGGACGCCCCCCGACCCCGGCTCCCCCCCGACCCCGGCTCCCCCCCGACCCCGGCTCCCCGCCTCTCCAGGCCGCTGATCCCCAGGGAGAGCCCGCGACCCTCGGCGGGGCAAACGCTCATTAGCCCCTGACGCTAATTACAGCCTCCCTGACACAGCCGCCTCCGGGAAAAGCCCCCCCCCCCCCCCCCGGGGCCGCCCCCGCGGAACGGAGCCCCCGGCCCAGCCCCAACCAGGAACTGGCGGTTGCTGCGGGCGGGAGGGAGGGGAACCGGGGAGGGAGCCGCCGCCGGGCCCACAGCCGCCCCTCGGCCCCGGACTCACGGGTAGGGCTCCTCCGGGCCCGCGCCGCCCCGCAGCACCACCATGGCCCGCTCGGCTCAGCCCGGCCCGGCCCGGCCGGCGGCACCGCGGCCTCCGCGTCCGCGGCAGGAAGTGGCGTCACGGGGGCGGGGCCTCCCGGGGCGGTGCGGAGGGGTCGTCAGCGGAGGGGGGGCCGGGGGTGCGGCGGGGAGGGCGCACCCCGTGGTAACGGGGCCCGGCGGCTGCCGCAGCTCCGGGGCCGCGGCCCCTTTAAATCCCCCTGGTGCTGCCTCTGCCGCCGCGGGGCTCTTAAAGGGGCCGCGCCCTGCACGGCGGCGCTTCCCCTCCCGGCCGCTAGGCGGCGCTGCAACTGCGCTCCCGGCCGGCCCCGCGGCCCCCGCCGGGCGCGATATTTGCATGCGGCGGCGGCGGCGGGCCAATGGCGAAGCGAGGCGGGGCGCGGCGGGGCGCGGCGGGCCAATGGCGATGCGGGGCGGGGCAGTGCGGGGCGGGGCGGACGTGGAGAGCCAATGGGTGGGAAGGGGCGGGGCCGCGCCGGGCCCCACCGCCCGCCCGCGGGGAGAGCAGCCGCCGTGCGGGCAGCGAGCGCACCCCGGCCCCGCCGCAGCCCGAGCCCCGGGCGGCCGCGGCTGCTATGCGGCTTCGCGGCGCACGGCCTCCACCGGGTAAGCGGGGACGCGCCGCCGCACCGGCCCTGGGTCCCCCTCTCCCCTTTCCCCCCGGGGCCAGTACCGGGACCGGGGACCGGGGTCTGCCCCCGTGCCCGGGGGCTGGGCGGGACCGGGACCGGGAACGGCTACCAGCCGCGTCCCCTGGGCGGGCTGGGACCCCCTTAGCCGGTTGCTGGGCGGGACCGGGGCGCCCCCCCCGCCCCCTCACCTCTTCCCCCCCCCGCGGCCCGTTACCGGCCGCTTGCCCCGCACGGGGCCGGGGCTCCCCCCCGCCCCCTCCGCAGCCACCCCCGGCCCGGGCCCTCCGTGCCCTGCGGGCGTTACTGCCCGGCCGGTTAGAGCCCCCCGCGCCCCGCCCCGCGGCCCCGGCGGGCAGACGGGACGGAGCAGCTCCGGGGCTCCGCGCTGGGATGGGCGGGAGCTGATGGCCCCCCGGGATCCGATCCACTGGGCCGGGGGCGGCCATTCCCCGCCGGGTTCGTGGGGCTGAGCCTCCCTGCCCCCCATCCTCGATTCAGCTGGGGGCCGCCGGCCCCGACGCCGGGCGAGGTGCAGCCGCGGTGCCGGGGGCTGCCGGGGCCGAGCCCCCTGCCCACCCTGGGGGTCCCTCCCGCCACCCCGCAGAGCCCCCACGGGCACCCCAGCCCTGCATGGGGGACAGGCCGGGCCCGGGCCCTCTGTCCTCCTCCTCCCTTCTGGCCCCTGCCCTCGGAGCCCCCTCCCTGGGCAATGGCATGAGCCCAACGGGGGTCCGGGGGCAGCGGGCGAGGGTGTCTGGCCCCGGCCGGGCCCGGTGTCGGTGGCACAAAGGCCCCATTCGTCACACCCCCGCCCGCCCGCCGCGTATTTTTAGCCCGGCGTAGCTGCTGTCGCTCTCGAGCACCTGCCCCGCGGGACGCGGGTGCTGCCACCCGAAATCCCCCCGCATGGCGGGGAGGCACCGAGCCCCCGCGGCCGGGAGGGACAAAGGGGCACAGCTCAAGGTCACCGCGGCCGCCGGGCCGGGGTGCTGCGGCCCCTCTGCGGAGGGACGGTCCCCAGGCTCTGGCTTCGCCGCGCCGGCTGCTCTCGGCCTTCGGTTCCGCACGGGACCGCAGCAGCATGGCCCCCGCACGGTTGCGGCCCAAGGTGCTAGAGGAGGCAGCTCCGCTCCCAGCTCTCGGTGCTCGCACTGACTAATTTGGCGACGAGGCAGAGCCACGGCGGAGCGGGGCCGGAGGAGCACGCGCCTGGGACCAGTCTCGCTCCGGTTTCGCTCGCGGCTCTCGCGGGGGCAGGGATCGGAGTTCAGACGCCGTGCAGGACGGCTGCGTGGCGGGGAGCGCGGCCACGGCCGGCGAGCGGCCGCTGCTCCGGGGCAGCCCTGCCTGTGCCGAGAGGGGAGCGTCCCTGCCCCAACGCCACCCTTGGCGCGGGCGCGATGGAGATGGTGAGAGTAGAGGAGGGGAAACTGAGGCAGAAGCCAGGCAGCGCCCGGCACGGGCCGCCTTCGGAGGCGGCGGCAGCAGCTGAAGCGCAGCCGGCAGCCCGAGGCCACGGTGGTGCGATGGTGGCGTGAGCCGAGCGCGGCAGGGCTGTGAGCGGATGCGGCCGCCGCCGCAGCGAGGCGCGGGGGGAAGCGGCTCCTACCCGGCTGCCCAATCGGCAGCGGCACTGGCCCGCACTGGAAACGGGTTCCCCTTTCCAGAATTCGCGGGATCGTGCCGTAGCTGTCGGCTCCCGCGTGCCGCCAGGCGTCCTGCCCCCACGGTGGGGGCTGCCCGCGTCCTCAGCCGGCCCTGGATCCGGCCCCACGTCGGTCCCTGCGAGGGTGCTGGGGTACGTGCGCGCGCCGGCCCCCGGGGCAGCAAAAACGGGGCGTTTGTCCGGCTGAGTCAGTGCCTGGACGTGGCACGGCCGCGGCGGCGCGGTGAGCGAGCTCCTGGCCTTTAGCGCAGGCGAGGTCGCGCAGAGTTGTTGCTGGTGGAGCCCTGGCCGTCCGGGGGCCGGCTGCTGATTGCACTGGGGCTTGGGGGGGGCCGTGGGGGTGTCGCGGGGCCTGGCCGTAACATGCCGGCGGGGTGAAGCAGAGTCGAGCTGCTTGCAGCCCTGCGCCACCCCTGAGGACCCGCTGCCCCCCGGGAAGGGGAGAAGCGTGGGGGCTCGCGGGGGCGGCCGGCAGAGCCTGTTCGCCGGGGTTTCGAGGAGCGAGGCTCTGCCTGCCTGTCCCGCGGGGGCTGCCCCGGAGCCCTGGGGAGACGCGGGTCCCCCCGCGCTTTGGGACCCTCCGCTGCGCGGTGCGGACCCCGGTGCCGCTCGCGCCCCAACGCTGGCCTGGCAGCCGCCTGCTCCTGCCGTCGCGGTGCTCAGCGCTCCCCTCGCCCGTGTCCCCGGTGGGGACGTGCCGTGTTCCCCGTGGGGGACGCGTGGGGTGGCTCTCCCAGCGCCCTCCCTGCGGGTCTGTTATCTGCGGGCCCTGCTATCCCGGTATCCGCTGCCTGCAGGGCCGGGCTGGGCTATCGGGTCCGGCAGGCCCCTTCCCCCTCCAGCAGCAGGGCCCGGCCTCCCTATCTCATTAGCTCGAGATTAATGAGGCTCCTGCGCCGTCTTTAACTCCTTCCTGCTCGCCAGCTCCTGCCGGCAGCTCCGCTGACCCTCTCCTCCACTTCTCCCGGCAGGTTTGCGCCGACGCCTGCCAGAAGCCGAGCCGGCCAAGGACTAGGGACGCCTGGCCCCGAGCCGGGGGACGTCGCGCTGACCCCGAGGCTGCCGCCCCGCCGAAAGTGCCCGGTCGGTGAGGGAGAGGACGATGCACCGGGCTGCCGCCGCTGCCTGTTGAGCCAGCGAAGGTTTCGGTGCCTGCCTGGAACACGCTCACCGACAGCAGCAGCACCGATCCCAGCGAGCGGTGCCGTGCTCACGACTCCTGCCGGAGCCCTCGAGTGAAGGAGACGTCGGTGCAAGACTGAGGGGGTTTGGGGGCCACGTCCTTCTGTCCTGATTCGGTGACGGCAGCAATTCCTGCCCTGACAGCCCGACGGCGCTGCGGACCCTCCACGGCCCTTGCCCCCCTCGGGCCCCGGCAGCCCCCTCACAGGGCTGCTCCCCTCGACGCACCCCAGCCTTGGCCTCCAGCCCCGCTGGAGCGCGGCAGCCTGCCGGGCGCTGCCCCCCGCGCCTCCCGGGCATTGCCCCCCGGGTGTGTCGCCCCTCGCCCCCCCGGGGACCCGCCACCCGCCGGCAGAGCCATGAAGCTGCAGGCGGTGATGGAGAACCTGCAGCGGCAGCAGCGCGCGCGGCTGCAGCAGGCGCTGGAAGCACGACAGCAGGAGCAGCAGCAGCAGCAGCAATGCTCCACGCCGCCCCCCGCGCAGCCCCCGCCGGCCCCGGGGCAGACCCCTGCCAGCACCCCGGCCCGGGGCCGCGGCCAGGATCCGGCCCCGGCGCCCTCGGAGGAAGGAGCGGAGCCCGAAAGCGCGCACATCCAGCGGGCGCAGATGGCCGCCCTGGCCGCCATGCGAGCAGCAGCCGCCGGCCTCAGCCACTCGTCCAGCCCGGGGCTGTCGGATGAGAGCCAGGCC
The DNA here is from genome assembly GCF_036417535.1 of Chlamydotis macqueenii. Classification (NCBI taxonomy): domain Eukaryota; kingdom Metazoa; phylum Chordata; class Aves; order Otidiformes; family Otididae; genus Chlamydotis; species Chlamydotis macqueenii. The sequence goes on along the minus strand of NC_141581.1, from coordinate 3,846,484 downwards.
TCCGAGGAGGAGGAAGAGGAGGAGGAAGAGCGCGGTGAGGAGGAGGAGGAGGAAGATGGTGGATACCAGCAGGAGATGGGCTCTGAGGAGGAGGAGGATCTGTGAGTATACGCTGGCACAGACTAGCAGCTCTTACCAATTTAGGGACGGGGCATGGACCTGATCTGGGCCCGTTGGGTTTTGACACGGCTGGCTGGGGATGCAGGCTTCCCTGTGGGCAGGGCAGCGGCGGTGGGGGCTGCCTGCGCTGCGTCGGAGGGCCGAGTTCGTGCAGGTCGGGGCAGGGAGCTGGGTTAGCGCCGTCGGGACGTCCCGGAGCAGGAGGTACTGCCAGCAGCAGCAGCTCGGCTCGGCAGCCGTGATTCCTCGTGCTGTGCTGGCGCGGGGCGACATTTCATCTCTGCCTAGGGAGCTGCGTGGGGCTGCGACAGAGGATCCTGGTCTGGCTGTAAATTATGCAGGGTGCTCGTGGCTGCCTCCTCCCAGCCCGCGTCCTCCGCGGGGCAGGGAACAGGCCGGGAGCCATCTGGCTGAGCCCCGCTCCGCGCCGGAGCTGCTCTCTTGGGGTGGCGGTGCCCCGCGGGGCTGCCACCCAATGATGGCGTGCGCCGGGATTTCGCTGGGTTCCCCATGCGCCTGGTGGGTGGTCCCAGCTCCACAGCTGTGGGGTGCCTGTGGGGCAGGCAGGAGGGAGGGATCGGCTTTGGGGACACAGCCTAGAGTGGGACCAAATCTCTCCTCTCCCCCCGCTCTAGAAAGGGCAAGTGGGATGAAGACGACTTTGAAGAGGATCTGGGCGAGGAGGAGGAGGAAGAGGAAGAAGAGGAGGAGGAGGAGGAAGAAGAGGAAGACTACGAGGAGGAGGAAGACATGGGAGAGGAGGGGCTCAGCTCAGCAGAGGCGGTGCGGGCGGGCGCGGGATCCCTGCTGCTCCGCAAGCCCCCGGCGCCCCAGCACTACCGGGGCGAGCCGCAGCGGCTGCCGGGCGGGCAGGAGCGGCTCCCCTCCGGACTGGGCCATGCGCAGCCCCCGCCGCCGGCGCCCGACCACGGTGACTGGACCTACGAGGAGCAGTTCAAGCAAGTAGGTGCCCCCCGAGACACGCGTGCCCCCTCCGTGCCCATCCCTCCCCTGCTGTGCTGTGCGTCCCCGCATCCTCGAGAGCTGCGGTGGGACGCTTCTGGCGGTGCCGCCTCCGGTAGCGTTCTTCTCCGATTGAGCTGCTGTCGTTGCCGCTGAGAAAGCTTGGGATTTCTCCGGGGTTCTAGTGCTTGGGCTCGACCTCGCCCCTTCCTTGGGCGGCGGCTCTGGTGGGATTGCGTGCCCTGGCCCTGGCGCAGGTGGGCGATATGTTGGGTTCCGCTGCAGGGGTGTGGGAGAATTATTGATGAAGATGATGGAAAAAAAAAACCCCAAACTTGTAAATCTGAAGGAACTCTCAGGTTTCCTCTTCTCCCCCCTTCCCAAGCCTTTTTCGGTTGCACTGTGGCTTGCTCCCTGTCACCACAGAGGTGAGGTCCAGTGGGACGGCTCTGACCCTGTGGATGTTTGGGGGCAGAGCTGCCCCCTTGCCGCTGTCAGAATGCCACTGAGGAGTGAAAGCAGGGTGAGAGCACCCTGGCTGCCCTCTCTGTCGCCTTTCCCGTGCCGGCTGAGCCGGGCTGGCAGGAGGCGGGCACGCTCCTGCTCTCTCCCGGCGCTGTGGCTCGCTGCGCACCGCTTTTGGCTAATAGAAGGAAATGTGCTGCGAGCCGGGACTCCCCGGGGGCTGCCCGGCTCCTTTGATGTGTGTGTTTAAATACATCTGAGTTTAGGGCTGGGGGAAGGGACGGGAGCCAACAGCAGCAGATGGGACCCAGATGGAGCGGCCGGGGCACGGTGGCCTTTTGGGAGGGATGCGACGGCCCCTGCCCCTCCTGAAAGGGGGAAGGGGCTGCCGGGATCTGCTGGCACATCTGGATGCGGGCAGCCTCGCGCCAGGGCTGGTGGAGGAAGCGCAAGTGTGGAACGCGTGGCCGCCCTCCCCGGCGCGCTCCTGCCCAGGGAAGAAGGGATGCTTCTGCCCCGCGCGTCCCTCGTGCTGCTGCACCCACTCCACCTCTTCTTCTTGTGGTTTCTCTCTTTTGTGCTTCCTGCCGCCGGGGAGCGAGGGGCCGAGGATGTGATCTCGTATCTGTGAAAAGGCTTTTTCGATACCGCAGCTGTGATCTTCCTGTTTGTCATCGTGTCGGTGCTGTACTGGACCCCTGCGCCAAACCCTTGGGATCCAGTGCGGAAATGTGGGGCTGGGTGGCCGGCGGTGCCCGCAGGACGCGTGCCGTGCTGCCGCAGCACTCCGTAGATGTGCCACGGACTGTGCCGTAGTCTCCACCGAGTCACCCGCCGCAGCGCTTGGGGACACCGGCCCGAGACCCAGCGCATCCTCTGCCCCCTCCCCATCTCTCCCTCCTAAACCCTTTCTCTTCCCGGTGGAAAGCTTCCCGGGGAGATCCCGGCATGGCGGTTAATCGTGGAAGCAGCCGGAGGCGGGGAGGAAAGCGGCTGCTGCCGCCGTTGCGCCGTGGGCGGAGGAGAGGAGGTGAAGCGCCCAGCCCGGGGAGGCTTTCCCCGGCACGTCAGCCCTGCCCGCGCCCCGGCGCTTGGATCGCGGCCGCTGGATGCGGGCCAGGGGGTTGCTCGACGCGGCACTGGCCGGGATCTTCTCCTGGCCGCCCTCCAGTGCGTGCCGCCCAGGGCTCCAGCCCCAGCCCAGCTGGCACGGCCAGGCCTGCGCGGCCTGGGAAGGAGCAGCAGGAATGTAAACAGCGAGCGCCGGCGTGGGGCTTTGCCGCTTCCCGACCCCGCTCCTGCCGCTGCCGCCCCTTCGCCGGGGCGGAGGCGCGTTAGGGGAAACCCCAGCAGCACCAGGGTGCTGGTGCACCGCGGCTGGCTCTCCCCGTGCGGGAGAGGCGGCGGGGTCGCGGCCGTGCTGGCGCTGGGCCTTCCTGCCGTGGTGGGGAAACGCTGCTTGAAGACGGGGCTATTTTGGGGTCTCTATTTTTTTTTTTTTTTTTTTTTTGGCTAAGAGGCTCCTCTCTGCCTGGCGCTGGGAGCTGCTCTCCCACATGAGCTCACGGGGAGTGCACAGCCTCCTGCGCACATCGGCTGAGCCGGACCCCCCGGCACCCCCAGGGCTGAGCTGTGGCTGCCTGGGCTCGGTTTGGGGCGGGCGGGTGACTCCGGTTTCTTTCTCCCTGTCTCCGAAGCAGGCTCGGGCCCCCTGGCAGCGCAGGGTTGGCGGTCCGGCCCCGGTCCCCCCACCACCCTGGGGCTCGTGGGGTCTCCCTGTGGCTGCAGGTCGGGTTCAGCTCTGGGGGTGCTGGTGCTGCTGGTCTCCCAGCCTGGCGCTGGACCTCTGGACCAGCTTTATCCATGCTTGAGGACGTGGTCCTTGCTGCTGTCCCAGTCCCCATACCCATCTCCACACCAAAATCCCAGGTGCCCCAGGGGGGCATTGGCCCATCTGGGAACAGATTCCTGCAAACTGGGGGGCCAGGGGGAGGAGGAGGAGAGGGCCTGGTTCGAAGGGGAGGGCGTGAGGAAGAGTTATGGGGGTTAGGGAGCACCTCCCCGTCCCCCGGGACGGCTACCGCACGGGCAGAGGTCAGCGTGGCCGCTGACCCAGGCCGCTGCCCACACCGCCAGCAGAACAAAGGAGCCCCCGGTGTGGCGGGGGGCTCGGGGGGCAGTGGCTGCCGAGGGCGCGATGGCTTCTTGGTGGGGGGAAAGGGGCGTTTTTGGGGTGGGAGGAGGCTCCCCTGGGGCACGGCTGTCAAGTCGTCCTCCCGCGCCGGCCAGCAGCGAGGGGCAGGCTCGCTTTCGTTTCGGTCTTGCGGCAGCGGCACAGGGGTCCGGTGGGATGTTGGCGCGTTGCCCTGACGCTGCTGCTGTGCCGCGGGGGGCTGGGGGTGAGCCCAGGGGCAGCGTGGCCGGGTGCTGGGGGCTTGTGCCGCGGCTCTGGAGGGGGATGCTGGCGGGGGGAGCCGGGCTTTGACGAGCCGCCGGAGCTCGAGCCAACCCCTGCCAAAAATCCGGCGCTGCCGCGTGCCGCCGCAAACTGCTGCGTAATGCCTGGGCGGTGTGGGGCTGCCGGGGAAAAACCTGCTTCGATGTCACGCCCCAACCCCAGCGAGTGAGTGAGGGGGGGGCTCTGCCACTGCCCTGCGAAGAGCCCCCCCTTCCTGACCTTTCTGTTTCGTTACCGCTATTACTGCGCCCCACTAATACCGGGAGCGCGAGCCCCGGGCGCATCGGCAGCCCACGGGGCTGGAATTTCCTGCCTCTGCCCGTTTTGGAGTTTCCTGGGCGCCTGCACCCCGTCACCTCAGCACTGCATCCCGCGGGAGGGCGGCCAGCGGCGTGGGGGGGGTCTGAGCCGCTGCTCCCGGTGCTTCCTCTGCTCCCCTTGGCCGCAGCTGGGCTCCCCTTTTGGGACCCTGCCCCATCTCTGCTCCCGTTGGTGGGAAGCATCGGAGGTTTTAATAAGCTGACGCGGTCTTGGGTCGGGGGGGTCGGGAGGTTTCTTCAGCTGTCCCAAATGGGGACGTCTGAACCGCGCGGGGGGCAAAAACCTCGGCCCTTATCTTGTGCCGAGCAGCGCTCCCCCGAGATACGGCGTTTCAAAGTGCAACGGTTGGGGGAAAAAAAAAAAAAACCCAATAAACTGAAAGCAACTCTACAACCTCGGCACGCTGGGTGCGGCGGGGGCGAAACCGGACCCCCCACCCTACGCGCTCCCGGGCCTGGGAACCAGCCATGGGCCGCGGCCGTTCCCGGGAAGATGAAGCTGAGATTTTCCAGGGGGAACAGCATGAGGGGCCAAGGAAAAGCCCATTTTTCCTCTGAAACCCTGGGGCTTGGAGCCCCATGGAGAAACCCCGGTCTCCGGTTAAGGCGTGGGGGATCCCTTCTGCCCCTGCGGGCGTGGGGCCCTGAGCCCCTTTTTCCCGCGGGTTATTTTCCTTTAAAAAGCCCAAAGCTGGGCAGGGGAGCGGGGCCGGCAGCGGGGGCCCTGCAGCCTCTTAACGAGGGCAGGAGGGTCCATTTACTTTCTTTAAAATATTGATTAGAGCTTTATTGCATTAGCCAGCCGAGCGGATGAGCCGCCCTCGGGGAGGGCGAGGGGGCCCCTGCGCGGGGAAAGGGGCACCCGAGCGTCGTCGCCCGCCTGGGGGCCGTGGTTCCCCCCACTCCAAATGCGGTTTAGCCCTGCAGCGGGGTGGCGGGGGCGCAGATAAAGGGCAGCGCCCTGGGGCCCCCGGCCGGGTGCTTCTGTGCCGGGAGGATGCGATTGCGGTGCCTGGCCGGGCCGGCGGCTGATAACGGGGGCGAGGAGGGGACGGGGGGCTGCGGTTCGGTCGCAGGTGGGCCCCTCCCGGGAGAAGGGCCATGTCCTCCCTTACGACCCCAGTGCGGCCATCACCGATCTCACCCCGTGCCACCGTCCAGCTTGCTGAAGGGTGCTCCTGACCGGGGATCCAGCCTGGTAATCGGCTCACAGCGCTCAGGGAGCGTTCCCGGAGCCGTAATCCTGCTGGATCCCTGGCCGGGGGTCAGGGACTTCTTGGCGAGAGCGGCTTAGCCGCCGAGTGCCACCCCCAGCCTGGGTGCTCACACAACCTGCGGGTGCCGGTCCCGCTGTCCAGGCACCACGTGGAGCCCTTTCTCGCAACAAGACCCGGGATAATTAACGAGGTGAAGGACGTGGAACGCATCCCGCCTGCCCCGGGTGGGTGGCTGGCACCTTCATCTGGCTGATTTTGTTTGACCATCCCCCCGGTACCCCTCGGCTCGGGAGCAAGGCTGGCTCCCCCCAGCCTGGGCATCCCAAGGAGGCAGCCGCCTCCCAGCTCCGGCACAGCTGAACTAACAGGAATGTGGATTTATTTAAAAGAAGAAGAAAAAAAAAAAAAAAAAAAGGAGAGCAGAGATGAGAGCAGGTCCTTTGTCAGCAAAGCAAACAGCCGCCCGGCAGCACAGCGGTTGGGCAAGGGCGCAGCGTTGCTCCATCGCCCTATTTCTGGCCCAAACCGCAGGAGAAATGGCAGCCGGGCCCGGCCGGACGTGCTGCAATCGGGGGCCGGGGCGAGGAACGAGTGGCGGTTTGGGGATGGGGGGAGCCCCCCGTTCTCCTCTGGGCATGTCGCTGACACCGTACCTGCCCGTGTGGCTGCTCGCTGGGCTCTGAGCTCCCCTGGGCAGCCAGATCCGGGGGCTCAGGGTGCAGTTCCCGCTCGGCTCCTGACCCTGCTCCGTGCTCCCTGACCCTTCCGATCGGTCACTCAATCTCCCTGCGCCTGGGTCCCTGCTCCGGATGCAGCTCGTGATAATCCGCCCTGCGCGGGGGTGCTCTCCCTGGGGAGGGGTCCCTGTTCCTCGCGCGTCCCGCGGGGAGAGGCTGGCCCTGTCCCTGCTGTGGGGACTGTCTTTTGGGAACCCGCAGCAGCTGGCTCGGGTGGTCTCGCCCCAGTACAGATGGCAGCCAGGAGCCACCCAAGCAGGTGCTGGCCCTAAATCCCTTCGGCCGAGGGCTTAGCTGCCTGCCTCAGTTTCCCCACCCGCCCGAGCACCCCGCAGCCGCCACGGAACCCCCGGCTCAGGCAGCAGCACCTGCTTTCGGGGACACAAACACCCACAACGTGCTGTGCCGTCCCGTGCTGCTGCCTGCTCCGGTGCCGCGGTGGGATGGGGTCGGGCAGCAGCTTTGCCGGAGCTGGCATCGCTCCGGTGCCGTGGCAGTACCCCTCACTGCTCCCCTCCCCTCTGTGAGTCGCCGGCGGCGCAAGGAAGCGGCGAGGTTTCGGCGCTGCCGGAGCAGCTCTGCGGTGACGGTTCCCAGGGCTGACGGCCCACAGCTGGCTGCCTGTCAAAACCATCTGCGGCTGCTGGACCTCTTCCAGCTCCCACGGGCAGGGCCGGGGCGCGCGGGACCCCCCCACCCGGGACCCCCACCGCGGCGTCACCGCTTGGCGAGGTTGGCGGACGGAGGTGCGGGACCTCGCATTTCAGGAACAGATTTGCAATTAGACAAATCCCCGGCCGGGGCGGTGGAAGCCCCGGGTGACTCATCTGCTCTGGCTTACAGCGATCCCCTTTCTAAGGCGATCATTTACGTATGGTGGAATTTAAACCTCAGCTCGCCTGCAAGGGCTGACGCCGCAGCCGCCGTTCCTGCCCGCGCAGCTGCCCCGGCACCCGGGTCGGGTCCTCGCCCAGGGGTCTCGACCTACCGGCCCCGTGGGGCTTCACCCGGGGAGGTCTGGGGGCACTCGGGGAGGGGCAGCCCCAAGGATTTGCACTGCTTTTCTGTCAGGAAAAGCTTCGCTGCTCTGGCCGTGGTCTCCCCCGGTCTGTGCCGCGTGGCTCTGGCTCGGCCGCCCACCCGAGGTCACCTGGCCGGTGGTGGGGAGCTGTGCCGGTGTCGTGCGAGCCGGGCCCTGGGTGTTGCGCGCTGGGACGAGCTGTCTCAACACGGCCTGACTCCACTGAATTAATATTTGCACAAGGTCCGGTGCGATAGCGAGCATGTGTCAAGGGCATGCACCGGCACGCACGCGGCGAGGGCCGGGAGAGCCGCCGCTGACTCCCCTCCGCCTGCCCTGGCCGGCAGCTCTCGGCTTGGCGGGGCGCAGCAGCCCCCAGGACCCCCACTCCCCTGTCCCACTGCCGCTCGGCGGTGACCTCTTGACAGCCCGTGCCACGCGTTGGCGTGCGGACGCTGAACTGGTTTTTGTTTTAGCTGGAGCACGGCTCGCTGCCGCCCAGCAGGTCCCTCCGAAACCGTCGTTTGAAATGCAACTGCAGCAGGATTCGCTTCCTCCTCTGCGGGAAGGGGAAAAACAGCGACAGCGCAGCCGTCCCAGGAGCCGGCATCGGTCTGGGCCCGGTGACACGCTGCACCGGGACGGCTCCGGTGTGTGGACATGGATCCATGTGGAACATCCCGGCGGCTACCGGCTGTCCGGGCAGGAGTGCCGTGCGGCATGGCGGGGAGAGCGGCCGACGGCGCACGGACAATGGGGGGTCAGGGAGGTTAAACGGCGACTAATTCACCCATTCAGCGTCCCCCTCCGCCACACAGTGACACCCGCCGTGTCGGCGCTGACACTGGCCCGCGTTCCCCCCCCGGGTCACCCGTACGGCTGCTCCCACCAACCCAGCCAGGGAGGCGGTGAGGCCGGGCATGGGGGCTCTGTGGGACCTCTGTTCTGCCGGGGGGTCTCGGTTTGTAACGAGACGCTGCCCGCGGTGCCGTGAGCTCCTGCTCGTCCTTGTCCCCTTCCCCGTGTCTGGTGGGGTGGCTCCCACGAGACCGTGGCCAAGATGCGGCTGCAGCGTCGCTCGGGGCGCTTGTGGGGGCTGGGGGAAGCCTGGGTGGTCTCGGGGTCCCCAGACCTTTGGGGCGATGGCTGGGGATGGGGACGGGGCTCGGCCCTGTGCCGCAGGGGCGCAGATGGATCTGCTGCGCCCGGGGTCCCGCAGCCCCCAGCCCGAGGAGGGGACACCGGTGGGGAGAGTCACCTGCAGTGGGGCCATGTCCCGCCCCGCGAGGTGCCGACCCACAGAGGGGACAATGCTGGGAACCGGCGGGAACAATAGTGCCGACGGGAAGCGTGGCGGCGAGGGCTCGGTGCTCCCCAGCCCCCTCCCTGGCTGCCCCCACGGATACAGCCCCCGACTCCAGCGGGCAGGAATCCCACCGGGCCGGTCAGTGGGCTCACAGCTGCCGGCGGCGGGAGCTGGCCTCGTCCTGTCTGGCACGGGCAAGGCTCCCAGCACCGCTGTCCCGCTCCTGGCCGGCCTCGGAGCTGGCAACCGAAGTCGTGGGGGGGCCTCCTCTGGGGATTTTGGGGAGGGGTTGCACATCCCTGCCTCCCAAGGAGGGGCTGTGCTCTGGGGGGGCTCGCAGGGGATTAGGGATGGGGACGGCGAGAGGTGACCCGTCCCTAAGCCAAGCGCTTTATCTGCGGCAGGATCTGCTCCGCGGCCGGAATCTCCCTTTGCCCTTCGCCGGGAGGGCTCGGTCCCAGTAAACCCGATACCCCCACGGCTGGGGGGGCCGCGCCGGGGAAGGGACTGTGCCCTGACTCAGCCATCATCTTACAGGAAACCGCCTCACCAGCATCACCCAAAACGCTTCGTTTTGGGGCCTGTCTCAGCCCTTCGCTCCAGTTTTTACAAATTACTTTCTTTTTCTGAATAAGTGCTTCCCCCCCCGCCCCGCACCCGCCCATGCAGGTCCTGGCTTCGGCGTGCCAGAGGCCCGGGGGGCCCGCGTGCGTCGGCTGGGAGCGGGACGGGAAACACCGCCCGCGTGTTTATTCTTCGTTAAATAACTCGTTAGCGTGCGCGGGCTCTCCCCCTGCCCCGGCATCGCTCCGCGGCTGTCAGCGGGACAAAGGGACGCGTCCCTGGGGGCCACTCGGAGGAAGGAAGGAAGAAAAGAGAGAAGGAGCGCTCCCCCCATCACGCCGCCCGGGCTGGGATCAATCGGAGAGGATGTTCGCCCTGCTACCTGTCAGGGGTCCCTCACCGGGGTGGGCTCTCCCCTCACTTTGTTGTACTTTTTCCCTAAACACAGAAATTCGGGCTTTTTTAGCCCCTGGAAGTTGGTTGGCCCTGCTGGAGAGGTCACCAGCCACAGCAGCCCATGGGCGTCTGTCTGCCCCCTGCCCCCCCAGCTCACGGTGCGCACGTCCCAGACCGGTTTTGAAGAGAAGGGAGGAAAGCCGGGAGTGTCGAGACTTCCTGGCGATGGAAAAGAAACTTGAAAATTAATCCCCGAGGCTTGAGAACCCGGAACCAGCCATTGCGGAGGGGGGGGGGGGACTGTTTTTAACGTGGGACACTGGCTGGGGACGCTGGGACGCAGGCTCCTCCGCAGCCCCAGCCCCGTGCAGCCCCGCTCTCTGCTTGGGGGGGTCCCTGTGACTCCTGGCAGGGTGGGCACGGGGGCTCCTGCCGGTGGAAGGACTCGCCTGGCTTTGGTGTAAACCCCGGCATTTTCCGGGGCTGCGTTCCCAGAGCCTCGTTAAATGGCGCTTCCCCTCCCTGCTTTAATTGCCCCCCTCGCCTGCAGCTCGGGGGCCGTCAGCAGGGGAGCGATGGGCTGCTCGGGGCGGGGGGGGGGGTGTTATCTCACAGCGGACCCCCGGCACACACCGCTCCCGTGCCGAGGGCTCTCTCCCGCATTCCTGGCATTGCCGAGGGGCCGCCTCCCCTCCAGCCCTTTGAAAGCCAACGGGGTTGGGATTTTCCCGTAATCTGGTTTGAAACATTAATCCGGTCATCCACACCAAACGCCGGGCCGGCATCCTGCCGGGGCGCTGGGGTGCGGGGTCAGCGCCCGCCCGCCGCCTTCCTAATTCCCCCTCCACTTAATTATATATCTGTTGGCAGCGGCCATCTGCCACCTCGTCCTCAGCCGGCCGCGGGGCCGGGGGGCCGGGGCGATGGCGGCCGCAGCGGCGGATCGGGCGCCGCGGCGCGGAGCCAGCAGTGCCGGTGGCACCGTGGCGGGCAGCGTTTGCCCTGCGATGGGGGAGTGCGGGGTGAGCAGGGCTGGATCCCCGAGCGCGGGGGGACTCTCGGGGGGGCATCTCCTGTCACCGGGGTCGGCTGTGCTGCGGCATCCCCTGGCACCGGCGCTCTCGCCGTGGGGACCCGTCAGCGGGGCGGCGCAGTTGGGCGGCCTCGCCGGAGTAAGAGGATATTCTCCGAGCAGCTGCGTTACAGATTAAGCCGTTTCCACCTCCCTGCGGCCTCCCTAATTACGAAATGTAAATCTATTGACTCAGCGGCGGCGGGGCGGCCTCTCCCCGCGGCTCGCTGCCCGGCGGCCAGCGTTACCTTTGCACCGAGCCTCACCGCCTCCGCCCGTGCTTCCCCGCCGAGGAACGGCGGTGCGGCGTCGGCACCAGCTGGGGATCGGCACCTGCTGATTTCGGTCCGGTGGCGCCAGCGGCAGCCGCGCTGTGCCGAGCCTGGCTGCGCGCTCGGTTTCGCACGCTGCAGAAACGAGAACATGTTTCTGTTCCTCATTTTTTATTTTGAGACCCGATATCTAAGCTTTCCTATGATGCCCGCGCTGCCTTTCGGTGTTGACAGGGTGCACGGCTCCTCTGCCACGTCCTCGCCACGCCCCGGAGCGCTGCGGGCTGCCAGCGCGGTGTCCCGGTGAACGCGGGACGCTCTCAGTGCAGGGAAATCCTGCAAAGGGCTGCTGGAAGGTGCTCGTCTCTGCCCTTTCCACGTCTCTGCCTGTGCCTGGGGGGGCGAGGGGACACGGGGGCAGCTCGGCGGGTGCCGCTCAGTCACGCGCCGCCCACCGCGGCACAGGCAGGGCACGTCCCGGCCACGCCGGGACACGTCCTCGCCTCGCGGCGCTGCTGGCCGGGCTGCTGGGAAGCTGCTCTCGCGCCGTGCGGTTCTGCTGGCGTCGGCAGAGCCGGACGAGGGTCCAGGGGGGCTGCTGGGAACGCAGCCGGGGAAGCACCCGGCACAGGGGAGCCCTGGCCCAGCTGAGCCCCTTTCCCCACTCCGGAGCGGCGATGGCCGGTGAGCAGCAGCCAGGCGCGGTGAGGCTGTCGAAATTTCGCCGGTAACCACAGGCGGCAGCTTGCGAAACGTCCTTTGCCCGGCAGCGCAGATGGGTGTGCCGGCAGGGCCTCGAGGGCTCCGGGCGGGAACGGGGCTCCCTCTGCTCGCCGGCCTCCGTGACCCCCATGGCTTCGTCCCAGCTGGGGCGGGGGGAGAGCGGCCATGGCCAGCGGAGTTTCAGTGTGGGACCGCTGGGGCTGGCGGGCAGCGGGGTTGCGTGGAAGGACGGCACACGGGGCAGCCGCCCGCCCGCTGCCGCTAATCCCCACAGCCCGGCCAGCGCACGCTTTCCTCAGCTGATGGTTAATTTTCTTTCATCCTCTTAAATGCGTCCGTTCCCCTCGGGACTGAGCCTGGGGGGGCCCACAGCCGGGGAGGGGTCGCGGAAGTGAACGAACCGGCGCGTTCGTCCCTTCCCCGGCACGGCCGCGGCTCCCGTCTGCAGCCGGGGAGAGCGGCTTTATTTAAGAACTGGCTTTATAAAAATTGAATGAACCGATGTTTTCATAAACGGCTGATCGATTTTTAGAGCTCTGCAGGTTAATAGGTCACTTGTGACCCCCTCGCGCTGCGCCAGGACGTCTCCGCGTTCGGTGCTGGCCAGCTGTGCCCGTGCCCCACCGTGATTCGGGACCCCGGGGATGGTGAAGGGACCGAGGCCAACGCTGCTGCCGGCTCTCTCCGGGACAGGGCGAAACCCTGCCGGTGCCGGGAGCGCGGCCCCACGCTGCCGTCACTTCTGGATTTTCGCGTTTCTCTTTCTCCCGAGCGTGCCGGCGATGGTTTTCCAGCTCCCCCTCCTCTCCACTGAGCCGCGGCACCTCTCCCTCCCTGGTTTGTATTTTGGCTCAGCCCGAAAAACTGCAGCAGTGCTGGGGTCACCGCTCTGCTCCCCCCGTGCCACAGTCTCTCCAGGCTCCCCCTGCACCCTGGACCCCTCGCCGTGGGGTTGGGGTGGGAGAGGGGCTTTGAGGGGTCTCGGCCGGTGGTGACGGCGGCTCCCGCCCTGTCCCCGGGGGTTTGCCAGGGGCCGGGCAAGCCTTGCGAGGTTTCCAGGGGAACTGGGGGTTTATGGCTTTCCTGCGGCGCCCTGCCCCTCTTATCGCGCGGCCCCAGTGATCCCTTTGATCGGCGCCGGCAGGCGAGGAGCTCAGCCCCGCGGGATCCGAATCCTCCTTGAGGGGCGGTGGGAGGAGGGGGCTCGCGCCCCTCGCTCGCAGCCGGGGCGACGGCCACCCCACCTGCGGGTCGCGGTGCTGCCGGGGCACCGTGCCGGGCACGCCCGCGGGACGAGCGGGTGTATCGGTGATGCGGTTAACGCGCGGATGTGCCGCCGCGCGGTTGACGGCCCCGCCGTATGTGCCTGGTGAGTTATGTGGTAATATTTATAGCCCCCTCCCAGCCGCCGCGGCCGCTGCTCCGCTGGCAGTTGTTCCAAGTTGTCATTGAGAAAAGCGGGAGCCGCTCGGCCCCGAGGGGCCGGGGGCCGCGGCGAAGGCTGCGACGTCCATCCCCATGGCATCTGGGCAGCCCCTGCCCCACGCAGCCCCTGCTCCCACACCCCTCCTGGGGTGCAAGGATGATCCGTCGGCCACCGGCTGCAGCCAGAAACCGCACTGGGCTTCGGCTGCCGGCACCGGGGCGAGGCAGAGCCGGCGCGGCGTGCCCGCCTGCGTGCCGGCGCGCTCAGGCCAGCAGATCCTGCCACCATAAATCAGGCAGGAATGTGCCGGGCTGTTGGACGCAGGGTGGGGTCCCGACAAAAGCTGCCCCAGCAGAACCTGGTGCTCGAGGCGCGGCCGTGCCAGAAGCCCGGCCCTGGCTCAGAAAGACGCGTCCCGGCTGCGTGTCGCGGTGCGGCGCACAGCGCCAGCTCTGTTCATCCTGCCGGATTCGCTCCGCAGCTGGGAACTGATGGGGGGAGAGGCTGCCGGCCCCACAGCCGCTGCCCGACGGGCATCAAGCCTCGCTGGGACGGCCCGCGAGGGGAGCAGGCTCTGCCGGGCGGCGTGCCGCGGCCACGGGGACGTCCCACGACCAGGTCCAGCTCAGCGCCCTCCTCGCCTCGTCACGGCCCTCGTTTGCCAGGGCCGTACCCCCGGGACCCGCTTTGAGCACATCATGGCGCACGAGTGTGCACCGTGGCACAGCCCACACCGTGGCGCACACATGTGCACCGTGGCACAGCCCACACCGTGGCGCACGCGTGTGCACCATGGCACAGCCCACACCGTGTTGCATGCGTGTGCACCGTGGCACAGCTCACACCGTGGCACATGCGTGTGCACCGTGGCACACAAGTTGGCCGGCTCCCGGCGCTGGCTCCCTCCGGCGCTGCGGGTGTGGAGGATTGATCATGCCAAAGCATTGCTCCACTCCATGCAGAGCGCGTGGTAGATGCTAAAAATAACCAGGATCGGCATTCCCGGGAGGAGCCAGGGGCCGATTGCAGCGCTGGCAGCGTGGGAGATGCTCCGGCCTGCGGGCGAAACATGGGGCAGCGCTGCAATTTTGGGGCCGAGCTCTGAGCGGGGCAGGCAGGGGATGGCACCGCCGTCCTGCCGGGGCACAGGCACAGGTCAGCGCCGAGCTGCAGGGACCCCGGGGATGCCACGGCCCCGTGCAGGGACCCCCCCGAGCGGTTCGGCACACTGCGAGGCACAGGCCGGCGGGCGCAAGCCCCAGGGGTGCTGCTTTGGGAGGGTGGGGGCTCTCCAGGCGGTGAGGGGCGCAGTTTGGGGGTTTCTGAGCGTGTTCCTTCTCCCCTTGCGCAGCTGTACGAGCTGGACGGTGACCCCAGGAGGAAGGAGTTCCTGGACGACCTCTTCAGCTTCATGCAGAAGCGAGGTGAGCCCCCCGTTGTGTGCCCGCCCCGCTCCCCCCTCCCCGCGCCCTCCCGGGACGGGGGCTCATTTCCTCGCCCCTCATTACAGCCCCGAGGTCACAGCTCCGGCCGAGCCGCTGGTTAATTTTTAACCTCTTTGCGCAGCGAGGTGAAACCTGCCGGGCTGGATCCGGCTCCTGTGCTGCCCCCCCCGCCTCGCCCAGCCCCACTCTGCGCTCCCATCGCATCCGGGACCTTGCAGCCCCTTCCCCGTGGGGTCCAGCCCCTCCTGGGCGCGTTGCCCCTGGCTTTGCCTCCCCTCGCTGCCCCTTCCCCGCGTTACTGTGGCGGGCGAAGCCCCTCGCTGCCCTTCTCCCTCTGCCCGGGCTGACAGGGGGTGGGCATCGGGGGTCCGGGGGGGTGGAAAGTGCTGAAAGCAAAGCGTTCGCTTGGTTGAGGGTCTGGTTCCTGCATGGAAAACAGCGCTGGAAATGCTGACGCATCGCTGCCTTCAGCCTTTTGTCAGGCAGGCGTTGGGGAAAGCACGTGTGCGCACGCGGGGGGGTCAGAGCTCGCGGCGTCCTGCCGGCATCCTCCCCGAGCCCTCTCGCCCGCCCGTGCCGGGAGGGCAGAGACCCCCGGGAAGGAGGGGATGCTGCAGCCCCTTCCCTGTCGCTGGAGGGCTGACCTCTGCCCCGCGCACGGGCGGCCCCCGGCTCGGTGGGACCCTCACAGCCGGGACGCGCCGCCGCCGTTATAAATAACTCGTGTTGCCGGGTGCCGCCGACCTCGGCCTGAGAAACCGCGCTCGGCCCCATTTTGGGGGCTGTGGCTGAAAACTGCGAGTTTCTGTTTCCTTTGTGCGTGGGGCTCAGCAAGATGGCAGCGGGGTGGTGGGGGGTGTCCCGAGGGGGAGAAAAAGGGTGGTGGAAGGGAAAGGGGGAGCGGGAGCCACCCTGACACCCACGCTGCCTCGCAGGGGTCTCGCCGGCTTCCCCCCCTCTTCGCCCCAGGGGTGAGAAGGCAGCAGCCCCAACCCTCTCCTCCTCCCGCTCCCCAGGGACCCCCGTGAACCGGATCCCCATCATGGCCAAGCAGGTGCTGGACCTGTACATGCTGTACACGCTGGTGACGGAGAAGGGCGGTCTGGTGGAGGTGATCAACAAGAAGCTGTGGCGGGAGATCACCAAGGGGCTGAACCTGCCCACCTCCATCACCAGCGCTGCCTTCACCCTGCGCACCCAGTGAGCGGCGGGGGCTCGGCGCCGTGCGGCGGGATGGGGAAAAGGGGGTGGGGGGCCACTCCAGCGGAGTCGGTGCTGCTGCCTGCGCTCCCTCTGCCCTGCGCGGGATGCTGAGGGGGACCCCGCTGCGGGGGTGGTGGAGGGGGAAGGGGTGGCACGGAGGGAGAGGGCGGCACACGGCCCAGCTGCCACGTCGCCATCCCCGTCCCCGTCCCTTTCCGCCGGCAGGTACATGAAGTACCTGTATCCCTACGAATGTGAGAAGCGAGGGCTGAGCAACCCCAACGAGCTGCAGGCAGCCATCGACAGCAACCGGCGGGAGGGCCGCCGGCAGGGCTTCGGCAGCTCCCTCTTCACCTACTCGCCCGGCGGCACCCATGGCCTCCTCTCCTCCCCCAAGCTGCCGGTGCCAGCGCTGGGGCTGGCCTCTGCCACCAACGGCGGGACCATCGCTCCCGTCCAGAAGATCAAGAAAGGTAACGCCCGCCGTGGGTTCCAGAGGGTCGCGCTTCCGTCCCTTCCCCGGCGCTGGGGCTCATTTTGGGGACCCTGACTCCGGTCACCCGGCTCTGGCTCCGTTTGGAGGAGCAGGAGGTGCTGGGCAGCTCCCGGTGGTGCGGAGGGGCCCTGAGCCGGCGTGCCCGGGCTGGGGACGCCCCGGGGTGGTGGCTCCCAACCGCCCTTGTCCCCCGCGTCCCTGACCGCCCACTGTACCCCCGCAGAGGAGGACTCCCCCATCCCCATCTCCGTGCCCAGCCGGCTGCCTGTCTCACTTGCCGGCCACCCCGTGGTGGCAGCCCAGGCGGCCGCGGTGCAGGTGGCGGCAGCCGCCCAAGCCGCGGCGCTGGAGCAGCTGCGGGAGAAGCTGGAGTCGGGGGAGCCCCCGGAGAAGAAGATGGCGCTGGTGACGGACGAGCAGCAGCGGCTGATGCAGCGGGCGCTGCAGCAGAACCTCCTGGCCATGACGGCCCAGCTGCCCATGAGCATCCGCATCAACAGCCAGGGCACCCGCTCGCCAGGTCAGTGCCGGCCCCGGCCCCCGGCCCCGGCAGAGCCGCCGCCGCCGCGGCACCCGGTCCCGGCGGGGTCTGTAACCCAGCTCTCCCCCGGCAGAGAACCGCCAGGACTCCGCCGCCAGCCTGAGCAGCAACGGCACCAACAGCATCAGCATGTCGGTTGAGATCAACGGTATCGTCTACACAGGTGAGGGGCTCGCACCGCCGCCGGCGCGGGCGGGGGGCTGCTCAGCCTCTGTGCCGTCCCCAGCAGCCCCCACCGCCACCACGCGCCGCCCGCCTTGGCTCCCGCTGGCGTTCGCCCCGTTTTCGGCTGCGGATGCGTTGGCACGGCCGTGCTGCCCCCCCGGCTCAGGCCCCTGCTCTCTCCCCAGGTGTGCTGTTCGCCCAGACGCCCGGCCCTTCCTCCTCCTCTTCCTCCTCTTCCTCCTCGCTCCCCTCCTCTGCCTACACCAAAGGCAACGGCGGCGGCAGCAGCAGCCGGAGCAGTGGCAGCGGCGGCGGGGTGGGGAGCGGCGGCGGCAGCGTGCCCCCCACGGCCCCGGCGGGTGTGGCCGTGCCCCCCAGCTCTACCTCCAACAACGCTTCGCCTTAATGCCCCCGGCCCCTTCGCCCTCGCCGGCGCCCGCAGTCCCTCGCCCGGCAGCGGTCGGGGCGCGGGGGGCCAGGGTCTGGCCGGGGTCTGCCCTTCTGGTGTTGTTGGGTTTTCCTTTGCGAGGAGAAAAGCTTTAGCCCGGGGGTTTTGCCGGAGCCGCCGGCCGTCCCGCTGCGCCGCGCCGGTCCGGGACCGTTTACCTCACTCATATCACACTTTGCACTGTACATTTATTATTATTATTATTATTATTATTATTTTTTAACTCGTGTTACCTCCAGACAGACGCACGGACGCCTGCCGACGCGAGCTTTAGTGAAACCCCCCGGCGCTCTCTAAAGGAAAAAAAGTTTGTTTTTTTTTTTTTTAAAAAAAAAAAATTGGAAATCGGGAGATATTTTATTCATTTAGATCCTTTTCCTTCCCCCGTTATTTTGAGAACTACACTCACTATATGGGATTTTAAGAGGTTGTTGTTTGATTGTTTTGTTGTAAATAGCTTCTATTTTATTCTCTAAAAATGAAAAAAAAAAAGAGAAAAGAATCAAACTTTTAACAAGCAAATGATATATATTAGCGTTCATCAGGGAATCAGGAGCTTGGAAACCGCGTCACCTCCTTTCTCCTCTCGTTGCTGTCGGTGGCCGGGTCCAGCTCTGCTCCTTCCCCCGGGACCCCCCCACGGGGGTGTGTGTGTGGAGGGGGGGAAGCGGAGCCGGGAGGCCGGGCGGTGTTAGAAAATTTTGATTTTTAATTCCCCCCACACGCACACCCTCCTACCTCTAATACTACTGTGCAAAGCCAATTTGGGCGTTTTCCTCCAAAAATGAGCAGTTTGGGGAAAAGCAGGTGTAGGGGGGGGGCATTTCTAGATGGGAATTGGTGTAAAATATCCCGTTTAGCAACGGGATGCAGGAGATCCGTGATGCTTGAGGGGGCTGCGGGACGCTCCGGAGGTCCCGAAGGACGCAGAGCGTCCTTCGGGACCTCCGGAGCGTCCCGCAGCCCCAGCCCCGAGGATTTTTTAATTTTTTTTTTGGCCTCCCCCACTCTCCCCGAAACGTCAACCCACATCTGCGTGTGACACAATCGCGACCCGATACCGAAACCCACCTTACCCCCCTTCCCCCCCCACCTCAACTCGGTATCTCAATTCCTCAGGTTTCGACCTCGAGCACAGGGGTTTTTTTTTTTTTGCCCCCCTTCCCCGGGTGCCTGGAGTGGGGGGGGGGGTCCCGTGCTGGTGGGACACCACCCCCCCCCCCCCAAATTTTTTTTTGGTTTTTTTTTCGCTTGGGGAAGCGGTGATCTCAGGGGATTTGGGGTTTTTCCAGCCTTTTTTTTTTCTCTCTTTGTTTTTTAATTTTTTCAGCCTTTTCTCCCCACACCTCTCCAGAGCTGGAAATGCCCCTTGGTGGCTCCGTGATCCCCATCCCTTGGGGGGGTCTGGGGGGGCTCCGTCCGGCTCCTGCTGCTGTTCGGATCCAGCCCAGCTCCCTGCAAGGAGAAATCCTGGGCGGAGGGGGGAGTTCCTCATGCCCAGGGTGGGCGTTAGATTTTCTTAGTGAGTTTTTGCATTTGTACAGTCACTGTTTTGGGTTGGTTGGGGTTTTTTTTAATTATTTTTATTTCCTCCCCTTCCTCTTCCCTCCCCCTCTTTTTTTTTTTTTTTTTGAGAGCATATTACTTTCCACTTTCTTTTTCTTTTTTTTTTTTGCATATCGATTTAAAAAAGAAAAAAAAAAAAAAAGCCTAAATCAGTTTCTCTGGGGTTTGGAAAGAAAAAAGGAACGGACACAGCTGCAGACGCATTTACCCAGCGTGCATATCTTAACTCAGGTAAAAAATGAAAAAGAAAAAAAAACACAAAAGACAAAAAAAAGAAAAAGAATAAAAACCACATTCTACCTCTGAGAGCGGTGGCCTCGGGCACACCCAGGCCCCCGGTGAAATATTTCAGTTTTGCAAACATTCAGGTATTGAAACTTTTGATTATTAAAAAAAAAAAAAAAAAAAAAGATAAAATAAAATAAAAACACTGAAAGTTTACATTTTATAACATTATTATACAGATTGTATTTAAACTTCAGAATATTTAAGACAATTGTAACCCTGTAAAGTGGATGAAATATTAAAAAAAAAAAAAAAAAAAAAAAAAAGGCGTGAAGTTGTGTTGTCTGGGGTTTCTGTCCCTCGGGGTGTCCAGGGGGTGGCCATAGAGCTGTGGGTGCCTGTGGGGTGTCCGTGGGGCTGTGGGGTGTCCATGGGGCTGTGCGGTGCTCGTGGGGTGCCTGTGGGGCTGTGGGGTGCCTGTGGGGCTGTGGGGTGTCCTTGGGGCTGTGGGGTGCTTGTGGAGTGCCCCCAGGGCTGTGGGGTGCTTGTGGAGAGCCTGTGGGCCTGTGGGGTGTCCGTGGGGCTGTGGGGTGCTTGTGGGGTGCCTGTGGGGCTGCGGGGTGCTCGTGGGGTGCCTGTGGAGCTGTGGAGTGTTCGTGGGGCTGCGGGGTGCTTGTGGGGTGCCCCCGGGGCTGTGGGGTGCTCACAGGGTGCTCGTGGGGTCCCTATGGAGGATCCACGGGCTCTGGACAGTGCCTACAGGGCGCCTATGGGGCTACAAGGTGCCCATGGGGTCCCCACGGGGGGCTACAGGGTGCGCCCGGGGCTGTGGCGTCCCCACGGGGAGCCCAACGCGCTGCGGTCCCCCCTCCAGGGCCGGGCCGCAGCGGGCCCTGCTTAGCTTCCTGCCGCCTGCCTGCGCGGCGGCAAGCCCCGCCCCGCGCAGGCGCGGCGGCGCCGCTCTTGGTTGGCCGCCGCCCGGGCGGGCGGAGGTGGAGGGCGGCGCTCTAGGCGGCCGCCGCGCTCTCTCTGGCCCTGGCGGACCGCGAAGATGGCGGCGCCCATGGAGGTGGCGCTGGTGTCGGACGCCGCCGGGCCGCTCTGCAACTGCTCCGTCTGGGAGCTGCACTCGGGCTCCGCCCTGCCCGGCTACCGCGGCGGCAACAGCGGCCCGCGCGGGCTGGCGCTGCTGGGCGGCGAGCACCTGCTGGGGGCCCAGATCGGCAAGAGCTACATCAACGTCTGGGAGCTCCAGAGGAAGGTACCGGCGCGGCGGGCGGGCCCGGGAGGCCTCGGCTCGGGGGGCCGCGCGGAGGGGACCCCCCCCTGTCCCCGTGGGGATGCGCCAGGGCCCTCCCTCCGTGGAGACCCTCGGTCTCTGTGGTGGGGGCCCCTCGCCCCATAGAGACCCCCCCGGCTCTATGGCCAGACCCCCCCAGGGCCCCTCTCTCCCTACAGATCCCCCCTCCGTGCTGAGACCACCAGGCCCCCTTCCTCCGTAACGACCCCCGTGCCCCTGGGCTGATGCCCGACCCGTCCCCCTCCACAGGGACGCCCCAGTGACGCCCCTGAGCCCCCTCTCCCCCCATCTCCGGGGGGACCTGCGTGCGGCCCGCTGCCCACTCCCCGGGGCCACGGCTCCCGTAAGGCCCGGCTCCCTTCCCGGGGGTCCCGGCTGATCGCCCTGGAGCTGCCAGGAAAAGCGTTTTCTGCGGGAGAAATCGGCTGTTGGGCTTCTCTCTGGGCCAGAGACCCCCCAGGCTGGGATCTACCCCCCCCCCACCCCAGCTCCCCTTCCCCGGGCTGGAAAGGAGCCTCAGGGCCCCCAGGGCCACCCAGGAGCACGGCCGTCCCTGTGGACGCAGAGCCTGAAACTTCCCATCGCTGCGGTCCGCTCGCCGCACCTTCCGGACAAAAATGGAAGCCTAAATGCAGCCGGACAAACCTCACCTGCCCCTACACAGCTGTACCCCTGCGTCCTGCCCGTGCTTACGCAGGGGCAGAACAGCCGCGTGCGCAGCTGTAATTTCTCCGTTCCCCGTCGTTCCCCTCAGTTTTGCTGCAGAGAGCAGCGGCAGCCTGGGGGTTTCGGCACGTGCAGCCCCTTCGCCGCTGCAGCTCGGGGGCTGTGTTTTCCAGTTCCCCTGAGCTGCGCGGAGCTGCTCTCGGACCTGCTCCTTGTTCTCCCAGGCCGTGAGCTCACATTCTCTTTTCTTTCTTATCGGTGTTATTTCACTGTAATCTTCTCAGCCTGTTTTCTGCTGAATCTCCAGGGTTCTGCAGTTGCGGAGCACACACAGTGTGCCTTTCAGCACCCCGGAGCGTGGCCGCAGCTGTGTGGGTGGAGGGGGGCGGGAGGGGAACTTACCTTTTCCCTGTGGGGCCAAACATGAAGCAACTGCAACAAACCCAGCAAAACGCAGAGCAGTTTGATGCGATTTGCACACATGGACTTTGCTCCTCCTTCGTCTTCCTCTTTGGCATTGAATCTCCGAACCGCAGCGGTGCTTGTGTGGGTTGAGGGCACGGCTCAAACGCAGGCAGCTGCAGCGCGTCCGACACTGTCTGAGCTGCCTCCTCTCCCGCGGGCCGGTCTGAACCGAACCAGGGTCTTATTTCTGTTTCCCGCGCTCACTGAAGGATCACTGTGTTCTTTCTGCCCCCAGGACCAGCTCCAGCAGAAGATTATATGCCCTGGGCCAGTGACCTGCCTGACGGCCTCTCCCAACGGGCTCTACATCTTGGCTGGGGTTGCTGAGAGCATCTACCTGTGGGAGGTACGGGGGCTGCGGGCCGGCACGGGCGATGGGGGCAGAGAGCTCCACGTTTGTGAGTGCCCCTGGCCCGTCAGGTGTCGGTAAATCCACGTCGTCTTGGGCTCCGCAGTGGGGGGAAGACTTTGCTGGGCTCCGCGTTGCCCTGAGGGGCTGGGGCCAGCTGTTCGGTGGCCTCCGAGGGCGTGCAGGCTGCGGGGCAGCTCGTCAAAGCGGGGCTGGAAGAAATTGTGGTGGGAGGTGCTGGGGGAGGCTTGGGTCTGTTCTTTGCCTCTCCTTCCAAACTGTGACAGATGCCTCAGGGGTCAGATGTTGCTCCCTCGACGCAGAAATGCAGAACCTAGTTTTCCTTTAGCACTTCTTCCACATTGTAGCCTCGTATTTGTGTGTGACGTGTGATCTGGCTCTCTGCAGAAACTGCTGTGCTCTGGCCATCATCCTTCTATTTTTAATCAGCGGTGTGTTTGCGTGGGGACTATGCTAGATTTGAAGCGTTTCACCGAGCAAATAAAAGAACAAGCTTGTTGGGATTAAACACGGAGATGTCTAACCTGGGAAGCTCTCGGTCCTGGGGGATGTTTCTGAGCCTTGTTATGTGGGCGGCTCTATCTTAATTCATCAGATTTTTCTTTTAAAAATGTGCTTGTGGCAACACTGGGAAGAAAAGCCCTCGAGGAATGCTGGGCTGAGACGGCAGCAAGTGGGAGTTCCTCGCTCGTGATGCTCTGAGCTGGTCCCTGCTCTGCTTCGTCTGCAGAACGTGGCCCGTTCCGCCTGCCCCCAGCTAGCCTTGCCTCGCAAACGCTTCCGAGCGCCTGCCCGGAGTGGGTGACAGCACTGTCCTCCTGGCAGAGGGAACAGGCACCTTGGAGAGGCTGCACGGAAACATCGCAGGGCTGAACGAGCCCCGGTTTTGTGCCTTCTCTGTGAACCCCCTTGTTCTGCGCTGGACTGCAGTTTGGTTTTATTTTGAGGGGTAATTCAGACAATGAGAGGGAGTCGATTCTGTTCTTTTGTACTGAGCTCCCTTGCTGCCTCCTTGGTTCCCTCCCCGTCAGCGGTGTTGTCTTTTAACAAGAAAAGCTCTGAGCTTAGGGAACTCCTTGTCCACCCTGAGGCCTCCGTCGGCCCGAGCCCACGCAGCGATGCTGAAGTGCAGCAGCCCCTGGGGTGCTGTGCAGCCTCCTGCGGCTCTCCTGACCCCCGCAGCCGCCTCGTTAGATGTTGTGGGAGGCTGGAAGAAGCCATCAAAGTAAGATAGACAGTAAACAGGAGATCTTTACTGCGCGCTTGTGTGTTGACCAGAGAGACGGCACTGGCATTGCTGGAACATGGGCAGGACCTCCTCAAATGCCTTCTGCTGGATTTACCTTTGGTCCTAAGCGTATGTGCACCTTGATTGTGTCAGTTGCCATCAGTGAGGTGCCGGTGGGCTCGCGTGGTCGACACAACGTTCCCTTTTCGCTCTGCTCGCTGCTTCCGCTCACCACCCTGTTCTGCCCGGCTCTGCAGCGCGGGGACTCTGCTCTGCTCACGCCTGGCGCAGCAACGCCCAGCTGGGGATGGAGCTGCAGGTTCTGCTGCACTCACAACCGTTGAGGGCAGGACTCATTTCAGTGCTCCTTTCTTAATATTCTCTTGCCCTTTCCCTTGCCCTAGGTCTCCAATGGGAACCTCCTGGCCATCCTGAACCGACACTACCAGGACCTCACATGCCTCTGCTTTACTGACGACAGCAGCCACTTTCTCTCAGGGGCGAAGGACTGTCTGGCCCTGGTGTGGAACCTCTACAGGTAACGGTGGCCCGCGGGGAGGTCTCGGCCCATCCCTATGGGGGACAGGGGACAGGGAGCGTCTGGGCGAGCAATGTCAGAGCAAGAGATCAGCCACTGCTTCCCAGAGGCGGAAGCGGCTCTAAGCAAGCCCGGGTGTAAAGCCTGTGGTGAGTCTGTGCCCTCCCTGGGCAGCTCTTCCGCTGCTGTCATCCTCACTTTTCCTAGCATCTCTCTGAGTTTCCCAAGCTGCGGCGTATGGCTCTGGCTTCTTTTCTCTGCTTGATGCGGTCCTTTCCCTGATAATGGTAGCTGAGCTCTGTGTCCTCGGGATGGGCAGCTCGGTAGTGGCCCTCGTCCTCGATATCCCATGTGCTGTGGCCGCTGACGGCTGCCGTGTCCTGTTTGCTCCTCGCAGCCTGGAGGAGCCCTTCCTCAGGGGAAGCAGAGCCCCGGCCAGCTCTCTTCGCAGCCGCTTTGCTCTGGCATCCCCAGCGCTGCTCTTGCTGACCTGCCGTACCAACCCGTCTGTTCTCCCCCACAGTGTGCTGCAGGCAGAGCCCTCCCAGATCCCTGACCCTCGCCATGTCTGGTCCCGACACAGCCTCCCCATCACGGACTTGTGCTGTGGCTTTGGAGGGCCCTTGGCACGAGCTGCCACAGCCTCCCTTGACCAGACAGCGAAGGTAAGGCTCAGCTCCATCCCGCCAACTGGAGTCCTAGAGACGTGCAGACCCCAGAGGGTTAAAGCAGAGTTTCTGCTGGGCTGCAGCAAAGCTGTCCGGGAGGGTTGCAGTAGCTGAATTTCTTGGCTGTCTCTGCGATGACTCAGAGCTGCCAGACCTAATGGGCTTTGCCTCTCCAAACACCAGCAGTTTCTCTGCACCTGCCCTCAGGCTTGGCCTCCGCGTGCTTTGCAGTCCCTCTCCTCCCAGGGAATGTTGGGGTCAGCTCCTCTGATTCCCCTCGCTGATATCCTTTGGTCCCGAAGGGCAGGGAGCAGAGCAGGCTGGAGCCCAGA
Organism: Chlamydotis macqueenii; assembly: GCF_036417535.1. Lineage (NCBI taxonomy): Eukaryota > Metazoa > Chordata > Aves > Otidiformes > Otididae > Chlamydotis > Chlamydotis macqueenii. The sequence goes on along the minus strand of NC_141581.1, from coordinate 3,821,768 downwards.
GCCTGCAGCCCGCCCCTCCTGCCCTGCAGAGAGGGTCTGCCCTGGGGGGCAGGACGGCCACAAGAGGGGGTTAAGGGCCGTTTTGGAGCTGCCTGGGAAAATTGTTGTCTGGTGATCACGAAGAGGCTGATCCTGGGTTCTGCTTGGACTGGGTTTCCAAATCCGCAGCAAGGAGGGGATGCCAGTATGTGCTGCCAGCTTGCTGGGCAGGTGCTGATAAGCAGCAGCACGTCCTTCCCATCCTGTTGTTAACATTTAAGCCCCTAATTCTCCTTTAACCCTCTTGCTCCAGCTCTGGGAAATCTCATCTGGGGAGCTCCTGCTCTCCGTTCTCTTTGATGTGGGGATCATGGCTGTGACTCTTGACCTCTGCGAGTATCACATGTTCTGCGGCGGGATGGACGGATCCATCTTCCAGGTTGACCTCTGCGCCTGGGTGAGTGCGTGGGGCTGCAGATCTGCTTGGTGCCGCTCTTGACGCGGCAGCCTGAGCCGCTGTCACCTCCCTGCCTGCGTGACTGGTGTGACCTACTGGGGCATGGGAGGTCCTGGGTTCTCCTGTGTCTCCTCTGCCCCCTCCAGACACAGTGATGAACCTGCTGCCTTCAGTCTTCCTGAATTTAAACTGCGCTCTCCCTTCCTTCCTTCATTTCTGCAGCCGGTCCAGAGAGACCGGACCTTCCAGACAGAGCAGGAGAACGGGAAGGTGTTCAAAGGGCACAGGTGAGGGACCACACATACCTGTCAAATGCTTCATGGCCCCCACCTGCCCACCTCACCAGTTTCTGGCAGTCCTCGGGTCATCCTGAGTTTAGACTTCTCTTCCCCATTCCAGGAACCAGGTGACGTGTCTGTCTGTCTCCACGGATGGCAGCCTGCTGCTTTCTGGCTCACACGACGAAACAGTCCGGCTGTGGGACATCCAGAGCAAGCAGTGCCTGAAGACAATGAATCATAAAGGTAGGTGCGCCCTTATCTCCGGGATCCTTTCCTCCTCAGCTGCCAAGGGCCGCTGCTGGCTCACTTCTGCTGCTCTGATGCCACCCTGGGCACTTCAGGCGTTTCTCTGCTCCTTGCTTCACACCTCCAGGAAGGGTAGAGGCATGGAGGGACGGACACCTTGGCTGTCTGGAGTAATGTTCTGACCTTGCCCATGTCTGTTAACAACCCCCCTGTGCCCTGTCAGGGAGTGAGTCATAGATTTCAGCGTGTCGCTGAGGGCGTCTGGGATCTTCCCCCTTGTTTTCCAAGGGGAGCGATTGCCCCACACGCACCCTCGTGCCCAGGGAGGATGTGTCTGGAGAAGAGGCTGTCTCTGTGACCCCGGCAACAGGCACCCGTGAGCTCATTAGGCTTGAGGTGAATCCGATATAAGCAGTCGTCTGGGATTTCAGTCTAATGGCTCCGATAAACCGCACAAACAAACCTTTACCGGCTCGGATCAGCAATTAGGTGCCTCAGAGCCCTGCATGATGCAGCCCTCCTGTTGTATTTGAGCTGTTGCTAACAGAGCATTTCTTATCTGATGGTGGTGGTCTCCGGTCTCTTAACGCCGCTCTGGCTGGTGTGGCTGGCGGCGCTGCTCTCTGGGCACTGCCTAAACCCCCCCAGGACCCTGTTCCTCTGTGACGCTGCCCCTGGACAGAGGTGGGCAAGCCACTGCCCCAGGGCTGTCGCTGAAGCCAGGCTGCCTGCAGACCCTTTCCTTCTTCCCTTCTGCTGCCGAGAACCGTTTCTAATGGGGACCCACTGCAGCGCCCATCCAGCCTCGCTCCACTAGCACTAGAGGGGTGAAAGCAGACAAAACCTGAGCTGTGTGAGTCACCAGGGGAGGAGGGGCGAGCTTTCACTGCCAGACAGTCATTACAACCCCGTGAGGCTGCAGGGGAGTGCAGATGGACACAAGATCTCCCCCTGAGGGGCATGACCGGTCTGACCGTGCCCTGGGTGCTGGGGCCGTGAGGTGTGGGCGCTTTCTGCAGCTTCTGCTGGCTGGCTTCTTCCTACGGACAGGGATTTGGCTTCCCAACAGCCCTGGCACCAGTACCACCCTGCTGCTGCTGCATGCTTCATCTGACTCTTGGAGCAGGGCGGGAGCTGTGGTGGATCAGGAGCTGCCAGCCAGGGCACCAGGGAGCTGTACCGCAGCTGGAGGGTCCCTGCGCAGAGCACCGGCTCCCCGCAGCCGCCTCGTGTCGAGGGCTCTGCGGCTTTTCTGTCCCGGCGCTACCTCTCCTCGGCAGCCCGGCCACCCTGTCTTAGTGGGGCAGCGAGTTCCCTGCAGACAGGTCACCGCGTCCCCTTGGCCTCTGTCACCCTCTCTCGGTGACGGGAGCCTCCCAGCAAGGTCTGTTCCCTGCTGCCGCCCTGCTCAACCCTCCGGCGCGTTCCTTTCCGAAGGCAGGGATGACACAGGCTTTCCTGCCACCGCTGACGTGACAGCAACCTCCAGCCTGGTGTGCTCGGGAGAGCAAAGCCCCTCCGCTCGCAGGGCGCAGCGAGTAGCTGGGAGCAAGGCGGAAACCGCTGCCCTCCCCGCATGATGCTGCTGCAAATAGATCCGAGGGGCTGGAGCGTGGCTCGGGGCGCGAGAGGAGCGTGGCTGCGCGGGCAGGACGATGCGGGGGGCCTTTCCAGCAAGGTTGGCTTGTCCTTGACGGGGGCGGGCAGAGCATGGGGAGGTGGATGGACTTTGAGAAACGGGGCTGCTGCTCTGGGGTAACGAGCTGTGACTGCGCCGGGCAAGGCAGGGCTGCTTTTGCGGTTGGCCCCACTCCGAGGGGAGGCAGGGGACCTCTGGGATGGGGGGCCAGCGCTCCCGGGTTCCTTGCCAGCGCTGCCCCAAAATCCCTCCCCTCACGCGAGGTTCGGCCTTTTCTCTGGAAGCACCGAGTGGCACAGAGCGTCCCCGAGGGCTCGTTCATGCAAGGCCAGCGCGGGGACGCTCCGGCTGATCCAACCGGATTATTTATGCTCCCCGGGATGAATCTGGTCTCTGCCTGCCCTGGCAGGGTGTCGCCCACCGCCTGGTGCCCCAGCCGGCGTGATGAGGTGGGGTGGGGTGGGACTTGCCTCTGCACTGGGGGCACGAGAGCGGTGGGGGGTCTGCGCCTGGGTGAGGACCAGATTTGAGGATCTGTGGGCTGATCTGTGAGATTTTCTCCTCTCTGCCTTTCTTGTCCCTTCCTTTCAAACCGGCAGCGGCAATCTCTCTAATGGATACTTTCATAAGAAGCAGCAAACATCTTTAGGGAGGGAGCAGGAGTAAAACAAATGGTTTGTTACAGCAAAGCGCTGGCGAAGAGCAGCTTCAGGGCCAGCCTGGGACTGCTGGCAGAGCAGCTTCTGGACCGAGTATTTGGCAGAGCCCTTGGTTTGCCGGTGGGATCCAGTTTTGGATCTCGGGAGCATCAGGCTTTGGAGCAGGCTCTAGTCTAGCTGCAAGGGGAGGGAGATGATGGCGTGGGAGCCCTCGTCCGCAATCAGAGGTGCTTTTGTCCGTCTCCTCCGCAGAGACTGAAAGCCTCAAGCGGCTCTGAGCCCCCCTGGGCCCTCCCTTGAGCTCCCTCCCTCATCCCACACCTTTCCCCGCTGCCTTTGGTGGGGAGGCTGGGCGGGTGCTGCGGCAGCCTGCCTCCACTCAGGTGCATCTGGATCCTTTTGACCTTTCCCTTCGTGCTGTCGAAGTTCAGCCACGGGAAGATGGATGGTTGGGGATTTATTAGGGGTGGCTGAGCTGCTCTGCTTGCGTGCAAGCCCGCTGGCTGCTGGAGGTGTGCTGCAGGCAGTGCGGGGGGCTTTGGGGGGCTTTGAGGGGCTGGGGGGTCACTGTGTCTGACAGGGAGGGGTTTGGGGCGTGAGGGGTAGCGGTGGGAGTTTGGAAGGGGGGGAGCGGAGGGGGCTGCTGACAGAAAGCAGCAGCCTGTGTGGGTAAATGCAGTAATTAAAGCGCTCGTTAGCTCTGCCAAACGAGAGTGTGTGACAGATCGTTGCAGGAGACAGCTGCGAGAGCGGCAGCCGCTGATGGATGGCTGGCTCTGCGGAGGACGAGCAGGCCGCCCCGCTCCTCCCTGCACTGCCTGCCGGGGTGCGGAGCCGCGTCCTCGCTCCCAAGGACGGGAGAGGGGCTCTGCCTCTTCCCCGGAGCTGGGGAGGGAGGCAGGGGTGCTGGGAGCCGCCTGTGCCGCGCGCGGGCTGCGCTCTCTGTTCTCGGGGCTGCCCCGCCGGAGGGGGAAGTGTGACCTGTCCCCTCCTTGTCCCGTCCCAGGTCCGGTTACAAACGCCTTCATAGTGCTGGCCCCAGCCAACATGTTAAACCCGGATGGGAAACCCAGCGTGCCTCTCCCCAAATTCAGCAAACACCTCCACGGCACAGAGAGCAACGACGAGCAGGGGAGCGAGGGAGTGACGCTGCGCCTCGGGCTCCACCAGCAGGTACTGGGAACCAGCAGGCTGCTGGGGAGGGGGAGACGAGGTCGGGCGGGGGGATCGGTGCCGGAGGGTGGAAAACTTCTCCTCCAGCCGGGGCAGCGGTGGTGGCTGGTCGGTGCCCGGTCCCCCAGTGCCATTTTTTTAAAGCGGTGGAATCGCCCAATTAACTGATTTGTGGTGGGAGCCTTGCAGGCGGGCTCTTCCCTTGCGCTCAGCTGCCTCTGGGCTGCTCTCAGCCACGGGAAGAGGAGCCCCCAGGCTGAGGGCCCCGAGTGGAGCAGGGTCCTGGCTCTGGGGCACAGGGGCTGGGGGACTGGGGGGTTTCTTTGCCTGCTCCAGTGGGAAACCCTCCCCTGGGGTGCTGGGAGAGGGCCTGGGTCTTCTGTATCGACCCCTCCTGTCTGGTCCCCGCAGGACTCCGGGGAGAGCTACCTGGAGAGGGCTGAGAAGATGTACTCGCAGATGTACTCGACGAGGGAAAAGGTGAGAGCTGCTCCGAGTCGGGGGAATCGTATCCTTCTGGTATGGACCCGTGGGGGGGCCTCTCTTCAGCTGAAGTGGTCCTTGGGGTGCTGCACAAAGCTGGGGGGAGGAACGAGCCCTGGAGTTCTCTGGTGCTGCAAGGCAGGAGGGGCTGTGGTTTGAGTGGGAGGTGGAGGAGGGAGAGGACAAAAGGGTTTGGGATTTGCTGCTGTTGGAGGAGCACCGGCCTCCGCTTGCCGGCGGTGAGACCCGGGTGCCTGATGCTTTTCTGTCGTGCTTTTCTGTCGCAGAACCTGGTGGGAGACCAGGAGCATCTGACGATCCAGGTGAGCGAGCTGGAAGAGGAGGTGAGCACCCTCCGGAAAATCAACAAGAACCTCTTTGACTTCTCCGCTCGCATCATCACCAAACCAGCCAAATGAAGAGGCACCCCCTGCCCTCGCACCCCTCTGCCTCTCCCTGCCCAGCTCCTGGGGAAGAACCAGCCCGCCCTCGGGCGCCTGCACACGCAGACGGGCGAGCACCCCTGGCTCGCGTCCTCGCCAGCATCTCTCACGCGCCGCGCACCGGAGCGTTTGCCCGCTCGGGCTGGCGTCCGTTCGCTGACACGGGACTGAGACAAGCGCGGGGGCTGCAGGGCGGCTGCGTGCGGGACGACACAGGGACCGTTTTCAGCCCGATTCCGCTGCTCGGTGCCGGCGGGGGCAGACTCGGAGCGGCCGGCTGCGGGAGGAGCGTCGCCGGCTCTGAGGGAGGGGTTCAGGACGCAGCTCCTGCTCTTTCCCTGTCTCTTCCCCTGGCCCTTTTTGTTTCTTTTCGTTACTTGACCCTGCAGTGCAGACAGAAAAGCGTTTTTCTCTTAATACCGGTTTGAGATTGGATTTTGGAGACCCATCCCGCCCTGGGTAATGCTGCTTGGTGTCGCCAGACCCCGCACAGCTGGGATCCCACTGTGGGCTTGTTCTGCTCCCCTGACAGTGGGGGCTGAGCAGCCCCTGCTCCTGGGGGGTGCCCAGGGCCAGGCAGAGGGGGTCCCTGCGGCACCGAGGCTGAAGATGGGACACCTGCACCCCCCCATCCGTCCTCCTGGGCAGGGGGCTGCGGGGGGGCATCCCTGGGCTTGGAGCGTGGGTGGGGGTTTTGGGATGTGGGGCTGACCCCTTTGGGGTGGGGCGGGGGGGCCAGCAAGGTGCTATTTCCAATCTCGTAAGTTGACTATATATATTTGGAGCCAGCTACTTTGTTTTCACGGTGTTCTGGGGAATCGGCCTTTTGTATTGTCATGAGCACGGCAGCGGGGGTTGTGGGTTTTGTTTAGGTTTATTTTTTACATAAAAGATTTGTTTTTTATAGTGAAAGGTGCCTGAGCTTTTTCTCTTACTGGTGGCCGCAGGTCTCAGTAACACCACCACCGCTTCCCCGGCTGCCAACGTCCCACCCTGTCCCCACGAGGTTTTGGGTGCGGGGATGGGGGGGCTGCCCTGCATCTCGGGAACCGCGGCTGGCCCCGTGCGCGCCCGCCACGCCGGCCTGTTTAATGCACCAGAAGTAAGCGCAGTTGATTTAAAGTGCACTTTAATAACGCCGGCGTCCGCGCCCGCCGCGCTCCTGCCAGCGTCCTTAGGTAACGCTCTCCGCCTGAGCGGCGGCGGTTCTCCCTTCTCCCGCTCCCCACCTTCCTCCTGACGCTTTGCATCAACGTCCAGCAGCTGCGGTGGGGAGCGCTGGTGCGAGGTGGGGGCTGCGGGGGGAAGCAGGGTGTCCCCGCTCTGGGGGCTCCCCGGAGGGTGCAGCCTGCGGCCCCCAAGTCTTCCCAGTCGCCCCACGCCCTTTCCCAGTCCTCCCCAGTGGAGTTCGTGTGCCTGGGGGCGAGGCAGGAAGCCCCCTCCTGTGCTGTGCCTGGCAAGGGGCTGGGGTTGGGGGGCTATTTTACACCAAGAGCCTGGTGCCCCCCCTTCCCCAGCTCCTACCCGCAGTGGTGGGTGCTGCGCAGTGTTTTTCCCTGCGGGAATGAGCTGCCGGGGGTCCCCCGAGGTCAGGGCCTTGCTCTGCGACGGCCCAGCACCCCCAGCGAGGGGCCGCAGCGCTCCCCGCACCCCTGGGGAGCTTCGCCCCCGTGGCCTCCCCGCTCCAGGCCGTCGCCGCAGCGGGAATCGGTTCGCCGTGACTCATTCCGTTTGTCTGGGGATCAATATTTTTTTGCCAGCTGGTTTTTGGCTCCGGCGCTCGCTTTCTTATTAATTGAGGAGAGGCTCTATCTCCCTGGCAGCAGACGTTCGTGCTCCGGGTAGCGGGGGGGTCCCTGGCCCGTGCCTCGCTTTCCCTGGTGAGGATGAGGAGGGAGACCCCACTTTTCCCTCCCCTCCTCGGGCTGCGAAGCTGCTGCGTGTCCGGCTTCCCCGCTCGCCCCGTCCCCACGCAGCCGCCCCGGGACCCCCGGCGGGTGCGGCTGTGATTGCGGGGGATGGAGGGGTCCGGGCCGGGGTGGGGGGGGCCGGTTTATGGCTCCGAGCCCGGCTCAGCGACCGCCCCGAGCGGCTTCTCCCAGCGCGGGGAGCGGCGGGGAGCGGCCGGCCGGCGAGGAGGAGGAGGAGGAGGAGGAGGAGAGGGAGGAAGGTCCCGCTGGTCCACAGGCAGCCGGGACCCCTGGAAGCTGCGGGGGTGGGGGGGGGTGAGGGGGGTCCTGTGCCGGGGACTCCACGGTCGCCGCCCGCTCCGCTGCGGGGTGCGGGGAGGGGACGGGACACGACGACGCACGGACGGACCCGCGGCGCGCGTGTGCGTGGGGGCTGCGGGGCGCGCGTGGCGCTGCGTGGGACACAGCGGGGGCTGCGGGGGCCGCTCCGGACCCCCCCCCCCCCCCGCTCGGCTCGGCGCTGCCGGCGGGACCCCGCCCGCCCCCGGCCCCGGGACGTTGAGCTGCGGGGCCCATGGCGGGGCTGCGGGCGCTCTGGCTGCTGGCGGCGGCGCTGGGGGCGGCGGGGGGACACCCCCAGCCCTGCCGCGGCCCCTCCCGGACCGGCCCCGCCGTGCGGCTCGGGGCGCTGCTGCCACCCCCCGCCCCCGGCCCCGGCCGCGCCCGGCTCCGCGCCGCGTTGCTCAGAGCCGCAGCCGGTACCGGGAGCTCGGGGGGCGCGGCGCTGCCCCACAACCTCAGCCTGGAGGTGGTGGCGGGGGCCCCGGCCGCGCGGGACCCGCGCTCGCTGGCGCGGTGGCTCTGCGGGGCCCTGGTCGCGCGTGGCGTGGCCGCCGTCCTGGCGCTGCCCCGCTCCCGCCGGGAGCTGCTCCAGCTCGACTTCCTCGCCGCCGCCCTCCAGGTCCCCTTCGTCAGCCTCCTCGACGGCCGCGGGCCCCTGCCCTTCCGAGCGCAGGTGAGACCCGCACCGCGACCCGCGCCCCCACCGCGACCCCGCATCCGCAACCCGCACTGGCACCGCGACCCCGCACCGCCACCCCGCGCCGTGACCCCACACCAAGACCCCCCGTCCGCACCGTGACCCCTCACCAAGACCCGCACCGGCCGACCGCACCTCTAGACCGTTCCCGGGAGGCTCGGACTCGGCTGCGGGGACCGGGGCCGTGGGGACACAGCGCTCCGTCCCCGCTCCCTGCGCCTCTCCCCAGCCCCGTCCCAGCCCCGTCCCAGCTCTATCCTGACCCTCATCCTGGGTCTATCCCAGCCGCACCCCGGCCCCATCCCAGCTCCCACTCCAAGGCAACTGCCCCAGCTCCTCCGGCAGCCTCGTGCCCTCGGGCCCAGTCCCGACCCCGGTCCGGGGCGGGGCCGTGTCCTGGCGCTGGACCCCCGCAGGCCCCGGTGCTGCCCCAGTTCAGCGACGGCTGTACCCGTGTCACGCTTTGCAGCCCAAATCCCCTCCCTGTGTCCTCGGGGTTGGATTTGTGCCTCTCCTTTCCCTCGGCCGGTCCCTTCTGGGGACAGCCCACCTCCCCACGGGGCCAAGTCATGTTTGGGCCCCTCCTGGTGTCCCCAACCCCTGAGCTGTGCCTGGGCCGAGGTGACCCCTCCCGCGGCACGCGGCAGCACCGTGCCAGCCCCTGTCCCACCAGCCTCTCCCTGGGGACCCCCGGGGCAGGTGGCGAAGACACGGAGGGTGTGGGGAGCCGGGGCAGCGCCTGCCTGGGAGCGTGAGACCGCTCTGCACGTGGGCAGGGGGGTGCCCGACCCCGCTGCTCCGGTGGCCACGAGCCCTCTCACCCACCAAGCCCGGGATCCCATGGGGGTCTCCTCCCCTTGGTCCCTGGGCGTCCCCCTGCGTCATGGGTGGGTGCAGGGCCAGTGCTGGGTGTGGGGAACCATCTCCCTAAACTGGGATGGGGGAGCAGGGGGTGACCCTGGGGCGGGAGGGACCCTGCCTGCTGCCACCTCCCAGGCTCTGCCCAGGGGTGGGAGCAGGGCAGGGTGGCAGCCGCAGCCCCTCCGTGTCGGCAGAGCCCCTTCCACTTCCACGTGGAGCGGCAGAGCTCGCTGGAGACACTGGTGGACGTGCTGGCGAGCGTCCTGAGGGCCAATGACTGGCAGGAGGCCAGCCTGGTGCTCTGCCACCCCTGGGATGTCTCCGGCTTCTTCAGCCTCTGGACTCGCCGCTCCCAGCTCTTCCTCCGCACCGTCCTGGACCTTGGCTACCTGGATGAGTCCAGGGCCACCCGCTACCTCCAGCAGCACGGGGAACGCCTCAGGGCCCTCTCCAGCCCCGTCCTGGTGCTCGGCTGCGACCTGCAACGCGCTCGCCTCGTCTTCCGGGCAGCCGAAGAGTCAGGGTTGCCACTGCAGGAGCTTCACTGGATGCTGGGCTCCCCGCTCAGCGCTGGCGAGCTGCAGACCGAGGGGCTGCCCCTGGGGCTGCTGGCCTACGGGGAGGTCAACCGGCCGCCGCTGGAGCTCTTTGTCCAGGACGCGGTGGAACTGGTGTCCCGGGCCATCGCCAGCGCCGCCCGCATCCGCCCCGACCTGGCTCTCCTGCAGACAATGGTGAACTGCAACGACGGGCGCCGAGCAGGCGCCGAGTCCTCGGGGCTCTTCCTCTCCCGGTAAGGGAGGTGCTGGGGGTGCCCTGGTCCTCCACACTGGCTCCAGCGTATCGGGGTGCGCAGGGGGGGGCTGCGTCCCAGCCCTGGGATAGGGTGAGGGCAGAGCTGCGGCAAACCAGCTCACGGAGCCCGACGCGACCCCTGGGGTGTGCAGCTGCTGCTGGGGGCTCAGCTGCCCCCGGTGCCCGCTGCCCGACACGCTTTGTGCCGGCTGCGTGGGTGGGGAGGGCCGTGTCACTTCAGATCTCCCTAACGCTGCCCTAGCACGGCCGCTCTATAAATATTAATAACGCTTGGCCCTGCCAGCACAGCGCGCTGCAGGGCAGCGGGGCCGCATCCTGCCGCTCCTCCCGGCCCTTGCCTGCGCCCAGCTCATTCACCTCCTGCTCCTGGCCCCAAGCCCCGGCCCTCGTTCCCCCCAGCCACGGCCCTGAAACCAATGACACCAGTGCCGTGACACCCTGTCCCCCCATCCCGCCAGGTTCCTGGCCAACACGTCCTTCCACGGCCGAACGGGGCCCGTGCGCGTGGAGAAGGCGACGCTGGTGCGCCCGGAGCAGCAGTACCGCGTCTGGAGCCTGCGGCGGGACTCGCGCGGGGAGCCCACCTGGGTGACGGTGGGCGCCTGGCAGCGCGGCAAGCTGGAGCTGGAGGAGGGCGCCTGGCAGAGCCACCGGCAGCACAAGAGCCCCGGCGAGGGGGCCGGAGGGGCCCGTGCGAGGCTGCGAGTGGTGACGCTGGTGGAGCATCCCTTCGTCTTCACCCGGGAGGCGGACGAGGACGGGAGCTGCCCCGCTGGGCAGCTCTGCCTGGACCCTGGCACCAATGACTCGGCCGTGCTGGATGCCCTTTTCGAGGAGCTCGGCGCTGAGAACGGCTCGGTGCCGCAGGCGTACAAGAAGTGCTGCTACGGGTACTGCATCGACCTGCTGGAGAAGCTGGCTGAGGACGTGCCCTTCGACTTCGAGCTCTACATCGTGGGTGATGGGAAATACGGGGCCTGGAAGAACGGACACTGGACGGGGCTGGTGGGGGACCTGCTCAGCGGCACGGCCCACATGGCCGTCACCTCCTTCAGCATCAACTCGGCACGGAGCAAAGTCATTGACTTCACCAGCCCCTTCTTCTCCACCAGCCTGGGCATCCTGGTGAGGACCAAGGACACGGCATCGCCTATCGGGGCTTTCATGTGGCCTTTGCACTGGACCATGTGGGTGGGCATCTTCGTGGCCCTGCACATGACCGCCCTCTTCCTCACCCTCTACGAGTGGAAGAGCCCCTACGGCATGACCCCCCACGGCCGCAACCGCATGAAGATCTTCTCCTACTCCTCAGCCCTCAACCTCTGCTATGCCATCCTCTTTGGGCGCACAGTGTCCAGCAAGACGCCCAAGTGCTGCACCGGCCGCTTCCTCATGAACCTCTGGGCCATCTTCTGCCTCCTGGTGCTCTCCAGCTACACGGCCAACCTCGCGGCCGTCATGGTGGGCGACAAGACCTTCGAGGAGCTCTCGGGTATCCACGACCCCAAGGTAGGAGAGCGTCTGGGCTGCCTCGGGTGGGGCTGAGGTCCAGGGAAGGGGTTGGAGGTGGGGGGGTTCTGTCCTTCTTGCTGCACCTTCCCCACTGGAACGAGCACGAAGGGTCTCCCCAGCCCCAGTCCTGCAGCACAGCCCTCCTGAGGTTGTGTAGGGTCTTCCCAGGCCCCCAGGAAGCTTTGTGTCCCCCATGTTTAATCCTGAGCTCAGCTCCAGGGTTGGGAAGAAGGGGACCGCATTCACACCGAGGCTGCCCTTGGGGTGGAGGGGGGTGGGAGGGGGGTCCCCAGGGAGCTGGGGGTGCTGATGCTCTGGTGCCTCCTTCCAGCTGCATCACCCCTCGCAGGGCTTCCGCTTCGGCACGGTGTGGGAGAGCAGCGCTGAGGAGTACATCAAGAAGAGCTTCCCCGAGATGCACGAGCACATGCGCCGCTACAACGTCCCCACCACCCCCGCTGGCGTCACCATGCTCAAGTGAGGGGTGGGCAGAGCATCGGGGGGGGGGGGGGTCTCCACCTTTCACCCCCTCCCAGGGCAGGCATCCCAGGGAGGGGTGTCGGGTTGGGGTGACCCCCAGGGAAGGCGGGGGGTGGGAGCAGCCCCCTCTCTGAGGGTCCGTCTGTGCCGGCGCAGGACAGAGCCCCCCACGCTCAACGCCTTCATCATGGACAAGTCGCTGCTGGACTACGAGGTCTCCATCGACTCCGACTGCAAACTGCTCACCGTGGGCAAACCCTTCGCCATCGAAGGTCTCGGGGGGGCTGCGGCGGGGGGGGGAACTCGGGGGGGGGGGGGGTGGGGGATTGGATGAGTGTGTGTGTGTGCGTGTGTGTGTGTGGTGGGGGTTGGGGGCTGTGAAGCCCCCACCCCAGTGGTGCTGCTCTCTCTCCCCCCGTGCCGGGACCAGGCTACGGCATCGGCCTCCCCCAGAACTCGCCGCTGACCTCCAACATCTCCGAGTTCATCAGCCGCTACAAGTCGGCCGGCTTCATCGACCTCCTGCACGACAAGTGGTACAAGATGGTGCCCTGCGGCAAGCGCGTCTTCGCCGTCACGGAGGTGCGGGCGGCCAGGCCCTCGGCTCCTGGGGCTCTGGCGGGGCTGCTCCTCACCCCAGCCCGGATGACACCCCCCCCCGCCTCTCCCCGCAGACCCTGCAGATGGGCATCTACCACTTCTCGGGGCTCTTCGTGCTGCTCTGCATCGGGCTGAGCGGCTCCCTGCTCACCTCGCTGGGCGAGCACTTCTTCTACCACCTCGTCCTGCCCCGCATCAAGCGCAAGAAGAAATTCAACTACTGGCTGCACACGAGCCAGGTGGGAACGGAAGACCCCGCCTCATGCTGCTCGTCCCTCTTCCCTCCTGCGGCCCTGGGCCGTCACCCACCCCGTTGGCCCCCCCAGCCCATCACCCATCCATCGCACTCTTTCCCCACAGAAAATCCACCGGGCTCTGAACACGGGCACGGAGGAGCAGAAAAGCCAACGGCTGAGCTTGGAGCAGAGGTACAGCCAGGGCTGGCTGCCTGCCCTGCTCTCCTCCTCCTCCCCACGGGCACCCACTGTCCTCGGGGGGCCCCCTCGCTCCTTCTCCCCCTCCCCGAATAGGTGCAACCTCCAGCCAAGGCAGGCGCCGGCAGCGGGGCAGCGCTGGAGCGCCCTGCAGAAGGAGGCACGGCGGGTGCGCTTCCAGCTGGACAAAGCCCCCGCCGAGGGCGAGGGGTCCCCACGGCACCCCGGGAACGGGCAGGCGCCGCGGCCTCCGGACGAGAGCGAGCTCCGGGAGCTGGAGGAGAAGATCCAGGAGATGCGGGAGCAGCTGCGCGCGGCCCTGGCGAGGAAGAGTGAGCTGGTGGCTGCGCTGGGCGCGGCGAAGAGCGGCCAGGCGTTGCCGGCCACCGAGGAGCCCCAGGAGGAGAGGTGACAGGGGGCAGGGAGGAGGGAGGCAGCCTCCCAAAACACCCCAGGCCAGGCTGCTCAGCCCAGACCACCACCTCGGTTGGGGCAGGAGCAAAAGAGATGAGAGACAGAAGGGAAAAGGTGGCAGGACAGAGTGGGGCTGTCCTGGGGCTGGGCCTCCTTTCCCCAGCACCAGAGCTGGCGCGTTTGTCTCTTCCCCCCCTCCCTCCCACTGCGGCCGGAGCTGAGGGGGTTGAGCTCTGGGGAAGGCAGGGGGTTGAGGGGGGGAGAAGCCCCTGCAGAACCAGGACAGACAGCAGGACACGCGCTGGCAGAGCCCTCAGCAGCGCTGCGTTTTTAAACCACGCCAATAAAGATGATGGAGGAAAAGAAAGTCTGCCTTTTCTCTTCCTGCTGCATGAGAAACGCAGCAACGCTTGGGGTGAGGGTAACCCTTCCCTTCCCTGCAGGCCCAGCCCCAGCACAGGACAGCAGTGAGGAGGAGGAGGAGGAGGAAGGTGAGCCGCCCTCATCCCACACCGTACTGACACGGCAGCGAGAGGCCGAGACCCGACGCTCCCCTCCGGGAGAGCCAGCTCCAGGGCAGCGAGCCGGGCTGAGCAGAAAGGGACCCTTCCTCGGGCGATGGCGAGAGGGACAGCACCGGCCCCAGGGTGTGAAAAGGCGGCAGGCCCAGCGCGCTCCCCTCGGCCCCGAGAGCGGAGGAAGTCCCGTAACTCGCAGTCCCACCGCGGGGAACGCCGGGCAGCGGGGCGAGAGCGCAGACCCTCCCTGCCCGCAGCCTTTCCCCCGGCACGGAGAGGCTGCCGCACGCCGGTGAGCGCAGCCACGACGGGGGCTTGTGCTCGGCTCCCCCCTGCCCTGCCAGCACCCCTCTCCGAGCCGTAACGGGGCAAGCGGGGCCCTCCCCGGGGCAGCAGCGGCTGCCCAACGACTGAGAGCTCGACTTGCTGCACCCGCACCCCCGCCGCAGCATCCTCACACCTCCGCGTCCAGCAGGAACCCAGCACAACTGCTAGCAGGACACCACAGCAGCCGTTAGAGATAATATTTATTATTATATACAAACACATTTTGTACATTAATTAAATAGAATGAACTCTACTCTTCATTCATCAAATCATTTGGTTTGTTTCTCCCCTTCCCCTCCAACCCACCCGCTCCTCGTAAAAGCCGACGATAACTCCTTGCTCCCTCCACGTCCACGCCGGAGGCAGGGAGGCAGTTGCCTTCGAGGCCCCTGCCCAGAAGGATGTGACATGCTGGGCACGAGCAGGCTCCCCGTTCCCCAGAGCAACGCTCAGGGCCCCTTGAGACAAAAAGGAAAAGAAAAAAAAAAGAGGGGGCAGAGAAAGCGAAGCAGGGGGCTCCAAGCCCCCGCAGTGCCGACACAGAAACCCTTTCCTGGTGGAAGCCACCGAAACACACACAAGAGCCCTCCAAGGGAGACGGACTGCACGGACACTGCTCAGCCGTGGGGAGACGAGGTTGAAACTGGGGGCACTTCCACAGGGCCACAGTGTCCCCCCCAAAGAGCCGAGTGCCCCACGTGTCACCTCCCAGCGCTGCCCTGTCCACCACACTCCTCCCCGAGCCGCTCTCCTCTCGGGACGTGCTCCTGCGTCACCCCGCTCCACCTACACGCGCAACCCCTCCTTCCAGCCACGGCCTCGCGCGGGCCCAGCCCGTCTCCGTCCCAGCCCCACCACGTCTGCCAGCGGCACTGCAGAGGGGTCGGGCGCGGCCAGCGTCACCTCTGCTGCCAGGGAAATGCAGGAAAATCAGCTGAAATGTCTTGGCTTTAGTGTTTTGGTTCTTTGCTAAACCATCTCATGCAACAGCTCAGCCAGTGAAAAGCCGCTCTCTCCTCTGGGATGGGGCTGACCTTGAACGCAAACGTGTCCCGTTGAGGGGACAAGGCACTGAAAAGCAAACCACACCACCCACAGCGGCAGGCGCTGAAAGCAGAGGTGCGCAGAGACAGAGCTGCTGTCCTCCTCGTCCCAAACGCCTACGGACAGCAGCGCTGCAGAGCAGTTCCCAGCAGGTATCACTCGAGACCACGCGCCCGCACCAGGAGCTCCCACTTTGTGCTGGCCACACGCGTCCAAGAGCGGCCAAACTCCCAAATCCCTCCCAGCAGAAGGGACAGCTCTTCTCCAGGGCGGCCGAACACGGGAATCGACCCCGCTGCTTCCGAGCCCGGCCAAACGCACGTCTCCTGGGATGGGACCTCTAACCTGGCAGCTTCCAGCCCCCAAGCCCACCGGCCCAGGGAAGTTGAAGGGCAGAAAAAACGAGGCCGAACCGCAGCTTCTGCTTCGGTTATTGCCCAGGTTACTTGGGGCTGCCCAGCTTTGCCCTGGTGTGAGCAGATCTAGCTCCTCCTCCCCTTAAGGAGAAGGAAAGTTCACCAGGTTTCTCCTCTGCTTCCTGCGGCTCTCGCACGGGGGTCTGAAAACGCCGGCCCTGCTCGCATGCAGCTGCTATGCTAACCAGAAAGTTGCCACACGCACACACACGCACGCACGGTTTGTCCCAAATCAGCCCACGCTTGTGAACCCCTGGACTGCAAACACCACGGCAGGGGGCAGAGCCGGGCGGTCCCACGCGCGTCGGCCTCTCTCGTACGCAAGCGCAGACGTGCTTCGCCCAGGGGAGCTCCCTGCAGCACCTTTTCTCTGTCCCAGCCGCTCTGCTTCCGCTAAGAGGACTTCATGGGTTAAGGATGACGGTGAAGTGAGAAATAGTAACAAACAAAATCCCAGCGCCTCCCTGGCAGTCCAGAACGACAGCGCGAGGGACTCAAGACAGGCTCCTCGAGTCCGGCTCCGGGCAAAGTTTGGAGCTAGGCGTACTATCTGCTGGTGCCGGGCAAGGGCCGCTTTCACCCCGGTCCCCCAGAGCGCCACCCAAGCGTCTGTCCGGACCAGCGTCCTCCGCGAGGGCTGGAGGGCTCTCTGCCACGCTGCCGTTCACAACGCAGTCCTCGCCGCTAGGTTTGGCTCGGCTGCCTGAGCCCTCGACAGCCTCAGTCTGCTCGGGAAGGGGAGGGCTGGGGAAGGAGGCTCCCTCCTCCTGCGGCGGGACGAGGGGCGCAGCTGGTGCCGCCTCTGCGGCAGGGGGAACATCTGCTGCAGCCACCACAGATGTTGAAGTGACTTCAATGGTGATGGAGCCCATGGCGGTCTCCGGGTGGTCGCTGCTGACCCGGATGCGGGCAACCAAACCGGAGGCGGCGGCGGCATCCTGAGGGTGCCCGTTGGCCACGGCTTCGTGCACCACGTTTGGCTCCAGGAGGGTGGCGCTCAGGTCGGACAGAAACGAGGCTTCCGTAACGATGGCGGCTGTCTCGGCTACCCAGTTCAGATTGCTCCCAACAGAAGCGGCTGTGGCAGCGGCGATGACGCTGGAGGCCTCGCTGGGAGTCAGGGCGGCTGCGCTGCCGCTCTCCCCGGAGGGCCCGGCGGCCAGGTGGGGCCGGCGGCTCCCCACCTCAACGGGGGCGGCTGTGGTGTTGTTGTTGAGGTTGTCCTGGAGGGTGGTCTGCGTGCCCTGGCCTACCTGCTGGTTCTGCAGCAGCATCTCCTGGATCCGGATCTGCTGGAGAATGGCTGGCAGCTCGTAGTGGTGGAAGAAATAAATCATGGAGTGCTGGAGAAGGCAAAGGGAAAGGAGTCATGCGCTGGGCTGGGGCTGCAAGCCCAGACATACCTCAGCGTGCTGGTTTCAGCTGGGATAGAGTTAATTGTTTTCCTAGCAGCTGGAATAGCGCTGTGTTTTGAATTTAGGATAAGAATAACGTAGATAAGACAGGGATGTTTTAGTTAACGCTGAGCAGCGCTTACACAGAGTCCAGGCCTTTTCTGCCTCTCACAGCGCCCCACTAGCGAGGAGGCTGGGGGTGCAGGGGAGCTGGGAGGGGACACAGCAAAGGGACGTCCCATAGCACACGACAGCACGCTCAGCGTATAAACTAGAGGGAAAGCTGGCCGCAGGCCGCTGCTCGGGAACAGGCTGGGCACCAGCCAGTGCGTGGTGAGCAACAGCATCGTGCATCACTCGTTTTACCTGTTCTTTTACACCTTCCTCTTCTGCCCTATTAAACTGTCTCTGTCTCAAGCCACAAGTTTTACTTTTCCCCCCCCCACCTTCCACTTCTCTCCTCCATCTCACTTGGGGGGCAGTGAGCAAACAGCTCTGTGGTGTTTACCTGCCTGCCGGGTTAAACCGCAACATGTAGAGAACTACGCTTTCCTCTCGCTGTAAAGACAACGACTGCAGAATTTGGCTGCTCTGACAGCCAAGAGGTTATCTGAAATTTTGGAAAGACATATCCCTTCTACGACTCCTGCAAGCTGCTGTCAGAGCTTTTATAGTTTCTCTCTGAAGACAGGCAATGGCGTACAACCCCTCTTCCCTTTTAAGGGCTCAGAATAAGAAGGGTGAAGGCATTTCTCTGGCGCATCTCCAGTCCCCCGTCTCCATCCTGCAGCAGAGAAAGGGGGCAGGTCAACAGCCCGAGACACACGAAAGGTTTGCTTGAACCAGGATATTGGAGACATCAATTTGGAGCTGGTCTTGCCAGCATCTTCACTGCACAGCCCTGGCCCTCTCCTCAGCCTCTGCAGAGGAGATCCTCAGCAGGATTTCTTCCAGAAGGAGGAGACAGAAATCCTTCCCTAACACCTTCCAAAAGTCAGTTGACATCAGCCTGCTGTCAGTCACGCAGCTGGATGAGCCAGGACCAAAAGGTCCTGCTGTTCAATAGCTTCCTTCTGCTGTTCCATTTCCAAACCAGGGACATTTCCATCTCTCACATACGTAAAGACTGCTACTCAAACTCAGCTTGATAAGAAGTTTGCTAAAGCCCAAAATGCAGTTGATTTCCTCCACTTTGCTCCCACTGACTGTGCTGTTGAAATCAGCAATGCAACAATTTAAATCGCAGGCAGTCAGATCCCTGTGAGGGGCGTGGAGTGACCAGGACCGAATTCACGCGGTGGCACCTGCCTCCCCGCGGCTGGCGGCACCGACGCGCGGCAGGAGCGGCAGCTACTCACCTGGATGAAGAGCCACGAGGTGACGAGCGCCAGGCTGCTGTACTGCCCGTTGAATCGATAGTGGTAAGCGTAGAAGGCAAAGTGGTACAGATAGAAGAACCTGGACAGAACGGCAATAAATATCAGGATATGGCAATGGAGAGGAGAAACGCGAGTTAATTTCTACGCCTAATCTGTTCTGAGCTGGGGCACTTTGCACGGGGTGGTGCAGACTCTCATTAATTAATTAACAGGCTTTCAACAGGGCAAAACAAAGGGCAGGAAAAGGGGTGAGGTGGTTCCTGAGACACAGGCACGAAGCCTGAAGTGGAAGCGATTGCACTTTGAACCCTGTGACACGTAGGGCATTGCCCACAGAGACGTACAGAGGCTCTCAAGAGTGGAAGCCCTCCTGCCTGGGAGGCTTGGAATGATCCGAAGCAGCCTCCCACCGGAGAACGGGACACGCGGTGAGAACGCGCAGTGCGGGAGCGAGGTCGCAGCCGGCTCTCACCTGAGCCAATGCCTCTTGCTCGTATTGGTGTGGCAGCAGATAGCATCGTACTGGTCGGCCAGCCACACGATGAGGATGATGTAAAACGCCGTCGTGGTGTCGTTGAAGAACTCGGACATGATGGCCTCCATACCTAGAGGACAGAGGGCACCTGGCGTCAGCACGCTGCAGGGCACAGGCAACGGGCTTCCCAGAGGGGCAGGCGAAGGGATCTGTCGTGTCAGAGCCGGGGCTGTACGACTGTACGGCAGGACAAACCAGCTCTGCTCAAAGCAGCAGCTACGGCCAAACCTGCTTCCCTGCTGACTGTCGTCAGTGCGCAGGCCAGAGGATCAGCTGGCTCCGGACAGTGCAGATTTCAGGGGGTTTTTTTTGGTTTTTTTTTGTTTGTTTGTTTGGGTTTTTTTTTCCCCAGTCAAATTGTGCTAATGCAACACGGTCACAGAAGTGTGAATCTGAAATGAACTAAAGTGACAGACAAAGCTTCAGTTTATGTGATTTCCAGGGGACCCAGAAGGACAATGCAGCTCACTGTGCCATCAAATTCCAGAGCCTTCCGCCTTCTGATGAGCAAACTCACTAACGACCTGCTGTGGCCAGGTCAGACCAGGGGGTTACGCTTTCTACAGATCCCAATGGGACTGGCTGCACACACACGAGGAGCAAGCTCACGTCCTTACCGACTAGAGCCAGAATGACTGTGAGGAGGGGAGCTGCGGGGAACGCAATCGTCATGTTCATTTCCAGCATCTGCAACAGGTCAACTGCAAGAAGGAAAACACACGATAACACAGAGCGGACGTGGGGCCGGGAAACCCTCCGCCCCCATGTTACTCCCCATTCCAAGCACTGCAACATGAAGTCCACTGACCCACGTCCACGGTCCCTGACACTTGTCAAGAGACAGAACAGCTCTCTCAAGCACGGTGACAGCGGAATACAGAGATATATTCCCTCTGCAGGTCCGTGCAGGACCCTTCTAAACAACAGCAGCCAAGAGCATATAGATGATACCCTGTACTGCAGCAAGCACGGTGCCCAGCACACCCTGAATGCCTTACAAAATCCTTACCAATGAAGACAAAGATCTGATGGTGCGAGTAGCGCAGCAGCATCGAAACAGAGAGAGTCTGAAACATGAGAACAGAAGGCAGCGTTAGAGCCCCACAGGTCCAGGGAGTCACCTTCAGAATCACACCACGGCAGATGCCTGGACAGGCGAGTTTGGACTTGCAGTGTTGCACAGCGCACTGTGCATATCCCACGTTTGCTAGTTTGAGCTATGCAGACTGATTTCCCAAAGAGTAATTAGGGCTTCACAAACAGCAATTAATCTTTGTATTACTGCAGTGAAACAGTAAGTAATTTCTTTGTAAAGAGACTGATTCTGAATATTTGAGCAGGGGCCAAACCAAACAGCAGCAGCACGGCCGGATTTCTTCCCGTCCCACACCTGTGCTCCTCCCAGCGGCTCGTAACGCCTCTCCAACAGCCACCCAGCACGCATTTCCTCGTCTCCCACTGGCCACAGTATGGCTGTACAGGGAGCTGCACCAGCGGACAGTCGGGCACAAGGGGAGACAGTCACCCAAGACTCTGAACACAGGCTTAGTTATCACTTGGGGTCTTGTCCAACACTTATCTGTAATCACCTCGTCTCACACATAATCACAGGAGACTCGGTTCTATCTTGATCACTCCTGGCAAATTAGTTAGGCCTGTTCTTAAAAGTCTTCGAGGACAAACTTGTGCACCCTGTGCGCTGGCAGCCTGAGTGTTTTAACCGCCCTTAGAGACTCTCAGACACGAATCTCCCTTTTGACAACAAAACCAGTACTTCATTCTATCTCACCTCCTCTCTTTGTCTCACTGTTAGGATTTTCAGAACCCACATTAATTAAAAAAAAAAACCCAACAGAGTAGAACCTCCTACTCCACCAGCTTAGCTTTAAAAGCAGATGAGAGCTCAGGGCTCGGAGTCCAGCAATGCCTGGCTCCTGCCAACTTACAAATATGACCATGATGACAAAGGCTGCCAGATACGACGTCCTCGCCATCCACATGCTGACAAAGCGATAGTGCTCCCCAGACACCACATTGCGAAGGAAACCTGTAGAAGAAAAAAAAAAAAACAACACAGACACACAAGCTTCATGTGATTAAGCCACACACTGAGAACAAATTTCCAGTGCCTTCTAAAGAAATATGATTTAACGCAAATCTATGGCAACACCTCCCCACGGCAGCACTCTTATTGTTACGCAGCGCAGTAAGGCAGGAGGAAGTCACGTTTGCAGACACCTCTCCCCTCCTGCTTGTTTCATTCTGTCCTTGACAATAACGTCTCTACATAAGACAGGGAACTGTTCCCTGCATTAGAGATTAATCAACTGTCAGATGATGATATTCATGCATCCACAGAAAAAACATCAGCTGCTCTGCACAGGTGCTGAAAGCGATTCCTCCAAGCCTTACCTTTGTTTTCCTCATTTTCAGCTAAAGCTTTGACACTCGACATCAAGATGTCATCATAACCCAGAAACTCGTCCAGCAACAGGCGACTGAACCTGTCCCCAAAGCACTGATCCCTGGTAGGATCTAGAGAGGAGACAAAGAAAACATTCAGATTGCTCACACCTTAAGCCCCAGAGGTCTTCTCAGCACTCAGTTCCCAGCAAACCTGTGTCTGCGCTAGGACCTCTGGCAGTGTAACTAAACTGGGCAGGACTGGGAGGGAAAATGTCACACCCCGATAAATCTAGCCACGCTGTCAAAATGCTAATGTCAATCAGGCCTTAGAATCACATCAGTGCTGTCACACTCTCTGTCGGCACAGACAGAGGGAATCTGCCTTCTAGGCTTGGACTGTCTCCCTAGGCTCACCCCAACTAGTGGCCCAGAGAAACAAGCTTGGGTCAGACTCGGAGGGCCAGGCTGAGGCCTTTTAGCCATCGGCTGGCCTCAGCACGACACCGCTGGGGCCCAGCGTCCCCACGCACCCTCCTGCAGCGGGACACGCGAATGCCTAGACTAGAACCTTCTAGTCGAAGATGTCCCTGCTCCTTGCAGGGGGGTTGGACTAGATGACCTCTGAAGGTCCCTTCCAACCCAAACCATTCTGTGATTCTACGCCTGCCCACGGCTCTGGGTGCTGATGGAGGCTGTTCAGTTCCACCTCCTGAAGCTGGTACTGCATTCTGCTGTACAAACACTGAACAGCTCATAAAAATAACCCAAACCTAAGCACAGTAGGAAGTGTAAACAGAAATATTTTTTCAGTAAATGACTAGGATATTTATGAAGGAATTTGTCTAGCTGAACTGGAAAACTCAGGTCAGTAAACAGCTATTTAACATGGAAACTGCCCAGCACCTATACAGGATAACCACTTAACACTCCAGCCCAGCTGTGCTTCAGTTGGATTAGCAGCACGCAGTGAAATCTAGTCCGATCGCTGCACCAACAGCTCATTACAGATCAATGACGTTCACAGGCATGAAGAGGTTTGAGACCACGGACCTGACCTAGCATTTAACAGAGCAAATGCCAGGAGAAGAGAATGCTGTTCCAGGAAAATGGTCTGCTGGTGCTAACAGGGGCACAAAAGTACGTTAAGGCAGGGCCAAGCAGACCTGCTCAGCACCATCCCTGACGCTATTGCTCTTGCCACTGGGCTCTAACGTTGTGCCGCTGCTGCTCCACACTGAGCCTGGATCTTCAGTACCATGAGGCTCTTCCTTCCTCAGGGAGAAAACTGTGCCTGACGTAACATTAGAGCTCGGTGAAACAGGCTCCACCATTTCAGACTGCTCCTCTTGGAAAGGTGTGACCTACTAAAGCAATAAAGACTCCACAAAGAAGCTCTCCTAGATGGAAAATGAGCGCCATCAACTGTTACAAATAGTTTCCGCAAGACTAAAGAGGAAATTGCGCATAGGTATCTCTGCAGAGCGCTCACCCACCCCTGCACCAGAGCGGGCTGGCTCCCTCACTCACCCAGCGTCACCACCATGACCGGGATGCTGAGGCGCTGGCGAGTGCTCTGGGACAGGCGCAAAAACCCGTACTCCAGCGAGTACTCCACGATGTACTCCTCCTGCGGCCACACTGCGAGAGAGGGGGAGGGAGACTCAGCAGCAGGGTTTGCAAACCGCCACCAAGAAAAAACAGCACCTCTGGATTCCCTCCCTCCCAACACGTTCTGGAAAAGAGAATCTTGTTGCAAGCACAGGCTCGCTCCAGGCTTCCTTCAACCAATTTGAAACAAATCAATACAAATTCTTCAAAATTGCAGCCCATTCCCTCGACATCAGTCCTTAACGTGAAACTTCTGGGAAAGCATCAGGGCAGTGGTTCCAAACCCCATCAGCGTTGTCCAGAGTCCGCCCGCATCTTTGCCAGGCAAGCCCTAGACCACTCGCTCTCGCTGTGTTCAATTTCTGCTTTCTATGTTGTTTAGGAAACAGCAGGAAAACACACTGTACACCTGCTGAACACCACGTAAACACTCAGCAGGGGGAGAGCACTGTGCTACTCAGGAGACAGAGGTCACTGCTGAGATTACAAATCTCAAATCTAAAGGCAGGAGCAACTACGGCTTTCCAAAAAAATTTGATGCCTGAAGTTTCCTTGATTTTTTTAAAGAAAGGTCCAAAATATATGCGTTTTGCTACACCATCTCTGAAAGGACAAAACCTCCTGCTTAAGTTGGAGCCAAGCAATTTAATCCCCGATCTTTCCAACTGTCAGAGCGTATATTGCAAGAGGCGAGGGGAGGCAGCTGCTGGGCATCTCACAACAAGGCAGCAAAAAAGCTAAAACAGTACAACTTGAAAGATATGTTCCTGTCTCTTCTGACTCACAGCAACAGAAACGCCCACTTTACTTCCCCGCCTCTGATCCCCCTCCCCAGGCAGCACACACAGGCTGGTGTGTTTGTTTCACCTCTTGTTTCCATTATAAAACAGATTTAAACTGAAATGAAAATAAAGTGTTTAAACATCAACAAAGGAATTGCCTCCTTTGTATCATAAAACATTTTTCCACGGTAAAAGATTCTGTCTAAACATCAAATTTGGTGTACTTACAGCATAAGAAACCTGGAAAAACAATAAAATCAGGTGTTTGGCGAATTGGGACGCATTTGAAAAGCTGAATTTTTTTAACTGCGCTGGGAAGCAGCACAATTCTCTCCCCACCACGCTGCTGGATCGTTTCCAACCAGGCGTTCGGCAAATCGAGGCACAGCCCGTCAGCGCACACAGCACCACGCAACGTGACTCTCTCGCAGAACTTAGGCAACTATTAATAAAGGTATCGCACCAAAAATATTTACTGCTCTTTAGTCGCATGTGACTTAATGATCTTAAAGTCAGGACTAATTAGTTCTGGATTGGCATCAAGCAAAAACAACGCAAGACCAAGGGAGCAGGGCCACTGCAGCATCCAGTCTCCCAGTCCTCCACAACCAGAGCATCCGGTACTTCCGACGAGCAAACCGGTCCAGTCTTTCCAGGGACAAAAGTGTAGGTGAAAAAGGCAAATGAAATAAGAATCCAATCGCCATGTTTCTTTTTTAATACATTTCCTCCCTAACCACTAGAAACAGAAGTTATCCAACACTGGAACTCCATTTTAAATAACGCAGAGCCACTAAATTTCCCTCTACGGTTTACGAGGCATTAACAGCTTGAGTCACGCTGGAACAAGGGGAGGGACAAAGCAGGATGATATCCTGAGCGATGCAGAGCAGCAACGCCGTATCTCGCAATCCACTAGAACTTGCTCGGTGGCTTTCACGATTAATTAGCTACTCCAAGCACTGGGGTTGACTCAGAGACCCAAAATCCAGCCCAAACCCGGTTAAGGCGAGGAGGATCCCTGCAGATCTCAAGCGGATGGCAAGCTGCTCAGAAGAGGGAGTTTCCCATTCACCTGAGAGATCTGGCGCTGGTCTCTGCAGAAACACGACGCCAGAGCAACAGGCTCCGGCAAATTTTACAGCCCAGACGACCCCCGACTCCCAGCCTCCCTCCAACTGAAGGGCAGATCTTGCTGCGGACGCGGTGTTAGTATCGACAGGATTAACCGCAGGCGAACGCACCAGGGAAGACGTTTAAAGCTACTATGCACGTGCCCAGGGAAGCGGGAAGGAATGAGACAAGCAGGGAAGGAGCACGGGGCAGGGGAAGGAGGGAGCACAGACAGCAGCATAAGTTGTCTTTACCTGCTCTGGCTAGCATCTCAAACTCGGACACAGTCTCCCTCAGAGGCTGCATACCTTTAGTGGCCGCTTCGCTAAACGAGAACTCCTGGCTTTCGTTGTGGGTCAGCGCCTCGGTGCTGCTCACCCGGGACGGCTTGAGGAACACCTTGGGCTCGATATCCAGCTCAAACTGTCGGAAAAGCATCGCAGGGAAAACCGTGTTAGCAGTTACTTCAGTTCCCATCTTCTGCGCTCCGGTGAAGGCCTCCACCACCAGAAGGAGAACAAAAGAGGCCACTTTCTCAGGCTTTACTTTCTGTCTTAAACCACCAGTGGCTAACGTGGAGATCCAGGAAACGCCAAGGAACAGGCTCTGCTCCCAGGTGATCACAGAAGGACTGTGGCACACTTAACATTCTAACAAACCATTCCTCCCCAAACCGGCACCCAGGTCCCCATCACCTTCTGTGTACGCCAGGAACACGACTTTACCTTGATAGAGCTGTTTTCAAACATGTCCACAGTCATTTCCTCCTCTTCCTCCTCTTCTTCCTCAGCTGGGGATTCAACGACCATTCCCGGGAACTTCTCAACACCGCAGAATTGCAGGAAGATAGGGGCTCGGCTCGAGTTGCGCTGTATTTCCACCCGCAAGATGCCGTCGCGCGGCCATTTATCCCGCACGTGCTCCAAGCAGTTAATGGGCGAGCGGGAGAAGGCGATGTGAATGTACGCCAGGATGAACAGCACAAAGAGAGCCTACAGAGAGCGAGAGACAAAGCAGAGACCGTCAGCGCAACCAGCCTTGGCCTGTTTACAGGCTGCTCAGGTTTAACCATCTCCTCCTCGCCCGTAAAGACACCGGATTAACCTGGACAAATGGGTTTGCAAGTGGACAACCCTGGTGGTCTCTGCATCAACAATAAAGCGGCCCGCAGCAGCAAGAACAAGCTCGGAGCTGCCACCGATACCCACGCAGTACACGTGCCCTGCTGAAAGCACAGGTCACGCACGCAGGCTCCAGTGCCACGTAACATCCTGCAAACCAACGCTGTCCCCAGAACGACTGCACCGCAGGCACACTGACCAAACACAGCGCCAGCACACGACGAGGCTCCAAAGCATAACGAAAGAAACAGAAACACATCCGTGGCGTTCAACCATCCCCTCCTCAGCACAAAGTGTTCCCTGTTGAAGCCCAGAGAAGACTGCCCAACTCGACAAAGGCAGAATAAAGCGAACCGCGACAAAAGACAAGCCGTGACAAGAGCAGGACAACCCAAACCCACGGCAGAACCGCCAGCTCCGTGTTCAGACCCGCCACGCGCCGCTGCAAGGTACGGACTCTGCCGTGGCGGAGCCTGAGCTGGCCTGGCGGGGCCGGGCGCACGGAGCACCACCGCTCCCTTGCCCTGGCTCACTCCAAGAACAGCGATAAAGTCACAGCAAAACAAAGTGGACTAATAAAATCTGTTCCGTAGCAAAGACAGTAAAACTAGCGTGACATTACCCAGCGCTGTCCAAAGTTCACAGCCGAAAGCTCCCAGAAACACCGGCACAATAAGCAGCACAGCTGAGTTTCAAACGCTCACTTTCCAACTGCACTGAGATGCTCGTTCCTAATTAATCTCGCTGTCCCTGCTCCCTGTCATTCCTGACCTATTTGCTGTGAATAAACAGACTGGTAAACATCTCCTCTGCAGAAGAGCTGCACAGGAAGACACTAGGGAAGGGAAGGAAAGCCCTCCCGCGCCGCAGGAGCGGCCACGACGGAGCCAGCAGAGCCACGAACAGTTTCAGGACTCTGTGAAGAGCAGCACGCAGGACCAGGGTCTCTGACTTCACCTCCTACCGGTACCCCGCAGGCAGAGCTCAGGCTGGAGCCTGGCTGCCTCCTGACGGCAGGCTGCTCTCTGCAGACGCCCTGTGAGTACTCTCACTTCCTCGGGAGCGCTTTGATCCAAAGCAGACAGCAGCAGAAACCGCTACCAGCCGGGCCACTCGCTCTGCCTCACAGCCTCGCCGTTCGCACCATCCAGTGTCCCTGTCTGCCTGACTCCAGTTATACCACGGGGAAAGAAAAAGAGAGAGAGAGATGTTAAAACCTGGAACGTTTATTGGGAAGGGGAGAAAATGTGTATGTGCAGTACAAGACGAGTTGTCCTAAAGGTTTTCTTGCTTTAAGTGGCTGAATTTAGGAAACTCAGAGCAGAAGCATGCTCTTGTCACCCGGCAAGCTCCTCTCCCCGCTTCCCCTCACTCTACTTTCCCACACTGGCACTGGCGAGAAGCATTAGCGTGTGCCCTGGAACTCGTGGTGCAGGATTTAACCTATAAGGAGTTCACCCCCAGACACTCAGAGACCCCTCTGTGGGTCTCCAATCCTGCACCCACACCAACAAGAATGCAGGTGGGACTTTACACGGAGGCGTGACGGCACGCAGGCACAGCTGAAGGCGCTGACTGCTAAAAAGAAACAAAGTTAAAATGGAGTTGCACGCTAATCGCTTCCAGAAAAGAAAAGACAAGACTCCAACAAAAGACCAACAATCAAATCTCTCACGTATGCAACGTAACCAATAAAAGTGACTGCTCGGAAACAGAAATCTTTCACGGACCTGAGGCACGCCAGCGTGGCTGCCCATCGAATTGGCTCTGTGATTTCCTTTTTACTTCCAGAGCTCTGCTGGAGTGGGGACCACCACAGACCGTTACGACTATCCACGTCTCTCTCACAGAAGAGAGGCCCACGGGAGCTCAGCGGACAGCTTGGGGCTGCGTCCCAAACACAGGCTCTAGCAGAGCCAAGCTTTTTTGAGCGTATAAGGAAATTTATGCCTTAGCGCCCAACTGCAAGCTAGCAAGGGGAATGTCCACTGCTCCCCACAATGCTGCCCCTCACCTTGAGGAGGACGAAGAACTCGAAGACGCGGCGGAAGGAGGGCGGGAAGAGGCGAGCGTAGGTCACTGCCATCTTGAAGAAGAGCGCGTGGAAGAGGCGATCGCGTACGTTGATCAAGGGGTTCTGGTTGAGGTTGGGGTTGCGGACGCCCCGGTTGTTTCCCCCGGCAGCCCCGCCGCCCCCGTTGTTGTTGTTGTTGGCCGGGTGGTGGTTGTTGGCGTTCGCCTGGTTCTCGGACATCCTGACACCGGTGGCAGGCAGCCGAAGGGCGCTGGTGAAGCTGACCTGGGCCGGAGGAGCCGTTCCTCCTCCACAGAACAGAGACGGGCGAGGCGAGGCGGCCGCTCCGGAGGGGCCTGCGGGGCGGGAGTCAAGCGCTGCCTGCGAGGGGCTGGGGAGAAGCCCCGCGCCGGGAGCTGCTCGGTGCGGGGCTCCAGGCAGGAGCTGCCCCGGTCCCGCTCTCCCCGGGGGCTGTCACCCCGGCCTCCCGCGCCAGACGCCTCCCGAGCGGAGGGCGGGTCAGGCCTGGCGGGGCCCAGGCCAGGCTCCGGGGCTCAGCGGGCCGCAGGCTCGGCGGGGCCCGGGAGCGGGACGGCCCGAGCAGGCCCGGCGGGGACGCGGCTCCTGGGCCGGCCCCGCGGCCATGGAGAGGGGCTGTCAGCGGGGCGGCCGGGCCCGGAGCGCAGTGGGCGCCTCGGCTCTCCTGGCGCGGTGCGCGGCGGTGCGGAGCGGGGGGCCCGGTCCCGTCCCCTCAGCGCTCCGCCGCCATCTTCCTCCGCCGGCACGGGCGAGGGCGGCAGTGCGCCTGCGCCAGCGCACCGGGGAACTCTGGGACGGCGGAGGACGGGGGCCAGCCCCGCCCCGCCCCTCCATGCAAATTAGAAGTCCTCCCGCCATGCACCGCGCGCAACCGGCAGTTCTCGACGGTGGCCGCCGAAAAGAGAAAATTTCTGACAAAAAGGAGTTTCGTAGTATAGAAATAGACAGATATTTCTTAAAAGTGTGAAGTCATAAGGAAAAGCGCCGAGGTCTAGGACAGAGTTACTCGCCATGACATTGAAATTATTAAATAAGAGAGGTTCAAATAGCATCGCCGCGAGAGCCCAGTTCGTGCTCGCTTCGGCAGCACATATACTAAAATTGGAACGATACAGAGAAGATTAGCATGGCCCCTGCGCAAGGATGACACGCAAATTCGTGAAGCGTTCCATATTTTTTCCTTTTTTTTCCAGAATATTACAAACCTCCCCCCTCCTGCTCTGGGGGACCCGTTTTGGCCCCCGCTCCGTGCTGGGGGCACCTCCGTGCCGTGGCGGTGCACGGGGTACAGACCTCCCGTCCGGTCAGGGGAGCCTCCTGGGGACGGCTTCTGCCCTCCCACCAGAGGAGAGGGGTCCCAGGGGTGAGGGAGGAGACGGGCACCCTGAAACCTTCGCACCCCCAGCCCGGGGGCTCAGCCCAGCCCTGCTCGGGTCCCTGCGCGGCGCAGGTCACAGTGGGACAGCCGACTGAGGGCGAGGCCCCTGCCCCGCGCTGGGGCACCCATGGGGGGAGAAGGACGGAGCTCCAGGGAGGGTGGCAGGCAGAGACCCCTGTCCAGGCAGAGACCCCTGCCCTGGCCCACCCAGAGGAAGACCCCAGCTGACCTTCGTCCACACAGGGAACTGTGGGGAAGGGGCTGCGGGGCAGCAGCAGAGCAGGGGGCCATGCTGGCTGCTATGTGCCCCCCCGTGCAAGGGCTATCCTGCTGCCCTGCGGCCCACTGTGCCCCCCGCCCCGTGACCCTGCAGGGCTGCAGCGGTGCGAGGGCCATCCAGCCCCCCGGCAGTGCCGCGGGTGTTTATTGAATCGCTCTTTTACAGCGGAGAGCAGGGGTCCCAGGGCCCGCCCCAGCACCTGGCTCTGCCCCCCCACCCAAACACAGACCCCCCCAGGGTACCACCCCGCTGAAGGGATGCAGGGGCCAACCATGGCCTGGTGCTCTGACCCTCCCCAGCGCTGGCATTGTCCCATGGGGATGGTGGCCCTGTGTCGGCGGGTGGGATGCAGCCAAGCCCCAACTGCAACTTCCGTCCTCCTCAAGTGGCCGGAAGCCCAGGGGACCCCAGGTCGTGGTGACGGCTGGGGAGGGGTCCGCAGGGCAGCGTGGCCCCGCTCAGACAGTGCTCTCCTGGTAGCTGTCGTCCTCCAGGAACGGTGTCAGCCTCCCATCAGGGCTCGGCACTGCCGGGGTCACATCCTGCCCCGGGGTCGCGGCCTCCCCCGGGTCCTCATCGCTCTGCTCCCTGGCAAAGTGCATGAAGACCTGCGGGGAGCGCAGGGTGAGGGGCAGTGCTGTGGGACCCCATCCCCTGTGCCCTCGTGCCCCGTGTGCCCCTGTCACCTGGTCGAGGGTGGTCTGGGACACGGAATAGTCCTCGATGTGGCAGGGGCTGCGGTGGGCTGCCAGGAGGCTGAAGACACTGGCCAGGGAGCCGGCGTGGGAGGGCAGCTGGTACTGCAGCAGCCCCCCGTGCCGCTCCTTCAGCACGATGCCCGGGAAATGGCGCAGCATCAGGCTCTCCACCGGCTCTGGCCCGGGGCCACCCACCCGCACCACCACCGTGTAGCCGTCCCCAAACCTGCAGCGGTGAGCAAGACATCACAGCAGGGGATCGGCCGCGTCCCCATCCCCGCAGGGCGGCCACCCCTGGCTGCCGCAGCCCCTGGTACCTGTTCTTGAGGTGCTGGACGCTGCCCAGGCAGCGGAAGCGGCCGTTGACCATGATGGCCATCCTGGTGCACAGTGCCTCGCACTCCTCCATGCTGCCGGGGGGCAGGCGTGAGGCCCCCCAGGACCGGGGGGGGGGTGCTCCCCTTTGGGGGTGCCATGGGGGCAGAGGGGTGCTGCTCCCCTCCGGGGGTGCCATGGGCCACGGGGCGGGGGGCTCACCTGTGGGACGTGAGCACCACGGACCTGCCCTCCCGGACAACGCTGAGGATGCAGTCCCACAGGAACCGCCGGGCACGTGGGTCCATTCCGGTCGTGGGCTCATCCTGCAACGGCCCGGTGGCCATGTCAGCCCAGGAGGGGGCTGGGTACTGCCACGGGACCCCCCCGCCGCCCCCACTCACCAGGAAGACGACGGGGGGGGAGCCGAGGAGGGCTATGGCCGTGGAGAGCTTGCGCTTGTTGCCCCCGCTGTACTTGCCCGCCGGCCGGTCCGCGTGCGGCTCCAGCCCCAGCTTGGCGATGCCCCACCGAGCCACCTGCGAGAGACACGGAGGGGATGAGGATGGGGGATCCCCTGGGTTGGGAGGCTGGGGTGCGGGCCCTACCCCGGGGGTCTCCTCCTCCGGGACCCCGCGCAGGCGGCTGTAAAACTCCAGGTGCTCCCGCCCCGTCAGCAGGTCCGTGATGGCGTCGAACTGGGGGCAGTAACCCATGTGCTGGTGTACGGACTGCAGGTCGGTGAGCACGCTGCGGGGACGGGGACACGGCTGAGCACGCCGCGGGGACGGGGACAAGCTCCAGGGACAGGGACGAGGCCGAGCACGCTACGGGAACAGGGATCAGCACGCTGCCGGGATGAGGACGAGGACGCAAACACGCCGCGGGGACGAGGGCGAGGAGGAGCACAGGCTGGGGACGGGGGTGACAGCACGTGTGCTGTGGGGACAAGGAGAGGGGGAGCAGGGATCCCTCCATCTCGCCCACCTGTGCCCTTTCAGCCAGGCCTCCCCCAGCGTCACCTCTGTGTCCCCCGTCAGCATCTTGAAGGTGGAGGTCTTCCCCGCGCCGTTCACGCCCAGGAGGCCGAAGCACTGCGGGGCACAGAGCGGGGTTACGGCACCCGCGGCCCTGCCCGTGGCACCATCCGTCTGTCCCCCCACCCAGCACTCACCTCCCCGGGGGGAACGGCCACGCAGAGCCGATCCACCGCCGGAACCTTCCTGCGCCGGTACACCTGCACGGCAAAGCCGAGACGGCGCTGGATGCTCCCCACCATCACCCGCTAGCGGGATGGGGGCAACGGAGAGACCGGAGGCCCGCAGCGAGAGCCGGGGCAGGGTCCGACCCCACGGCACGCACCTTGGTCAGGTCCTTCAGCAGCAGGAGGTGACCGTGCGGGGGGCTGCTGCTCACCCTCGCCCGCTCCCTGGCCACGTCCCGGTCCTCCTCCCCCAGCGAGGGCAGCTGCAGAGCCTGCGGCCTAGGGGCGACAGCGGCAGGGACACTCCAGGGCTGACCCACGCCACAGCCGCCCCATGGCCGGTCCTCACCTGGGCCGCAGGAGGAAGCGGTATTGCAGCAGGAGGGTGAAGAGGAAGAAGACGATGCCCTCAACGGCCATGGCGAACATGTTCTTCCCTGCCAGATCCCAGGACAGCGGGGACACGAAGCTCCTGTCCCCTGCGAGCAGCGAAAGGCGCTGTAGGAGGGGGCGACGCCGGGGACGGCCTGCGTTGGCCAGGCTTTGGGGAGGGGGAGCAGCCCCAACACCTCTGGACTCACCAAACCTCTCGAAGGCATCGGCCATCGCCTGGTTCTTCACCATGTCGATGAGGCCTCGGCCCAGGCAGAAGTGGGGGAAGATGAGGAAAACTTTCTTCAGGACGCGGTTGATGTCGTTGAGGTTCTGCCGGGGCAGCGAGGAGAGGGGTAGGGGAGCTGGTGCTGGCCCTGCGGGGACGGAAGAGGGGTCCGGGGCAGCGCGGAGGCTCACCTGGTCCACAAAGAGCTCCAGCACAAAGGTGGCCACGCTGCCGTTGATGCCGATGAAGAGGTTGACGCACGTCAGGGCCACGTAGGCGGTGCTGGGGATGCTGAAGAGGAAGGAGGCTGGGTACATCAGGGGGGTGATGGACCAGCTGGAGGGGCAGAGACGTAGGGGCTGGCTGAGGGGCGCCTCCCATCCGGGGGGCACGGCACCCGCCACCCCACCGCCATGACCCCCTGAGCCAGGGTGCCGCTCAGAGCCCCCCTGTTCCTCCCGCTGCCCTGGGGTCCGGCCCCGGCTGGACTCCCCCAGCCCTTCACCCGTAGAGCAGCAGCAGCAGCACCAGGGAGGGCAGGTTGGCGGAGGACACGTAGGACTTCTGCTGGAAGCAGAGGAAGATGAGGATGACCAGAAACGCAGGGACCAGGTAGTTGCACTGCGGACACGGAGATGATGAGGAGGGCGTCACGAGTGGGACCCAGCCCCCTGGGTGCTGTACCCCATCCCCGTCCCACACCATGTCCCAAGCAAAGTTGCCCAGCCAGTAGGTGATGGGCTTCATCCCGCTGACGAACTGCAGGTGCTTGGCCTTGCTGACCCGCTCCTCGATGAGGAAGAGCACAAAGCTGGCCGGGACGAAGGACATGGCGAAGATCACGCAGATGGAGACCAGCACGTCCACCGAGGTGGCCATCCTGTCGCAGAGGGGAGGGCTCAGCTGGGGATAGGGTGGGGTGGCCCCATGGGACCCCCATCCCCAGCACTCACAGTGCGGCCTCCGAGAGCTGCTCCTTGGTGAGGTTGAGGGGGTGGTTGGTGGCCGTGATGCCGTAGAGCGCGGCGTCGGTCCCGGCAGGCAGCTGGGCGCGCAGGAGCCCATTGCTGGCCACGTTGAGGAAGGAGACCATGGCGTGCCAGCCCTTGTTGTTGAACCAGACCTGCAGCCAGGGGAGCCCGGCGCCTCAGAGCCCCACTCCCACCCTGGCACCACTGCCAGCTACGCCCGCAGCACCCCGCTCCCCGCTGGGCTCCCGCTCCCATCCAGCCCCCGCCGGGCTCGGTCCTTCTCAGGCTGCTCCAACCCAGTATGGGGACCCGGGTGCTGCGTCCCTCGCCACCTCCCAGCTCTCCCCGCAGGACCCCCAGCCCCGGCGCCGGGCTCACCTTGATGTTCCTGCGAGCGTCCAAGCCCTCGATGAAGCGGCTGAGGTTGCTCAGGAACTGGTCCGAGGGGCTGCCCTGGGTGCGGGAGCATGGGGTGAGGAGTGGGCTTCAGCCAGAGCCCTCCCAGTGCCGGGATGCTGGGGCCAAGCCGGGGAGCAGAGCCCCAGCCGTACCGGGGTGACGTTGAACAGCGCCCGGAGCTCCAGCACGGCCTCATCCACCTCCGCCGCCGACGGCAGGGCCTGGGAGCTGCCGGCCCCCAGAGAAAAGCCGCCGTACCTGCGGGCAGAGACGGGCACGTCCAAACCTGCCACCCATTTTCCACACCGCTGCTCTTGCCAACACCCAGCTCCTCCACCTGCCCAGACGCTGCGGTGAGGGGCACACAGCGAAGGGCTGAGGCCGCCCAGATGACGCTTGGGCTCCTGCCTCCCCTCTGCCCCATCTGCGTGAGGCCCCATCCCCTCCCCGGGCTCACCTCTGCTCGTTCACCCACTTCTTGTTCCTCAGCCTGAAAGAAATGGGGTGGAGGGGGAGAAACCCCCCCCGAGGAGACATTATGGCAGCACCCAGCAGTTGCCCTGTACCCTGCGGTGCCCTCCGGGGTTTGGTCCCCAGGGTCCCATCCCGCGGTGTCCCCAGGACAGCCCCGTTCCCAGCACTCACTCCCGGCGGATGATCTGGGGGTAGGTCTTCACCAGGTAGTCCGAGATGTTCCTGCCCGTCAGGTTCTGCAGGACGTCGCCTGTGCCCCTTCGCACCTGGTGGGGATGGACAGATGGACTGGCTGGACGGACCCACGGCCTCGCCGGCCGCTCTGAAGCATCGCCTGCACCCAGGGCCGGCCCCGCTGCGGGCTGGGGGTTACCTGGGGTGGCGGGAGCCCCCCGGCCCCCTCGGGGCAGTCGGGCAGCATCCTGCGAGTCCCCGGCCTGCTGCACCAGCACGGGGGGGACGGCTCGGCTTGCGTCCAGTTCCCGCGCCGCAGCGCTTCCAGCAAGGCCGGGGGGGTGGGGGGGACCGAGAAGCCATGGGGGTGGGAAGCTGGAGGGCATGGCCCCGTCCTGGGCCATAGGGGGGGGGAGAGACCCCTGTTACCAGAGGCATCGGGACCTGCCCCTGCCCGCGGCTGCCATCACCCTCCCACCGCGCAGATGGCTGGGGGTCCGCACTGCTCCTGGCCGAGAGGTGGGCATGGAGGCGGGGGCCGAGCCACAACCGCCCCCTCCCAGCCCCTCCAGCCCCCACCCCCGCGGGGCGCAGGCACTCACGTCTCCCCAGCATCCTTCATGCACTGGGTGCCGAAGCCCGGCTCGGCCAGCAGCGCGGCCAGGAGCCCAGCCGTGTCGGGGTCCCCCGGGGCGTCGTTGCTGCCGGAAGACGTGGGAGTGAGACGGCGGCAGTGGGAAATGGGGGGACGCCGGGGGACAGGGGGGTGGGGACACACCTGAAGAAGGTGAACTGCTGCCCGTACATGGAGGGCTGGAGGCGCAGCGGCGGGTACTTCCCGAAGGGCGGCACGATGAGGCTGAAGAGCAGTGCGATGCAGACGAAGATGGCAGGCAGGACGATCTGCCAGGGGCCAGCAGTCAGGGCCGGCTCTGCGCCCCCTGCCCCATCCCATGGGGTCCCCCCGGCCGCACCCCGGTCCCCGGCCGTACCTGCGCGAAGAAGCCCCGGGTGCTGCGCCGGGCGTGGAGCATCCTCTTGATGAAGAGGGCACGGAGCTGCTGGCGGGTGAGTGCCCAGCCCCTCACCCTGCTGCAGGCCTGCCCGGCCCCCCGCAGCAGGTCGGTCTCTCGGGGGTCTTCGGCTGTAAGGGCAGAGACGGGTCAGGCCTCAGCCCCCACAGAGCGGGTGGCGAGGGACAAGGGCTTGTGGCGGGCGGCACGTGGGGGGATGGTGGGCTGGCAGGGGTGTCCCCCCACCCCAGTGGGGATGGGGCGCTGCATGCGGGGATGTGACGGGACCCCCCAGCCCCCCTCCAGCCCCCAGCTCCTACCTCGCCGGGCTCCTTGGGCTCAGTGCAAAGGAGAGGAAAGAGGGGTCACAGCCACGCCAGCGCCTGCCCGCCCAGGGTTAGCACCGACCCCGGCTCCCCAAACCATCACAGGCCCCCCCCAGACCCCAGGGCTGCCCCCAGCTCCAGGAGAAGGGCCTGGCTACATCCCCCGGGATTTCATGTCCCATCCCAACCCGTGCACAGAACCAGGTCCCCCCAAAACCCACTGCCCTCCCCGCCCCTCGCCTTGCCCCATGCCGTGGGCGAGACCCCGAGGCCGGACGGGAGCGATGCTGCGCCAGCGTCCCTCAGCCTCCCCCTGCCCGCTGCCTGCCCAGATGGACGGGTGTCCGAAGGGACGCCTGCCCGGATGGACGCGTGCCACGGCCCCAGCCCAAGGAGTGGGGGGGGGGGGGGGGGGCACCCAGCAGCAGGAGCTGGGCAGCTTGGGGGTCCCCAATCCCAGCTCCCCCCTCCTCACCCAGCTCCCCGTCAGCCGCATCCACGTCCCCCCCCTCGCTGGGGGTTCCTTCTCTCCTGGTTCCTGACAAAACAACGGCGCGAGCGCCAGGGTGGGGATGAGGCCACAGCCTGTGCCACCTCCCTGCTCCCATGGGTGCTTCCAGTGGGGACCCCAGTCCTGGGACCCCCTCTGCTCCGAGCAGTGCAGCGCTCGCCCCAGCACCCCCCCACGCTGCTGAGCATCTCCCCCCGGCCCCCCCCAAAGCTCAGCCCCAGCAAGGACCGAAGCGTTTTACCTGCCACGTCAGCATCCACCCCCGCGTCCTGGGCCACCTTCAGAAAGATCTGAGGGCGGGAGGGGGCTGCCGTTAAACACCGCCATCGGCGCCCACCGCCCCGGCGAGGCAAGCCCCCCAGGTCACAGGCAGCCCCCACCCCCCGGCCGCAGCTCCTCTGGGCACCTCTTCCAGGGTGGTGTCGGAGATGCCGTAGCTGGAGATGCCAAGTTCCCCCAGGCGGGCATCCAGCTCCTGGAAGAGGTCCCCAAAGGTGCCGTCCTTGGCCCCGCTGTAGGGCAGGATGAAGAGCACCTCGTGCCCGATGTCCTCCACCAGCCGGGAGCCGGGCACCAGTTTCTGGATCAGTGCTGACAGCTGGGCCACATCTGGGGGGACAGGGAGGGCTGGGAACCCGGGGCAGGAGCTGGTGGCCAGTGCAGCACCCTGGACCCCGGTTTGGGGGTCCCTGGGGGGGTGGTTGGAAGGGGCAGGAGGGCAAGGTGCCCCTTCTGCTCCACCAGTGGAGGGGGGCCAAGGGCTGGCTGAGTGCACCCGGGGACCCCCCTGGCCGACGGGGCTCCATGGGGAGCACGAGGGAGGGTGACGCTGCACTGAGGGCACAGGGAGGGACGGGACCCTCACCCACAGCGCTGGCCTCACTGCTCCGCTCGCTGCCCCGGCCGGTGTCACCGCTGCACTCCGAGTCGCTGCCGTTCTGCGGGAAAGGGCGGCCGCAGCCTGGCACCCTGCGGCAGGATCCGGCCCCAACCCCAGGGCTCGGCGCTCCCCCAATACCTGGGGTGGAGGCACTGGCCACCCTTTCAGCTGACGCTCAGCGGGGCCAAGGCACCCACCTTTTTGGTGGTGCCGGGGATGGTGCCAGTGCTGCTGCCCATCCCGACCTGCTCCCGCTTCACCAGGGTGAGGTGGTAGCCGGTGCCCAGCCTGGATTTGAGGAAGAGCGGGGACCCGCAGCAGCAGAGCCGCCCCTGCGAGATGATGGCGGTGCGGTCCCCCAGCAGCTCCGCCTCGTCCATGTAGTGCGTGGACAGGATGATGGTGCGGCCTGGGGGGGTCAGGCAGTGGGCTGGACCCCGGGCCCCCTCGCTGGACCCCCACTTTGTGGGCATCTCCCTGCCAGCGCGGCTCTCTGCTCGCCCCATGGGCCCTGCTGCTGGCTCTCCACAGAGGGAGAAGCGGGGTCCCCCGTCCCCCCGTCCCTGACCTTTGCGGTACTTGAGCAGCAGCTCCCAGATGCTGCGGCGGGAGTAGGGGTCAACGCCGGCCGTGGGCTCGTCCAGGATGACCACCCGTGAGCCGCCCACGAAGGCAATGGCCACCGAGAGTTTCCGCTGCATCCCGCCTGCCGGGCAGCAGGGACAGCGTTGCGGGGTGGGGGCCGGGGCTGCGGAGCCCCGCTCGGGGTGCCAGTCCTGCCCACCGCACGCACCCGAGAGGTTCCTGGTCTGCTCGCGACGCTTGTGGGGCAGCCCCGTGTCCCAGATCAGCTGCTCCATCTCCGCCTTCACCCGCTCCTCTGACAGCCCCTTCAGCCGCCCGTAGAACCAGACGTGCTCCTCCACCGTCAGGCTGGGGGTGGGCAGGGGTGAGGGGGGACAGCCAGCGCCCGCCACCGCTCCCCCCCGCCCACCCTGCCCCTTGCCTACACATCGAAGAGCACGTTGTGCTGGGGACACGTCCCCATGGTTTTGCGGATGCTGTCCATATCAGAGCGGATGTCCCAGCCCAGGATATAGGCAGTGCCGGAGGTGGGGGGCAGCAGGCCGGTCAGGATGGACCTGGATGGGGGATCAGCGGAAAAAGGGAGTCACGGAGAGCAGGACCGTGCTCCGGGCTGGGGTGCTCCCTCCTACGCAGGGGGCTCAGAGCCCGGCCGGATCAGGGCAGACAGGACAGGAACGTGGCAGAGCCAGGCTCAGCTCTCGTTCCCACCATGGGCCCGCCAGCCCCCGGCTCACATGGTGGTGGTCTTGCCGGCCCCGTTGTGGCCCAGGAAGGAGGTGATCTGCCCCTCGTAGAAGTCCAGGCTCAGCCCGTTGACGGCCGCGCGGCTGCCGTGGCGGTAAACCTTCACCAGGTTGCGGACGGAGACGCCAGGCTGGAGCTGGGTGGGCGGTTCCTCCACCAGCACTGGAAGCCACCGGAGGGTCACATCCCCGGTGGGACCCCTCACCACGGGGGACAGGACCCCCTGCCATGGGGTAGGACGCCCACCGCAGGTGGGAGGGCTGCAGCCCAGCTCCGTGGCCACATGGCTCCGGGGTGGGCAGGGGCAGGGGCTCACCCTGGGGGCCAGCTGGGGGGCTGGTGGGGTACGGGGGATGCCTGGCTGAGGACGGCTCTCCAAGCCAGTAGCTCTTCAGGAAGGGGAAATTCCAGGGCTTGGGGATCCCATACTGACCTGCAGCAGAGGGGGCTGAGTGGGGCCGGGGCTGGGGAGGGGGCTGTCGGGGGCCAGGGGGGCCACGCTCACCTGGGAATACGCCCTCCAGGTACCAAGTGGCCAGGCCATAGAGGCCGGCGTCCAGCAGCAGCAGCCCCATGGCTGCGGCGAAATTGTAGGGGTCTCCCGGCACGGGGCTGGCGCCCAGGTTGTGCCACTGGATGCCCACCCCCTGCTCCTCGTAGAGGGAGAAGTACTCGCAGCCGAAGCCGAAGGCCACCGGCGACAGCAGGCTCTGGCGGCAGCAAGACCGGCAGAGTGAGCAGAAAGATCGGCCCGGAGGGGTTCAGCCCCAAAGCCCCCTGCCCGGCACGGCCCGGGGCATCGGGGAGGGGGGCAGCCGGGGCCGCTCACCACGAGGACGCGGAGCGGGAAGGTGACGTGGTCGCGCCAGGCGACGCACAGCACGTAGGGCAGGTAGAGAGAGAAGTAGATGATGCCGCCGCAAGCTGAGGCCAGGTTGGCGCGGGGGAAGAAGGTGCTGATGAGGAAGCACTGGCTGATGGTGGCCACCGAGAAGGTGCTGAGGAAGAGGAAGATGACGGCCGGGTCGCTGTAGGGCAGGATGTTTCCCAGCTGCGGATAGAGGTGGGTTGCAGCCTGAGGAGGCCCCCAGGTGCCGGCTCCCAGCCCCGACACTCCTTGTGTCACCCACACCATCCCCTGTGCCCTGCGACCTGCCTTGAGGATAAGGACGAGGAGGGCAGAGCTGAGGAGGAAGGGGATGAGGCTGCTGAGGAACCAGCTGAGCCAGAGGATCCCGCTGCTCAGTCCCATGGTCTTCATGGTCTCCTTGAGCCGCGTCTCCTTCTCGTGCACCACCCCCTTGATGATCATTGCCACCGAGTAGATCCAGGCCAGCGTCATGAAGAGGGGCAGCGAGCGGTTCAGGACCCGCAGGAACCTGGGGGAGAGGCCACCGGCCCTTCAGCCCGCAGCCTGGCACACCAGGACCACCGCCGGGCAGGGGACACCCTGGGGCACGCACCAGCCCCGGGACGGCGAGGCCGCAGGATGCTCAGCCCCGTCCCCCACAGCAGCGGGGTCACTCGAGGATCTGGGGGGCCAGGGCCGTTCCCCCCGACCCACTCACACATCGTCCACGTAGCAGGGGTAGGGCATTTGCTGGACGTAGACCCCTGTCCGCGGGGCCGCCCCCGTCTGCACCCGCACCACCGCCTGCTCCACCATGTCCTGCACGTAGACGAACCCCCCCCAGACGTAACGCAGGTCGCTGAAGGGGTCGGCCGCAGGGCCCGGGTCCCAAAACCTGGGGGCAGAGCACAGCGCTGAGAGGGGGGACCCCCACTGCGGCGGGTGCAGGATGCTTGGGGGCCACGGAGACTGACAGGGCAGGTGTCCCCCGACCTGTCCTTGATCTTGTTGGTCCTGGTGACGCCATCGATGTCCATGCGGATCTTGTAGCGGACGTGGCAGGGCAGCGTGGGGGCTGTGGCGTTGGTGGGGGGCTGGAAGACCACAGCTGCCCAGAACCGCTGCTCCTCCAGCAGCTCCAGGGCCCGGGCCACCAGCTGCTCTTCGGTGGCCACCGCCTCGATCTTGTCCAGGCAGACACACTGCGGGGCAGGCCGGGCTCAGCGGGGCACAGGGGCCAGCCCGCCCGGGGCAGCCGGGCCCACACGCACCTCCATGAACTGCGACAGTGTGCCCAGGACTGCGTCGGCGTCGGCGTAAACCTGGTGCCAGGTGAGCCCGGGCCCCGCCACCGGCCCCGCCAGGAACCTGGCCAGCGCTGGGAACTTCCAGGAGGTGCCGTTGAGGAACCCGTCCAGGAGCCGGGCCGTCCCCGGGGCCAGCAGCAGGTCCTGCAAAGCACCAGGGTACCGACCGCGGGCCGACGCAGCCCACCCCGCTTCCGG
Source organism: Chlamydotis macqueenii (assembly GCF_036417535.1). NCBI lineage: Eukaryota > Metazoa > Chordata > Aves > Otidiformes > Otididae > Chlamydotis > Chlamydotis macqueenii. The sequence goes on along the minus strand of NC_141581.1, from coordinate 3,780,735 downwards.
CCAGGACCCCTGGCTGCGCCCCACCCCACCGCAGCCCGGTCCCCGATGGGGAGAGGGTCCGGGGGCCACGCACCCGAAGGACCTGCATCTCCAAGCTGCCGTTGAGGAAGGCGTAGAGGCGGGGTCCCAGCTCCCGCCAGGCACCCCCTGCCTCTCCCAGCACCGCCAGCTCCCGGAAGGTCCGGTTCACCTGCGCGGGGTGGGAGGTGAGGCAGGGCTGGGTGAGACCCTCCCCAGCCTCCCTGCAGCCCCCCACTCACCTCGGCCATGACGCTGTTGGGGCCGGGGCCGGGCGGCGTGTACAGGATCTTACCCATGAAGAGGGGCTTGACCCCCCGCCAGAAGACCCGCGACACGGGGCTGGACTCTAGGCTGCGGACCAGCTCTCGGCAGAAGGGACCTGGGTGGGGGCAGAGCCAAGCCCTTGCCACCAGCACCCCCCCGGGGGTCCGTGCCCCTCAAGCCCCCCACCAAGCCCCCCCATAGCCCAGCCCCACTCACTGCTGGCGCTGCCGGCGGCCGAGGCTCTCCGCTCCGAGCTGTTGCGGTCCAGGAAGGCTTTGATGTCGTTGTCCTCGTACCAGTTGAGGGAGGGGATCCTGAGCCCCCCGCCCTCAGGGTGCCCACAGGCGATGCGCGACAGGGCCCCAAAGGCGCTGGCGTTGGGGGCCATCAGCGCCCCAAGCTCCCGCCGCAGCTCGGCCAGGCTGCTCATGGAGGAGACCTGGGGAGAGCAGGACGGGGAGCGGAGCGGGGCTGCGGGGAGGCCCACGGACTCGGTGGGGAGCGGGGCACCACTGGGGTGCAGGGGGGTGGAATGGGGGGGGGCACGGGAGCAGGGCGCTACCTCCTCCATCAAAGCCGCCGCGTCAGCAAGGAAGGCGCCCACGGCTTCCACAGCGCCAGCGATGCCGCCTGCCTCTGAGCTCAGCTCTTCCTATGTGGGGAGCATGGGAAGGGGGTCACGGCCCCTGCGGGGAGGGCGGGGGTCTCTGCCCCGGCACCTTCCAGCACCCAGGGCCCAGCCGGGCCAGGGGCTCACCACCAGGAGCCGGGGGAGGTCGATCTGGGAGAGGAAGGAGCCCTCCATGGCGCGGAGCTGGGGGCTGGGCAGGGCGCAGAGCCCCCGCTGCAGGCGTTGGGTGGAGGTGGCGTCGCCCCCCACCAGGAAGCCCCCCAGCTCCGAGGGGTCGCAGACCACGGCCTTCAGCGGCAGGCGGGTGGAGAACTGGGGGGAAAGGGGGGCCGCTTACGTCGCAGCCCCCCGGTACCCCAGGCACCGGGAGCAGGCACCATGCCCAACACTCACGATGCGGGGGCTGAGCGAAGCCCCCAGCAGCTCGTCCACCAGCGCCGGCGGCAGAGACGTGTTGGTCCGGAGGAACCGCGAGAAGCTCTCGTCCTCCCTCAGGTAGCCCTTCACCGGCAGGGCTGGGTGGGTGGGGAGGAGCTGGGGTCATCCAGGGGGTCTCGCTCCCCCGGCACCCCCCGTCCCCGGTGCTCACCCCTCCGCTGAGCCCCGCTCCCCCGGAGCCGGCGCAGGGCTGGCAGGAGCTGGGTGATGCTGCGTAGGAGCCGTTGCCCATTGGTACGGAGCAGAACCTTCCGGGCTTCGGCGAGCAGGCGGGAGAGGCTGCGGGGGCACGCGGCGGGGAATGAGACACCCACCCAGGCCCCGCTGCCCGGCTGAGCCCCCTGAGCCCCACCACTCACATGGAGCCGTCGAAGTTGCCCACCACGCCGGGGGCCTCGCCCGCCGTCGGGTGCCGAAAGCAGGGGTTGTTCACGTTGCAGATGATGCCCTGGAGCCAGGGCAGGGTGCCGGCCGAGGGCAGGGCCTTGTTGGGGAAGTGGCCTGCGGGAGAGGGAGAGACCTGGGGGGGCAGCGCAGGACCCCCTGGGCCGCAAACACTCCCAAGCGGAGAGACGCCAGAGACCCCGGCTCTTGTCCACCTCCCAGGTTTGTCTCCCCCCGTGCCACCCAGGGCCCCACAGGGCTCCCACGCTGGGGTTGGGGGGGGTCCCGGCAGGCACTGGGGGGGTCCCGGCCGCCCCAGAGGGCCCAGGACACTCACACTCATGCTGCTGGAAAGGCGGGTGGGATTGCCGCACGGCGATCAGGATGAAGAAGAGGAAGAGGGGCCACAGGATCTCGATGGCCAGCTGGATCTGGGGGAGACCCACGGTTGGGGAGGGGTCCTGGTCCCTGTGCTGGGACCGAGCAGCTCTGGGCACCCTCCCGCCCGGTACCCACTCACCCGCTGCCGCCGGCGGTAGGTGAAGTTCTTCCAGAGCAGCAGCCCCAGCTGGGTGCCCACGGCCATGGTGGGGGGGGACGCGCGCCCCGCGCCCTGCTCAGCTCCGGCTGGGGGCGAGAGCAGGGGGTCAGCACCAAGCTGGGGGCGACGGCCGGGGCTCTTGGCTAACGGCAGACTGGGCAAAGCGCCGGGCACAGGGCTGAGCTCCGGAGGGCCGGCTGGAGCCGGGCCGGCATTCCTGCAGCAAAGCTCCTTTCCGGAGCAAAGCCCTCAAATCTTCTTTTCTACACCAAAAGCAGCAAAAATAGGGCGCAAGCTCTGCAAGGGCCTCCAGGTCGGCGCCGCGTTAGGAGCTGTGAGCGGGATTCGCACGCCAGGCCCGGGGAGCGGCACAGGAGCGGCTCGGGGCCGCGGCGAGCCGGGCCTGGACCTGCCCGTGCCTCAGTTTCCCCAAGTGCGGGACGTGGCCAGGCCGGCAGCAAGGTTGAGGTGTTTCTGACAAGACTCTCGGCGCGTGGCCGAACTCGCACCTTCCCGCCCGGCGAACGCCCGCGCCCTGGCAAAAACAGCTCCGGAGCTGCCCCCCCAGGCCCAGCACCCCGAGCTGGTGGCCAAAGCTGCAGAGTCACTTGCCCGCCCTCTCGCCTCCCGTGGCCTCGCGCCTCCGCCAGCCCGGACCAGGATAAGCGGGCAGCGGGATTACGATCCCGGCTGGGAAATCCGGATAATCGGCCTGCGGGACCGGTCACGGGGGGGGGGGGGGGATGATTCCTCCGGGGGGGGCACCGGGGCTTGGGGGGAGCTGGCACCAGCACGGGGGGAGGCTCAGCCCGGCCGGGGACCCCGGCTCTTGTCGGGACGAAACAAACCCAAACCCCCGGGATCCGCACGAAGCCAGCTCCCAGATGGGGACTCGCGTGGGAATCCGCCCCCTCACCCCGCGGAGGACGAACGCGGCCCACGGCTGCAGCCCCGGGTGGGTGTGGGGCCACGGGGCGGGGGCTGGACCGGGGATGGGTGAGTGGGACATGGCACAGCCCCCGCCGGTCACGGGCACGGGGGGGGTGGGGACACGGACAGCCCGGGGGGGTGATGGGGACACGGACAGCCCGGGGGGGTGATGGGGACACGGGGACAGCCCTGGAGGGGACAGGGGGGAAAGTACCGGGCGGACGCAGTGGGGCCGAGGCCCGGCCGAGCCCAGGTCCCGACGGCACAGATTCCCCCCCCCCCCCCCCCACCGGCCCGCCCATGCGCAGCAGCCCCCGGCCCGGGGACCCCCCCGTTACCTGCTCACTCCGCCACCGCGCGGCCCCTTTAAGAGATCAGGGCGGCTCCGCCGGGCTCGCCCGGAGGCCCCGCCCTCCCCGCAGTACAAAGGAGCCGCGGGCGTGACGTCACGGGAAGCAGCTCTTAAAGGGGCCGTACTACGCATGGGGGCGTGGGAGGGGCAGGGGCCCGGCCCCGCCCCGCCCGTGCCACACCCGTGCCACACCCGTGCCACACCCGTGCCACGCCCCGTGTCCCCCTGCATTGCCCCACACCGGGCTCTGAGGGACAGACCCTTCCCCAGGAGGGTCCCCGAGCCCCCAGGGCGGCCGCAGCCTCGAGGCGGGGGGCGCGGGGCGGCAGCGATGGCCCCGGCAGGCTGCTCCCCCTGCAGCAGGGGATAACACCTGGACCCAGGGGAGCGCAGCTCTCTGAGACGCAGTGTCTCACCCCAAAAAAAGCCGGATCCCACGCAGGCATGGCCGTGGGACACAGCCCGGGAGGCGCCACTCGGGTCGGGGTCCCGCGGGTCCCTGCCAGGATCTGGCCACCCCGGGTTTGACCGCAGCGCCTGGCTCCGTTCCGCAGCCCGGGCCGGCACGGCACAGCGTGTCCCTCTGGAAGCTTTTTATTGCCTGCAGTCAGGACCAGCGCGCGCGGCGCCATTAACCCTGCAGCCCCATTCCCAGCTCCCCTGGGCCGCAGTTCGGCCCCATGGCACGCCGCCTCCCACCCCAACGGCCCCCGCGCTCTGGGGTCTCGCCCGGGTCTGTGGCAGCTCCCACCCCCTCCCCAATGCATGGAGGGACCTGGCCTGAGCGCTGACACGAGGAGCCTGCAGCAGAAACTTCTCCCGCTTAAGTTAAAAAGCACTTTTCTTAAAAAAAAAAAGGTTTCCATATAAGAGCATCTGCATTAAAAACCCCACACGAGGCGAAGAAGCCGCCGCGCGCAGCAAGGGGCTGTGCCATGCGCCAGCGTCCCTTGGCATCACCCCGCAGTGCAGGACGCGGCCTCGGAGCTGCGGCTGGGTGTGCCGGGTGTGCCGGCTGCCAGCCCAGCCCTGCGGCCACCGCCAGGGCCTCGGAAACTTGGTTGCTACAAATTTTGCAAAAATAAAAGGCATTTCCAGCTTCGCTTCCAGAGATCGCACCGTGTCCCGCCAACCTGAGCCCCACCGCTCCGTGGGGCCAAGAAGCGGCACGGGGGGCAGCGTGGGCGGCTGCCCGCCGCTCCTGGACGAGAGATCCGGTGGGCGCCGGGTGCAAGGGCGGCTGCTCATCCGCGTGAGGAGTCACCGGGCGCTGGAGCATCACTGGGGCTGCGCTGGGGCCAGGGGGCACCTGCGGGCTGTGGGAACCGGCCGGTCTCTTCTCTAGAAATGAGGTCTTGCTCAGAAAAAATAGATTCCTTTCAAAAATTGAAAAAAAAAAAAAAAAAGAGTTTAAAAAGAGGGAATGATGAAAGTAGAGGCTGGAATGTCGCTGGCAGGGTCTGTACACGAGATGGTGCGAGACGGGGCCGGGCAGCGTCCCGCTCAGTAGCTCTCCTCCTCCTCGTGGTAGTAGTGGTACCCGAGGGGGTCCCCGCTCTGGTCGCAGGCAGCGTTGGCCACCTCTCCTGGGCCGCCCTGCGGGCAGTACTTGGGGTCGTAGATCTGGCGACCCAAACCGAAGACCTGGCCGCTCTGGTTGGCGCCCTGGTTGGAGCCCATCTGCAGCGACATGGAGGAGTTGTCGCACTTCTCCGTCCCCGTCTTGGCATCGTAGATGTGCCTCCTGGTGCCGGGAGCTGTCATGCCCACCTGGAAGGACAGGACGGAGCAGGGCTCGGCCGCAGATCCCCCCGCCAGCCCCCCCGGCGCGGCGGCTCACCTGGCTGGCACATTTGTTGGTGCCCATCTGGAGGCTGATGGTGGAGTGGTCCATGGGCGGCAGGATCTGGTTTTTGGGGTCGTAGAGGTGCCTCCTGGTGCCGTAGGCCGTCATGCCGGACTGGCTGGCACACTTGTTCGTGCCCATCTGACAAAGCAGGGCCGGTGAGGACCCAGCGCTGCCCCACACGAGCCCCCTCTCCCTCCCTGTCCCCCCACAGCCTCTCTGGGCCATCCAGCGCCGGGGTCTGGACGCGGAGCCATGATGGTCCCACGTACCAAGGACACTGGGAGCATCTCCAGCCTCGGGTGCCCCCAGCCATGCTTGGAGCCGTGATGGTGCCGAGGGTGATAAAATGAGGCCTCCTCCCACCCCCAGCACCCCAGGAGCGTGAGGGGCAGCCCACCTGCAGCCCGATCACGCACTGCCCGGCCTTCATCTTGGCCTCGTCAAAGTTCCTCTGCTGCTTCTCCGAGTATTTCACGCCAATGTCTACGCCGCTCTGTAGCCCCTTCGTCTTGGCCTGCCGCAGAGGGGCGGTGAGGAAGGACGGGGGTCCCAGACCTCCCACCCTCTCCCGGGGCAGGGGGAACCATGGGGTTGCAGGGGGCTCTGCCCAGCTGGTCCCCCAGGGTCGCGTCCCCTCCCAAGCCGCTCGCGTCCCCGCGCGCTCACCATGCCCGCCAGCGCCAGCAGCGACACCTGCACCTGCGTCAGGTTGCCGCTCTCGAAGAGATCATTGGCTTCAAAGAGATCCACGGGGTTCATGCCGTAGCTGGCCATGGCCTTGATGAAGTTGGAGAGGTTCTCGAGCTGTTGGGGGGGTAGAGGGGTGAGACCCCGGCGACAGAGGGGCTGGGATGGAGCTGGGCTCCGTTGGCGGCCGGGGTCGCGAGCGGGGCTGCCGGCACAAACCTGGTGCCAGTTCTGAGCCGAGCGGTTGATCTTCCTCACCGAGTTGGGCTGCAGCTTGTTCATGAGCCTGGAGGGAGGCGGAGGAGTGGGGGCTGCAGCAGGGCAGAGACCCCGGCCGGCGGCACGGGTCCCTCTGGGAAAGGTCTCCCCCACAGGCACGAGGCGATTCCCCCCGCCACAGGGCTCCCCCCGGACACAGGCAACTCTGGCCAAGCAGCGCTGCAGAGAAAACCTCCGCTTGCCATGAGCTGGGGGGTCTCAGCGCTGGATCTGGCCCACCCCAAGGGCTGGCGGGGGACCCCCGGAGGGCAGGGGTCCCCCATCCCCACCTGAAGGGAGCAGGGGCCGAGGGACTCACTCGCAGAGGATCACCCCGTCCTTCAGCCCCTTCTGGAAATCGGGCCCGATCTGCTTCCCTGTGACGCTCTCGATCCACAGACGCAGCTCGGCCTCCTTCTGCGGGTCGTACTTCTGCGCGAGCTGGGAGGGCGAGGGGGGCAGCTCAGGCACGGCCCCCGGCATGCACCCCAAACCCCTCGCAGGGGACGGCTCCCCACCCTGGGCACCGACCCGCAGTGAGGTCTGGGGACAGCAGCCCCCGTCCCGAGCATCATCCCTGGGACACCCTGGGGACGCTGGCAGTGAGAGGCTGGTCCCCAGCCTCCGCGGGGCCCTGGAGCGAAGCCCCCCCAGCCCCAGAGAGCCGGGGGACAAGGCACCGGGACTGCCCCTGCCCCTGGCACAGGGACGGTGATGGGAGCACGGGCGTGACGCTGCCATCTCGCGCAGGCGTCGGTGCGGCCAGATCGGGTGCGAGCCCGCAAGCACGGAGCCCCCCTCGCATACAGCAGCCTCTGAGCCTTTTGAGGAGGATGAGGAGGGTCTGCCTGCAGAGGCTGGGAGAACCACCCATCAAGGGCTCAATCCTCCCCTGCTTTCACGGGGAAATCTGCCCTGATCCCCGGCACCAAGTCCCAGGGGTCCTTGGCCGCCCCACGCTCTCCCCTCCGGCGCGGCCGAGCGCGCCGCCGCAGATTCCTCGGTCACCGCGGCTATGCCAGGAATGCAGACGCCTCCTCCCAAATGGAGACCAGCTGCCCGGCCGGCAGCATCACCGGCAGCATCGCCTGGGTCCCGGCCCACGAGGGAAGGTGGGACAGAGGGGGCCGCACGGGAAGAGCCCGGGATGGGCACGGTGTGGCCCCGGTGCGGAGATGCCAGCTGTCCCCCGAGCTGGGCTGAGCTGCGGCCCCACAGCCCTGGCCCCAAAGGGGAAGCTGGGCTGGCGCAGGGACGGGCTGGCCGAGCGGGGTCACACTTGCCACACCACACGTGGCCCGGCCGGGGGATCCCATCACCCCGCCAGCTGATTTTCCAGTGCGTGGGCAGCCGGTGCCAGTTCCTCTTCCCAGCCCATGGCCAGCACGGGGGATTCTCGGGGCACAGAAAGGGCAAAAGGGGACCAGATCCCACTACAGCCCAGTTTGCTGGGCTTGCACGGACTGGGAGGCTGCCACTGGCTTAACTGGTTCCCAGTTGGTGATGTCAGCCTCCAGCAGGCACACCGGGGCAGTCAAACTGGCTCAAGTCTTGCTGAATCAAGCCGAAGCGCCCAGGAGCAGGGAGCGGTGGGGCTCCCGCACGTGTCCACCCGCTCAGCGCCGCGGAGCCCAGCCCAGACGCAAGCAGGGGCCCGTCCTCGCTGGGTGACGAAAGGCAAATGCCCTGCCAGGTCAGGCAAGGAGAACCCAGCCCTGGCTGTGGCTGTGGCTGCCACATCCCCGCAGCCACGTGTGGCCAAGCCCCTTCTCCCACCTGCCCCAGCCCTGTCCCGGCAGCTCCCACATCCCCGGGCGGGGCGCAGCCACCCGGGGCCACCGGCCGTGCCATCGCCCGGAGTGGCAGCGGCACCCGGGGCCCAGCCCCAACCGCAGCCCCCGGGCTGTGCGGGGAGCATGGCCAAGGGAAGGGGTTGTGTCCCCCCATGCCAGTGGGACCCCTGTGCCCCCCGTCGCAGAGGCCGAGCCCCATGGCAAGGGGCACGGTGAAGGCTGGGACGGGGGCACCCGGAGTCGCGGGGTGCACCCAGCCCGTCCCCAGCGCTTCGGTCAAGGGGAGATCGGCCAGGCCGGAGGCCCCGGTTCCCCTTTCCCCTTCCGCTCGCTGGCTCCTCTGTGGGCGGCGTGCGAGGCCTGGGAGGCCAAGGGTGCCCCGGCTGTGCCCGGCTCGGGGGTCCGGGGCTCCGAGGAGGCCACCAGCCCGGTTCCCAGCGAGGCCCACAGCATCCCGGGAGGGGACGAGGCAGCTGGTGCCCCTCCCACCCCCGGGCCCCCGGAGACACCTCCCCGGGACCCTGCGGGCAGGGCCAGGGCTCCCCAGCCCCCGCACCCCCCGCCCCTCGGAGGCCCCGGTGCACCGGGAGGGAACCCCGGCTCCCCACCCCGGGACCTGCGGCTCCCCGTGCCGGGACCCCCAGCTCTGCATCCTCCCGAGACCCCTGGCTCCCTGTCCCGGGACGCCCAGCTTTCCGCCCGTCGGTGCCGCCGGGACCCCCGATCTCCGCCCCCGGGACTCCTCCCCTCTCCGCCCCCGGTGGCACCGGGACCCCCCCACCCGGCTCTCCGGGACCCCCGAGAGCAGCGGGACCCGCTCGCCCCCTCGACTCACCCGGTTCTTGACCTCGGCAGAGAGGCCGTAGGACGGGCCCTTGTTGAACTGGGAGCTCATGGCGGGGCGCGGGGAGCGGGTGCGGAGCCGGGACCGGGACCGGGACCGGAGCGGGGAGCGGCGGGGAGGGGGGGGGGAAGCTGCGCGCGGGGGGGGCGGGGGGGGGAGCCGGCCCGGCCCCCCCGCGCTGATTGGACGGGGCCGAAATGCCCAAATAAGGGCAGGAGCGGCCGGATCGCGGCGGGGTCCCGCACCCCGACACCGGGACCCGGGGGGCACCGGGGGGCATGGGGAGCCGGCGGGGCTGGGGGAGTTGCGGACACACTTGCGTGGGCTCGCGGGCACACGCACGGGCACCCACACGCGCACCCAGGGACGGGCACACGAACACAGTCACGGATGGGCACACGCGTGTGCACCGCCCCGCACCGTGCATGCACCGATGCGCGCACCCGACCCGCGGGCACATCCCCGGACACACGCACGCCCCCCGCCCCACGGGCGCGCCCCTGCACACGCACACTCACACACACGCGTGTGCACCCCCTCCCGCGCGCTGCCCCGTCCTCCCACGCATATCTGGCTCACCCCCTCGTCCCGCGCCCCGACCCCCGGGAGCCGCCGGGCTCGGCTCGGGGTCCCGTCCCAGCCGCTCTGCGCCCCACCGGAGGCAGAAAGCCCACGAGAGGCTGCCCTGCGCGGGGGTCCCGGGGAAGAAGTGGGCTCACCCACTGCAGGTCTCCCGTGGGGGCCCGTAGCCGCCCCGAGCAGCCCCTTGGGCAGGGGCCGGGGCAGGATCCGGCCTGGGGTCCCCACGCTGCACCCGAGGGGGGCCCAGCCCGTCCCATCCCGTAGGTGAGCAGGGCGCTGTGGGGCTGCGTTACCCGCGGGTGGGTGAGTCACGGGTGGGGGGGGGCCGTGAGTGCGCAGAGGCTGCAGGCTGGCGGGGGCTCGGGGCAGAGCAGTGACCCCAGGGGCAGCCACCGCTGTCCTGGCCCTGCCACCGAGCCCACGGGGGAGGCAGAGCCGGGAGCGTGCCACGAGTGGGGGGCCCAGAACCCCACATCCCACTTACACCCAAAGCTGGGGCCTCCAGCAATGCCCCGCGGTGCTGATGGACACCCCAAAAGAGAGGTGAACCCCACAGAGGCCCGGAGTCCCACGGGGGCGAGCCCCAGTCCCACAGCACGGGGTTCTCTGCCCCTCGGGCCCCTCCATGGGGTGCAGCACTGAGCCCCCCCCCGCCCCACCAAACGGGCGCTGAGAGCAGGGGCACCGCAGTCCCCTTCCCCCCGGCCTCGCGCCCGGGGGTGCGCGTTTGGCTTTTCCTGTTTCAGGTTCGCCTGCGAAGCCGATGAGGAAGTGAGGTGGCGTCACACGCGCCCTCCTGACAGTTGGCCCTGGCGAATGTGGCCGGCGCGGTGAGGAGCACGGCGCTGGCAGCCCGGGCGCCGCGGCCGAGCCGAGCGAGGGGTCGCGAGGGCAGGGGCTCGGCCGCCCCGGGAACCATGTTCTCCCGGAAGAAGCGGGAGCTGATGAAAACCCCCTCCATCTCCAAGAAAAGCCGGGCGGGAAGCCCCATCCCGCAGACCCTGCCGGTGAGTGTCCCAGCGCGACGGCAGCCACTGGGCTGAGGCACCCACGGAGCCACTGGGAAGAACTGTGGGGTGGGAAGGGGGACGTGGGTACAGCCAGGGGGTCTGCGAGGAGAAGGAGGGAGCGGAGGAAGGACCCTGCTCACTGGGCCTAGCAGAGGGGGGATTTTGCCCCAGACGAAGGGGACGGAGCAGCCGCCTGGGGAAACGGGAGGGCGAGCGGAGCTGGAGGAAATGGGGCGCTGCGGCAAAACGCAGGGGAGCCCGGCAGTGGGGGCTGCAGCTGCCAGTTTGGGGAGGGCAGAGAAGCCCCGAAACCGCCCAGGGGACGGAGATGAGAGCGGGGGGACGCCCGGGCTGGGACAGCCTTGGTGCCCGGGCTCTGCCGTGTGTTTATTTACTTGCGCCCACCAGCGCTGGAGGGTGCGGGAGGAAGGGCCTCGCCTCTGCCGGGCTCCTCCGCACACCCCGGCACTGCCCGCCCCGCGCCTGCGCCCCAGCCCACAGAGCGTGGGGCAAGATGGGGCCCATGGCGACCCAGAGCTCGCCCGCGGCTCCTTAGCCAGGGGCACCCGGCCCCAATCCCCTGGGAGAGGGGCTTATGGGTGGCGGACGGAGGGATGCTCGGCCGGGCGGCGGGGAGGAAGAGCTACAGCCCCTACTTGGCCGGGCGCCGCAGGACAGGGAAAGCCCGCTCCCCAAAACGCTCCCTGGACTCGTTGTCCCACGCACCCGCCGTGCGGCTGACGGTATGGCCGGGTGCGCCCGTGGGGAGGGATTGGGGTCTCTGGGGCTGCTGCACCCCAGGAGGGACGGGGACGGGTTTTCAAGGGCTGGGCTGGCCCCAGCTGTTTTGGGGTGGGGGCCTTGGGCGGCCCCCTCGCAGCGCTCGGTGTTTGCCTAAATGCAGCTTCCGGCCCTGCCGAGCCGGCGGTGCCCGACCAGGGATGCTGAGACCCAGCGCACTCGTGTCACAGCCGCGTGCCTGAGGGTCCCCAGTGAGGGGCAAGGGTGGCCGCGGGCCCCCTCCCTGTGCCGTGAGGACCCTCACCCTGGGCGCGCAGCCCCCGCACGGTGCATGGGCCTGGAAGGTGCTGGTACCAGCCCCTCCCCTGGGGCAATTTTACCGCTACAAACTGGGGACTCCCTCCATCCGGATGGTGTCCTGGGGGGTGTCCCCGTCTCTGTCCCCATCCCTGGCGGGGCGCGGGCCGTGCCCAACCTGGGGACAGGACGGGGAGAAAAAGAGGAAGGTATGCGTGGGGCCGGACCCTGCCGTAGTCTGGCCGTGCCGGGGGTCCCCAGGCCCCTGAGGATGGGGAGCTCCAGCGCGGTGGGTGCTGGTGGGACAAGGCAATGTCACCCACATGGTCACTATGTGCACCCCCGGGCAAACCCGCACCCACAGGGGCCAGCGGGGGCCGCGGGGGTGGTGGGCAGATGGGGTGGCCGGGCTGCCCTGTGGTTTTGGGGTCGATGCTGCTTGCGAAATCCCCACGCCAGGGGATTTTAATCCCCCAGGAGCTTTGGGCAACGCCAGGCTGCCTGCGGCGTGGCACGGCACGGCATGGCCCGGCCCTGGCCAGGCGTGTGCCCAAACCCTGCCAGCTGTGGCTCTGCCTTCACCCTGCAGGACAGCCCCAGACCACCCCAAAACCCCCAGTCTGGACCCCTGAAGGGCCGGAAATGCTGGGGGGGGTGGGGGGGGGCTACGCCTCGTCCCCATGCCGCAGCGGGGCGGGGTCGCCCTCGGGCTCTGCCAGGGTCCCCTCACTGGGGAAACTGAGGCACAGCACAGCGGCGGGGTCTGCTGCCAGCCCCTCAGACAACAGCCCGTCCCTCCAGGCTGGTGGCACGGGGGGTCCCGCGGCGCTGCCCTCTCCCTGCCCAAGCTGGGGTCCTGGCCGTGGCACCAGCCATGCCCTCACGCTCGCCCCCGCTCCCCAGGACCTCTCCCGCAAGGATTGCCTGGAGGCTCCCGGCGCCGGCCCGGGGGAGCTGCCCCCTGCCAGCGCCAAGCTCAGCAGCAGCCCCAGCGCCGTGGGCACCCTCAAGCGCCCCACCAGCCTCAGCCGCCATGCCAGCGCCGCCGGCTTCCCCCTCGCCGCCGCGGGCCCCAGGGCCACGCCCAAGGGCCACAAGACCCCCATGTGCTACAGCCCCATGGAGGGCGGGGAGGGCCTCTTCATCGACACCGAGGACATCTCCCAGCTGCTGACGGACGTGGCCCGCTTCGCCGACGCCCTGGAGAACCTGCGCGACGTGGTGCTGCGCGACGGTGAGTGCCGGGACGGTGAGATGCCCCCGCTGCCGCTCACACAGCTCCCAGCCTCCCATGGCCGTGGGGACAGACCGGACCCGTGGGTGGGGGTTTCCATCCCAGCCGGGAGGGCACCGGGACCCCCGAGGGGCCATGGGTAGAGGATGGCGGGTGGCTGCCCGGAGCTCGGAGCCAGGATAACGCGGCTTCCGGCCTGCGAGCTATTTTCATCCCCTCACTTTCCTGTTTACAGCGCGGTGGTGCCAGCTGCCTGCCAGGGCCCCCAGAGCCCCATGGGGGCACAGCCCACGGCCCCCCAGACCCCAGACCCCCCAGAGCAGCCTGACCGGGGCGGCCGGCGGGACGGGGCCGATGCCTGGGTGCGGGCGTGGGGCTGGGTGGGCTGCGGGGCGGCCCGAGGAGGCCAAGGGAACGGTGGCGATCTCGTGGTCCCCGCGGCGAGGTGGGGCTGCGGCGGGGGGGTCACATGATGCCATGTTTTTGACGTTGGCTTTGCAAACACGGTGATGCATCCCCACTCGCCACAGAAAACAGCAACACCCTGCCCGCAGCAGCGGCCGGCTCCATGGCTGGGCTGGCAGGAACGTGGCTGGGGTCTGCGCTGTCAGAGGGGCGGTGGGATGGCAGCTGGGGAGGCGATGCCTCCCGCTCCCTGCGAAGGTTTGGGTGTTGCAGGGCAGGGAGGAAACAGCCCTGAGCCCGACAGCAACTGTGCTGCCGCCGTCCCTGCTCGGGATCCGTTGGTTACCACTGGGCCCAGTTTGGGACAAGCCGGGAGGGTCCCAGGTGGGCAGAGAGATGCGGAGAGGTCGGGGCTGACCTGTGGGATGCAGCCATCATTTTGGAGAGTCCAGCTCTCCTCCGCACCCATCCAGCCCTGCTGCCAGCCCTGCTGCCCTCCCCGCTTCCCGCTCCAGAAGGGGCCTGGAAATGGGAGAGGAAACGGAGGAAACCCCTTCCCGACACCAAGCTGGGGGCTGGGATGGGGAGAGGGCTTTGCCCGCCCAGGCTGTGGGTGCCAGGCTCCCACCCCAGCGCTTTCCTATGGGAAGCTCCTCACCTCCTAACAACGGCTGCCAGCACCCAGCCCCAGCACCGGGCTGGTGGGGAGCGGGGCCAGACCCCCGGGCTGGCGCTGGACCCCGCGGAGGGGACGATTCCCAGGGAAAGACCCCGTGGGAGGCGGGGAGCCCGGCCGGCCGGGATGGTGGCAGGACAGACCCACTGCATCCCTCCGGGTGGCTGGGAGTGCCCATCCGGCGGGGCGGAAGGGAAGGAAACGCAGAGGAAATTCCCAAACTGCTTTCAAGGGAAAAAGTTACTACTGAGGAAAGAAATGCCTGAAAGGTCGGGCTGCCCCGGGCCCGCCGCTGCGGCAGGCAGGGGACGCGCCGGCTGGCTTGGCCACGGCGGGACGGGAGGGCAGGGATGGGAAATGTCAGACGAGCAGGACGTGGCTGTGCCCAGGGAACCCCAAAGCCAAGGGGCTTTGGTTTGGGAGCCCGGTGGGAGCCTGTCTGGGACGTGGGTGGCAGGGGGTGGCCGGGAGGGTGCAGAGAGTTTCAGCCCCGCTCTCTTTGCAGACCCCAAGGAGCCGCAGCGGCCGCTGGCCCACGAGTACCTGGGCGAAACCCTGCGCATCCTGCGCCAGGTCATCACCAAGTACCCGCTGCTCAACACCCTGGAGACCCTGACGGCTGCCGGGACCCTCATCTCCAAAGTCAAGGGTGAGACGATGGGGGCCAGGAGCTCCGTCTTGCTCCCTTCCTGCCCCGGGCTGGGACGTGCGGGGTCCAGGAGCCCACGGGGGGCTGCCGGGGGCAGAGCTGCCCCACAGACAGGTGGAGAGGGCGAAGGCGTCAGCTGCCTGCTTGCTGCGTTGCAGTTTTAAGGATGATTTAGCGTCAGAAATGACAGAGCCCAGAGCCCTACCTGGGGGTTTCCAAGCTCGGCCGCAAGAAAAACACTTAAATCATCAGATCCCGCTCCTGGCAGCACCTCGTGTTTACAGGAGCGGGGTCTGCGGAGCCCAGATCCTCGCCGGGGCACCACCTCCTACCCGCGGTTACACCAGCGGCGAGGGGGCCGGGTGTGCTAACCGCAGGCAGAGCACAACATTTTGCGTCACCGCGCCGCTTCCTGGACAACGAACAGCAACCACGAGGGGACAGGAAGCGTCGTGGCGGGCGGCAGGAGGTCTGCTGTGGGGCTGGCCCCACGCGAGTTCAGGCTGTCCGCATCCCCGGGCAGCAGATCCTAACCCCTTACCACGGCGCAGGGGCTCAGCTCACCGGCTCCCGAGCAGCCGACCCAAAAGGCACTGGGCTCTGCCCAAAAGCCCTGGCTGCGAGCCAAGCGAGCGTCCCTTGGCCTGGGCATGTGCCAAGCGCCATCTGCGTCACATCAGCCGTGGGCGAGAGCCCTCCCGCCCTGGAGCAGGGGGTTCTGGAGGTGCCGGAAGGCGCCGGAGTGGGTCCGTCGCCAGCAGCGCTTTTCCCTGCCGGAAACGGGAGTAAACAGAAACGTGAGCCAAGCAATGCTGGCAGGGAAGTCAGTCTCAGGGTAAACGAGGGGGCAGAAGCACTACTCTGCACTAGCGAACGTCCATCATCCATAGGGATGATCCTCTCCTCCCCGCTGCTCCCTCGAGGCCAACCCAGCCCCAGCCCCCAGCACCGAGACCGGAGCCAGTCCTTCTCCCGCCTGAGCCAGGGACAGGCTCTCGTGGCGACAGGACTTCCGTATTTCTTCGTTTCCAGGTTTCCATTATGAATCCAACAATGAGACGGACAAGCGGGAGTTTGAGAAGGCTGTGGAGACCATCGCGGTGTCCTTCAGCAGCACGTAAGGGACTTCTGGCCCCTTGACAGACCCCGTCGCCCAGGACACATCTCCACCCTCTCACCGCGGCCCCTCGCCCATGCACGGCCCCACACATGGTGGCTGGTTTGGGGGGGTGGTTGGGGACTGGAAAGACCCCGCGAGGAGGGTGGATTCACACCTCCTGCTGCTCACGCTGGCACCGAGAAGGGACCCCAAGCCTGCTGAGCCCATGGGCTCCATCTCCCGGCCCAGCGCTGGGCCGAGCTCTGCTCCTCCACCTGAGCTACCAAGATCTCGTGGAGCTGAGCTGATCCCCACTGAAACCAGTACTGTGGCTCCGACTGCCCTGGCCCTTGCCTGGTCCCTCGGCCGCAGGTCGGGTGCTGCTGGGTGACAGCCACCGCCCGCCCTCCCTTTGCTGAGCCCAGCCATGTTCCTCTCCTCACAGCGTGTCCGAGTTCCTCATGGGGGAGGTGGACAGCAGCACCATCCTCTCCATTCCACCCAGCGACCAGAACCAGGTGAGCGCCGCCCGCTCCTGTCGCACGGCTCTCGGGATGTGTCGGGGCGCTCAGACCCGGCTCGGGAAGGGGCTGAGCCTCCAGCCATGGGATTCCCAGCTCACCTCCAAGCCCATCGGAGCTGTGTGGAGGCTTTGCCTGCTCGCTCCTGCCCTCGCCGCCATCCCAAGGAGGGGAAAAGCCACTCGGCAGCTCGATCCAAGGGGCGAGGTGGCTCGGGAGAGAATAGAGGCAGCAAACGGGGCTCTGGTTGCTCTCCGTAGCTCTGCCCCAATATGGTGCGTGCACGGCACACGGCATTTCTCCAGCCCCATTCTGTTAGCTCACGGCCTTTCTGTGGGGCCACGGGCTGGGCACAGAGGGCTTCCAGCAACAGCGGAGCGGCTCCAGCAGCGCCGGGTTTCTGCCTCCCCTCCATCCGCCAGCCCCTCCAGCTGCTCCCCTTCCTCTTCTCTGATCAGTCCACTTTATTTCCCAATTCCCAAAGAGCATGGAGAGCCTCTACGGGGGGATCCCGGGGCCTGGAGGAGACGGCATGCCTTCGGGCATGGAAAGCTATGAGACAGGTAAGCAGGCAGACTCTGGGTGCAGGGTTTGGGGTGCTGGGGCACCCGGCTGAGCAGACCGGCCGGCAGGAACCGGCGTCTTCCCCACCGCCGCCGTGGCTCCTCAGCCAAGAAAAGGCAGCAGAGCTGCCGCTGGCCCCAGCGCAGCGCGATGCCGGCACAGATACGGGGGTCTGCACTGAGAGCTCCTG
This sequence comes from Chlamydotis macqueenii, assembly GCF_036417535.1. NCBI lineage: Eukaryota > Metazoa > Chordata > Aves > Otidiformes > Otididae > Chlamydotis > Chlamydotis macqueenii. Next base: position 3,763,775 of record NC_141581.1, on the reverse strand, counting down.
GAGCTTGCAGCGGTGGGCCGGGTTTTCCCAGCTGTTCCAGCGCTCCTGGGAACTGGAGGGCACTGGGAGGGAGTGGGTCAGTGAACAGCAGTGGCACGTTCAGGGTCTCTCTCCTCTTTCTCCCCCCGCCTTGCCCCTCGTCCCCTCACAGGCCGTCCTCCTGCCGAGGAAGTGGACGTGATGCTGCAGCGCTGCGAGGGGGGGGTCGATGCTGCCCTCGAGTACACCAAAAACATCTCCAAGTACATGAAGGACCTCATTGGATACCTGGAGAAAAGGACCACGCTGGGTGAGACGGGGAGGGCGGCGGGCAGGCGCTCTGCGGCGCGGGGCCGAACCCCTCCCGGCAGCATCAGGACTGGTCGAGGTCCTGGCTGAGGGAGCCAGACACCCCAAGGGCAGTGCCGGGCTGCGTTCCCGAAGTTCTCAATTTGTTTTTCAAAAGGAACCCGGTCAGCAGGGAAATCCTGGTGTCTCGTGTGTCTTTTCACTCCCAACATTTTTCTTGCAGAGATGGAGTTTGCCAAAGGGCTTCAGAAGATGGCAAACAGCTGCAAGCAAACCATGAGTCAGGAGGTGAGTCCCCACGTCCCTAAAGCCACCTGGCGCCCAGGCTGTATCAGACCAGGCAGCTCTGGAGAGCTCGTTTGGCGCGACCCGGCCAGGAGAACAAAGCGCAGTTCTCCAAAGCTCTTTGCTTGCCAAAATTCCTGCCTCCAAACCAAAGCAAAGGATGATGCTGAGACCCTGCAAAAGCTCCTCCATCGATAGCTGAGCCTCTGGCTCTCCCTCCCCGAACGCAGCACTGGAGGATGTGTCTCCTTCGGTTCACCCTGCGGTGCTGGGGCTCAGGGCCGCGCGTTTTCTCGTTTCTCAGACCAACATGCCTTTCCTGTCCATCTACCTGCTGGCCCTGGAGCAGGATATGGAGCACGGGGTGTCGGTTCTGCAGGCCGCCAACACCCTGCAGCACCAAACCTTCCTCCAGGTGAGAGGAGCCGGCGGCGCAGCGCAGGGACGCTCGGACACGCGGCGAGTCCTGAGCCGGTGACTCGGTGCCGGGCAGTCTCCGAGGGCCGTGTCCCTGGGGAGCAGCAGATGCCACCTTCCCCAGGACAGGCCATCCCACAAGGGTCTTCCCCGGCGGCTGGGCAGCGAGGGAGGCTGCTGGTCTCTGTAGCCCTTCTGCCACAGGCAGCTCTTCCAGAAACTGGAATCCAAGCTGCCGCTTGGCTCAGCCACCGCTCGGGCTCGGCATTCCCCGGCTTTGCTTCGGCCTCAGCGGGTCAATGAGCCCAAGCTCTCGGCCAGAGGCCAGGTCCTTGGAGGGGTATCCTACCTCTGTATTGATCTCCACCTGATCCAAGGCCCCTCCGCATTCCCAAATTCCCCCCCTGGCATGGACTGAGCTGCAGCAGTGGCTCCCAGAGCCACTCTCCGGAGTCATTTGCCGGGGAGGGAACTGCTGTTTTGCCGTCTGGCAAAACTGGAAACTGCATCTGGCACTTCCCAGGCTGCAGATTTTCGCCCGCGACACAAACCCTCCCTGTAACCCAGCCCAGATGTGCTGGGAAGCGATCACAGCCCCCACAGGGAACTTCTCCTTGCAAAGCCTTTTGCGGAGGGAAGAGCCGCGAGCGTTGGGGTGTTGTTTCTCCCTCCTGATTCAGCCGCTAACCGTGCGACGCCTCGAACATGAGAAACGGAGGAAGGAGATCAAGGAGCAGTGGCACCGGGCGCAGAGGAAACTGGTGAGCGACAACCATGCGGCACAGGCCCGGTCCGGGGTGCCCCCGTGAGATGCGCCCCTCTGGGGACCCTGGGCTCCTCTCCCCTCTCCAGGAGCTTTGTCCTGGGCGCCTCTGCTGAGCTGGGGGACGCCAGAGAAATGTGGGGCGCTGGGGAGCTCACGGGAGGGAACGATCCCCTCGCGGAGCTCAGCCCTCACCCCGGGTCTGTTTTCACCGGCAGCAAGAGGCGGAGGTCAACCTGCGCAAGGCCAAGCAGATCTACATGCAGCGCAGCGAGGAGCACGATAAGGCCAAGTACATGGCCGTGAAAGCAGAAGAGGAGCAGCAGAGCACGGCCAGCAGCATCACCACCAAAACCCTGGAGAAGAAGAGGCGGCTGGAAGAGGAAGCCAAGAACAAGGTAGGAACATGACAGCTCCGGGCTCCGGCTGAGCATCTGCGCGGCGAGACCCTTCTCACTCTGTGCCATCCCAGCGCACGGGCAGCTCAGCGAGCTGAACCGAGCTCCCTGCGGACCCTTGGACACGGCGCAGGAATGCCTCGGGGAACGGGGTCTGAGCGCAGAGTTCTCCTTGTCCTCCTCACCTACAAACCCTTTCCACCTCTTGCTCTCCCAACTCGCAGGCAGAAGAGGCGATGGCCACGTACCGGACCTGCGTGGCAGATGCGAATACCCAGAAGCAGGAGCTGGAGGACACCAAGGTGAACTCCTTGCGGCAGATCCACGAAGTGATCAAACAGAGCGACCAGGTCATCAAGACGGTGAGTGGGGCTGGCCGGCTCGGGCTGCTCCCCGGGGCCGGGGGGGTTCAGAGCTGCCTCCCCAGACCTGGCGTCCCTGCCCCTGTTTCAGACGAGGTCTGGGTGGATATAGACCTCCCTTTGCTCCCTCGTGCTCTGAAAAGCCAAGGCTCAAGGCTGCAGACCAAGCACCGCTCTGTGCTCCTGATTTCTCATCTAGCCTGGAGCTCCTTGTCTCTCTCTTCCACGTACGTCACCTTGCAAAGCTCACGTCTGGTTTTCTCTACGTTATTTTTAGGCCACCATCTCCTTCTACCAGATCATGCACATGCAGACGGCTCCGCTGCCCGTCAACTTCCAGACGCTGTGCGAGAGCAGCAAGCTCTACGACCCCGGGCAGCAGTACGCCTCTCACGTCAAGCAGCTGCAGCGCGGGGACGAACCCGACACCCAGTACGACTTCGAGCCCTACGTGTCGCACAACGCCTGGTAGGAAAGGAGAGGGGGAAACCCTCGCTGGTTTACGCTCATCCTCTCTCTCACTGGCAACCGGGAAGCTGGGCTGGACCAGCTGGGAATTCTCCTCACATCCTCTCCCGTGGATGAGGCGGGCTATCTGGTATTTGCGAGAGGACGGTGAATCTCAGACAGGTGGACAGCAGCCGTGAATAAGGCTTTCCAGCATCTTTCCTTCCCATCCACTCGGACATTCCCTTTTCTCCTTCTTTCTGCCCCCAGGTCCCCCTTTACTCGGACGCGGAAAGGCAGCTTCAACGCCAATGACTTCTCCACGACCGCCGGCTCGGACGGGCCCGGGCTGCCCAAGGACCGGCCTACCTCGGAAGGGGCAGGAGCCAAGGAGCAGCAAAGCGGGGCTGCGGCGACCGAGCGGAGAGGTGAGCCCGGAGTGGAGAGGAGCCGGCATCGCTGTCCTCACGGCACCGCACGCGGCAGCCGCGGCCCGCCTGGGTCGGGAGCAAAGCAGGACTCCTACGGGTACCGAGGAGGGGTGTCCCATCACAGCAGCAGGGCAGGCTGGAAGCCTTGCAAGCTGAATTTCCTGAAGGACACAGAAATCAGATCCACGGGGGTTTTTTTCCTTTTTCTGGTGCTACCTACCAGACTGTTCCCCATCTTCCCATCTCCTCTTTCCCTTGCTGGATGTGGCCCTGAAGGCATCACAACCCCAGCAGCCCCCTCACCAGCCTGTCCGAAGAAGATTCCCTCAGTAATTTGTCTCCCAGAGTCTAGGCTCTCTCCCGTGTTTCTCTCCCAAAGGCAGGAAGCGATCTCAAGTGGGCTGTGTGTTTTCCTCTGCAGGTGGCAGGGGACACCAGGTCCACAAATCCTGGCCAACCTCCATCACTGAAGCTGACAGCAGCCTGGACTCAAGCGCAGGTAGACACCGAAAACAGCCCTGGCAGCCCGTCCTTCCCCTTCCAGTAAAGCCAGTGTAAACCCAGCGCGTCGGAGTTAGCAGCGCAAGCTTGCTGTGGGAGTCGGCCACGAGCATCAGCGCGCGCTCAGAAGAGAAGCAACTTTGCCCGTAATCTCACTGCCTCGCGGGTTTTCTTTTGGCAGGTGAGTTCGGCCACAAGCTCCAGCGGCTGTCCTCCAACGGCACCGTGTCCTCCAGCGAGGAGCTGGAGGAGAAGGAGGAGAATGCCAGCCCCTTTGAGCAGGGTACGTGACAGCACGGGAGGTGACACGGCGCTCCTGCCCGCACCCCGTGGCAAAGCTGACTGCAGGCTGACTTTTCCCAAATTCAGTAGTTCTGGAGGTAAACGGAACAATTGCTGGGAGGATCCCTGGTCTGTGAGGAGCTCAGCATTTCCTTTACCAAGGGATGAGCTCTGCTCGTTGGGAACAGATGAGCTGGGGCTGCGCGCCTCCAAGCGCAGGTTATTGCAACGGCGCCGAAGAGCGAGCGCATCCAGCTGGTTGTCTGCTCTGACAGCGGCCCCTCTGCTCCAGCTTCGCCTTGCCTTACCTGCTCAGGAGCCAGGACGCAGCTGCCTTTCTTTTTGCCCTGCTCATAGGCATCAATGGGATCACCTCAGAGATGACGGCTCCAACGGGGCCCTTCCGAAACATCGGCTTATCCAAGGCTGCCCAGACTCACCGGCTGAGGAAGCTCCGCACCCCTTCCAAGTGCCGGGAGTGCAACAGCTACGTGTACTTCCAGGGAGCAGAGTGCGAGGAGGTAAGGTTGGGCAGAGGGCTCGGTGGGTGGACAGAGGGAGGACGTGTCCCACGAATGGGGCGACCTCAGCGCCACCTGCGCATGGCCCTGCACTTCACCCCCCCGCGCTTCACCCCCCCCCCGGCCAGAGCCACGTTGTGCGGCTTTTTGCTCGGGTGCCACTGGTTTGGTGTAGAAACCCCATCCCGGCACCTGGACAGACAAACCGGGGGTGGAACCACAGCCAGGAGGTCCAAGCTCTCTGCGGAAGCAGAGGTGCCAGCATGAACCCTGGGGCAGGACTGCCCTAGCCCAGCTCTGACCTCTGGTGTGGAGGACATTCTTCCTGTGGGGAGGGGTCCGGGCGCGGGGCATCGGTCCTGCGGGGTCTCCAGGAAAGGCATTTTTCCTGTCTGCCGTCCTGCCCCACGAGCTCCTCATTCTCCGAGCGATGCCCGGTGTCTCCATGCCTGCCCTTGCACCCGGTCGTGCTGCTCTCTCCCACCTCCACGCGTTTCCCCGTGTTTTCCAGTGCTGCCTGGCCTGCCACAAGAAGTGTCTGGAAACCTTGGCCATCCAGTGCGGGCACAAGAAACTGCAAGGGAAGCTGCAGCTTTTCGGGCAAGACTTCACAAAGGCTTCTCAGAGCAGCTCCGACGGCATCCCCTTCATCATCAAAAAGTGCATTTCTGAGATTGAGAAGCGGGCACTGAAAACCAAGGTGATGCCCTCTCTCTTCCCTCTTCTCCAGCTAAGCTGGCTCAGAAATGCTCTTCTGCCTTGGTATGAAAACCAGCAGACGCGTTCTTCAGATCATTGGAGGCGAGAAGCCAGAAGGTCCCAGGGGTACACTTCGCCCTGAGACCCCAACCCCTGACCTTGGAAACTCACTTCTCTTGTCTCCCTCTTTCCTCGGCAGCAGGAATGACAGCAACACCTGGGCTGGAAGGGGTGGTCCCAGAATGACTCTGAGAGGGATTTCCAGCTGCAGAGGGAGAGGCTGGGAGCTAGAAGCTCACCCTCTCATGCAAACATGAAGAGAAGCATCTCTCCTGGTTCCAGCTCCACTTTTCTCTCTTTCACAGGGCATCTACCGTGTTAACGGTGTCAAGACCCGCGTGGAGAAGCTTTGCCAGGCGTTTGAGAATGGGAAAGAGCTGGTGGAGCTGTCCCAGGCCTCCCCTCATGATATCAGCAACGTCTTGAAGCTCTACCTGAGACAGGTACGGCGCTGGCAATACCTTCTGCTGGGGGGAGGCGGGGGAGAGGCGGCCGGAGCAAAAAACCTCCCAGAACCAAACCCAGCTTCACTGAGTCACCGCTGGCAGGAGCCATTCTGCACAAACTGGGAGCCATTCTGCACAAACTGGGCTGAACCATGGCACGGCAGCGTGGGTGTGCAGGGTCCCTCCCAGCTGGGAGCGGAGCAGCCCTGAAGATGCCACCATGCTCGCTGCATCCAAGCCGGCTGCGGGTTTCCTGCTCTCGCCCGCCCTCGCTGCGGCGGCGGCACTCGCATCCGCAGGAAAACAACGCGCAGAAGCACCAAACCCTCCCTGCCCTTTGCAATTGGGGAAGCAGGTACCCAAAAAGGGAAGCGATCCAGCAAAGCTCGTGCCTCACAGCTGAGCCGGGGCCGAGGTCAGGTCCGCTCTGCCCCTCACGTCGCCCCGCCGCGGGCTCCGCCGGGTCCTGCTCACCGCGTTCTCCGCCCCCAGCCAACGCCAGCACGCAAACTCGAAAACTCGAAAAATGGCAGCGCGGCCCACATCCTCCAGGCAGCCACCGCAAGGCAGAGGGAGAGGAAACGGCTTCCCCTTCGCACTGCAGTTTTGCTACTTAACTCTTTCATGCTGCCTTTCTCGGAGGGCTGGTGTAAGGCCGCAGAGGGGCTCCCGTGCGATAACGCAAGGATGGAGCCCTGTCCCCAGGTCCCCTGCACAGACAGAAGGGCTCTGAACTGCCCCTGCGGTTTCTCCAGAGAAGAAAAGCGGAGTGGAAAGCGAGGGAGAATCAGTCCTGAGCCGCGCTTCAATGTCTCCCCACAGAGAACCGTGTTCAAAGTCCCCCTAAAGCGCTGGACTGGGGGGGACCCGCTCCCCTGCGCGAGGCAGCCTGTCCCCAAAACATCGTCTGAGCCACGCTGAAAACTTCGCGAGCCATGCAAAACCACCAATTAGTGAACGTGCTGCTCCGGCTGCTTCACACAAACTTCAAAGCCAGAGTTTCCACCTCAGCACAGCCCCACCTTCGCTGCAGGCTAGGCTGATTGCACCCTGCCCTCTCCGCCCAGTGCGGCTCATCCCTCCATTCCTCTCCTCTTCCCACCGTGCGCCCACAGCAGGGCTTTTCTAGGGGAAAAAAAAGAATCCCTTAGCCTTCACCCGGAGGGACTGGCCCTGCCCAGAGCACCCACGGGTCCCTCAAATGCTGCTTTTTGCTTGAACTCCACAGGTACTAATTGGCTAGGGCAAACGGGGCTGCATTTACACGCTCCAGGAGATGGATAAATAAACATTGCTTCTGGGTAGCACGCTCTGCGAGCAGCGGGGATGTTTCCTCGCTGCAGGAGTGCCCCAGGTTTCCTCAGCTCCACAGCGCGGGGCAGGACGAGGTCTCAGGGTGAGGTTTCCCCCGATCGGGGGGCTCGGCTCCCCAGCACCCACCTCCCTGTTCTCCTTGCAGCTGCCGGAGCCCATTATGCCCTTCCGCATGTACAACGAGCTGATGGGCCTGGCCAAGGAGAGCCTGCAGGGCGGCGAGGCCAAGGGCAGGAGCGGGAAGGGTGGCCCTGAGCTGGTGGACAGAGGCCCCGACACGGACAAGGTGGTGGTGAACCTGGTGCTGAAGCTGAAGGAGCTGCTGAAGGAGCTTCCCTGGGAGAACATGGCCACGCTCCAGTACCTCCTGCTGCACCTGAGACGGTGAGAAGGGCGGGTCCAGAGCCCGTGGGGTGTGGGGTAAACGCAGCCTCCCCTCTGGACCCACGCGGGCGCTGGGGCCAGCCCAGCCCTTCCCAGGAGTGGGGAGGAAGATCTGTGGCCGCAGCTGCTCCTGCGCCGCTCATGCAGCTCCTGTCAGCCAGGAGCGGGGGCTCCTGCGCCGCCAGCCCAGCATCTCCTCCAGCCTGGGCTGGGCGAGCCCTGCCCGGCCTCTTGTCCCTTCTCCCTGCTTTCTCTCATGAGTTCCTCCTCCTCCCCAGGATTGTGGAAGTGGAACAGGAAAACAAGATGACCTCAAGCAACCTGGGCATCGTCTTTGGGCCAACACTGATGCGCCCAAGGCCCACGGACGCCACTATTTCCTTGTCCTCGCTGGTTGATTATCCCCACCAAGCTCGCATCATCGAGGCGCTCATCATCTTCTATTCGACCATCTTTGAGAACAAGGAGAGCCTGGCGCTGGCCGATGCCAGCAAATTCGCCGCCGGCAGCAAGGAGGAGGCCAGCAGCTTCCCTGACCTGGTAGGGGTCTGGGGAAGGGAGCACCCTCAGGGACGTGGAGCCGAGCAGGACACCCTGCTTGTGCTTGCGACCTGGAGATCAGCCGGGGCAGAGCCTCCCGCAGCCCCACCACCACCCACCCCACTCTCCGCGCCCCCGGCCTCGTGCTCTGCCCGGCAGATCGCATCAGGGCCGATCCCCATCCCTGCCACCCGACGGTACAGGTCCCGCCAGCGCCATGGCCCTTCTCTTACAAAACTCACCTTGCTTCGTCACGTCCCCGGGCGCGTCCCCACTCCACTCGCGAGTCGTTTGCTGTCCCACAAGAACACTCTCAGTGAGACAGGCCGGGGGTGGGAGGGTGGAGCCTACGCACTTATACCGGGACAAGTTGGTATTTCTCGAACCGTTTCTCGGTGAATGCGAACGTTTTCTTCTCCTCCATGCCCTTCCCTCTGTGCCTCTTTCTCCCAGGCCAATGCAGGCTCCCAGCGCGCAGCTCCTCCCGGCAGCGTCGCCTACCTAGAGGTGCCTTCGGAGAAGGGGAATTCGGATTACAGCGCCGACTCATTCGCAGGTAAGCGTAAGGCGCCCAGTGCCTCCTCCCCAGTGGGCACGGGTCTCGGGAGGCACGAGGCGTGTTGGCAGTGGCGATAAGGCAAAGCCCTTCCCCTGGGCCTTCCCGCAAGCCGGCTGAACAAAGCTCCTGCGGAAGCCATGGCGGCAGGCGAGGGCGTAGCTCAGGGCTCCCTCTGTCCCGCAGAGTCTGGCGACCGCTCCGTTGACTCTGACTCTGAGCTGGAGGACAGCGGGGAGCTGCTGGCCGCAGACGGGGGCCCACGAACCCAGCTAACGAAACAGGAGAGCGAGACCAGCACGGACGAAGCTCAGTTCTGCGACGACGGGAGCGAGGGGCAGCGGAGCCGGAGCTGCAGCATGGGCCAGTCGGACACGGAGGGCACCGCTCCCCGCTGCCGCAGCCCCCCGGGAGAAGAGCAAAGTGACGCGGAAGAATACCCTGAGAGCTGCCTTTCCACTGCCAGCACAGACTACAACACAAACCAGTCCAACAACAGACCCGCGCCTGCCGCTGCCCGGCATCCTGCAGCCAGGTGCCACGGTGGCCGCGAGCAGCAGCCTCTGTTTATCTAAGTCACCGAAGAAAAATACCGCGGACGCTGGGACGGGGCAAAGGGGCAAAACCCAGAAACGACCCGGGCATAGCGACGCGAGGCGGAACGCTGTGGTGTTGCGGGGCGGGGAGGGACAGCACGGAGGCGCGGGCAGCTCAGGGGGGTTTGGCGTGTCAGCTGCAGGCAAGGCCTCGCCGTTCCGTGGCTGGAGCTTTCACACGAAACCCCTGCGCCCCTCGGCTCCCATGGGGAAATCGGGTCAGCCTGCCTCGACCGCTGGGAGTCCCTGCACGGGCCGGCACGTTCCTTGGGAAGGAGCTGGAACAGGGCAGACCCTCCGCTTGCTGTTTGGGACTGGGAAGGAACCCAGGGCTTTGCTGTGCCCGTGCCAGGCCACAGGCTTAATTTTTGCCGGGCTCCCTAATCCTGCGCCTCTACGGCAGAAACTGAGATAGGAAAAGTCAAAGGATCCGATCGTCCGAGCTGGCTGCGGCTGGAGGGGAGGAGGCTGCCAGGAGGTGACGCAGGGAGGGTTCAACAGCAGGCAGGAGAAAGGCACTGCAGCGAGGCACGGGCACCGCACGGACAACGCCGAGCACAGGGAACAGCTCGCCGGGAAGGGGACACGGCCGGAGGGGCGCCGGGCTCAGCGCAGCCGGGTGAGAGCCACCCGCGCCACCTCGCGCAGAGCCAGCCGCGGCTGCAGCGTGCCGGGCCCCGCAGGGTACGTTTATCATTCATAACTGGCTGTACCAGGCACCGGAGCCCAGCGATGAATTTACTGCCTCAGCACTCCCAAGCAGCGCTGTGCCTTCCCTGGCTTGGCTGACGAGGTTCGCATGCTGCTTGTATTTACGGGCATTTTTCTGCTTGGCAGGAGCCACGCAAAGAGCAATCTGCAGGCTGCGAGCACGCGCAGGGACAGGTTTTCCTGGCTGCACGGTCCTGAGCGTTGCCTCATCTCTCAGGGTTTGTTTGTTTGTTTTTTTTTTTAATACAAATTTGGTCTTCAAAAATCAAAGCTGCGAGTCCAGGACTTGCTCTCCCAGCTGGCCCCGAGATGGAGCAGGGCGGAGGGCAGGTCACCACGGGGAGCCGCCTCCTCAGGGCCCCACGGCCCGAATCGAGTCACAGCCCCTGCCAGTGTAAGTGGCTTTTTTGGTTTGGTGGTTTTTTTTTTTTTTTGGTAAAGAGATAAGTCTTCAACATGGATCCACTACCTCTGCTGGCAAAGGAACTTAAAGGGTTAAATGAGACCAGCCAAAGTATTTTTTAAAGCTATGAAACTTTTCTGCACTGAAGCATAGAGAAACAAGTAGGTTTCTAAGCTTAAGAAGAGCTGAAAGCGGTTTCCTTCTATCACCCTGCTCGTGCCCGGGCTGCGTTCCTGCCGTCACCGCTGAGCGTGCCACCAGGCCCTCGGCCCGGGAGGGCGAGCGATCAAGGAACCAAGAGCTCCCGGCCGGGGGCAGATGCGCAAGGGCAGCTCACACACACACAGCTTGCAGCCCACGGCTCCTAAGCAGCTGCACGAATCCAAAGCTGCTCTCTCGTAATTCGCCAGCCCCTTCCCCAGGGGAGACGCTGGACGCCAGCTCCTCTCGCTCTCCTCACGCGTCAGGGCTGCGCTGCTCTGGGTTTGCAGAGCGGCAGCAGATCTGGAGCCAAGCGAGCGAGGCGGGAGCGATGCTCCGGCTGGAGGCACACCGAGCAGCGTCTGGGGGGCCGTGCACAGCTCATCCCACAGAACGGGGCAAGCAACCGGACGTTGGAGCCCTCAGAGGATCGGCCTCCAGCACGGGGGAGAGAGCCCGGGCGTTACAGCGGCCAGAGCTCTCCAGGAGGAATCTGGAACGCATCTCCGCGTAGCAGGTTAAAGGTACACGGAACCAAAGTGAACTTACAGCCGAAGAGTTTGTAACTGAGCCAGGGAAGAGCCAGCGATGCCTGCAGGACATTCTGCTCCGCGGCTGGATTTTCCCAGCAGGTCGCTTCCAGGGCGGCAAGAGCAGCGAGGCCGGCTGCCCTCTTGCCGCCAGCACTGCGACCACGGGCGGTACCAGGTGTGTTTGCGAGGGTGGGTGGGGGGTGAACGCGAGCGAGGGGAGGCACAAAGCTACGCTTGAGCTTCACACGGGGCAAGGCACCCTGCTGTCTGTATATTCATTCAGCGCGGAAACCGTAAAGCGTGTTTGTTACGGCATGCCTGTGCTGCTGTATGAAGCTGCGTTACATGTTTTGCTGTGTTCAGATTGACACGCTTCCAAAAAAATAAATAAATGAGTGTGTTCCAACCCACGGCTGTGCGCTGTAAGGAAGCGCTCCACGGATTTCTAGCAAGTAAAGTGAAGTTTAAAAACCCTCGAGGGACCTGGGACACATTAAGATGAAAGCGACTGGGGGACGATAAGCAACTCTTCACCGCAGTATCTGACCAGCAAGGTCTCAAAACCAGAGCCAGCGGGCAGAGCAGGCGAGGTAAGGAAGGAGGTCTGACCTGCAGCGCTGGATGGGAGCTCTGCAGGGTGAGCTCTCGGCTCAGCCCCGGTGAGTCCCTCGGAGCCTCAGCAGCAGCTTGTTCTAAGCAGAGCGAAAAACATGGACCTTGCAAAGCCCGGAATGGGGCACAGGGATAGGCTGAGAAACATAATACCAGGAGGAACAGCGAGAGTACAAAGCTTTATTAAAAATAAGATCCTATAAACAAAATAGGAAAGCAAAAGCCTTTTTCTACTCGCTTCCTCCCTGCACGCTTCGGTTGCGTCACCTCACTTCCATGGCTTGAGTCCTCAACGAAGAACAAGGGGCTCCAGCAAAGTCCACGCTGGAAAACAAGGAATTAGGCCAAGTAACACGACTGCAGGAGGAGAATTTGCTTGGCCATCGATGAAAAGCAGACATCTCAGAGTGTCTGTAAATTGCTGGCGGATGGGAAGATCAGGAGGCACCACACAACTTTCCCGCAGCTGGAAGAAAGAGAACTCGGGATGGGAATCGCCTCACGCCTCCCTCTGCAGACTGCTCTCCGGGCCGAGCCCCGCTGAACGCCCCGAACACCGACAGCCACGCCCCGAATGCTGGCTACTGAGGCACGCGACCAGGAAAGCCTCACTCTGCTCCGTCCTCTCACCAACACTTCCCTCCACAAGCAATTTAAAGTTCTGGGATAATCTTGTCCCGGAGGCAGCTCACTTCAAGTCAATCCTGGAAAGGCCCAGCCCAAAGCCCACGGCTCGCCAGAGGGTTTCATGCTGCGCCTTACCTGACAGCTCCGATCACTGCACCAGCCTGTACGTGATGTAGCGCCCCGCGGTCTCACTCGGTCTTATGATCTTCACCACCTAAAGGCCAGCAGAGGGAACTCGTCAGGGAGAGAAGCTGGCGGCGAGTTTTCCCTGCGGCGCTTCCCAGCCCAACCCAGACAGCGCGGCTGCGGCGCTCGGCAGCCACGGAGACGGCGCTGAGCCCCCCGCTTCAGCTGTGGACGTGGCGTGGAAGTGCCACCCTCCAGGGCGAGGGGAGGGGGAGATGACAACCGATGCTGCCGTGGCCTCACTAGAACTCAGCTCAGCCTACACACGTCCATTCCTAACCTACACAGCTTTTCCGTTCGGAAGAGACGCCTTTCCCATTTCCGAGAATTCCGAAATACCGCAGAGGATCTCCCCTCCTTGCCCTGCCCATAGGGAACCGCTGCCCGGGTCTATTTCTCTCTCTCACCTGACCACGCTTTATTCCGAAGTAGCGGGCCACGGGATCCCCGGCCTGTATCCTCGGGAGCTGGTTCTCCCTCAGCTTACTGCGCGGGGAGTCAAGGAGAACTGGCCACCGGCCCGGCGCGAGCACAGCTCAGGGAACAAAGCCACGAACCATCGCACGCGGACGTATTCGCTGTCAGCCCACGGCAAGCGCGCCCGGCGCCCAGCAGGAAGGGAAGCGCCAAACAAAGGATACTATCTGGCCAGAAGCTCGGTTACTTCTTCCTTTGTCATGACAACGTGCTCGGGGACCAACTGTAAACAACGGGGGAGAGAGCGTAGGATTAGAAAGCCAGAGAAAGGGGCCAGCTCCTCACAGCGGCGGGAGAAGCAACGCGTTCGTAAGGACGAAAACCATGACCGCGTCTCTGAGCCGAGTGAAGGTCCCTGGAGCGGCCCGAGCTGCAGCCCAGCGCACAAAAGCAACCACCGCGCCCCCTCCCTGGCCCGATGCCACTCACCTCGTGTTCCGTGATGTTGATCAGGAGCTCTTGCTGCAGGAACTGCTCCAGGATGTACTTGGGAGCCATATCTACCAGGGACTGGAGAGGGAAAGGGCTGTCAGGCGGCAGCGCTGCTCCGGGACAGCCCTGCCTGTGCCCAGATCCGCTCAATGAACACCGGTCGCTGCAAGCGAGGAGGTGCTGCGCTCGCGCTCCCACGGGTGCAGCTCCGCAGGCAGAGAGCACGCAGATCTCGTGACGACTGGCAAATACCCGCTTTCCCCCTGACGGGCCCTCAGCTGTTCTTCTGCAACCAGAACCACTCGCTCTGGTTAAATACACTTTGCGTGCTACGCAAGAGCCTGCGTTAAGGCACAACAAGGCTTTAGCGAGAGATTTTATCCGGAAGGAAATTCATGGCTTCGATTAACCTAAAGCAGCGCTGAGAGACAAGCGAAACACCCGCACCCAACGACCCTGACTGGGCTGCCTCCTCTCGCGGCGCTCCGCACCTGCTTTGCCGACGGCGTCATGCCCTGCTGCACCACGATCAGCGCCCTGGTGATGTTCTCCTCCTGCATCCTCTGGCAGTACATCTTGATGGTCTTTATCCCAACCTTGGGCTCCTCTGGGAAAGCACCCAGCCCCCGGTTACGCGCAGCCCTCCTGCACGCTCTCATCCCCTCCCTTTCGGCCCCGGCTGAGGCGGCGCAGCCCAAGGCACCGCGGCCTCTCCCGGGGCCGGAGCGGGGCTGGGCTCACCCGGGAAGAAGACGAACATCTGGTCGGTGGGATCGTCGTTGTGAGCCACCAGCACCGTCAGGTCCGTGCGCCGGGGCCGGCCCTCGCTGGGTTTGTCACCGAACTGCGCCTTGAACTCCTCCAGCGTCTGGTCCAGCTCGTCCTGGGTCACCAGGTACCCCCGGTCGTGGCAGAGCTGCCCAGAGCGCACCCGGGTCAGGCGGAGGCCTCGGGGCCGGGCCGGGCCGGGCGCCACAGCTCCCACCGGGCCGCCGCGCAGCCCCCGCCGCCCCGTACCCCCGGCCGAGGCTCGCCCCACGCCGGGTGCCGGCCCCGCCGCCGCCGCCCGCACCTGCATGATGGTTTTCCGGATCTTCCACAGCCGGTACGTCTCCTCCTCGTCGTCCATGGCGCCCGCCCGGCCGCACCGCCCGAGGCCCCTGCGGGCTGCCCGCGCTAGTGCCTGCCCGACAGGGGACAGGCGGCGCCGAGACGGCCGTGGGGGCCTCGGCCGCGGGGGCTTGTGGGAGCTGTAGTCCGCGGCGGGCCGCCTCCCGGCGCTCGCTCGGGGGGGGGAAGGAGGTCCCTGTCCCGCAGCCGGGGCGGTTCCTCGCCTGTCTGCATCCCGGCCCGGGACGGGACGGGACCCACGCACCGCTCAGGTGGGAAACCGCCAGCGCGGGAGGGGAGGCCTGGCCTGCAGCGCCTCGCGGCCTGACCTTGTCCGTCCCCCCCCCCCCCCCGGCACCCCCCCCGTCCTCATGGTCTCGCCCACCTCGCTGATAAACATCCCCTCGGCCACCCCGCCCACCTTATTTCTCCATTGGTCATCTTTCCATCCATCATCCTGTCGGTCACGCCTACGCGCGCGCTGACTGGCTACATCGGCCGCAGGGGGCGGTGCCTCCGGGCAGCCGAGCCGTCGATTGGCTGAGGGCCCGCGGGCGGTGCGGCGCGATGGGATGGGGCCGGGCGGTGCGGCGCTCGCTGCAGTGCTGGGCGGCGTTGGCGGCGGTGCGGGGCCCGGGCCGGACCATGGTGAGTGCGGGGGCCGCTTCGCCCCGGGGCCGGGGCTGGGCCTGGGCCGGGCCGCGCCCAGGGCTGGGCGGCGGTGGGGGCGCGGGGCCGCTGACGGCCTCGCCCGGTTGCCCCGCAGTGCGCGCAGGCGGAGGACTGGCGCTCGGCCAAGGCCATCTACGACTTCCACGCCCTGGACATCGACGGCAACGACGTGTCCCTGGAGAGATACCGGTGAGGGGGGGCGGGGGGGCGGGGGGCAGGGCCGGGTCGGGTCGAAGGGCCTCGGGCGGCGAGCAGGCCTTGGCAGGGAGCAGCTTCGTGCGGCTGCTGATGGACCGCGCTCCGCAGGGGCTACGTCTGCATCATCACCAACGTGGCTTCGAAATGAGGAAAAACCGCTGTAAACTACACTCAGCTTGTCGACTTGCACGCCAGATACGCTGAGAGGGGTTTACGCATCCTGGGGTTTCCCTGCAACCAGTTTGGAAAACAGGTGCCTGGGGGCAGCGGGAGCGCGGGGACAGCCCTGGGCCGGCCGGGCTCCGTGCGTGCCCCCCCCCGCCTCACAGAGCCCCCCGCCCCCCGTCCTGTCGCCTTCCTCAGGAGCCCGGGGACAACGCTCAGATCAAGGCGTTCGCCGAGAAGTACGGGGTGAAGTTTGACATGTTCAGCAAGATCGATGTCAACGGGGACAACGCTCACCCGCTCTGGAAGTGGATGAAGGAGCAGCCCCATGGAAGGGGGACCCTGGGCAAGTGAGTGTGGGGTGGGGGCTTGCAGAAAGCACCCCAGCAGGCAGGGAGGGGGCTGCTCTGGGCCCCTCTGTCCGAGCCGAGGGCCTGGCTGCAGCAAGAGGAAGGGGTTTTCTGCCAAAATCTCACTCCTGGTTTTTTTTTTTTCTCTCTCCTAGCGGAATAAAATGGAACTTCACGAAGGTAGGACGCAGCTGCTTTCTCCTGGGCTGTGCCTGGGTTGCACCGTTGCTCTTTGGGGGCGGTGAGGAGGGAGGATCCTTGTGTGCCAGCTCCGCTCTGGGTAGGAGCGTCCCAAGGGGCACCAGCCCTGTCCCGGAGAGGCAGTAAGCAGCCGGTGCAGGGGCAGAGCAGGTCTGCCGAGGGCTGCAGCTCCACAGGCAGGACCCGCCCCAGCCAAACCCCCTGAAATCGGCTCCCTGCGCTGCTCTCGTGGGGCCACAGAGCCCCTGTTACAGCTGGGTGTTGCTTCACTTCCACAGTTTCTCATTAACCGGGAGGGCCAAGTGGTGAAGAGGTACAGCCCCATGGAGGATCCCTACGTAAGTCTGTGGCCGGCGTTACGGCTCTGCCTGACGCACGGCAGAAGGGGAAGCGAGACCTTGCAGATGCCTGCAGATTGCATCTGTGGAGAAAAATGGCAGCGCAGCGGCTGAACGTCGCTCCGGAGCACGCCCCGCTGCCCTGTCTGGGGGAGAAAAGGCAGCGCTGTGTGCTGAGGGGGTCAGCTGTGCCACCGGGGACAGCGTGTGCCCACCCAGGGTCCCAAGCAGTCTCTCTGGGGCGGGACAGAGGGGGGACCTTGGGCATGTTTTTGGGGCAGTGATGTTCCCGTAGCACAGGGCTCCTTTCTTTCTCTCAGGTGATTGAGAAGGACCTGCTCCTTTCTTTCTCTCAGGTGATTGAGAAGGACCTGCCTGCCCACCTGTAGACCCGCTCCCCTCAGCCCCGTGCTGTCCCGGCGCCGGCCCCCCCGGCTGCCTGCAGAGCCCTCCCCTCCAGCCCCAATGACGGTCTGCCTTCAAGCCAGCTCGCTGGTGAGGCAGACCTGAAGATCTGGCGTGCACCGGCTGGAAGAAGGCTTCACAGGGCCGGCGGCCGCTGCTAGGCAGCCCTTTTCTGTGGGCGTAGAGCAGGATCTAGCGTCCCCTCACAATAAACACAGTAGAAGTGACCGGTCGTGTCTGGGCGTGTGGAACTGAGCTGGGCCAGGGCTGGACCTGCTGCGCCGCTCCCCATGAGAACCCAGAGCTCTGCAGGGGAGCGAAGACCTTACGCAACGCCTGAGCTCAGCAGGGATAATCCTCATTAGTGCTGGGGAGCAATTGCACACAAATCCTGGCTTAGCCAGCGCTCCCGAGGGGCTTGCGCAGGAAAAACTGGAGCAGAGGGAAGGCGTTGTGTATCCCTGCTGGGACCTGGCCCTCTTGAGGACCCCTCCTTGCCCTAAACCAACAGGCACCCACCCCGATGAGGCAACAACGTGGTTTTTTTCTCCCACCGCTGCAGCAGGCTGACAGACCACAGGCAAAGCCTGGGCGCTCAGCAGCTTCCCCCGGCCCCGATGCCCTCCTGGCCCTGGGAGGACAGCAAAGGGGCCACCTCCAGCAGCGGCACAAGCCACAGCCAGAAGCAATTACTGAAAAACCCGACCAAGTGGGGGGTTAGGATGTGATGAAACACCTCACGCAGCCAGAGATGCGTCCCACGGCAGCGTGCAGGCCCACGGGCACATCCATCCTTGGGAAGTCTCGGTTGCGGCTTGTTGGCGCTTGCAGAGGCACAGCCTGGTCTGGCCAAGCCCGTGGAGGGGCCGTCGGCTCCCGTGGGCAGGCAGCGCGTGCTGTGCAGGTCCCTCGCGGGGCAGGAGCAGGGTCTGAGGGAGGTGCGGGGTCTCCCCCTCGCACCCATGGGCCCCAGCCAAGCTCAGCTCCGCTCTGAGCCCTGCCCTTGCTGCGGGGCAGAGACGAGTGAAGTCAGGGAGTGAAGAGCCCCAGTGTCCTTGCTGGGGTCCCCCAGTCCAGAACGTCAGGAACGCTGGGAGACTCCTGCTCCAGCCTGCCCTGCCCCGCAGGGTATGCAGGCTGGTTTCGGGAGCTGCCCCCCTCACGCTCGCCGTGAACTCTGTCGGCAGCACCGCAATGCCCAGCCGCGGTCGCACAAGGCGAGGTACGAACTGCTCCTCCGTTACCAGCGCCGGCGGCTCCCCGCCTCCCGCGGGGACAGAGCAGGGCCGGCAGTGCCTGGGCGAGATGTCCCAGTGCTGCAGCAGCCACCAGTGACGAAGCAGCAACAGCTCGCGCTGGAGGAACAGTGGCTCCTTTGTCCGGGCCGGGAAGGCACAGCCTCGCTGAAGGTGGCTCAAGCCAGCCATCCTCAATGGCCACCAAGCTGGGGACCAGGAGAGAAACTCCGGCCCTGGGGTTCCCTATCCTGATCCGAGTCCCAGATGGGATCCTGGGGCAGGTCTACACCTCTGGAGAGACGGACAGACAGACAGAGAGCTGGGACTTACGGAAATCTCGTACGTGGCTTCCTTTCCATTTTTACTGAGCAGAATGAAAAATTATCCTTCTGAGGCAAGTAGAAAATTCAGGAATTATTAGTCAAAGGCACATATTCTAAAAAAATCTCTTTACATATATACATCTCAATTAATTATAAATACACATAGAAAAACAAAGGCAAACAACAAGCGGATTAAAAAGTGCTAACAAAAAGGTGTAAGGGAAGAAAAAAAGGGACTCATTTAAAAATACAATACAATCAGTAGGACAACTGCATAATAATTTAGTTAAAAGATATTGTTACATATTATTAACCCTGACAAAAACACAGGATCGGGGCAGGGAAAGGCTTCCTCGAAGGTGCTCTCTGTCTTCCCAGGGATCAGGGAGGGGGGATTGCATATATTTTAAAATCAACATCGAAGCCACCAGGTAAGGCTCCGGGTGCCGGTGGAGAAGTGGCTGGCGGAGGGCGCCTAACGGGAGAATTCCTCCTCGCTATTCCTGAGTTTAAGCCTCTCTGAAATGGGTTTTCCCGGCATCCTTTTCTCTCCTTGCTGAGAATTCGGCAAGCGTCGAGCAAATGAACCAGGAGAGGGGTGAAGCCAGGGCCCCTCCACGAGTGGTGTGGACTGGGATTTGTTTTAAATAAAGGAGGGCGTGGGGAAGGGTAGAGCCTTGCTTTGTTCGGGACTCGGAAAAGGCGAGTTGCGGCACCCCGAGAGAGCGGCCATCCCTGCGGCGAGAGGCGAGCGTGGCTGCCGTTAGCAGAGCTGCGGGGAAAGCACAGACCTTGCGGGGCAGTGGGAGGGCCTGGCGCAGGGGCACGCAGAGGCTCCTCGTCTTTGGTGCTCACTTTGAGGTAAGGAGGTTTCCTTGAACGCGGTAAAACGCAGCACCAGCCTCAGGGCTGACCCCGGCTCGGGGGAGGCAGACGCCAGCTGGGGAGGGTGGGGAGTAAGGACAAGCCCCCAAAATGAAGGGCAGGGACCAGAGCAACCTCAAAATTGAGCCTACCCGTGCACTGTGCGAGGCAGGCCCAGGGTCTTAAAGCGCTGGGGAAGGCAGCTCCCACCTGAGCAGCAGCAGGAACGCTGTGGACCCCAGCCCAAAGCACTTCCCAGCAGCAAACAGGGCGCTCGGCCAGGCCCTGAGGCGGGCACGGGGCAGGGGTCAAGGCTCTCGGCCTGGAGAAGGGGACTCCACCAGGCACATGTAAAGCTCCAGCACCCCAATACCGACCTGCCAGGGCACGGGGGACCCCAGCAGAGGCCTCTCCTGGCTGGACCTCCTTCCCCAGGTCCACTCTGAGGAAGGGCCAGGCCAGCCAGGGAAGGTCTCGCGTCCTTCCCCTGAATACAACCTGGTGCCACTTCTAGGAAACACCTCGACGACTCGAGGCGGAGAAAAGAAACAGCAGAGGAAAGGCTTGCGGAGGAGCTGCCAGGCCTGGAGCATTCCTGCCGGCAGGCAGCTTCCTGCCAGACTCCTTAGATTAAAGAGAGAAAACAAAAGACAGTTTTCCCCGGGTCCGGCCGAGGTGCTGCTGGAACGGGGACAGTGACCGAAGCGGCTCTGCCCCGGGGAGAAGGCAGCTCGCCCAGCCGCTCCGGCTGCGGGGCAGTGGGTTGTCTGGGGCAGTGCTTTGCAAAGCAGACCTTTGCTCTTTGGTTCGGGAGGCTGAATTTGCAGCGCGAGCAGCAATACTGCACGTCCCCGGCGCTCACCAGGGAACTCTTCCCTTCCACGGCCCGGGAGCAGCTCTCACCAAGGTCAGCGGTGGGCAGGGCTGGGGACCCAGACCCAGCCACCCCAGCCTGTGTCCACGGCCCAGCCAAGGACAAGCCCTACAGAACAGGACCGGTGAGACGGCCAGCTGGAAGGCCACCACGTGACAGCAAGAAGCGGGACAAAGCACGGCCAGCCACAGTGACCTCGCCAGGCTAAAGTGCAGGAGGAGCTGATGGGACACGTGGCCCTTCTGCTCCGGGGAATCCCCCCGTGGTCCTGGCATGGCTGAGCTCTTACAAACTCACAGGCTCTGCCACCATACTGGCAAATGAGGCGCGGGCGCAGCCAGCTCCTGCCCTCTCCCGTGGAGCTCAGGCAGCCCCGGAGCTGTCGGTGTCCCCTCCTGGGAAGGGCAGAGCAGGCGCAGTCGGTTCTGCTTCTCTCAGCTACGCCCGCTCAGCCCTGCACAGAAGGACACCTGAGCTCAGGGGCTCCCGACTCCTCTGGGGCAGCATTCCCTTTCCCTTCACCCTGCCTTCAGACCCGGCCCTCCAGAGCAGCCTCAGGGTCGCAGCAGGGCTGGGGCAGCCCAAGAGGAAAGCTGGCAGCAGCCGACGCAGACAGTTTGGTCAGCCAGCTCTCGGGGCACCGGGTCCCTTCAGTACCGGACCAGCACTCCGGTCACCGGCTCGTTTTGGAGACCAGACATGGCCCTGCCCAGCTGAGGGGGCTGGAGGGCTGGGGAAGGCACAACCCCGTTTGGAAACTCAGTAGTCTGCAGGGGGACGGGCACAGAGGAGGGGGTCTCTCTCCTCGGTCCTACAGGGCGCTGACCTTTGGGCAGGGCTGGAACACAGCAGAGACCATCAGTCCAGAGCAGCTGAACCTGGCAGCACTCAGCTCCCTCCAAGCGCGCATTATATACAAATCTATACATGCCTGACTGTATATTATATATAAATAAACTTTGCTTTAAGGAACTATAGGGTTTTTTTTTTCTTCCCTCAAAAACAGAACAGGGTCAGTCCAAACCAGTAGAAAAGCCGGGGCTCCCCAGCTCTCACCTCTGCACCACAGGACCTGGATCCGCAGTGGTCGAGCGCCGCCTGACACGCCCAGCCGCCTGTCAGAAGTCTGGGAAAGGCCCGCTGAACTGGATCACACTCTGGCGCTCCTGGGGAAGCATGTTCTCCTGGGGGGCCCCGTTTAACGTCCTTAGCATGTCCTCCAGGATCTCTCTAAAGTTGATATTCCCATCCTGCTGGACAAAATCTTCCTGCTGCTGCTGCTGCTGCAGTGTCTGCAAGGGCCCCGGCTGAGGCAGAGGCAGGTGTTCATGCAGCGGGGAGCTCAGAGGCACGCTCCCCTCCAGGACCGGGGTCGGGCTCTTGAAGGCAGAAGGGTGGCTGAAGCCAAAGAGCAATCTGTGCTGCTGGTGTGGCTGGAGAACGGGCTCGGAGGGGAAGCACAACGCGCTGGGCTCCGGGTTCATCACCATGTCGGGAATGCTGTTGCTGGGAGGGCTGTAGGTCAAGTCCAGGATCTCGTCCTGGTGCAGGGAGTGTCTGGGCAGGGAGACGCCAGCGCCCGTCTGCGTGAGGTCCAGGGGCTGTGTCAGGATGTGCAGCGGCAGGGAGAACTGCGGGCTCTGCTCTTGGGCCTGGAGGAGTCGGTTGTGCTTTCGCTTCACGTTCTCATCCATCTGCTTCAGCTCCTCCAGCACCTTACGGACACAGCTCTCGGGGATCTTTATCCCTAGGGGAGGAATGTGCATCAGTCCCCACAGCGCTTCGGGAACGGACAGGGCACTGTGGGGACAGAGGGATGGGTGGCAGCACCAGGGCCGTTTGCCAAGCACACCCCCAGCCCACTTCGCCGCTCTGGCTGCAGAGCAGGGGGACGGGACTGCAGCCAGAGCAAAAGCAGCTCTGCAGCAGGCTCGCAGCAGGCACCAACAGCACAGCTTCACACGGGCATGGAGGGGCTCAGGCCTGGCTCACACCCTCTGCCTGGTACCCAAACACACGTCAGGGCAGCCCCAGCTCCCCCTCTCCTTCCCACGAGAGCATTTAAGCAGTGGGTGCTTCCAGGCTGGGACACAGCCCTGTTTAGGAAGGAAATTTTGGTACTGAGCAGCTGGATCCTTTTTCCTTCTCCTAAAATGTCCTGCTTCCCTTCCCCTTCCCAGCATTTCACCCACCGACTTGTTTCTTCTTCTCCTTGGTCTTGAGACGGACGATCTGCAGGTAGCTGGTGTTGGTGATGTTTGCCATGATGCTGGCGATCTTGCTCCAGACCCGCAGCAGGGCCCCGCACAGCATGTAGTAGTGCCGCAGGCGCATGCCCTGGTAGCACTCCTTGCCCTCCTGGATCAGTTTGCAGCTCCTGTTCCTTCAGTCCAAATGGGAGAAGACAACCTGGATCAGCACAGGCTGCCACAGCGGAGCGCGATCCCCCACCCACAGTCTCCCCAGTGCAGTCCTTCCCCACACGAGCTCCGCAGGACTGGGGCTGCAGATGCCTTACCAGACGGCATGGTTACACTTCTTCAAGGAGAAGTGGTAACTGCTCTCCCAGTGCTCCTTGGCTTCCTCGGGCAGCACCTGCAGAAGAAACACACAGCATTAGAGATTTTCCACTGTCCAACATGCAGCTGAGGCTCAAAATTCAGGGCTGGGAGCCAGGACACCTGGGTGCCACCACTATCTCTGCCCAATTACACAACAGGGCTACGAGGAGCTCTGAAGAGGTTACAGTAAAAGTCTCTCCACAGCCACTCCCACCCAGAGAAAGAGGCTTTTCCCTGTCCCCACACCGGAGGGCTGCAGCTCCCACCTACCCGCCGGTACTTCTTCTGCAGACTGTCCAGGCTCTCAGGCTGGCTTTGCTTCCCAATATTTGGCTTGTAGAGGATGAAGTTCTTCCCGCGGCTCTGCTCTGCCAGCAGACAGGTGTGTTTGCAGCCTCGCATCTGTTGGGGTAGAGCTGATGGTTACAGTCACAGCTTCTCTCCCTAAGCCCATGTTTCTGTTAAGTAACCCCCTTCCTTCCTTCCACGATGGAGGGTCTTGGAGGCATCTCCCAGCCTCCAGCAAGAGGTCAGACATAGACCTCTTACAGCCACAGCAGACCTTCTCCCATTGGAGTCATCCTCCACGCTGAGGTGCCACCCTGGCAGAGCCCAGGAACCTACCTTGTAGGAGAGGTAGAACCCATCGAAGGATCCTGTCAGTTTGAGTGACTTCTCATAAGCTTCCTCCCACTTTAAGCCTCTGTCGACACTGATCTAAACAGGGACAAACAGAGGCATTCTCTAACTTCACGGGGCAGGACAAGTGTATCAGGGTCTGTCTCACAAATCCCAGCCTCAACACAAACTTGGTGCTGCTGCAGCCTAGAAACAGGCAGTGCCAGACTGCCCGCCCGGGTTTGGCAGCCCCGAGCCCCTGGGGCCTCTCCTTGCCTCCTCTGTGGAACTCTCAGCATCAGTCACCTGCCCGTGACCAAGGCAGATGTGACACAAACAAGATACAAAGCCACGGGGCAGGGAGAGGGACTCAGCAGCTCACAGCCCCAGACTGGGAAACACTGGAGAAGACTGGATTGCAGAGACAGCTGTGCAGGCTGCCTACCTTATAAAACACGACCTGCCCGTCCTGCGGGTGCCCAGGGGTTAGGAAGACCTCCTTGCTCTCCTCGTAGATCTCATCCACTCCTGGGGCTAAATCTGTAGAAGGAGAACGGACTGCTGTAAGGCACATCTTCCTGTACAGACCTCCTCTCTCTGCAAGAGTCTCGAGATCTGTGCTGTATGGTGACACTGCCATGTCTTGAAATGGCTGTAGCACTGCCATCGTTCAGCACAGGGAGGAGCAGAAAATCTCAGGGGTGTAGCAGGGAGAGATCTGGCCACCCCTCTTTCTCCGTACCTAGGATGCCCATGTCATATTTGCCCTCCTTCTTGTCCTTTTCAATCAAATAGTCAAAGGTGTCAGAAAAATACTGGAAGAGCATGTTCTGCTTGTCCACCTCCAGACCCAGGATGCGGTTCAGGAACTTGGCGATGGAGCAGTCTGCAAGAGGGTGGTGGGTCAGGGAACACGGTACAGCCAGGCACGGAACCCGAAGAGAGCCACCCCACGACAGCACAGCGCCAATGCACAAGAGAGCAGCCCAAGGGCTGTTCCTCCAGGCTGCGGTCAGCTGCCAGGCTGCTGCAAGGAAATACGACCTGCAGCGCCAGCTAATCCCCACAGGACCTTCCCCTCAAAGCAAACATCCTGCCCCAGCTGCACAGCAAACCCCTCGAGACCGTGCTCCCATGCAGATGGACTGGGTGGGCCACGACACCCCCACCTCTTTCATTTCTCCCCTACTTTGAGCAGGAAAAGCTTGACACATACCCTTCTCCACTGAGACAGTGCCATACTTCATCTGATTGCAGCAGATCCCCACGGAGATGAGACCTTGCTTCATTTCTGGAATGGCAGAAGACAGTTGCTGCATTTTAAGGTTCAGCCTCCCCTCAGTAGTCCTGCGGGGCTGCTTCCCCTCCAGCAGTGCCTGTTATTTTGCAGCTAAGTCTCTCCCAGAGTCCTTTTTCCCCACCATGGCAGGGTGACACACATCTAGGTGGCCAATTGCCCCGCTCACTGGTGAGCTGCTAAGCCACTGCTGCTGTTCCCTCTCTCTGACCTTCTGCTCGGTTCTTCAGGCCTCCCAAACCTGACACCAACCCAACCCAGCAGCAGAAGCCCCAGAGCTGGTAATGTTCTTACCGTGGAAAAACGCAGCCTCTCCTTTATCGTAGCTCTTGGGCACGGGAACTCTGTTCTCCGTGTGGTTGAGGATAGTGGAGAGAACTCTGTCGAGCGCTTTGGCCCCGTACTGTGAAGGAGACAAAGAGTCACGCGCGGGATAAACGCACACCGGCAGCTGAGCAGCAGACTCCGTGTCACGCAGCACTTCCGCTGGCACCGCAGAGAAAGCTATCGCCTCCGGGAAAGGCCACTGTCCTGGCGGACGTGCCAAGCGAGACGCCGTGTGTCAGAGGCCTCCTCTACCCCTACGGGACCACAGCACAGGAACCTGCACGCCCGCACCCCAGCGCCAGCACCAGCCCCCTTGGGGTAGAGGCACGAGTGGGAGTGCAATCCCCCCGCCAGCGCGCTGCTCAAATGCACGACGCCGAGGATGAACTCTGCTCTGTACTTGGGGCTACAAGCAGGGAGCTGGATGCTAGGCCGGATCCTGCCTGTAGATGCCAGCAATGCTCTTCCTGGCTCCAGCTCCCGCCGAAGGCACTCGCCAACTACTTCAACCCCTCCTCGGCCGAGCTACCCTGAGAACAGACGCGAGTTACCTTATTCTCAAAGTTGTACTTGCTGAGGTCTCGGGATTCGGTGGCCCGGCGGTCTCCGTGAGTTAAGGCACCCTAGGAAGGCAGACCAAGCAAAGAGTTCTTACTTTCAACTGTTGCAAAACACCAGAGAAGGACAGCCAAAGGCCACGTCTCAGAAGAGGCTAGGCTAAGAATATGCTGTGGGCAGGCAGTGTTCCTCTGGAATACTGAGACTTTACCAAAGCATTTGGGGATTTATCAGAAGTGCAGAAAAATGAAACAGACATAAACTAATCATTCCATTCATTATTTCACCAGCTTTCTGGAAACAGATGGGTTTATGCTCCTGAAACAGTGGGGGAATTCCAGCATCTGGAAGTGGGTTCTGCTTCTCTGAAATTCCTCCTGATGCCTTTGTTACGTTCTTCAGTTCCTTTCCCAAATCCCAGGATGCTAAAAGCCTTCTGCATTCCACAACCGCAATGCCTGCAGTCAGGGGTGATGCAATCCCCCGTTATTAGTTAAACCGGCCACGCCAGTGGGAACACCGGAATGGAAGGTCTTTGGAGAGAACTGGGACTGACACGCTAATCTCTTTGCTGCAGGGCACTTACTAGACTCTCCAGACGTTTTGCCACAATGGATGCAAACCTCCTCTCTCCTGCCAGCTCAGAGATAAGGAAGACATACTCTGGAGCAGAAACCTGGTTTGATCGGTGTGTTCGACCTACAGGGACATGAGAACAAGGAGAGGTTGGTACAGCCTGCCTGGTACGGGAAGGGAAGCTGAGCATGAAGTGAGAGAGCCAAAACAACTTTCCACGTCATGCTGGTTTTCAGAGATCTCTCTTTGGGGGAAAATGACAGAGGTACAGCCACATTCATCACCCTGCTGCTGCCGAGACCTTGGGGAGTTGAGTTTATAGCCCTGACCCTCTGGGTCGAGGAGTAACTCCCCAGTTTGAGGTAGGATGTGCATTATTTCTTTTGTGCTCATGTATCGAGGAACTGTCCCTCCTCATCCTACAGAGCCTCCCCAGGGTGGAACAGAAGTCTCCAGGCACTCCTGGCATGTTTCATGAGGACACAATGCTAACATATACAAGAGGGTTTCCCCCTTCCCACACTGCAAATCACTCCTGAAATCAACACAAACCTTCCCTACAAGATACATCAGTCATAACTGCTTTCTGTTTGCATTTCATCCTGGCAAAACACAGGAGCACTGTGCTCTGCAAGGGCTGTATCCCAGAAAACTAAATCCACCCCAGCTGTGGCACAAGCCTGGCTCGGGCGGCCATGCATGCCTTTCCTTCCCAGGGCACCTGAGGCTTCCTGGTCTGAACCACACTTAGGGGAAGGGGACAGTGACCAAGAACACCTAGCCCTCACCAAACTGCTGTATGGCCCGGTCTGCGCTCCAGGGCAACTCCAGCGTCATGTGGACCCGGCGCTTCTGGTTCTTCACCCGTCTGTCTGCTTGGAGAGAGATACCTGAGCTGGAGGCTTCGGAGATTATTGCTACAAGCTAAGAGAGAGAGAGAAAAAACAAGTGAGAAAGGGGAGTGACGTTCCTGGACATCTGCAAAATTGCTTCAAGAAACAACCCAGAGCACAACGGTAGCCCCAGCCCATGAAGGGACCTGGGACTCCTTGTCACCTTCCAGGAGGTCAATTAGACAAACAGAAACCTGCAGAGCCTTGATGGCCTGCGGCTGGCAAGGCGCAAGCATGCAGAGGCACCCTCCCTTTCCTTCCCCTCTCAGTCTACTCGCTCCCATGCAGATGTTTGGAGGTTTCCTTAGCTTGAACCTGACTCACCTTTTCCCCTTTCATAAAACGTTCCTTCTCCTTCAGGTTGACATGGTCTATAGAGAGGCCTTGCTCCGCACGAGACTCGAACATGACCGAACCATCTGGTCTGCAAACTACCCGGCCCTTCCGCCCCGTCATCTGCACACACCGCGCAGGAGAAAGAGAGGCTGTCAGCAGAGGGGAGAGACCCGCGTGGTGCAGCAAGTCAATGTAGAAAGTTAATTCTCAACAGCTTTTTCAGATTGCAAGGAAGGAAAGGACACTCTCTTCCAGCAGGAACCCCCTTTCCTGGCCCCTTTTCCTGTCTCTGAGTGCCACCAAAATATACTCTTGAGTGTGAGGAGTACCTCAGCCACGTGCTCTGGGCCCCCAAAGTGATTGATCAGTTCATCCAAGGTATTGAGAGGTAGCTCTTTGCCCAGTGCTTTTACTTTTGCTAGGAGGTCCTGCTTCATCTTTTCCACATGTTCTAGTTCTCTCAGGCCATGCATCTCTTTCTGAGCAGGCAGCATGTGAAAATTACCTGCAATGTAAAATGCAAACGTTTAGAGTTATCTGATAATTGCAAATCAGAGAGGGAAAAAAAGTTGTCCCAAAGGGTTTCTGGGGACACTGTCTGATGAGCAGGCAAAGACTCCTTGACTTGCAATAAATGCTGCTGAGCATGGAGTGAATTCCCTCTGTGTTTCCCCCTGTTTTGGTGGTGAAAGGTGCATGCAGGGCAAATTCTTCCTTCTCACTGATCACAGCAGGTTAACGGGAATCTGCATCCCAAGCCCAAGTTTGACCATCACAGGATAAAATCTAGCCAAGATCAAAAGGCAAGCACAGACAGAGCTCCACCGTTCCAAGAAGACACCAAGAGAGCCTCCTCACATCAGCTCGTTAACTCTGCAACCCCCTTGGCCAGACCCCCCAAGGGTCAGGTCTGATCTGCTGCTGTCCATGCTTGTGGGGCACTGGGGTGGGTGGCTGCCTCCTGCACTGGGCGCAGAACAAAGTGACTCCGGTTCCCAGCTCCCCGCAGTGAGGAAGGAGCTAACCCCGTGCCACTGCTCTGCTTACTTCTGTCCACAGCGGCGAAGCCGTTGTAGGTGTGCTCAACGAAGATGACGTCATCCGTCTCAAACACAGACTCCGGGGAGGAGTTGAAGTCACTGTCGAGCCCAATGTCGGAGTCAGTGCTGCTGTCATCGCTGATCTTGATCACACCCACGGGGTCACACACGCCCTTCAGAGCCTTGGCGCAGCGGCCTCTCTGCTTCCCTGGCAAGGGAGAGCAAGCGGCGTCAAAGGAGACTCCCCAGCCGCGTGCACCAATGTAGAACAGCAAGTGCCAGCTCAGAAAGAGGAGGAGGAGGATAAATCACAGAACAGCTGAGATTGCCCCAAATGAAAGGCTGATCTTGGAAAGACAGAGCCTCTTGGGTGGGCTGGGGGGCAGACAGGAGGGGAGGGAGAGAGGGGGAGAGAAAGGAAGAGAGAGAAAGGAAGAACAAGGCAATCTTTATCAGGGATGAAGCTAGTTGCACACGTCAGGATGAACACACAGCCGGCTCTAAGCAGCGCTAACTCCTCAGGGGAAGGAGTTCGCAGGTTTGACTGCCTCCAGAGAAATGTGCAGGACACAGGAAGGTGCCAGTGTTTCGGGATGTTGTTTCCTTCCAAGCACAGTAAGACATGCCCCTGCTACGTGAGACGGTTCACAAACCAGCCTGCACAGGCTGCTCTGCAACAGCAGCCAGTCAGGACAACCTGCACAATCTGCCAGTGCTGCTGTCCCCTCTTCCCCCTTTCCCACATCCTGCTGGAGGAGAAATCCCAAAACTCTTCTTACCTGCAGCTGCAGCCAAGAATTTGGCAGGGAAGTGACTTTTTTTTTCCCCCAGGACACCTGCCACTGTCTAAGTAAGGGGTAGTGGAGAAACCCTCCTTGCTGCAAGAGGGCTTCAGACACGCAGGCAGGACTCCTGTGCGATCTGCCCACCAGCCGAGGCAAGGAAGCGGCTGAGGGAGAGGGGCACAGCTACTGGGCATGTGGTGGAGGGGAGGACCTGTGCCGTGACAGGGGAGTGGGTTAGAGGGAGGAAAGGGTGAATGACCTAGAGCTGCCATCCTCCAGATGAGAGAGAGTGACGAGAGATGTGCGGGAGGGCAAACTGAAACCAGGGCAGAGTAGCAAAAAGCATGAAGTAGGGAAAAGGGAAAAAGGAAAAGAAAAAGCTGAGTGGCTGGGGTGAAGCAGCAAGGCAGGAGGTCAGATGCTGGGCAGTGGAGTGTGCTCTTACGTTTTCTTTTAATGCCAGTTCCTTTTTCTCTCTTTCTTTTGGTTGAAGGAAAGTGCTTCTGAATTAGTGATAGAAAGACGCCTCTGAAAGTAAGATGCAAAATTTATTCTAGCTACCAGGAGTAGGAACATCTGCCGGTTATCATGTCGCAATGTGTATTTGAGATAGCACCACATTTCATGAAAGAGGGGTAAATCCTGCACCACAACTACCAGCGCGTGATCAGCCAGCCACCGGTACGGCACGGCTCTCCAGGACAGCAGCAACTCAGACGAGCGTGTTTCACCAAAGGGGTTCTGCCACGGGAGCGCGGGCTGCGCCAGCAAATCCTCAGGTGTGAAATGGGTGTGCTGAGGGAAGGCAAAGCACTGCAACGCCGGGAAAAACGCTCTCTGCCACGGCCTCCCTGCTGGCGGAGGGAGCGAGAGACACGGCAACGAAAGCAGGGCAGACCCTGGGCTCTGCGCTGCCACGTGGCATGCCAGAGTTGCGAGACCTTTATATAGCAACGAAGAGGGAGTTTTAAATGGGAAACACTATACTGGGAAACTGTTACATCACTACTGAAAAATCCAGTAAATCCCAGTGTCCCAACCTCTCTCCATGCTCTGACAACAGAGACCACTGTCAGGCTGTCCAACAAATGTGCTCCAAGTCCTCCGATTAACTGGACGTGGCCCTGCTTGCCCACAAACCAGAGAAAAGCCACAAAACACGGATACGTAGTGGTTTCAGGTGAATTGAAAAAAATCATAAGAGGTGGAAAACAAATGTTTCCGCAGGCTGTTCTTCAGATAAAAGAGCAAATGCTTAAATGCTGATCATGTTGGGTGGGGATGAACCCCCAGTGCAATGAGAAGGCAGTGCTGAATGATGTCTGGTTGGAAAAAAAAAAGATTAAAAAAAAAAAAGAACGTTGAAAGCAACAGCTGAGAGGTATGGACATGACAACTCACCCATGTGAGAAAAAGGGAGTCTTGGGAACCAGGGAGGGAGCTCTAAGACCCTTGGTGTGAGGGGCTGAGGGTGTTGGAGACAGCACTGCTCCCTGAAGGGCAGAGCCCTGTGCTGGCTCTGACGTGATTGCAACCACACGGCACCAGGAAGGGCCCGTTCACCCTGCGTGCTGGGGTGACCCTGGGCGCAAAATGCAAAGACCCACTCTCAGGTCCGGAGCCTCCTGGCCACGAAAACTTTGCTAATTTTCCCGACACTCACACTCCCAGTCTTCCCTGCGAACAAAGGGTTGGGCCGATATTCACTCACTGAACAATCCGTTTATTTTTAAGCCCATTTCTTGGCATATTTTAAACAACTGCTTCTTCCCAGCACACTCCTCTCAAGAAATCCCCTGAAATGCTGTAAAACCAGGCCGCCGCAGTTGGAGGCTCAGCAGATGCCAGAGACATTCTGTTATCTGGCCCGCGCTGCCGAGTGAAGAGCTCTTGCCTCTAGCGCTGGGGACAGAGCTGAGCAGCATGCGTGATCACTAACAGACCCTTCCTCCTCTGACAGCTGAGCAAGGCTCCAGCGGACCACGCAGGCCTCTAGACTCAATTCCTCTGAATTCTGTGACATGAAAACCAATCCAAGAGACTAAATCAATCCAAGCAGTTGTTAGGCTTGCCTTGCGCACTGTCACCAAACGGGTATTTGTTTTTCAGGAACGGACTGGAGACAGCAGTGACACAGACCAACACAACCCCTCCGTCAGTAAGGGAGGAAAGCTTTGCCTAAACTGGACGCATGCTGTCTCTGGCATCTCTCATGGCTTTCACCTGCGTTAAAAGTCACTTCACAAGAAAACAGTAACAGCCCTGCTGCCTGCAGAACAGAGGAAAGGCAACTCAACCCAATGTCACAGGGTTTTGTCACCCATCATGTAGGAACAGCTGTGTTCGAGAGACGGGCTGGTATATTGAAAGCTGGAGAAATAAGGGGGAGCATAAGCCTCTCTGCTGAAAAGGTAGCATGAGTCCTGCTGCTGGCTTCACTTCGGGCACAACCAACTGTCCTTTCAGCTAGGAATGAAGGCAACGCAACCAGGACACCGGTCCCGCCTTGCACATGTGCCAAAAGCTAATACTGGTGAATCTGAACTCCTTGGGCCACTCCTTCCTCTCACCACTCCAGCAATGCCACCTCACCTTGTCATCCCAGCCTCTGTCACTACAGGAGATTCTCTTGCTCATTTCTTTGGTGTCAACAGCCCCGTTTTCCAGTCAGACCCACACAAACTACATCTGAGCTCACACTCCTGGCTCTCCTACACCTGCCAATTCTTTTACGCATGTAGAGAGTCGGATCAGGTCGTTCATGCAAGTTTGGAGCACAGGAGACTTCAAAATCCAGTATCTGTCTCAAAGTCACACTGAAGAAACAGTGCCTTACGGATCTGGCTAAGTGTCCTCTCTGTTTACAGCTCATACAGGGCAAGGTGCTACGAAACTGCATTTCCAGAACTGCAAGTGGGAAGTGGCCCCAGGGCAGGGCTTTCCCTAGCACACCTCCAGCCTCCCATGCCACCCCCTAAAAGAAAAACAGAGATTTTCAACTCACTCTGCAGCAGACACAAAACAATTTAGATGCCCATCATTCTCGTCCAGGACTTCTCTGGTGCGAGCCTCCCCGGTGGACTGCAGGCCGATGACGATACACTGCAGGGAAACACAAGGGACGGCACAGCAAGGCATCAGGGAGGGCGTACCCCAGCTGGCATCAGCCCAAACAGCTACAGGCTCAAAGTCCCAGGTACGCTTCCCTCAGACCCTGTCCCAAACACACATCGGGCTCCTGATGAAGAAACATCTCTCAAATCTTTCAGCATCCAAAACCTTACCCCTGCCCACACCACAGAGAGGATGACCCTGATTACAGAAGCTAACTGACTTTGCTAGGTAGTTTCTGCCTAAAATTACCAAGTTGCATCCAGATGGATGAAAGGACAGAGCTGTGCGCGGGGTGAAGGATCTGGCACCTCTTCTAGCTTGAGCATGACCTAAAACGCCCTTTCAGATCAGCTTGCCCAATCTACCAGAACCGAACAGTGGGAACGCCTCAGAAGACGAGGCCGTGTTAACTCCCAGTATCATTTGCTGTGAATGTTCTCTGAAATCCAGACACTGCACTTCATCCTGGTTCACCTGGAGAGAACCTCAGCCTTAAAGAGGTTTGAAATTGCTTTCAAGTCAACCTGAACAATAATTAACTCCCTTTGGTTGCAGACTACAGAAAAATCAGTTGTAATGTAAGACTGACGGCTGCTGCCGCTGCAGCGAGGCTCTGATACCACACCTTATCCTTCGCCAGCTCCTCCTTGGCAAGCTCAACGAGTCGCCGGACTTTAGCAGCAATGCAGAGATACTTGAAGAAGCGCTGGTGAGCTGACCAAAACTGACCCCACAAGGATTTCCGAGACTCCAAGCCGATCCAGTCGGCTGCCTGCTGGAACACCATCAAGGCCTCTGCCCACTGCAGGCAATACGGAGAAAGGCTGAGTTAGTAACTTCGTTTTCATTTTCATTATTGCTGCGCAGGAGGTTATTAGAACAGGCTGGGGTTTGATAATTTGATTTAACATCAGTATTTATGTTGCTATGTTAGGCCGAATGAAGAGCCTGGTCATTCGCTCTTTTCTGCATTAGCATGATGTTGCAAGCTCTGTTTTGCAAATATTGAACTTTTAAATAGCAGAAAAAAAGACAATTTTTAATGTAAGCTGAGTGTGTGTACCCCTTGTCTTTCTTATGAACACAGTTTGTGGACATGGCCACATTTAGAGTCCTCAAACCCACTCACGTAACAAGCAGCCACGCCCAAACGTGATTAAACATGAGTCTGCCCACTGCAGTGCGACCAGCTCACCAACTTCGCTGCCTTGTCGTAGACAATCTTGTACTGCTGATCCAGCGGGATCTCCTCGATTCTGAAGGTCACACCAGCAAAACTGAGCTGCCTTGCAATGTACATTCCACTGACCTTCATGTCCATTGCCACGATCTCCATTGCACCAACTCCCCTGGGAGAGGAAGACAGCTGTGAAAACCCTTCCTCTGCTGCAGGGCAGTACCCGGTAGGTGCCTCTGCAAAACTGCCAGTTCTCCTGGCTCAAGCTGTCCTCAGCCATTGCATCTGCTTCCCAAACAAAGGCTGCCACAAAACGTAAGCCACACAAAAAAGGATGCTGGACATGACTTACCTCTTTTCAATTGCATGCAGGAACTCATCAAAAGCTCTGAAAGGGGTGCCCTCCCCCCAGATGCCCAGGCGGCTCATGTAAATCATGTTTTTTGGCTCAGAGGCACCTGTTTGAACAGAATCACTGTCAGCAAAAAACAGAGCAGTTGTGAACAGTTTTGACTCAAGTAAAGCGAACTCTTAAGAGGACAGTCACTTGCCATTGTGCCTCAGGAGACGCTAGGACCTTTCCAAATATTGCCCTCCATACACTAAGTGAGCAAGCACCATCCTACAGCTGAACTGTCCAGGATGGTGTTCCTGTCCAGTAACCAGTTAAACTGGAGAGAAATTAGTCTGACTTGCCAAAAAGTCACAAAGAACGGCAGTGATGGGGCTTAGGGCAGATCTTAACACCCTAGGCTCCCCTCTAGCACACTGCAGTACCAGTCACCTCTTCTTGCGTGAGCACGTACTCTCAGTGTATGTGCTCACATCTCAAGGGCATCCTTCAGATCACAGAGGTGACTGGCAACTGTTTATGCATGGCACCCACGCAATGCTGAGAGCAGCTTACCTGTGGCACTGGCATAAACAACCCTCGCTCGAGGCAGCTTGTTCTGAAGGTCCAGCACTGCTTTGCCCATTTTAGTAGAGCTGGCATTTTTGGCTTTATGGCATTCATCAAACACAATCTGGAGGGGAATGTCAGTTAAGGAAAAGATCTATTTTCATTCCGAGGATAGGAGCAGATAGAAAACACATCCCAGCCTCCTCCAACCAATTGAACAACCAGTCCCAGTACCAACAGGACTGACTCGTTCCCCACGCCGCATGAGATCTGTTGGTTTTGTCTAGTCCTCTGCTCTTCAGAGCCTGGAGTCATTTCCCCCTCCCTCTCCCTTCACTTCCAAGGTGTGTCTTGTAATGCGGAGGGAGAAGAATGCTGAAAAGGTTAATCCCAGCTTCATTCTTCCCCTCCTCCCATTAACACTGCAGCCTGCGGAGGAGGAGAGAGAGGAGTGTGGGGGGATGCATGCGCTTACAGCATTTAGATTTCTACCACAGGCACCAGGCTGCTCCGCACAGCTGCTCCCAGTGACTTCAGATGGCCCCAAGCTCTTTGTTCTTTGGTGAAGTACAATGACAAGCATGCAATTCTTCTCTCTCTCCAGGTTTTTGTTGTGGGTTTGTTTTTTTTTAAAGGATACAACTCCATCAAAATTTTCCCTGCACCAGTCCAGAATTTGTTTTAAGCGTGTCCTGTGCTGTCCGCCTGCCTGGCTTTCACCAATCAGCGCAGAATAAGTGGCAAAGAGGACTCCTTCTGAGGTAGCTGTGTCACCGTATTTAATCTGCAGAAAGGAAGAACAAGAGCGCACACGTTCATGACGCTCGCCCCAGTACGCTGCGCCCATCCCTTGCCCACAATCAATATCACCAATTGCGCTGTGACTGCGCAGGACACACACTCCTGCCTCCAAGAACAAAATCCAATCTGAGAGCAGAACAGACAAAAGACTGTTGGTAGCTGACGTCTTTAGCACTTCTATTTGGCACTGACACACGGTGATGACAGGGACTTTAAATGTCTGGACAAGTTCCACTAGCCAGTGTGTCAGCACATCTGGATGCGCGCAGTGAAATGTGGAGACCATGCGAGGACTCAATTTTCTGGCCAATGTTTTTTTAAGCAACAGTTTAGAATGTTTAATTGTTTTGAACCCTCCCATCTGTTTTAATTACTTCTAGAAAGTAATTTTCTCTTTGACTAGGTGAGATTGTTGCTTATCTTCCTGTCATGGGTCTCATCTGTTATGAAATAAAAGGTAAGGAAAACACGGTCCCAATCCGAAGGAAGCTCCATTTAAACCCTTTTTGGTCGGAAAACAAACATCCCTTTCAGTATCTTAATGGAGTGCATTCAGAGGTGTCAAACACATGTGGTTTTCATTGACTTTGTAAGAGTTGGTTGTTCAATACCATTAAAAACCAGAGAAGAGTGTTTCAGTGAACTGGCAGACACAAGCCTGGACAGGGCTGACGCACTGGACAAGAGGCTGAAGCACAGGCTACAAAGAACCCTGTGAATAACCACTATACAAGTACTGGTCGTTTCTTTTGGGAAATACTTCATCCTCATCACTGAATAACTGGAAAAAAAGTCTGAAAATTCTCTGATTCGCTCAGCTGGAGAGAAATGCCCATGTGCTCAGCCTCGGCACCGTGCGTCTGCAGCCCCCTGCCAGGCACCAATCTGTGCGTTTAACATGTGCTCCCTCACTCTCATGCTCTGAAAAGCAGTTCCATGAACCCAGCGCTGGGAAATGTCAGCCCAGGAGAGCAGAGCATGGCCACATCTAACAGGAGCTGTTCCCACTGCAGGACTCTTCAGGAATGGCGAAAAAGGTTTAAGTCCTGCTGTACTTTGCACTTGCCTGGAGACACTTCTCACTCCCTGCAGGAAACAGCTCTGTGCTCACAGTGCAGCTCTGCAGAGCGTATAAAAATAGCAAGAGTCCAGAGTGGGAAGAGCATGCCGAGAGAAAGGAACAGCAAGCAGCTTGCTGTCTGCTACTGCCTGTGCCACCAGCCACGCGGAGGCAGAAACGACTGCTGCTTCACATGCTAAGGCAGATCCATCTAACTGCTCCCGTAGGCTGATTTTCCAGAACACCATCACAACTTCTCTCCCTACCTTATTCAAAGCATGCACAGGAATGTGGGAGGCTTCAATGTCCTTCAGGTCTCTCTCAGCATCATACTTGAGATCATTGGAGACACTGAACCTGCAAAGCAAGACATGGGGCTGGTTATCTCCTAAGGAGATAGTCAGGGCATGCACAGTGATTAATAGCTCTGACTAAGGCAATAGTAGGTGTGCAAAACTGTCATATTTCCAACTGCCCACACACCTCAATGCAAGATCCTACAGCAGACTCCAGTCTGCCGCTGACAATGAGCTGTGGGTACCCTGCAGTAAAACCCCACACGCTAGGGGCTTGAGTCTGCACCCGGGGAGTCCATGAACACCCCTCCGCTGACTTCAAAAAGAGCGGGGCTAGGCTTGGCACTGCGCTCCAAGCAGTACATAATCTGCTAGTTCATAGTGACTCACGCTCCATCACTGCTGCAGGGGAAATATTGCTATTTCACAGAGAGCAAACAGGCACAAGGAGGTGGAAACGACTTACCCAAGGCCACAGCATGAGTCAACCATAAAGCCAACATCAGCACTAAGGAATTCCTTACTCCCAGATCCAAACTAACTCCAAGGTCTTACGGGAAAAGAGAAAAAAAAAAATCCACAACTTACCACAGAGCTTTTTTCCTCCCTTTAAGATAGTTTTCAAAGATGATGCCCGCAACTGTCCTGCCCTTTCCAACTCCAGCACCGTCCCCAATGAGGAACCCAGCTCGCTGCCCATTGGGTAATAAAACTTCATGTTGCTGCAAAATCAAGAACAGAACTGGAAATTAAACTAGATTTGCCTTTGCTAACAGCTTTCATGTGAGCTTATAAGAGCGCCTCTTAACCCTTTCACATATTCCATCCATGCAAGCGCATTTCCTGCTCTAGATAAATGACGCCAGGAATGGTCAAGCTTCACGGCCAAGTTCACATGTGGCAAGTTTACAGAAAAGGCCCTCAGGCCCCCAAAATGTAAAGCGCTCCCCTCTGCAACAAAAGTCAAGGGTTGTCGCCTCTTTGGTAAACTAACCCCACATAAGTTCCCAGCTTCAAATAATCCTTTCAAAAGGCATTTAAAATGCCATATGTCAATGCTTTCAAAGTTTCCTCACCTACATTACAGGTTATTTTAAAACACACTCCATACAAAGGCAGTTTCTTTCTAGAGTGAGACAGGCAAGCTGGGTAAGGCGGAGCCACATACCTGGCAAGCGTAAATGATTGCTTCCAGCTGTAGTGCAGAAAGTGACCCTTTGTCAGCAACGGAGCATGGCAGGGAAAGGTTGTAGGTGATGTCGGGTGGGGGGACGCTGGACAGAGTGCTTGTTTCAACCACGAGGTCAGGGTGGTGCTTCCCAATCTTGGCTAAATGACAACAAAGAAAACAGGTAACTCAAGTTCTTCGCTCCCGTGGGGCACCTCAAAAAGGACTGCAGACCTCATATTAACAGTCTGTAGCCCTCTGCTCAGGAACAGAAGAGACAAGCTCAACTCTTGCTCTTCACTCTTCTGTTCTGGTGAAATTCCAGACTGCTAGAAACAAGTCATGCCCCCAAATGCAAGCAATAGAAAAGTGTTCTGTTAAATTAGCATAGCACCAACAAAAGATCAGTACACTGGTGAAGTTTTTTTAGAAAATCACAAGCTTGAGATGTGTCATAGCAAAGACCATCTACTGCTTGTGGGAAAATAAGGGAGAGGTTAATTAGGTTGGTCCACAGTGGAGTTAACAGAACTTTCCATACTCACGCAACAGCACGACACTCACACTTTGAAGGTATATATTCTGCATAGGTCTCTGTTTGCCCCAACTCTTCTGTTTCTTCCTCCTCACCTTCATCCTCCTCCTCTGCAGGAGCCTGAGACTGAAAAGAAATACAGCATTGACCAAATGTTAATGTCCTCACTGAACTGTGGACACACGCAGTGCTACACGGTGCCAGAAACTACCATTTAAACCATCCCTACGCAAATTCACAGACACTTCAAATACAGTTCATCTCATTTATAGAGTAGAGCAACACAAGGAAAACCATCTGTGAGAGCCCACCTGGGGGCCCAGCACGTGCTCCAAGAGCTACTTTCAACACCTAGTCCACACCGAATTAGGGAAAGATGTCGACATCACTTTTCAGACGGGCTGTGGGCTATCACAAATTCTGCCCTAATCTGGCCCAGGGTAAGGGACCCAGACCAGCTTTAAACTCAGCGTGGTACTCAGCAGCGTAAAGCAAAGCCACAAAAGCCCAAATAATTCTTTAACACAGCAAGGTTCCACCACGGAAAACTTGTGTCTGTCTGATTTTCTTGTCTCACTCCCTCGGAAGGGAAAGGTCGGAACTGCTCGCCTCCACACTGCAACATTACCAAGTTACCAGCCCCGTGTCCAATCCTACTGACGTCAACCATCGTTCTCACCTGGTAGCTTATGAGGAGCGGGGTGTTGGGGACAGCAGGAACCTGGTCATTCGAACTGTTTAAGCCAGTGAACGATCTGCTGGGTGAGAACAGCTGGAACAGAAAGGGTGCAGGTGAGAAAGCAGTCCTAACCCGCAACCCTCCAACCCCAATATGCATGAATCTACGACAACCGTACGCATACTTGTGCTCTCTACTCAGATCTTACACTCTGATGTTGTCAGTGGACTTTAATACTTTCTGTTTGCTAATGAAAAGCCCTGGGCCATAATTCTGGAAACTAATAAATCTTGCCAACATGCCTTTCTCAACATACACACAGGGAATAACTGACCAAGGTAAACACATTCTTGCAAGAAGTGTGAACACTTTGTGCGTGTGCCCTCACGTGACGGAAGCCTGCAGGGACGCGTGTCCTCGCACACCTGCAGGAGTGGAGTCTTTCTGCCAGAGCTGTAATAATTACGCGGCATTAAGATGGGTTATCCCAAAATGCCACATTTTGCCTTGAAAGATGAGATCTCAGGCATGAGCCCACCTTTCGTACACCTCCTGTTAGCACTAACAGATTACCCGGGCAAACGTTGACACTTTCAAAGGACGCTTACAAGCCAGTAGCCCCTGTCAAAAACTGATTTTTATTATGGGAATACTGGATTTGCTCTGCACTGGAGCAGTTATCTTAGTCACCATTTTCCCATTTGCTCCAAAGAGAACACTTTACAAAACTGCTCTGCCCTTCCCGACAAGACAGGGCCTCAGTAAAAGGGG
Organism: Chlamydotis macqueenii; assembly: GCF_036417535.1. Classification (NCBI taxonomy): domain Eukaryota; kingdom Metazoa; phylum Chordata; class Aves; order Otidiformes; family Otididae; genus Chlamydotis; species Chlamydotis macqueenii. The sequence continues at coordinate 3,724,072 of NC_141581.1, read as the reverse complement.
CTGCGTAGATTCTCATTGCGGGATCACAGGTTTATTCCGAACTGGTGAGTCCAACTGAAATCTCTGGGTGGATTTGCTAATGGAAGAGAAACAGCATCGCTCTGGGGACTAGAAGGGGAGCCCAGGTCAGTGATGGCGGGGGTCAGGCTGCCGTACGGGCTGGCGGGGTCTCTCCAGGCACCAACTGCTGTCTCAGAGTTAACGACGGCCTTGGAGCACCCAGCCCGCTGCACCGCAGCCAGCTAAGAGAGCTCTCAAGACACTCCTAGCTGGGAAGGCACAATCAAGGAGATCCTTTGTCTGCCCCCATGCAAACAAAATCACACTGGAATTTCCCGACAGCGAGCAAGGTCAAGTCAGCAGCTCATGGCATCCAAAGCAATCAGCAACTCCAGAAGCAGCACTGTTCAGGTTTATGGCCTGCAGACTTACAAAGAGACTCATGCTCCACCAGCAGAAGTGGAAGATGGGAAGTTCTCAAGCATAAACACTCCGATTATTTCCTTTTTTAAAAAACTAAAAAAAAAAAAAGAAGAAAGAAAAAAACACTCTCCATTACTGGAAGCCTGAGTCAGAATTACCAGAAGGAAGCTGGACGGAAGAGCTATTTTCAGTGCCAACAAATCTGGAGAGCAGGTGAAACATCTCCACCTACAAATCTGAGCTCAGTCTAAAAGTTTCTTCTCAGGCAAGAGAAAGGCGCAGACCTGCTGGAATGACAGGACTTGCTTCTCTCAGCTCCAGCCGTGGAAAGTTATCACAGGTCTGCTTTTGCACCATGCAACCTTCAAAGTACAAATCCCTGCTACCTCAATCCAGCAACGTGGCTTTGTCACACAGCATTTCACCTCAGGTACTGAAAATAAAGCCACAGAAACCTTGGCTGTTTGGAGCACTGAAGAACTAAGCAGATGGCTGAGAATATGCTGTGAGGGCCAGTCCGGGTGGGACCAGGATCTATAGTGGTTGACAGATCATCTTGCCCCAGACTGAACTTGTACGATTCCTTCCTTTCTCTACTCTCGCTCACCTTCCAGTCTGATTTCTTCTTCCTCTGCGCTACATATCTGTAAGCATTAACAGAAAGGGCATACACAGCACACATGAGAACACTGGATGTAAGCAGGAGAGACTCATTCAGTAACACCGCTGACAATTACACAATCAAAGACTCGTTCCATTGTTTTCCTCTTTGCATTGTTCCCCATTTTGCCCCATCTTGCCGTGATTTCCACAGGAAAAGAGAGTCACATCTGGCTGACAAGCCAGCTCCCCTCTGCACAAATCCATTCCCTAGGTACTGAGCTGGGAGAAGGGTGTTCGCATTTCTAAAGTGCTGTGAATGAGTTAGAAAAAAAAAAATACATCAGCATCTCACAAAAATTCTAGTGACAGGCTTCGGAGGCAGGGCTTTGCTTCCCCAATCTTAAAACACTGTAAGCTTGGGAGATGGCTGTGAGAGAACACAATGGATCACATGAACTATTTTTAAAAGATATTTCACAACTTCTTTACAAATGAAGCAAGTGTGTTTTGTCTGCTAAATTCTGCAAATACTCGACAGTGTAGTAGCTCTTCCCTCCATGCTCATTCCCGAAACGATGAGCAGACCCGACACATTACAAACGGCTCATGGCTTTCCTCACGCAAGCACACGAAGGCAGCTCTGCGTCCAGCCATTTCCTCTTCCATGACAAACACTCTACCTAAAGGTTCAGCGCCGGGCACTTGAGATTCGGGGTTCTCAGTGAACTTGAGATGTTCAGCACCGCGCAATCTCACTGTGAGACTTTCTCTCACTTTCTCCAATTTCGCTCTGTCCCCTTTTCTGCAAACCCGTTTCCCTGTGCTAGTGACAGCTGACAGAAAGCAGAGGGAAAGCTAAAATATGGATATAGTCTTCTACACACCCTATGTTAAAATTGCTACACAAGACAGTCCATTATTTCACTTTTTTTAACGATTACACGGCTGTTCTTGTACCTGGGATCTACACGTGGGTCTCACACAGGATGCATCCAGCTTCACTCATGAGACGTCCCACGTATCAGAGCTGTTCAGAGATTGCCATCTCTGCTCCGTCTGCATCTCTGAGACTGAAGTTCTGGAAGAACTACTGTCCTGACAACACAGGGCCAGGCTGGCCATTGCTCCTGGGTCAAAGCTGACCACACAGCTACAACTGATTGGATGTACGGTATCAAAACAGACGAGGACTGCATCTGCCTGGGTTACGTACGGTGTGACATGTCAGACATTCAGTTTTGTACTACAGCTTAGTAACTGTTCTGGCTACTTAAAAGACAAAATTCCTGCAATTTTATGGAAAATTATGGCGGTGTGATGATACGGGGAGGGACAGGGAAAGATTATCTAAATTGCTTGTATATTGATGCAGGATATCAGATTTTGCAACAGATCACTTGTTTGCCTCCTTTAACAATAACAAAAAAAAGCATATTTGAAATTCAGGTAACAAAAGAGTTGCCAATCATGAGTCAACTTGACAATCCATTTGTCCTGTGAGCTATTACCTCCCATGCAAAAATGAAACTGAAATCTCCTGACTAGGATGTGCTTAACTGTCACCTCCTCAGGAAATATCAGACTCAGTGAAGAAAACAAACAAAAAACAAACATCACCCAACCAACATTCCCTCCACCTCTCTACTCAGAAAACACAGATAAGACAAATAGCTAGAGATTCCTTTTGAAAGAAAGTCGTTTATAAACGGAATTCCAAGGAGTTAATTGGCCTTATCAGAACTTAAGTGCTCTGCAGGACAACAAGGGGCGAGGGGAGGACGTGAAGAACAGCACGCAACAGGACTGGAGACGGCTGCTCTGCTACGGTCAGACAAGTCAGTCTCACACTTGGTTTCTCACTTGCATTCCTTACGCTGGATTTAGAACAGCTTTTTTCAGTCCATTTTTTTGCTGCATACTCCACAGATACAAAACAACAAGGTTTTTTAGGCATAGAGTATCTCGACCAGAGTTCACATCTTCAGAAACAGGACATCATAGAACTATTTCTGTATGATTTAGGCTATTACGTAAAAAAATCCAATAATAACAAACTTTCTCTGTCTTTGGGGGTTTGTCTGTTTTCTAGCCTTTTTAATCACCCTGTTTACAAGCCTGCGATGTCTTCAGCCATTTCTTTGGTTCAAACAGCTCAGTTCTCTTCCTGCGAACCGTCTCAGGCTTCAAGTTCAAACTGGTCCAAAGCTCCCAGGCTGCGTGTGAACCGCCTGTGCAGCCCTTGCTGCCAGCACAGCAGCGTGGCCCTTGATCTGTAAGATATTTACCCGCAGGAAGGAGGGCAGTGGTATGCTCTGCCTCCGATTACAGACATGCCAAGGGCCAAGTGGACGCTGCAAAGGTCTGTAAAGGTGATCAAATCTCACCGATGTCAGCCACAGCTCAGGTGTCTGATTTGAGGATCTGTGTGAATAGCCTAAGATCTCACAAAGTCTAAGGCACACAAGACCTTCAATTTCCCACGTCCCAGGCCAGGACCCATGCCACGAAGCCACACTCCTTCAACACTCGACCTGTCACCGAGCCACACAACAGCATCGTTTCAAAGCAGAACTGCTGCCAAGACTCTTCTTTCCAAGCTGTGAGAAACAGCCAGCGTTCATCATGGAAATACAGTCAGACACACTACTAACTGCAAAACGCGGCCTCTAAAACCACAACAGAACCTCAGAATACAACAGTGACGAAAGCATAGGCATGCCAGCTTGCCTTTGGGGCATTCACGTTGAATGTTTTTTTCCCCACAATCTTCATAAGACAACGACCTACAAAGGAAACCTACTGCATGGCTGGGCATTCACTGTGAGAGCTGAGATCCAGAGATTCAACAGACGTGTATGATATCAGTTCCACCATCCAAAGCCAGTGGCTATGCATAGCGACCGATACCAGGTTGCACAATAGTGAGTGGAAAACAGATGGCAGAGGGCTGGCAAAACTGCACAGAATCACATGTTGCTGTGGGACCGCCGGGAAATCACACGCCCGGGAAAACTCAGATATAAAAGCTTGCAAGGACTTGGACTCACAAAGTAAACACAAATGCTTAGCCTTAAGTTGAGACAGAATTTGGTTTTCAGTCACTGTTACTAAAATATTTGCCACAGAGAATAAACAAATGGTGGCTGCTGTTGGGGACAGTTAACGGTCTACGTCATGGTGTTTTTCCTTGAGTCCATCTTTTCAGCACTCCTGAGCGCCCTGTCGCAGGCCACTCTGGATCTGCTGAATGTTTTAGGGATACATCTGCCTCGTGAGGCACCTACCTGTCACAGCTGTTCGAAGAAAGAGCTAGTGCTTGCACCACACTCTGAAGGAGTGCACGTATCCCTTTGAGGATGTCTGGATTCTCTCCTGCTTCCAGGAGACTCAAGTATGTGTAACCACTTCACCCTTTCCCTCCACAAGTGAAGCTGGTGATAGCAAAACAGCACCATCAGATTGCAACTTCACTCCTGTAAGGAACTGGTTTGGAGTTTCCTTGGTGAAAACACCACAGGATGAAGCCCAAGATATTTATTGTCTGATGGGAGGATGGAAGAGGAAGCAGCCCGTACCTCTATTTGGTTCTGCTGCGGCGTGTTTACATCCCATAGTGTTGGCACGTGGTTCAGACTATCGGCAGGCAAGAAGTCCTTCGGATCCGCAATGTCAGAGAGGGAATCCGCAGGGGACGAGAAGAGGGAGTTGTTGTTGGAGAGCTCATCGAGGTATGAAGAATCCTGAAATGGAGAAACAATCAATTAGAGGATGCAGGATGAGAAGACGAGAGTGCTCCTTTCTCACACCTACTCATCCGGGACATTTTCATTTCTTGCTATTAAATGAGCAGCTCTGTTACTTCATGCTCCACAAAACTTAGAAATTAACTTGTAAATTAGGACATGCTCTAAGCAGCTGTTTTAAAAACTCAGTTTCTTGAAAATGTAGGAAAAATGCTGACTGGACAGAAGTGCCAGTGCACGTTCAAGACTAACTCAGGCTGTGTGCACCTCCCCATACAGAGGAGCATTCAACAAGATGTCAGTCACCTCAACTTTGTGTTTGATTAAAAAGACTACTGAGGGGTGAAAAGCCCTCAGCCTCACACCCAGAGGACTCAAGTATTTCAGTCGTGCACAGCAGGCCACAGAATACCAGCTACATCCGATAATGACACAGCTGTTTAATTGCAATTTATAACACAGCAATACCTGGAGGCTTCAAAAAAATTAGCCTCCTCATTCCAGGTTCTGCACAAAGGAGGCTGACAGCAGGGGGGAAGGAGCACTAGTGTCATCTGGATTTGTATCTAGAGAAATCCTGGCAAGTCTACCAGCCCTTTTCCCAAGGGCATGCCTCAGTCTGGACAAGAAGGGAATGTGCTTCAGTGACGAGGATCAGGCTGTCCTTGCTCTTTTTCTGGTGCCTGTGCTGAGATGCTTTACAATTGTTTTATTTCATGCCAATCCAGTGACAATGTTGGGCTGAGTCACGTGGACTCTACCTCAGAAAAAGCTTTCAATCCCCTCCCTTCCTGCTCTGGTTTTTCAGATTTCAGGTGGCAAGAACTGATAGCTGAAAAGCACTTCTTACTCCACGTCCTTAGCTCTGGCACAAGTTGCTGCATGTCCCCCACTCCATCATATCACCTCAGCTCTCCCTCCAGATCAAATACCACTTTCAGACTTTTTCAAACTTTGTCAGAAAGTCAGAAAAAGTTTGTCTGCTGTTTACTGAAGAGCAACGTACTTTGAAATACCAAGCTCCAGCACACAGGTCCTGCTGGACACACGTCTCTGTGCCAGAGGGATACAGAGAGACCAACAGGTCTTTCCTGGTGCCCCATACGACTCTGCCAACACAAATCAGTTTTGTGGTTCTTCAGAAGGGTCAGATTTGTCAGCACACAGCCAACTCAAGCTCTCCGCTAAGCCAGATAACCAAATGAGCGTGATAATACCGCAGCGCGGCTGCCAGGAGAGCCGCAGTGTCTGATAGGAGGAGAAATCGCTGCTCATTTCCAGTTAAAGGCCAATTTCCTACTACAAAGCAGAAAGGCAGCCAAAGATTTTTAAAAGTCCCTTAGCCCTGCCTGACATAAAATCATGAACAGCTGAGCCTGCTAGCACTATTCTAAGGGCTTCAAGCCAAGAGCCGGGTCAGACATCCCCCTCAACTGCTATCAAAAGTTATGGGTTTGCGGTGTTTAAAACTATTGGGACAAGTTCCCTTCACCTCCTTCCCAGATATCTCGTTTGGTACTGAGCAGGCAGTCTCCACTCGGAAGCACTGATGCGCTAAAGCGAAGGCAAGCAGTAACAGAGATTGCAGGCACGACGTTTAAAGCTTGTATTCCTCAAAAGACAACTGGGGGGACCCAAAGGCTTAATGAGAACGGGCTGTTCACGAGGCTGTGCTACCAGGATGGTACTGCCACGCAGGACACCTTCCTGCTAGCAGCGGGTACTCGTGCCGCTGTGCGTGACACCACTGCTGTCTGCCCAGCAGCAGATGGGCAGCATTTCCTGTGCAGCTCTCACTGTCAGTACTTCTGTGGCTATTTTAGGATTACCCAGAAACCAAGGCTTTTCAGAGACTGAAGCAGGCGTCTAGATTTATCACCTCAGAATTAAGTGATCTCTGGAAATGGGACTCTGTTTCACACTTGAGAAAGCAGGAAAACACTTGGGTAAATATCGTATTTCTTGGCCAGAGCAAGCGCCTTGTGCATCCTGCAGGAGCCTGCCCGCCTACCTCCCGCAGCTCTAAGCTCCTCACCCACAGTACTGTACCTGCAGCCTATGTGGCATTCAAACTAACGTGCACGCTACTGAGATTTTTTTTTCCATTAACTGTCATCTTCCGAGGTGTGCAGCTTCTCTCGACCTTCCAGACCTCTGCAGAGACACTTGCTGATTACCTCGAACCACTGTGCTGCTGAAACAAACCATCATCTCCTCTTGCTGTCCTCCCCACCCTTCTACTTCTTCCTCTGGGCTCAAAATCCCAAGAACAAGCACTGCAGGAGTTCAACAGCCTCCAGACTGTCACCACAATCTACCCTCCTGTGCCACCACACCTCTTCAGACTCAACTGGGACATGGGTAAAGCAGAGAGCATTGACATCTGGTCTTGCTGTGGCTTAGGAAGAGAGTTTAACAATTCACCTAATGCTACTCTTTCATATTATGACTGTTACAAGAGTTTAGATCACTTTTGTAGCAACTCTTCTGGTCATTCCCAGAAAGGAGGGAGGCGGAGATGGACAGGCAGATGGACATGCTCCTTCACCCATCTGCTCTGGTACCTGACACACTGGACTGATGCAGCAGCCAGAGGACCTGAAGGAGCCAGAAACTCCACCGAGGGTGTCTGACAGTGCAGATACTACACAGAGGATAAGTACAAACTGATATCAAGAGGTTCATAAGAATTGCTTTGAAGAAGTTACTTTCAAAGCCCAGCACTAGAAGCAACACCTATTATCTTCTCTGAGTACCCAGCAGAACACAGTGACACAAACAGCTCCTGAGACAGACCTGGAGCTACAACTCTCCCACTTGAAATCCATGACGGTACAAGTGCTTTGTCTACAGGCAACGAACAACAGCTGGTTAAGTGGCCGATCCCGAGATGCAGACACACTGCTTTTTGCAGGTGCCTGGGGAGATCCCGAATGCAAACCTAAAAAAAGCACACCTGGAGTCTGCTCACACAATGCTTGGCAGGCAGGAGGAAGAGCAGAAGCTTGCTCCTCACAAGCCCTCGGAGTTCAGCTCACATATCATCCTTGATATTACAGTTAAAAGATGAAAGGTAGTTAGTATAATCTGCATGCTGAGAGGAGAAGCATGTTTTCCCTCTCTCAAGGACAGGCAGGCCTGGGAGATACTGCACTACAGACAAGAAAAGCTAAACCAAAAGGCTGGAATTGCAAGTAAAGCCCAGTTTTGGTGGCTTTGTGTTTGTTTTTTCTTTTCATTCTGAAAACCTTTGTCACGCAGACCCATTTTAGCATTTGACTGACAGCGTTTCACTTGAGGGCTTCACCGCCCAGAGACAGCGGCAGCAGCGTCTCAAGGAGCTCAGGATGGTCTCAGATCTCTGCCTCAGAGACACCAGTGACAGAAGTTGGTTCAGGAGGAAACGTTTGCATACACATGGCCATGGCAGCAAAAAGGCTGTAGAGCAGACCAGAGCGGCCGTTGCCCATGAGGGTCCTGAAGAAAGAGAAGTGCTGGGCTGGAACAGCAACAGATGTGTGAAAGCACTGTACCACAACCCAAGATACCCTGGCAAGCGCCCTCCGCCTTCCTCAATCCCCCAGTAAAGGTTCCAGCCGTACCACCTCTACCACCACTCCCCTCTGGTCGGGGCACCGGACCGAATCAGCCTCCAAGTCAGAGGGATGGTAATACTAGTCCTGGAAATTACCTCAGTGATCCCATCTTCCAGCAGTATTACAAGGCATTAGTCACAAACTTCCAGTCTCTCCCATTTGTCTTACCTAATTACATTATCTACAGAGCACTAAAACTAGTAACGTGCTAGATCCCCGCCCTGACGTGCTCACAGTGCAATCCCAGTCAATTAGATTTGCTACAAAATGCAGTTTAATTGTTTAATACAAGGCCATGCTGATAACTACAGCCTATGTCATTAAGAACCATGCCTTGACTAATTACTCCACTGGTTTATATGGAGCAAACGGGAGCAGCTACCTTAGCCTCCGCAAGGGAAAGGAAGAATTATCACGTAAACTACCAGCTCATGAAATAACAGAGCGAGCAAAAGGGCTCCTTTCCTCAACGGGATGAAGCCGCTGCCAGACCCACCGACACTCCCCAGCTACGGGGCCGGTTCATCCGCTGACGGCATCAGTTCCAGCCGATCCCCACAGAAGAGACCCTCAGCCGAAAGGTGCCGAGCCCCGATGCACAGGCAGAAGGTGAAAAGGAGATGACAATGTTGGAAAAGACAGCCCAAGAAATCACGAAGAGCGAGATGATCACGGGCGCAGCAAGCGCTGGAAAGGGGTGGCGAGCCAAGCCAGGACTGCAAAGCCAGCTCCAGATCTGGAAAGCGCTACTTCTGCTTTTCGAATGGTCTGATGTGCTTCGGAAGCTGCTCCCTCCAGAGAGGTCTCCCATCTCGGTTTGCAAAATTTGAAGTGAGTTATTTTGTCCCTGTTTAAGACTGATTAACAAGAATTTTAATTTTTTCTTATTGGAAACAAGAGGTTTTTACAGTAATAACACTTATTTTACGTTTCAGCGGAAGTCAAATTTCTGCAAGAGATGGAAGTTATCCCGCAAGGCAGGATCTTTATTTCAAAGGCTATTCTGCAACCATTCTCTACATAAATCTCATTCTTGGAATTAGGCTATTTGGTTTGGGGGAGTATAGTGCGGTTTCTTTTTATTTTTGGGGGGTTTTCTCCCCCCTCCAATTTAGTATAGCCTGCAGCCAAAATCCAGACAGCACACTGCAGATCATCACTGGTGGGAGAGTTTTACCCTGGGGGGCTGGCAGACCGGCTTTGCCTCCATCTCTTAGCCTGCTCCGTTAAACGCTCCTCCGCACCAGGACAGCGAACACCTGGGTGAAGCGCAAGCTTGAAGATCTCAACCCTGAGCACCGCGTCTCACAGCACGGACTTTTCTCAGTTTCTTGCATTACAGGACGGACACAAGCAGAGACCTTGAGGTCTGCTGCGAAAGCACGGTTCAGAACTAACTGCTTGAGTCAGGGATGGAGTTTACAGCAGCCCGCTATAAAATGGTGAAAGGACGATTCCCTTGCAGCAGGGCGACCGCTTAATGGGGAATTTTATAAGGGGTCAACAGACAGCCGATGCAGAGGCTATGCACAGCTGCCAGCTGTGGGTCTTGCCAGCATGTTCTTTTTTTTACCTTGAAGTTGAAATTACATCAAGACAGTAGAAGAGGAGATCGAGAATTACAAATCATTGTCTGGTCTTCATATCAGAAGATGCTCCAGTGAGTGACTTTGATAAATCAATGACAATCATTTGCTGGACTTCTAAACTGCGAGGGCAAGCCAGCCAGTGCTTCTACAGCACACTATTTCTGTCGTTATTGCAAGAGAGATGAGTTATCAAAACCAAGAATTAAGTCCCTAGAAAAGATCTGAAAAAACCCCCAAACACTTAACCTCTTTCTCCCAGCCACTGGAAACAGTTCAATTCCCTTAGTCAGAACAAAGTCTTTGTTAAAATTAATGAAAGAACAGGTGAAGTCTAAATACAGAAGGAGTATGCAGCCGAAAAATATTTTTGTCCACGAAGCTATCAATATAAATGGTTTATTTGCTCACAATCCAGACAGAGAAAACAAATACTCCTCCTGCACAGCAATTAGAGACTGCTCCACTACAAAGCACACAGCTGATAGGGGATTTTAAAGCAATTTAAAAAAAAAACAAAATAAAATATATATATACACAGGCACACATACACAAACAAAGCTACACTGCCAGACAAGAAAGATTTGACTTCTCAGTAATCACAGATTAAGCAAATTACATTTCAGGAAAGAATCAAGAATTAACAGCTGCAGTGTAAGCAGGCAATCACTAAAAGAAAACCTTTTAGCTGCCAAAACCCAAAGTCTTTCTAAATACAGGGCAATAAACTTGCAGTGTTAAGGGTTCAGTGCTCTCGCTGGCAAATGTTTCCCTTGCTTTTCTGTACCCAGCATTTGGTTTAAAAATAAAACTCCTGAAAGCCACTACAACTAGATAAACACACCGATCAATTCTCCGCACAGCTTCTCTTCCTCCAAGTTTCGCAGTCAGTGACCAAGTTCTAACCGACCGGAATGGTCTGCAAGTACCGCAGGTTTCAGCAAAATACAAATCACACCTTCAGCACAGCAAATCTCTTCCCACTGCCTTGCACCAAGAATCGTCGCCCCTAAACCTCTGCTACCATTGCAAAAATTACGGGGGACACACGAGCCCGGGGGAGCAGCTGGAGCTGGCTACACTCACAAACAAAACACACCAGGAATTCCAAGGAGGAGGAAAAAAAAAAAAAAAAAAAAAAAAATCAGGCATTACCTTGTAGAGAGATGGGAACTTTAGCCAGAACTGCATTTGGGACATTTTAAAACAGCATTCAGTTTGCTGTCGGCAGAGCAGGATGCGGGTGAAGCAGTAAGGTGAGATTTTTCAGTACATAATGGAGAAAGGTCTTCATTCATGACCGCGACAGCAGCAACAGCCGGGAAGAGAGCTCATCAAGGGTTTTTAAAAATTAACATGCAGAAGAACAGAGTGAAAATGGAGGAAAAAAGGACAGCCATACAGTGCGTCTGTCCTAAGCCTGTGGAAATTTGCATATAGTGTTTAGTCATGAAGGAGAGTGCTCTTACTTCCTCTAAGTACGAGGGCTGACTTTCAGGAAATGATGCCTGCTTGGTAAGTCAGTGAAATTACTGGCAATGCGATGAGAATTACTGTATGTGGTGTAATTCAACCACAGATACACTGTAAACAAAGCTGCGCTCCGCGGCGGAGCAGCCAGACGCGGAGCAGGAGAGGTCCGGGCAGGAGCCCAGCTCCCCTTGGCTCCTGCGTTTCCCCCACGGCAGCCCCTGCTTTGGGGCTGGGGGTTCCTGGCCCCCTGATTTCTGGGGTTCAAATGAAGTAATCAAACTGAAAAAGATTACGAAAAGCATTCACAAGTTGGTGGTTTTTCCTCCCCAAGAGCCACGTGCTTTCTTTTGTCTTCGGTATCTGCTCCACCCCAAATATTGCAATTAGAAAATAAAAAGGAGTAGCCATTTTCTTAAGTTAGTTTTTTCCAGATCATTGTTATTTCTCAGTGTCCAGAAACATTGCCTTCTTTTTCCAAGGCCTTCCCTCTTAACAGTTTTGGTAACAGAAACAGGCAAGATTTCTGATGGGGAAAGGAAAAAGGCACAAAAAAAGGGACATCTGAAAGGGATCTGGTCATCGTAAGCATGAGGGAAGCCTGCACCAACACAGCCCGAGCCTGAAGGAGAAGTGAATTTGCCAGAGCACCCATTACCCTGCAGAAAAACCATGACAACTCTTCTGTTTGCTTTGGGTGCAAGAGGTTCCTGTTTGCTTCTCCTTAGCACAGCCGGCGGCAGCAGCGGCGCCGGGCTCTGGCCGCGGGTTTAATTCCCCCCAGCTCCCGCAGGCTCGGCTGCTCCGGCTCAGACCTGGGCTGGACACCGCACCGCTCCACGTCCGGGAGCGCGGTTTCGGCAAGACTCGCTGCTGAACGCTCTGGGGCAGTCGTGCTGCCAGAGGAGGGCAGGGAGAGGGACTCAACCCAGCCAGCAAACCCAGCAGCGCAGATGCACGTGCTAAGGATGGGGAGAGGAGCGCTGGCTGCAAATCTCTCCGTTCCTGCTCCGAGTCTTTCCACGCAACGATGGCAGGGCTTCAAGCAAAACGCAGCTCGTCGCTGCTCTGCATTAGAGCCGGCACTCGGTGCCTGCTGTCGCTGCTGATGCAAGTGCTCCTGGGGCCTCGTGCTGAGAACCGCTGGAAAATCCCATGTTGCAAGGCACTTCTCAAAAACCAAGACTTTCGAGCAAAAGAAGACAGCAAAGCCCCTACCGGGTCTGGCAAGAGATGAGAGCAGAAAATGAGGGGCTCTCCAGCCTGAGAATCAGGGGAGACAATTTGGAGGGGGGTAGTTTTTCGTCACAACATCAGCTGAGGAGGGAGGACCAGCTCCCGTAAGGAAGAGGCGCTGGGGTGCCGCGGCTGGAAACCCCTGCACAGAACAAAAACCTGCACCAGGGCTCATTTCCAAGGGCAGCTGGGTGCACGGCCCAACCTGCAGCACAGCAGTTCCACAGGGATTCACACGTTCGCAGCCCTTAGTAACGAGGATCCACGTTCCACCATGCAGAACACCTAGTCCAGCAGAGTTTTTTCAATAAGCAAACGGAAAAGAAAAATGCCTTTCCCCAGGCACTCGGGCTGCAGCCAGGGACGCTGGTGCCGCAGAAGGCGAGGGAAGGGCAGCCCCAGCAAGCCCTCACCCGGGGAGGAGCTGGAACATCGCTGCTGGGTTCTTCCTGTCACCAGAGCACCTCTCACCTCCCGGTGAAGGCTGCGAGCAGCAGCTACTCCACTGCTGCTACAGAAGAGGCGTTCTGCAGGAACTGTGGTGAAAGTGAAGCATTCGGCTTCTGTGGGCAGCTGGTTTGGGGTGCAGAAAGGCAGCAGGTTTTCACTCCTGCTTTTATCTGAATTGTACAGTATTTAATTAGCTGGTAGTGCCCTGGAGCCTGGGATAGGTGCTTTAATCACACGTTTGAAGCGAAGAGACCAAATACATTTTTGAAATGTCTTAATTAGTAACTTGCTGGTGACTGCCTTGCTGTGTGACCTTGATTAAATTGCCAACTCTTGCCTAAGCCTACCAAGGGCTTCCTATTTATGCAACCTTTAAAAAGCAGGTGGTTTATTTCCTCTTCCTTTTCTGTTAGTGGACAAACGGGGCAAAACGTAGGCAACAAAACTGGACCGCCAAAAGGAAGCAAGACGTATGACATTGTTACAGATAATCAGGACTGTTAAATTGATTTTGCAAGACCACAGTAATATAATCACAGCAGATAAGATAACCCACTGAGAAACTGCCACCTGGAATTTTAACAACCTGTCCTAGGGGAGGAGGCATGCCACAGCATTTCTGCGCTCCACAATTAATTCGCGAACACGCACGCTGACAGACAGCGACAGGAAAGCAGAATTGTTCCAGCACTCACATTAATTTGACTTATCGTCTTCCAGCAAAATCTGAAGTGTACAACCCAGCTAGTTACTTTGTTGGGTAACCTTCACAGCATCCTCTACCACCTCCTAACAACTGACCTACAAGAGAGCTTCCTGAACACTCTGATGGTTTCTTGAAAGCATGTGCTGAACTTCTAGGAAAGCACAGATAGAAATCACTACAGACTAACAGACCTGGCAGCTCACCACCCTCACGCAACCAAAGAGCTTGGGACTAACATTTCCTGAGATACTTCGCTGCTGAAAGACGGGGTTTTCAGACGCGTCCAAGGACACTCCAGGCTCAGCTTCCTGACCCGGTGATGGCAAAAAGCCATCAGGCCCCTGAATGTCTCCGCAAGCCAAGCTGCTGGGTACCCATCCCATGCAAACAGGGCAGGGATACCCGAGCAAGACCAGGATGTATCACCACATCCCCACAATGTGGAAATCTTGGAAAAGTAAGTCTAAGAGTAACAAAGGGTGGAAGAGTACTGAATGTGTGGACACTGCGGTTTGTCCTAACAGGGTTGGGATGAGAGATGGGAGAGTATGTGTTGTACAGACAGTGCCTTGCTTTTCCCGTTCCCGTGACACAACTGCTGTCACCTAGCTGGGTGCAAGGCTTTGCTTTGCATTTTGGCTCTTCCCAGAACCACGAGCCATCCCTGTCCCGTACAGGGCAGCCTCTGCTCTAGTTTCAAAAGCGAGCGAGAGGAAGCAAGGTGCGTGGTGAGGGACTGCACTGAGAGGCTCTGACAAGCTGAGACCACAAATGGTTTATTTTTAAAACAGACACTAAGAAGAAGGATAATGAAGCAGCTGGTAGGTATAACTTACAATAAGCTGAAATGCAGGGTGTGTGAGGAGGGCCGTCAAACCAGCACACCCTGCCAGGACATGGCTCCCTTGAGGACTGGAAATCTGGAAGGCAACTGCTGCTTGTTCAGGAACAGGGAGAGGACCAGGAGACAGCCTGCCACCGAGCAAGTGCAGAGGGGAACTCCCAGGCTGGTGTTCCTCCTTAAAATAAGGAGAAACCAGGAAAACTTGAAAAAGCCCTCAAGAGAGTAAACTCTTGCAGGTGATCCTGAAAGCTGGAGGAAACCAGCGCACAGCAGCAGGCAGCGAGATGCTGCGACTCTGGGAATAACAAACATATGAGGGAAAGAAAAACACCTGAAGAAGGCGTTCGTTTTGGAGGCAGTATTTCTCGTGGTGACTGCTGCGGTAGGACCACTGGTGCTTTGCGCGCACTACGGATCAGGATATGCAGTGACCGCCAGCAGAACTGGAGATGGGGAAACTCACTCGATCAGACTGACTCAGACTGACGCTGCTTTGAATTAAAGCATCTATTTTAAAACATTTCCCAGTGGTCTGCTATTAAATTATATTACCAGCATTTTTAAGAGCACTCTGTGTTTCAGATCAGTGCTTTTCCCGCTTTTGTCAACTTTATGAAGGGAGGAGGCAGAGAACAGTCTTGCCAAGAATTTCAGAAGGCAGTTCTCCATCACCTCTTGTGCTTTTTCTCATGCCCAGAGATGGGTATCACTGTTTGAAGGTAGCAATACAGATGAAAACTAACAACTCTGGAACAGGGAAGATGCCAGAGCCCTCCAGGCCCTTGTACCCCGTCCCGAGGGCCACGGGCATCCCAGCCAGCTCCTGCAATCCACAGCCAAGCACAACTGACAACAAATTATGCCTCAATAGCAGAACCACTCTCATTTAACCACAGGGATCTCCACCTGAGGTAGTCCCAAGAGCTCCTCTTATACATGGAAGGGAAAGATTTACTCCTAAAGCACAGCTCATCCAACCAAAAGGAGACGTTGCTGTAGAGCAGTCAGCTGCATCCCCTTCAGTCAGATGTGTCCCCTTCTCCTCAGTAACCAGCTCAGGGTGGATGGCTAAATCAGACGGTCAGAACAAACCAAGCACTCGGTCGGTGAAACCTGTGCTGGTGTCCAAGCCCTGCAGTTCAGGAAAGGGCTGCAGCACCCACGCTCACCTGCCTGGTCTGGCCCTTCGCTGCGAACCCAGCGCAGACACTGACCAGCCACTGGTGTGCCCGGCTCCAGCATAGCTCACCTTCACACAGCTCGCAACCAAGGCAGCCAAACCCTTTACAGGTGCCGACAGCCCCGGCTGATGCCACTGTCTCCTCGTATACCGACGGCAATCATTGAATCTGAGAATATCTCAAGTTGTAAAAGGATTTGTACAAGGATCATGGAGTCCAACTCCCTGCTCCTTGCAGGACCACCTAACGCTAAACCAGTACTTGCTCAGCTCCAGGTCAGGAGCCCCAGTGGGTGCGTGGCTGCGGTATCTAGCGGACCATCTCAAGCACGGTATCGGATGTATCATCACCCAGGCACCCCACACGCAGTGAGCCACGGCGAGCCAGGAGCCCACACCGAGAGCAGGGCAGTGGCAGACACACAAATACCATGCCGGCAGCCGTCCTGCCGGAGAGCACACACCATCACAAACAATTTCACTGTACTTACTCTAACTAGGTTAGATGAGCTGTTATAATCACAGCCTTCATTTTTCTAAACCGAGGCCTGAAGTAAGTGTCAGGCATCTCACTGAAAGTGTTTTTAAAGTGTAATTAAGTCAGCCAAAATCCCAGCCTTGGAGTGCAAAAACAAAGACATGAGCATGTAAAGTAACTTGTTCGTAAAATGCTTCAAAGGCACCAGAGCCAGTTAATTGTCTTCAAATTGATTTTAATATCTGTATTCCCTGTAGACATAACTCCAGGACAGCAACAGGAAGTTCCAGAACGTTTCTTATTCCAGGAAAATCTTCATTTCAGTCAGAACCAAGTCCTTCATATAATTTAATAACTGTTACATTGATTTCTCTTAAATCACCACAGCTCTGTGCACTGAAGCACTTTTAAAAATTAATACTTTTTTTTAAGAGTAGGTTAATTTCTCCCCCTCCTTTAACAAGAAAGATTAATAGGAGATTGCAAGGGGCTGGGAGTGAGAAGAGGGCTGGTTTATGATTAACAAGTGTGGTCAAGAGCCCCCATACACCACAGGCAGATCAAACAAAGCTGTAACTGCATCTTTACAGCGTTACTGCAAATGACTCTGCCCAAGAGCAGCCCGTTCCTCCCTGCCCCCACAAGCTAAATCAATCTGGGCTGACCTCCTTCCTCCAGTCCGACACAACTCAAATTTCAGAAGGGGTACCCAAGTTTCTTGGCAAAGCATTTATTTGCAGAGCTGCTTCAGCTGAGGAGAAAAGGAAAGGGATTCTGCAGAGCCCCCTCACACACCCGCTGCATCCACACTTCCATGCTGAACTGCTCATTCTCACTGCAAAAAGATCGGGTTTATTCGTCAGTGCAACTCATGGCAAACGAAGTCAGCAGAGCAGAGAACCAGAGTCCTCCTCTGGAAAGCCACAAGAAGCAAGTCAAATGAAGTTAAGCAAAGGGAAACACAGTTTGACTATCAGAAACAGTCAGGATCATTTTAGACAACAAAAGGCTCAGAGGAAATGGGCAGAGTCGTGTGCTTTGAGTCATTTTGAACAGCACAGAACAGTGAAGTTTAGAGAAAAATCTGTGGTGGCTAAGAGCAGCAAGTATTTACACGACAGGCATGCCTTTCTAGAACAGGCTGCTCTGCTTTTATGACAAGGCTCTGGGGACAGACTACAGCTCAACACACACACCTGCGGAGGGACAGCAGATGCCCGAGTACAAGTTAAAACCTCCTGGATTTAGTGTTTTGTTGTGGCAATTGACAGCTTTTCCCATCAGTCACAGCAAGATAGCATTGATATGATAAAAATGCCTTTGCAGCAGAATTACTGCACACAAGCACTGGATTCCAACTCACCAGCACTTGAGACTTGAGGAATAAAGAGCAGAAAGTGAAGGAAGCAATGGAAACCAAAACCTGCTTCTCCACAGGACTTTGATTTTTAAGGCCAAGTGTGCAGTCAGTAGATTTTTTCCATAAGGAGATGACACCACAGGGTCGGGGCAAGACTTTGGCTTAGACAGCAGTTCCCAAGATCAAGAAATGCTATCAGACCCCAATATGGCCTCACATAACCAGTTTCTAAACCTCAGTTTAAGTCACTTGTTTATATAAAGAATGCCAATAGACCGGCAAGGATGAATCACCCAAGAGCAAGCCAAAAAACAAAAATATTGTGGAGGAAACAAGTTCAAGTTCACATTAGGCTGTTCTGACCATGCAAATGAAGCACCTTTTGCAAAACGCAGAAGGCGTTCAGCGAGGCTGCTGCAATACACACAGAAAGCGCTCTTCACCAGACCAAGCAGCAGCGATGAATGATTCAACTAAAAAGAAATTCCCAGAGCAATTAAGAAATGTGGCAACTCCCATTCAAGGCATCCTCAGGCCAGCAAAGACTTTACACTCCGCAAGACCAGCTGAGGACCTCCGAAATAAGGTACGGGGAGAAGACGGGGGGAGCAGATGCCGGTGCTGGAGGAAAACGCGTCAGCGTTCCCCTGAGTCCCCCCAAACCCTAGGGCACATGAACAATCCTCCAGTCACTGCCACCAGCAGAAAGTGTTTACTACACAAATACCTCAGAATCATTATTCATTTGCTCTTTAGACCTTTTAAATCCATTTTCAGTATTCCTGGAAAACTTTTTAAGGAGACAAACTGCCTATAGGCTACGCAGTCCAAGGCCAGGCTGGAGTCCCGCTGCAGCCCAGCATGGCTGCAGGTGCATTTTGGGGAGGTGATGTTCACCAGATCACACACAGGGACCGCGATCCTTCACTCCAGATCAGAGATGACACTTCCATCTCCTTCCTCTGCCGCCCAGTCAAGCACTGGCAGGCTGCGGAGACACACAAAGGGCTGTCACCCAAGGAGACAGCAAGCTCTCCTGTGCCAGTCAGCTGTCATAGACAGGATTTGGAATCTGAGCAAAGAGAAGCGAACAGTCTGTATTCATGTGAAGGCAGCACAGGTTCTCACACAAGCACGCAGTCTTCGTTGTCTGCCCAGCAACCACAGATTTAATCAAGAATCTCTTACCAAAGCATGCAGCAAACTCCTCATGTTCTCTTTGGTTTCACCCCTCTGTTTGGTTTGGTGGTAACAGCACAAAGTGTAACGGGACTTGCCATTCCTACCGCCGCACCAGGCGAGTATGGAAAAGATAGGTACTTTCCTATACAGTCACCTGGAAAGACGTAACCGAGCTGCTCCCACACCTTCGGAATGGCATGTTTCAGCTTTCCAGGCAGATTGTTAATATTCAACAGTTTGGCATCTGGGACAGCAAGAAATCAGTAAAGTGGAAAATATTGCTGAAGCAAGGAATGGAAAAGCTCCAGGACAGTCCTGGATGACTCCAGACTGATGCCACTGCTTCCAGTTACGTGCCTGCTGCTCTACCAGATCCAGCCTCTAATTCTGGCTCCTGTGAAAAAATCATCAGCTTTTCTTTGGAAGAGCAATACGGCTCAGAAAGCCCAAGGTTTTATCAATGGATTTCCACATTACATTCTAATATGTGAGAGCACTAGGAGCAAACCATGTAGAAAGCTCAAAAGCCAACAGCCGAGTGTTCAGAAAGGCTGATCTGGCTCCGTACTTCAGCAGAACAAGCTGTTTGAGCTGGAGGATGACCAAAGATTGAAATGCCTCTTCAAGAGACAGTAGAGCACAACACTGGTGTTATTTCACATTAATGGGCACTGTCACACCAGACACCTGGTGAGCATTCACGCCCGTCTGCCCTGTGACAGCCCTACACAGACACCGTCCCTCTGAAGTACGGACTCAATCAGATCAGTTTCAGATTGGAAAACGAAGTCCCATCAAAGGTCTTACTCAGTCTTTTTCAGTTTCAGAGCACAGGTGATGACACATCACTGCCTTGGGTTATCTGTGGGAATCTGCAGAAAGCCCCAAGCAGTACCACTCAGTGCAAAGGCTCACGGACAACCACCGAACAGGACAGAAAAGCGCCCATAAAAATGCTCTGTTCCTCATGGGAACGTACACGGCACTACCTGCTACTACGTGGTACAATACCCAAGGAAAAGAACTGGCTTGGCTGTGTTATGTTCAGAGAAGGACACTTTATTGTTTCCGTACTTGAAGCAGAACACTTGCAAGCACATTGTAATAGGTGCGGTCTCGCAACAGTTGGTTTGGAAAGAAAGAGCCCAAGCAAAAGCGTAACTGCCTAACAATCACCTCACTCCTATCCATCACTTTCTCTCCAAAAGGATGAGCATGACAAGAATTATTTCTTGTTCTGGAAATCATCTGAGGTCATTTATGCCTGGTTTGTCTCGAAGCCCTCCTGCTCTTTTATCACCTAGCCGACACAAAGCAGCCTCTCCTTTTCACAAAGAATCTCCAAAAATCTGCTCTTCCAAGCTGGCTGAGATCAATTTCCGTGATGCAGCAGTGGAAGGAAGCTGATCGACCACTTGGATACTAGAAAATATGTAAGTTAAAGAAATAATTAAGCCCTTTTCCCGTTAAACCCATCAGCCAAACTACACCAGACCTGCAACCTGAGACCTATGGAGAGGACCTCCCTCCCTCTTCCCATCGCAGCCTGTTAAATGGCTTCCACAAGTTGATGAGATCACATTTCTGTCTCATTTGTCCTGCAATTAATTCTGCAGGAGGCAAAGATCAATGCTATTACGATTCATTTACTTATCTGCTTTTATCCAGTTGGAAGACTCTGGTCAACTGACTGACCAGATGCGCTGTGCCAGGCGAGTCACTAACGTGAGCCACTCCCAGTTGAATCTGGACTACCACACCAGTGGCTCACCTCAAAAGGCACAAATCTCCAGCATATGTAAATCCAAACCTGCAGAAATCAGAGCCCCAAGAAGGTCCAAAACCTCTCTTCAGCCGTACCAAGAAAATAAAAACAGAATTAGGAGGGAATTAACACAGCCCTCGCAAGAAGAGGGGAAACGCATCAATTTGCTGATGCATCAATTAATGAATCATGCAGGAAGAAGAGACAGATTATGAAGGAAGTTTCTGTTCATACCCGTGTCCTGACATTCAGCAGTTACTCAAAACAAAATACATTGAAAAGTGCACAGCACCTTCTCGGGGCCTACTGAAGTATTTCTCAGTGTGTCAAAGCATGATGTTAGCACAAAGTACACCCGTAGTGCCCCAGTTCAGCCCCGTGTCGCCCCTTTGCTCCGTCTCGCACACCCAAACAGTGCCCCTGTGCTTATACACCACACGGAGTCACAAACCTGAAGCAGGCAACTGTGATGTTCAGATTAGCTAGTTCCCACACTCAGAGGAAGCTTGGCTCTGCTGGTAAGCTTCTTTGTGGCCAGAAAAGAAACAATACTTTTAGTGAAACAAGTTTGACTTGTAGATAACATAGATGAAGGTTTTGAAGAGAGTGCATGATTTTGCACACCTTAAAGGTTCCTTTGGGACCCTCCAAGCACCCCTGAGGCTTGAAGGTCCAATCTGTCAGCAACTGATGAGCCCCCAACCAACCTGTTAATCAGGTCTCATAAGAAGACCTTGAGCATACTAAAAAAAAAAAAAAAAAAAATCAACCACTGATTTCTAATATAAGGTCCCTGCAGCATCATCTAACTGAAAAAGCTATTCTGCACATGGCTTGCAGCACTTGCCCATCCCAGAGCACTGCCACAGCCGTGCTCCTTCCTGTGTTTCTTGTCTGATGGGAGAGTTGTGCTCAAACAAGGGTTCAGGACACAGGTCAGGGGCTGGAAGTAAAGGGGTGCTCTTTAAGTCCGTCTGCTCTCCTCCTGGGCTACTTCCCACAGGGTTTTGAAGCACAGTGGGCTGTGCCCTTTCCCTGCCTGAGGCAGGACACTGGACTGCATCTGGTATCTGCATGCTCCCCAGATAACCACAACAGTGACTTACTGAGAGGGGAGAGCTATCTGAGACTAGGAGTTCATTCGGTCTGGCTATTGCCTTGACAGGTCAAAGCAGGGTAACATTCTGCAGTTTTTCTCACTGTGTATCTTCAGATGCTGGGGGAAACCCTAATGCAAAGAACATACACAGCCAGACACTGATAATATCTGTATTAACTCCTGGAAAGGATGTAGCTCATCTCCTTTATTCCAAGTCAGCTCTGTCGTATCAGCTGCTCTCCAGTCTTTACTGGCCAATCTTATCACGAGATGTTGCCAAAAACCAGTGCAACATTTCAAAAGCTCCATGGAAGGAGCTCCTTCCCACCCAGAGAGATCCCTGAGGTGAGGATGCCTCTTGGTCCCTAGAGATGCCGAAAGAACCAGAGTGACTATTCATTCCTCCCACACTTCAGCTCTGCAAAAAAGGAAACAGATCCAGTCTCAGTTTGCTAGGCACTGTGTTGATGTAATCCCTAAATATTCACTATTCAGGAATCCACCACTTGTAATCAGTGAGAAAGCATAAGCAGCATCAGTGAGTGAAGAGTGTTTCAGGAGGCAAATTATTTAACTGCCTGAAGCATGTTCAAATTCACACTTACCTATGCCCTCCTGCAAATAGGATTCTCCCATGCACTTTCAGTGTTTATGTTAATCATAACTTCAAAAGGCAGAAGCAATTTTACCACAGATGAGCTCCTACCAAGCCAACAGATAGCTTCTGAATTGCTGTTGTCAGAGAATCTATCCCAATTGCACACAATTCCTATCAGCTGCTAGACAAATTTGAGATATTGCCTGTCTCTTCCTTTCCCCTCAATAAGACAATACTCAAAAATAAAACCCATCACCATAAAGCACCACTCTCCCTCAAAGCCATTAGTAGGTATGTACTTACCTGAGGAAAATCACCATTTTTTGGTAAGAAGTCAGTGGGGTCCACAGATGCATAGTTTGTATCCAAGAAATGTGGTCTGCTGATGGAATTCATATAAAAATCGTGAGGGGAATTAAAATATTGCCTGTAAGGAAACGGGAAAAGTAGTTATTTCCTGTCAGTCCTGAGCATTTCTCAGGTTGCTTCAGACTCCATCATGAGCGATGAAGCTGCGACTATGGGATGACACATATAGGAGACCAGTATTTTAAAAAGCTATGTTTATCCAAAAGAGGTACCTAGGCAAAATAATACATCTACCAGTTATATCCTACTTCCTAAGCTCAGTACTGTAAGAGTCTGGAAAGCTGTAGTAAGAATTCAATTCTCAGCAATTTGTGTAAAATAGGAAGGATTTAATAGATAAAAATGGTCTGCGGGACTAAATATTTCAGTCCTGACAACAAAGCAAAATTAAGCCTCTGAGATGTCTCAGCGCCAAGCGTTTGACGGGTGTGATGGAACCTGACAATCACACTACATAAGGACAAGCATCCAGTTTCACGGAAATATCACACCCGAATGCTAGTTTGGGCCATAAAACTGAAACAGCCCTGCAAACTAGCACAGACAGGGAAAGAAAACAACCCCCTTGCACAGCCTTGACAGGGAGCTCTACTGCTCACAGATCTTACAGACAGATTAAAAATGGAAGGGACATGAAACAAAAAAAAAAAAGGACATGAAACCCTAGACAGAACTGTTAGCCCAGACAGGGATGAATTATGGATGTAACCAGTCATACCTAGTTACAAAGCAAGATCTCTGCTGAACTAACAAGTGAAAAAAGCAAAGGTCTTCCGACTGCGCCCTCCTGGGTAGGGCACATGCCAGCGCTTCCTCCTGCCTCCCCTCCCCCAGCACCGGCTTCCTGCGAGCAGAGAGGAGGTAAGAATTGCGAAAGAGCAGACAATTCCCTTCCTCCTTCCCAGGAGCAGCCTCTGGCCTGTATTACACGACCGACCGTCTTCTGGTTCTGCTGTTAGAGAGGCAAGCCCTTCCCTTCTCCTGCAGGAGCAAGGAATGTGCTTCGTAATCCTTCCTGTAAGGGCTGTGCACTCGCGCTGCTTGGGCAATCGCCACCCAACACGTTTGCATGCTGGAACCACTAAAACGTTTCACCAGATCTGACTGGTTTCCTCTTGCGGCAAGTTGTACGTTCTTCGTAATGCCAGGGTTACAGAACCCACAGCAACAAACTTTAACAAGGCACTGAGGGGAGGGAGAAACAGAATTTAAAAAGAAGTATTGCCCAGGAGCAGAGCTCAGGAATGACTGCACTGCCAAAGTATTATTAAGCAATTAAAATGCCATATGTGGCTAGCAGCTCATTAATACACCATGCTTAGCACTTACATATGTATTTATGTGCAAACACAGTTATCTCGCCCCGCTGAATACAGTGTTCCTGCTCTTTTTTCATCGTTACAGATAATACTCTCCAAAATGAACAGCTCCTTTCCCCTCATTTCAGTGCCCCCGCTGTTTTACCTGCTGCAGAGAAACACCCCGACAGAGACTTAACCCTGCGTGAAGGCAAAGGAGGATTTAGCACACCTGCACGTAACTGACAACCCAGCACTGACTCTCAGCTCCTCCTAATCTATTCAGGCAAATTATAATCTGCACATAAATTCTGGAAATTAACGTATTTACGCACAGGGAAAGGCTTGTTTAAACCGCTTTCGAGTTGAAAGTGCTGTGATCTCACCATCTTTCTTGCATGAGGACAGAGCTTGGCCAGCACTAATGAACTAACCAGGGAAGGGGAAAACTATTTTTACTGGAAAAGCGAACATCGCCTCCTATTTCACCAGCACCTCGTGGGTCTGAACAAGAGTCAGTTAAGGTAACGGGAAGGAGACCAAGACAGCCCCAACCTCCCTGGCCTGAACTGCTGCGGAATGACCAGCTTTGGTATGTTATTTTGCTTCCTTTAATCTTGGTTTTCAAATCTATGAATGCACAATGCACTTTCTTCTTGCAGTCTGAAATAAGAGCCAATAGCAACTCAGTGCACTGCTCTGAGATTCTCGTAGGAACCAAGTATGCAGCATTTGCCAAAGTTCTTTTAGTACCTTTCGTGCTGTGCTTTACCTTTTTTCAATATGAACTTAAAGATATTCACACTCATTTGAAGAGCTGGCATAAAGCCACTGACAAGCTAGGCTGAATTAAACTGGAAAAAAAAAAAAAAAGTGCTAACAGGAAGAATCAAGTATGTGAAGCTTGCTGTACTGCCAAAGCAAAGATGTGAGAACAGCCTCATAGCCAGATTGCCCTGAACATACCTGCTCACCCTCTCCAGGACTTAAGTTACTGGTAAACTGCTCCATGGAAGCTACTCTGGGTGAAGAGCTTCCCCTCAGAGGCCAAGGGCATTCACTGGATAACTAAAAATCATTTTAGAAAGGAAATTTATACTGGGTTTAATCACACTGGATTTAGAAAAGACAGCCCGCTTGCACTCATACCCTCAGATCTGACCTCAAGCTGCAGCACTAAAGAAGGAACCCGGTGTCCCGGACAACAGAAACCACCACCTGCATTCAAAAACTCTGACTCTGCAAGTCCATGTCCTGCCATGGACACTCAACTCACCCCTGAAGAGCCAGGCTCTGGCTAACCTGGCCCATCCCAGAGCCAAAACCCCTCTGATTGAACTTGGAGACAGCCAGGGACACCCACCATGGCGGTCCGTCCTGCAGCTGTGGACAAGCGCTACACCGGTCCCCTTCAGGCCACTGATTCTCTTCAACCATTGAGGTTGGCTCCTGAAGCAATCAAGGCCCTACAGCAATTACTAACTTCATAATAGTTAAATACACATGCTTATAATTTTATCAGTGAAACTTATCTCTGCAGCGCTGAGATCAGAGTTTAATGAGTTAATGCTATGGAGTTTGGACTCATCTTATTTTACTTCTTTTGGCTGCAGAAAACCAAGTCCTTGTCATCTTGATGAGTAAAACCAGACCTTTTAAACCCAAACAACTGAACACATTTAGTCATTAAGTTCTTGGAGAAATTATTCTGCACTAAAGTGAAGTTTAGTCTGGAGAAGCGCTGTGCTCTTCGGACAGAAGAGGCTGCACTGGCTCCAGTCAGCCCCTCGGAGCAGGAACGCTCCACAGCGACCCAGCCAGCATCAACACCGCTTTGCTTTGTGGAAAGGCAGGTACCTCAATTAAATCACACAGACAAAAGGGACGGAATGCTGGTCTCCCGCTTCTGTTTGACAAGAGAAAGAGGGAATCTGGCTCAAGAGCAGAGTTTGAAGAAATCAGCGTTTCATTGTGCGAAGAGGAGGTGACAGGTACTGACCCAGTACACGTCCTTCAGCAGCCTCTGGTTAAGGAACATAAGCGCCTGTTCCCGGCCCTATGAGCAAAACAAGTCAATAACGCCAAGCCCAAAAATTCAGCTGTTATGAAAAAGAATATTTAGAAATCTAACTAGAGAGACAATTTTCTGTAGGAAACATGAAGGAAAGTACATAAAGGTGTGCAACCTTCAGAACCCAACAAGCACCAACAGCCTTCCTGCAGAGAGGGTTCCTACTCTTCTTTAAGGAATAAAGCAGCTGGCCCAGAGAAACTCTTTCATCCCTGAGTCCTGGGACGTTATGAGCTGAGTGGGGAGCATCTTTGGATTATATCAAGTTCAGACAATTGCTTTAAAGAGCAAGACTGCTTTTTTTGCTGCCACCCACTCTAAACATAGCAGCGGTGGAACAGTTTGGTATAAGGCAAACCTGAGCCGACATCTGAGTCGCCCAAACCGTCCAGCCAGTGGGTCTCAGGGTAGGGCTAGTTCATATGCTCCAAAAGAAGATTGTTGGCTGGGATTTTTTTGCTGGGTTGCTTTGGTTTGTTGATTTTTAAGACTTTCATAATTTCCTTCAGTTCTCCTGGAGCTCAGAACTTTCAATGGGAGGACCGAGAGGAACACTGTGGACAGGCTTTTACAGAATCCACATCTCAGAGGTGAGCAATGCGATGCCCATCCCTCCCGGGAGATGGGTCTCCATACTTTGACAGCTTAAGCTTGCTGTAACAACCCTTGTTTGGGCTACTGTGATTTTGTGCCTGCCTTGCACGCTTCATACCAGCTGCTCATCCACGCATCCAATGCATTTGAAGCCCCTCTGGGGCCACACTGCAATTTCACTGGAGACCTCCTCTGTGTATTTTGGCCAGGCTTTATGCTCTGATGATATAGCCCTCCATCCAGAGATACAAACTCCACATCTCAGGGCAGTGGAAGATCAGAGATGAACTGGAGAAAACAAAGGCTGCCTCAGCGCCAGCCTGGCACTCTTCTGCCTCATCGTTAGACCAATTTATGTTTCTCAAAGCAT
Source organism: Chlamydotis macqueenii (assembly GCF_036417535.1). Lineage (NCBI taxonomy): Eukaryota > Metazoa > Chordata > Aves > Otidiformes > Otididae > Chlamydotis > Chlamydotis macqueenii. Next base: position 3,697,051 of record NC_141581.1, on the reverse strand, counting down.
ACTTTACTATTTCAGCAAGCAATACTCTATACATAGGTGGCAAAGTGGAAAAGGGCATGAAGGCAGCAAGAAAGTTTTTGAAACTGGGGAAGAATCTTTGCTCCAGGTTTTGACAAATACTTTTTTGCAGATCTGTGACACCACTTCCAACAGCACAACCAGACTGACCCAGATTTCCTTGACGCAAGGAATGTATCGAGCCTACAGTCGCAAAGTAAGCCCAGCTCTTCAGGGGTAACTACCTTAGAAATTAACTGAGCTACAGCTCGTCCCTACAGGGGACCTGAACCTGATTTGTTCTTTCAGCAAGGTTTAAGACATTGTTTACATTTTTCAGGTTAAGAAAATCTGAAACAAAGAGGCAAGCTTTGGTATCTTTCAAATAAATTCTCTAGCATGAAATTTAACTGCTGAAAAGAAACAGGAAAAACCTGCTTCAGGACAAAGCTGTTGCTATGAGAATAAGCCATGTCCAAACACAGCCACTTGCAAATGAGATTTCTTCTGCAAGGGTTTTGAAGAGAAACTTGGACTAACTCTAATGCCATCTGCATTTTTCTATTTTACAACATGGGCTATAATTACAATTCCCTTTAAAATAACATTTTTCAATGTTTCCATGCCTTTTGAAATTCCTACTTGTAACACCCTAACCCTAAATCCACCTAAAAAAGATTCATTTGCAGTTATCAAATACAAAAGGACAGATCATTTTCTTTTGTGAAATACAGATATGGAAAATTTCACCTGAAAGGTGATTTTTACAATTAGCAAGATATGAAAAACAGGAAGCTAAAGGTGCAGCCTTGGCTAAATCATTCTCTAGCAAGTAATTACTACAATGAGCCTCATTTCAAAAAGTAACTACAGCAAAGTCAACAAGTTTACATTTGTATTAAATGCAGGCATGTCTTTGCAGGACCAAGGCTATAACGTTTCCAGCAGCATTGACGTGAGCAGCAGAGCAGCACTGAACAGGAAGAAAGTGAGGGGCAAAACCAGAACAAATGGTCAAAGAAAAAAACCCAACACAACAGATAAACACAATCTAATCTTGTGGTTCAATACAGCAAAACAGAAATTCTGTTATAGCTCTCTTGAGGATTTACAAAGTGTAATTTACAGGAATCACGCTCAAAAAGTACACCCTCTTCCAATCAGAGGCAGACTAGCTAAGAGCAAAGGCACTGAACTGATCTGCTAACTCCTCTCCAGCTCTCACTTTGGGGAGTAACTAGCAAGGCAGAACTCCATTCAGCACCTGTGGGACAGCTTCTTGGTAATGCCAGGTCAAGAACCGTCCTATCCCACCCGCCCCATGGTTGCTGGCTAGCTCACTCTGCAGACGGAGGTGGACCAGGCACGGGAGAAGCAAGCAGAACTAACACAGAGACAAGACATCTCATCCCTCCGAACAGAGGAGCTGAATGTCGCTGCTGACAGCCAGGCTGGACCTCAGACACTCCAGAGGAAGGATCTCTCTGCTTTTCCATGAAGATCTAAAATCTCTTCAGGAAGAAGGTTAAACTAAATCCTTGAGCACCTGTAACAGTTATTAGCTCACGATATTGAGTTCTGTTCCTTTTATTTTTCCTTCCTCCCACCTCTGACCTAAATGAAAGCACATCCTGTATATCTGTGCCACTCCCTGTATTCACAAAGAGACCAAAGCAGCCGTTGAGCAGCCTTCAGACCTTCTTTCCAGCAATCAGCATCTCCCAGTCCCAACAGCATTTTAATCCAAGCCACTCGGTGGTGGCACAAGGCCACTTCATGTTGTCCCGAACATCTCCCGTCATATTCTACCTTCTTATCCAGAATGGAGGTTCATCATAAAGGGGCAGAAGGAAGAACAATGTTTATCATTATGCAAAGAGCCCTCAAAAACTTCAGGCACACAATCTAGAAAAGTTTTTGCACTGTATCTAGAAAGCACACGGTTGATGTTTTTCCCATCAGTCAGGGCCACTATTACTATGCAAAGGCTACTGAAACACATCACACCTCCACTTTACAGCACTAAACTGTGCTGCGCAGCCCTACTTAGAAGTCAGTCACAAGTTCTCACACGAGCCCGTACTCATCACCTCACACCTTGTGGGGTGAGGTTATCGGTGAAGAACATCAGTTACAACCAGAGGAAAAAGTCATGACTCCCTGTGAACTTTGCAGCTAGGGGCTGTGCATGTTCTGTCAATGTAGACATGAGATGGTAGTATTTAGTCAGCTTCCAGTCACCTACATGGCAAAAAAATTTAACTTCACTTCACCCGTTAGTATGCCACCTGGTTCCGGTAATCCTTCCTCCTTGTCTGCACTATCTAGAGAGACTCCACGACGTATTTGGTCAGCTAGATTGCGGCAACGGAGTGTTTTTAAGAACTCCATTAGTGTAACAAATCCAGGCAAAACCAAGGCTGTTCCTCCCCTATAGCAGCCTCCGGGTTTACCAGAAATCAAAGTTTTTCTCTTTTTTTTTTTTTTTTTAAAAAAAAAAAAAAGCTGTTTGCTGCTTTTTCAAAGATGTAGCAGTTCATGAAATGCCACAAGATCAGTGTGTGATGCAATTATTTCCCCATCTGTTAGTGAAATAAAGTAAACAAGAAAAGCAGTAAAGAAACATTGGAATCACAGAGTGGGCAAGAGCAAAGGGGAATTATACAAAGGAGAGTAGCACTTACTGGTTTTCACTTGGGAGAGATGAGGTTGGGAAAGAGGCAGGGTAGCAGCTACTCCATGAGTCGGCAGCCAGGATGGAATTCTGAAAGGAGAAAGCAGAACAGTTACAGCAGCAGAGATCTGGCATGATTACCTGCAGCTGCAGACCTGAAGCCAGGCTCATGACCTCTCTCCCTCAGCGCCTCCCGTAAGCAGAGGTGGCCCTTCATCTCTCATCGTAGGAGAAATCTAGTGCCACACTCCGGTTTCAGCTTTTGTACCTACTTTCCTATGCTGTCCCCAGAAGGACAACAGGGTGAGTCCCCTTTCTTAGCCCCTAAATCTCAGTCTCTGCGAAAAGCAAGCACCAATCCCATAACTCAAAATTGGCTTGCATAGGTAAACACCTAAAAACATTGTTAATTTCTTTTTGTCCTCCCACCTCCCTAAACGATCTCCAACATTAACAGGAAGCTTTTAGCTCAGCGTGTACCAATACAATCACGGAAATAATACAGTATCTTACTCATCAACTAGCAGATCAGTCTTTCATCTGTCTTTTTTTGTGTCCAAAGCAATGAAACCTCATGCTTGAAGCAACATGCACTTGGTGAAACGAGGCTGGTTTTTTAACCTCTATATTCCTACATGTGACAAAACTCAAACAAAAGTTATAAACAGAAACAGAAAACTGCAGGAACATGTAAGCTATTTCAGGATAGAAGTTTGCTTTTTGCCCTGTTGAAAACACGCACCAGGGACCCGGTCCTATTTCAGGAGCTGTGTCAGGACAAACACAACCCTATTCATCTCTGCCACTCTCAAGAAAGGCACAGCTGGACCCAGCAATAGATTTAGCATGTCTCAGAGAGACGAGCTGGAGCAGAAACAAAGTTTGCAATTCCGCATAAACTCTTTAGTCCTTTCCCAGGAGCCTAGCACCTACCATCTTTCAGAGAGGCGCTGTTTTAATCACAGCCTTGCTCTCTTCCTCTCACTTCAAAGGCAGCAGCCAGCCGTCACCTCAGCCCTCCAGCACTCCCAATCAGTGCTTCATGCCCCTGGACAGCTGCCTAGAAAGACTGCAAACACGCGCAAGGACTCCCAGGACTCAACAGGCTGGACTGCTCTGCTCAGACGCTTTCTGGTGACACCCTCCAAGCAGCCTCTCCCCACCCCTCGCCCTCACCTCCATGGCTGGCATGGCGAGCTGGGAGCGGAGGCCAGGGATGCTGTAGAGCGTATTGCCTGACTGCTGGTGCTCGTGCTGCGGGTAGTTCTTCCCCCCGTCCATGGCAGGGTGTGCTGAGGGCATCAGCCTGCGTCCTGCTGCATGAAGTCCTCAGGGCAGGTGGAACAGGCTGTGGAGTGGTGGAAGGTTCCTTATCTGTGCTCTTCACCCTGCACCATGTCCTAAGGTGGAAAAGAAACATGCATTTAAATTTTAGGAAAGGGGGGAGAGAAAAACATTTCTAAGAGCAAACATAGCTAAGAGATCAGTAAACAGATGTCAGCCTGTGAAACGCCTGCTGCCTCTTTATAAGAGAGAGGTTTTTACTGGGAAACAGAGTTCTCAAATATCACCACACCTGGAATTCACCCAGACCTGTGAACTTACATTGAACACACCTCTCCCGCCTTACTGCAAACACCGCAGAAGTCTGGCAGATCGTCACAATCATCTGGATTTTTGCAGTAGACACACAGCTGGTTTGTATCTTAAGGAATTTTCTTGTCTAATATACAAAAAGATTCTCACTTGCACGCATACTCATGCCAATCAGTTCCCCCAAATCCCTCACTTTCACTAAAATATGCTACGTAGGCGGAATACCATTCCAGGGAGTACTGATGGCCACGCTGAGCAACGAGTGAATCGCCTCGCAGGGTCCCAGTGCGCCCAGATCTCTCATCTCGCTGCACTGTGACGTCTCCCTAACGTCACGGCAGATGTTCAGTGTCCACTAACACTTGTTCCCTACTGCTATGCACAAAGGTCAAGCCAGATAGTATACTTTTAGCATTAATACCATTAATCTATAAGAATATAAGAACTTAGCAGCTGCCTTCCATTTTCCCTGTTGCTAGAAGATGAGATTTTAGAATCACGCTAAGGCAAGAGTACTGTTCTGGCAGGAATTAATCTCATCAAAAGACATTGCCTTCAGTGCAACTTGTCTGTCAAAAGCTCCAATGCAAATTTTGATTTTTTATTTTTTTTTTCTAAATTCTCCATAATGCCACAGAACATCAATTTCCAATCGCATTTATTGGGTTTAAAAAAAAGAGAGATGGAAAAGTGACCTATACAGCCAGAGGAGCAAGAGAAAAGCACTCGTGATGTCTTTATTTCCACTGCATTTTTCTTTGCCCCTCTTCTGCCTCCCATGACCCTGTCTGCCACCAGAAGCCTGTACCGTGACAGCCGAGTAAATGAAACTGGCCAATACATTCTCATCCAGCAAGCTAGCCAAGCAGAAAAACTAAAGAGCGCAAATCTAAGCTGCAACTTAAAATACGCCAGCTTTGATCATTCAGAAGATACTACTGGCTACAAACAGTATTTTTGAAAAGTCATTTCTGAGTCAGAGGCCCTTTAAAAATAAGTGACCTTTCGGCAGACAAAATTATTTCTGCATCTGTAACGGAAAGTGAAATTCAAGTGACTCTTTCTTTCTTTCTTTCTCTGGTGGCAGCAGTCATGTCAGGAGGGCTCCGAGCAGGGCTCGCATGTGCGGGCTGCAGAACCCGCAGGAGACCACGACATCTCTGCTGATTACAGGGTGGAGAGGCCGACACAGACCCCGCAGTGAAGTTACCAGGCAAGGTCCTCGCATTCAGGGGACCTTCTGGGTGAAAAGCAGAGAGCAGCGACCCCGCTGCCTCTGCTCCTCTAACAAGCTGCGGGTGCACAAGTGCCTTCACAAGACAGAGGCTCCCAGACCGAATTAAATCATTTGCCAGAGGCTAAGCACTTTGTGGTTTAAAAAAGTATTCCCCTCTTTTATTTTAGCTAAAGAGGTAGTCACGCTGGGATGCACACGGTTTACGTAAGCTCCCAAGCCCGCGCTGGATGAAAGCTGTGGCTCATCAGGGTGGGGCTGCAGAGAGCAGGCAACTTCCTCAGAGGCAGACTGGTCAGCAGTGGGTTTGAAGAGACTGCGGAGTTTGCGAATCCCATCTTTGCCCCTTCCCACAGCCTGACAAATTGTGGGGAAAAAAAAAAAACAAAAAAAACCCACAACAACAAAACCTAAGTGACCAAGATGCAAGCGTTTTCCCTAGGAAAGCACAATGAAACATCACCTCCAGGGAACAAAGTTTATACAGCGCCAGAAGTTAACACCAGGCTACCTGAAAAGATCATTAAGTTACAAAAATCTCAGAGCATTTTAATTAATTGCTAACAGAATAAATGCTCTTTTCAAAGGCCCAGGATCACCTAGATCCTTTTCACTGGCTTTATTTCACCAGAGATTTACTGCAGTCTCATTCTTTTACAAGCAAAAGTGTTTCTTTTTATTACACCATAAAATCCACGCTCCGGTTTTATAGTCCATAAGCCCAGGAGCAAAAAATAACTAAAAACACTTAGCTAGCACCCCAGCATGCTAATTAATACTGTTATACTGGCCTCAAGCCTCTTGATTTATTAGCCAAACCTTAGCACCAGGGTTCCCAAAACCTGTCGACTTGCAGTCTGGAAGCCTCGTTAGCAGCTGCTTCATCAAGGCCCTCCTTGACAAAAGTCAGCTCAGCAGCAGGGCTGCAAGCAGCAGCAGCAGCATTACTAGTGGGTGCTCTGGCCCCACTGACACACCAAGTGTTGATGTCCTATTATTTAAGCAAAACCTGCTTTGTGTTACATCTCCTGAAGACAAAGGACCACAGATGAATTTCCTCAGGCAACCCAACATTCACCTCCCTCCCCTATCAAGCGGCTTTGCGCACAAAAGGCTGTGAAGACATTAAAATATTCAAGGGCTTCTTCCTCCCAAGCTGCATGATTTATTGCAACAGAACTTGTGAACAGGGATGCATAAATGCAGACTTTGACCTCAAGCCCATTGTGAAGAGATGTAATAAAAAGCTTCACTAGTGAGAAATGAAACAACCTATGTTTCAGCACCCCAGGGGATGCTTTCCTCTGGGCTTTAGGGCTACTTTCTTCTTTTCCTTTCAGTTTTCTCTGATGCCACCAGTGGTCCACAAGAGATCCTATGAAATTTGAAGTCACATCTAAGGAAGAAAGTATTAAGAGACAAGACAAAGGTTTATCACGACTCCAGTTATCTCCAGTGCACAAAAGATGAAATCGAAGGGTCTGCTTTAAAAATAGCCTCATTCCTTCTCCCAGTCTTTAAATTCCCAGCTTTTCTTCCTGTACCAGCGGCTTTGACAAGAGGACCTGGATTATAAATTAAGCCTGTGCTACAACATCCCAACCCCCAAATGAAGCAGTGCAGCAAACCTACAATTAGGTTTGTTTTCCACTTCCATCAACATGTTCCAAGATCCTCTGGCCTTCCCTCTCAAGAGACGTTGGCAGTACATAGCTTTAAGGAAGATTTTCTTCCTCTTTTTTGGGGGGGAGGTGGGCAGGGGGGGAGTTGGTTTTTGTTTTACAGATTACTCCTCAGAACAGAGATGGGGGGGTTTGCTGCCCTAAGGGTCAATGTCACAGACTGCCTTAGAGCTACCGATATCCTCTGGTGCCTTTAAAATACTGCGTCTGTTCTTTTACCAGAGATTTAAGGTTTTTTGCTGCTTTTTTTCGTTCCTATTTGTAACAGCTTTCGACAAGAAATCAGCAGCAGTTATTCCCGTAACAGCTGTAGTAAATATACAGCTTTACTTACACATCCAAAGTAACTTATGAAGGGTAAAATCAATATCAGAATTTCTCCCTGCCTGCACTACATTATCTCGTGTCTTGGCAACACCAGATTTGGCTGGCCAGATTCTCTGCAGAGCAGAGAACCTTTCTCTAAAACAGCATTAGTTTCTTAGGAAAACTCTTGCACAATAGATCATACCCAATTAGCAAAATGAAAGAAAACTGCTTACGGAACTGTAAACCTCTACGCTTGAGAAATGGTCAGATGGTAAAAGACAACGCTTTGAATTTGCATGACATAATTCCTCTGAAGAGATAAAAGTGAACAGCAGTCCAGCCTTATAGATGGGCGGCTCAAAAACCAGAGATCTTTTGTTCGGAGACGCCAAGGAAATCAGTAACACAGTTAAGGATGAAACCCAGATGTCATGGACTCCCAGCCTTGTCCTCCAGGTCACACAGGAAGAGGATGAATCCCCTCAACATTTTCTAGTTATACCAGAACGAAACAGTCCACTGCCAAAGAAACGTTACCTTAACGCACAAGCATCACACAAGAGCTACCAACCATCACACGACCGCTATGAACCGTCCGCCCACGTGAGCTCCTTGATAGTTCTGATAAAGGCAAGCACGCCCTGTCAGCGTTTACTCACACACAAAGAACCACTAAAAAAGGCTGAGTACAAGCATGGAAATAAGAAAGCTGGAGTACTCTAATGCCTTGGTTTACGGGGGAGTCCGAAGTTATATTGCAAAAAAACCATCCAAGTATCAGCAACAGTGGGAAGCAAGAGGCATCAAGAATTCACTCTCCACTCTGCACCCTTCCCTCCATTGCCTCAACGGCAGAGGACGCTGAAGGCACTTCTTGTCAGAGCAGGGAAACAGCAGAGCACGCAGTGGACGTCACCAAACCCCAACCTTCTGCACCCCGCCAAAGCTTCAGCACTGCAGAATAACCTTCTATTCTCCATGCAGGATGAGCACGGTCACATCGGGGTCCGGGGATGATTAACATGGAGTCCGTTAACAGCTCTCACTAAGCTCACACTCTGCTACGAGAGGGCTGCTGTCCAGCTTGCGCGCTCAAATTCCAATTGAGTGGAAAAAGAAAAATCCAAGTAAAGCCAGTTTCAGAGATCCATGTGAGCCCAAGGACAGCAGGACAACATCCGTCACGAGAACAGGAGACGTGGAAACAGCCTTCGGTATGCGCTTGTCTTACCCTCCTCCAGGCAGCCTCGTCACGGAAAACCATGAAAATCACCAAGTTCCTTGCAAGCCAAAGCGCTCTCATTTCCACATCCCATCCTGTCGCTGTAACAATAAAAACTGATAAACACAGAGGCCCACAGTTTGCAAGTGAACTGTTACAGTAAACTTTTTCATGAACATTTTTCCACTTCTCTTACCAAATATAGCCCAACAAAGTCACAGTTCCCACTGTCAGGGCAAACCAGAGCTCTCTAGTTTAAGAGCATTTCTATTACGGAAGCATGCAAGCAGCCCACGAGGATTTATTAAAAAAAAATAAAAAAAAGACTAGGGCATTATGAGCAACTAATTTGACTTGGGAGTATCGGAAACTCCAGGGCCAGCAGTGATAAAAAAATTTAATTACTGATACTAACTTTTGATCTCAACAGTCAAAAAAAGGTTCTAGTTCCACAGATTCATACCTATGTTTTCTGAAGTGTGAGAGTAACCTCTGGTACTGTCTAAGATTGAAACCAGAGAGTTAAAACGCTCTTTCATGAGTCATGGATTAAAAAAACTCTTTGAAAAAAAAAAAAGCTCTCCCCTGTCCTGTTAGCCTTTGACAACCAGACTTGGGATGTCTGCTGATTATTCACATTTAAAATTTCTACTTAGGGAAAAAAAAAAAAAAACAACACTAAACAAGCAGAGTGCTACCACCAAATTCAAGAATTGACTCAAGCTTTTCTTATCACTAGAAAATAAAGAATGCAGAATCATGCACAACAGTGATCTAGAACTCAATGACAGAAGTCATATCAGGACATCATACCGAAACGAACCCTGGTGCATGGTCACACCCCCGTGAGCGCAGGAAACGGTCATTAGTAGCAGAAGGTATCAAACACTGACGAGGAATTTCAAAAAGCTTCCCGTATGGATTATGCTTCAAAATATAACTACAAAGTAATCAGACTGATTTTACAGATGGGTTATTTGTCACACAGAATTAACTGAAGCACTCCAGTGCATGATAACTATTCAGGGAGCAATATAACCCAAAAAACCCCAAACCCACAAAATAAAAAATAAAAAAAACAACACTATACACAAGAGAACCCCAACCAAACAGTGCAAGGATAAATCCTCTTTAAAAAAAAAAAAAAAAAAAATCACTGGAATTGATTTTTTCACTTCCCTGCCACAAAACCTATACAATTACAAAAAATTATCTCACAGCACAATCTGTAAAGCTGCCTACTTACAGCCTAGCAGAGAAGTCTTCCAGAAGATGAGGCTCCCACAACCGGCAGTTACATTAAAGGAAGTAAAGGCCAGGACGGGAGAACACCAGCTCTGCAGACCAGCACCTGGTACCAGTGGTAGCTGGGACAGAAAGGAAGGGAACTCCAAAACCAGGAGTTCCTAACTTTGAGAACTTCAGCAATTTTCTTCTCCAAGCATCACTAAGAAATGGCAAGGTGATCTCCCAGCTCCAGAGTGGTGGCACTCAAACAACGATGACACAAGCATGAAAAAACCACTGGATTTGCTTCTTTACGGCTGAGCGGCCTATGTTTAATAACGAAACCAGTCCCCGCATGGCGTGAGAAAGCCCCGTGAGCAACTGGATTATATCATGAGTTCTTCTGATTAAGCTGTAGGAACAGTTTCAATGTTAGTAACAGCTTGCTTAAAGGTTTGCTATTCAGCCCAGGCAGTAAGGGACAGCTTCAGTCTGGAATTCCTGCAGAATCCATCATGTGTAGAGGTTACGGAGCACAAATGTCACCTTTTAACAGCTTGAGCTTTTTAGAAATTTATCGGACCAGCACTGCAGCAGATAATTTCCAATTTGAAAAACATAATGAACTGCTCTGCAATAATCAGGATCAATAGAGCCGTGGGGTAAGAGCTCAGTTCAAGGGAATCTGCAATCCAGAGAGGTGAAAGCAACCCATCGTACACTCATAAACACAAGCACTTCCTCCTGTTGGGTTTCAGTCTTTGTTAGTGTATTTTAAATTGTCCCCATTAAAGGAAGACAGGTAGGAAACCACAGGTATGCACGGAACAGCCAGAGCTAAACCTGCTGATCGTGAATTACCATGCACCGGATAATGACAAAGAGACCTCAGAAATTTGATCCAGTTCCTTCTCCTGCTTGCAGATTAACTCCCCTCGCACCTGCCCACCCACACCCACAGAGCAGAAAGGGAGCCCCAGGCCTCGTGCCCCCACCCGGCTCCACTGACTCCTTCCACCAACGCGCTCCCACTGGGAAACCATCAACACGGGCAACCGTGGGAGCTGCAGCTGGAAGGAGTTCTTCAGAATACAATTAGTACATAACTGCCCAAAGAAACGGGAACTCAATACTACGGAACTCTTCAAAGGCATTTCTATGTCTGAAGCACCAAGCTAGCTTCAAGTTCCTCTTTAATGTTTCTTCTTGACATACTCTTGGACAGTTTAGAGCAAACAACATTCTGCCTTGAGGGATGAGAAGAGAAGGGTTCAAATCAGAGTCCCAACTGCTGCCACCGGCAGTGACTCACTTTGAGAAACAGGAAAACCAAGGGAGGGAAGCTTGGATCTACCTTTCTGATAGCGTCACGGTCCCCTCGCAGAGCTACCGTGAGGCTCCATCACATTTAGAATAGGGACTAGCAGACAAAAGACAATATCTGAGTACGAAAGTTCAACACAAACAGAAGTATCAGATCTTTTTCCTTTGGGTAAGTCAAGATATGAACAGAAATAACTTTTTTTTTTTTCCATTCTCTCCGCTATTTGCAGCTTAGCTCTTTTTCATTAGGCAAATCCAGTTCTTTGCAGAGCAAAATTAAATACAGTACTGCTTGTTTAAGTATCTGAAACACTGCTGGAAAAGGAATTCCAAGCTAATTTACAAAGAAGGCAGAAGTTAATGCAGAAACAGAAAATACTGTGGGTGACTCACTCTGGCTTTCTGCTATTCTTAAGCAAGAGATTGGTGAATTCATATTTGAAAGCCAAAGAATCCAAAGTTTGTTCCTTATCAGGAATTATCTTAGAAGAGAGAGTTATACTTACCTTAATGAAAATAGAAAGGAAGAATACATCTCCAACCTTGCATATTAGAAAATGTGAAAAAAAAAAATAAGTGAGCATGACGCAGACAACTTCAAAGCAATATTAGAAAGAGTTCTAGAAAAGAGGGGTGAAAAATCTAACCTTAGGCAGCTGAGGAATACAGCTCAGTCCAGTTACAAACACGTAAGATATCATCAATCTAAAGGATACTTTCTATCTGTGATGAAAACAGAATCACTTTAGGGCTTTCTAACCCAACCATTTCATGCCACCTTGGTCTCCTGAAGGCTTTCGGTGAGCAGGAATGCACTCGGGAGCGTTTGTCCTGCACAGACTTGGAGCTGTAAGCGTGGAGGCACAGCACGGCCAGGCTCGTCAGCAGCACTGAGAAGGAAATGGGGCAAACCTTGCTCCTTACCTGGGCTATGCAAGGCAATATGGAATTGCAGCGTGAAACAATCTATTTGACAGATTAACTGCTGGAATTAGATAGTCTGCAAGCAAAGGGAAGAAAAATTGAGATAATTCCAAAGCTTCTTGCCAGATCTATATAAGATATATGGTGGAGCAGGCAAACGAGCAAACCTGCCCTCCAAAGACAGTGGTGTTTCAAGAATGAAAAGGAAGAGCTTTACCCTTCCAGTGGTGCTAGCTCATCCTCATTTGAAGCTCAGACCATACTGGGGAGGTGGGGGGGGAATATCAAAGACAGCTTTTTGGAGGGAAAAGTCCTCGTTACAAGAAAATATTAACTGTCCCACACAGACAGACTTAAAGTAAGCCAGATAGGTTTACATGAGCATGTAACAGACTTAATTATTCTAAGTGCCGAGAAAAAAAGAACAACTGAAAAATAATACACTCCGAGACGGGTCAGGTTGCAAGACTGTAAGAGCAAAGGCAAGAACAAGGAACAGAACAAGGAAATGACAAAAATCTGACTCACTGAGGAAGAGCACAACGGCTGTATCTCTATTGCATAGGTCTGCCATGGAAAGAGTCGTACCATTAGCGAGGAAGCGCTGTATGGCACAGCCGGGTGCATGCACATACGGAGCCGGGCTGCGCAGAAGGTGACTGTCACCCATCGGGAACAAGCTCAGGCCCCAGAGCAAGCACAGCTGGTGGGTAAAGGAGGCTCAGCCCCCATCATTCATCCACCCCTACCAAACATGAACAGGGGCGTTCTTCTTTCTCCCTGAGAAGGGTCAACACCGGTGTAAAGCACCTTTGCACCAACCAAGGACTGTGCTGCACCCAGAATGTCACTGCCTGACACCGGGACACTCCTTCTTCCTGTCCAGATACTTGTAGAGTCGCAGCGGCCTTAATTCTTGCACAGAAACGCAAGACTAAACAATGAAAGAGGGAAAAAGTTGAATCTGGAGTCTTGTTGCTGGCATCTGCCCCAATGTGCCACTCCCTAAACTTCCAGGGATTAATAGGAGGCAATTAAGTGGCACAGCAGTTTTAGCAACAGCAGAGACGAGAAAGGTTCGTATCTCTCTTTTATATCTATCCACTGGTATAAATCGTCTTAAACCTTCCACAGATGGATGTGTTTCAAAGCTGCACAACTGGAGTTAACTGCTGATGCTACCTGCAATGATGACCTCACTTTTCATTCGTTCAGCTCACAGGGACTGCAGAACATCACGTCCCCTGCTGCCCTGGACTCCGGTTCTCCTGCAGTGGAGCTGTCCGGTCCCTGCTTCACCGTTCCAAGTTTTGTGTTATTTCCCCACAATGAAGCGGCTGCAAAGCAGGCAGACATTCCCTCCACTCGCAGGCTGCTCTCATTCTAACTCTCCAAATTCAAATGTTCTGCTTTGGGTAACAAAATATTGCTCCACAGGGACCCAGACAGACTCAAAGCAAAGGTTGCTTGTGGGGCAGAGACTGATTCCACCCATCCCTGCTCTTCAATCTGGGAGAAGAGGTAGGAGTATTTCTGGAGAGAGCAAAAATGACTCCCCATACGCTACACATGCTTCTGCCAAGAAACACTCAGCACATTTTTGTGTAAATCTATACAGCATCATCCTCACACAATTGTGCACCAAAATTTCCAAAGCGTAAACAGGCAAGGGCTCGGGTTGAGGCAGGTCAGTGACTCAAACAGCAAACGCACAAAACTGTTCTCAAAAGCAGGGGCTTGAGCACTCCCCCTCAGCGGGGCAGAGCCCGAGCAGGGCACTGGGAGCATCAGGGCTGCTCTCCTTCTCACCCGTCACAAACATGGTCCTGGAAGAAAACAAACCACGGCAGGAGCACGATGGGTGCTGGCTGCCAGCTTGACACGGCAGCCACGGCGCTCCGCACAGCCAGGGTCCAGCAGCAGCGAAGCACGCCTGGACAGAACTGTAACACAAGCACTAACAAAGTCAGCCTCAGAAGCACACCTGCGAGGTAGAAACGTGGTATTACACCACTTAATTAAAGGGAAAGAGCACAAAGATCTTAGCTGACTAAGGTCAGAAGCCAAGAAAACACAGGTCCCCAGACTCTTTACACTTCGCCTCTACCCCTAGATTCCCCCAATTTTCCCCCCAGTTTACCCCAAGGCACTCAATCACGAGACAGGTTGGAAGAAACACTCTCCATTAGAACTGAGCAGGTCACGCAGCCGCTCACAGTGGAAAAAAAATACTCCAGGACATCAAAGCCTGCTTCCCTACTGATCGTAAGCACATGAACCCCATTTCAAACCAGCCAACCTCCAGGCAAGCTCAGCACACACTTTTTCTCTTGGAAGAGGAACATATTGGCCCTTTCACAGCTACATGTTTACAGACCTTGATCTTGTTACCAAAAAAGTCTGAAGAGTTTTAAGTTTTAAGCTGAAAAAAAAAAATGTTCCAGAAGAATATAAAACTCCTGATTAAGGCTAGAAGGTTTTCCTGAGAGATCCAGACTCTCACAATTAAAAATCACAGCGATTCAGTGACTACAGTCAGCTCTTTATTACAGTGCCACTACTCAAAAAGTTTTAAATCTGTGTCAGCATTTTATTATAGACCCTCCGTGTCAGGGATCTATAACTTAACCATTAAAAAGGGCTATTCAGCCAGGAAACACAACCCTCAAACACACTGTATGCTCACTACTTTAAACAACAACAACAAAAAAAATTAAAATTCCTGTCCATGTACACTTTAGCGTTAAAAAAACCTGTGATGAAAGTAGCTGCAGCTTTTCAGCGAGTGTCCGGTCTGTCAGACGCAGCCTTGTCCCATGTCTGGCACATGACGAAACATGACGTGTGGTCCTGCTGGTTTTGTTCCAAAGTCCGCAGGGATTAGTGGGGGGATCCACTACGCGGAGAGCTCAGCAAGCATAACGCAAAACATCAGCGCTCAACAGCAGACAGCCGGGCAGCTAAAGGGAGGGACAAATGACTTCTCCAAAGTTTGTTCCTGTTTAAGGATGAGGATGTAAGACTCCGAAAAAGGTAAAGCATGGGAGGAAACTGCACTTAGCAAAACATTAAGAAATCCTAGGGTCTTTTTAAAAGGTGTGAGCTCATACATAAGAAAAGAAAAATCCACTCAGTAAAATCTTTCTGAAGGCTTTTAAAAGAATCAAGTTTGAGATCTATCATTAAAGAAAAGAATGTTGCAAAATGCACTGGCTGTGCCATCTCCTATCATGGCACTCCTGGTTTACCATGACATTTTCCTTTATAAAGAAAAAAAAAAACGTTCTCTTTCAGCTGGCTTGAAAGCCCAGCAAAAGCAGGAGTATGATTCCAAGAACAGACAAAACATTATTGAAGGAAGCAAGGTGGGGAGGGGGGAAAATGTACCTTCCTTTTTCAACAGCCATCCTAGCTACTACATGAAACAGCCCCAGAAAGAAATACACCACTGTTTAATTAGACAAAGACCCTCTAATGACCGTCACAGATCTGTTAACTTCAGCAAACAGAACACAGTGATTTCAGGCATTCCAGGACAACATCAGCTTTGCGCTACATCACTGCTAAGCACTGAGCTTTCTGATGATTTTAGGCTGCTACTTTGGCAATGATTGAAAACGTATTTTTAGACAATCTAAGTTTCGTTAAACTGTACTCATACTAATCTGTGAATGAGACTTCATTAAGTTGAGCCGCTGCTTGTACAAGTCTTATTTTGGGAAAGTGAAGGTGCGAACAGACCTCTATCTAGCCAGCAGCAGAAATGAGAACAGAGTTCAGGCTTGCAAAGCGTCCAACTGGCATCCTACCTAGTGAACTCCACAAAACTTTTACTGTTTTATGGGATGCACGGTGTTCCCTGAACTCCAAGCAAAAGTATTAGTACATAATTCTCCACTTAAACACATTCCCATCACCAGCTGCTCTTCAGTTCAGACGTACCCGCACGGGTCAGGGCAAGCTCAGCGTTTCAGATGACAGATAACCTGCGGAAGAAAATGGCATTGCACAGCCGATATCTTTCTGCCCGCTAAACTGACAACAGTCATAGCGCACAAACTAAAAACCCTTACAGGCTTTGGGATCCCAGCAGCGAACCTGCAGAACTTGCCTCTCAGAAGACCATCTTACTTTAATGGTTAATGGAGCACGCTAATTTGAAGTCACAGTTCTTACGCTGATGTTTACAGTTACTTTTGAGAACGGAGCTCTTTCTTCAACCTTGCGTTAGTATTTAATTACGTTAAGGAGTACGCCAGTGACCGCTAACAGCGCTGCAGTCTGTCAGTATAAGCTCTGTTTTTTTCAGAGGCTCTTAATTGGGCCATTAAGAGCCACACCGCAACCGGCAGAAACCCGGCAATCAAGGCCGTGGCCCGCGAGGGATTCCCGCACACGTTTTTACAGCCGAACGAGGAGCGCAGAGAAATGAGTCTGCTGACTTTCGCCATCTCAGCCGCTGCTGGGGCAACAGCTGGAGCTCAGGCAGAGCTAGAGGAGTCCGGTCTCTGCTTTGAAACCGGGACCAGGCCCAGAGGAGCCGGCCCCGATACACCGGCTTCGCTCCGCAGCCGCTTTCCTTCTCGCGGGGCGCGGGGACACCTGAGCAGCGGGAGCCGACACACGGGCCGGGGGCCTTCGCAAATCCAACGGGGCGGACGCTGACCGGAGCGCTCGGCGAGCGGTGACCGCTACACCGTGACAGCCCCGGCTCCACCCGCGGGAGACGCACACGAGTGGGGAAACACGAGCGACTCGCCCGGCCACGGCGGGGGGGGGGGGGGGGGGGGGTGGCGGCCCCCGAGGCAGAGCCACGCCAGCCCCGGGCCGCCCGAGGGCCCCGCCGCCGCACCGACCGGTCCCGGGGCCCGGCCGGGACGGCGACACGCTGGGGGGGGGGGGCGCGTTCTCCCCTGCACGGCCCCCGGGCCCGGCTGCACGGAGCTGGGCTCCCCGCCCGTTGAGGGGAGTGCAGGGTGCGGCGGCCCGGGGCGGGGGCGGGGGGTACGGGGCAGCCCCACAACCCGGCCCAGGCGGAACCGGAGCGGGGCCCGCTGAGGGGGGAGCGGGGCGCGGGCAGCCCTTACCTGCGTTCGGGGGGGGGACGGGGGGGGGGGCGGCTCAGGCTCCCGCCCGGCGGCCACCGCTTCTCCGCACTTCCGGGTTCCGCGCCGCCGCCATCTTGGGGGACACGGACTTCCGGGGCGGAAGTGGGCGGGGGGCGGCGCCGGGCGGGGCAGGCAGGGCCGGGGGCCCGGGGCTGAGGGTGGTCCCGGGCCGGTGTCACGCCTTTACCCGCGGGCAGGGCTTCCGCCGGCCCCTCGCGCTGCATGCAGAGCCCAGAAGCCGCCATCCGGCCCTCCCGACCCGGGGGTTTGGGCCGGGCCGGCCCCCAGGCCTTGGCGGCGGCACGGAGCCGGGAGCCACCGGTGCCGGGGGGGGGCGGACACCGAAGTCCTGGAGCAGCTCGGGCCGCTCACCTGGCGTCTGCCCGCAGCCCCGGCGGGCTCTGGGAGCCGTTTTCATAGAATCATAGTATAGTTAGGGTTGGAAGGGACATTCAAAAGCCACCCAGTCCAACCCCCCTGCCAGGAGCAGGGACATCTCCAACCAGATCAGGTTGCTCAGAGCCTCATCCAGCCTGGCCTGGAACGTTTCCAGGGATGGGGCTTCCACCACCTCTGAGCAACCTGGGACAGTGTTCTACAACTCTCATTGTAAATTTTTTTTTCCTAATATCCAATCTAAATCTACCTCCCTCTATTTTGAAACCATCACCCCTCGTCCTGTCACACCAGGCCCTGCTGAAGAGTCTCTCCCCACCTTCCCTGCAGCCCCCTTTGGGCACTGGGAGCCGCTCTCAGGTCTCCCCGGAGCCTCCTCTTCTCCAGGCTTAACAGCCCCAGCTCTCTCAGCCTGGCCTCACAGCAGAGCTGCTCCAGCCCTCTCAGCATCTGCGTGGCCTCCTCTGGACCCTCTCCAGCTGGTCCATGTCCTTCTTGTGTTGGGGGTTCCAGAGCTGGATGCAGTGCTGCAGGTGGGGTCTCACCAGAGTACAGGGGCAGAATCCCCTCCCTCAACCTGCTGGCCACGCTCCTCTTGATGCAGCCCAGGATGCGGTTGGCCTTCTGGGCTGTGAGCGCACATTGCCTGCTCATGTTGAGCTTCTCGCCCACCAGCACTCCCAAGTCCCTCTCCTCAGGGCTGCTCTCCATCCATTCCCCGCCCAGCCTGGATTTGTGCCTGGGATTGCCCCGACCCAGGTGCAGGACCCTGCACTTGGCCTGGTTGAACTTCATGAGGTTGGCACGGGCCCACCTCTCCAGCCTGTCCAGGTCCCTCTGGACGGCCAAAGGAAAGGAAATTCCTCAGTTTTCCTACCTGCAGAACGGGGCAGTCGCTATCTGCCCGCAGAGGAAGCAAGCAAGCTCAGCAGGGAAACACTTAAATCCTGAGCAGCTTCCCAGGAATGTCCGCTCGCTGCCATCCTGCAAGAGGCTCGCTCTCGGAATTCACAGCAAATCACAGCTGAATCACAGAGCTGAAAAATAAACCGCTCTGGCAGCTCACCCCATACTCCTTGATTGCTTCTCCCTCCCACCCATTCTTGCATTTCTTTTTTTTTTTTAATTTCCCATTGGTTATGTTGGATCTGTGCCTCTTTTAAGTCCCAGGATAAGAACCAAAATCACGATGGGGTCATATAAAAAAGCCTGCCAGAGAGGTCTATTTTTACGCTGGCATCCCTAACACGGCAGCACCAGTATCTGGGGTTTGATTTATCCCCAAGAAGGAAAGTGCCGGCAGACCAGAACCACCACTATCTGCTTGGCCTTTTGAAACGTCAGGCTCTTGCCAAAGGCACTGGCGGGAGGGAAAGGAGACCTTGACCAGGGAGGTCTGTGACACCGTGGCCAGAGCGGGGACAGGGCCACCTCACTGCTCTGGCACACCGAGAAGCTTTGCCGCCGGCAGCAGCCGCGTGCAGCACGCGGGTTCAGTGCTCAGGTTTAATCTCCAGCCTCTCAGTTCCGGTACGGGGACGATCCCCGTTGATAACAGAGAGCCTGGCTGGCTAACGGGAAGCAGCCCCGGCTCAGTGCCTGCAGTGAAGCCCCCGATGAGCAGCCACAGCAAGGTGCAGGCTGGCAAGGCGTGCACAGTCTGGATTTAGGGACATCTGACAGGATGTCTGTCTGACGAGGCCGGGAAAAAAGGTTCTTTTGGGAGCCGGGTAGTCCCAAGCCACGAGGGGAGTCCTCTCTGAAGGGGCTCACGGAGTCAGGGAGCCTGGCCCTGCCGGGGTTTGCATGGGAACCCTGGGGCTGGCTGCCAGCCGAGAGCAGCATCGTGCCCGTCAAAGGAGCCACCTTCCAAAAGGATGAGAACAAAAGGGTTGAGGTTTCTCGCAGCAGCCCTGGAGGAAGGCAGCCAGGCACAGACACGCTCGGCTGGTCCCGTTCCCTCTCCCAGGAGCTGGACACCTCATCCGGGGAGCTTCAGAGCCAACAGCAGCAAAACGTCGGCCTCTCAGGCTCCCTTGCCTCTCCCACATCCCGCTGCCGTTAGCAGACGATTGCCTGAACCCCAAACCCCAGCCCCCTAAACCAACCGGGGAACCTCACAAGGGCAGAGGGGAGCGCAGCCCCCCCCTCCCAAGGGCCACAACACGTGTGGCATGGCCAGAGCACCCCAAACCGGGACCCCATCCCACAGGCCCTGCATCCCCTCCCCAGCCCCGGGGGGAATGTTCCCTTTCTCCCGCTCAGACCAAAGCACAGGGTCTGTCACATTTGGGCTTTTAATCCCATGATGAGCGTCACTCTCAGAAGATTCCATTCATTTGCACACATTAATTAATCAAAGTGATTGTGTCATGCTTTCAGAATATCCTTTCTCCAGAGGTTAATGCCAAAGGCGCTGGCTGTTAAATCACAAACAGCCCCCCACCCCTAACCCCCCGGCTCTGACTCTGGCCCCACATGTCCCCATGGGCCAGGCAGGACTGTCCTCATCCCCTCCAGGCTACCGGCCATCTTATCTGAGAGCAATGGCTGGAGTCTGGCTGGCCATGCATTCTAAGGGTCTAAAATCCCCCAGAGCTATTTATTTAGCCCGATACAAGTATGAATAAGCAGATACACTGGAAGAACACATACTGATCCATTCAGCAACGAACCAGTCTCCTCCCGTAACCACCACCGCCTCTGCAGCTGGTGCCACAGCCACTTATTTCACTCACCACCACCTCCTCCTCCTCCCCATCCCAGTTCCCATTTTAGACACGAACCCGCTGGCCCCGCCGCCCCAGCCCACGGTCCCCAGCCAAGCCCTGCAAAGCCAGCGGCCCAGAGGTCCAGGCTCAGCCCCCGTGCACTCCCACCACGCTTCAGATGTGTGGGCCCCCTGCCCCACAGAGCCCCCCGCGCTCCAGCTGTGCCATCGGACCGTGGCAGGGAGCCACTCAGAAGGCAGCCAGCGCCTTCCCTGCTCCCAGGCAGACCCCAGCCCACCCTACAGCCCACCCTACAGCCCACCCTCTCCTTCTGCAGCACCACAGCTCCCTGGGCAGGGGTGCAGATAAAGCCTCTGCCCTAATTGCCAGCTCTTAATAAGGGAGGTGGAGCACATGCAGGTGCTTCTGCAGGAGCATCCCTGGGCTGGGGGCTCTGGGGGGGGGGGGGGGGGGGGGGGGAGAGGAGGAGGGCAGGGGTGAGGAGGCTCAGCTTGGGGAGGGTGAGCGTGAGCGTGTAACATCTCCTCCTGAGCCTGATGCTGCTCCAGCAGCACAAGGAGAAGGCAGCATGTCTGAGGGGGCCCCTTTTCACCTTGTTGAACCTGTTGCTGCTGGGCCGTGGGCCAGGCATTTCCCAGACACTCAAAGCCCTGAGGCTGCAGCACAGCCCTTGCCGCAGGCGGGCACTGTGGTGGTTTGGTGGCCTTCAGCTGCAGCCCCCAGAGCTGGGGAGCAGGAGGAGTACCGCTGGTGTGCGGGGGGGAGCTCTGCTCTCCCTGCACCCCCCATGTGTGGGGTGTCACACCCATGGTGGCCCTGCCTGCCCTGTGCCTTCCTGCTGGCAGAGCTGTGACGGGCTGAGGAGGAAATTCCCAAGGAGGGGACGAAGCAGATGTGATGCTGGTGTGGGGGCGGTGGGACTGGGGGCATTGGGGCTGCACTGGTGGGATGGGAGGTGGAGAAACATCATCTCCTGGGACATGGCTGGGCTGCGTGCTGATGCTTTGGCCCTTGCGGGGACAGATGTCCCTGGGAAATGGCCTGGCCTCCCACAAAAAAAAAGCCCCTCTCTGGCAGCTGGGTCCCTGAGGAGCACCCGGTTGCAGGGAAATGGGGTCAAAGATGGGAGTTTTAGGGCCCTGATCCTGCAGGCTTTGGTCTCACACTGTGGAGCAGCTCCCACCAGCCGTGGCCATGTTGGGGTGAGCCCAGCCGATGTTGCATGCAGCCAGTTCCTGTTTTTTTTCCCACAGCCTGGAAATCCCCTGACTTTCCGCAGGGGTGAGGAGCGAGGAGCCCTGCACCCAGCTGGCCTCGCGCCTCCCCACAGCTTTGGGAAGAGGTGGAGAGGTGGCCACGGGGACAGACCAGCAGCCCCCAGTGACCCGGGCTGCCCTGGTGCCAGGGGTGGGGCTGCACTGGTGGTGGGGCTGGAGGGCTGGAGCCATGCAGGGAGGCAGAGAAGGGACCTGGCAGAGACCATCCCATGGTGGGAGAGTCCTGCAAAATCATCTCATGTTTGGGCAGACCTTTCCTTGCTTCCTTCCAGCTCCGGGCTTTGCCCCATCCGGTGGAGGGGACGAGAGGACAGCGGTGGCTGAGCACTGCCCACATTCAATGAGCTTTGTAGGTCTCAGCCCGATTCCCCATGGCTCACGGGCAGGCTGACCTCCCAGTTGGAGGTGAAGATGCTGGTGTGGACGCTTGGGAAAACTGGTGCAGCCACAAGCCCATGGTGAGGGACAGGGCTGGGGCATTTGAGGGTGCCTGGGGACACCCCAACTGCGCTGAGCAGGGCCCTGCAGTGAGACCTTGCCTTGCCCTGCTCCAGCTGCCCGTTCCTGGAGAAGCTGACCCCCAGGAGCCTGTTTTCGTGCCACCCTGGCAGGGCGAGTGACAGGGAGCAGAGTGCGGCTGATGCAACGCAGATACGGAGCTACAGCCGAAGCGACAGGAGCTGCCTCCTGCCCGGGTTTCTCTGCTGTGGACGGTTTCCAATCGATCCTGCCCTCCTGCTGCTGGGAACCCGTCCCCCTCGGGAAGGGGAAGCATGACACTTACCAGAATTTGGGTGATCGCTTTCCAGCACTCTGGACTTGGTGCCAAGATCGAAGTAAATCACACATGGCCGGGCGCTATCATGAGAAAAGCCTGCGAGGGAGCGGGAGGAAAATGCAGCACTGGCAGCAGCCTGGGGGCTCGGCAGTGCAGTCCGTGCCCGTGTACCCCTCTTCCGTGCTCAGGAGATGCTCAGCAGCCCTTGGAGCCTCCCCTGCCTCTTCCTGCTCTTACGGGGCTGGACACCCTGGACAAAGCGGCAACGGAGCTAGGGCAAGACCCCGAGCATCGCTGTGCTCTGACCCCTGTCCCTGGGGATCTGCCGAGCCTTTGGGGATCTCGGGGTGGAGGGATGTGCTGTAACATGCTCAGCCCCGCCAAAAATGGGCTCGGGGCTCTCCTGCCTCTGCCTTGTGACCTTGTGCAGTGCCAGTGGCTCTCGTGAAAAGGCAGAACTCATGGATTTGTCCTGTGCTGTCTCAAAATAATGGCTTAGCTCCTTAGCTCTTGGAGCTCCTGACCCAGGTGCAATTCCCAGCTGAGCCTGCCTTGATCTCTTTGCTAAAGGGTTTTTTTAGCCTGTAGTGCAGCGGGGCCTGGGAGGAAGCTGCAGCTGCAAACATCTTGGTTCCTCTGTGTGTTTGGAAGAAGTTAACTGCACGGACCAAGTGTGCCAGCACCTGCCACCAGCTGTTCCCCGGCGGGAGCTGGCGCGGCACGGGCTGCGCCTCTACGCCAGAGCTGGCTGTCACAATGCAAGCCCTTGCCCCAGAGGCTTGGCAGGGCCTGTGCCCTTGTGCCGGCTGCGCTGGGAGGGGGGCTGCAGCGTGCTCTGATGCACTCAGTGAAACCCTTCCTCTTGGGAGACCCCTGAGAAACAGCCCCTGTCTGGGGGCTCGGGACGTGCCCGGGGTTCTGGTTGGGGCAGTGGAGCCGGGCACTGGGCTGCTGTTTTGGAAGACGCCCTCGCGGCTGCTGGGCCTCGTCCAAGCCCCAGCTGGTTTCCGCGTGTTCCCCCTCCCAATGCCGGGTGTCCCCTTGCTCAGGGTGAGGAGGAGGACGTGCTCGTACTGCCCAAATCCAGGGAGGGGCTTAAGGAAACTGTGGACCTCTCCAAAACTACTGTGCTGGGAACTTAATTCATTGCTTTCCCATTTTTTTCCCTAATCTTTTCCAAGCTCTTGTACATGGCCATGAGAGCTAGCAGGCTATTTTTTAATAACGGCAGAGGTTCCTGTGTAACCAAATCCCTTCCAGGAAAACATTACTTAGTGTGAAATTCAAAATAAAGAAAATCCCAACTTGTTCAAAGGGAGTTGTCGGGGATGTTTTCTCCAAAGTTTTCTTCTCTTTTTGTAACACACTGACCAAAAGCAAATGGCAGCAGCTGCAAATGA
Organism: Chlamydotis macqueenii; assembly: GCF_036417535.1. Lineage (NCBI taxonomy): Eukaryota > Metazoa > Chordata > Aves > Otidiformes > Otididae > Chlamydotis > Chlamydotis macqueenii. Next base: position 3,673,172 of record NC_141581.1, on the reverse strand, counting down.
TGTCAAACAAATAACAGAGCCTTTAAACAAACCAGCCCAGGGAGCTGCTCCCTCGCTGCCTGGGGCTGCGGCAGAGCAGCCCGTGGGGTTGGTGCAAACCCACCAGCCGTGCTGCTGGGAGGGGGCAGGTCCCAATTCCCCCTTTCTCCCAGGTATAAACTTTCCTGTTGTAATAAAAGTGGAAAGGAACAGATTTTTTACAGATTTCAGCAGCGTCCAGCTCACGGGAGCGGCTGAGGAATCTGTGTCCCTGCCTTTAAATGCCCATAAACATGCACTGCTTTGGAAGCACAGGACCGCTGACGTGGGCTGGGAAAGCTGCGGGAGAAGCTTTCCAAGGTGTGGGAGTGAGTACAGAGCCAGAGACACAGGACTGGACCTGGCACGGCCTTCAGCACCGGGGAGAAAGTGAGAAACCTGTGGAAATGCAGGATTTACGGCACCAAGGAATTTGCATTACATATTAGGAACAAGCTCCCTCAAGAGACGCGGTTCAGCACTGGGTGGGAAGATTCCTAAAGGCTGGATGAATGCCTGCCGGAGGGGATCCGTGCTGGAGGCCGTCTCGGGGGGACCAGAGGGCTCCTGGCAACGTGTTTCGGCCCCACGTTTCCAGGCCTGGCTGTGCTGGGAAGAGTGTCCCTGCTGCTGCTGAAGCGTAGCGAAAGGTAAATAGGTATTTGTGAGGTGAGAAAAAGGTGAGGGGGCAGGAGGGAACGTGAGTGAATGAAAACCACAAATGCTGTTGGTAAATCCCCCGGTAAACCCACTTCCTGCAACCACAGCAGCATGCCCAGCCGCTCTCCAGGTCAGGACGCACCCGGGAGCTGGGATGGTTGCTCCCCAAGCCGAGCCTGTGGCCAGAGGCGGCCGTTGAGCTGCTGAAGATGGGCAGTGAGGATCCCCTGCGGGTTTTAGGGTTGGCAAGAGCACAAACGCTTGCTTGACTCAATTAAAACCCTTCCCCATCTGCATTTTTGATTGGAAACAGGAGACTTCAGTGCCCGCGTTGACATCGCACAGCAGAAAGCAAGCAGATGCGGCCTCCCAGCCCAGCACTGGCTTTGCTTCAAAGGCTGCGGCAGCCTCCCCTGTGCCTGCGTCGCCTCGGAGGGCTACAGATAAAAACCACACTCTGTTTTATTTTACCGTCCGTTATTTGTTCTTATCCCAGAGCATGTGTTGGGACTGGCTGCTCCCATCACAACACCCAAGCATGCTGGACCTGTCGGAGCCCTCGGCAGGGAGAGCGAGCGGCTGGTGAAGTGAGGTAAAATGGGGGGGAAACGGGAAAAGGGGCCTGGGCGGGCAGTGATGGCGGAGGGAAAGGGCATCCTTGCCTCAGCAGAGCTCTGCTAACCGAACACAGAGCTCTAACATCCGTTAAATTTAGCGTGGAACACAGGGTTCAGCAGAAGAAGTTCCCGAGAAAGACACAGTTTGACTCAAGAACGTTTGTGCTCTGCTTGAAAAGGGGCTGCGCTGGTGTCGTAGTTCAGCCCCGATGGGGACCAGACCACCCAGTCTCTGTCTCGCTCCCCCCACCCTCCGAGAGAACAGGGAGAGATGATATAAGAAAAACGGCTCGAGGTTTGAGATAAGGACAGGGAGAGATCCTTAAAGTTACCGTTACGGGCAAAACAGACTCAACTTGGGGAAAACTATTCATTTATTTCTAAAACTAGCAGGAGAATGAGACAGAGAACAAGATAACCTCCCCCCACCCCTCCCTCTTCCCGGGCTTAACATTATCTATACGACCTCCCCTCCCGAGCGGCACGGGGGGAAAGGGAATGGGGGTCGCAGTCAGTTCATCACGCGTTGTTTTACGCCGCTGTGTCATCGTCAGGGGAAGAACTCCTTGCATTCTTCCTCTGCTCCAGCGTGGGGTCCCTCCCACGGGCCACAGTCCTTCGTGAAACTGCTCCGGCGTGGGTCATCTCTTCCACGGGGTGCAGTCCCTCTAGAACAGCTGTCCCAGCGGGCCCTCCACAGACCACAGCCTCCTTCAGGCCTCCACCTGCCCCGATGTGGGGTCCTCCACGGGCTGCAGGTGGATCTCTGCCCCTCCGTGGACCTCCATGGGCTGCAGGGGGACAACCTGCTCCACCATGGTCGTCACCACGAGTTGCAGAGGAATCTTGGCCAGGAGCCGCATTACTCCTCCCCCTCCTCTTTCACTGACCTTGGCGTCTGCAGCCGTTCCTCACAACAGGCTGGCAGACACCTCTCAGGATCCTTTTTACATCTCATTCACATCTCATCTCCTCTCCACTTCTTGCAGCCGGGCCGGGCCAAGTTGGGCCCAGTCGGCTGCCCGGCGGGAGGCCAGAGGGTGAGGCCTGCAAGGCCCATGAGGCTCGCACCTCCCCCTCTCTGCCCCCCGCTCAGCTGCTTCACATCTCTCCCTCCTCTTTTTCTGTTTTCCCCTTCTTAAATACGTTATCGCAGAGGCGTTATCAGGGAACATTCTGCTACCAATTGGCTCGGCCCTGGCCAGCAGCGGGTCCGCTCTAGGCCCGGCCGAGTCCGCTGAACAAAGGGGAGCGACTTCCAGCAGTTTCCTACAGAAGCTGCCACCTTAGGCCCCCCCTCACTAACAAAACCAGAACAGCCGCCCACCGAGGGTTCCCAGGGGCGGGCGGGGGAGGAGCCCCCGGCCAGACAGGACCCCGCTCCGCGCCCGCGGGCTGCAGGGCCGCGAACATGGCGGCCACGGACCCCGCGCCCCGGTCTCCATGGCACCCGCTTTCCCCTTCGCCCTTCGCCCTTTGCCCCTCACCGCCCCGCCCCTGCGGTTGACGGACAGCTCCCGCCGTCTATCACAACGCCCGGCCGCCCGCCCGAGTGAGTGGGCGGGTTGGAAAGCGGCGAACCAACCGGAAGCGAAAGCCGCACCGCCGGCTCCGCCCCCCTCGTGGCGGCGCCGCAGCCAACCAGCGGGCGAGCGCGGGGGGGCGGGGTCGGAGCGGCGGCCAATGGGAGCGCACGTCGGTCGCCAGGGAGGTGCGAGGCCCGGAGGGGGCAGCGGCGGGAGCGCGGCGGGGCCGGGCGGGGGCGGGAGGTAAACAAAATGGCGGCGGCGTGCGCGCTGCGGCGGGGGTAAAGGGGGCAGCGGCGGGGGGAGCGGTGGGCTCGCGGGGCGGCTGGAGCGGGTACCCGGGCAGGGCCGCAGCGGCTGGCGGGGCTCCCTCTGAGGCGTGAGGGGGGGGGAGCGCGGCGCCGCGGCGCGACCCGGCCCGGTTCCCGAGCCCAGCGGAGGGGAGGGGGGACGAGGCTGCCTGCCCCCCCCTCCCCCGACTCGACAGCGGGGCGCGGAGGCCCGGGGCTGAGGGAGTGGCTGGGGCTGCCTGCGGGGCCCGGCCCGTGGGGGAAGGGCCTGTCCCGGGCGGGCTCCCCCGCCGTGGCGGCGAGGGGCTCGGCTGCGGCGGAGCCGGAGGTCTCCTCGGCCCTGGGGGTCCCTTCCCTGCTGACTCCGTCGTTGGTTTGGTTGCACTTAAAGTGTTTTAACCCCCTTTTGCCCCTTCCCTGCTTTCCCCGGGGGTGGCTGTGGTTTGTTTTCCTCCCCAGCCGGACTGACACCTGTGGAAGGGGCGAGGCTGGCATCTCCTTGACCTTCCCTTGTTGGAAGGGGCATGGGGTGGTTTGGGCACTGGGCAGAGAGAAGTACTTCCTCCCGATTGTTCCTGTTTTAAGGTGGATCAGTAAAGCTCTGGTAGGTGTTGCGTTGTCTGACACCGGCTGACCCCTGGACCCGTGGTGGCGACACATCATGTGCCAGGCGGCATCTGGGTGGTTGAAGGATGCCCCTGGGAGGTCTTGATAGGCACCGAAGGCCTCAAACTTTTGTAGGCGTGAAAAGTGAAGATATTAGAATTGTTTCTGGAAACTCCTTCAAAGAAACTTGGTTCCAGCTTCCAAACGGCTGAAAAAAAAAAAAAAAAAAACAAACGCTTCTGTGCTCATAGCTGGGTGGTGAGGACAGCAGGGCAGAAACGCTTCCCCTGCCACCCAGCTTAGAGTTGGTGACTGTGTTCTACTAGGAATGGAAAGTCACGAAAGAGACTCAGCAATTGTCTGGTTTTATGCGGTGGCCTAAAGTCCCAGAGGATGACCTAGCACTTAAGAATCAAACTGGGCCAAGTTAAAGGCCAAGTTGACTTGAAAGAACCCTAACAGTGGGACCAGGTTGGAAGCAAAGCGAGTCCCAAGCCGAGTGTATCTGGTCAAAGATATATATTATTTTTAAAAGACATTGTGCTATTGGAGCCAGGTCTGGATCTTTTAGCATCCAGTAGAGCTGGAAGCAGCTCATAGGTTTGTCTTGTTTTTGTTTTTTCTTTTTTAATTCATGTTTGTACAATCTTCTGGATATTTTTTTTCAAGAAGGAGTAAAAGGGAGTGTTGGAAACTAACAACAGGATTAAACCCCTGAGCGCTTAAGGAAAACAGGTTAAGGAACTTAATCCAGGATGGATATGCAGGAGCCGCAGCAGCTGGGTATGTTTGCAGAGAGCGAGCTGATGTCTGTGGGGATGGACACTTTTATCCATCGCATTGACTCCACGGAGGTCATCTACCAGCCCCGGCGGAAAAGGGCCAAGCTCATCGGCAAATACCTGATGGGAGACTTACTTGGAGAAGGGTCTTACGGCAAAGTCAAGGAGATGTTGGACTCTGAAACCCTCTGTAGGAGAGCTGTGAAAATACTGAAGAAGAAGAAGCTACGCAGAATTCCCAACGGAGAGGCAAATGTGAAAAAGTGAGTAAATATTTCCAGTAGCTGGGAACTGAGGGGTTAAACTTTGTAGTTATTTTCCAGCTGAAGTTCTGTACCATTTTAACTGACAACATGGCTTTTTGCTGTGGAAACACTTCCTAAACCATAGGTATTCAGGAATCTTTACCGTTGAACTGCAGCCAGCGCTCTCGTTGAGGCTGGGAACTGGAGGAAGCTGGTTCTGAAGGGCTGGGGAGGCAGGTCTGGCTGAACAGCCAGCACGTAACACATGCCACTTTTAAATACTTAAAGGAGAAAATAGTATTTCTTAAAGAAATTCCTTTTTAAGATTTCACCTTGAAGAGGTAAACTGTGGTGCTGTCAGCTAGGAGAGGGGGAGAGGTGGTGTAGCGGAGAGTGCAGAAACACACTTTGTGTCGTTGCGGTCTGCGTTATTTGTGTATCCCTCATGGAGCGTGTGGCTCTTGAGCTCTTTGGGATGGCAATTACTGCTCCCACCCATGTAGCAGGTGCCTGGAACACAATCCAATGGATTGTGCACGCAATGGGCATAGGAAGTCTTGCGTTTTATTCTTAGTTTCACTTAATGAGTTTGGGAAGTAATTCAAGGCTCTTTCCAGTTGAGTTCTGCAGCTATAAAATGGGGACAAGGGTTGTCAACCTTTTTTGTTTCAGTGACTCAAGATCTGTGCTTGGAAGCTTTTGAAGTGCCAGTTACATACTGATTAGTCAGGGCACAGGTAACTAATTAAAATTAACTGTGGGAGAAGCCTGGTGTTACACTTCATCTGCAGGGCTGGGTGTGTGAAACTTTCCCTTTTTTGGGGGCTGCGCTCTGCTTGCGGGGACCTCCCGGCCAGCTGTGTTTTCCGCAGCAAGCTGTTTGTCACAGCCCTACCAGATAGTTGTTTATCTGCTGTGGAGGGGAGCCTTCTGCAGCCAAAACAAGCTATTTGCAAGGGTTTATCTTATAGTGGGAGGGAAAACTTGAGATGTTTAGAAGACTCTTGTTTTGCGTCTTTAGCGGTGGCATGCTGAGTGTAGAGCCCTGACCTAGCAGAGTCTTGTTTCTGTTTCTCGGTTTGGTTTGAGTTTCCGAGCTCAGCTGCAAGATATTTCACATCCTGTACCGGGGCTTCTGTCAGTGAGCTCTTTAAGTTTGCCTTCTAACCTTCAGTGACAGACTTAGCTATGGAATAGTCGCAAATCCTACTGCTGGGACCTCCCTTTCTTTCCTTTGCTGGCTTGAGTTCAGAATCAGAGTAAACTGTTGGTTAATATGTAATAAAATGTTTCTTGTTTTTCTGGTAAAGGTATTGAGTGCCTCTTTCCACCCTTGGTCCCTCCTTCAGTTTCATCAAGAGCTTCTACTGAAGAAGGGGAAGATGGTTTCCTCTTCAGTGAAACTTTCACATTTACATTTTTCTCCCCTGTAGTGAAAAAGGACTGGCCAGATACCAGAGAGTTTCCTGGTATCAGAGCTGTGGTGATGGTCCTGTGTCCTGAAGTGAACTCTGTAGAAGCTTTATTCCCGCGCAGAGCCTGTCTGTGAATACCTTGTTTGATTTCATTAAGGTTAGTTATTAAAGCAGACTAGCCAAGCACTGTGCTGTTTTGCTGTGGATGTTTTTCTGGCTCAGCCACACCTGCTTCAAAACACCCAGGCAGGTTTTAGATGCTGTCTCGTAAGGAGGGTTTACTTTAGTTCAAGTTCCTGTTTTTGTCACCTTGTCCTTTTTTCTTTGTCCACCTATTCGTTTGCTTTATCTGCTTCAGTGGTGAATTTTAAGGCAAAAGTGTCACGGTTTTGTGGTACCCATGGAAATCTGACCTAATAAAAACCCTTCAGCACCACTGTGACAGGCAGAGGAAGCTGTCTCTGCTCTGAATAAACTTCTTAGGGTGAGATACATCATCAAACCTGTATGGATTGACTGGTCAGTATGGGTGGGGAAGCAAGCCATTGCTATATGTCCAGATAGCACTGTGAAGTACTCTGCTAACACTGGGGTTTTTCTTGGTTTTTTGTTTATGCCACATTGCCTGGCCAGACTCCAGTAAAATTTCACTTTCTACAGCTGCGTTTGGGCAGCTGTGAGTGGTTTATACCCAGCAAACTACTCACATGTAATAAAACAGCAGATCAGATTGTGGACTGAATCACAGCAGTAGGTTCTACTTGTTTTCTCGAAAGCCACTAATAAATGCAGTAATGAGTAAATATCTAATTCCTGTGTTGTAATCAGGCCTGCTTCCCCTCCCGCTTGTGTCCTTATCTAGACAAGGATGTCTGCAGCTCAGTACATGTGAGAGATGATTGTGATTAGTTGTCTAATCTTTGTAAACATCCCAACTTTAGTTGGTGCCCTTTGAGATTAAAAATATCTTCATCTGCCACCAGAACTGGTGCTCCTCTCCCTGCCCAGTGGTATCTGCAAGCAGGAGGCTCTTCCAAAGCGTTTGCATTGATAGTAAATGAAACGGTCAGGAGTGAGAGTCTTCTGAATCCCTAATGCACTGCTTTCTTTACTGTAGAAATCCCTGCTCTCCAGGGATTCATTTATTCACGTAGTGCTACAAACCTGTTAAAAGTGCACTGGCAGAGGGTCTAAGCAGTTAGGGCGTGTGTTCAGGTTCGATTTAAGAGTGCTTATGGCTTGGAAGTGACCGTTCGCTCTTTCAGTCTCAAAATACCTTGTTGTACAGTTCTCTCTCAACTGCAAAGACACAGCCTGTTCCTACTGAGGTGATTTCCAGTGTTTCTCACTGTACAGGAAAAAGCTACATAGGTGACTTGTTTGGCAGAGATGGAATTGAATTATTACAATGGGCTTGTGCCTCGGCCGTTATCACGGGGTGCCCCAGTATTGCTGCTGCCGTGGTGAAGATGACCCTTGTGTTGATAGTGTGTCATCAAAGAAATTCCCTAGAAAATAGTTCCTAGACCGTTGGCTCTCGGGTAATTGTATGAGCAAGTCGTATACAGGGAGTTGTGACAGCAAGGGAGGGCACAGTGGCTATGAGCTGCGGAGGCTCGCGCGGGTCGGTGCTGTGCTTGGGGACCCTGGGTACGTGGGGCTGGAGTTACAGCTCCGGGAGCTCTGACCATTAGCATCATCTTTGTGTTACCCCTCGCTAATTTTGGTGCAGTAAGGAGTTCTGGGGACCTGGAAATTATGACTGAAATACGTTTGAGTCTTACAAAATGGAATGATTTTCTTCTACTCCTGAATACTCCAGATCTGCCCCTGAGAAATGAGCCCTTACGGGATCTGTGAATCCTGGCGAGCACGTTGCGAGTTTAAACTCGTAAGGTGCGCATTTCCCTAAATCGGTCTAGGGAATCTTCGTTTCTCCAGTCATTTTAGGGAAAGGTTGGGGTGGCTTAGCTAACCAGACAGTACCATGGCCAATTACTGCTTCCAGTTATTACAAAAAAATGAGTTTAGTAGGATTGCCAAGAAGATGAAAGAAAATTTGGAAGATTATTTGTCTCTAGGAGCACAAGTTTTATTAAACCGTGTGCTAATAGCCTTACATTTTAATTAAGCGTTTGGGACTTTCTGTGCATATCCCAAGTGTCTTGTACTGTACTTGGCGCACTTGGTGATTACTTAGATTTGAATATATGCTCATTAGAATTCCTTGGAGGTTTAAAATGTGTGGTAGGCCAAATGCGTGGTGTACTTTGACAATTTACTCCTTGGGTCTGCGAATGGAAGCGTCTCGCGCCTCAAAACATGGGCAGTTCTGCTGAAAGAAGGACTTGTTGCAAGCCACAGGGGTGTGTGCCTTAGACCAAGATGAGCTGCAGCTGACTCATCCGATTTCCTTTCCCTCCTGACTGAGACGCTCTGTCTGCCATACATAACTGAGCATCTCTGTCTCTTACTTTGCTAACCTGGATGTATGCTTGGGTTCAGTGGTGAAATATTAGAAACGGTAATCTGTAGAAGAGCGTGGGTGCTGTGCTGTGGTGGATATAGGGCTTGTAACGTCCGATATCCCTGCTAGGAGTGTGATGTGGATGGAGGCCTGAAAGTAGGAAAGGGGAAAAGTAACGCTGCCATCTTCACCTCCTGTGGGCTCACACGCAGTTTGGGAGCAGGGGCCTGCCTGTGGCTGTCAGCTTCTGCAAGGTGAGAGCTGTGTTTGGTGGCTGAGGGTGTGCTCTGTCCTGCATCTGCAGTGTTCAACATCTCAGGGGCTTCTGGGGGCAGGTAAGGTAACAAGTGTGGTGACCACGGTGGATCTTTCTGGATCTTGACATGTTGTGGCCTTAGGGAGGGAGAGGTGGTGGGAACGTGGTGGAGATGCTGTAATGCTCGCAACGTTACTTTGGGTAATGGCTGGAGAAGAACTATTTGGATACTAAAAACTTGAAAATATGTGGATCAGCACTGAATTTATCAAGACGTAATGCTGTCACCCCCTCCCCGTGTCAGATGTACAGTCAGATGTGTGAACATTAGTTTGGAAAAGGAAATAGTGAGGTGCTCTACTCAGTCTCTTATCTGAAATATCACTCATGCTCCTGAGAGCAAAGAGGTGCACCTTCTCCTGTGGATGAAAATGACAAGTTGCATCCTTGCAAGTAGAGGCCTGGTTTTTTTGAGTGAAATAAACAGAAAAGCTGTTCACAAGCTGGGCCTTAAACAAGTTGATCTGCTTTGTGGCATATTGGGGATACTGACTTGCAATTACAACTTGCTTTGGCTATACAGGATTGCAAAATCAATCTAAATAAATACATAATGTACTTGTTCAGTTGCGTAAAGACCAAATGAATGATTCTTGAGTCCTTTGTAGCAATTAGCAGGAACGGCGTTAGTGGATCTACGGTACGTGCCAGAACTGGCATATGGAGCTGTTCTATGTGTGCATCTCCCAGCCCTTCGCGGTGGCACCAGTGCTGTGGTGGAGGTGTGCCAGTTCCTTGTGCCCTCTTCCTCAGTACCGTGTGCTGCATGCGGAGAGCTTGAGATGGGCCACGGCTGTGTGCTGAAGAGTGCAGGGGCGGGTGAGGGTAAGCTCCTCCCAGGCTGAAAACTCTCTCTGCAGCCCTGCTGCAAACCCTCAGTTCTGACATATTATCTGACCTGGCAGGTAATATGGCAGAGATTTGCCATCACGTGTCTCCAGTAAAATCCTAAAAGCTTCGACCTGTGGAGGAACCTTGTCAACCAAAGGAAGGGAATGAATCTTTTGGCTGTATTGCTCATTCTTATTTAAGCAAGAATCGCTGTGATGAAACTGAGGCTTGAAACAAATTTTAGAAAGAATGCTAGATCTTATGGTGAAGATGTGCTCCAGGAAAGAGTGTTGTCTTTCCAAGCTGTCCTTGACATCTTCCAAAATTGTGTAGCACTTGGTACAAGTAGGCAGCTTTGCTATATACAGTTCTGAGCAACACCACCACCTTGTCATTTGCCAAAGCGAGGTGTCTTGCTAGGGATAAGTCTTAATCTGCCAGGATGGGCTTCATGGGTCTGACAGAACCACACAGAAATCTTCGTTCGAAGATCTTTTCTCTTCTCTCCTTCCTCCAAGATAGTTATGCTTTGAAACAGACCCCAAACTCTGACAGTCTGTCTTGTCACGCGCTTGAGGTCTTTCTAGTCTGGAAAATTAGGAACAGAATTACAGAGTGGAGACTATTCTGGCCACGTAATAGTGGTGTTGAGTAGGATGGGTATGGAAGCGATTACCACGCTGCAGAAAGCACAGCCTAGCTCCTGCGCTGGGGTCCTCCCTTCCCTCTGTGTTGGGGAGAGATCTGGTCTCAAAAGCAGCTGTTGGGGTTTAAATTTCCTGTTAAATTTTAGAGGTAGCAAGGAAAGGAGTCAAAGCTGCAGCAGCTCAGAAGGTATCCTAAAAATCTGAGCAGATTCACTAGGCTAGCGTGGGAAAGGCAGGAAGCCACCTTGCCTTGGTTGAGAGGAAAGGCAGCAAGCCGTAGGCATGCAAATCTCTTTCCCAGTGCTGCTTGACTGAAGCACTATTGTGCAGGCAAATTGCAAAAAAAAAAAAAAAAAGCAGTGGACAGGAGTGGTTTTTCTGTTGTTAGTTTTGAAAAAAAGTAAATTCGTTCTGACGAGGTGAGCCCTCAGTGAAGTTTGAAAACAGAAATGGCTTCAGAGGTGACTGGTCTGGCTGTCTCTGTTCCTCAGGCGTTCTAGAATGCAAGAGCAGCTAAAAATAGAAGTAATCTTTCCTCTGGGAAATGGGCTGCTTGGCCTCTGCCCCAGAGGTGGGTGCACTTCACTGGCGTTTTAGATTGGTTCACAAAGTCCTCGTGGAGGGAAAAAAAAAGTCATTAAAGAAATATGAAACATTTATTAGTCCGGTAAAGGTGGAAGGAGCTAGTATTTGTGCTTCCAAGCCATATTACAGGGAATGAGCTGTTGAGATCAGGATTTTAAATGTGTTCCTAATATTGGAAGCTTGCTTTGCCTTCACAGCAAAGTCGTCTTATTTAAATAAGTATGTGTTTGCTCCCTCTCTTGCTGGCTTGGTCTGAGCGCTCAGCCGTCTCTCTTCATTATGCAGAAACTTCTTAGACCTACACTACTGCTGGCTGCAGTTTCTATGCTAATTTAATCCACTTCAGCCTTTTGGTCATTACTATAATTAGAGTGGCTGCATCACTTTGCAAATCTGTCTGCCATTTAAACTAAAGGTTCTTCCGAGCTTTGCCTTGTTATCCTAGGTTTCTGTTTATCTTTTTTTTTTTTTTTTCTCTAAAGCCAGATATGATAAAGGAAGAGTGGCTGGCCTAAACTTTGTTAGCAAAGTAATTAATACTACTGCTCAGGGATCCTTAAAAGATCTTTGAAAACCTGCTTGCATTCCGGCATCTTAGGAGCCTTCGAAGGAGCAGTTACTGGTTCGTTATTCAGATGTGATGCATCAACAAGCCTTTGTACTGGCCACAGCTTGATATTAGAGTTGCGGCTAGTTGTGCAGGCGAGGGGCAAGTGGCTTCTGGGCTCTGTGTGTCGTGTTTGGGCAGAGGCTCTTTCTTCCCAAGCTGTGCTCTGAATTCCTTGTAGTGCTGCTTTCTAGACTCCTAACTGTTGAAATGTAACCGTGCTTCTTAAAGCAACTTACCGAATGGCAAGAGAAAGAAGCTGGAAAGAAGAGTTTATGCACAGCTTAGCACAAGCCCAGAATCGAGCAGCAGAGGAAGAAAGTGAGGAGCAGTGTCTGCACTTCCAGACACTGACAGAACCACCCTGACCTGACTGTCCTGATCCTCCTGTTTCTCCTCTTCACAACTGGCATCCAGTGGGATTTTGCAGGCTGAATTTAATGCAAAAGATACTAAAATGTGGTTTGGGCCACAGTACAAAATCCCAAGAGACAAAGATCAAAACAGCTGATACGAGATGACATGCAAGGGTCCATTTTCATAGCCAAGGAAAGATGTCTGCTTGCTCAGTTTTACATGATTTATTCTCCACAGACAGAGGATTCAGTTCAGGTCTCTGAACAGTTCAGTCAAGTTAAGTTAGGACTAAAGTTTGGAAGAAATTGAATTATTATCTGGAACTCCTGTTTTTGACTCCTTGAGCCTAATGTTGCAATTCTTACATTGGTTGCTTCATTTCTGCATTCTCCTGGAAGTTACAGTTTTAAAAAAGGGCACTATGAAACTGCCTCCATAGTTGGCTGCTGCGTAGAAGGAATTTGATGTGTCTTCAGGATGATTTCTGTACTAATTCTACTGAAAAGACACTTAAACTGATCACACAAATGGACTGGCCAGCTCAGGGGTCTTTGGCTTTGCATCCCTGACACTGAGCAGCTCGTGGCACGTAGTATTTGGTGGTGCTCGGGGGTGGGTGGCCTGTAGCTGTTAAACTGTGCGTGACTCCCAAGCTCCGAGCGTGGTTTGTGCTGAGGGGAGCAGGGTTGTGTTGCTGTGGGAGGTCTCTAGGTAGCTCGCATGAGGAGCCAGGTGCTGAGCCGGAGGGGTGCTGAGGGAGCATTTGGGGCTGCTGGGAGGCCTTTGTCATCTCCAACTTGTGAACCTCTCTGGCGGTTCCGTTCCTCGGCTCTGACAGCTGTTGCGCTCGACTCCTGGGCTCAGGAAGCTTTTGGTGCAGGGCTTCTTGGGTCAGGAACTCCGGTGACTTGCTGCCCCTCTGGCAGCCTGGGCACGTGTGCTAGCTTCCCTTCATGGCCGCAGCGCGGTGCTGCTGGTGATGCGCTTGTCTCTTGCTAGTGAGGCACCTCCTGGTTCTTCTGTAGTTTTTATGTTCTGTAGAAAATCATGTTCTGCTGAACTGCCCCCCTTCAGATGAATTTCACGTGGTGTGACAGAAAAAAAAAATAGTTTTAGTTTAATTTCTTCATATCTTTAGTGGATTAGCCAGTTTCTGGTGGTTTTATATTTAAATGACTCCTATCCATTCACAATATAACAACTATCAGAAGGAATTGTTTGTTAGGTGTAGAAACTTTTTTTCTTTTTTTTTTGGCAAGTAGCTAATATTCAAGTTACTTCCCAGCTAAATAACAGAACTTGTGCTGAAATGGGCTATGGGGCCTTAACTGCTCTGCCACGTTTGGCACCGGGTGCTGCCTGCCCCTGAGAACAGGAGCGCACCTAACTGCACGATGCTGCCTTACACCGACATCCGCGGGGGCTGTTCCTGGTCACGATGCCGATTAAATCATACCCTGAAGTACGAAGACTGGGAGCCGAAGCAAATTTATTTCTGCTCCTGTAACTACAGATGACGCTTAGATATAAAGAAGTGTGAAGTGCAAACATAAAAGGTTTGTCTTGGAAGTGGCTGTCCTACATATCACGGTAAACACAAATGCAGTGCATCTTCAGGGGTTTAACTGAAGAGACTGATAGTGAGAGAAGCTCCCAACAGTCCAGAATTGTTTGAAAAATTTTAATTGGAGGGAAGCTGATAAAGCCGCATCTTTGGCGTGCAGAGTAAATCAGGGTAGGCTTTGACTTGCCCGAGCAGTTGATAGGGCAGTGTTTCAGTTCCCAGTGCAGTTCTCCGACAGGAGAAAGACCTTTCCTTTAGTCAGTAGTAGCTTTAACTGGAAATGGTGAGGTGCGTGCCCGGGGCCATAGGGAAAGATGTGAGCTGAGAAGGGGGCCACAGGGGATGCCGTAAACCACTCTGGTACGGGTGGGAGGAGGAGGCTGGCTTGCTGCACCAGGCCATTGCAAGGCCAGTGCTGCTTGTGGAGGCAGGGGACTTGCAGAGTGCAACCTTGGGTTGCTTTCTCTTTCCGCACGGCCTGGTGTCTGAGGGTCGCAGGATCTCACCAGGAGTTCTTTTCTGTGCGTTGGCCCAGCGCGATGTACTTCTGATCAAGCTTGCTGTCATCTCATTCCCACTCACTTTGAGTGGGGCTGTTCGACTGTCAGTGTCCTACCATTGACCAGTGAAATAGCCAAAGGGAAGCACTGCACAGATTTTGTGGGGAAAACCAGAATAAAGCTTACACTGGAGTGTAAAACTTCACATTAGCAGATATGATGCAGCCCATGTTGAATGGCACCAAAGCGTTGACACGGAGGATTCTTATGACCAATTTCATGTCCGGCACAAAGGTAAGTTGCTCCTGGAGGATAATTCTCCTGCTGTTGTTTGTCAATTGACTAAAATTCCTGCCCAGAGAGAACTGACTGGCTGTGTAGAGTTATCTGGAGGGTACTTGTTTATAGTCCCTCAGTGGCCTGTAAGTATTTCACGGTCCAACTTTGGACTAATGAATTTGAGAACACACAAGACCTTCTGCAAACAGCATGCATAGGTAGTCTTAGGTGAAGGAGCTTGGCTAATGTGGTTTGAAGTGTCTTTTAAATCCCCGTGATTTAGAAAACAGTAATTTCATGCTATAATAAGGAAATAAGCTTTTGAAACATAACTTTTTTCCTTTTCTCTTCCTGCAGGGAAATTCAGCTCCTGCGACGATTACGGCACAAAAACGTTATCCAGTTGGTAGATGTATTATACAATGAAGAGAAGCAGAAAATATATCCTTTTTTTCACAGAGTTGTTAATAAGGTTTGAATTCCCGTTGTTCTCTGCTCTAGTGCTGAATTGTTACAGTTCTGCTTTTGTTAAGGCCCTTTTGAAGCTTAAAATGACTTTCACTGGTATTAAACATACTGCATGTCTGGAATACTTTCCACACAAGTACATTTCTTAAGTTTCACAGCTTCCCAGTTAGGAAACTAAATATTGTCCCCCAGTTACAGTTGCAGGGCTGGGGTAGGGGAGAACTGACCTTCAAACGCTATGTTTTTATTGTGTGACCTTCAGCAACTCAGAGATGAGAAGAGCTGTGCATCTGTCGTGTCTAACCTCCTGTCCTAGCGGTGGTGTATGCTAGTGCTTTCATTCCCTGAAGATGGACCTTTTATTGTCTACGCTATGTGAAATCAATTTTTGTAATGCGTTTTCCTTTAAGTCCTTGGCAGTGGTTTAGGTATTATTTTCTATCCCTCAAAAGAAGAAAGAAATCTACTTGTTCTCTGGCATACAGATGCCTGCAACCCTCTCATCCCCTTTGTGGGGTCTGTACTGCTGCAGTGCTGCCTTTTCTGTGAGCAGTTGGTATGCTGTGCTGCTGCTTATCCTTAACAAGATAAGATGAACTCCCGAGCCTGCTGAAGCCTCCTCTGTCTTTTTTTTTTTATGTGTGTGTGTGTGAAAGTCCCTTGTGATAGTGCTTTAAGTGACCTAAAGCTTAAAATAGTCATGAGATACTGAAAGCCTATTGCTCCTGTGAGATCTACAGCTCAGCTTTTTGAGACTAAACCGTTCAGTTCTTGATTCAGGGCTGCGTCTTGTGATCTCGGTGCATCTTTCGGGCTTTGACGTGTTATTCCCCAGTGTACGGAGTCTCCAAAGTGTGCACAGACACTAACCAAGGTAATTACACGCCTAACTAGCGAGTGACTGGCTGGATGGTTTCTAATGAGTCTGCCGCTCTGAGCGCACTCTGACTTGAGCCTGTTTAGTAAGCTTATAGAGCTGTTCTGTTGTAGTATGTGTTATAAATGGTTGCTTTTGTTTTTGACAGTGTTTTCTAAATAGTGTCTTCCAATTACAGTACTTCATAAAATGAGTAATTTAATTGTGTGCTTTAATTAAATCAAATACTCTGCCACCAAATCATTAGTATGAAAAAAGCATGACAACTTTTGTTTGTGTTTTGTAGCCTTAACAGACCGAAGGCACTGTAATTCAATTACTGTCTAGAGAAAGATGCCATTTAATTAATAAGCTGGGATGCTAGAGAAGCATGGGGAAAAAGAGCCCGAGAGAGACCTCATGTGTTGGTAACAGGTGATGACAACCCAGAATGGTCATTCAGAAATGTGACCTAAGCCAGGAGGGATGTTCCTTGCTTTACTTTCTGACCAGTAGTGTTTGGAAAAGAACAAATTGATTTTTGATACTTTTCCCTTGCAAGTATAGGTTGGCTTAACTATTTTTATCTTTATCTGCTTCTACACTCTAAGAAAGTTTGTTTCTATACCTACTTATTCTGTGCATGTGAATGGCAATACTTGGAGAAATGTGGTGGGTTTTTTTTTTTTTTTTTGCTGGGACTGGGAGCGGAAATTGATCCTTGATCATGTTCTTGCTTAACCTTTCTCCAGCTTCTCATTGGCACTGCTGGTGCCTGTGCAGCATGGCCGAGGATGTGGCAGTACAAACGCTTGTGCAGTTGCATGGTAAACAGGTTTGGGAACAGATCCAGCTGCAAAGTAACTTTCTCTCTTAGGCTGGCTTCTCTGTAGGTCAGTTCCCCTACTCATTTCACTGTGTATTCATGCAAATGCCTGTGTTAGTGCCTTGCAGGAAGCAATGCAAGGTGAAAGTTGAGTGGGGTATAGGGGAGGGATGTCAACCTCCCCCTTGCTAATGAAAAAAATCCTCTTTTCCAGAATGGTCACTGTGGCATTTGAAATTAGGCCTGTAGAAGGAGGAAGGATTCTGTTCTCACTGGAGTTTTCTGTCGCTGATAGAAGTAAACTGCAGGCTTTAGCCGTGTTTATAGTGGGGAAGATAGTGTTTAACAACTTGACTGCCTAGTCAAAGCCTTCAATGATTTTCTTTGGTAAAGGGAAAGCTGTGATGACTGGATTAAAAATATCAACTACGCTTAGTAGTATTTAATGGGCTGCTTCAATGACCTGCTGTGGCTGGGAATGCAGAGCTAGTGATGAATGGAGAACTAATCCAGGCAGAAAATAAACCCAGTTCAATAAGCAGCATCCCAGCTGGCACCCTCTCTCGACAGCTTCTCTTACCAGTGTGTGCAGTTGTGCGTGGGAGCAGAACCCTATTGATTAGAAGAATTGAGAGCCTCAGCCTTGTTGGGGCACCTGTAACAGATCTGCTCCAGCCTGGAAGTTTGTACTCTAATCTGACTGATCAAACAGAGACGGATCTGTTACAAAAGAAGGGGTGAAAAACAGTCTGCCAGCAAATGAAACCAAAATCAAGCTGCCCTTTGTGGATGAGAACGAGACCTAGGGTTTGCTTCCCGGGAGCTAGTCTATAGAATCTACTATTAGTGTTCTCTCAAAGGTGGGAGAGTTGGTGTCTTCCACATCACTGATATAAGTAGTTCACGGATTTCTTCCAGAATAGCTCTTTCTGCTGTTTTTGCTTCTACTGGTTTACTGGGTGGCACTGTTCACGTTGTAAAATCTTATGGTGCTTTGCTGTCCCTCTGAAGAGCAGCCCAAGTGGGGAATGTAGCACGAACTTAATGAGTTGGACAGTGTTTTGAGCTCCTGGATAGAACATGCTACAAAAGGGCAGCACAATCTTTAGCACAGATCTCACTTAAAGCGCAGGTCATCTCCTTAGTCTCTCCTGCCTCAAGAGTTAAGATGGCATCCTGGGACATAAGCAACTTATTTTAGGCTTAGGTTAAGAAGGCATCTGCCAGGAATAATTAGAGTGACCAAAGAAATGCTTTGTGTTACTGCAGAACGCGGCCTGCCATGCTTTTCTCTGCTCTTTATCTTAAAGGTGCACTCCCTTGGCAAAGCCAGCAGATGTCTCCGGGTCTGTTCTTGCAAGCCTCTCTCAGCGCACAGTCTGCCTCAGAGAGCCCAGGGAGAGGAGGAAAACAGGCAATCATTGCTTTAGGCAGTTGTGTCATTTCCATTGTTTGGCCCCGACATTAAAGCTTGAGGAAATGAAAACTGGAATATGCTGCAAGGGAACAAATGCTAAAAAGTGCCACTAGTTCTTGGAATGCGGTTGTAACTTTTTTTTATTCTTGCAATTTCAGAGAAGTTTCCCAGGTCTCTAGGGATCCTTTCTCCTGCTACTGAAATGCTGCCATGGGGCTGGGGGGTAAGCAGCCGCTGTTAAATAGCACGTACAGCCGTATTGCTCTGAAGCAGGAAATGAGGAATAACAAGCTTTGGAGAAAATCGTGGCAGCTCATTTACCTCAAGTGTGGAACAGCCAGGGTATTGGGAGAATATGCTACAGCCTACAAATCTTCTGCCAGGGGTTTCCTAACTTTTTGTTGCCACTCCAAGGTGATATCCTACTTCTCTCATGCTTGTGAGATCTCCAACTTAATTTCTGTCCCAGGTCTGATCATGGAGTTGCAGCTGGTCATTAAGCAAAAGAATTTTCTCATGGGTTCTTTGCATCCTCCTGTTAGACAGCTGGAGGAAGGCAGCTGCCTCAGCACAGCTCAGGCTCTACCTTTCAAGCACGTGCATACCAGGTAGCAGGGACAGCCTGTGCAGCTCTCCAGTTGCACTGGAGCAGGGCTGCGCTCCTCACACAGCATTTGCCTGAAAAGTGTTTAACCTTGAAGCTTCCTTAACTCTGCCTCCACGTATATGGTGATGGAGTACTGTGTGTGTGGGATGCAGGAAATGCTGGACAGTGTCCCAGAAAAGAGGTTTCCAGTTTTTCAGGCTCACGGGTAAGTACAGTTTTGTTCCTTAGGCTGCATTAGACTCTCACCACTGTGCTCCCTTGAATTAAAGGACACGTTCTACTCTATTGCTTAGACTGCTGGCTGCACTTTAAAGTAAAACTGACTGTGTGTAGTAACTGCATCTTTTACATCCATTGAAAAAATTGAAAAACTAATGAACTGGTGGCAGGGACAGCCCTTAGATTCTGTGAAGAGAAGCCTTCTTTCTATTGAATTTTCTGTTACTTTTGTTTTGCTTCAAGATACATGGCAGCCCTCCCTGGCCCCTTTCCTACAGCTGTGGTGTTCAGCGAAGATGGGTGCAGTGGAGGAATCTGTGAGGACTTGCCCTGCCTAAATGGAGGCAAGCTGTGCAGTTCAGTGTCAGAAAAGAGATTACAGGTCTTTGGATGGATTAAGGATTGGCAATATCCAGTGTGATCTGTTAGCTTGTTTAGTTAGTAGACAGGATAATCTGAATCACCTTTCACTCTGCAAGTAAAGGAACATTAGAATTCTGGAAACAGATGCAAGAAGATTGAAATGTATATCAAATCAGTGCAAACCAGCAAATCTGTGGTAACGACATATTTTGATGGTCATATTTTCATCTTGTTTAAAAAAAAAAAGTATCTGAGATTGCAGATAGCCCAAGTGAAATACAGGCATATTAAGTCGAGTGTTATTTCTGGACATTGAGATAAACATGCACAATCGTTGCCAGACTATCAGTGCACAGTGCTTGCTACGTTATAGTTATGGCTTGGCCATAACTACAGCAAAACACTCCTTTCTACTTGCTGAAGGAAACCTTTTTCCTCATCTGTTAGAGCAAGCTATGCCACTGAAAGCATCTTTGGCTAGCTTGACTTAGCCTAGACTAAAGCAGGAGTCAGAATTAACGATCAGATCTGTGCCAGTGTGGTGCTCAGCACTTAAAAAATACGCAGACTTGTGAAGGGGGCTTTGGTGTGGGGGAGCCCAGGGTCTGAAGTGGTTAGGACACCGGTGCAGAGCTCTAGCAGGTAACTTCTGACTTTGTCAGAAGATTCAGTATTGTTTCTTACCCACCACAGTCCAGTCTCGAGTTGCTCAGCATCAAATGGAAATGTATTTCTGACTTGTCTCCAGTAACAACACTCTTTGCTTTATGTATTATTAGTAGTTCACATAATCTATGGCAGGGCTTGACTTTTTTCCTCTAACTCTTTCTGCAGGTACTTTTGTCAGCTTATAGACGGCTTAGAGTACTTGCACAGCCAAGGGATTGTCCACAAGGATATAAAACCGGGGAACCTCCTGCTAACAACCAATGGGACGCTAAAAATATCTGATCTAGGTGTAGCAGAGGTATGTGAGAACTGCAGCAAATTCCGGAGTGTGAGAAGCGTGACGTTCTAGATTTAGGTCACCTTTGTGGTGTCGATTGATTTATTATGCATTTAGTCTTTTGTTCTGTTAAGCTTGCAGAGTGTTCTAGAGTGACTCTGAATGTTGATTGTAATTGGCAAGAAACTTATTGGTAACAGCACAAAACTTCCGTCCGGGAAGCGTATAGAGGAAGACATCAGTCTTAGACAAACCCAGAAGTGTGGTGAAATGACGACAAGCTACAGAACCTTATCCTTCTTGTTGTCTTAGGACACCTTAGGAGAGGTGTAAGAATTGTCACTGGTGGCATGTAGTTGCTGTAGTGGCATGTTCTCATGATATGTAAGTAGATGTTCAGTAGCAGAGTTTTCGCCTTTTTTCCCCAGGTGAAACTTTTCTAGCAGTTACCATTTATCTGCCTTGAAATTTTGAAACTAATTGGTCTCTTCTGCTGCAGGCATTGCATCCGTTTGCGGAGGATGACACGTGCAGAACGAGCCAAGGGTCGCCAGCATTCCAGCCACCAGAAATTGCCAATGGCCTTGACACCTTTTCAGGCTTTAAAGTAGACATCTGGTCCGCAGGGGTCACACTGTAAGTGCCCGTGCAGTGTCCAGGAAGTGCAATAAAAAAGTGACAAGCCACAAGATAGCCCAGACTTGTGCTGTCTGCTGTCATTGCCACTCTTCTGTATGTTTTTGGGGGGAGCAGGGAGGGTGTGTCTGTGCTGGTCCCTCCTTTGGATGGGTGAATGTTCCTTGAAGGGCTTGTAATTCTGAAGAAAGTAAACTCTGACAGCCATTTCTCAGCATCTGAGATGCACAGCTACTGTAATAATAGAAACCACAACTATCTCTAGTGTTTATTTTTAAGTTTCTTCCATCCCAGCCTGTCAGGGAGATGTCTTGGTGGTTTTGACTCATGTGAATGAAGAGGCTGTGATAAAGGAAGGCTAAGTTTAAAGAGACATTCCAAATACTGTCAAATATTCATCTTGGAGTTTCCTCTTGGCTTCTTTAGGTTTGTGTAGTCACATAAGAACTGAACATGTTCTGTGTGCTTTTTCTCATGCAGCTTCTTCTGCCTTTACAGATACAACATTACAACGGGTCTATACCCCTTTGAAGGGGATAATATCTATAAGTTATTTGAAAACATCGGGAAAGGTGACTACACAATTCCAGAGGATTGTGGTCCTCCACTCTCAGACTTATTAAGAGGTGAGTCTCCCAACTGCCTCTAATAAAAGAATGGGTAAAATCTATAGGTGCAACAAATGCTTAGCTCACAGTGCCGGGGGGAGCTTCATTCCAAGAATCCTTGAAGATACAGGATCCTGTTAGAAAGGGAGGTTTTGCTTACAAACCTTTTGATAAGACTTTGAAAGATCTTGAACGCTGATATTTTCCTGAGGTACCCTAAACCCTGCCTGGGTTGCAGTCGCTACTCTGTATGGAGTTGCTTCTTGCGTTGTTTCTTGTGCTCTGAGGAGCTTTTAAACTGAAAGACAAAGCCCACAAGAGGTTAAATTTAAAATGGCATCATAGCATTGATATGAGTTTTGCAAGTGAGAACACTCAATTAAATTCCTTGCCCAAGCTTTCTAGAATGTGCAATGCTGAGTACTTGGGTTCTGCTGTCCTTCCTCCTCAGTCTCTTGTTCTGAATTTGTTTCAGTCCCAGTCGTCTCCTCTTTCCCCTGAAAGTTACAATGAAAGGGTATTGGAGCAAAGTGACTGGTGCCCACTTTCACAGCAGGGCTGTGGTAGAAACAGGAGAAGCACTTTCTGGGTAGAGACGGTTGTGGGGTTTGTTTATTTGGTTGGTTTTTTCCTGTCTCTTATCACAGTAGTTTGAGGTTTAGTGTTGAACAGTCTCTACTTCTTTTGACAGCTGAATAGTCAGGGCACTAGTTAAGCTGTGCTTAGCAGCCAGCCTGGTGATGCCTGTTTGGCAGCAGGTAGGATGTGTTTCTAGCGCGTGGGAGATCCTGACCAGAGTTCCTGCTGCCTCAGCGGCGGAGAAACAGCCCTGTTCCGTAGTGCTCCCCAGCCCTCAGCGCAGTTTTGCTCTCTCTTCTTTGCCTTCACCTTTGTGACACAAAAATCAGACCTCAAATACAAAATGATACTGTCTCGTTTCAAGTTTATTTTTCTGGTTGTTGTGCTGCACAGGGTTAGGAGGTTAGTGTGGGTGAAGGCCTGCAGGGCACTGTGAGCAGACTGAGTCAGCTTCCCTTCCTCCTGCCAGCAGTGTCGTCGGGTCTGCTCATAATACCGGTGTTATCGCTGCACCGGGGGGTTGTGTACTGCGCTGTCCCCTCTGTGTGGTCACGGTGCTGCTGCAGTTTGTGGCTCGACAAAAGGTTAACAATCTCAAAGCATTTTACAGCTGCACTTCGTGCTCTGAACAGCAGCAGTCGTGCCTCCACAGGAAGGCCTGTGGGCTCCTGGCTCCTGCGTGGGTGGCTGGGAGGAGCTGCAGTCCCAGCCTGGCCTGGCTGTCTCGCCCCGTAGGGTCACCGCTGCTGCACACCGCGGTCTGATGCGGCGCTGGGGCTGCAGGGTCCTTGCTCTGTGCTGGGCAGCAGCAGGTGGTGCTGTCTGTCTGAGCTCTGCCCACCGCTGCCTCCAGCCCCTCGAGGGGCTGGCAGACCCCCTTCGATCCCACTGAGGGGAGACTGTTTTAGCTCATCTGGACCCATACTGATTATGAAATAAGTTATTTCTGTGTTTCAAAAAGCATTAACTAGCTTTAACAGCTTTCGGAAAGCATTACGTAAGGCATAGCTTCAAATTGCACTCAGCACAGCTGGTATCTTGGCCGTTCTGCTGAGACTGATGTGGCTACTGCTTACAGCCCAGCACTTCTGACTGATGTGTGTTCTTGTGGTATCTGCGTGCCCCAGGGAACAATATCCTGATCTACGTGTGGTGTTTGATTTGTGAATGCTGACTCAAAACACGGCCTTTTTTATGAGCTTGGGAATTGCCCAAATAGAGTGAATCCAGTGGTCCATCTAGATTGGCAGCCAGTCTTCTAAAGCATCCAGCAGAAATCATTTGAGGTTTGTGATAAGCCTCTCAGCTGCACTTAGTGTTGTCCCCCAGGGAAAACGAGTGTGGCAGTTGTTTCTCTTTTCTTATCCTGAGGATATTGATAGCTTCAAATCTTATGCTTCATTAGCAGAAGTAACTCCCTTTTTAGTTCTCTTTCCATCCACTGTATGAGACCTGGAGTCAGAATCTTATGCTTTTTCCTTCTGCTTAATTTTAAACGGAGGAGCCTTGCACCTGATGCCCTTTGTCCATCCCTTACACCCTGAATTGCCTCCTTCATCCTTGCTGCTGTCTGTCTTCATCCCTTCTGTGTTTGAACACTACAGAGACGCAAGTCAAGCACGTTTTCTAGGCAGAGGAGCTTGCCTGGGAGGAGATGTCTGTGTCTCCCTATCAAATTGACCCTTTCTTCCAGGGCGGTGGGAAGTACTAAGGATTCCTTTTACTGTCCTCCTTCCATCCCCACCTGAGAACACGCCTCATCTTGTTGCAAGCAGCTGTTACACAGAAAAACTGTCAAAAACTCCTTGTTCGGTTTGACACACTTTTACTTTTTCTAGTGGTTAGAGTACCCAGCGGACCTGAGGTGACTGAATGATGGAGTGGGATTGCCCTGGCTCCCTCCATGCTGCGGACGCCTGGGCCATCTCCACAGCCCAGCAGATAGCAAGGCGTCTGCCGAAGACGAGGGCTGAGCCTTGCAGTGGTGATACTACGTAGCTATGGTGACAAAACCTGAGTGCTTTATTTAGTTCATGCTTTTCCTCCAGAACATCTGCATTTCCTGGTAGGTGCCTGCTACTTCTGCAGCAGGCTGAAACTTGAATCAAAAGCTTGCGGATCAGATATTGTCAATGGCTGGCTGATGCTTTTATGTGAGCGGCACAGACACCCACAGCTTAGCTGTATCTCACTAGAGACTGTTTCGCCCTTGTGTTGCTTTTAAAAGACTTTTAAAGCACTCTGCAGTGCTGCAAGCGTTTGTTCTGCTTTTATTTTAGGGAAGAATTCAGTATGCTGCAAAGTGCTTGTTTTCTCTCTGGCTATAAGTGCTGTGTTGACCATAGTACTGGTCTGGCTGTGAAGCAAGCACTAGAATACACTTTTTAAGGTTTTTCCTGTTCTTCTGTTGACTGCTTTTTCAGTGGTTTTTTGGTTTTTAGGTTTGTTTTTTTTTTTTACTTTTTCCCCTCCCCCTTGAGCTTGTTTTTATTTCTTTATTCCTCTTTCCAGATGAAGCAGAATTTAGGGGACTTAAAGCTTCTGTGGTATTTGAGTTTGAGACTTGCATGGCAGTGTGTTTCAACAGATTCGCTGGGTTGCTGCTCCTCTCTTTGTCTCCCTAATCAGGGATGAAGCTTTATACTCTTCACTGATGGAGAGGGGAAGGGCTAGTACTGTTCTGGCTTCTGTGTGTACGGTTGGTAAAGATGTGTCAGAGTGGAGGCATTTATAAATAGCCCTGAGGTTCTTCTGTCACCATCCGCACATGACTTATCAACTCATATGCAGTTTGCTTCTGGTCAAGAAAAATGCACAAGGTCAGCTTTTCTTCCTCCTCTTCTGATATACTTTTACTGAAGGAGAAAGCTCTGAGACTGCAGTCTCTGCGTTAAGCCCCTGGATTTATTTCCGGGCTCTGATACAGACTTTGTGACTGGGGACAAGTCGATTAGTTTCTCAGCACTTTGTTTTCTCACTTCTGTGTAGCTACCGTGACCTTTCATTACAGGGGTGGTGAGAGGATGTGTATCCTGATGACAGCAGGACGCTTTCACTCTGCCGTAGCAGGGAGTCCCTGGAGCCAGCAGGCAGGCAGGCAGGCCGGTGTCTGTAACCAGTCCAGTGGCAAGTCTTCCACCTGTGTTTAATCAAAGACTCAAGGTTTGCCTGCAGAGGGAGTTTCTGGTCATAATGCCTGACTGTGCTTGTGGAGGATGAAGGAGAGGAGTCCTGTCTCACTTTAAAAACTGGATTTACACTGCTTTTATAACTGGTTGTTTCAGATGTTGTTCCGAGTTGAGCCTCTGAAGTTAAATTCAGGTTGAGTTTATTAACGCTTGCTATTAAATTTCTTTCTGTTTCTTTAAACAACGCACCTAAGATTGTGCTGTCTGCTTAAAACTAGATGTTCTACCACATGATAATTGTGCTATGCTTGTTCAGGATTATTGAAGTGTGTGGGCTGGAGTCTAAGGAGCTCAAGGCAGGTTCACAGTCTCCAGTTTGCCACTTGACGTAATTTGGAAGGGGGTTGAGACTGCCAGTGTGCTGTAGTGGGCACAATATCCCATGTATGGGCACAGCGAATCCTTCTGAAATGCCACGGGAGCAGAGGTTTGCGAGTTAGGCGGCGTCCTGAAGAATCGCCCTGTTAGAGTATGTCTCATCTCTACTCTCAGATAAACTGCATGGAAATCTTTACCGTAAATGGTAGAGAGTATGTGTGGCTGCTGTGGGCAGACTCTTAGATGACTTGCCTGGTGAATAGTACATGATGTTTTGTCTTGATGAAGTCTCTTTGCAGTACAGGACTTCAGCCACAGAGCTGCCGTGAGTGAGTCAGAGCTGAACGCATGAATGTACATTTTTGGTGATTGGACTGCCCATTTTCTTTCAAACTTTGCCCGAAATATGGTCCTTTTTCGTTGAAGTAAATCTTCTTGCTCAATTATCTTCTTTATGCCTTTTTAATTGCTTGAGAACAATGCAGCTCTCTGCACCATGGGTATTTGTAACTAGTGCTGTTAGGCCTCTTTTAATAATTTACCTTAGAACTTCTCTAGCATAATTTAATTAGCAATGGCTAAGGTGAGGAAACAACTTGGAATTAGCACTGCACAAGCACTTAAATGTTGTATTACAGGCATTGCAGCGCTTCACAGGACAGCAAGATTCAGGATCAAATCCCTTCTCTGCTGAAGATGGTTCACCTGTGTCTTCCCTTCTCTCACCCTTGCTGTGAGACTATCTCAAAATACATTTCAGTGGTGTTCCTCAGTAGCAGACCTAGTAGCTGAGCTGTTTTGCTTCTGGCATTGTCACTGGCATTAATCACCTCCTGCCACATACAGTGTTGGTCTGTAGCTGCAGCCTGGGCTACTGGTCGCTTGTTTATAGCGCTTTAGCCTGTTCTGGGAGAAGGTACCAAGATAAGGAACTACTCTCGCAGTTCAGAGCTCTTGAGCAGGGAGCTGTTGCTGTCGCTCCAGTCAGGCTCGGCCATGTCACTCTAGCATAGCTCTATGGCGGGTTTTATGGTCTCAGCAACGCGAGTATGAATTTCCAACATGCTCTAAAAGCTCTGAAGACTCTAGTGCCTTGAGTTCATGAGGCCGGATGCCTGTGATGCACTTGACCCTCCCTAACCTGGAGAGGTCTTCCTGTGTTTCCTTAACCTACTTCATAGTGATGTATTGTAGATCTGTAGTGACCCCGCCTGCCTTAAAGCTATTAGTGCTGTCATTGGCGCTGATAAATCTTTACAAATTGCCATGGCAAACTGTATTTTGGTCCCTGGGCAGGGAAATAAGTTCAGTCCTTCTGCGCTATACCTTCTCTTTGCCCATACTCGTTACTCTTAGCAATGTGATACGAACTGAACTGGCAAAGATGATGTCCTGGATCAATTTTGTTATCACACATGCTGCTGGTGATTTATCTCTTCCATTACCTTTGTTCACCAGTATTGCAGAAATTAATCTGCAAAGCCCTTGCAACTTCTTACTTGGACTACAATGTCTCTTTCCAGCCCTCCCTTCCTAAGTGTCCATGCAAACATATCTCATGTCCTTGTGTTTTCACCGTGTCCTTGTACTGGCTCTCCCCAGCACTCTGCACTGTTTGTTCCCTGTCCTGACTTTCTCAGCTGCTGTTAGACAGTCTGTTCCGCTTCTCAGCCTTTCTTTTCTTCTCGTTGCTGGAGATGAGGTCCTCCCGTGCTCTTACCTCTTTCCAAAACCTTACTCTTTGTGCTACCTGTGCAAGACTCAACAGTGCTAGTGCTTCAAGAGTAACAAAGGAGTGTCATCCAGTGAAAGCGAAACTCCTTGTGATGTACAGCAGTGATCCTTTGTTAACATTGGAATCGTCATTGGAGAGTATCTTGGGTGGTCCTTGATGAGACTCGTTAGGTCCTACTGGCTAGTTTCTGAAGAATATGGCAAAACTCGCTACTTGCCTCCTGCTGAGTTGTGAAGCTTTTTAAAGACAGCGGCGCAGAGTGGGTATATCCCGAGTCTGTTTAAGGAATCCACCTCCCTCTCTCCTACAGAGAATACAGATAAGCTACTTTTCCTCTCTCCCTCTCTTCTCACCCCCAACCCAGCTATCTTAGCAGATTATGCCAGCAATCAAACTCCTGACTAGGGCAAAAGGATGGACAGTAGGAGTTTTTTTGTCAGTTCTCCCCAGCTGTACTTCCAGAATAAATTTCACTAGACTAGAGTTTCTGGGATGCTGTGCAACTGGATGTGTGCTATGTCTAAGGCTCTGGCTCTTCCACAGAGGAAGTTAAATAGCATTATCTGTGAAATGCAAAGTCTTGATGTTCTTTGCCTGGAGACATGCTTGGACGTGTGATCCAGGGCTGTACAAGTTTCTGTCCCTTCAGTGTGAAGGAGAGAAGGGTCATGCCCACTTTGCAGGTGGGGACACTGAGGAACAGACTTGATAAGGTAGTCAGCAATGGAATCAGGATTTTGTACTGAGCTTCCTGTGACTGGTGCAGCAGGTTCTTCCTGGAGGTAAAGGCTCCCTCAGCTGCCAGGAGGACTGGACGCACAGTCGCTGTTGGGGGAGGGAGGTGGGAGGGAAGGGAGCTTTATGCTTCCTGTCTTCAACTTGGCTGAGAGCGTCTGTGATCACACCTGGACTTTTTCTCCTTCTTTTCAGGGATGCTTGAATACGACCCAGCCAAGAGATTTTCAATACAGCAGATAAGGCAGCACAAGTGAGTGTTCAGCTTCTTCCTATTAGTCATTCTCTCTCTGCTTCTTATGCTAATGTACCTGTGCTATTACTCTCAACTCATTTTTCCTTTTGACAGCAGACACATGGAAGTCACTAGATATCCTTCCTCCAGCTCTGCTGGAGCCCTGGCAACCTCTACTTGGCTTTTTTCCTCCTATTAGAGCATCCGGTTAAAGCATTTGAGTTGCTAACCGGTAAATAATGAATATGTTGAAAATATGTTTCTAGCGTGACTGGTTCTGGACAATTTTTCAGGGGTCTGCTAGTACTAATGGAGCAGAAGAACAGGGGCTCCTTAAAGCTGGGTTATTGATCTAGAACTGTTTAGTAATGTGCTTTAGTTCTGGTTTTCTGGACAGTCTGACAGAAATATCCCTTGGTATTTACTCCATATGGAATCAGTATGTAGAGAAGCATTCCAGGACAATAGGATTTTTTTCCTCTCTTTAATGTCATACGCCTCCCTCCTCCATATCCTCCCCCTTTATCCTTGCCATTGTCTGGGGGAGGGGGGGGCTGGAGGGCAGGCCCCGTTATCTCTGAGGTTTTTTCTTTTTTTTAAGGATCTATTTGAACATGCTGCCTCTGAGCAGAGATTTCCTGGGTGGATAAAAGTACGAGAACAAAAAGCATCATAAGGATGCTTCATCGCGGAGGCTGCATTAGCTTATCTCCTGTTTGAATAGGAAGTGCTTCTGAGGACATGCAGAGCTGCCTGCTGGACCGCAGCTGCTCGGCTGCCTACAAGCTTGCACAGAAAGCTTTTGGGAACCTTGTAAAAACAAGGCTTTGATCCTGGAAGGTGATGGGCCTGCTTTGTGCTGCCTGCAGGCAGGAAGAGCACCATTTTCTTGTTGTGTCTGTGAAAAAACAACAGTGGTAGCCATGTGCTGTCACAGGATGATCCCTGGTAGATGTCGTGGCATGGGAGGCATCTGCAGGAGCTGCAGAACAAAACCTGACAGGCTTGAACTGCACTGGTGTTCTGCAGAGGAGCAACTGTGACCTACCCCAGTGAAGATGAAAAGAGGCTGGGGAGGCAGGTCTTGTGTAGCTGCCTGGTCAATTAATTAAGCAGTCAGGCTGACTCTTTTAAATAGTAGCCAAGGACCGTGCATTGGTTGTTTCACTGGGCCTGGGAGATGATAGGAGCAGGTATTTGCTTTTCAAGCCTGCCTTTCCTGGTGCACATGCCTCCCAGTAATAGTGGGCCATAAAAGAGGCTGCTTGGGGCTGGCCTCTTCAATGCCGCGTGGCAAGTAAAGCACCGTGTAGAGCTGGTCTTGGAAACAATAGCTCCTGCTGTTACTGTCTCCAGTCCACCACGCTGAGGACTAGAGCGCTTCAAGCTAGACAGCAAAGCACTGTGTGCTTTTGTACTTCGCAATGAAGTAGTTCTGTTCATTACAGCTAGGCATAGGGCAGGGGGGCGATCAGTGTGTCATGCCGTCACACCGAGGCTTTGTCCGGAAGCACTGTGGCAGTTAAGTCTATGGAGTCCATCAGGAGGCGTTGAGAAAAGCGCTGGAAGCACTTTCTTTGCCATTGATGCTGTGGGTCCAAAGGCTGTAGTGAGCTGCCCCTGGGCTCGGGACAGCGTAGTTGGTTCTCGTGTGTCTCTATTTGCAAGGTATTTGAGCTACTTATCCAACTCTATATACTTGATTTTGTCCTTCTCCCATGTGGCAGTGAGTTTTTTGCGTCAGCTTTGCCCAGCTGGAAGCAAAGAGGTTTCTCTAGAGACCCTGCCTGTAGTTAGAAAGCAGGAGAAACTAGAGCACGCTCCTGGCGTGGAGGACAGTCGGAGATCTCCATGCTCTGTAGGCACAGCCTGCCCTCTAATTGGGCACAGCTGCTGGGGGTGAGGTGTTTCATCTCATAGCACTGAGAGGGGCTGAGGAAGACTCTACCTCCAAACACAGGAGCATTTCCAAGGCTTAGTCTCTTATTAGTTTTCTGTGAGCTTAGCCAGTGCTTCTTAACAGGCTTTTCTCCCCTATTAGTAATTGCCTCCTTCCTCCTCCTCTGGCATCCTAATAATTACATCAGGCACGGCAGAGCTTGCAGCCTTGGGCTTTGGATGTGTCTGTCCGTCTCCTTTTTGTGGAGTAGCATTGTGCTAAAGAATCCAGTGTTTGGTTCTCTTGGCTTTTCTTTAAATAGAAGAGCAGCTTAGCCCTCATGCTTAATCTGACTGTGATTTTAAAAAAAAAAAAAAAAAACAACCAACCTGAACAAAGCAATCGGAAGGACAGCAGGTAGCCATTCAGATATTGTCAGAGGGGTTTTGGAAAGCATTTTAGTAAGAAAAGACTTGATTTCTAGAATCCTTAGATTTCTAGTGTGCGTGGGAGTAATAGTTATTAATGATTTTGGGTTTCGCTACACTCCTCCCACAAAAGCATGTGTTAAGGCACAGGAACTAGACTATAGAAACATCAAGCTGCTTACCCGGGCTGCCCTGCTGAGATGGCTACTGGCTCAAACCAGAATTACCCCGTGCCTTTCCGTGCTGCTGGAAGTCTCCTTTTATGTCTGAGCCGACGTTACTGGTGATTTGCTCGTATGTACAGTTGAGATTATGAAAGGGCACTGCAAATCAACAGGCACAGCCCCTATGTCCTGCACAGCGCTTTTGCGTTGGAGCCAAACACTGCTAGACCACACTGGTGTCAGCACGAGGGGAAGAGCCGTGTTCTCCTGTCCTGCAGGGAGGGGTGATCCCAAGGGACGCGTCACGGAGCAGGTGTCCTGCAACCGTGGAGCTGGGTGCTCAGGATCCATCCAGAGCTGTGCTGCGCACGTGCTGGATAAACAGCTCGCGTTTCACCTTCCCATAAAGTGATGTTTCTTGCTCTTGTAGTGGGATCAAGGATAAAAGGCTTAATCAGTGGGTTCGGGGAAACGCTGAGGAAGTGTTGAGTATCGCTCTGTGGAGCAACAGAGCTGCAGGAGGCCAAGAAGGCAGCTAGGCACATGTTTATTGCCCCAGCGGTCCTGATTCTGCCATTCCTCCCTTTATTTGTGTCAGCTACTCCAAATGCTTCCCCCTCTCCCCGCCTCCCCCCCCCGTAGTGGCAACTCTGTCTGAAGAGTGCTGTAGGAAGTCTGCTTAGTTTTATACCTGCCAGCTGCCTTCCTCCTCTCCTCCCTTCTGTAGCTAAACTCTTGCATCAAACTTATGTTTCTGCACTTTATTTTAATTCAGCAAGACCAAGCTAAATTCTCTTCTATTGCATTCAAAGGCTTTTCAAACCTAGTCAATCTGTGCAGTGCAGACCTACGAGTTGTAAATTGAAATGAATTAAAACTCTCTCAGCCTGTCATCTTAGAGTTTATGAACTGCCGGGAAGCTGACCCCTGAATAACAATGAAAGAGCCTTGAAACCTGCTCTTCCCAGAAGGATCTGGATAGGATGATGATCAATGGAAAACTGACGTTTTTAGTTCACCTCTGTGAATATTTTGTACTCTGGGGGTGGGAGTGCGGGGCAGTGAAGAAAAGCTGCCAGGAGCCAGGGAGTTAGCAACCTGCTCCCCGTAGATTACTCACCATCTCTTCTCTACACTGTGCTTTTGCTGAAGGGCTTAATGCTCGTACACTGCATTTTGTAACTAATTCACTGACCCTGCTGCAGCACTTAAAGTGATGAAGTAGATGCAGAATTCTACCTCTGTCCCTTGTTTCCAAGGCAACCATCTCGCCTTCCTTCTCCAGAAGTGTCACACTTAATTTGTTCAGTCATAGATACGATTGCAGGAGTTTATAGCAAGAAAGGGAAGGCACTTCCACCTTTTATTAGTGGAGGTGCGAATTAACCTGCTGGATTGGTGTTGCCTCCTGACCTCCTGGAGGCTGCCGTGACACCTTCCCAGGTGCTTTTGCTCACCCCAGCGTCCTCCCTGCGCGGTTTGGAGGGTAGCTGTTGGATACTCTGCCATGCTGTTCAAACCCTGGGTACTGAACCTCTTGGAAATCTGTGTGTGTTGCCGTTGTAGGCTGCTCTGCAGGCACCAAGTGTACTCCTTGACTTCTGTGCCGGAGTTTGAAGGAGTGAGAGAGGTTTCCTTTAACCTCTGCTGCAGCATGTATGCTCATGGGCTTTTAGCATCCCTTATCCCTGGTGTCATGCAATAATCTCCCCTCAGTGGGACACACAGGAAAAAAAAAAAGCACTCCTCCTCTCCTTTCTTGCCAAGGCACCTGGGTCTGCCTGCCTTCCCTGTGGCAGGCACATGGAAGGAATCTTTCGTGGTTCTACCCACGTTCTGCAAATCAGTTTCATAATGCAACTGCGTGTGGCGTGTTAAAGGAATGTGAGTCTCCATTTGCACTCTCCACGTAGGAGTCTGAACTGCAACCTTTGGCCTTAGCATCAACTAGGGGAAAACTGCTTCTTTCTTACTCATTTCTAGTCTCTTATGAGTCTGAGTGAAGAACTTCGGCTTCTCTTGATGTTGCAGGAGTTGGAGCAGTGATTGCAGGGATGCCACTATTATTTATTGCTAGCAGGTGTTGCCTTTCCCCAGGGCACGCTGTCATGTGCCTGCCACGTTTGAGAGAGGACTGAATGAAACCGGAATGCTGTTGGTTGCTTCTTGTGGTAGCAGTGACCTTCCGGTACGCTTGAAGCCCTTACTTGGTGTCATGGGAGGTGGAGAATCATTCATAACCAATCCTTGCTGGCAGGGTGGCAATCTGCAGCTTGGCTGGCATCTTGTTTCGGAGAAAATTGTCCGTGTACAAAGCAAGCAAACTGAAATATTTGTGACCTAGAATGGGAAGTGAATTAGCTGTAAGTGTTTGGAAGCTGCAGCTGTGCTTACTGATGCTTATTTTAACCTTGCTTATACCAGAACTTGAAAAGAGCAGAGCGATGACTTTTGATGTAAGATTTGAGCTTGGAAGCTGGAACCCAGACAGGCTCATTAAGCGTTAGTTGACCTGGATTCCTTTTTTCATTCAGTCCTTGACCCTTGCTGTCTTATCTCCCCGTAGATTATAGCAACCTGTCTGGACACCACTTCTTCACTGGCAGGATCACAATTAGTGCTTGTGCTGCTGCTGTCTGGAGTCCTTGTGCTTCACAGGCATTCTCAACAAGCTTGCAAAGTAGTAAGAAATATCTCGTTACTACTGCTCCCTTAGCTCTTTCAAGGGGCTGGGAGTGGCTAAGAAATACTTCACAGACGAGAGAGGAATCTACCTCTTCCAGGGGATGTTCTGGGCAAGGAGTGCTTTGGAAATCTGCAAAAGCTTTTCTTTTCCCTCAGTGCTAAAGCAGCAGTCTGCGAGCACCAGGTAAACGGCTATGGTTGTGCCAGGACAGCTGGCTGTGAAAACGTCAGTGAAACTGTTTGGGAGTAAATGGTAAAACAGGGCACGCTGTCAGCAGTGCTCCAATCCAGCCTGTGTTTCGGGGTCGGTGGCGAAGGCAGGGTGAGGAGAGACTCTCTCATCTGCATCGCTGACTGATGGGAGAGTTGCACTGTGGGAGAGTAGCTGCTTTCTGGCTTAGTTAGTGGCCAGTAGCTTCTTGAGCCAGACTGGGGCGTTTGATGGAGCCAGTGGTCCTCGGCTGAAGAGCAAATCTTCACTAATAACATTTAGCACCAATGCAGAAAGCAGAATCTGTCCCTGCTGGAAAATTGCTTGCCAGGAAACACTCTGCTACTCCATACAGAATTGCTTGAGGCTCCTTCCAAGAGATCTTTGATTTTCTTAGAACTTCAATGAATTTCTCTTCTCACTCTATATCCTCATTACCATATATGCATATGCAAGTATTTGAAATCACCTCCCAGAGGATGGAATCATTATGACTAGAGTACAGTGATTCAGGTTTCTGCTGTTAATAAAAACCTATTTTTACTTTCCTGGTAAGTAGGACAGAAGGAAAGAGGCAGAGCTGAAATACAGCAAAATAAAAACACTCCAGCAAAACAAAAATACTCCTTTTAATGGCAGTCATTCTGATCTCATTTGTCCTGTATGTTCCATTCTCCTTGGGTCCATGGCGTTTAGTTTGGGTGCCGTTAGCCGCAGTGTCTGTGGCAGTAATAGCTGGTGACTGTGTTGGCTCTTCTGTTCCTGTGCTAGGTGATGCTGCCAGGCCGGATCAGCCTAGGCTGAATTTGCTATCTTGGCAGTCACCTCTTTGATGAAAGCAGTCTCCCAAGGAAAGGAAATCAACTGATCGAATTAGGAGCGCTGTGTGCCATGCACATCACCAAGGAAGCCATCCACAGGGTTTGCTAAAACTGTTGGTCAAAATCTAGTTACGTTGGTCCTGCTCACTTCCTGCTAGTCTAGTGGCCAGGGTGACCTTTTACTTAACTCTTATACTGCTGCTTCCTGAGCCAGAGCTCATACTTGACACGTTAGATCTGCGTTCAGTTCTCTGTCACTTTCCTAAAATACTCTGCTTCCGCCACGGCTTCCAGTAGAGTCGTGACGTGACCATGGCAGAAATGCCAGTAGATCTGCATCGGTGCGTAACTGGACCATACCAGCCCCATCGCTGTTTGGGGTGTTGTCCGTCCGCTCAGACTGTAAGCATGGAAGGATGGAACATGGTTCCGTGCATGATGTTGATATGCTCTGTGGTTAACCAAAATACATTTCCTCTTAAAATGCCAGGCTGTAGGGACTGCTTCCCTCTTTCTTACTGCATAATGGTAAGGTGCTGCATTCCTCACAGAGCAGCCGGCTGACTTTAAAACTCAATCAGTACAGAGAAAACGGTTTAAAGATGCTAATTGTGAAGCAGGGTTTCTGGATAAGGGTTCACTCCTCCTTTGAATCCTACCTGATTTGTCCCAGTAGTTACATTTTCATTTGTTTATCTCCTAACTCCTTGCTTTTGCTGAATAATTTTGTTAGATTGCTGCTTTTTTTTTTTTTAGGCCTACTGTCAAAGCAATGTAAGACTAGAAGAAAATTATAATTACAATTCTTCTGTGCAGGAGGTGCATCCAGCCCTTACTTTCTAAAATGAATTTGGAACCGGAGTGATAAAAAACAGATGGCTCAGGTTTATGAGAGCCCTTTGGTGACTGGCTTCAGGCCCTCCTCTGCGGTTGTTAGCCAGGAGTTACTGGATGCCTGTGCAAAGTACAGAGGGAGAAGCACTCGTGTCACATCAGGCTTGTCTAGGGCAGCGGTCGTCAGGCTGAGAAATAAATATGCCACAAGGTGACAGTTTCAGATCTTGCTCTGCTTTTGAGGTGTGTTTTCAGAGAGATGTTAAGTTCCTAAAGCACTACCCTTTGTAGGGTAAAGTGAATTTTGAGGGGGGAGAAGGCT
The DNA here is from genome assembly GCF_036417535.1 of Chlamydotis macqueenii. Taxonomy (NCBI): domain Eukaryota; kingdom Metazoa; phylum Chordata; class Aves; order Otidiformes; family Otididae; genus Chlamydotis; species Chlamydotis macqueenii. The sequence continues at coordinate 3,637,780 of NC_141581.1, read as the reverse complement.
TAGACTTCCTAGGCTGCCTGCTGCTGTGAAAGACCTCTGAATGTCCCGTTGTGCAGGTGAGTTGCATCTACCTCATATTTAGCGAGATGAGCATAAGAGCGCAGTTGATGTGGTGAGGCTTTTCTTTCCTCCTGGTCTTTGCACAATAACAACAGGTCCTAGTGGCTTAACCGACACCCAGCTCACAGTGTAGAAATAGGGGTGTTGATATCTGTGCCAATTCGAAAGTTTATCGGGAAGCAGGCTACAGTTCAGAAGATGGTCCTAAACCTGGGGGGTTTTGATGCTTTCAGCCCTTCCTTCATGTAGAACGACCCTCCAGGGCAAGGTGTAAGTCCCAGCCTGATGCAGTGCCTCTGTAGGACAGCCTCCTGCTAGCAGGGGCAGCCAGCTGCTCAGCACACCACCTTCAGAGGCAGCAGGACACCAGCATTTGTCGGAGAGCCCATGTGCAGTGTGGATGGATGTCCCAGAGACAGTCTGGTGTTGGAACTCTGCCATGAAAGTACAATAAAAACACTAGAGGCCACCTCTGTGGCTTCTGAGAGGCTGATGTGATGCAAGCCTGTTGGATACTTGACCTGATTAAGAACAGCCTTCAGAGCTGATATCCTTTACTGGGCAGTACTATGGCTACTGCTTTTAATGGTGATAGAAGTCCCTTGAGACAGAGGTGGGACAAGAAAATAAAGTGTAAGCATTTTTGCTGTGTTCTTGTTGAAAACTGCCTGCTAAAGGAGCTTGCGAGAAAACACCACTCTCTGTAGACTGACATTCTGCACCCTTTCTTTTGTCTTCTTGCGCTGGATTAGCCTCAACTTCAGGATAGAAGTTTTTCCTTTTGTGCTTGCTTTGGCAATACAACTCAGGAGCTCTAGCAGCTCTAATAACGTGGTTTGACTTACAGCTAGGTAGTCTGGGCTTGAGTTGGTGATGGAGAAAATGTTCCTGCGCTCTGTTTCCAGGCAGACCTGTTAGTTTCTCCTTAGCTAACAAAGCACCCAGCGGATGGAGCACCTCGTGGAGCGGCTTTCACAGCTGCCGGTGTCCCTGCGGTGTTGTCAGCAAGACAGACTCACCTTCCTTGACACCTGCCTCTCTCGGTTATTACACATTAAAAAACCCACAGTGGCATAAAACTGTCTAGGAAGTTTTCCATAAACAGACTGTGCATGCCTTTAGATATCGAGGTGGAGTGGGACCATTTCGTAGTGTCAAGGATTTCTCCAGGCCTTCTGAAAAGTGAAGCTGTACTGATGAAACTCTGCTCTTGGACTCTTTGCAGTTGGTTTCGTAAGAAACACGCTCAGGCAGAGGCTCTGGTGCCCATACCTCCCAGCCCAGAAACAAAGGACAGGTGGAGAAGTATGACGGCGGTGCCTTATCTGGAAGATCTGCATGGCTACAATGAGGAAGAAGATGACTTGTATGACATTGAAGATGATATCATCTACACTCAGGACTTCACAGTACCAGGTAGGAGAGAATGATGCTGGGATGGGCAGAAGTGGCTTCTTTTTTTTTCCCTGTCTATTTAAAGCTTTTGGGGAAAGGCCTCGAGGTCTGAATAATCCTTTCAGCGGTGGAGGAGACTATTGATTATTAAGTGGTGTGAGTGACGCACAGTGAGTGAGCCACGATGCTCCGGATGCCTTGGTCCTTTATTTGATCAGCCAGGATGCCCCTTCCTGTGTGTTACCCATACGCCAATTTCCTTCCTCCGTCCAGTAATAGCTTGCTGCTGCTGGACTCTGTTTAGCACACTTAATTCTTTTGGCCAGTTTTGCTAGACTGAGTTATTTTGGAGCAGAGCCTTAAAGTGACTCAGTGCTCAGAGTAGATGGCACATCTGGGAAAGAAAGGTGCTTGTAGCCTCATGCTGAGACCTTTTTTCTGCTCCGGTCTTGGTAACGATCTGGTTACAGAATTGTTTCTTTCTTTATTAGGGATTTCCTGTTGTTTTAAGGTAAGCCAACCAATCAAGTACAGGGCCATGTGTGGTTTTGACCATGCGGTTCTCACAAAGTGGTGGTAATCAAGTACCTTTCCTTCTTTGGCCTCTCTGTACCTGTAAGTCGTGTTACTTGTGCGCAGAAGGCTGAAGGGCATGTCTGCGGTAAGACTAAAGACAAAGACCGCTCAGCGTTACAGTCCTTGCAGCAGCGGTGCTGTGTGATCAAGGCAGCGATTGCTTTGTCCTGCTGCCTGTGTTCTCGCTGCCTGCATCAAGAGAACATCCGTTTCTAGATTAATTGCTCCAGCCTAGTTTAATTGTTTTGGAGGGAAAGTTTCAAGCACTGTCTGTAGGGATGCTGATTTACTTTACCGTAGTGTGATTAGAGGTGCCTGCAACTGACCTTTCCTCGTAACAAGGAAAGCCCTAGTTTCTGTAGTCCGAGACTAACCAGGCTGCTTTAGTTTTTCCTTAGTGATGGCCTGGTGGGCTTCTGTGGTCCTGAGTAAAAGCAAGGTCTGATTTTACAGAATCTTGCACCTGAAGACCTTGGTTTTACTCTTGGCTTCCTGGTTAAGCAGAAGTTGCTTTTTTGAAAGCACCGTCATGGAAGAACAAAGTGGCAAGCCTTGAACTGTCGTAAGCCCAATGTCATAGCCCATTGTACCCAATGCTCAAAACTTCTTTGGGCAACAGCTTGAGACAAGATTGGCTTTCCGGGCAGCGCCTCCCAAGAGAAGGGGAGAGGCTGCTGTGAGCCCAGCTGGCTGAGGCAGCGCTTCGCTGCGTGCTGTGTGACATCCTGGGGTAACAGTCCCCACCAGGGTGTCCGTTGGGATGTTCAGCCAAACGGATGTGTAGGGGGGTCGGAGGTGGAGCCTGCCAAGATGAAGGGAGTTTCATCAAAGTGGAATAGACCTATTTCCAAGTGCTGATTCACTGGTGACAGTCGGGTAATTTATAACCTTTTCTAATAGAATGAATGTCCCAGTGCCAGCTGGGTGACCTGCGGAGCTCTGTCCTTTGCTCTCTTCTTACATCCCGCAGACTTTTGTGCAAGAATCCGACCGGGGCCGGGCCTTGCCTCACAGCTTTAAAAAGGAGGGATCCTCTTAAAATGTGATAGACTCGCTGAAGCACATACTTGATTGCTAGGGCCTTTCTAAATGCAGAAGCAGGAGAGAAGAGGGCTTGCCAGATGCACTCCCTGCAGTCAGAGGTTAGCCATTTTTGTCGGCAAGAGCTCTTGCTGGGAACAGCCCACGCCTAAGTGCCCAAGACGTAATTCTGCAGGAGTTCTGGGGCTGGAAGCCCTGTCACTGACAGTGGGGCCTGAGCACAATGATGAGGCTGCCAGGCTTGAAAATCCATAACCAGCATCATTTACATCCCTTTTAGTTTTTTCCCGTTCTGAACTGGTTTCAAGGGGCAGAAGGAGGGTATGGTACATCTGCGTGTGCCGTAACCCCCCTCGGAGGGCCGGCTTTCCGAGATGATAACCGCTGTGAGAATGGACCTGTTTCTCCTAGTAACTCACTATCTTATGGCCCACAGGACGGTCTGTTACTGCTTTTTATTTTGGTGTCAGTGTAGAGAGTAAGCATGTGCGTGTGTCTGACGGTGCTCTGTTGCTTCCCTGTGCGTTCCCAGCTGCAGAGGAGGAAGCTGAGGCAGGGCTTAGAGGAAGAGTGGAGCACTGAGCAGTCATGACGAGCTGTTTGGAGAGGAAGCCGTGCTCCCGTCGGCTGAGGGCACAGAAGAGGAGCGTGAAGCTTAGCCTAGGCCCCAAAACCACTGCCCTCTTGGGCTTCCTGTGGCGTGAGCTAAAGGCAGTGACGAGAGTGCAGGACCATCTCCTTGCTTCCCCCAAGCTTCATCAGGATCCTACCTGTCTCCGGGAGAGCTGCATTATTTTCAAAGCAGATAACTTTGACATGTTATTCTTTTAGTTTGTGGCTTTGGATTTTTAAGAAAAGGGTAGCTGTAGGGGGGGGTCAGCATGCTGCAGAAGAAGGCTGTGACCCCTTTCAGAGTGTGTTACTCAGCTTGTGAAATCCAGCCCGTTCCTGCAGACCTGCCCCACGAGTGGTTGCGTACAGAAGATGCATTCCTGTCTGTTCTCACTCTAGTTAAAATGTTTTGTTTCTCTTTAACTTTTCCAGTGGCGATTAACCTGCGTTGCTGTCCGGTTTATGCACTCCAGTGTGATTAAAAACTGGAGGCTTAGGCAGACTTCCAACATCAGAGCGGTTGCGCGTCCAGCAGGCCCGGGACAGAGCTGCCTGTCCAGGCTGCTGTTGAGGCGCCCTGGTCTGCGGCACCGCAGCCGGGCGTTGCGTGTTACTGTCTGTGTTTGGAAAACCACCCTGCTCTGCCCTTCCTCTGAAGAACAGCAGAGCGTGCGAGGTCCTCTTCTCAGCTGGGCACAGGCTGGCGCCGAGCCCTCAGCACCGAGCAGGCGCAGCGTTGTGCCCGTGTGTGCACACCTTCCTGCTGTCCGACTGCTGGTGTCCGCTCCCAGGCCGCCTCCTCCCACCACGGGGGACTGTGGCCGCGTCCCACGAACAGCGTTACTGCCCCGTGCGTGCCCGGGAGCCTGGCCTGGGCCCGGGCCGTGCGGGTGCTCCTCCAGCAGCCACGACTATCTGCCGGCTGAGGTGGCTGTACCCACGCAGGCAGGTGACTGTGATAGTGGGAGATCATCTCTGGAACGGCGGTATCTGCTATTACACACTCCTCATGCAAACAGCAGTATTTAAACCCAAATAAGAGCTGTCACTTCAGAAGATGACAGGCAAATTAGTGGAAGATTTCTAAGTTCTCCTGTGTACTCCGTGCTGTTCCAGAGGAATTGGAGACCTAAAGGTTGACTGTGGCCCCAGAGGCCCGCACTTCCCGTGTTACAGATAGGCTGGGTGGGTGGGGTGGCTGTGATTTCAGTTATTTCAAGAGTTACTGCATAATTGCTGAGGTAGAGAGTGAAATAAAGCGTTGTTTCCAGCCAATCTGAATGTCTTCTTCCCAGCACTCGGGTCTTAGCTTTTTGAAGTGTTGGGGGCTGAGCTGGGTGCGCCCATGAGGGGTGGGTTCTTTGGGGACTATCAGACACAGCAGTCCAGATGTAGGCTGGAGCTCGGGAAGTCCCCGGGGAACCATCGGAGCAGGAGGAGGATTTTTCTGTACTGGATGTTCTCTGTTGCTTCTGAGCAGCTGCCGCTGTCAGGCAGGGCCCCGGTGTAGGTAGGTCGTTGAGTCTGAACACGCGTGGCCCTTTACCAGCCTTGATTTGGGAACATATTTGAGCATGGACCAAATTCTTCTCCCTCAGACAAATCACCTGTAGCTTGGCTTGCACTAGAAAGGACAAAGCGTAGTTCAGTGTGTCCCCAAACCCGGCAGGAACAGATTTGATTTGGCCTTAAGCGCTGACCAGCTGAGAACTGGTCCACTGTGAGGGATCACCCTGCAACTTCTGGTCAGGCTGTGACAGGAGCCAGGCTGCTCACAGGACTTCTCGAGATCCCTTAAAATAAGGCTGTTAACAAAAAAAAAACAGGTTGAGGGGCTGGAGAGATGGGATGTGGAGGTGCAGGGTACAGGTTCCATGTTTGCGATGGACAAAAAGCCCCTCACCAGGCATCCAACGCTCACCAGAAGCTTATGGGAGGAAGGGGGGTGAGGAGGGAGCCTGGCGTGGGTACGAGATGCTCCTGTGGGTCTGTGTGGCCTTTGCAAAGGCAGGAGGGCAGCTTGCTCGGAGAATAGATCTTCATCGGTTTTTTTTTTTCCCCCTCTGAATCTTCCGGCAGGATCCTTTCGAACTTGCTCAGCCCCATGCAAGTGTTCCATTTCTAACAGTGATGCCATGTTAAAATAAAAATTAAAAAAAACCCCTTGTAAGTGACTGATCAATGCAGTTGTGGTTGCGCTGGGCAGCGAGAGCAGGAGTACAAGTGACTCATAGGCGGGAGTGGGCGTCCGGTTTGGGAGGGGGAAAGAGGGAACCTCATTAAATCTTGCGTTCTTCAGAGAAAGAAGGGGCTTTGAGAATGTGCTTTTATTTTAAAGGGTTATTTAAAGATTTATGCAGCTCTGGAGAGAGCCGTAAATGTTACATGCCCCTGGTTCAATCGGTGTTAAACATCTTATCCGAGGGAAGTGCTGAGAGAGAATAACTGTGGCGTTGAGCGTGTGACGAAGCATCCTCTCCAGAAGTGGCTGCCGCCTTCGTTGGAGAGAGGCAGCATATGCAGTAAATGGCTGTGAGCATCTTGCATGTCGCTTCTGTGCTGCGTTTCAGATTTAGAAGGCTGTGCTCTGCTTTTTTTTTTTCCTCCCCTGCCATTAACCCCTTCCTCTGCTGCAGCCCAGTCCTCCTGTGGAGGCAGATGGCTGCAGAGCTTGATTCTGGTTTGGTTGTTTCGGGTTTGTTTGTTTGTTTGTTTGTTTTGGGTTTTTGGTTGGTTTTTTTTTTGTTTTGCTCCCTTAACATTGTCCAAGGCTGGAAAATAAAGCCAGGACTGGCATCCTTAAGTCGTTCTTGGCGCTTGGAAAGGTGCATTTCTAGCTGGAAACTGCGTGTGCATGTTTGTGTCTGACAACCACAGTGCTTCAAAAGCTCTTCACGGGTTTATTTTGAAGCCTTTTTTGTGCCTGAATGAGCTGGATGGAGCCATTAAGAAATGTGAGAGGGGGCAAGGACGAGCATGCACGTTCTCAGTGCCTCTCTCAGCCCTACCTTTTATTTATTTTATTTTCAGCGCTGTTCAGGCGGTGACGGTAAGGTAGGATGGAGCTGTTCGAACAGACACGGCGCTGGGTCACTGGCTTCCGCGTGGGCAGGCAGTTGCCAAGACTTCAGCCCGTGCTGAATTTTTATTTTCATTAATTTGAACGTCAGCAGCTGTCATTGGTGAAGGAGGTAAAATTAGCTTGCGATTCCCCCGGCCTCCTTGGTATCCGTAATCGACGCCAGGGCTGTGCTTTTGAAGCAGGGTGGGAGGGGGAAGAGAGAAGAGTCACACAAAAGACAAATGAACTGTTTGGATTTTTTTTTTTTTTTCCCTCCCTCCCCAGTCAGAAATGTTAATTGAGTTGGCCTGAGCTCAGCGGAGGGAGGGGAAGGATAAGTGTTCAGCTCTGCCCTGGATGGGGTCATCTGAGGCTCTGCAGACACGCAGTTGGGATGGAGGGAGAGGAGGAAAAACCCTGAACTCGGGGTGGAGGGCACGGCCAGGCTGCGCTGGTCTCGGGCTGCAGCCTGACCCACAGCGCGTGGCTCTGCTCCGCGTCCCCGGGGACAGCCCCATCCCTGGAGGGGCCAGCGTGTCCCCTTCTTCTGGAAGGGCTCTAGGCCTTGGGTGTCTCAGCCCTTTCAGCCAGTCCCCCCCTCTCCCGCGATGGGATCGGTAGCAGGTCCGTAAGCATGCAGCCAGGTAGAGCTGGTGTTTCCGCTTCGTGCTCCTGAGCCTCTCGCCTTGCAGTCACTTTCAAAAGTGTTTGAGGTGGTGACAGATGCCCAGGGTACCGCCATCCTTTGTGGGGAGCTGTGTGAGGAGCGGGATCTGCGTTTCTTGGGAGGTGCAAGGCTGGATGGCCACCCCAGGGAGCACAGTGGGTGCCGCCAGCTCTGGCAGCCATAGGCTTGGGTGCACGAAGCCAGCAGCCGCCCCTGGTGAGTCCGTCCTTGTCCCTTCCCAGGGCTGAGCGGAAGCGCTCCGGTAAGCGGAACAAGCTGGTAACTGGGAGCTGTGTCAGAACATGGTGGAGCTGTCAGGGAGGGACGTTAGGGGCAGCTCACCAGCAGATCTGGGGAAGAGTAATCCCCAGTCGCCCTACGATGGGCAGATCCATCCTGCCCTCCCTCTCTCGCTGGTTTTGGGGCCCTGCCCCGAGCCTCCGGCGCACCAGCAGTACCTCACCCGGCTCCGCTGGTGTCTGGGGTGTCCAAACCGTGGTACTGGGAAGGTGCCTCTGAGCTCTTCGCGAGCTGGGAACGCAGCTGCCTAGCTTGAAGAACTGACTGCTTTGATCTGTAGATCAATCGGCAGGGTAACTTCCCAAGGTGGTTCCTGCCTGGGCCCAGCTCTGCACTACACCTGTGTTTAGGGGGAGAAATCCACCCCCTGCTCCGCTGGTGCTCGTGGAGGTGCTCAGCCTGCTGCCCAGTTTCCAAGGATGTGTTTTTATTGTAGCGCAGGTATTGCCCTGCCGCAGCCTGCGCTTTGCTCCCAGGCCCTGCACCGGCGAGGCTTTACCAAAGCCGCTCCCCGTCAAGCGGAGGGGCCGTGCTCTGCGCTGGGTCCGGGCTCCGGCGCCTTTGCTGCCTGGGGTCTCTGCGAGTGTCCGGAGAGAGGAAAGGTGGGTGCTGAAGGTGACCTTGTCTGAGCAAGGTGACCTCCGTGTCCCACTGTAGATTTTGTTTCCCAAATGACGCCGCCCACGGAGGACCTTGCGGGGTTCCCTGTGATCCCTGTGTGGGGATGGAGGAGGGGAGCAGAGCCGACAGGAGCCCGCAGCGGGATGCGCTGAGGAGGAGGAGGAGCAGCGCAGGGGTCCAAGGTGGGCCCTGCTGTTGTTCTCCAGAGGAGAAGCAGCTCTCCCACCATCCCCGTCCCCGCCTGTGTCCCCTTCCTCCCCGAGCTCGGGGGTGGTGGGGTGATCGTTGGCGCAAATACAGAGAGATGACGTGCCATTCGGCCTTGGCAGAGAAAGGATGGAGCATCCTTTAAAGAAAATTATACATAATCGTCTTACAGCCTTCGCTTCCACTCAAACCTCTGAGTCATAACTGAAGGGCCCTGGAGCGTGACGTTCCTGCTGGAAGGAAATTGCCTCCGCTGGATCCGGTGGGGGGGAGCCAGCAACCTGACGAATCCTCTCACCAGCCCTGTGTCTGGCCTGGGGATGCTCTGGGTTGCTGACGGGAGCGTGCTGGGCTGCGTCTGCAGCAGTGTCCCCTCCCGCTCCGAGCCAGGGCTGTGCCAGGGGTCCCTTCATCACTCCCGGGGCGGACGGATGTGACCGAGCCCCGTGGCAGCGGGCAGATGCCTCTGGAAGTGGCCCTTCATCTGCTGTGCTGAGTCACACCGAGCTGGCGCGCAGAGGAGGGGAAAGGGGCCGATTTGGAGCCGTTCTCCTGTCTGGGTGTCCCCTTTTGGGGACAGTGGTGGTCCTGAGCTGTTGCACTGCTGCCTGACCAGGCCGTGCCCCCAGACGTGGCTGTGCTGCTGCGGGTGACGCAGACCTCCCCGCGCGCTGGGCCTTTCCTCTGCCGACACGTCAAAGCCCTGGGAACTCTGCGGGTCAGTGGGGCTGGGGCTTGCCCTGTCCCCCAGAGAAGGGATGAGGAGGAGGAGTGACCTCCTCCACTCCTGTCCCTCTCTCCCTGGCCAGGAGCTGGGCTGCTGCCCGGGGGTTCAGGGTGGGCACGGCGATTGCCCACCCTGTCCGGGGAGGAGAGGGCACCCCGTTCTTAGGGTCTGGACTGGCCGTGCCTGTGGGTCTCGCTCACTGCCTGAGGTTTTCTTTTCTCTTGTGTGCTGGGGACACAGGGCTGAAACCAGTCCTCAGTGGGAGCAGGGAGAGGCTCGCTGCCTGGCGTGTCCTCTCTGGGGCTGCCTCCCCTGTGGTCCTCGAAGGCGTAGAAACGGGCTCGGATTTCCCTCGGGGCAGCGCGTGTTCCGGGCGATGGGAAGGGCTGCTCTTCGGCGGAGGCAATGCTCGGGGGCCGCGGTCTGTCCTTGGCCTCACCATCCCCCTTCCCTTGCAGGACAGGTGCCTGAGGAGGAGGCAGGGCAGAACGGGCAGAGCCACGGCAAAGGGCTGCCCAAGGCCGTGTGCATGAACGGGACGGAGACGGGACAGCTGAGCACCAAATCCAAGGCGGAGCGGCGGGCGAGCGCCTCTTCCAACCCCTCCCGCAAGGCCTGCTCCGCCAGCAACAAGATCCGCAAGCTCTCCACCTGCAAGCAGCAGTGAGGCCGCAGCCCCCGCGCTCTGCACAGGTACGGGCCGTTCGGTCCCCGCGCGAGGTAGCCACCCTAAGTGACTGCCCAGGGAAAGGGGGGGACATCTGAGTCTCCCCCAAAACGTGGGCAGCAGGAGGGGGCTGGAAAGGGTGTTTTGTAGTCCTGGGTCTGGAGAGGGAGGAGGTCTGGGTCCTCAGCATCCCTCTGCAACTGTCCCTGCCACCCAGAGCCTGGATCCCCTGCGGTGCTGGGGGGGTGCAGAGCCCAGCAAGGTCAGTGGGGACCCCCCGTGCTCCCTCCTCCCTGCTCTGCTGCCTGCCTGGCTCTGCTCTGCCTTGCGAGCTGCTGCCACATCAGACCAGAGCTGCTGGCGAAGTCCTTTCTTTCCTCCCGGGCTGCAGCCGGGCTGTGTCACGACAACCCCTGTCCCTTGCACCGCAGCCCCCTCGCTTCCCCCCCCCTGCTCTGCTCCCAGCCGCGCTGCCCTCCTGGCTGGGGGGACCACAAAGCCTCCGGCATGCGGAGGAGCTGGGCTGCGGCAGGATGGGATGCACTGGGATGTTTCCCTGAGTGAAGACCGTCCCCCGGTTCGGAAGGTGGCCGTGTCGGCACTGGCTGGGCCAGGGCCGTGCCCAAGCCCCTTCCTTTCCTCTGGGGAAGCTGAGCTTCCATGCCCTGCTTCCCCCTCCTCCTTCCGGCTTTTTCCTGGGCTCCGCAGCCCGGTCCCCTCCTTCCCACCCCTCATTCATAAGTGAGCCAGCAATGACTCATGTTCAGCGCTCATCCACCCCCGGCCTCACGCTTGCGCTCGTCACCGGCGCTCTGTGGGGCTGAGGCTCTGTTATCTGTTTGGATCACGACCAGCTTTGTGGTGTGAAAAAAAGCCAGAAATAAAAGCCTGTTCCTCCCCCTGCAGCTGTCAGACCCGCGCGCTCAGCCCCTGTGGCAGCTTTCATCTTTAATTCATGGCTGGGAGTGAGTCACCTGCGCGGGGAGTTGCTGTTTCGGCAAGCAACCGCCTTGGGTCTGGGTCTCCCCGGGGTTCTGCGGCTTCTCTGGCCCCTTCCCGCTCGGTACCCAACATGGGGGCTCGGCCCCAGCTGCCCAGCGCTTTTGGGAAGGAGAAGTCCCCACACCGGCTGCCAGAGCCTGGTGCGGTCGCTGCCTCCGCTCTCCTCCTGCGTGCATTGTGGGGATGGCTGGGTTGGAAATCACCTGCTCTCGCGCTGCCCCCCCTTCAGTCAGCGCCGTAAAACCTTTGACAGTAGCAAAGCGCTCCACTCTCCTCAGCGTAAACAGGTTCCTTGTCTGCGTTTTCCCCTTGGGATTTTGCTTCCCAGCTTCGTGGGCAGGGCCGGGGTTACCTGGCCCAAGGGCCAGGCCCTGTGCTAGCGCGCCCACCCCTCCAGGACCCCCCGTTCCGCACGGCGCTGGCGAGAGCGGGAGGCCGGGAGCTGCCCGCGGGCACAGCAGGGCCGGGAGCGGAGCTGGGGTTTGGCACCAGCCCTACCCCACCTGACCCCCTCCCCATGTCTCTTCTCCCACTAACAGCGTCCCAGGGCCCGGGCCAGCCCGCGCCCCCCATCTGCGCCCCATCTCTGCCTCGCTCCTCGGACTGGACTGTGCTTGCCATCCAAAAAGAAACCGGAGGAAACCAACCAAGGAACCCGCCCCCACCTTCCCCGCAGCCCCTGCTCCGGCCGGCGCCGGGACCCAGAGGCTGCTGGGGGCCAGACCCCGCTGACCACCGCGGAAGATGGAACCCTGCGGCTGCCAAGATGCTGCCCCTCCTCCCCGTCACTCTTTGCCAATCAAGACACTGATTCTGTTTTTAATTTCGCGAGGGGAAGGGTGGGATGAGCGGGGCCGGGGTGCGGTGGGACCCCTCTCCCCGCTGGGCCCGGCCGTGCCCACCCTGGCTGTGTAGAAGTCGTGCAAAGCCATTGCCGTGCACTTTATGTTTTAGACTACTGTTATATATTATATATTTTTCCTCTTTTTTTTTTTTGTTTATATTTGCGGTATATTTAGAGATTCCTACACATCGTTATGTGTTTAAAATAAACCAGATGAGGAAAAAAAACAGGTATTAAGACAAAGCAAAACTCTATTAAACCTGCATGCTGTAAAAGGGCTCGGAAAAGGGAATGGGTGCGTTCGTCGTCTTTTTATCTTTTTTTTTCTTTTTTTTTTTTTTTCTTTTTTTTAAAAGGAAAAAAAATAAAGTGAAAACAGCGAGGTGGGTTTCATGTCCTTCCTCCTGCAGCAAGCGGGGCTGGGGGGGTGGAGGGGTGCCCTCCTGGGGGGTGGGTGCGGGGCCCCCCCAGCCCAACCCTGCTCTTCCAGGAGCATTGGGGGTGACGCCCCCCGCAGCAGCTCCCGGGCAGGGGAGGTCGCGGTCCCAAGGGGAGAAGGGAAGAAGCAAGCTCAGAAAAGTCACAGTTAGGTTTTTGGTTTTGTTTTGTTGGTTTTTTTTTTTTTTTCCTCCTTGTTTCATAGACTTAAAAACGCTGAGTTTAGATCCAGTTAGTGCTTTGGACAGAGACTTTGCGGGGGGAAGGAGCGACCCGGCCTCTTTACTCGCATGCAATGGGGGTGCGGTGGAGGGGCGGGGGGCCCTGCCTGCCCCGCTGCCCCGCCTCCCCGCTACCACAGCTTGGGCTGGATTTATTTTCTTTTTTTCTTTTTTTTTCACCCATCTTCGAAGCACAAATAAAAACCCCATACAAAGCTAACCCCTCCCCTGGAGCAGCAGCATCCACCTCTGTAAAAATCCTCCGAATTTTTACATATTAATAAATATCCTTGGCACGCCTCGAGCCGGCGCTGAGCTCCCAGAGGGTGTGGAGTGCGCGGGGGTCACCGCGGCACATGCTGGCCTGACCCCGCGCTCCGCTCTCACCCAGGGAGAGGGGACAGCACCGGGGGGGCAGGTGACAAGCAGCCCCTCGCCCCTACGGGGGTGTTTCCGGGGGTGCCCGAGGCTGGTCCTGCCCCCGCCCCCAGCCCTCGGGATGCAGCTGGGGGGCCCGCAGCCCGCCACTGCCCCTCCAGCATCCTTCTGCCCCAGGCCCCGGCTTCCAATTTAGATCCCAGGTTCCCTGCTGCACTGGGGGGTTGGTAGGCACGAGGAGGAGATTCCCCCCTGCCCCCATCCCCCCCAAAATAACTGCCCCCTGTGCCAGGGCGGCACTCGCATCCCCCAGCCGGCCTGGGGGACGCCCAGCTCCGGCCCCTTCCTCGCCAGGCCGTTCCGCGGCCGGCTGGGAGGCATTATTGCTTGTAAAAACACCGGAGAGAGCGAAGGGAGAGCGGGTCTGCTACACAGCTCTGCCGTGAGGTAAGGATTGGGCCTCGGCGGGGTTTGGGGGTTTATTAGCAAAGTCCCTCCTCGCTGACCTCCCGGCCAACGCCCTGCGCCCCCAACCCCCAGGCACCCCCAGCCGAGGCCCTCCGCCACCGCCTGGCACCTCGCTCCCGGGAGCGAGGGGGCTTGGCCACCCCATACTACCGGACCCCCGCCGTTGGGGGGAGGGGGGGTACGTCAGGGGACCCCAAGTGCCCTCCTGGCCTTCCCGTGGCGAGGCCGCTCTTCCCGCAGCACCCCAGACATCAGGCTGGGCCCCACGCCGGCAGCAGAAGGGGATGGAGCCCCGCACCCCGGTGGGGGCCGAGCCCCCCTGCGCCGGGGTCTCTCCCCCTCGCGCTGGGCCTAGACAGGGCTGTGGTCTGGGGGGGCGTCGCTGGCCGCCACAGCCACTGCGTGCTCCGTGCTCTCTCCCGCTTTCCTCAAGTGCCCGTAGAGCCGCTCCTCGAGGCCGCTGGTGATCTTGTCCATCAGCTCCGAGCCGGAGCCCAGGCCCAGGCACCTCCCGGGGCCGGGGCAGTCGTCATCCCCAGGGGGCTCGGAGGCAGCCCTGGGCTCGGGGGCCGCCTCGCCGGGCTCCTCCACGATCACCTGGATCTCGGGGTCGGGCAAGGCTGGGGTGGGGGAGACCCCGTCGGCCGCCTCGGCCACCTCCTCGTCGCCAGCGCTGACGATGCGGGGCAGGGGGCTGTGGAAGCGGGCGTCCAGGGGGTAGTTGGCACTGTCCCCACGGCGCAGGGGCGTGCGGTGCCGCTCCAGCGCCGGGTAGCGCACGCCGGGGTCGCTGTACTGCTTGGCGTGCTGCCACTGCTTGCGGAGGTGGGTGCGGGAGCGGTGCTTCCCCCGCAGCGGCGACTCGTCGAACTGTGGGTCGTGGCGCACAAAGGCGTTGAACAGGGCGTCCGTCTTCTCGTCGATGCTGTAGTCCCGCCGGGGCAAGGCCTCCCGCCCCGGGAACATCTGCCCATACGGGGACCAGGCCAGGGGGCTGTGGGGACGCGGGGGTCCTCCACCCACTGCACCAAGGGCTGCGGTCCCCTCCTCCTCCTCCTCCTCTTCTTCCTCCTCTTCCTCCTCCGGCTCCCGGCCCTCGAAGCTCTCGAAGATGGTGCCCTTCCGCCCGGCGCTGGTGAAGCAAATGCGCTTCTCGGAGGCCGTCTGGTCCTTGGGGAGCCCCTCCTCGCCCCCCCGGCTGGGAGCCTCGATGGAGGCGTAGCCGCTGTCCATCTGCAGCAGCTTGCGCGTGCCAGGCTCCGATTCCTCCGACTTGGGCCGACCCCACGGCTTCTCCTCGGGGCCTTCAGCCTCGTCCAGGGAAGAGGAGGGGCAGGGGGGCACGCCACTGGCAGAGGAGACGCTGTCGCCGCCGTCACTGCGCACCGAGTCCTGGTCGTTGCTGCGCTCGGAGGAGGCGTACAGCTCCAGCGAGGCGCGCAGGCTCCAGATGTCGTGGTAGGCGCTGGGCTGCTCCGCGACGCCGGCCTCGCCGGGGCTGCCCGCACCCCCCTCGCCCGCCTCTAGCCTGCGGGCACCACCTGGGCGTCACGGCCGAGCAGGGGACGGAGCAGACACCAGCCCAGCACCCGCAGGCTTCGCGGTGACGCCATGGTGCCGTGCAGTCCCCCATGCTGTCCCCATGCTGACCCCACCACCTTGCCCGTACCCCCAGCCACCCACCCCATCCCTGGCTCTCCCCTGGCCCCCTCACCCAAGCCCTTGGCCCCTCGGCCACCCCACCAAAGCCACACAGAGGTGGGAGCCCGCCGTGCACAGGGCAGTGCAGGATCCCTCGGCGCCTTCCCGGTGTGCAGCTCGCCCATCCCCATCCCCTCTACCTACTGAAAAATACCTGCCGAGAGAGGGTGGGGGGCTGGCGGGGGAGGGCAGGAAGGGGCCGCCCGCAGGGTGGAAGGCCACGTCGTCCGTGTGGGCGATGTACTGGATGATGTCGGTCTGGTGAGGGTCCCGGTCCTCCTGGTCCATGCTCTCGCTGGCCGCCCGCTGACGCTGGAACTGCCGCCGCTTGGGAGACCCTGGGGAGGCACAGGGCGCGGCTGGGGGGACGATCCCGTCCCGGCGAGCCCCGCTGCGCACACACATCCCCCTGGGGCCGTGCCCCCATCACCCCTTGCATGGCGGCTCCCACCTCTCGTGTCCAGGCTGGATGCTCGCTGGGTGCTCTCCAGCTTCCACTTCTTGATCTTGAAGTAGGGGCTGGCCCCATCCAGGCTGGCATGGCGGCGCAGGCGGGTGAAGAACTGCAGGACGGTTCCCTGCGCGGGGGGTGGGGGGGGCTCCCCGGGGCCGCCGCTGCCCATCCCGGCCGCCTTCCCGGTCCTGGCCGCTGCTGTGAGCTGAGGGGGGGGATGCAGGGGGGCTGTGAGCGTCCGCTCAGCTCCAAGCACGGACCCCGCCCCAGCCCCAGCTCAGCCCCGTTGTCCCGCTCCTGCCACGCTCGGCTGCAGCAGATGCACAAATGTCCCCCGGGGCAGGGGACAGGGCAGGGGGCAGGCAGCCCCCCGGGGTGCACGGCCGTCCCTGTGCTGGGGGGATTGGGGCGGGACGGGGCCTTGGAGCTACGCAGGCTGCGGAGGCCGGGGACCCCCCTGCCCCATCCCAGCCCCCCGCGCCCCGGCGCTCACCGAAGGGCCCTCGCCGGAGTCGGAGGAGGCGGACGGGCTGGCCTCGGCGAAGCTGGTGTCCACGGTGGAGTTGTAGGTGTCCCCGGGCAGGGCAGAGCTGGGCCCCACGGCGTGGCTGGGGAGCGCCGGCTGGGGCAGGGCCCCCGCGGGGGGCTGCGGGCGGAATGCGCTCAGGGGTCTTCGCACCAGGGTCAGGGACCCCCGGGCTTCCCCATCCCCGTGTCCAGCAATGCCCCAAGACCCCCAGCCCAGCGGAGCCTCCCTGGGGGGCTGCAGGACCCCCCCTCCCCGTTCCCCCGGGGTGCTGGGGGCTCACCTGGAAGATGGCGAGGCCGGGCTTGGGCGGGGGCAGGCGGGGGGTCATGGCCAGGCTGTTCTCGCTGGACTCGCACTCGTGGATGGTGACGATCTTGAGGGCGGGCGGCGGGAGGTGCAGGTGAGTCAGGCGGGCGTTCTTCAGGTGGTGGAAGTCCCCCTCCGTCAGCGTGTACCTGCCGGGCACGGCGGGTCAGGGGGGCCCCCTGGATTCCCCCCAGTCCCCCTCCAGCCCACCCTGGGGCTTCACCTCCTCCCCTTCTCCTGGGTCTTCTTGCCCTGGTCGAAGAGAGCGGCCTCGTTGAAGGAGACGCGGCGGGCGGTGGAGGAGCTGGAGGACAGGAACCGCTCGCTCTCCGCATCCCGGTAGCTGGAGGACGACAGGCAGTCGGGGTCCTCCACTTTGACGGTGATATCTGCAGAGAGGGCAGGGGGGGTCGGCAACCAGCGTCCCCCCTGCCCGCCGTGGAGCATGCCAGCTTCCCCAGCTGAGGCCGGGCAAACTCACTGCACCCAAGGCCTCGATGCCAGCCCGGCGGTCCCTGACCTGGCCATCCCCGCCACGGCACTCACCCTGGGCCAGCTGCGAGTCGTCCAGGTAGGTGGTGTTGGTTTTCTCGGGGTCATCGCTGGCTCTGCAGGGGGGAGTGGGGGTCAGCGGTGCCCCGCACAGGCACCCTTGGGGACAGCGGTGTGGCCCGTCCCCCCCCGTGGCCCATGCCCACCTGGAGTGCCGGCGGTCGGCCTCGCAGCAGCGGCGGCAGACGATCAGGATGCCAGAGAGCAGGACCAGGGTGCCCCCGATGAAGATGGAGAGCAGGGCGAGGAGCAGCACATAGCCATCCTGGGGGGACACCTCGCCGGGCACCGCCTGCACGGGGTGGTGGGGGCTGACCCAGGGGGGGACGCAGCCCACCCCCAAACCCAGCCTCACCGAGGTGCCGGGGCGGCCCCCACATGGCCCTGCCTCCACCAAGGCAACCGCAGCAGGGGCCGAGCCAGCAGCGACCCCCACACTAAAGGGATGGGGACAGGGACGGGACCCCCCAGCCCTGCCCCAGCGTGGGGGTCGGTGCTCGCACCCCCCAGCAGCGGGAAGGGGGACTGATCCAGCAGCAGCTCCCAGGACCCCTTGGACCCCCAGGGCATCTCGGGGGGCTGCGCTGGGTGCAGAGAGGTGACACCCACCCCCGGGACAGGCAGAGCGGGGTGGGCGACAGCGGGGCCACCTGGCTGCTGCCCTCCCCACCCGGGCGCAGACCCCCAGCCCCACGGCAGCCACACAGCTTCCCCCCCGGACCCCCAGGCTCTGCCCCACGCCGGGACGTGCCCCCAACCCTCTCCCGGGACCCCCGCTCACCGTTGTGGCGCTCTCGGTGGCGTTGTCCCAGGCTGTCGGGTCATCGCTCATGGTCCGTCCCGGCCCGAGCGCGTCCTGGGGTGGGGGGAGGCAGAGGGGAGGCACCGGGCCGGGGGGTCGGGGCGTCGGGGGGTCGGCTGCTGCCCGGCCCCGGGCCCTGCCCGGCACCGCGGAGCTGCCGGGAGGGAGGGACCGGGCTGGAGGATGGAGGGATGGATGGAGGGAGGGACCGGGATGAAGGGATGGAGGGAGGGTGTGGTCAGGAGGGAGGATGGAGAGTGATGGAGGCACCGGGGGATGGAGGGAGGGAGGCAGGGACGGGGGGAGGCAGGTGGGGGCCGCCGCCCGTAGGAGCCCCCTTGCTCCACCGCTACCGCCCGACCCCCGGGCCGGCGTGGGGCACAGACCCCGGCCCGCGGAGCCCCACGCCAGGCTGGGAGCCGGAGCTCCGGAGCGGTGGCCGGAGCCGGTGGCCAGAGCTGGCCCGAGGAGCGGGGTGGCATTGCCCCGGGATCCCACGCGGGATGGGTGGCAGGGAAGGAGGTGACAGCGCGCTGCCGTCCCCAGGGAGCCGTGGGGCCAAAACGCAGCCCCCGGAACCGCTGCCGGGGGGGGGACAGGGCTGCCGGGGGGCACAGGGAGCAGCGCCCAGGTCACCTCGGCAGGGAAAGGCGGCAAATGGCCGCCCCACACCTCGTGCGAACGAGGAGCGCGATGGGTGACGCTTCTGAGTCAGCCCCACAGCGGCTCCGTCACCGGGCTGCCCAGGGACCCACAGGTAACGGAGAAGGGCCAAGCGCCTGAGGAGCGAGAGCCACCGGGGTCAGGGGGCGGACAGACGGACAGACGGACACCTCCGGGCCCCCGCACGGCATGAGCCTTCGCACCCCGGCTCAGAGCTCCTGGCCCTCCCCAGGGGCTGCCGAACCCCTAGCCCCCGCCGTGGGGTCCGTCTGTCCCCATCCGTGTGTCCTGGGGTTCTGGAGCTGGGCTGGGGTGGGGTGCGCGACGCTGGAGCTGGGGGGAGCCCCCAGGGTGGGCGTGCCGCTGGTCGGGGCATCAGAAACCGCTCAAAATCAGGTCAGCGAAAAACGTGAGCGGAGCTCGAGGCCCGGGCTTTGTGGGGATGGGGCGGGGGTGACAGGGACCCCCGGGGTCCCCGCTCCGGCCCCAGGCCCAGGGGAGCGGGACAGCGGCCCCACGCGGGACGGGCGGCCCCACGGACGGGGAGAGGGGGCAGAGCGTCCCTCCTGTCCCCATCATGGAAGAATCCCGTCTCCATGGCGACCAGCGGGAACAGGGCGGCCATTGTCTGGGGAGGGGGCCGGTCCCTGCGCTGTCCCCACGCGTGGGGGCACGGGACGGCTGACACAGTCCAGGGCGGGGGGCTCGGGGCCGGGGGACCCCAGTGCTGCCGCTTTCGCGCACGTGTGAGCCCGTGGGAGGGGTCGTGGGGGGCCGGGGCGGGTCTGCGCCCCACGCGGGCCTGTGCCCCGCGGGGACCGGCCGGGCCGGGGGCGTGGAGGGACCCGCTCTGCTCCCGGCTCCTCTGCAGCGGCCCCCCCCGGCCCCGGCCCGGTGATGGGGGATGCGGGCGCGGATGCGGGAGGAGGGCAGGGCTGTGGGGCGGGGATGCGGGACAGGGATGGAGGCTGTGGGGCGGGGATGCGGGGCAGGGATGGAGGCTGTGGGGCAGGGATGGAGGCTGTGGGGCAGGGATGCGGGGCGGGGATGGAGGCAGGGGTGCTGACAGCGGGGCAGGAGCCCCCGGGGCCCCCCACGCGCCGTGGGGTCCCCTCGGCCGGGCGGGCTGGGGCTGTCGCGATGGCGGCTGTCGCGATAGCGGCGGGGCCGGGCACTCACCTACAGCCGGGACCGGGGCTCCATCGCCGCCGCGGCGCTCGGGGCGGCCCCGCGATTTATGAATGAACCGGAGCCGCCCCCGCGCGGCGCGGGCGTCACGTGGGGACAGGGGCAGCCCCACAGCCCGGCCTGCCCCACAGCGCCCTGTCCGCCCCACAGCCCTACCTGCCCCACAGCGGCTGTCCTACCCCATAGCGCGTTGCGTGCCCCAAAGCCCGGCCTGCCCCATAGCACCCTGCCCGCCCCATAGCGCCTTGGCAGCTCCACAGCCCTGCCTGGACCACGGCCCCGCCCGCCCCACAACTCGGCCTGCCCCATAGCACCCGGCCTGCCCCACAGCCCGGCCTGCCCGCCCTACAGCCCCCGGCCTGCCCCACAGCTCAGCCTACACCAGCTGCCCCCGGCACCGCAGCCCCGGGAGCGGTCGCAGGTCGGGACCCCCCGCAGCGGCACGGGGTAGGACCGGTCCCCCGGGCCGAGGGGGCCGGGTCGGGGGCTGCGGGGCACGGCCGGGGCCAGGGGGCGCGGGGGCGGCGGGTGTCGGAGCGACGATGGGGCCCGAGGCTCCGCCTCTAAACTACAACTCCCATGCGCTCCCGCGGCGCCTGTCAGACGTAACTTCCGCCGCCGCCGCGGGGCACGCTGGGAGCTGTGGTCCCGCCCTCCCCCGCGCAGCCGCCGCCGCCGCCATGTTCCGCGCCAGCCGCCTCCTCCTCCGCCTCGCCGGCCGCCCGCCGCTGCCCCCCGCCCGCGGCTATGCCGAGCCCGCCGCCGGGCCGGCCCCCATGGCCTTCACCTTCGCCTCGCCCACGCAGGTAGGGCCCGGCCCGGGCCCCGCCGAACCGGGCCCCCCGCCGCCGCCCCCGCATCGCCTGGGGCCGCCGGTGCGGGTTGTTGGGGGGCCAGGCCCGGGGGTCGCGGGAGGGGGCGAGGACCGCGATCCCTGCCGTTCCCGCCGCGCTGACACCGGCCCTGACCTTGACCTTGGCCCTGACCTTGGGGGCCCCCCCGCTCCGCCGCCCCCTTCTCCCGCCCCGCTCCCGTTCCAGCCCCGGCCGAGGCCCGCGCGGCCCTGGGGGCCCTGCCCCGCACCCGGGGTCCCTGGGCCCCGCTCGGGGGTGCGGGGGGCGCGGCCTCTGCACGCTCCCTAAACGCCTGGGGCGGTGGGTCTGACCCCCCACCCCCCCCACCCCCTCTGGAGCAGGGCGCTGGGGACGGGGCTGCCCGCGGGGTTCGGGCCGCCTTGGCAGGGCCGTGCGAGGCGGTGGCGGCTGGCGTCAAGCTCTGCCCACGCTCTCCTCAGCCTTCTCTCGCCTGCACCCTTTGCCTCTTGCCCGCTCCCTGACTTCTCATCTCCTCCTGCCGCCTCTCGGGAAACTCCCAGCGCTTTCCTGCTCCGTTTGCCAGGATCCCTTCTCCAGAGCCCGGCCCTGCTCCCGTCCTGGGAGGGTCCAGGCCGTCCTAGTCGCATCTCGCTGCATCTTAAACCCGGCTGCCGGGAGCGGGGCTGCTCCGTCGGGGTGGGCGCGGGTTGCCCACCCCGTCCCTCGGCTCTCCCGCTGACTGCCCACCCGCTCTGCCCTCCCCGCCCAGGTGTTTTACAACGGTGCCAACGTGAAGCAGGTGGACGTGCCCACGCTGACTGGCTCCTTCGGCATCCTGGCCTCGCACGTCCCCACCCTGCAGGTCCTCAAGCCGGGAGTCGTGACGGTCCACGCTGAGGACGGCACAGCCACCAAGTACTTCGGTGAGGAGAGCAGGCGGAGGGGCCCGTGGGGGGCTTTCACGAGGGAGGCCGTGCCTGTCAAGGTGCACCCTGGTGCGCTCCCAGGGGTTTCTGCTTCCCGAGGGGCTGCACTCCAGCGCCGGGGGTCTGCCCTGGAAAATGGGGTTCAGCGTGAGGCCGTGGTCAGGTTTTATTGGTTCTGACTCTCTAGGAGCATCCCCTGCTTTAGCTTTCCTTCTGGTAGGGAATGAGGGCTTGGGAAACATTCCGGGAGAGCGTCGAGGTTTTGTTTTGGCCAAGGGACTGTGGAGGTTCCGGGGCTGAGCCTTGCTGCTGCTCTTGAGCCCTGGATGCGGCTGATGTGGCAGCCCCGCTGGCGCTGCCTGACGCGGTCCCCGCCGTGGTGCCTTTGCAGTGAGCAGCGGCTCCGTCACCGTCCACGCGGACTCCACCGTGCAGGTGCTGGCGGAGGAGGCGGCGACGATGGACATGCTGGATCTGGCTGTGAGTACCCGCTCGGCCTCCCTCGGGCCGGCCCTGGCCGCCGGGCTCCTTTGTGGAGGGGGATTTGCTCCCTGCTGCTCTCGCGTGGGGTGGCTGTCGCAGGAGCTTCCTGTGGCTGCCCAACGCCCAGACCGGGGGCTGCGCCTTCACCCTGAGCTTCCCCTGCCCACTGGTGGGGACCGAAGGCCTGGAGCTCCTCCTCAGTCAGCTCTCCGCAGGCTGTGGGGAGAGGAAGCCCCGCAGTCGTTAACCTTCCCCCAGGCCGCTTTCCTCCCCTTGGACAGGCGCTGATCCTGCCCCTCCCCAGCCCTCTGTCTCTGGAGCAGCTTTTCCCCACCGCGGTCCTGTCGATGCGGCGGCCGCTGCCAGCGCAGCCCTGTGAGCGGGGCTGCGGGGCCGGGTGTGCAGGGCCGGCGACTGCGGTGCGGGCAGGGGAGGGAGAGGGGCGGCTTGGGGGCCGTAGGACAAGCCTGCAGTCCTACGGTGATCTCCCAGTGATGCATTCCCCGTGCTCTCGTCTTCAGACGGCAAAATCAAACCTGGAGAAGGCTGTTTCAGAGATGGCCGCAGCATCCGATGAAGCAGCTAAAGCTGAAGCTCAGATTAAAGTAGAAGCTAACGAAGCCCTTGTAAAAGCCCTGGAGTAATTAAGGTAAACGTCACCTGTATCCTGGCTGAGGTTCTCACTGCTCCGTGCTGCCCCTAGGGAGCTTCCCCTCGCAGCAGCCAGGCCTGCAGGGCTGCCCCGGGGGGCCGCTGAGGGTTTGTGCCGGGGTTTTGGGGAGCGGCGGTATGGGCGCTGCGCCTTTCCCTGGTCAGGTGTCAGCACGGGGGGCGTCGTGGGGGGGCCCCTGCCCGGAGCCGACACAGAGTCGCTAGATGAGAGCAGGGCCCGGTGCCGTGCCGCGGGGTTCGGCTCAATGCCGGGACAGGCTGGGAGCCTGCAGTCACTGGTGGAGCCTCACTGCTGGCTCCGGGTCCCCGCGGGATGGGCCGGATGCCTGGGGCCCCGGCAGGAGAGCGACGTGCGGCCTCTGCTCCGCCTGCGCTCCCTGCTGCTAAAAACAAGCAGCTTCTGTCTCGGGGGAGGCAGGGCCGGGCTGTTTACCTCGCGGCCCCTTTTCCCTCTGCCGTGCTAAGACCGTGCCTCATCCCTCTTCTTCCCACGTGCTGGCAGCTGGGAGACGCACTCGGCGGCAGCGCGCGCTGTGCCTGGCAGGTGAGTCAGCAGAGGCCTCTCCCTGCGGTAGGTACGGCAGGGCAGCGGCTCCCCCGCGCTCTCCCCCGTCTCTGAGCTCTGCGCTCTTCGGCCGTGAGGTCAGGGCTGAGCGAGCCGGTGCCTCTTTGTTTACCGGCAGCAGTTTAACAGCCTGAGCTGGCGCCGAGCCCTCGGATGGGAATCCACCGCCCTGCCGAGCCCACCCTGCGTTAAAACCGACCCTGCCTCTGTGTGTTGCAGGAATCCCACTGTCGATGCAGAGAGAGCCCAGACTGTCCTGCTTGTCCTGGCTTCCCCGGTTGTACAGATGGTGCAGGACAAATGGAGGCGGAGAAACGCTCTGATCAATTAAAAGGAAATGTAATCCCGTCTCGTAGCATGTCGCCTTCTTCTGAGGCAGCGAGTTGCGGCTTTGTGCTGCGCCAGCGGCGGGGCGCAGTCGCTGGGGAAGCTGTACCTCCAGCACCGCCCTGGGGTTCGGCTGGGGATTCCCGTGGGAGATTCACCTACGGGAGGCTTATCGGGCAGATTTTATAACCCCCTCCCTGTGCTGTCAGCCACCTCCACCTCCGGTAATCCACCTGGACAGCAGGATTACGGCAGCGCGGGAGGAGGTGTCCGCGGGGCAGCGCAGGTCTGTACCAGAGGCGTCCTGTCCCGACTCCCCCGCCTCGTCGCACTCTGGCTGTTGCTCAGCCTCCCGGCTCCGTTGCTGCAGGAATTCACGGCAGCCGGGCTGTTTCTTCACGGTATCTCTTGCAGCTGGACAGCAGCTGCCTGGGCTTTGACCCGTTCCCGTGCCGCTGCGTTTCCACTGCGCGTGTGGTGCGCAGGGCAGGGGAAATCTCCCCCCGCGCCTTGGAGAGAGGCTCGGTGCGGAGCGGGAAGCAGATGCCGTACGTGGTGGGAGTCTTTCCTGAATCCGTGTGTGGCGGGGGGGGGCTGATGGCGTTGCTCTGCCTAAGGCGCCGCGTGTTTGGGGTCAGCTGCTGAGGAGGCTGCCCCGGGCTCCTGGCAGCGGGGAGGCACCCGCGTGTCTGCAGTGAGCTCACCGGGCCCCACGCGCCTCGCGAAACGGCAGCGCCGCTGGGGAGGAGTGGTTTCGAGCGCAGGGCCGGTTCTGCCTGTGCCAGACGCCCGAGGATGCCAGCGGCACCATCTGCTGCCAGGCTCCTCGCTCAGTGCCGCCCTCCCCAGAGGGATTTCGGGTTTCCAGGCCGGCCGGCCGAGGCGACCCCTGGGCGCGTGGGGCTGCGGTCCCTCTGCCCTGCTCTCATCCCCTTTTCCCTGCGGTCTTCCAGCCCGGGAGCGCGCGTTGGCTCGCCTCTGCGGGCAGCTGCCCCAGCGAAGGTCAGCGGGCCGCAGGTTCGGCCTCCTGCCTGCCCTCCCATGAGCTCGGCTCCCCGCGGCTCCGCAGCCGGAGGGGGCATGGCTATTTTGGGTGCTGCCACCCAGGATGTAATCTTGGCTGCCTCCTCTCCTCCCCACCACCTCCTCCCCCTGCTCTCACTCGCTCTGTCTTTCTCTCCCCCCCGCTCCCTGCACAAGCGATCAAAAATAGTGCCTGTGGTGTTAAATTTCTCACTCTGTAGCTTATTAAAAGCCTCTGGGTGCCTGACGCTGAGCCTATTTGAAGCTCAGCCGACTTCCCAGTTCCTAAGCTGCTCCACTGCCTTTTTCTTCCCTTCCCCTCTCTTTCCTATTTTTTTTTTTTTTTTTTAAAGGTCATACGCTGCACCGTGCATAAGCAAAGCCTCAAAGTCAGAGCGAGCGCTAATTAAAACATCTCGGGAATAACTGGGGACGGACGCCTTCGCTCCCTCTTCCGCTCGCTCTCGCTCTCTGTCCCCGGTTTCTATTTGCGGCGTGCGTGTGCCTCTCTCGACACACGCAGCCGCTCTTTCCGACGGAAGGTGGCTGGGGTGGTTTGTGGGGTGTTTTTTTTTTGTTGTTGTTTTTTTTATTTTTTTTTTTTTTTTCCCCTCATCAAATGGAAGAGCGTTGGCGAGGCCGGGAAGCTGGGGAAACGGCCAGCTGCTATTTTTAGGATGGGAAAAAAAAAAAAGCGTCTCCGTCAGCGTCCTCTCACCAGCTCTTCCCACCGCCTCCCCCCCCCGCCCCGCACGGGGGGGCCGGCAGGAATCGGGCCCTGCCCCCTCGCAGGGTGCCCTTGGACGGGCTCTCCCCGGCGTGACGCCCGCTGGGATTTGTAGTCTGTGTCTGGGGGGGAGCAGCGAGGGCACCCCCAGTTTCACCCTGCTCCCCTCACAGCCCAGCCCGCTCCCCGCGGGGTCCCCGCTGCGGCCTGGGCTCCGAGCCCCCCACCTGCCTCTGTCCTTTCCCACCCCTGCCAACGACCCGGTTCTGCCCAGAGCCGCGTCCTCCTCCCCCAGTTCCCCGCGCCAAGCTCTCGGCTCCTCTGCCCGTGCCGGCAGCCGCCGCCGGTCACGTCCCGCTGGGTGCCACGAGCGTGGGTCCCCGACTCTGCCTGGCGCAGGAGACACGTGGCTGAGCCGGGGCAAAGCCTTTCCCCGCTCCCGGCTCGGCGTCGCGGCTCTGGGGGCGGAGGTGGGGGGGTCAAGCCGCTGAATCCTCCCTCTGCTCCCCAAATCCCCCTGGGTCAGGGACGCAGTGGGGCTGTCCCAGCTGCCGGCAGCACCGGCACTCAGCTGTCCCTGGCGCGCTGGCACGCGTGCCTTTGGGGACCACACCGGTGGCTGGGGCGAGAGGCCTTTCCCTGCCGCTTTTTGGGGCGGTGGGTGCTGGGGCAGCGCCTTGCCCCTGCGCTTCGGTCCCCGCTGCGGGCAGGCAGGGGGACGCGCGGTGGCCGGGAGCGTCGGCACGGTGTGGCCAAGTTATCGCGGGGAGCCCAGGGTCTGTTTTGTCTCTGGTTTTCGGCTGCTGTGGGGCGGGGTGGGCGTGAGAGGGAAAGAGGGAAGCGTGAGTGTGCAGGAGGGAAGGGCTGCCCGGAAAATGGCGTGAGTGGGGCGGGGGGCCGGCGCGTCGCCCTCCTCCTTCCTTTCCACCCTTTCTCGCCCATGACTTGCATCTTCTGCTGCCAGATGGAGGGTGGGGAGCCGGGGCCGGGAGCGTTCGGAAAGTGAAGCATCACCATTTCTGCTGGCATCGCTGGCGGCGTCTCTGCTCTTGGGGGATGATTTCCGAGAGAGGCCGCGCTCTGCCAGGGCCAAATCTCCCGGTGCTGGTGTCCCCTCCCCCTGCTTGGCCACATGGTGTTTCCACTGTCCCACCCAGATCCCGAATGCAGGGGAAAGGTTCAAGCTCTCGCCTCTGCGGGGAAGAAAAATAATAATAAAAAATAACAATAATAATTCCCAAACCCCATGGCAGCCCCAGGATTCCCCCCTCTGGACTGACTCAGCCAGCAGAGCCGCCTCGTTCCTTGCCCAGACGCGTGGTGCCGGGGATCCTGCCGGATTGCTCTGCGGGGCGCGGACCTGGCTCCGGTCAGGACCCCTTCCCGGTCCCCACGGTCACGGGCTCTGCCTGCGGCCCCCGTCCCGGTGTGGGAAGGTCAGCAGAGGCTCTGCGCGCTGCCGGCCGCGTCCTTGGGCCGCGTTGCCCTTGGGTGGCTCCAAGGCCATATCCTCGAACTTCCTTCTCGTGGGGGGGAGCGCCGCTGTAACGATTAACCCGGGCTGCGTTAATTGTTCCGTCCTGCAAGCCTTTTTTCCTCTCAGTTTCCAGCACTGGAAAAAAGCTCCTCTTCCGCCAGCCTCCCACGCGTGTGGCCCCCGTGGTGGGAGCGTGGCCGAGCTCAGGGAAAATCCCTGCGGGCAGGGCAGGCCGGGGCAGCGGACGCGGGCTTGGGGCATGGCAGCAGGCAGGATCTGGCCCGTTTCTGGGGTGATTTGCCGGCAGATGGCACTGGAGCCGTGGGGGAGACGTCGCCTCCCCGGCCTCGCCCCCAAAATCCAGGTGCGGGAGCGAGCGCCGACGGGTGTTGCAGAGGGCAGGCGGCGTAGCCAGCACGACAGCCCTTCGCACGCAGCTCCCGGGCCAACAGCCTCCGAGCACCGCGTCGGCCAGCGCGGCAAACCCTTGGCCTGGGGCGGGTTCTCTCTTGGGGAAACTGAGGCACAGATGGGGAAAGCCACTTGCAGGAAGAGGTGGGGGGCGTGGCCCTGTGATGGGGGTCTGAGCAGAGGGACCACAACCAGTGCGGGGTAAGGGGAGGCTGGGGAGGAAGCGGCTGCCAGCTGGGCTCGACGCCGGCTACAAAGGCGGCCCAGAGCCCGAGCGGAATGAGATGGCGCCCGGCCAGGTTCCCACGGCGGCCCCGGCACAGAAAATACACCCGGAGCTGGTGGCGCTTGCCACAGCGATGGGCTGGGTGCCACGCCGCAGGAGGGGGGCGCAGTCCAAGCCCCAGGTGTGCCGGCACGGGACCCCAGCGCAGGGCAGTGGGAGCACGGTGGGGCGGCGGAGCCGGGCGCTGGCGGGGACCAAAGGCTCCTGTCCCGCTTCCCGCTGCCCCCGCCCGCCTTTGATGTGCCGGGACTTCGCCCTTGGTAAAGCTGGGAGGTTCCCAGGGAGTTCCCGGCTGGAGCCTGGCATCCAGCTCCAGGGCTCCGTCCGTCGCTCTGTTCCCCACCGCGGCCGGGGGCTCCTGAGCTGCAGCCAGGGGCTCGGAACCCCTGCGGGCTCCCCGGTTCCTGGCAGGTCTGGCTGGGAGGAAGCGGCTGCGGCCGTGGGGCTCTTCCTGGCGGGGCTGGCGCCTGGCTGGGGCCTGGGGTGGGGAGGGGAAGCTGGAGGGGCCGGGGCTGGCTGCCCTCGGGGATGCCCCCGCACGCAGCGGCGAGGCGAGGACGGCAGCGCTTTCGTCCCCGCTCCCTCAAAGGTGGCCTGTGTGCCAGGCGGCCTCCCCTCTGCCGGCACAAATAGCAGGGGTTGAGGCCTGGCACCGAGTTTGGCGTCACTTCTGCCACCGCCACCTTGGGTTCCATCCCGCCACCGCCGAGACCTCAATGGGGTCCTTGTGCACCCCAGCCCAGAGCAGCTGCTGAGCCTGACCCCGTCTGCTCTCTCCCAAATGCCGGGGCTGCCGCGGGGGCTCCGGTGCCCTGGCAGGGTCCAGCGGGAGGAGGGGACACGTGTCCTCCGCTCGCCCCAGCTGGCGAGGGCCGCGCCCGGGATAGGCTATGGCTCCCTGCCATCCTCATCCTCCCCCTGGCTGTGCCAGCTCCCGTCCCCGTCCCCACCTGGCTCGGCCCCCCGCCACCCTCTCCCTGCCCGGGCAGCGCCAGCAGCTGCTGCGGGGCGTAATGACGGGGTGTGCCTGCCCGCCCCCGGGGAGCCTGCTGCCACCCAGCAAGACGAGGCCAGCCGGGCGCGGAGCTTCCCAGCCTCGCAGCCGGCGCGGCCGCACCTGTGTGGGCTGCATGGACCCCGCTCCCACCCCGATGCCCCGGCCCAACCAGCTCCTTCACGTCCCGGCTGCCCGCGGACAGGCTGCTGCAGGCAGGGCCCCCCGGGCCAAGCAGGTGCAAGGTGTCGGGGAGCACCTGGCGCGGTGAGGGGACGCGGGGGCCAGGAGCTGCCTCCGGCCGGGGCACAGCCATAGCGGCCCCCCGAGTGCACCGAGAGCTGGGGGGCTGTGACCCTGCTTGCTCCCAGCCGAGGGGTTTCTGGGTGTGCCGGGGCCAGCTTGGCTGTGCCGCTGCGGGACGTCCCCGTCCCCACTCACCCCCCATCGCTTCCCCATGTTCTGTCCCCCATCCGACCCCACGTCCTGTCTCGGCAGATGGACCCCGGCCGGCCGCGGCCCCCTCCCCGTTCCTGGCCGGGGCACCCCAAGGGTGCAGGCTCCCGCCGGGACGGGATGGGCTGTGAAACAGCCCCGCCAGCCCACGCGGGCTCCCGGCAGGGCGTGGGAAAAGCCAGTGTCTTCCACAGCGAGTGGGGCAGGCAGGGGCCCCGCCGACGGGTGTGGGCGCAGAGCGTGCACAAGCGCGTGTTGCACCGTCAGCGGGGCCGGGGGTCCCACACCCCGCACCCCTCCATTGGCTCCAGCTGCCATCGGCTGGTCCCCGACGCTGCTCTACCCCCCCACCCCCGTTTGGGGAGCGAGGACCGGCTGCGCCGCAGCCATCCCGCTCTTGTGGGATGCAGGAGCATCGGGGGGTCCTGGGTGGGCATGAGGGTCCGTGACCTGGAGCTTTCTGAATTCATCTCGGGTTCAGCAAAAGGCTATGGCTGGAGGAAAAGGGAAGGAACTGGGCTGGGGGCTTAACCAGCAGCATTTTCCTTTGGAAACGCGTCTCCTGTAAACTGGGAGCTGACGCTTTTCGCTTTGAAGGTGCCGGGGGCATCTGAGAGGCGCAGGCGGTGCTGGGGCTGCTGTGAAGAGAGTTTGTCTTTTGCTTTTGTTTGGCTCGTGTTTGGCTGAGCACCCACCCCGCGCCGAGCACAAGCCGGGCCCTGAGTCTTGGTTTCCATCGAAGCAGCGGTGACGTTCCTGTGTTTTTGGTTCATGGGCAGCGAGGGACTCAGCGGGGCAGGGGGCCGGGTGACAGGCGCTGCGGAGGTTACACAAGAGCCCCGCTCTGCTGATGCTCCCAAAACCACAGATGATCTAATCTCCTGCAGCCTAACCTATCGCTGCCGTATCGCATTTCCCCTCAAAACCTAATCCTGCCGAGAGCACCCGACGCCCTCGTCCCGGCCCTGCCGGCAGCACCAATGGGCGACTGCCCAGCTGTGCTGACAGCTCCTGGCTGGTGGGGCCGGGACTGTGGGTGCTGGGAGAGCGGGACCTCCGTCCCCCTCGTCCTCAGCCGGGGCAGCCCCAGGGCTGGGGCAGCTGTCAGAGCCCTCGCTCCTTGCTGACCCCAGTGCGGAGCCGAGCCTGGGGCGGGATGGCGGCCTGGGAGCTGCTCTGTGCCGGCTGCCCTCAGATGCCGGTGAGTGTCGGAGCCCCGTAGTCCGTGGCACCCAGAGGCAGCTGCCCGCCCGGCAGCATCCCAGCATCACCTGGCCGAGGGGGTGGAGAAGCACCCGGCTCTGTCTCCGGGCTCTGCGGGCAGCGGGGTCTGGCAGGGCTCTGGTACAGCTCCCGTGGCCTCGCCAGCACGTGAGGTGCTGGGGCGTGCTCCAGCCTGCGTGCCGCCACGCCGCCAGCCGCCCGGTGCACACGGGCCTCACGGCGGATGTGAGCAGGCGTGTTTCGGGGCAGGGCTGCCTCCACGCCGGGCCAGCACCGACCTGGCGTGGCCAAGATCTCCGTTGGGAGCTGAAGGCGCTATGGGGAGACGAAGGTTTAATGAGGGGGTGTTCGGCTCTCTCTGATCCTTCCGCCCATTATCTAATCAGAGCAGGGCATTTAAAAGGCCACAGTGCAGGGTGAGTCACTTCCCCGGCCGGTGCCTCAGTTTCCCCATGGGTAGCGCGCCGGGGATGAGCTGAGCCCGTCTCCCCGCAGCGTGTCTCGGCGCTGGGGAATGCGGCGCAGTGGGTCCGGCCCAGGGCTGGATTCCTCCGTCTGCTTTTCACCCCATGCTGACTCACCCCAACCCTGGGCACGGCACCTCCCTCCATCCCCCAGCTGAGGAACGGGCACGGGGCGGCCCCGGTCCAGCCAGCATCCCCAGGCTGGGATGTCTGGAGGCCTGAGGGCCCAGCAGTACGGGGCAGGGGCGCCGGCACCTTCTCGCACGGCAGCTTCGCTGTGGTGGTGCCGGTGGCACGTGGGGTCCGGCTCTCCTCCCCTCCAGGATTTCCTGCCGTGGTTCCCAGAATAGGCTGTGGCCCTGCATCCGTGGGGGAGCGGGTGACCCCATGCAGCCGCGAACCAGCCCCGGCACCCCGAGCAGCACTGGGGCCCGGGGTCAGGCACGGGGCGAGGCAGCAGCACCGGCATCCATCACCGGGCAGGCGGCTCCATCACCGTAAACAGGAACTGCGGCTGGAGGGAGCGCGGCCTGGCCGGGAAGCGAGGGGATGCGTGCGCCCATGACGGGATGCATGTCAACGGCGTGAGGCAGCATCCGGCCCGGCCGAGGAGAACGTGGCTGGGGGTGCAGCACCCACCTGGGCCAGCGTGCATGAGTGTGAGTGTGCACGCATGCTCCCTGGCGCCTGTGTGCAGAGTGAGCACATGTGTGCATGTCTGCACGAGTGTGCGTGTGCGCACGTGGGGGCGGCACCACCTGAGGGGTTGCACACGCGTGTGCAGGGACGAGGCTGGGAGGAAGCGCCTCCTCCTGTCCCCCGCCCGCGCTGGGTCAGGGTTTCCTGTGGCACAACCAGCCCACGGGGCTCCTTCTCCTCCTCCCCGGCTCTGGCTGCCGTGGGCGAGGGGCAGGGGACGTGTGCCGAGCGTGAGCATGCCCACGCGCCCGTCTACAGCCCACGCTGTACCAGACATGCCGTGGGGCTGCCGGCCACCCTGCCGGCCCCCGGCCCCTCCGGCAGCAGCTTTGAGCCCCCCGAGGCGGTGACGGGGTGCCTGCGCTGGGGGGTGGCCCGTGGCCCCGGCCTGGCTCTGGGCCCCTCGCCCGGGTGAGGTTCCCACATTCCTGACACGGCTCCAAGTGGAGCAGCGGGCAGGCGCAGGGCGGGGATGCCGCCACGCTGAGTGTGCGCCCGCGTGTCAGTGTGTGGAGCAGCCCTGCGGGACACGCTGCCCCACACCCCCATGCCGGGCCCCAGGGGCCCCTCACCAGCATCACCCCCGGCCTGTGGCACAGCCTGGGCCCCGTGAGATCCGTCCCAGGCGGCGCTGGCTCTGCCTTCGCGCAGACAGGATTCGGCAGACACCCCGTGGGCAGCAGGGTCGGGCCCCATGGGTGGGCTCGCTGCCTGTGACACGCCCTGTCAGCCAGCCGTGCCCCGTGGGACCGCCGGGCGCAGGCACTGAGCCCCCCCCCCAGCCTCCAGGGCAGGGTTGAGGGGTGGGTACTAAGGATGCTGAGCCCCAGCTCTGCACCCCAAAGTGGGGCCGCCGGACTACACCCCCCAGAATGCACTGCGGGGCGCACTGGCCCCACCCACTGTGGGGTGGCCAAGGGGCATTGTGGGGTGGGAAGTCCCGGGGGCGGCCAGGCCGTGGGGCTGCCCAGGGCGGGGGTGTGTTGCGGTCCCGGGGCCTGCGGCGCTGACACCGCTGCCCCCACTCGGCTCCCACAGAGACCCTGCCCGCAGCGGCATCGCTTCCCTTCTCCGGGCGATGCCGGTGCCGAGGGGGCAGCCCCTGCTCCCGCACCCGGGGGCTCGGCTGAGGGCAGGGGCAGCTTTGGGGCGAGGAGGGGGCCACGGCTGCGGGGCCAGAGGGATCAGCCCCAGTACGGTGGCAGAGGTGTGGTGCCGTGCTGGCTTGTGGCCGGGGCAGCCTTGGCCAGGCTGGACCACAAACCACCCCAGCCGACCCCCACAGTGGAACTGAGGGATAGGATGGGGATGGCATGGGGATGGGGATGGCATGGGGATGGGGATGGCATGGGGATCGGATGGGGATGGGAATGGGGATGGCATGGGGATGGGAATGGGGATTGGATGGGGATGGGGATGGGGATGGGGATGGTGATGGGATAAGGACGAGCATGGGAATGAGAGTGTTTTACTTTCCCCCCGATTTATGAGCCTGGGTCACCCCAGGAACAAGGTTCAGTGTATACCTGAGGAGGCTACCGAAATCCCAGATCTTCCCCTCCCCAGGGCTGGCAACTTGCTTAAGTATTTATAATAATAATAATAATAACAACAACAACAACAACAACAAGCTGAGTTGGCATCTGACTCCTGAAGCCAGTGATTTAATGCAAACCAAGAAATGTCACAGCGGCTGAGAAACAACAGCGCAGTGCTGAGCTGAGACCGGGGCCGGGTCCAGCCCAGCTGGGAAGGGGCTTCCCAGGGGAGGGGGGATACGGGGCAGCAGGGCTCTGCTCCCCCTCAGCCGCAACGGGTGAGCTCCGTGCCCCGGGTGCCCCTTCCCACCCCGGCAGGGGCTGAGCACCCGCGGTTCCAGGGCTCCCCAGGAGCAGGAGTTGGGTCCTCCTGCGCCAGGGGGGCTCAGCCCCCAGCCCACGCCCAGGGCAGGGTCTCGTCAGTGGGCACGAGCCGGCACTGTGCTCCCGGGGTGTTGATGCAACCAAGACCTCTCCTGACCCGCGATTTCTGCGATTGCCACATTGCCTCCGGCTCTCGGCCGGGCTCCCGCGTGGGCTGGGGCGCAGGACAGGGGTTGGGGTGGGGCTGCGCTGGCAGAAGGGCAGCGGCAGAGCTGGTGCACGGGCTGGACATGGCCAGGGCTGGGGTCACCCCACATGGCCGGGGGCTGCTGGCCACTGGCCACGGGCCGGCAGCACCAGGGGCTGGCTGGGAGCCGCTCACCCTGCGTCAGCGGGGCCGCAGAGCTCAGCGTCCCAAAGAGGACCGTGAGCTCAGGGAGCCCAGAATAGCCCTGGCCTCACGGCGGGCAGCGGGGCCAACGCGGCCCTGCACCTGGCCCTGCCACGCCGCTATGTCCCGGGGGATTCGCCATCCTTCCCAGAGCCGCGGGTCCCAGGTGGAAGCCTCTGCAGTGACTCCCCCTGCCCCAACCCCGCGCCTCACAGCCAGGAACTGCCCGACCCCGGGGTCTGGCGGGAGCCACTCAGCCCTGTGCTGTGTGGGGGTCCCCCCTGCCCATGGGGCAGCTTGGGGGGCTGCCTGAGTCACTCCAGGGGTGACTTCATCCCTGGCACTGGCCTGGGCTCAACCAGGCCTGAGGCTGGGGTGATGGGCAAAGCCCCCAGGGAGCGCAGGGTGCCCCAGAGCCAGGGCATGGCAGGCAAGGCCAGGCTGGGCCACCAGCTCTGGCCACACCGGGCCGGTGGCCGCGGTGTCCCCAGGCTGCGACACCCTACCATGCTGCTGAAGGCCACCGGGACGTGGCCCCGAAATCCGGGGAAACGCGCTGGGCTGATTGTGTGTTTCTAAGGACACGCCTGAGTGTTTGCAGCCCCGCCAGCACCACCCGCACAGGCACCGCCATCCTGCCCAAGGCCACCCCGCGCCCGCCACGAGGCCACCCTGAGCCTGACGGGACGGGGGACTCTGCTGGCGGGGGGCTCGTGCCTGGCTCTGCGATGGGAGGGTGGGGATGGCCGGCTCCTTACTCACAGCAGCAAGCGATGGCTCACCTGAGCGCACCGGGTGACGTGAGTCGCCGCTCGCCACCGTGACTAAGGCTGAGCCGCTCGGCCCCGCGGAGTTTGGGGGGACGGGGAAGCCAGGACCCCCAGCCCGCCGCCCTGCACCTCCCCCTCTGTGGCAGGGCCTGGCAGGCTGAAGCGGGCGGGTGGAGGTGAAGCGGTTCGGCTGCGCCCTTCTGCTGGGGTGCGCCCGTGGCGAGCCCTGCCGCTGGCCCCACGCCCGTGGGAACATTCCCGCTTGGTACGGCAGCTCCACAGCTGGGCCCCCGCTGCCTGCGCCGCGCCCGCCGGCATCGGCCCCTTCGCCGCCCTGCAGGAACGGGATCACTGCCCTCCCGGGGCCGGGAGCTGAGGAGTCGTGGAGGACAAGGGGGCCGCAGCCTTGCGCCAGAACTCCCCTTTTGCCCCCCTCTCCCCCACTTCTGCTGCCCTTCTGCCCTTCTCTGCCCCGCTTCTGCCCTCTCCCAGTCTCTGCCCCAGCCCGGCGTCAGCTCTGCCCTCATCCCATGACCCCGCGCCTGCGAGGGCAATGCAGAGGCTTGTGATAAAATCCACCGTTTGCCAAAGCTGTGAAATCAGCCAAGAATTCAGTCCAAAAGGAAAGGAAAAAAAAAAAAAAAAAAAAAAAGAGAGAGAAAAGAGAAAAGCTGCTGCCCGGGGCTGGTGGGGGATTTCCCCAAAGAACAAGGGCTGGGAATTCCCTTCCTTCGAGGGACGGGACTTCCAAGAATCGGCCCCCCGAAAGATTCAGGGCTCCCCGCGAGGCCGGGTAGGCGGGATGGGGGAGGCGATGGAGCCGACACCGCAGTCCTGCCCCGATTCCGCCCTCACACCCGGACACGCACGGCGACCGGGCCCGTGGGAAGCGTCCCGGCCGGACCCCGGGTGAGGCCCCCTCCTCTGTCCCAGCACCCACACCGCCCAGCGCCCGGGAGCGGTGCCGGGGGCTGATCCACAAGGCCCGGGTCAGCCGAGCGGACGGTGGGAGCCGCGTGCGGCCTGCAGTGGGATTTGTGTCAGTGTTCGCTTCTCAGATCGTCCCTCCCCAGGCCACTCAGCCGCGCGGGGTTTGGAGAACGCTCTCTCTGGAGACGGCGGGAGCCTCCGATGCCGCGCAGTGATTATGCCCAAGTCTGGCTGTCATCTCCGACGATTTATTCCCAGGGCAACACAATAAACTAAACACACAAAATTCGGGCTGCTGGGAATCCTGGGATCTCCCAGCTCGTGTCTCTGGAGGCTCAGGATAGCATCAACCCATCCTGAAATGCGCACACGCCTCCTAAAGCACCAGCTCCCAGAGTCACGGGACCGCTGGAGGAGACGGAGCCGCGCGGGCAGGGTGGTGACCGGGAGCGGGGCTCCTCGGGGCTGCGGGGAGATGCCTGCCCTTGGGGCACGACGCGCTTCGGCGAGCGGGCCACGCTCTGCACCGGAGCAGCTGCCCCACGGCTGTGACGTCCCCTCCCCGCAGACCCTGGCCACGGGGCCATGAGCCAGGGGCTGGTGGCCGGGCCTCGCTCCCCGAGGAGGTTGCTCTGGGGTGCCCCTTGTCCCCACCCGATGCACGAGCCCCAACAGGGCCAAACCCACCGCGGCGTGGCCTCCCCCTCCCCCGTTGTCCCCACGCAGCAGCTGGAGACGCGGCCCCCCGCACGGCAGCGGCTTCGCGGGGCTCCGCAGCTCCCGGGGAGAACAATGGCGTGTCCCCGTCCCGGCCCCTCTCCCGGGGACAACAATGGCAGGAGCGGAGCCGGAGCCGCCTGAGCTCATCTCCCCCCACCAGAGCCCGGACGGGGCCGGGGGGCTGCACCACAAAGGCCCCTTCCCTCCCTCCCGGCCCTGCTCCCTGCGTGCAGAGGGGCCTTGCGCCCACCCCAGCGATCTGTGCCCACCATCGGTGAGGGAAACAGCCACAGCATTCGGGGGCTACCAAGAGCCCACCCTGGGCCACCTCCAGCCGCTTTGGCTCGCCGTGCCAGGGCTTCGTCTGCCAGGGGCGAGCAGCCAAGGGTGCTGTGGGCCACCCCAGCACCCTCCCTGCCGCCCGCCGAGGTGGCCACTGGCCCTGCAGCCCTCGGCTCGAGGGGGAAAATGGGTGGTTGGCGTCCGCTCCAGGGCAGCGGGGCATCACCCCCCGCACGGGGGTACAGCAGCCTTTGAAAAATTCTGTGGGGCCCAGCCTTTGTCCCAGCTGTGAAGTTGGTGGTGGGGCAGTGTGAATCCCTGCGGGAGGGGGGGTGGTGGCTCAACCTCGCTATCAGACACCGGAGAGTCCCTACTGGGGCCGCTGTGAAGCTCAGGGGAGCTCGGCCCACCGGTGCCCTGCCCACGGACCGACTTTGACCCTGGGCACGGGTCCCCCGTTTGTCGTGTCCCCCCTCCCCTCTGAGCAGCGGGGGCGGGACCGGGACCCCCGGGGTGGCCGAGACCGGGAGCGGGGAGGGCGTGGGGTGGGGGGGGGGGGGCAGGGTGCGGCCGCGTCACCTGCGGGTCCCGCGGAGGCCGGGGCCAGGCCGGTCCCTGCCCCCGCCAGGCTCCACCCCGGGCGGTGCGGGATAAAACTTGGGGCACCTCCCCGGCAGCTCCGCGTCGGGGCTGCGCTCGGGAGGGGACGCGGCACCGCCACCCCCCCCGCCCCCCGAAGTTCTGGGGTCCCTTCCTCCCTTCCTGCCGCCGGGGAACCGCGGGGCCGCGCTCGGTGAGTGGGGTCGGGGCTGGGAAGGGGGGGGGGGGGGGGATCCGCTTCCCCGGAGGGAGCAGCGCCCACCCGCCTGGAGTGTCTGGGAGCGCATCCCACCCGCCGGGACCCTCCGTCTCCGCGGTCACTCGGGGCCGTCGCTCCGGTTGCCGGGGCCTCCGAGTGCGGCCTCGACGGTGGGGGGCGCCTCCGGGAGCGCCCCCCAGCCCCGCCGTGCCGTGGGGAGGGGAGGGGGGGGTGGACACACACACACACACACACACGGACTACCTGGGGTCTGTGGCGGCGGGCGGGCAGCGGCCTCGGGGGGACCGGGCTCCCCGGTTCTCGGCAAGGGCTCCTCGCCCCCCCCCCCTCCCCGGGCCACCCCCCCCCCCGGGGCGCAGGAGGCGCGGCGGGGCCACCAGGGGGCGCCCGCGCTTTGCTGACTCATAGGGGCCCCCCCCCAGCCACCCCCCCGTGTCCG
Source organism: Chlamydotis macqueenii (assembly GCF_036417535.1). Taxonomy (NCBI): domain Eukaryota; kingdom Metazoa; phylum Chordata; class Aves; order Otidiformes; family Otididae; genus Chlamydotis; species Chlamydotis macqueenii. Next base: position 3,600,537 of record NC_141581.1, on the reverse strand, counting down.
TTCCACCCCGGGGCCGCTTGGGTCGGTGGTCCCCGCTGCAGGATTTGGGGGGTGGATGGGAGGGCGGCAGGAGAGTGCGGAGGCGACCCAGCCCCGCGCCCGGGCAGCTCCCCGTAGCTGTAACGGCGTCAGCGGGAGGGTGACCGGGCGGGTGTGACCGGCCGCGGGTGACTCTGCGTGTGCGTGTGTGTCCCCCCCGCCCCTTTCGCCTCGGTGTCCCCGCGTCACTCGGCTCCGGAGGCTCCGGTTCCCGCCCGGCCCCCCGGGCAGATCCCTCCCCGTCGCGGCCTCCTCCGGTGCGGGGGCCGCTCACCGCCCCCCTCCACCCACCCGTGTCCCGCCTTCACCCCCCCCGGGCCCCGCACCCCCGGCGAGGAGCGGCCCCGCAGCTCCCGCCGCCGCCCCGGGCCCCCTTTGTTGTGCGGCCCCGGGATTATGAATGGCTCCGGGCGCGCGGAGAAGGGGGGGAGTCCGGGGGGGGGGGGGGCGGTGGTGGAAGGGGCGGGGCCGCGCGCACGCGTGGGCGGGAGGAATCCGGCCGGGCCGCCCTCCCCCCCCCCCTCCCTCCCGGGCCACGTGGGGAGCCCTGCTCCCGTCTCCGATTGGCCGCTGCCGCGGATGTCTGAGTGCCCGGCGCGCTCCTATTGGCTGAAGCTGCCGGAGGAGCCGGAGTGAATGAGGGCGAGGCCCCGCCCGCGGGACGTTGCTACATTGTAACTTCCCCCTGTCCCGCCCCCTCCCCACCCCGCCCCCCCCCCGGGTTGGCGCTTCCACGGCAGCCGGTTCGGCGGGTCCGGCCCCACGGAAAAGGGGGAGCGCAGCGTCCTCCGCGCCTCCCGCCCCTCGCCCCGGCCTCCGGGCCCGCACCCCGCCCCCAGAGACCCCGCACGGAGCGGAGAGCGCACGGCGACGGCAGCGGGAGAACGGCAGGGGGATTTTTTTTTTTTTTTTAATTTTTATTTTATTTAAAATTTATTTCGGCGGTGCCAGCCGCGGTGCCCCCCCCCCGCGCGCCCCGCTCCTCCCGGCAGCGCTCGGAGCGGAGCCGGAGTTCCCGTGGGTACCGGTGGGGCGGGCCCCGGTCCCTCCTTTGTCCGCGTCGCCCCCCCCCCTCCTCCGGTACCGACCGCCCCCCGCCTCGCTCCCCCAGGCCGGCGGATGGACCCGCAACCCGGCGCCAGGAGCTGCAGCCGCGGGCCCCCCGCTTGCGAGGTGGTGGCGAACGAGCCCCCCATGAACCTGTACATCCACACGACCACCGGGACCCGCTATGAGCTCTGCGTGCCCCCCGAGGAGACGGTGGAGGGGCTGAGGCGGCGGCTGTCCCAGCGCCTCAAGGTGCCCAAGGAGCGGCTGGCCCTGCTGCACAAAGAGAGGTAGGGGCTGCGGGAGGGGCGCGGGGGTCCCCATCCCCCCCCTTCGCACCGGGCTCGCCACCGCACAAAGGCCCCCCGCCTCCCTTCCTTCCCCCTGCCTGGCCCCATTCTTCCCCGGGGGGGGGGGGGGGGGGGGGGCAGCCAGGGGGGCCGCGGACGGAGAGGGGAGGGGGGGCGCGGCCGCCACCCCCTTCGCCGAGGCTCTTTTGTGGGCGGGGGGGCCCAGCCGAGCCCACGGGGGCCCGGCCCCTTTGTTCTGGGCTCAACTTCGGCGGCGGCCCGGCCCCCCCCCTCCTCCGGGAGGGCCGGGGGCGGCTGGCTGGAGGGGGATGGGGTGGGAGGGGGGTGTCCTTTGTCTGCCAAGGGGCCGATCCGAGGGGACTGCGCAGCCCCCTCCCGGCCACGCGTGGAGCGGAGCCCGAGTGGGGCCGCGCGGTGCTCAGCCCCGCCTGGAGCCACTCGGGGACGGGAGCGTGGGGGTGAGGGGGGCGGCGGACACCGGCCGGCACCCGTGTGTCGTGGGGGGGGGGGGGGGGACGGGACGGACATGTCTCTCCCACCCCCCCAACCCGTGGGCAGAGTTCCCGTGTCCCGCGGCTCCCTCGCCCCGGCAGCGCCCCGGACCCCCCCCCCCCCCGAACTGCAGGAGGCTGGGGGTGCTGAGCTCCCCTCCTGCCTTGGGGAGGGGGGGAGGAGGAGGGGGGCTGGGTCCCGGCTGGTGGGTGTCCCCCTCGGGTCCGTGCGTGGCCGGGGCCTGGGGAAGCTGTGCTGACCTCGCTTTTAGAATCTGACTCCTCTTTTTTTCCGCCCCCATCCCTCCCACAGCCGACTCAGTTCTGGAAAACTGCAGGACCTGGGGGTCGTGGAAGGAAGCAAGCTGACGCTGGTGCCCACCGTCGAGGCCGGCTTGATGGTAACTGGGCCCTGTTCCCCCCGCCCACTGTGGAAGCCCAGGGTGGGTGGGGGTAGGGGGGGTGCTGGCAGTGCTGGGCTGCGCGGTGGGTTTGGCATTTCCCCACTTTCTGGGCTCACGTAGAAATAGTGGAAGTGACATGTCATCCCTCCCCTCCTGCCGCACAGACGCCCCCTCCTTCTCTGCATTTGTAATATCAATCCCCCCCTCCTCCTTTTTCCTTTTTTTGGTGTTTTTTTTTTTTGTTTTTAATTCTCCTTTATTTTTTTCCAGTCCCAGGCATCCAGGCCGGAACAGTCAGTGATGCAAGCTCTGGAAAGCCTAACTGAAACTCAGGTGAGCGCCCGAATGCTGGGGCAGCGACGGAGACAAAGAAGGGGCGACGGGGTGGGTGGGAAAGGGCCTGCTGCCACCCTACGCCTCTTCCCCTCCCAAAAGGCTTCAGTGTTTGGGTTTCACCTTGAGAAGGGGTTGGGAGCCCTGAGGGTGGCGCCCAGGGCGGGCACCGTCATCCTGTGCGGCGCAGGGAAGGTCCCACGCCACAACGCTCGCAGCCCAAACAGCGCGGCGGCGGGCAGAGGCGCGGGGCGGTGGAGTGACTCACTCAAGGTCACGCAGCAGGGCCTGGGGGTGTGGGGCTGTACCCCCCCCGCACCCCACCCCATGGGGCAGAGGCAGGGCTGGCTGCCTGTCCTGCGGTGGCCGCTGTGCGCTGAGGGGGCTGGCAGGGCCGCGCCGGGGGGGTTGTGGGGGCTGCGGAGCCCGGCCTCTCCCCCGGCACCCCCTCTCCTTGGAGCCGTCCTTGGGGGGCCGTGGGGGGGAACCAGCCGTGCCCAAGCGTTGCGGTGGCCTTGAGCCGGGGTGCCGGGTGCCGAGGAGGTGGCGCGGGGGGAGCACGTTTAGAATAACTGCGAAGTTTCTCGAGGGGGCTGGCGGGGCAGCCCGCGGCGCGGGAGGTGTCAGGGCGGGGGGGCTCACTGCCCGCTGCGAGGAAGCGTTCCCAGGGCTGGGTGAGCCGCGGTGGGTGCGCGCGCAGCCACCGGCTGCCTGCCGCGAAGGTGGAATTTACCCCCAGCCGCGCAGGCCCCGGCTTCTTTGTTTTCAGTCTCTCTATTATTGCTGTTAAACTCTTTCCTTCCTTTCTGGCCAATGCTGCAGCTTTTTTTTTTTTAAAGGCTTTTTTTCTTTTTTTTTTTTTTTTTCTTTTTTACTCTGCCTCGCCAAATTTGGAGAAGGGGCTGAGCCCCGCGCTGTGCCGCCTCGCGGCGCGGGGGCTTGGTGGGGGCACGGCTGTGCCCGCCGTGGGAACGTGGCAAGGGGACCTTTGCCGACCCGCCGTGACCTTGACTTTCTGCGGCTGGTTTAAGCCTGTGTGGGCCCGGGGGGGGCGGGGGGGTGAGCTCAGAGTGGGAACCCTGTGCCAGGAGCTGGCTCCTACCCCTGCCAGGGTGCCAGGGGGGCTTGGTTTGGTCGTGGGGTGCTGCCCGTCCCGGCTGGGGTGCAGAGGTCCTGATCTCGGGGGTGCAGCAGGGTCTGGCGGGGCTCCCCACCGGGGTGGGACACGCTGGGGGGCAGCGGGGCTGGGGAACGCATGGGGGTTGGGGTACTCCCTCCATCTGTGGGGGTTCGGCTCCCATCGGGCGGGCGGCTGTGCTCCTTCCTGGCCCAGTGCAGCAGAGGCAGTGGAGAGGTGTGTGGGCTACGAGCTGGTGGCCGGTGGCCACCTGGTTTTCCCCTCGAGGCTGTGCCGGGCGGGTGGCGGAGGGGGGGGGCTGGCAGCTCCGTACCCCCTGCTCGCTCGCGGCCGGTTCCTGCCGGGTCGGTGATTCAGGAAGCTGGGGCTGTGCAGGAGGAACTGCCAGCACCTGGAGGCGGGGGGGGGGGGGGGGGGGTGCGGGTGGGGGGGGGCAGGAAACCACTCCTCTCATTCATGCTTTGCTCGACTCTGCCTGCGTCACGCATCCTCCCGGCAGCGCGGGGGGGGCCGGGGCGCTGCCACCCCCTCCCCGCCCGGGTACCCTGGGGAAGTGGCTGCTGGGCAGGAGGTGATGCTGTGCCCCGGCCCGAGCGGCGCGGGGCCTTCCTGGAAAGGGGCTCGCCGCGCTTCCTTCCGCCAGGCACGCTCAGCGGCTGCCCCCGCTTTCCAGAGAGCCCTGGGCACGGCAATGCCTGAGCAGGCAACCGGGGGCTCAGTCCTGCGGCCTCGGCTCTTCCTTTCCCTCTGCCCCGATCCCCCCGTGCCGGGGGACAGGGACACATCCTGCCCAGCTCCACCAGCGCCGGAGGAACGTGGCCGAGGGGCTCTGGCCCTGCGCCCTCCTTGGCACAGAAAAAAAACCCAGGCAGTGGTGTGAGCGTCCGGGTGGTGGGAGCCAGCTGTGGGCTGCAGCTGCGCCCGGCTGGAGAGGCTGCAGGGGCTGGGGGACGTTTCCTGCTCCCTCCCCCCTCATCCTCGCTCTGGGCTGGCCTTTCCCCTCTGGATCTGCCAGGAATCCAAGTGAGACAGCTCACCCGCTGTGTTTTGCTGGGGGTCCTGGCCTTCCCGCTTGGGGCAAGGGGCTGGGGCCCGGGGTTGTCTGGGGCTGGGGGCTGGGGTGACACGGGGCCAGGCGTTGGAGCGAGGCGGGAATGCGGCGCTCTGAGTCATCAGCGTTTCTGAGAAGCAACTGGGACACGCTTGCCCCATCCCTGCGGGCCCAGAGCCCGGCACTGTGCGGCCAGATCCCTTCCCAGGGCTTGGCAGGGTCCCGCAGGACCCCCAGGCACGGGGGCTTTGGGGGGCCCAGTGGCCCCAGACCCCCTGGCGGGGTTGTCCCGGCCCCTGTGGTGGAGCTGACTGGGAGGGACAGGGTCTGTGGGCGGTCGAGCAGGCGGCTGGGTGGGACGTGTTTGCATTGGAGCGGCCTAGTTTCGCCGGGGGGTGTTGGCGGCGGTATGGGGGCGGGTGCCAGGAGCCCCACAGCACTGCTCCCACCGGGCTGGGGTCCTGTGGGGACCCAGCCGCCTCAGCGCTGCAGCCGAGCCCCCGGCTGCTTGGAGGTGCTGGAGGGGGGACCATGGGACCCCATGCCTGGGGAGCAAGGAGATGTTTTTAGTGGCACAGGGACGTGCACAGCGTGGGTTTGGGGTGCTGTGGTTTCTCCCTGTGCTGGTGAGGGGTCAGGCAGGGCACAGGCAGGTGTGACTCAGATGGAGCGGGGAGGCGGCCGCGGGTGACGTCAGGGGACCCCGGGGAGGTGTGGGGGCTCTCCCCGGGCGAGGGCCGGTGGAGGGTGACAGGGACTGGTGTGGGTGCTCTCGGGCAGCAGGAAGGGGGACCCGCTTCCCCAAAAGCAGTCTCAGCTGGGAGAGTGGCGTGTGGACCCCGGTTTGGGGTGCTGTGGGGTCCCTGCGTTTGCCCTGTGGGAAATGTCCTGCCTGTGCCAGCTCTGAGAGCAGCAGCGGGGCTGGGGGGGGTCCGGCAACTGTGGCTCCGAACAGGAATTGTCGGCTGCTGGGGTGGTCGTGACCAAGCCGGGGGGGAGACAGGACGCCGCGTCCATCGCCGGCTGCTGCAGGCAGGGAAACAGGGGCAGAGTCCGAGCTGCGGGGCAGGACGGGGGCTGGGGTGACGCTTTCCTGTGGCCAGGTGCTGCGTGCGTGCACACGCGTGTGCGCACCCGTGCCCACGTGTGTGCTCGCTCGCCGTCCTCTCCCGCCCCCTCGCCCCGTAACCTCCGTGTCCAGAGCTGCAGTGTCTCCTTCACGCCCACCTCTTCCTCTGCAGCCTCCGCCTGACACGCTCGGGGCTTTGCTGCTGGTATTTTTAAAGCTGCTTTTCCCACGGCTTCTCAGAACCGGCCTCCGCTGGAACTGGGCGCGGGGGAGCCGGGATGGGGCTGGCGAGGGGGGGCTGTGCCCTGCGGGGGTGCCCGGCCCGTGGCTGGGGAGGGGCTGGGGGCCAGGGGGAGTGCGGTTCCGCGGGTCCACTTGGGACCCCTTGCTGCGGGTGCTGGCTGCGCCCCGAAGGTGCCGGTGGGGGTGTGGGTGGGTGACGTCTGCGCTGCACGTGACGGGCTGGGAAAGCCGGGCCACGTTGTGCCCTAGAACGGCTGGGCTGAGGGGGGGTGGCGGCGGTGGCGTCATCCCGGTGAGCTGTGACCCCGCGTCCTGCCTGCAGTCTGGTGGGGGCGACGGGCACACCCCTCCACCCCCGCCCCAGCAGCACACGCAAAGGCGTGGAGAGGGGGGCTTGTGGTTGCCCTGGCCCCCCCGGGGAGGTGGGGAGATGCTGGGGGGAGCTCCCCTGTTCCCTGGCCGAGATGTTGAGTGATTTATGCATCCGTAGGGAGGTGGGGGGCAGCAGGTGTTGGGGATGGCCCCCTACCCCCAACCAGGACCTGGGCAGGGTCAGGCCCCTGCTCTTGTCTCAGCGTGGCAGCTGCTCTATCACCTGCCTGCGATGGAGCCCTCGGGGGTGGGCAGGGGCAAATCCTGCCTCCCCCCGCCTGGGCTTTGGGGAGGGGGGGGAGGGGGGGTGCCCTCCCCTGCCTTTCCTGCCTGGTTGCCCCACATCCCAGCAGTGGGCACAGCAGGGACCCGGCTCATCCTCACCTGCCCCCTCCCTGTCCTCCTGGAGAGGAGCTTGGTCCCTGTGCTGGGGAGGGGGCCCCTGCACCCTGCACCCCCTCTCTGAGTGGCGCTGGCCCCGCGGCCGGGTGTGCAGCTGCGCGGCGGCCCTGGCTGCGGCCCCTGCCCGGCCCTGCCCGCTGGGTGCTGGCAGCAGCGCCCCGGCTGCAGCGCATTCGCCGCCAGCAAGGGCGGTCACGGCCGTTTTGAGCCGGGAGATAAAGGGCGGGGAAGGCAGGAGGGAGAAAAATAACCCCCCAGCACGGTCAGCTGGCAGGGCTGGCGCTGGGCTGGGGTCGCCTGGGGACGATGGCTGGGCTTGCCTGCCTCTGCCAGGCACTGGGGGGGCTCCGTGCGGTGGGCTCGCTGTGTGCCGGGGCTGACGGGGAGTCTTTCTTTCTCCCAGGTCAACGATTTCTTGTCAGGACGGTCCCCGCTGACCCTGGCCCTGCGTGTGGGCGACCATATGATGTTCGTGCAGCTCCAGCTGGCAGCTCAGCAGAGCAGCGGGCAGCTCCAGCACCGGCACGTCATTGCCAGCCGGGGCGAGGCGGGGGCTGCCGCCAGCCCCCACTGCCGGACTCTTCACGGCGGCAGCAGCGGCTCCAGCTTTGCCCGCATCCCTGTGGTGCCTGCCTGCCAGCAGAGCCCAGCCCCCAGCCCTGTGCCCGCCGCACCGGCCCCCCCCATGTACTGTAACGCTCCCCACCCCGCTCCCGTCACCGCCGGGATGTTCCGGTCACACGGGGCCAGCACGCAGACCGTGAACAGCAGCGTGGTCTCCTCCTGCTCAGAGGTGAGTTGGGCCAGGGGGCTCCTGGTGCATTTGGGGCAGGGGAGCAAAGGCAGGCACTGCCCAGCCCTGCTGCAGCGATGCCCTTCCCTGCCTCAGTTTCCCTGTGCATGGAGTAGGGTGTTGTGGGTGTGGGGACACGACTGCCAGGACCCCCAGGGCCAGGGATGCCACTGCACAGGGTAGGGGGGGTGGGACAGCCGTGGTCCCTCGCATCCCAGTAGAACTGGGGTGGGTGGTGCCTGCTGGGGCTGCTGCGGGGGTCTCCTGGCCTGGCTCTGTCATTCGAGGGGCTGGAGCAGGGCTGCATGCCCGCCCCCGGTGCGGTGGGGTCCCCTTCCTGGAGGCTCAGCCCGCGTCTCTCCCATCCAGGTGGACTGCGGCACCCACAGCGGCGGCTCCCCGGGCGGCAGTCCTGCCCCCACGGCCCGATCCCGCAAACCCGGTGCGGTCATCGAGAGCTTTGTCAACCACGCGCCTGGGGTCTTCTCAGGGACCTTCTCTGGTACGCAATGCCGAGCCGCTCCGGGGGCAACACGGGGGGCTGCAGGTTGGGGGGGCGGCTGCTCGTCTCACACCCCACCTCTTCCTTCCCCCTACCCCAACCCTGCAGGTACTTTGCACCCCAACTGCCAGGACAGCAGCGGGCGGCCCCGGCGGGACATCGGCACCATCCTGCAGATCCTGAACGACCTCCTCAGCGCCACGCGACACTACCAGGGCATGCCCCAGTCCCTGACACAGCTCCGCTGCCAGACGCAGTTCTCCTCTTCCTCGCCCCCTGCCTCCCCGGACCTCACCACCAAAACTACCTCAGAGCCGCTGCCGGCGGCCACGGCCTCCCCGCCCCTGCACCCTGTCGTCCAGTGCCAAAGCCAGATCCGGATGTGCAAGCCCAGCGGTAAGCGCGGCTGCCTCGATGCCTCACGTGGGAGGGGGCCGCCGGGGGCTGCCTCGACCAGCAGCGCTCACCTGCCAACGCGTTGCGGGGGCTCTGCGGCGAGAGCTTGCCGGGGTTCGGGTTTGGCACCTCTGTTTGGCGTCCTGTGTCCGTCCCGCCTGGGGGGCACTCCCCATGGCAGCCCCCGTGGAACCGGGTGCTGGAGTTACTGGAAGTTTTGTTTTGTTTTGGTTTTTTCCTTTCCCCCCGTAATGCCTGACCTCTCGCTTCCTCTTGCGCGGAGCGCGCTGGAGCAGGCGTGGGCACCCCCAGGATGGGGCAGGGGCCAGCGCCTCTGGGCTGAGGGGGCTGCAATGATTGACAGGTGTCAGTCAGGGTGGGGGTCCTGGGGGTTCGTAGGGTCACTGAGGGGGGTGGGGGGAAAGGGTCGCTTCTGACCTTGCAGGGGTGGGGGACAGCCAAGCACCCCCGCGACCTGGGGGAGGTCCCTTCCCATGCCCCGCTCCACAAACCCCTGTGGATCCCATTGAGGGGGGGCGCTGGCAGAGCATGGCCGGGGGCAGGCAGCTGCGGTGTCCCTGTCTGGGTCCCCGGGAGCTCTGGGCCTGTCCCTGCCACGTGGGTGGATGTTTGGGGGGGGCGGGGGTGCGACGGGACACCCAGGCTCTGCCTCCTCGCCTGCCTCCCCGTTGGCAAACCCGCTGCCCCGGGCTGGGGGCCAGGGCCGGTTTGGCTGGGGGGGGGTCGGACCCCCACCGGGATGCACAGGGCGGTTGGGGTCGCACACCTGTGTGCCCCGAGGCCGGAAGGCACCCAGAGGTACCCGCCCTGACCCCCCCCACATCCCCCCCCACATCCCCCCCCACGATTTGCTTAGAAAAAAGAAGTGAAACCGCGGGTGCAGGCTGGGGGGGCTCACCCTCCCCTCTGGGTTTTCTCTTCCTTCTCTCCCGGCTGGGGGGGCTGGGGGTGGCTGCGGGCTGGCTCCCAGCCCTCGGTGACGCGTCTGGGACCCCGGTGTTGCTGACACTGCTGACCCGACCGGGGCCGCCTGCACCTCGCCACGAGGTGTGTTGGTGGGGGGAAACTGGGCCCCCCGCCGTGACGAGTCCTGCCATGGGGCTCTTCTCGCACCAGGACCCCTTCTCCCCTCTCTGCTCCAGAGGGGGCCTTGCTGGGCTTTGCGAGGGGCTTCTGCCCCCATTTCTGGCGTGCCTTGGCACCCGTGGTCCAGAGGGCGATGCTGGAGCATCCACGGCATTTGGGGGTTCCCGGTGGGGCTGTGCCGGGGCCGTGGCTGAGCGTGGTGCCTGGAGTGGGGAAGCAGAGCTGCCCCGCTGTGTTTGGGGGGGCCACGGTGGGCTCTGTCCCCGTTGTGCCGGCTGGGGAGCGGTGGGGACTGCCCGGAGGCCCGAGTTGCGTTTCGGACGTGGGGCCGGAGCGAGACTTTGCTCGCCGGGTTCATGCGAGGCCGTTGGCGGCGTTTGGTGCCGTGTCCCTGTGGCGGCTGCACGGGGGAAACCGAAGCAGGAGGGAAGCGGAGCTGCTCCGTCCCCTCTGCTGTGTCCCAAGCCCCCCCCTCCCGTGGCTGCAGATAGGGGTTTGGTGCTCCCAGCCCCCCTGCCCGCTCACTGCAGCCGCTCTCCTGGCCAAGTTTGTTCTGGAACCGGATCCCTTCCCCCCCCCCCACCTTTCCCCAGCGCCAGAGCCCACGTCTGGAGCTTCAATTGTTCGTCCTCCCACGCTCCGCAGCACGGCTGCCTTGCCGCGGCGGAGGGGGCGGCCGGGCTGGCACCGCTCCCCATCTTTTGGCAAAGCAGCGCAGAAAGGGGCTTCACCCCGACGGGGATCGTCCTGCAGGCTGGGGGGCACCCTGCTTTGGGGGCATCCGCGCATCTGCATGATGGAGAGCGACGGCGGTCTGCGCGTTCCCCCCACAAATGTGACCCCTCCGCCACCTTTGCCGTTGCAGGGGACCGCTTGCGGCAGACGGAGAACCGGGCGACGCGCTGCAAGGTGGAGCGGCTGCAGCTGCTGATGCAGCAGAAGCGGCTGCGCCGGAAGGCTCGCCGGGACGCCCGGGCCCCCTACCACTGGTTGCCGAACCGCAAGTCCAGCCGGACCAACAGCAACAGCAGCGTCTCCAGCGAGGGCAGCCTGGACCTGGACTTCGAGGACTCGGTGTGGAAACCGGAGGTCAAGGCGGAGATGAAATCGGAATTTGTCGTAGCATAGAGCCTGGCTCGGTGCGGGGGGGCCGTGGACTCTGCCGGGGGGGCCCCCGCTCCTGCCGCCCTGGCTGGCAGTGGTGTCATTTCTGTTGTCATGGGCCAGATCTCCTCTAGATTTGCCATCTCCTGCGACCGGACACCTCGGGGGCAGCCTCGCCCCCCCACCCCCGGGCTCGGTTGGGTTTGGGGAGACGGGGATGGGGGGATCCCCCTCCCACCATCCCCCCCACCCCCCCAGCTGGGAGCAGGGAGTCCCAGCGCCTGGTGGGGGGGGGCGGTCCCCGGGGGGATATCAAGCTGCTGCTTTGCTGTGAAAAGGGGCACAGCGGGGTGGGCTCTGGCCCCCAGCATCGTCCCCTGGTGCGGGCAGGAGGAGATTAAGTCTCTTTCGGAGGTGCTGGGCCCCCCCGGGTCTGGGGGCCGTCTGTTTTCCTTCCCTTCTATATGTAGCATTGCTCGGCTGCGGGGCTGGGACCCCCCCGGGTGGCTGGCGGGGGACACACATGGGTGCCAGGGCACTGACGGCCCTGCTGCCGCAGCCAGGGTTTGGGGGGGGGCGGGTTGGGGGGGGCTTTGTTTAGGGGTGGGTTTTAATTTTGTTTTCGGAGGGAAAATAAAAGGCGCCTTCCCTCTGCGGCTGAGACCAACTTCTGAGTCGCTGGACTCCTTCCCGCCCACCTCTTGGTTGGTTGGATTTTCTTTTTTAACTTAAAAAAGGAGAAGGAAAAAAAAAAAAAAAAAAAAGAAAAAAGGTTTAAAAAAAAAAATATAAACCCAGTACTCGGTCATGGCTGTCCGCAAGCCGTGGGGCTAATATTTATAGACATGAATTACCCGACTGAGCCAATACTGACATAGTCTTGCATAGGCCGTAGAAACCCTTTTTCTTGTCCGACTTTGATTTCTTCCGTCAGGAGATCTGTGCAAATAGAGAACCCATGTGATGTGTTTTTTGTCTGTAAAAGTCTTTTTTTTGTGTGTGTTTTGGGGAGGGGGGGGGGGAGAGCGAGGCTTTTGGTCTTTAATATTTTATTTTTTATTTTTGAAATAAATTTGGGCAGTCTGGATGCAACCGTGCCTGCCATTGCCGTCAGTGTCGGGACGGGGGGGTGGGACAGGGCGGGGACACCCTGTGTTAAAGCGTGTGGCTGTGCATGTGTTCAGCACTGCATGTACATGTGCGCACATGCAGAGCTGTGCGCATGCGTGGCCATGCACACGTTGAGCCCTGTGCCCAGCCACGCAGATGTGTTCAGCACCACATGCGTGCACAGAAACATGCACAGGTACACAAGCGTGCACACGCCCGGTCCTATGAGAGGTAGAGGAACCCAGAAGTGGGGGGAAGAGAGGTGGAGCTGCCCCCTCCTCCCAGCATGGGTCATTGGGGCTGGGGGCTGTGCTGGGGGCAGCGTTCCCACCCCTGGCCAGACCCCGGCCCCTGGCGCTCACCCGACTGGGTGAACCCGGTCCAGTCCCGCCGGCCACACCACCGTGCTCCACCGCAGCCCCGAGGAGCCGGGCCGGTTCCACCAGCTATGCTGCCCGTGGGTGCTGGCACCCTCCTGCGTCACAGCGGGGAGCTGTGGGCCGGGGCCAAGGGCTCCGTCACTGCCCTGCCACCCTGGTCCAGTCCCCGGGGCCCGACACGGCCGTGCCTCAGTTTCCCCGCATGCAGCAGCAGGTTTGTTTCCAGGAAGGTGACGGGGTGGGGATGGCCCCAGGGATGCACGTCAGCACCATCCCACCCGTGGGTGCCTGCTTCCCATGGCCCCTCGGCTTCTGGGGTCCCTGAGAGGAAAGGGTGGGGGCTACATGGTGCCGTGGCTGGGGACAGCGGGGGCCAGAGCAGCCCCCGCGCTGGGACGTGGTGGGTGGCACGGTGGGCACCGGCATCCCCAGGAGGATGGGGGGTGAAGCCCCAGGGGAACGGAGGGGGCTGAGCTGTCGGGCTGTTATGTGGGGAGGGGGCAGGAGTGCCCCCCAACCCACGGCCCCTCTGCCATGTCCCCAGCCACGCTGTCCCTGCACCCCGAGGATGTGGAGGAGGAAGCTGAGGGGGAGACAATCCCAAGCCCCACGGGCGATCCAGCGCCCCACACCAGGATGGGGTTGCTCAGCTGCCTGCTCTTCCTGTGGGGGGCCCGGCTGTGGGGCCGGACCCCCGGGAGCAGCCGCGTGGCGGAGGAAGCCGAGGCCGGGAGAGGAAGTGGCTCAGGTTCCTGCGGTGACATGTGCCGCACTGGGCGTCCCGCTGCCAGCACCCCGCTTTGACGTCATTTCGAGTAGAGCAAGCCCTGGGCCGCCCCCCCCCCGACACCCCCGGCCCCCGCCGCTCGCGCCAAATTTGGCAAGGGGAAGAGGAGCCGCTCGCCGCGCCGGGAGCGAAGGCAGAGGCCTTTTAAGGCAATGGCTGCCAGGCCGGGCACGCGCGGGGGGGACACACGCGTGTGCACGCTCACGCCTGCCTGTTGGCACGTGGGCACGCTCACGCCCGGCTGCTCGTGTGCACATGCGTGTGCACGAAGGGACACACACAGGCAGCCACACTGGGGACCCCAACCCCCCCCAGCCCAGCCCGGGGGCCCAGCTCAGGGGTGGGAGAACTGGGGAGCAGTGGGGCCAGTGGGTGCTGCGGGGCGGGCGGCCGGGGGTGCAAGCCGTGCGTGGGACAGGCCTGGTCCCAAAGCGCGGCACGGCGCGGCGCGGCACCGTCCGCACGGCACAGCGCGCCACAGCGCAAGCGCCCGCAGGAGGTGTCTGTGGCGCGGCGGGAGGCAAGCTGGGACACGGGGTGCCTCATCGCACCGCGCCACTGGTGTGACATCACCGTGCCCGGGGCCAGCAGATGTTGGTGATAGAGTGGGAAGGGGTCGCTGGCGGCGGGGCGAGGCTGGGCAGAGCTGCTTTCGCAGCCCAGCCCGGGCGTCGGGGCGCTTCACACCCCCCCACCCCGTCCCGCACCCCGTCCCGCCTCCTCCTCACTGCCCCCGGCCTGGCCAGCGCCGGCGAGGCTGCTCTCATCCCAGTCCTCCCAGTATGGAGCAATCCGGCAGCACCAGCGTCGCGCCTTTGGTGCTGTGCCTGCTGTGACGGGGCAGCACGGGTGTCGGTGGGTGGGTGCGTGTCTGTGCACACACGGGCGTGCACTTGCACGGGGCAGGGGGGGTGGGGAGGTGCGGGGACTGCGCACTGGTGGGCGATCACAGAGGGGCGTGCACGGGAGTGTGTGCACGGGGGGTGCTGGGGTGGGGGGGGTTGCGTGTCTGTGCCGGGGGGTTGTGGGTGTGCACGTGGAGATGTGCACGTGTGTGAGCGTGTTTCAGCCCCCGCGGAGTGACTGTGCCCCGGCCTCGGACACGCACGGCTGCAGGGGTGCGGGTGCCCCCCCAGTGCCGCGGGGTGAGCCCCAGGGTGCAGCCTCGGCCCGGTGAGCACGGCAAACACTGGCCAAATGCCCCGGCGGGGCCTCGGCCGCAGGCCGGGGGCAAATATTTGCCTTCGGCGGCACAGCCCTGCTGTGGCGCAGTGACCTGGGCTGTGGCGGCTGTGGGTGCTGGCAGGAAAGGGCCGGGGACCCCCAGGGCCCCCCACCCACCCGCGACCGGCAGGCGCGGGCGGGTCGGAGGGGGTGCAGGCCCCCCCGCAACCCGGCCCCCGCAGCGCAGGGTGCGCCAGGAAACACCCACGGCGGGCGGGCGAGTGCCTGGCGGCTCCCACGGCCCTCCCGGCACACCCGTGGGCCCCGGCGCACACCCACAGCTGCGGCCTGCGCAGCACAGGGCACACGCCCAGCCCAGGCACGTCACCTCCAGCCCCTTGCACACCCAGCCCCTTGCACACCCACCTACTGCACCCCTCACACCGCCCCCCCCCCGGCCCGGCCTCACCATGGCTTGTGCATGCAAACCCCTGCTCGCAAACACGCATGTACACGTGTGTGCCCACATGCATGCCAGTGCCAAGCACGGCTGTCCCGCGTGTCGGGCTTCGCGCGGGCTGGCGGGGGGGTGACGGCGGCTCAGGCCAGAGCCCCAGTCCCTCAGCCCCCCACTGCCGCCCCCGTCCCTGGGGTGGCTGCCGGTGAGAGACAGCACTGGCACAGCTCTGCCAGACGCCGGGTGGGCGATGAGCCGCCGGCGCGTCCCTGGCAGGAGCTGGGAACACGGCGTCTTCCGCCAGCGGGGTCCCACGGCGGGGGTGAGCCCCGGCCCCCGCGCAGGGGCTGCTGATGGCCTCCCCAGTTTGGGACACCCGTGGGTGCACCCTGGGCATCGCTGCAGGGTGCAGAGGGCCCCCCAAAGGGATTGGGCCCCCCGTGCTGGGCCCCGGTGCTGCTGTGGGGCTGGGCTGCCCCGGCGTGGGGCGCGGAGGCGGCGAGGGGGCCTGGGCGGGAGCTGCCGGCGCAGGGACGGATCCTGGAATTAAAAACATTCCAGGAACTGACTTTGAACCAGATAAAATAACAAGCGCTGCAAGGAATGTCTCACCCCACCCCCCAGCCGGCCGTGGCCTCTGGCCCCACGGCGCTCCCCGAAGCTGCTCTCTGCCCCACACGTGTCCCTGGGCCCTTGCACATGCATGTGGACGCAGCCTGCGTGCACACACGTGTGTGCAGTTGGTGTTTGCACCCGCAGCCGGGCTGCGGGCGCACAGCCCCCGTGCCGGAGCGTGCCCAGGCTGTGGTGCCGGCACACAGCGGGGGCTGGGGGTGCCTGAGGGGCGCAGGCTCAGCACCCTGTGTATGGTGAGGGGCTTCGGCACCCCTGGACAGGTCCGTGAGGGCGCGCACGTGCAGGCTGTGTGCAAGCAGTGCATGTGCACATGCGTGTGAACACAGCTGTGCACGCATGGGTGTTGTGAGCCCACAGCGGCCCCCCTCACCCCACATCCCCCGGCCCCTTCCCAACTCGGATGGGTTGCAGAGGATCCCCCCACCCGCTGCCCAGCCCCCGTGGCCACGGGGCCTCCCCGGCCCCCCCAGTCTGGCCCGTGGCCGGTGGAGGCCGCCCGACATGCCTGGGCGGTGATGTCACGGGGCCGCGGAGCCGGGGGCACGCCGCCCAGCCTGCTCCCTGGGGACCCCACTGGGGTCAGAGTGGGGACGGAGCAGCAGCAGGAGCCCACAGCGTCGCCCTGGGAACAGGCACTGGTCACACTGGGAGTCCAGACTGGGACTGCCAGCTGCCTTTGCTGGCAGCAAAGACTCTAAATCTCCCCTTCCCACCCCATGGGGACCCCCCCTCAAAAGCATCTCCCAGCCAGAGGGGTTGTGGGAGGGGGCAGAGGCTCAGCACCCCCCTCCATTGGGTTCCACAGGGGACGGTGCTTAAACACCCCCGGTGACACCAGCGTGGGCGAGGGGTGTCTCCCTGCGTCACCCCAACTCTACAGCCCGCGCCGCGGGAGTCCCAGCTGGGGGTGGGCTGCAGGGTCAGCACACCGTGGTCCCGGTCAGCACGGTGGGGACGGAGCGCAGTGCCGGTGCGTCACCGTGTTTACAAGGGCCTCGAGGAGTGCTCGTGACGTCCGCGCTGGGCCCTGCCAGGTGGCATGGTGCCACCGCTGCCGCGCTCTCCCCCCGGCTGCCCCTGCCGCTGGCAGGGCTGGCATGGGCCCATCTGGTCCCTGGGCCCCCGTGACGCGGGGGGCACAGGGCAGAGTGTCCCCCCCCACGCTGCCGCTGTCACCAGCCACCGTGCGGCGCGAGCAGATGGGGTGTGCGCGGGGCTATATATAGCGGCGGGACCCACAGGTAGTGATGCGTCAGCGCGCGGGTGACGCAGCCCTGGCGACGCTCGGCCGCACGCCCCCGCAGCCAGCTCCCTGGGGGCCGTGGCGCGCCCCCCCCCCCCCCCGACCCCCTGTCCTCCACGCACCTGGAGCTGCGGGCTTGTGGCTGGCAGGGGTCCCCGCACGGACTGGTCACAGCTGGAGGGCACCCAGCCCTGGGCTGTGCTGCACGGGGGCTTTTGCTGGGTGCCACATGCCTGCAACCCCCCCCGTGGATGTGTGTGCACGTATGTGCATACACGTGCGTGTGCGTGCCTGTGCGCGCATGGTCCCTGAGGCTGCGTGTTGTGTCCGTGCGTGGTAAGGTCTGCGTGTGTCGCTGCGTGTGCATGGCCACGGCTGTGCTCTCTCTGTCTTGGTGCGTGCGCATCCCCACACATGTGGACACGGCCGTGCTGCGTGTATCTCTGTGAGTCCCTGTGCGTGTCGCTGCATGTGTGTTCCCACGCGCAGGGCCATGGCCGTGCTGCGTGTATCCACATGCGTGTGTCGCTGCATATGCATGTCCCTGCCTGCGTGGCCACGTTGCGTGTGCCTCTGCGTGTCCTGGTGTGTTTTGCTGCACACAGATGCCCTGCGTGTGTGGCCACGGCGTGGCCCTGCGTGCGGCTGCGCCTGTGCGTGGCAGCGGTGGCCAGGGGTGACTCAGCCCCCCCGGCAGCCCAGGAATGCCCCCCTCCCCCGTTGCAACGTGGTTTCCGCAGCTGCGGTGCTGGGAACTGGCTGCGCTGGGGCGGATGAGGGCCAGGGCTGACCAGGAAAACATGGCGGTGCCCCCTGCCCCCACCCCACTTCTGGGAACAGCCTTAGCGGGGCAGAGGTGAGGGGCAGGGGGTCTTGGAGACCAAGGGCCACCGGAGAAGCCCCCTGCTCTGACAAGTGCACCCCACAGCCCACCCACCACCCCCTGGGCCCTGCAGACGGGAATCCCAGCACCACCCCCTCCACCCTCAAACAAGGCCCTGGGGGTGCCCAGGCCTGGGTGTGTGGGGGTACGGGGTTCCAGCCTCTCTGGGTGTGCCCGGCTTGGGGGGCCCGTGAGGCTACCCTAGGGCACCGAGCAAGAAAATGGGGTCCTCCCCGCGTGGACGTGGATGTCGGGGGGGTTGGGGGGGGTCACACGGGAAGGGGCCGGGCCGGGCCGGGGAGTGCAGCTCGGGTCCTGCCCCGGCCTCGCACCAGCGCTTCCCCTCCGCCCGCGGAATCCGGGCCGGGTCTTTCCGCCCACCGGCGAGCCGGACCCCTGCCCCGGCCCCGAGGTCGCTGCGGGCGGGGGGCAGCGCGGGGTGGGGCTGGGGGACGGGCAGGCGGCTGCGCGGGGACACGCCGGGCCGTGCGTGGGGCGCTGCGGGCGGCGGTGTGGCCCGGCGGGGGCTCCGGGCTCCGCTCCAGGCTCTCCATTCCGCTCCGGGTTTTCCGCGCCGCCCCGGCCCCGCTCGCTCATTCATTCATTCATCGCTCGCGCCGCGCGCTCTCGGCCCATTCATTCACAGCGGCGCGAGGGAGGCGCGTTACCATGGCACCCCACCCCCCCCCCCCCCCCGCGCGCGCGCACGGTGCCGGTGCAGCGCCGAGCACCGGGGAGGGGGGGGGGGGGCCGGTGCTGAGCCACAGCCGGGGGGGCCGGGGTCCCAGTGGCCCAGCGGGGTGGGGACCCCCCCCTCCCAGGAAACCCCCGTGGGCACCCCGCGGGCCGGGGGGGCGAGGAGCGCGGCGGCTGGGGGGGGCCAGGGCTGCCGACCACCTGTACCCACCCGTGGGCGGCCGAGAGCGATGCCCTGGTCCCGTACACAAGGGTGGGCACAGATCCTGCGCGTGCACGCGTGTGCACCCACGGCTGCGTGTGCGAGCGGGCGGGTCGTGCAGACCCTGCGTCTCCTGCTGCAGCCGCCCGGGCATCCCAGATGCATCTTGCACAGAGGGGTTCTCCTGCAGTTTGGGTTTGTGCACGTTAAGGACGCAGGTGTGCATATGTACACGCGTGTCAGTGCTTACTTGTGCTCCCGGGCACACCTGCACACAGGGCCACATGTCTGTCCCCGCCAACATCAGCGTGCACGTGCACGTGCAGGCCGAGGTGGGTGAGTGCGCTGGGCCGCGGGCGCACGAGGCGGGGGTTGCCCTCACATGCGGCTGTGCGCTCTTCGCCTCCCTGGCGGCTTCTGCACGCCGGGACCCTGTGTCTCGGCGCTGCCGGGGAATGACTCACGCGCTGGCGGAGGAAGTCGTGACTCAGTCCTGGATTCCTGCCTCTCCCCACCCCTCGGCCGGCCATCACGGCCACGTGGAGCCCGCGGGTCCCAGGCTGCGGCTGGCCCGGCAGGACACGGCCGGGTGCTGGAGCTCCCCATCGGGCTGCTGGGAGCAGGGCTGGGGGGGACGTGCCCCCTCACCTGGGCCGTGGGCATGGCGGGGTCCCTGTGTGGCTGTGGGAACCCTGGTGCCTTTGGGTGTGCGGGAGGAGGCAGGCCCGGGTGCTCGATGTGGCACTGCACATGCCCCGACTCCCGCCCGAGCTGGGTGCTTGGGTTCAGGTTCGGGCACGTTTCCCACGAGTGTTTTGGGTGCCGCCGGCTGCGTGCAGCTCTGGCTGGACCAGGCAGCGGTGCCAGGCGCTGCCCCGACTTGGGGGGCTCCCCTCTGCACAGGGGGCACCCACGGAGCCGTCACCTTTGGGTACGTGCCGTGGGCCGCTCGCGGTGGCACGCCTGCCTCCTGCCGGGATGCGGTGCTGTGCCGTGCTGTGCCACCGCGCGGGCAGCCTCTCTGACTCAGAGCGAGGTGGAGCCACTGCCCCTTCCCCGCTCGCCCCGGTTCCCAGGCCCTGCTCGCCAGATTCACTTTCGCAATGACTGGGGCAGCCGCCCCGGCCCTTCCCTCCAGCGCCCAGCTCTGCTGAGCTCGCCCTGGCCGCGTGCCCCGCAGGTTGCCCCAGCCCACGCTGCCCGTGCCCCGGCACAGCTGCCGCCACCACGTTCGGCCAAATCCCCTTAACCCTGCCCCTCGCCGGCTCCTGCCCCAGGTGCTGCTGAGCACTGCAGTGTTCGCCCTCCTGAGAGCCGCGGTCCCCTCATGGGGACAGGGTCTGGCAGGTGGCACTGGGGGGGGTCACGGCGAGTGGCTGCCAGAGCTGCGGAGTGCCCGCGGAGCTGGGGTGAGTCAGTGGCAGGCAGGTGGGGAGGCGCGGGGATGCGCGGCGATCCGGGAATGACTCAGCTGTTAAACAAACAAACAGGCGAGTCCATGTGAAGTCGCACTTCCTCCGCGCCCCGGCAGCGCCAGGGGTGCCGCAGCTGCACCCCGGCCACCGAGCCCCCCGCGACGGCAGGGGCTTCGGGAGCAGCCGCAGAGCTGTGGCCGCACACACGGCCGCGCATGGACATGTGCCCGAGGCATCGCTGTCCCCAGGTGCTCCCTGCGCTGCCGGTGGCATTGAGGTGGGCTGCGCTGGGGGGCTGTGAGTCGGGGGCTGCAGCCCGAGCAGGGGCTAGAGCCATTCCCAGTTTGGACAGAGATGCGTGACGGCACAGGGCCGTTTCGGGTGTCTTGGCAGCAGCACTCCGGAGGCGCAAGGCTCAGCTGGAGCCTTTTGGGGAAGCGTTTGGGGGTGTGAGAGCAAAGCAGTGAATCCGTCCCTGACACGCGCAGGCAGCTCAGCCTTGGGGAAAAACCTTGACTGGCTCCACGGCACCCGGCGGCGCTGAGCTGGCAGCCAGGACGGGTGCAGGGGGACCCCACGCTCCCGCCGTGCTGTGGGGACCCCACAGGGCTGGGAGGACGCGGCCCTGCTTGTGCAGCCGTGGTGCTGGGGACTTCCAGGACAGGGGAAAATACAGCACTCGGCCAGGGGTTGCGGAGGGTAAAGAGGCTGAGTCAGCTCATTACGGAGCCGCCAGCCCAGCATTGATCCCGGCAAAATCACGGAATATCTGATCCAGGCCATGAATAATAAAGCGTTAGAGCGCAGCAGCACGATTGCCGCTCGCGCCTGCCTGCACTCGGCACTGCCCTGCCACCAGCCCTCTGTCCCCAGGACCTCGGGTGAGGTTTTGTTTCCAAGCCCTGTTTTTCAGAAGTCAGCAAGTTTCCGGGCACAGCACAGATCTTTCCTGGGCCACCAGCCGGGCATCCTGGCTCCCACGGAAGGGAAAGCATGGCTGGATCCTGGCAGGCAGCGCAGCTGCAGGATGGTGCCCAGGGGTCCCGGACGTGGGCGCTGGCGAGGCCGGGGATCCCCAAACACCTGCTTTTCACCCTGGGGTGAAGGCGCTTTCGCAGGAGCCACAGTGGCCGGTGCCGGGCGGGCACCTGGCTCAGGTTGCCGGGGATTTCCCAGGTCCAGCCTCACCTGGCCTGCGGCCGCACGGCCTCTCTCTCTGCCGGTGGGTTGTAAAAACCAACCGAATGCAACCGCCCCGGCAGACGCCGCAGGTGGCCTGCCCAGGCACCCTGCGGCTCGGCGGCATGCCCCGCCACGCTGGGAGCGAGCTGGGGGGCAGCGAGGCCGACCCGCAGGGCTGCTGACCGCCCGGCTCCGGTCAATCCCCGTCCTGCACCCCGAGAGGCAGCCCAGGTCCCATCTCTGCTATGAGTTTTGTCTCCTCTCAGCCCAAAGGCAAGCCCATCCTCTGGGCCCTGCCGCAAGCGATGCTGTGCCCGGCACTGTGTCCATCGCCCCAACCCTCGGTGGAGCCACTCTGTCACTGCCAGCGAGTCCCCAGCACGACCGGGGGCCCCGCGCACACATGCATGCCGGCACGGCCCAAAATGTCAGGAATGTTTTGCGGTGAAGCTGGAAAAAGGGTCATTCACTTACTGTTGGTTTTTTTATTTTTTTTTTTTCCCCCCTTCGTTTTGCTCTTTTCTTTGCTGTGTGTTGTGAGTTTGGGGGGAGGGGGCTGTGGCAGGCGTGGGTGCGTGTGTGTGTGTGCGCGCACGCGCAGGCATGTGATGAGCTGGGTGTGATGGGACTGGTGAGGTCTGTGAAAGTGCTGAGCTGGTGTGAACCCGCGATCCCCATCTCCTCCTCTCAGCCCTTCCTGGAAGCGGCTGCGGGGAACGTCCCTGCCGTGCCTGCTATGTGGGCAGCCGTGCCCATCCCCGCAGTGTCTGGGAGCCTGTACGGGAGGCCGGGAGCCTGGCGGCAGGGGCAGGAGGGGCAGGGCTGGGGGGCTCAGTGGAAGCTGCTCGTGCCTTGCTGTTGGGGACACGGGGCAATTCCCGCCCATGCTACCCCGTGTGAGGGGGTCCGCACCGACGGCGGGTGCCCATCCGCCGTGCCGGGGCAGCGACCGGCACATGCCCGGCTCCGGAAGAGGCACCGGTCTCTCACCGCAGCTCGGGCTGTGCTGGTCCCCGCTCGTCCCGGTTGCTGCGTTCTCACCGGGTGCTGCACTCTCCCATCCTGGCTCCCTCGGTGGGTGACAGGGAGGCAGGTGGGCGCCGGCTGTGCGGTGGCTCCTGTCTGCGCCCGGCTTTGCTCCGTGGGCCGTGGTCTCATGGGCGGGTGTGCCTGCTCCGGCACGGATCATATTAATGATCTGGGTGTCGTGTGTGAGGTAATCGCACGTTCCTGCACGGATCAACCAGGCGCTCGCCTGCGAATCAGGCGTAGAACCATGCATGTACCCAGCGTGCGCTCACACACAAGCGCATCGTGTGCAGTCGCATCGTGCGCTCACGAGTGTGAGAGGAGCGTGCTCGTGCACGACCTGCTGGTATCTTCGTGCAGGGATTAGCCAGGTGCTTGTGCACAGATTAGCAGTCATTCCCGTGCGGAGCGACAGCAGCTCCCACAAGGGCGGGCTGGGCTGATGGGAGAGGGGTTCGGGTGCCTGCGTGTCCTGTCAGCGTCCCCAGGGGTTGTGCCAGCGCCCTGTGCCCTGCCCCCAGAGAAGGGCCAAGAGGGAAACTGAGGCAGAGAGGCTTGGGGTCGCTGGGCAGGAAGAGATAGAGATGCTCCCCAGGCGGGGAGGGACGGGCAGGGCCACCTGCCTGGGGACATGCACCCTCCCACGCCCACCCACGGACCCACTCAGCGGCTCCCTGCCGTTTTGGGGTGAAACGGGGCGTGTTGGCAAGGGCGCAGCCCGCCCACTCTGCGTGTGGCAGATGGACCCTGTGGCGGGCCCGGGACCCTCCTGATGCCCCGGCCCCCTCCTGGGTCATGTCCCCAGGCCAGCGCAGGAGCAGGGACATGCTGCTGCCCCTGCTCTTTGCCCCGTTCCAGCCTGCCCGGGCTGTGATGCCAACGCGCCAACTGGCACCGCTCCCCGTCCTCCCCTCCTGCCTGGCGGGAGCCTCCAAGCTGAGGCAGATGTTGGGTCGGAGCTGTGCTGCGGCTCTGCCCGCAACGTCCCCTTGGCCAGGTCCCCGGGCTCCACGCCGAGCCATGGCACCGGCAGCGGGCACGGCGCCGGGGCTGTGGCATGGGAGCTGTTCGAAGGCACCCAGTCCCGGTGGCACAGCTGAGGACGTTGCTGCCCCGAGGGTCCCTGCGTCGCTTCCCCCGCTCTGCAGCGTGACCGTGGGGTTCGGCATGTCCTGCCCTGGGCCACGTGCTGAGTCAGGGACAGACAAGAAGGGAGTTGGGCGCCCTGACTCATGGCCTGCGTGCAAGGCACCCAGCACCTCTTCCCCACCCCGCGCAGGGGGGCCAGCGGCCATGCCCCCGCCCCCGCAGGGCACGGAGCCGCCCGCCAGCCCGCGGTACCTGCTGGGGGGCCGTGCCATGCCAAGACAAGCCAGACTATCCAGCCCCCTCCGTCTGCAGCTCCCCTTGCACACACGTGTGCACACTGCAGCCGCGCTGCACATGCCTGTGCAAGGGCCTTGTCAGCACGTGCAGGCCCCTCCTGCACCCCGGATCCCACGGCCGCCCCTCCGCCAGCTCCCAGCCATCCCCCTCCTTTTCCTCCCGCCTCTCCGGGTGCGTTTTCCCACAGCGTCTCCATTGATAAATCCGGAGCGTTGCCACGGAGACGCTGCAGTGGGGCACAGTGGGGGTGCAGAGCTGCTGAGGGGCCCAGGCACAGTGCGCCAGGCGGCGAGGGGGCTGACCAGGCGGCGGGGGTGCGTGTGTGTGGTTGCACGCATGTGTGGCTGCACACGTGTGTTTGCACACGTGTGTGCACGGCAGTTGCCAGCCAGGCAGCGTGCATGCCCATGCGTGTGATGGCTGAGGTGTGGGTGCGAGCCGTCCCCGTACAGAGCGTGCATGGGCATCAGGGTGTCTGCGTGCATATCAGCATCGGCACACGAGCACAGCTGAGTGCACGGGCTGAGGGTGCAGGGCTGTGGGGGCCCGGGGGCCGCAGCCTGGGGCAGAGCAGGCAGACGGGGCCCCTGGCGCCGTCTGGCTCCTCTCCTGCGAAAGAGCTCGGGGCCACCAGCCCCAGTGGGGAAACTGAGGCACGGGGACGGCGTGTGATTCATCCCGGAGCAGACAGTCACTCCGGGACAGGGAGGAGAGCTCGCGCTGCCACCGCCTCTGACCGCCTGCTGCACGGTGATGGGTCCGGCCAGCACCGTTGCACATGTGCTCACACACTCGCGTGCCACTGGTGTGTTGGAGGCTGCGTGAGGCGGCTCTCACCGTCAGGTTGCAGTGTGGGCGTGTGCACGCGTGGTTTTGCGGGCGGGTGACCCCATCTGACACAGGGATGTGCGTGAGCAAGTCCATGTGTGTGTCCACATGCATACGTGCATGTGCATGTTCCTGTGCATGCGTGTCCATGTGTGTGCCTGCATGTCCGTGTGGTTCCACGCTGCGTGCCGGGGCCCTCCCGGCTGCTGTGGGCTGCTTGGCACTGGTTTGTGATGGCAGCGTGCTGGGGGCGAGGAGGAGGCAGCCCCCATGCCAGGAATGGGAATCCACTGGGTGGCTGCAGGGGGGTCTGGTGGCGTTGGGGGGGCTCATGCAGAAGAGGGAGGCAGGGGGGCCCTGTGCCGGGGAAGCCCCAGGACCACCCACTGCCTCCAGCACAGCCACAGACCCCCGGCACTTGCACCACGACCACCCCCTGCGTGGGGGCTCCGGCAGGCAGGGGCCGGCCCCAGGCTGGCCCCCCTCTGCTGCTGCGCTCGGGGGGTCTGCGTGGGGAGCCCACGTCCGCACGCTGCTGTGGCTGCGTGTGTTCGAGCCCGCAGGTGCGGGTGGGCAGCAGCCCGACGCTGCCGGCGCCCAAAGCCCAGTGCCGTCCTGCAGCAGGACTTTGGGGTGCAGAGGGGGGTGCTGGGCGCCAGGATCAGCCCGATTTGCAGCGAGGAGATGGGGGTGCCCGTGGCCCTTCCCTCGCTGCAGAGCGGGGTCCCACCCGGGAGCTGGGGTGGGGGACACGGACAGGACTCCATGGCACGGGGCAGCAGCATGGCCACGGCTGGAGGAGCGTGGGGAACACGCGTGGGCTGCAGGGGCTCACGCGTGTGGAGCCTGGCAGGATCAGTGCAGTGCATGTAGCGTGGCTGCCCTCTGCTGCCATCACCACGGCAGTGCTCAGCACCCTCGGCACCGCGTGCCGCCGGCACCCATGGGTGCAGGGCCCCCAGGGCCGATGGGTGGCTGCAGACATGGCCGGCCACCCAGGACCAGGGACACCCTCGAGGAGACGTGGTCAGGGCCCTGAGGAGGAAGAGGGCCCTTTGCTCTCCTCTTCAGGGCGGCGCGGCGGGGAGCCATGCCCAAGGGGACTCCGGCCGGCGGTGGTGGAGCTGCGAGCGGGGACACGCCATGGCCCTGCTCCTGGGAGCACCAGGTCCCGCCGGCATGGCTGAGCCCGGCCGCCCCTGCTGCCACCCGTGGGGAGCCGGGTGCTGCCGGGGGGGCAGGTGGGGGTGTGGGAAAGTGGCCCCATCTCCACCGAGCCCCCCCGGCAGCCCGCTGTGGGGCTGGGCACCCCGGCACAGCCTGACCCATCCCCAGCCCCACATGGGGCAAGGGTCCGGGCTGGAAAAGCGCCAGGGTGGGGCAGGGCCCCTCAGCCTGGAGCCTCCCCCCACCCACGGCACGGAGGTGCCCTGTCTGCTCTGCAGCTCAAGGGTATGGGGCAGGGCAGGGCACAGGCGTGGGTGCCGTGGGGCAGGGCAGGGTGAGGCTGCCGTGGGCTGCACACAGCGCGGTGCGTGCAAACACCCCCACACCCACTCCCACGCCCTCGTGTGCACCCACCCTGCGGGTGCCCTGCCGTGGGGGCTTGGCAGGTCCCCGGCAGCTCTGCAGAGCCCAGTCGCGGGTCTGTGCCCCCTGCTGCTTCCAGCCCCCCCCCCCCCCCCGGCAGCACCCTGCCCGCAGCCGTCCCTGTGTGGCGTGGGGGGGGCCGCGTGTGAGATCCGTGGGCGTTAAAACAGGAACCGCGGCCCCCGCTTCCCGGATCTCGCCACTTTTCTTTTTTTTTTTTTCCAAAACATGAGCGGTGCTGGGTGGGGAGCGGAGGCCGGGCACCAGCCCCCCAGCCAGGGGCACGGCTGGCTGCAGTGGGCAGGGGGGCCAGCCGCAGCCCCCACCACACCCTGAGCCCCACGCCACAGATCCCCCTCACCCAGCCGGGCACAGGAGCGCGGGCTGGACACCCTGGTGCCCAGGGTACATGAGCGGGGCCGGTGGGTTGGTGTGGCCCATATGTCCCTGAGATGCTTGTCCCACATTTGGGCAAACCATGACCTCCCCGGGCAGCCTCCTCTGCCACCCTTGCCCCCCCAGGACCCTGCCCACGCCTAGCTCAGGTAAGGGGGTGCCCCAAAACACCTTTGGGTGCACAAGCAAACCAAAAGCCAGCCGGGCGGAGGGGGTAGAGCTCCGCTTGCCGCACCGGCTGCGTCAGCGTGTGCTGTGCCAGCAGCTGCTGGCGAGAGGGCTGGGGCTGTGCCGGTGGCCCTGGGGCCAGCAAGGGGCTGGGGCCAGCCCCACACTTGCTGAAGCAACAGTGAGGACAAATATAGGGCCGATGCTCTGGGCTCTGCCCCACAGTGCCGAGGCCAGGCGTGATTCATCACACCGCCGCTTTCGCTGCCCTCTCTCTTGCCCAACCTACGTTTTTTCCACCGCCCGCCTGGCCCCGCGCCTCCTTTGCCGGGGACAGCGCACGGGATGGGGGGCAGCGGCAGGGAGCCCTGCTCCCAGCTGTAGCCCCCATCCCAGCCGCACCCGCCCGCCCACGGCCACCCCAGGCTGGTTTGGATCTGCCCCATCCTGCAGAGGGCTGAATTCGGTGGGGCTGGCGGATGCACCCCCCCCGTCCCCCGAGATGCCGGCTCCGTGCCCCCCTTTGTCCACGGAGCCCGCCTGCACCAAACAATAGCGTCCCCCCCCGCCTCGCCGGCCCCCGCCCCACAGTAGGGGCTACGAGGGGGTGGGCGAGAGCAGGGGAGGGGGCTGCAGAAATGCTGGTGCAAAGGAAATGTGCCCCCTCCCCGCAGCCGCCCCGCGCAGCCGCAGCGAGGTTGCCCAGCAGCCGGGAGGGGACCGGGTGGCATCGCCTGCGCTGGTTTGCTGGGCTCTTAAAGTGGCTGGGGAGGGGGCCGCAGCCCTGGCAAGGGCTGGGTGATTCCTGGTGGTCCCTGCTGCTCTCAGGGGTCTTGGGGCCCGGGCAGTGCCACGCGGCGCTGGCCCGCGGCTCAGTCCCGTCCTCCATCTCGCCGCCTTGGGAAGCAGGTCACGTCCTGCTCCCAGCGCGGCAGCGATGCTGGGGAAAGAGCTCGGCTTTCTGGGGCTGTTTAATTAGCAGCTGGTTGCGGCTTTCCAGTGCTTTCGGGGCTCGTGGTGGCCTGGGGCGGGGGAGGATTTCCAGCGTCGAGCGAGGCTACGTGCTGGTGCCGTCCTGGGGATGGGGCAGCGGGGAGCTCAAAACAGGAGTGCTGAGCCCCTCGCTCCCCTCCAGCCCCCTCGCTCCCCTCCAGCCCATCCTGGGGGAGGCTGGGCCAGCAGGATGCCGTGCCCCGCCGTGGGGCTGGGGGCAAGCTCGGACCCACACTGCGGCCTCGGGGGCCCGGCTGCCCCTGTGCAGAGCTGCATCCTGCCCCACTGTGAGCCCCCAGCCCCATCATCCGCCCAGCTCGGCTGCCCCAGGCACTGGCTTTAGCCCCATGGTAACGGCTCAGCGGGGCGAGGGGCACACCGGGGCTGGGCAGTGACTTGCCCGTGGACCCCTCCCCTCACGTCGGGAGGGGTTCCCGTCCCACTCTGGGGTCGGTTGGAAGCCCCTGGTGCTGGGCGAGCGGAGGGCATGAGTTCAGGGTGAAGCAGGATGGGGCAATAACTGCAAAGACAAAGGATGCTGGGGGCTGCTGAGCTCCCCGCAAAAGCTCCTCGCTCCAGGAATCGCTCCCCCAGCCCGAGGCAGCCGTGCTGGGCTGGCACCAGCCCATGCGATGCCAGAATCCAGCCTTTCCCTGCAAACACCTGGCTCCCCAGGCAGGCGTGGTGTTGCTGGCGGCAAAGACGCTGCCTCTGCCACGCTGGTGGGGGAGAGCGGGGAAACTTTCCCAACTCGTTTCCCCGCCTTAAGGGGAAAAAAAAAAAAGAAGGAATCGCATGACTTGGAGCTTCACGAGAGGCAGCATGGGGAGAAAGTGACCCAGACAGCCAGGAATCTGCTCTGCTGCCGTTTCTCATTCCTCCTCTGCGGCACGGAGGGCTCCGGGAGAGGTTGGGTTTCAGCCGTGTGGAGCGGGGAGGCACCGAAGGGGGACGGTGCAGGATGAGCTCATGCGAGGGTGCGGGAACCTTCCGGGCAAGGGAGAAACGTTGATGCTGCAGTTCAGGGGTTCTGCAATCGCAGCTGTTCCTGCAGAATCCCGGCTCACTCCACCACGCTGCTCCTTGTGTCAATAGCAATAAAGGCGCTCAGGGGGGCTGCGCTTCTCTGTGGATCTCGGTGATTTTATGTTCCCTCGCCCTCGCAGGCAGGGAAATGGCAGCACACAGTGACTTGCTGATGAGCAGGGACGGAGGCAGGGGGGACACTGGGTGTCGTGGGGAGCCCCGGGGCAGGGAGCTGGGCCAAAGGCCACCCTGCATGGGCCTGGGGGGGGTACGGGACCACCAGCCCTGCTACGAAGCGTGGCAGCAAACACCAGTGTGCCGGCAGTGCTGCGCGTTCTCTGCAGCGTGAGTGAGTGCAGACCAAGGGGTGCGGAAAAGCTTCAGTTTCTCCCCGGCACCCGAGCTGGCTCACCTCGGGATGTGTTTCACCCTTGTTGGGGAGAGATACCGCATTCCTGGCAGTTTTTTTCCCCCTACAGAATGTGGATAAAAACCTTCCTGCATCCCTAGACCTCTCTGTCCTGCAAGGTCACTCCATCTTCGCACAGTGGGAGTTTGTTTATTGTGTCCTTGGGTAGCATCTCCTGACCTTAAGAACTCCGATGCTGCAAATACTCTTAGATGATGATTAATGAGAGCTTATATAATGGAGATAAGTCCTTAATACAGCTGGTAATTTGACAGGAGTGAAGGTGGGAGAGAGAAATGCACATCTCTGTTGCTGCTTTTTCCACAGCAGAAGTAGCTGTGTTTTGCACAGGGGGGGACCCTGGCACAGATGCAAGGGGGAGACCCCACCTACGGAGCCTGGCTGGGACACGCTAGAAGGGGCAGCAGACGGGACAGACCCCTGCCTGGGTTTTCCGGGCAGCCCAGGATCCCGTGGGTGTGAGCAGCCGGTGCTGCTGCACCAAACCGAGTCGCCCACGGCGCAGCCGGGCTCTCCAGCGCAGCGGAGCCGAGAGGTGAAAGGTTTTACACCAGTAAAGCATCGCTACGTAACCAGCGGCTGTAACGTCAGTGCTGATGCCTGCAAGCTGCTAACGTCAGAGGAAAAGGGTACAAATCCCAGCTGCTCCGCGGCCCACGCGGGTTGACGAGGCTCTTGCCGGAGCCACTGCGTGCCGCGGCGCAGCTGGCCTCTGGCGACGGCAGCCTGCGAGGGGAGCAGGGCACGGCCACGTCGTGGAGAGGCACGGGCTCTGCAGAAAGCCTGGTGGGGATCTGAAAACTGCAGCCACGGCAGAAGCTAGCGCGCTTCAGCCCTCCAAAAGCCCAGGGACACAATTGAAGGAGGCTGAGCTGTGCCATTTGTGGGACCCCGACATGATGGCTGATGTGAGGCTGTTCTCGCTGCAGCGCAGAGCTGTTCGTGGCACGAGATTTGATCTGCCCTTCCAGCGAGGATGGCAACACCGACGGCTTGGACCACGTGAACCCCTGCCTCGGTGTCGGAGCCCAAAGCCAATTTGCTTTGCTGGCCAAACATCCGTGCATCTCGGGACAAAGGCAGGGCCGGGGGTATGTGGGCATCACCTTGGCCGTGCAGGCGGTCAGGCTACAGAGACAGCCTCGATGCAGGTGAACAGCAACGCGGCTTGGGGGCACAAGGCACAGCCCTTGCTACTGCACGCCCCAAAAGAGGTCTTGCAGTTTTTCAGGTGTGATGCAGCACCTGTGTTCAGTTGTGTCTAAATTTCGGCCCTGTTTGGGCAGGAATTGATGGTGTGGCAACAGAGGGTTTAGTTTTCTGTAATCTAGCTGAGAAGCTCAGCATCAGTCCCTGATAAAACTGCTTCTTTGAGCCAAGCCATTTACATCGTTGCCTTGGTTACCACATGCTATTTTCACCATCCTCCTAACCTCGCCTGGGTGCACAGGCATCCCCAGCCCTGCATCCCCTCCCTGGAGCATCGTGCTGGGGCTCTTTCACAAGACTGGGGTTTCGTGGTCTGGGGCTGCTGCCTTCTGGGCTCTGGTTCTCACCATCCTTGCCAGGTCTCCGGCTCCCTGAGCCGGGCAGGGCCTGGCTCATGTCCCTTCCTCCTCCCGGGGCACCCGCACAGCCCAGCGCAAAGGGAACAGGCTTTGCCCTTCGGGAGACCTTTCAGAAGGAGCTGCCAGTACCTACCCCTGTGTGATGTGTCTGCCGCTCTGAAACGGGGTGAGGCTGCTCCGTTTTGGAGCCAGCTCCGGATTTGTTCTTTGCTGGCGTAAGCGACAGGGACGGAGCGACGGAGAACTGCGGCCCGGGGGACAAGGGGGTCATTCATTGCGAGATCAGGGAAGGTGCACAAGAGAGAAAGCCGGGAATGGCAGAGGCTGAGCTCTCAGCAGGGTGGACTGGGAACTGAACTCATTTCCTAATATTCAGGCTTGGGTATCCCCCACGCTGCTGTAACCCCCCCACCACCTCACGGCAATATGTGCCAAGCCAGATTTCACACAGCTTTTTGCAAGCCTTGCTCTGGACCTGATCCCTTCGCTCACTGTGGCTTTGTCCTACAACTTGGTAAATCCTGGTCACAGTCACTCACAGAGGAAAATGCAGCAGCAACGTTTCTTGCCATGGCAACGGCATGATTGCGTCAGGGTTTTTTTTTTCAAACTGCAAAGCTGGATAAGCAACTCCCTCAGGGAAAGTAGTAAGAGAGAAGGGATTTTTTTTTTTTTTTTTTCTGTGGGCTTTGGGACTGCCGGTTCCCAAATTCAGAACCGGCTCAGTATTTCACTCCTTGCTTCTGGGTCCGTGGCTGGCGAAGGGAGCGAGCATGGTCACGCAGGGCAGACTCGCTGGGGACAGAAAGGGACAGGGGAGAGACCCCGCCGTGCAGGGAACGGCTCTGCGCTTTGCCGCGTGGGCTGACCTTGCAGGGAGATGGAGGAGCAGTAGGTTTGAGAGAGAGGGGATGGAGGCCTGGGGAACCCCTGGTTCAGTCCAGCCCCACGTTCCCTCTTTCCCTGCACTCCCAGCAGCAAGAAAGGGAGCGGAGGCGGCTTTTCCGCTGGCTTGGTGGGCTCTGCGGCAGCAGCTGGGCAGCCACGCTCGCCCTGCCGGCCCCTCCAGCTGCGCCCCTGCGTGCCAGGTTTGCAGGAAGGGTGGTCCCAGGGGCTTCGCTTAGGCTCAGGGGCCTGGGGACCCCCTCGTCCCCAGGAACGCAATGCTGGAGCGCAGAGCAAACGTGGGCTACGTGGACGGTTTTGTTCCCTCTCCAGTCCTGCTGTCGTGGAGCCTGTGTATGCCACGGCCCCGAGAGCAGACCGTGTGACAACCAGCACTGTCGCAAGGGTCTCGGGCGCCTGTCCCACCCCGCTCTTCCCCCAGCCCACCCGGGAGCTCCTCTCCCCAGCCCTCACTTGAGGCACGGGGCTGCTCTGGGGTTTGGAAGCCTCATCAGAGCCGTGCCCGGGGCAGCTGCCTCTGCCCTGCCCTTGGCTCCCAGCTTGGTCTCCGGAGCAGGTGCCAGGGCTGCCGAGCAGGTTCGGACTTGGCTGCTGTGCGGCTCTGGGCAAACGCCAAACTGCTGCGTGCTGTGGAAAAGGGCCGTGAGTGCAGGAGACTGGAGAAAGGTCCCTACAAACGCAGGCAGTAAGTGTTGCTCAGCAGGGCCCCCCCCAAGAAACCCACAGCGCTGTGGGAAGGCTGCTTGGCTGCAGGATGCACGCGAGAGAAAACCACCTTGGAGGCACAGGAGAGGCTGGTGTGGCTCTGGGGACCGCGGGGAAGGCGAGGGCAGGAGGGCGGGCTTCAGCACATCTCGTCGTATCGGTGCTCCCCGAACGCATTTTGATGTGGCATGAAATGCCGATGTGCTGCTGGAAGGGGGGCTCTCTCAAGAAACAAGTATCTTCATTTGTATGATGTTCGGTACCGTAATCTCTGTCACTGGAGGTTTTAAAAAATGGGTGAGAAAAACATCTGTCAGGCACGGAGTCACTTTATTTGGCAGACAGGATGATCCCCGAGATCCCTCCAGCCTCTCGTGATTTACTATTTAACGATGATTGCACACCACAGCCTATGAAGACACAGGCTCCGCTTTGAAGAGCGCGCAGCTCGAGGCGGCTATTTGTGGTCCTTGACGAAGCGCCGGCGCTTTCACCATATTAGGTCAGTGCAGCCACAGGCCCTGCTCACAGACAGCTACAGGTGACTGAAAACCGGCTTTGGCCAGGGAAAACAAACGATGCTCGGCTCCTAAAACTCGTGCAGGGGTATTTGGGCGCCCAGTCTACCGTCAGGAACAGCGCAAAGTTAACTCTGCGTGTTCTTTCCTGGGCGTCGAGTGCTTTGGGACCCTCCGGCCAGGGGATGCGTTGGTGCCAGCCACTGCTGCAGGAAGGTTTGCTCTAGTGCCATAAATCACAAGTGTTATGTTTCATTGCTTAATTAACAGCCATAACAACCGGCGAAATCTGCCAGGCGAGTTACCTGCTGGGCTACTCCCCAGCGCTGGTTTCAGCCGTAGTTCCGTGGTACAGGTCGAGATGTCCCCCGTACTGAGTCCGTCCCAGAGCCCCGCAGGCGGGGGGAGCGGGGCTGCGGCAGCTGCCTATTTGCAGGCTGAAGCGACGCACGCTGCGTCTAATGCCCTGGATCAGGCAGAGAGGAATAAGCAGATCTGGAGCACACAAAACCTCCCGAGAGCTGCAGAACTGGGACAGGAGTGGAGGCAGCATGGGTGATCTCGATTCGGCCTGGCTCTCACCTTGTTTCACAGGGCAACTCTGTGGGTGTCAAAGGAAAGGCATCGACACACACCCAAGCGAGACCAAAATCCCACTTTTGGGGACAAATCCAGGCAGAGCTGCAATCGCCATTTATTGTCACAGGGGCTACACTGCTCCCACAAGCCGTTCATCCTGCTGGGACTAAAATTCCCCTGAAGCAGC
This sequence comes from Chlamydotis macqueenii, assembly GCF_036417535.1. Taxonomy (NCBI): domain Eukaryota; kingdom Metazoa; phylum Chordata; class Aves; order Otidiformes; family Otididae; genus Chlamydotis; species Chlamydotis macqueenii. The sequence goes on along the minus strand of NC_141581.1, from coordinate 3,567,271 downwards.
AGAGCAAGGTTTACAGTGCTATTTGCAAATGCCCGACCTGCGCTGGCTTTGCATGAGGAGTTTAAAAAAACAATTTACAGCTGTGTTTGTCCCTTCACTGCCTTAACATTGCAGCACTGAGGGTGTCGGGAACAGGGCAGTGGCGCGGTGCTGCTCCTCCCCTCCAGCATCATCCCAGGGTGGCCGTCCTCATCCTCCTTGTCGCTTGCACAGCTCGGAAAATGGCTCGGTGCATCAAGGTCACTTTATCTGCCCTCATCATGGACCAGAAGTGCTCACGTTAATGCGTCTCTAATTTAATCAAAATGCTGGGGACACGAGCTGAGGGCTGGGCTCTCTTCTTCCCTCTTGAAGGGCAAAAATTGATTTGCAGTCCCTAACGGCAGACGAGCCTCCTCGCTCCTCCGGGCCACGACCAGTGCACTGATGGACCACACAGCCCCATGCAAAATTAGCTAGAATTAAAAAATACCCCAGGGTTGTTCGATAATTCAAACCCAGAGTTCAAAATTCAAATACCCTCCTCAAATCAGGAAACAGTTTTTTTCATTTGCATAAAATATTGTACTACTTTGTCCTTCTATTCATAGTTTCATCCTGTTTTTAAGTATTGCTGTAATATTTTTTGAGTGTTGAACCTTTCCTTCTTCTTTTACTGCAAAATTTATCAGATACACTTAATTTTATACATATATATATAAATAAATGTGTATTATAATTATTCAATGTGTTAATTTGCTCTTGGGACTGAAAAGTTAGAAAGTTTATGGTAAGAAACTAATAATAATATTAGCTCAATCAGTATTGCTTTTTTTTACGTGCTTGCAAGCACTTTGGTGGCAGCTGGGAGAGCGAGGCCACGGCGTGCTGGCCCTGCCGACCCTGTGCACTTGGGAAAACCACCGACGCTGTTGCACGACCACACAAAACCCGCAGACAGCGTGCTGCTGTGAGAGCCACGCTGAGGAGTAACGAAACACCTATTTTTGGGCATACAACAGCTGAGATTTGGGCAGAGCGCAATACTGAGATTCCTCTGGATTTCATAATTACTATACGCGCTTGTGTACAAAACAACCCTTTTACTGTACATCTCAAAAGGTATAACAACAAATCAGAGAGGAAAAGCCCAATTTCCTTACTCTGCGAGGCGGAGAATGGGTACTCGCTGCTTTTACAGAACAATAGCGGGCAGAAGCCGCCTTTGCATTTCACTCTGGTTTCTTTTTACTCCTCTCAGCACTCAGTTAGGAAATCAATCGCATTATCTGCGAACAAGCAGCCCTGATTTAAATAACTCCAAGTGTTATTATTCTGTGCAACCCCGCTCTGACCAGGAATGCTCCGAGCACCTCAGAGGTGGAGGAGGGAGGCCGGGCTGCGCACACTCCTGCCGCTCGCTGCGAAGGGAATCACCGCCTGGTTTCCCCGAGGCAGAGCTGATGTGGCCCGGTCCTGCCGCCGGGCAGGGGCACAGCTGAGGGGGGCTCTGTCCCCCCCTTATTTTCTTCCACCCTTTCTTTCCAGCTCTTGTCTGCGCTCCACTGTTTTCCTCCTGCGCGTCTCTTCCGCTCAGACGTTTAAAAAGATACAATTCTAGGTTACGTTTTCTAAATGAGATTGTAGTTATGAGAACCTGTAAAATTTTATTTTTAGGGCTTTTTAAACCTGTGTAGTCCCTTGCAGAGACACGTTTATCTTTGCCAGAGTTTCCTCTTTCAATAGGGAAGTTTTAAATGCTGAAGACATTATTGGAAAAAACCCCAGGGTGAGCTTTTAAACATTTCAATGGAAAATGAACTGAGCAAAGCCCTTTTATTACTATTTTTTTTAAACAAAACCATTTATGCTTTGGAACCATCGATGAGGCTGCTTTTCGCACGCATTGTGCGCAGGGGTGCGGAGGCACCAGCACAACGCTCCAGCGGCAGCGGCTGCCTGGCCGCAGGGATCCACCCCGCGCTGCGAGACGAGCCGGGGAACGCGGAACAGCTGCCCGACCCCGCGAGGCACGGAGAGGAGGGCGGCCTCCCCCGGGCGCTTTCGGGGCTGGTGAAGACGTGACCCTGGGCCTGGCAGGGGAGGAGGGGACCTACCGCCACGGCACGGAGCCACGCTCCGGTAGCGAGTGTGAGCGGCGAGGCCTAGGGAGAGGTGGGGGCAGAGAGCGTGCGGGGCTCCGGCCCTGATGCGCCGGGGACAGGCCACCGCCTCCCTCAGAGGAGGGGAGAGAGGAGGCGGGGGGCCCTGAGGGGCGGGCAGGGCGGCGGAGCGGGCCTGCCCGATGAGGGAAGAAGGGCCCGGGAGGAACTGGGAGAACGAGGCCCGGGGGCAGCGGCCGGCAGCGCTCGCCGCCCAAGATGGCGCCGGCCCCCTCCGGCGCCCCCTTTGTCTTGCAGCCGTCGCCGCCGCCGCATTGCCGAGAAGCGCGCGAAACTGGGGCAGCGCGGCCACGCCCCCTCGGCGTGCCGGCCGCCGGGGAGGGCGGGGCGTGGGCGGCCTCTCGGCCAATCAGTTGCCTCCACTTCCTTTCCTCTCACAGGGGCTCTCCCGGCCAACGGTTTCCGCGCTCGCAGCCAATCCGCGCCGCCCTCCGCGCCCCGCCCCGCGTGGGAGGAGGGGCCGGGGGCCGGGGGAGCAATGCGGCGTTTTTGTTTTCCCTCCCTCCTCCCCTCCCCGCCCCCGTCGGTGCTCATGAATATTAACAACATCCGGCCCAATCAGGTGGCGCAGCGGCGGCTGCGCTTTGGTGGCGTCATTCGCCCCGCCTGGCAGTGGGGGTTCATCTGCATATTCAGAACATGGGCGGGGCGCAGCGCGGACGTTTATAAGCCGCCGCCCCGCCAGCCTCCGCGTACATCGCGCTGGATCTTTGAACCGTTGCGTGGGCGCCGCACCTCCAGGGCACCGGTAAGATGCCCGCCGCGACGGGTGAGCGGGCTGCGGCCAGGCCAGGCTGGGCCGGGGAGGTTTGGAGCGCCAGAACTCAGGGAAACGTGTCTTAGGAGCCGGAGGGCTTGCTACCCTGCGGGAGTCCGGAACATGGTGCCTGGCCCGCGGCACGGGTGTCCTCCGCGGCTACGGGGAGCCTGGCGGAGCCGTCCCGGCTGTGTGCCGAGTGGGAGAAATGGCCAGGGGAAGGGTGAAATCCGCCCTCGGAAACAAAATGGCGACGAACCTCCACGGTGCAAAATGGCGGCGCGCGGGAGGAGGGGTTTCGGATTGCGCCTGCGCCCAGGGGGCGGGCGGCGGGGAAGGGGTGGGAGTCGGGGGCGCGCATGCGCGCTGGGCCTTGGGCGGAGCGCGGCTGCGGCGGGGCCGTGGAGTCCGCATCGGCCGGCTGGGCCTCGGGAGGAGCGTGTCGAGGCCCGGAGGCGGCCTCCAGACCCGGCCTGTGCCCGGCGGGATGTGAGGCTGGGGCCGCTCTGCCCACGGCTGCGGCCTCCCTTCCCGGGAGCGAGCGCTTGGTCTGGAGCCAGCGGAGAGAATATTTCTCTGTAACGTAGAGCCCTCCTTCACTGGAGTCTGAGTATATGTGTCGTACAAGAATGTGAGATTATTGATGATGTTATAACCCATTTAATCTTTCAGACAGTGTGAGAATATTTTGAGATACTGACTTCGTATATATTGGATTTGCAGGTCAGAATGGCATCAGATGAGGGAAAACTCTTTGTCGGTGGCCTGAGTTTTGACACCAATGAGCAGTCATTGGAACAAGTCTTCTCTAAATACGGACAAATTTCTGAAGGTAGGATTGCAGTACCAAGCTGTGATGATTTCCATACATTTGTTAGATTGCACAGGTGCTAATTCTGCCCACCCCCCCTCCTTCTTTACAGTTGTTGTAGTGAAAGACAGAGAGACTCAGAGATCCAGAGGTTTTGGGTTCGTTACTTTTGAAAACATAGATGATGCTAAGGATGCAATGATGGCCATGAATGGAAAGGTAAGGAGGCTTTAGAACAGCTTCTTTATTTCCTAAAATGTCATAAGAGGCATGAAGGATGTGTTTGTCTTTAGTGCTGTGTAGTAAAAAAACCAAATAAATGCTAGTGTCTTGATGAAACTATATAAATAATAAAGAGTATAAACTGCTGAAGTTCCATGACTCAACCTCTGTGGCTGAAAAATGGTGACACTCTATAGGAAGACCTGTATATACTGTTTGAACATCAGTTTACTTCTGTAGTTGGCTTAATTGTGACAGGAAAAAAAACCTTTGTTTGTATGAACTAGTAAATTCTGGTACTGCTTAGCTAGCAATAAAGGTGTGTAATTCATATGCATGCTGTACTGTTTAAATATCAAGTTGGGTTTTTTCTGTTTATTAGTCTGTAGATGGACGTCAGATCAGAGTTGATCAGGCTGGAAAATCGTCAGAGAACAGATCTCGTGGATACAGAGGAGGGGCTTCTGGGGGCAGAGGCTTTTTCCGTGGTGGCAGAGGCCGGGGCCGTGGCTTCTCTAGAGGTGAGTGTGCGTGAATAACTTGCAGTGCGTGAAGTCATAATGGCATTTGTCAGTGCTTAAAAAAAACCTCATGATGTGATGTCTGTTCCAGGAGGTGGAGACAGAGGCTATGGCGGAAGCAGATTTGATTCCAGAAGTGGAGGATATAATGGCTCTAGAGACTACTATAATAGCAGGTAAAGTCATCGTGACTGCTAGTGATCTTGAAGTCCCTTGCCTGTTTGAGATAAGTGTTGATAGGCTCCAGAAACAGTTGAGCAAATATAAAGCACGTGAATGTTTTTAACAGCAGGAGTCAAGGTGGCTATGGTGACAGGTCTTCAGGAGGATCCTACAGAGACAGCTACGACAGTTACGGTAAGTCTTGGTTCAAATGGGAATGATGAGTACGTATGCTGTAGGAACTCTCTAAACCTTCTGACCCTGTACTCGAGTCTGGAAGTACTGTAAGGCTCAGGTGGACTGTACCACTGTTTCTGTTCTTGCCCGTAAGAACCAATCTGTCAGGCTCTGGACGTGGTTGTGCCGTTTAAATTTCTAATTTGTAATGCATGTGTAGGAGTTGCTTGGATCTAAGGCAAAGCAAGTTTTTACTCGAGCTTGAGACTAAGAAAACTCGGATGCCCTAACAAACTTTAATCAAGGGTGGGGGAGTTCTCTTGCGATGTAGCGAACTAGCACTAGCTTCTGAAATAATGCAAGGGAGTAAAATGCTGGAACTTGTCTATGCTTCAGTGCCTTTACAATTGTGCCTGCTTCTTGTCCTCAGCTACACACAACGAGTAAAAATCCTTCCCGACTCAAGATCGTCCTTCCAATGGCTGTATTTATAAAGATTTTTGGAGCTTCGCTGAAATCGTTATTGTGTAGTACATCTACTTGTATTTTCACTTTTGTAGTATTATCAGTTCTAATCTTGTCAAACACAGCCTGACAGCTTCTGATACAAGATGGTCTAATTAGACTTTTCTTTAAGAAAGCTCTGCTTTCAAGTGTTTTTAATCTTTTTTGAAAGCACTTCAGATTTTATTTTATCCTTCATGATGAGCCAAGGTGTTTTTTTTTTTAAAGTTGTGAAGTTGGGGCCCCAATTCAGTTTCTTTTGAGATAGAAAGGACCTTTAATTCAATGTTCACTGGAAGCTGAACAAGCTGTGGACTTTTTTTTTTAAGTGCATTACCTTCGTCTTTTGTAACATTCCTTTAGTGTAGCAAGGTAGGAATGCAGCCTGGGTACAAATTGGAAGGCAAACCACCTTGATATATCTAAAGAGAAACTTGCTTGTATGTTCAACCTGCATAACGGTATTTTTACTGTTGTAATGATGTAAATTACCCAGAAATAGACTTGCAAACTTACCATAAAAGAGGTTCTTGAAAATGTTTATTTATATTGTCCTTTTTTACTGGAAGAAATATGCATATTCCATTGATATTGTATTTGAAGTGGTAAAGGATTCTTGTATACAGTTTTCTTTGGCTTTACGAAGCCTATTAAAAGACCGTCTGAAATGAACTCTGCTCCTGACATTTACATTTCATTGCACAACACAATCCTTGAAGATGAAGAAAGTCTAAGTAGCAGAGGATGCCAGAGGAGAGAAGACTAGTAGTAGTGTAAGAGCAAGCCAGATTTATTGTCAGTTGCTAGAATTTAATCGGTCTTGACATGTGAATTCGTCAACATACTTTCACATAAGAACAGTCAAACCTGTTTGAGTTTGAGCAGAGGACTGCAAGTACATACCTTAGGATGTTCTGTACTCGAAGCCGAAGTCAAGGGAAATGCTAGGGTTAGGTAGGTTAATTGATGTTTCCTTAAAATACTAAAATAGCCTACATTGAAAAGCTGTAGCGAAGAATCAGTCCTTTGGTAACTGGACTAGTTAGTAGCCTGACAAGAGTGTTCAATGGTAGGTAAATTGCCGTAACTAGCTAGCTTTGTCATTGCCTTACAAGTTCTAAGAATTCTTTGCTAGCATATGGAAACTGCAGTGTCCTTGGAGAAAAGAAGTGTTGTGCCTCCAACAGAAACCTCTGAGACGAAAGCTGCTCTCTTGGCTAGTTCATATGTGGAAATAGTCCTGTAATTCGAGGTAACTCCTTTTGCTCATGTCCGCATCCTTCCTCTTGTTGAGAGCTCATTTGAAAGTCTAATGTACCTGTGAAATATTCCTTTGACAATTTCGGTCAACTGATGGAAAAATTTTAACCCATGCCGTATGCAACCTTTGGCTTGTGGCACAACTTCAGTTCCACAGATCAGAGTTGGGCATGCAGTCATGTCTTGCTAGTAGGTACGGAAGCAAGATGGGAAACGAATTCCCTGACTCGATATGTGTTCATCTATTGAGAATCTTCCTAGACTTCATTAAGTTGCTCACTTTAATTGTAGCTTTCTTTGCCATCCTACTTGTTGCCATTAACTTTTTCCCATAGCCCACACTTCCTAAGCAGCCATGTCAAAGTGGTTAACTCTCTGCTTAGGGGTCAAATGATTCATTGGCTGGCGTGTCAAAGGCATCAGCCAGCCCTGGAACAGTTTTCCCAGACTGTGCTTCTGTGATGTGATGGGTTCAGCGAATGGCTTGTGAAACCCTTGTATACGATGTGACTTGTGTTGGGGGAGGCGGGTGGCAATGTAAAGGCTCTGTTTGATATTTCTGTTAATGCATCTCTGCTTTGGCAGGCTGAAGAGAAGATGGACAGTCGATGTGGAAGCTGAGTGGGGATTCTGAAGAAGGAGAGCGTTTGTTGTAGGGAAGCAGGACCAAGACACGGATGGGTTTGCCAACCAGGTAACGCCTCTGCTCTGTCTGCCTGTCACCCCTGTAGCTTCTCCTGAGCTAGCTCTTGCTGTTGCACAGTACTGTTCTGTAAGCGGGGAAGTCTGACCGGTAGTTTCTAGATGAAAGTGTCCATAGACTTCCTCTGCTTCTAAATTCACTGTCTTGATTTTCTTTCAGCAATGAAATGCGTCAGAGAAGACTGAGAAGGACAGCCATTGACTGGAGTGGTGGAGATGAAGAGCTTTGAGCAGTGGTGTTACTGATTTTTATATAAGTCAGTTGAACAAGGAAATAAGTCAAGCTAGAATAAAATACTGGAGTGTGGAAAAAATTGATCTCTGTAGTATTTTTGTGGGGAAACATAAGAATATTAGATTGTGGCCAAGGCATACAATAGAAATCTAGTTATCTGGTGTATAGCCCAGGTAAAAGTATAAAATAGATAAATGCTCTTCTCATTGAGGAGGAGGACAGAGAGGGTAACCTGTCTTTAAGGGTGTGTTTGAGGAAGAAATTCAGTTGCATCACTTGAACTCAGTGACCTAATTACATGAAGTTTGTGCCTCTGCAAAGCTGCAGTAGTGAAGCAGCTACTGAAGGGCGCTGTCAGATGAGCGATTACATGAATAAGCAGCTGGTGTCTGTGCAGAACAGAAGTGGCTTCTGCTGGCTGAAATGGTAACAGAAAAGTCTAATTTGCACTTCAATGCTAAAAGCTTTTTGAGCTTGGATAAAGAATTATTTCCTTCCATATGTATTAGAATAAGTAAAATAGTTTTGCTGATGAAACTTGAGGTGTGATGTGGCTACACCTTTCCAGAGTTTTACACGCTGCAGTTTTCAGGTGGGACATGAGATTCGCCTGCGCTGCAACTGCTGGTTTTGGTGTGTTTAAGTACTTGGCTCGACATAAAGTTGCCCCAAGTTTCCCATCTCTGTTAAGTGGTTATTTGTAACTTGGCACAAACTTTGTAGTTTGGGTTTTGGGATCACTTATGTTAAAATTATCCAGGTATGAAAAGTAACAATTTGGCTCTTAGTAAATTAATTCTGGTCGTCTTTTTATGTTCTGGAATTTTCTAGTAGAGCAACTTCATGATGTGAAAATTCTTAGGTGCTTGGAAATGAGAAGTGGAACTGGACAAGTGTTGAAGTGGTACTGAGCTCTCCAGCTTTTGAGTGCTGCAATGGGAAGCTTCAGAGGGATGGTGCGAATGTTCAGACTTCAAAAAGGCTGGTCAGATAACACCAGTAGGATAGTAACTGGTTCCACCAATCTGATGGACACCAGGAAGGTGAGGCAAAGTGTGAGCTGCCTGGATGAGATGCAGTAGTGCAGTACTAACAGCTGGCAATTTTTTAAAAACTTCTAAAACATTTGCCTCTGACTAAAGAGGAGCTGCATAGTCAGAACAAATGCTACTGGTACATGTGAATGGGAGATTCAGCCCAAGATGAAAGGGGAACAAGCTGCCAGTTGCAGAGGCTGCAGTTTTGTATCGATTCCTTTGACTCTTGCCGAATGGCTAATAAAAGGAATGGCTAATAAAAGACTTGGCGCCATCTTGCCTAACTGGCAGATGTTGCCTGTTCTTTGCAACGTCTCTTCTAATCTGCAGACTGTTCTGTGCAGAAACTAAAGCACTTGGGATGTGGTGGTTAATTCAGGTTCTTGATTGCTGTGTTAACTGCCACCATTCCAGTTGCCCTACCTCGCATCCGGACAAACACCCGAGCTGCGGGGTGTGCGCCGTCTGCGCACTGTGGTGCTAGGGACCAGAGGCGGGTTTTACTGTGGAAGGCAGGTAAGGCACGAAGCAAGGGAATTACAGTTTCCTTGCAGTAAGTTTGCACTCTGGCATCAATGAAATACTTAACTTTTCCTCTGGTCTGTTAACCTTTACTTGCTCTCTAGTAAACTGTGACGTTACTGGGAGAATTTTCAGCCTTTTGTGTCAGTTGGAGTATGCTGTAGAGATCAAACTTTCTCACCCCAGTGCTGTTGGACTGGCATTTTCTCTTGCCCAGTATTAAGTCCCATTTTCAAAATGGGCCATCAGGAAGTTAAACTACCAAGACAAGCTGCCCTTTTCTTCCTCTTCTGTGTGTGTAGAATATTTGTTCCTAATTTTTCTTCATTTCCTAGCTAGTCCCTGGCTTTCAGTGAAGTCAGATGCGTGTTGCTGAATTCCTCCAGCTGGTCCTTGACTCCATCTCTTGCATGCCTTGGATTACAAGAACTCTCTACTGCGTAGTAGTGGATGTTTTCCGACACGTCACACTGTAACTCAAACCATCCCGAAACGTCTTTGCCCTTCAGGCTGTCATCTTTGATATGTTGTACCTGAGTCTTGCCATGCTACACCGTAGAGCGGAAGCAGCTTGGATTACTTTATTTCCACTGCCTTGCTGGTCTGACCGATCGCTGGCACAAGGCTCTAAAATGAGAGCTGCCTCCTTGAGATCCGCTGTAACTGGGCTCATTTGGCTTGAACTGAATCGATGCCAGTGCCTGATGCTCATGAAAAATGAGGTCTTGTTCTCAGTTAAATCCTGAAAATGTGGCAGTTTGGTAAGGATGATTTCTAGTGCTAGTGAGGATGACAGCTGTATTTTTAGAAGCTTTGAAGAGAATGGGGCAGGGGACTGCAATGAGATAGTGAAGGCAGTAAGAGGGTTTCTGATGGTGTGTGCTACTCTCCTGTCCACTCTTGAGGTTAAAAAAAACACATTTTACTGCTTTTTCCTGCTTCCCCCTCTTTACTGATACTCCTCTGGCTTTTGGTTATGCGGTGCCTCCCTTTGAAGGACAGTCTTTCAAGAGCAGTGTAAAAAACATCTGCTCATGTAGCCCTTATAAGTGTCTTTGAAGAACTCGTGTGGGTATTGTTGCCAGTAACAATTACTGCTGCAGTGTGTTTGAAGGGCACAGTTGATGGCATGTTCTCTAGGCTCTGGTGTAAAGCCTGGTTATTCATAAGGCTGTGGTGGCTTGCCTTGCCAGCCCACTGAGGCGAAGCCACTGCTCCTGCGCTCGTGTTCTGTTGCCGCTTGCATCGGCTCTCCAGAGCAGACAGGCCAGACGCTTAGCTGCTATAAATGAACTAAATTAATGGTTAAAGCCAGCTTTAAAAACCTGTGTTCTTATTAAGAAATGGTTTATCTTGCTGAGGAGTCCCAGGCACAAAGGAATTCAGTAAGGTGGCAAGCAGGGTGCTTGCTCATGATCCCCCATGGGCTTGCTGCTCAGGAGCCATCGCAGTTTCCCTGTACAAGCGTCCACAGGAGCCCTAGGGACATTCAGTGCATACAGAATGGGAATGACTATCACGCTTACTTCCTGAAACTTAACTTTTGCTTCTTTTTTTTTAATGGAGTTAAAAAAAGAAATCAGCTGACACACTTTTGGGGGCTGTCTCTAGCAATGCCCCAGTGAGGATTTTGCATGTTAATGGCGGATGGTATTAAATAAGGGGCAGGAGAGTGTGTGTGTAAAACCTTTGCTGACAGAAATGCAGTTGGATGATGTTTAAATGAATTTAAACTGTAAATACTTACAAAACATTATTTGAAAGACCTTCCTAAACAGGATGCCTAGATGCTTGAATGCAGGTGGCAATAATTCATCAGTCGAAAAACAGAGGCCTAGTTTGAGGTGCTGTTACTCTGGTATTGCTCGTTACAGCACTGTGTTAATTATTTGCTCCGGGGTTGAGGGAAGAGCGAGCTGTAGGGGCTGGATGCAAAACCTACCTGCATCTTTGGGATGGTGCTCAGGTGCCGTGGGCCTGAAATAGCATCTGCTGGGGGTTACCCACTGCCAGCTAAAATGTCCTTTTCTTCATCTCCCACGGGTCCGGGCAGGTCCAGGTACTTCCCTGAGAGGAAAGCTTGCGGGGCGGTGCGGGGCTGCACTTCAGGGTGACTGATGGACCCTCGGGTTAGTCCGGAGATCCTGTGGAGAAACGAGGTGGTTGTCGGAAATACTCAGAAATGCTCGTGTTTTCGAGCAATGTTCACCTCTGGCTGCCCGCGGTGGCGGGGGAATTATAGCCCTGAGAGGGGGAACGGCCACCCCCGGTGGAAAATGGCGGCCCCGAGGCAGGCAACGACGACCCCGAGCGGAAAATGGCAGCTCCGAGGCGGGGAACGGCGGCGCCTCGGGCGAACCGGCCGCCTCGGGAGGCGGAGCGGCGGCGGCAGGCCGAGGCCGGGCTGGGGCTGGGCGCCTCGGGCCGGCCCGGAACGGCGCTGCCCCGGAACGCGACGTGCGGCTCCCCCGGGCCCGACCGGTGCCTGGACCGCGCGGCACCGTCCCGCCGCCTTCCTGCACCCGCCCCGCCGAGGCGCAGCTCGCCGCTCCGCCCGGCCATGCTGCGACCGGGGCCGTTCTGCCTCCTGCTCCTCCTCCTGCACCTCGGCCGGGCCGCCCCCCCAGCTCCTCCGGCCTCCCCGAGCCCGCTCAACGGCACGGAGACGCCGCGGGCGGCCGCGGGTAACGGGACGCAGCCGATCCCGCCGCCGCCATCGCGGCGACCGCCGGGGTCGGGGCTGTCGCTGGGGTCGGGGCTGCCGGTGCTGAAGCGGGCCGCGTACGTGCTGAGCGCCCTCTCGTTGCTGGCCGCGCTCTATTTCCTCCTGCGGGCGTTCCGGTGAGTGCGGGCCGGCCCAGGCCCCTCCCCGGCCCGGGGCCAGGCCCCTGCTTGCCCCGGGCCCCGCGGGTTGCGCCCCGTTTGCCCTGGATTCCCCCGACTCCCCCTCAGTGCCAGGCCGGAGCCGTGCTTCCCTGTGCATCCCTCTGGCAGCACCTGTGAAATGCTGCTGTAAATTCGCGCCGCTGTTAATTACCGAAGGCGATTAGCAGCCATAAAACGCCTCCCAGCCCTGCTCGCTTTGCCCTTTGACTCCGTGCAAACCTGTCGCGTGGCAGTGCGCTCACTCCGTGCTCTCCGTGTCCCTCAGCCCTAGGTCCGAGGGACCCAGAAACGAGCGCAAAACTAATTTCAGGCTGAAGAAACCCCAGCGGAAGAAATACGGCCTGCTGTCGAATTACGATGAGAACATAGAGATGGCCTCATTCGATAGCGACGAGGACACGGTGTTTGAAACGAGAAATCTGAGGCGGTAAGCAGGTGTTCTGTGTGTTTCTCTTTTCCTCATGAGGGGCTAAGACTCCTGTTCTAAAGACGTGGGAGCTCTGGCATGGATTCTGTAACCAGATCTGCATAAATTAAACTTTTGTGTGTGGTCTCTCTGTGTTGACACGCAGACTTTATCTCGCTTCACCCAAGTGCCCTGAAGGGGACGTATCCCGGTTTGTTTGGAGCACCACTTTGTGCCTGGTGCTTAGCAGGCCTGTAAGAGGGAGAGACAGCCCTTGTGTCCAGTCGGAGCCTCTCTGAATTAGACAGGAAAACAAGAAACTGCTGCTTTTCTCAGTGTAGGAATTGCTCCCAAGTCATATCGCAGCTAAAACTCGCAGTCCCTTTGGGGCATCCACTCCTGCATCCGCATCCAGCAACGTGCTTTTGTCCCGTGGAGCATGCAGGTTTGGTTTCTCTGGAGGGTGTTTGTTTAAAGCTGAGGAGGACTGGTGCCTCGCCGTAGCTCGCTGCCTGGCCTCTCAGCTCCCCCAGCTGTTCTCAGGTTGGCAGTGATCTGTCACGTTGTACATGCTCACTCTGATGCTAGGTGTTCTTTTTTTTCCAGATGATTTGGGACGAGTGGCTGACCGGGGAGGTGCAAGTCCAGTGGAATCACCTTACCAGTGCTCAAGTTTTATTTTTTATATTTGCTTATAATGACTATTAATTAGCAGTACAAACACTTCCATAGCTGGGGCAGGGGAAAGGGGACCAAACCTGTTTTCTTCACACACATTTTTGAGGAAAGATGGAGCTGCAAGCTAAATTATGCTGTATTGGGTGCTGTTAACTGCACAGGGAGACGCTGAGGAAAACGTGACTCCTGGATGAATGCTCAGCATTTGAAATCTTACCACTCGGGACTCCAGCTGTGTCTGCTGGCCTATCAGTATTTCATAGGTGCTCATATCCCTCTCTCTACTGACTGGCAGTCAGCTTGAAGTACCGGGCAAGCAGATTCCTTTTGCAGGCTGATCCTCTTTCCTTCCTGCAGTATCAGGTGACTTCTTTAGGAAGTGTCTCTGTAATTGACTCTGAGCTGGGAGAGCTCGTGTTGTCTGTTACGCTAGTGGTGGGTGTTGGTGGTGTAGTGTTAGTCCAGGCAGAGAACAGCTTTGAGCACGCGTTAAATGCGTTGGTTTTCATGTGGTGCAGGGTTAGCAGTTACAGGTGATAAAACAGGTCATTACATGGGTTTACAGAGCAAATACATGTTTACAAACGAAAGATGCCGCTTAGCCCAAAGCAGCATTTCTCCAAAAAAGCAATCCATTGCGTAGTCTATGGGGCTGCGAGTGTTCAGACTGCTGTGCCCAGCTGCCAGTCAGAGTGGCTGCGATGGTGTGTTCACCAGAGAAATGTGTGACGTCTGCTGAGCTTCTGGATCTTGAGCTGCTGGCTCTGTCTGAGATCACCTGAGAAAGAGCCAGAGAACATTAACTGTGTGATGAGTGACCTGTCTCTGAGCATCTGATGACTGGAAAAGGAGGACCCAAACCCCTGTGAACCCTGATTTTTAAACCGAGACAGCCCTGGCTCAGAAATAGTCGCTTTGTGAAGGGTACTGGAGTTTCGCTCCGTTTGCTGGTACTCAAGCTATGTCCCACTGTCAGCCCAGCAAACTGGGACGGTTTCTGTGCAGCCCGTTGTCTTGATACTTGGATTCTTACGGTGCAGGACCAAATGTGAATGTGTTAGAAGGTCGCTGTTAGGTGAATCTGCTGCTAAAATGGTGAAGATTGCTTGCGGAGTGCTCCTGTTTATGGCACATCTCAGCCTTGAAGGGAGGGCTCTTCCTTCAGAACTATGGCCAGTGCAGACCTGTATCCTTAAGTCCCGCTTCCATGCAAAACTGGTAGTGCCTTTGAGGGAGAACCCAAGGGAGTTACCCTGCCGGCCAGGGAGCTCCCTGCTTGACCTTACCTTTGAGATGAAGACTGGGAATGTCTTTGGAGTACTTGGGAATGTCTATTGGTTAGCAAATCTTCTGTAGATAAGGGGACAAAACTGACATGTAACAAAAAGAGTGGGGCAGGAGGGATATCCTTTTCAAATAGCGAGGACAAATGGGTTTGCTGCCAGTCACCGGGGTCCAGCTGCTGGTCTGAAATCTCTCGTGAGGCGGCTGAGGGAGTGGTGTGATCCTGGTGCTCCCCCATGCGAGGGGCAGCGTTTCTCAGCACGGAGTGGGTGAGGTTTCCTGGAGAAATGTCACCACAGGTGCTGGCTACTCCGTCTTGCACACGTGCAAAAGATTTTTAAATATATATATATTTTTAGTAATGCTGTCGTGTGAACGCAGCACCTGAATGTGCCCGAATTTCCTATCATCATTTCTCATGCCTCTTTTAGGTTCGTTCCGCTTGTTTAGCTGATGCAGAGATGAAAGGGTTTGCCGCGTTCCTCTGTGAGGGTAGTGGTAATGGCTAAATCTGGCCATAGCTGCCCCTTGGGTGATCAGAGCGCTGATTTGTTTGATTTGTGGTAGTGTATCTTCCTTGATCCTGCACAGGCTGGCAGGGCTTTGCACATGCTGATAACTTTCTTTGGCTCTTCAGCTCCCTCTGCAAAGTTTTGTTTTTTTTTTCTCGTTGTGCCGAAGCCAGGCAAGCCTGACTGCATCTCAGTCCACTGACATGCCCTGGCTCGGCGTTGTAACTGATGCGTTCCTTGGCCTTTCTTTATCTGAAGCAATTAACTTCATCGTTCTTTAGGCTCTGCTCTTCGTTGGACAGATGAGTTTTGCAATTTAGAAGTTTCCTTACCTTGCAGGAGTGGATGATTTTTTAAACGTTAACAGTTGAATGGTTTTGATCAAAGAGCCGTAGGTCCTGCCATGAAAGTAATGCTGACAGAATTTGATTTTGCTGCAGTAGATATTTAGAATTTGAGCAGGGAAAGATGGGGAGAGACGCAGCCAGAGCACACAGCGAGGTCCCTGTTCTGGTGCTGTGTAGGCAAATGGCAACTGAAGGCCTGGAGCCTGTGCCTGTACACCAGTATCTACGCACCACGTACGCATTTTCAGAGTCCTTCTGCTGTCTGTCTTCAAAGGAGTGGGTTTCGTCAGGTGGAGAATAAAAATGGGCTTGTGGGGCTGTAGTGTAGCTCATTCAGTTCCTGTTTTGGATGGAGACAGGTTTGAGCTGTGATCGGTGACCCTGTGTGGCTGGTTCCATTTCCCCCTGAAGCATCCCGCATCTTGGAAGCGGTCGGCATTCTGGATTTGCTCTTTGCAGGCCAAGACATTACATTCCTGCTCCGTTGTAAGTCATAGTTAAAGGCATCTTCTGAGAGGAGAAAGCAAAAGATGCTCATTATAGGCCTGAGACTCCTTCAAGGACAAATCTATTGCTTGGCACAGCTTTTACCGATCTCCGTTTCTCCTGGAAGAATGAATCGGAGCTATTGCAGGAGCTTCTCCTCACAGCAACAGAACTGTGCCAATGGGCAATCAGCGCGAGGCAGAGCAGGCTTTTGGGGGAGGGTGGGAGATCTTGCTAATAATAGCAGCTTTTAAAGCCTTGCGTTATGTTTCCGGAGTAAGAGAGCAGTTCCGTAGTTACTTCAGTTATAGTTTTAGTTACTTTATGTGTTTTGGTACCCTTGTTGATAGCCTGGTAGATCTCTTTGCAAGGGTTAGAACTTCTGGTAGTTCTTCAGCATAGATTTAAATGCAGGGATGCAAACAAACATCCGTGTACTCTGAGCACGCGAGAGCTCCGGCCTGGGAGCTGCGTGGCTGTGTCGGTGCAGGGCTGTGCTTGTGTGAGTACGTGCCGCTGCTCAGAGGGATGCATGTCTGTTCCTGGGCAGGCTGATGCCTCACCAGCTACTGCTGCATTTTTTTTTCTCCAGAGCGAAGCAGGGTGTTAGCGAGAGGCTCTGCGGACTCCGACTGCCCTTTGCTGTTGGCCTGTGCAGGGCTTCTGCCGATCCTTGCCAAAAGGCTGCCGGAGTGACGAGGCCCGAGAGCGGAGTGCGCGGTTCCCTACGATGCTGCACAGTCACCGGCCTGTGTGTGTCACAAGTGACTGCTAGAGTTCACTTGAAACAATCATTGTTTAAGCCAAAGCCTAATTTCAAAAGTTTACATAATTGCCTCTCTGATCTTCTTGGAGGGCTGTATCCAATCCTCTGCCGTTGCTATTGAACTGCCGGGCAAATCGACTGGACTGGCTGCTGCGGTTAATGAGATTGAGAGCGATACGAGCATCAGCTCTCCTGTCGTTAATAACGTGCGTCTGTTTTGTTTCGTTCCTACATGTGACTGGAATGGGATCTGCGGTGTTAAAGTGCTGGGAGATGGCCCTGTGCTCTGAGCAGATTGCCAACAAGTCAATAAAACAGCACTTGAGTGCATTGTGTTGTCTGTGCTTTCAGAAATGGAGGAGCTAGTCTTTCACCCTCCTACTTGAATTGTTGATTTATTTTTAAATAGCTACCAGTCCTATATTGATTGATTGTTTTACTTTCTTTTACAGCATCCCTCCATTGTATCTCAAAACAAATGAAATAAAGCATTCCGTTTCGCCCAATTCCTCCGTGGCAGCGTGCTTGGCTGCCAGCATTCGGGGTGGTTCTGCGGGGCTGCCTCACGTGGCCGGCTTGCTGCGGAGCTGACGGGACGGTGCTTTTGTGGAGCCTTTCTGTGCTCAGCTGCCCTCCTTGCTCTGTGGCAATGGACTGACACTGTCAGCCCTTCTTGTGTATTAGATCCATACTTCTCTCCTTGCCTACTGCTCACCCTCAGCCATCGTCTCAGGGTTTGTTTCCATCTTCTAAAGTCTTCTCCCTTTCTTTTCTCCCTCTTCTTATGTTAATCTCTTTTCTTGTACAGAAGACAAGGTAAAATCCCTGCGAGGGTGATCCCAGGCTCTCTGCAGCAGAAGAACTAAGTTACATTTTGCTTTTTGGGGAGTTGGGAAGGGGAGACTGTCCCCTGGGTGCGATGTCCTGGCTCCTCAGCGCATGGAATTAAAGACTGAACAAAATCAAGGACGTTCCCTGGTACTGACATCTGCTTTTCATCCATCTCACGAAGAAGGGTGGCTGTGCAGATGTTGGTTGTGCAGATTAGCAGCACTGACAAAAAGAAAAGCCAAGTTCCCCACGTCCCAGTCTGGCACCCTGCTGTCATGGAGGTGTCCCTGTGTCCTGCACGCTGGCCCTGGAGCACATCACAGCCAAGAGGCTTTCGTGTGCTTGGTGTTTTACCCTCGTCGCTGGTAGGGGCTGGTGTGGTGCTGTGCGGAGAGGGCAGCCGATGTCAGGGCCAGGCAGGGAGCTGGCAGGAGAGCCGGGGGGGGCCCTGTAGATGGCACTCGCAGACCAAACATGCTGGCTGGCAGGGCACTGCCAGCACCTGGTGAAGCTGAAAATAAATCCTGATGCCTGAGAAAGGCAAGCCTTCCCTCACGCAGCTGGGAACGAGGTGCAAGTGCCCTCTCAGGGGCTGCAGCTCTTGGCTCTGGGGTGGGGGGAGCAGCAGGTTGGGGAGCTCTTTGGGAGCTGTTCGCCCGGAGAAGGTTTGTCCCAGCTGTGGGCGATGCTCTCCCCTGGCTCTACCCAAGCCAGGTTTAACCTGTTAGTACTTGTTTGCAAGGGCTGTTCATGATTCTGGGACAGACAAACTTTTAAGATCCCCTAATTTGATTGAATATAGCTGTAGGCTCCCTGCTCGCATGGGAGATTGCTGCTGTGAGGGAAAGGCCTGTCTGTGCAGAGCCCAGAGCAGTCTTGGGCTGGCCCAAGGCTTGGTATAAACCCCAGCAGGACTAAAGCCCAGCCCAGAGTCTGCTCCCTGCTCCAAGTCTGCATGCCTCCTGTACAGCATTGTGCAGATGTGCGAAAACCCAGCTCTGCTGCAGCAGCACCCTTTGGTGCACGCCTGGCTTTCCCTGGCCAGCGTGCCGTGCCAAATTAACTGCACTGCTTAACCAACTGACAGGGAGTGCTCGCCGTGGGCAGGAGAGCCTCGTGCTTTCCAGCGCTTGGTCTGCGCGAGGTGCTGGGAGCTGCAACGGGGTGCGAACCAAACGCTCCTTCGTTTTCAGGCTCGGGGGGGGCTGGTAGCCCCAGGCAGCACTGACGGCCGTGGCCTGTGCAGGCTGGATGAGCTGCAGATGTGGTGTCCTCCACGCTGTTTTCCTGGCTGCGTTCCCTGCCCCGTTCTCCAAGCCGGAGCTCCCACCTCTCTCTCTCACTGAGGTCTGCAGTACAGAGAGGCTCAGGCTGGGATTCCACTCACAAACACAAGCTGGCGGCATGGATCTGCTCTGAATTTATTTTAAACTCAAGTTAAAGCGCTCTTGATGCGTTGGATGCAAATTTCCCTCCTCGAAGTGGGAAATGCAGGCCGTTTGCTGAGTGCTGGTAAGCTCTTTTGATTTCACCAGCCTGTTTGCTGCTGCGGCGTTGTACCTGGCCACCGCGCTCCGCGGAGTGCAAAATAACCTCTGCGGCACGCTCCTCTTGGCTTTCTGCTGGCGTTGAAGAGTGCTTCTCTTGTTCTTTTTTTTTTTTAAATGCTCTCTTTTTTAATGCTCTGGTTTTTTTAAAGACCTGTTTTTTTAATGAGGGTTGGGGGTTTTGGGGGTACGTGTGGACAACAGTCTGCAAGTTTTCCGGTCACTGTACAGAAGAAGAGCTGGTCCAAGTCCCTCCAGTCACCTAGGGAGGAAAAAAAGAGAGAAACATAGGATTTTGCTATGGGTAAAGGATGTTTCATTGATGGATTTCAGAGCTCTTTGACAAGAAGGTAGATTCCTCTAGTACTGCAAAGAAGCTCAGCTGTAACAGGTGGCATTACCCATACTGGGATCTCCATCCCCGGGGTTAGGGACCTCCCAGCACGCTGTTACTGATGCCACCGTGAATGCACCGTGGGTGGAAGGGCAGCGTTGCCAGTCAAGTGTTGCGTTCTGCTTCTTGTTCTTCATCTGTCTCCACGTGGGTCACCTGTGCTTTTAGGTTTCCTATTTGTACAATATGGAGAAAATGAGGAATCTTCTGCACAGCTGGTGTGCAAACAGTGCTGGAAAGCACGACCTGGGGTGGGACTGGCTGGACACGGTGTTAGGGAGCAAGAGTGAGGAAATGCGTGTAGTCATGGTGAGATGTTGCAAGCGTTTTGTTCCATTTATCGCTAACACGCTCGCTGAGTGGCTCTAGGGACTTTGGGGGTGGCCGTGTGTCCTGGTTCTGGCCAGGATAGAGTTAATATTTACCTGAGCTGGGTGGAGGACTGAAGCTGGTAGCCCCTATGGCTGGGATAGTTCAATAATTAGCTAACAGCTGGGGTTAATTTACCCAAATTAGCCAAAGGGCTATTCCATCCCATCTGACATCATGCTCAGTATATAAGTGAGGAGGGTGCTGAAGGGAGGCCCCCTGCTACTTGGAAGAGACTGGATGTGGAGATCTGTTGTGAGCTATTATACTGTATTTGTGTTCCATCACTCCCTTGTTTTCTTCTGTCATTACTGTTAAATTTACTTTTTGTTCAATCTCAACCCGCGTGTTTGTTTTTTTTTTTTCCTGGTTTTCTTTTGTTTGTCAAATCTCCTCCTGTTCTCTCGGAGAGTGGGGGGAGTGAGAGAGAGACTGCGTAGTCTGGTCCCCGTTGGGGCTGAACTACGACACCGTGTCGCTTGGAAGCGCAGCCTCCGTGCACACCCGCGTTTTTAGCCGCACCCCCAGTTTTGCTTCTGTGTTTCTGAAGGTGCTGCTGGCGTCCCTCCGGCCCCGGGGGCTCTTCGCAGGCAGCGGCTGGGGTAGTTCTCCTCGCCCAACTCTGCAAACAAGATGGTAGGCGTAATCCCGCAGTGCTCTGCGGGTACCGGAACTGCTTGGAAATGGTGTCTCGGTGTTGATGGTGGAATCGGGCTGCGCGTTGGGAAGGCAGCTGGAAATATTTGGAAACCCCCTCCAGAGTCTCCTCTGATATCTTTTCTGTTCCACTCCACAAAGGTCTTCTACACAACTAGCAGGATTCTTCTGTATTAAAAATTAGCTTTACTTAGTTGGCTTTTTGTCTAAATCCTTCTTCTGATCTTTATTTTCTTCCCTTACGTGATGGAAAGGTGAATGGAAGTGGCACTTCAGCCACAAAAGCCTTTCCTTTAGAAACGTTGGTTGTTTTTTGTTTTAAAAAATTTTAAAGGGGGCTTTGCAGGGGAGAATGGAGAAGCGTTTTTTTTTTTTTTAAGTTACACTGGGGAATAAAAGTATAAAGGAAAGAAATGATCATAACTGTACTGGCAATGGGACAATATTTTTTTTTGAGTGCCAGAGCTAATTGAAGAAGGAATTCACACAACAGTTTTTGCAATCTAAGGATGAGTAAACATTAAAGGGGATGCTGTACTTGTGATGCATGCTAATGTGTAACTGCATGCATGGAAGGGAGAAGATGTCCCTAAAATTAAATTTGAGATGAACGTTTCAGATGTTACACTTCAGTGTTTTCTTCTTTACGTTGCCAGATCAAAGATGTAAGCTAAAGCCCACGTCCAGGGACACCTGTTGAGAGGCTGAAACTTCAATGCACGTGCGAGATGAAATCGCTAGAAATCAGGGACAGTGGGTCCGACGCCGTGAAAGTGCTTCCGTGAGCTGGGGGATTGCTGTGGGTCTCTGTGGATCTTGTTTGCTACAGCAGGGTTTCTTAGGGGTTCTGAGAGCCCCCTGCCCATGCAGGAGTGCTTGCAAACAATCAGCAGCAGGTTTAATTAACATCAGCTTTGGGGATGTAGGCAAATGGGGGGCTGAGGTGTCCCGGTAATCGCGGCTCCTCGGTGTGAAGTGGTTTGCATTGTTGTTTCCAGCATCGGCAGATCAAACGGAAATGGCGTCGAACTGGGGTGTGAACGTATGCTCACGTCAGCTGATGCCTCCTCGCTTCCTCGTTTGTTGGAAGCTTCTCCTGATTCCAGTGTGTTTCCATGCTGGAAACCGCAGCAACTGCTGTTGTCGGCACTCGGGGATCCTCTTGCTGTCTTGCAATCAGAGTAACACTCCCGTCTGCCGGTTCACAAGAGCTGGGAAAGGGAAGTGTCGAGATTTGCAGGTTTTGCAGCTAGAGGAGACCATTCCGTTCATTGTGCTCAGCCTCCCGCAGAGCACCGGCTGGTTTGTCCTTTTTTGTGTGCGGCGAAACTAGAGGGTTTCTCTTGGAAAGGATGCCAGCCTTCCTCCGAAACAACGGAGTGACGGTGCATTTGCTGCATCCCTGATACGTTCTGGTGGTTAATTACTCTCGCTCTTTTAAAGACAAAAACCTCACGTACTTAAAATAATAATCCTAATCGTTTCATTGTTCAACCTGAGCTGAGCGCGCACTACCCACTCTCTCTGGCAGAAGCGGCGTAAATACTGTTTGTCAGTGAAAAACTGGAGCGGCTTTAGTGCTGTGAACAAGCAGCTGGGGGTTGAGCCTTTGGGAGGAGGGGCACGGTGCTGCTTTACCTCCAAACCCCCAGGCTGGGCTTGTTACAGTGGGGCCTTTTCCAAGGACATCCCAGCTGAGGTTGACTCTTCCAAAAAAAAAAAGCAATTTTCCTCTCTCCCTGCCTGATGTTTGCTCAGCCCAGGACAATCCTG
Organism: Chlamydotis macqueenii; assembly: GCF_036417535.1. Lineage (NCBI taxonomy): Eukaryota > Metazoa > Chordata > Aves > Otidiformes > Otididae > Chlamydotis > Chlamydotis macqueenii. The sequence continues at coordinate 3,545,263 of NC_141581.1, read as the reverse complement.
CTTGTGACCAACGCGGTCCTTTGAGCTGGCTGTAGTCCAATGCCCGCGCGTGCCTCGGTGCCTCCTCGGGCGCTCGGCAGAGCTGTCCCAACCAATCCCACACCTGGGGTTGTCACCCAGCTCTGGACCATCAGCACGCCAGCTCTGTGGTCGTAATTTGTTCATTCAGCTTTTGCGTGCATCAAACCGAAACCTTCCGCCCCCGTTCGAAGCAGGCCAGAGGCGTCATGCCGAATGCCCGGCGGCAGGGCAACCTGGGGAGCCGTTCCCAACAGGAGGTTTTCCTGAGGGATGGAGGGTTTCACTGTGGCACCAGGCTGGGGAGCCTCGTGCAGCGGGGAATCTCCAAAAAAGACGAGCAGGACTGTGGCGGTGCGGCCGTCATTACGTGCAGCTGAAGGCACTGCAGGACCTGGGGACACGTAGGTTTAAATTCGCTGGTACCAGGGTATATGCTGATCTCTTTTTTTTGCCAGTGTTATTTTAAACTGCTTCTCTTCCCCGTCAAGCTCCCTCTCTCTGAAGAATGCAGAGAGGTGTTGGGTTTGTGCCCTTTGAGCTAGACAGCAAAGGTTTGAGATTCTGCTTTTTTCTTTTAGAATTGGAGGTTTTTATCCATGTTATAACTTTAGCTTCTCCACAGTCATCATTTTGGCTTCTCGACCGGCTTGGATGAACGCACTGAAAACATTTTCTGCCTTTGTTAGAGGAAGGGAGGACTATGTGTCCTTAATGAAGGTTCCCGTTCCTTTCACACATGCGCGCGCAGGTATTAACTTGTGGCTCAGGTCATTTTAGTGAAAGCGGTGTTCCAACTGAAATAACTTTCCTCCTCTGTCTGAAGCCGTCAGGAATGTCTCTGTTGCCTTATCGGACCGAGGTGTTTGTTATGCACCGCTTCCAGGCTGGATGTGCTTCCAGGAGCACGTCCAGTCCCCGAAGAGGAGCCTGCTTTTGCTGGGAGCCATGCAGGAACGCAGCCCTTTCCCTCCAAAGCGTGCATTTTCCATGTAGAAAACAATGTGTAGGGAACCTTTTTTTAAAGGAAGGAAGGATTAAGGCACAGCAAGAACTGGTTTGCCAAAGGGCATCTGGGGAAGCGGTGGCCGACCAGAGAACCAAAGCGAGATCCTTGGGTCTCAGCCCGCACCTGCCCCACGGCCGTTTTTCCTTCCCTCCTCTTTGGCTGCCTGCGGCGTCTTACGGCATAACCAGGGCTGGAATTTCCATCCTCTTAAAAGAGGCAATTTGAGGAGATTTCCAGGGGAGCGAAGCTCCTCATCCGCCTCCCCTTACCCTCCGTTTCTGCAGGTCACCTCTTGGCAGCTGAAGAGGTTTTTTTCTCCCCCTTTCTCCATCCGCACGCCCTCCTTTTAGAGGCTCTTTGCTCTCCTCGCTTTCCCACAGCTCAGAGCCATTCTCCCAGCTTCAAAAGGTTTACTAATTACCCTAATGAGGTCAGGAGAGACCAAACGTTTCTCTGTGACTTAAAGCAGGGGTGGGAGGGGTTTGGAAAGGGGGGAAAATCTCTTGACTTGCACCCATACCGACGTGTCTGCGGGAAGGTAGCGTCTCTACCTCCGCTCCTTTTCCCATCTCGAGCAGGAAAAAAAAAGAAAATGTGGACAGAAGGTCTCAAATGTATCAAACAGCTTTTAGAAAGAAATTCCGTTTGCCTGTCAAAAGAACAAACAGATACACCAAAAACTGTCAGAATTAGTGTTGGAGTAATTGCAGAAGCTCTCCAAGGTTAATGCTCCATTAGCGAGCAGCTCTCACGCAGCTAAAAGCCAGGACGAGACAGGTTGTCAAAGGCTTGCTGGAGATTAAAGAGCTGCGTTCCCAGCCTAAACTCTCTTGTGGATGTTGTTTGGGAGGGGAGGAAGGGGGGGCTGTTTGTGGGATGAAGATAACGCCAGCCGTGGCTTGCGCGTCGCTGGAGAAGCGTGACCCGGAGCCAGGGGAATGGTTTTCAAACCCCGGTGAGGTCCCTGCCCCCTGGGGTCACGGGGTTTCGGAGCGTTTGCTCTCATTTGAAACACTCTGTGGATTCTTCGGCCTGTTTGAAAGCAAATCCCGAGGGCAGCACCGGCCCTGAGTCTGCGGGCAGCCTGGAAGGGCAGCGCGGGGCAGGGGGAAGCGTCCTGGTTGATTCGGGGAGGTGGGAGAGGTGCTGGGTCCCCGGAGAGGAGCGGGGCTGGAGGCCCTGGCAGTTCAGAAATTAATTCTGCCCAGGTTTCAGCTAGCCCAGTGGGACCTGTGGCGAGCAGGGCATCGGTTTTAAATTGAATTGGGGCCTGGTTTCATCGCCCAGGCCAGTGTAAGGCTCGTTTAAATAGAATTGCCCTTGATTTTTCTCTTGTGGAAGAAAGGAAAAAAAACGTTCCTAACTCCTGGTGAGGCAGCACCCGCTGTGCCCCAAACGTTGTCCCAGGGGCTGCGATTTAGTGGCGCCTGGGAAGATGCAACAGCAGCTATGGCATCGCCTTTTCCCACGGACCTGGGTTTTCTGCATCTTCCAGCCAGCCACCTTTCCTAGTGCCCGCGGGTCCGAGCTCAGGTTTTCCCCTTGTACAGAGCGGAGCTTTGTCCGGTTGCATTTAGGGAGTCATGAGAGGCCGTCAGACTCGCGCAGCCTTGGAAATGCCACAGCGAGGACCAGCCCCGGCCATTTCAGGTTCACCGATGACACCAAGTTGTGTGGTGCCGTCGACACGCTGGAAGGGAGGGATGCCATCCAGAGGGACCTGGACAGGCTGGAGAACTGGGCCCGTGCCAACCTCATGAAGTTCAACCAGGCCAAGTGCAAGGTCCTGCACCTGGGTCATGGCAATCCCAGGCACAAATCCAGGCTGGGCGGGGAATGGATGGAGAGCAGCCCTGAGGAGAGGGACTTGGGAGTGCTGGTGGATGAGAAGCTCAACGTGAGCTGGCAATGTGCTCTTGCGGCCCAGAAGGCCAACCGCATCCTGGGCTGCCTCAAGAGGAGCGTGGCCAGCAGGTCGAGGGAGGGGATTCTGCCCTCTGCTCTGCCCTGGTGAGACCCCACCTGCAGTACTGCGTCCAGCTCTGGAGACCCCAACACAAGAAGGACATGGACCAGTTGGAGAAGGTCCAGAGGAGGGCCACGAAGATGATAAGAGGGCTGGAGCACCTCTCTTATGAGGCCAGGCTGAGAGAGTTGGGGCTGTTCAGCCTGGAGAAGAGGAGGCTCCGGGGAGACCTGAGAGCGGCCTTTCAGTGCCTAAAGGGGGCTGCAGGAAAGGTGGGGAGAGGCTGTTCAGTAGGGCCTGTTGCGATAGGACAAGGAGTAATGGTTTTAAAATAGAGGGGGGTAGATTTAGATTGGATATTAGGAAAAAATTTTTTACAATGAGGGTTGTAGAGCACTGTCCCAGGTTGCCCAGAGAGGTGGTGGATGCCCCATCCCTGGAAACGTTCAAGGCCAGGTTGGCCGGGGCTCTGAGCAACCTGATCTGGTTGGAGATGTCCCTGCTCCTTGCAGGGGGGTTGGACTAGATGACCTTTGAAGGTCCCTTCCAACCCAAACCATTCTATGATTCTATTATTTCCATCGCAACTTCCCTGCGTGTAAACAAATGCCCACTCCAAAGGAGCCAGCGGGTTCCCGCTGCCGCTCTTGATCTGGATGCGGACAAGGCTGGCGTGACTGCGTTCTTTGTCAGGGCTGTCGCTGCTTTAAAGCCATTCTGGTGGTGTTGTGATAGTGCCAGAGATCCCCGCCAGGATCAGGGCTTTGTTGCGCTGGATGCTCCGCACACGGATGCTGAGAGCCAGTCCCCATGCCGTTGTGTGGCAGCCTGGGCTGAAAAGGCTGATGAGAGAAAAAAAAATAGATGTGTGAGGCAGAGCCCTGCCGAAAGCGCTGGCTGGAGAGCAGGGTGGTCCCGGGGCCGGACTGGAGGAGACGGGGCTGTGAGCAGCGCGGACGCGGTGTCCCCGTGTACCTGTGGGAGCGGCTGCACCCCCCATAATGTGGGACTGGGGTCCGGCTCCGGCACTGCGGGACCTGCGCGGCGATGGGCCGATTGCTGAGAGGAAATGGCTGGAAGTTGGCTTGAGGGAGGTGAGTTTTGAGTTACTCGGAAAGGGCCGGTGCGAGAGGCCCCTCAAAACGAGCAGCCGTGAGCAGGGGAGATGAACAATGTCATAATTAGAGAATTAAACCTTTCCTGTTCTTTTCTTTTCCTATCCTGATATAATTAGTAATGATTAGACCTGGGGTGCAGCGCAACCAGACAATGCGAGTCGTCTATACAAGAGCAAAACAAGACTCCTGCACAGACCCTGTCTCTTTATTAAGTTGATTTGCATTCATAATCTTCATTTGCCGTTATTATTTTTCCCCCTTGTGCTTACTGAGTGATATTAGCATAAAGTCCCTTTTTTCTTGTTTTCTATTCACACTCAAGGTCAGAGACTTAGTGAGACACCGACGAAAACAATCTCTTCCTCACCCTCTTTTAATTCTTTGCAGAAACATGTCCTGGGGATTTTAACATAACAATTGTTGGAAAAGGAGGGGGGAGACCTGAACAGAGCCCTTTCTGTGCTGGAAACGGGAGCTGCCCCAAAGAGAGATGCAAATCCGCAAAAAGGAGGGAGGGAAATGGATCTGGGAGAGGCACCAGTCCTGCCTCATCTCTCTTGGAGCAGAGAGCGAACGGAGCCGTCGCAGCAGCTTTCCCAGAGCCACGCGTGGAGCAGACGGGGCTGGCAGCTCCACCGACGAGCCTCCGGTGTGTTCGGGGTCACCAGGGACAGCCCAGCCCAGAGCATCGCCCGGTCGCCTGCCGCACCTTGCTGAGCTGGGAGCACCCGGATCGTGCCGGGGCACGCGCGCTCCAAGCCGCGTTCATGGGGGGAATGGTGCTTCCCTGGGGGTGGTTCTCCAGCTTTCCCGTTTTCTTGTTTCAAAGCCCCGCAGCTGCAGGGATGTCCCGTTTGGGAGACGGTCCAGGGATGTCGAATAGCATGGGTCAGGCGGAAGGGACCTACAACCATCCCCTACCGCTGCCCTCGCCAGCTCCGCAGCGGAACAGGCTGTGATGGGAAGCGGGAGCTCCTGCAAGCAGATTTATTGGAAAGGGGCAGGGGTCTGTCAGAGAAAGCCCCAGGTCCTCCAGCTCCTGCTGTGCCGCTTCGCTACGTGAAGCCAACGACCTTCTCCGCTTCCTCACCTTCCGAGCTCTGTGGGCGGGTGCGCAGGCATTGCTCCCGCCTTGAATTGTTGGGACAAGGAGGAGGACAGCTGAGTCCAAGCGGGTCTGGTTTCACCGCGGTTAGAAGATTAAAGGAGGGGGGAAAATAAAAACCACAACCGATTGCCGAGGGGCTCACACGGAGCAGCTCCATGGGCAGCCCCTCTCTGCGGCTGAGCATCGGCTGGATTTCGGGCTGGTTTCCAGCTCCTCAGCGGCTGCCAACGAGTCTGACCCTGCCTTTGGAGCCTGGCACGTGGCTGTGGGACGGGATGAACAGGGCACCCGCGCTCTGCCCCGCGCGACTCGGGTTCTTCTTGGTCAGACCCTGCGGCATTGGTGAAACCGAGCATGGAGGCAAAATCCCTTAGGTGTCAAAAATGGAGGGAGAATCCCTCAGGGCCCGAGGTGTTTGCAGGTCACTGTCAGTTTTGACAGGGAGGCAGATTGAGGAGTTGGTTCCTTTTTTCTGTGCTCAAGCTGTGATGATTTTAACATGTATGAAACCACGCGAATCTCCGGTCTCGGGCACGAGCTCTCCGCAGCAGGCCGTTTGCTGGGAAGCCTGGCGCGAGGCTGGACGGTGGCAGATGGTGGCTGCTGCCGATTACGGCCCGAACGCTCCCGAGTGAGCCGGCCGGGAATGGGGAGCGATCGACTTCAGGAGCTGTGATACGTCTGATGGCTGGGCTGGAAAAGCTGGCGATAGCTGAGATATGGATGTTGTCTGGCGCTGCAAGCAGGTTTGCTGTGCACAGAAATATGTCTTATTTTACAGAATTGGTAGGTTGCTATTTTTTTCCTGAGGACGCTTCAGGGCTTTCAGCGCTCAGATGCAATGCGAGTGTTTTCGTGCCCCTTTAATGCTTCACTAAACAGTTTGAGATGCTGCCTCTTAATGCCCCAGTAAAGCACAGAATGCTCTAGAGCGGAAAGAGCATGTGAGGGAAAGGAGGGTGGTGGAGAGAAAGAAGAAAAGAGGCTGTGAAGAGAGACAAAACCAGGGAGAAGTCATCTTTTCCCTTTCTCTCCCTGCACATACGCTGTCCTTGCTGCTGTGAAGGCAGCTGGACGCTGAGATCCCCCCGGCTTCCACCGCTCCTCTGGGGAAGAGCCGCACTTCGCTCGCCCGCTCCCAGCCCCTCCCGGGCTCTGTCCCGCGGCCGGTGGGCGCGTTGCAAGGGGACAATCTGGTCCCCGGGTCACTGGAGCGGGGCGCGGGCCCTGGCTCTGCTTCGCACCCTGGGATGGGGTGCTGGGGGGTTGGACGCCTGGGTTTTGTCAGCCATTTCTCGACCTCTGTCTTGGGCTGCGGTGTGCATGATGGGGCCGGATGAGCGCCCCGTAGCCCACACTGTGGGTCGTGGCTCACCATCCTCAGCGCGCACACATTTTCTGAACAGATGCCAAACTGAGGAGAAGGGCAGGCGGGAAAAGCAAGATCCAAAGTTTTAACCCAGCAGGGCAAAGTTTGTGTCTCCTCCCGACCAGCGCCAAGGGGAGTCGCCGGCTCTCCTGTCGTTAATTCAAGTCATTAAATTTCCTGCACTCTGTGTATTCCTCCCCGGCACCGCTTGCCCTGCCTGTTTGATCTGTAAGTACCAAAAGTACCGCCTCCGGCTGCAACATCGGCATCCTCGGTCGCCATAGGAACGGGAGCCGGGGGTCCCCTGCGCCCCGCTCCCCTGGGGCCCAGCTCCTGGGGCTGAGCTCTAATGAGCCTCTGAAGTCGGGTTTATCAAGGCCGGGGCTACACGGCCCCCAAGGCCAGCGCGCTCTGCGGCAGGCTGCAGCTAACCTGAAAGGTAGAGTTTTTGTCTGAGCCGGGAAGCACAAAGGCAGAGGTTATTGGTGTCAAAGAACTTGCAGATTGAGAGGCTAAACTGCTATTACATTTTTTTCTTAGCGGAGGGGAGTTCAAAACCAGGAGAAGGGAAGGGGAAGAGCTTCGGTGGGGAAGGCACAGGCTTGGAGCCAGAGCCAATTATTGCGGGGCAGGGCGGGAGGAAGAGAAGGAAGGCGATGGGGATGTCTGCCGCAGGGAGGGCAGGTGGGGAGGATGGGGGGGGCTGAGGCTCTGCCGCCAATGTGTCGCAGGACCCCAGCTGCCGGTGGGGATGGGCTGCAGCCTTCGGCTTCCCACCTGTAAAATGGGGGTGTTAATCCGTGCGTTCCCCCTAAACCCTTCCGTCGGCGCTGTTTGAGCTGTAAACACTCTGTGGGGAAGTCATCCCTGTATCTCTAGATACTGACCTTGTGGTTGGTGCTCCCAGAGATGCCCAAGGCCAGTCAGGGCCCACAGCCAAATACATTTTCATCTGGCTTTCACGGAGAGCCAGCCCCAGCCCCAGCTGTGGCTTTTAGAGGACATGGCAAAACCAAGGCTCCCCACGACGGCTTTCCTGGACCTGCAGAGTGGGAGCCAGGTAAGGATTTGGGAGATGGGAGGCGAGGAGACCGACCGAGCCAGGACCAGGGCCGCATCCCCGCTCTGGCACCCTGGCTCTGTGGGGCAGAGCTCGGGGCTCCAGTCCCGCTGGCCCTCCTGGCCCAGAGCCTGAGGGCTGTGGCCGTGGTGCAGCTCACCACGGGTCTGACCGCTCAAGCACCTGGGCTTACAGGTGTTCAGCCCGGCACCAAACAGTTTTTTTGGGTTTTTTTGAGACAAACGCTCCAGGACCTGCCGGCACAGCCCTGTGTCTCCGCTGGAGATGCCCCGTGAGCTCGGGAGGCGATCGCCGGCGCCAGAGCAGCGAGGTGCTGCTGGAGGGGCTTCCCTGCCATGTCCGACAGAACGACCCGGCTCCGGCGTTGTCATCCTGGCACGGGGCTGTGATGAGCAATGGGGGACAGTGACCTTTTCCAAAAACAGGGCGTTTGCAATGCAGCCTCTGGCTGCAGCTTTCTGCTGCCTCCCTCCGCAGCCATGGCCCTGGGCACCGCTGCGGTAGCCGCCATCCCTGCTCTCGGCAGCGGTGGGTGGCATGTCCCTTGGTGGATTCGAGCGCCCCTGGGGAGTTTGAACCTGGAAGGCACGCTGGACCCTGGGCAATCCGCGGTCCAAAGGCAGCGCTGTCGATGTAATGATTGATGTGCTGGAGCTGCCTGACTCCCCTCCGTAACACCTACACCTTCTAATTGCTGACAGTTATTTACTGTAAAGACAGGAGCACATGCACCACCAACTCTGACAATGCGTGTCAAAACCCCACAGGAAACTGTGTCTTCATGTCTTCATCTATTTTCCCCTCTTTTCCTAAACACCTCTGTTTTCTCTCCCCTCTGGGTGAGAAAACCTGACGTGCGCTGCCGCGGGGCTCCCCTGCCCTAAACCCCGTCCCAGGAGCTGTGGCAGGCGCAGGGCAGAGCTCGCCCCCCTCCCCGTCTCCCCGGTCCATGCCTGGCTGGGCGCTGACGGACGGGTGCAAGCCTACATACAGCGGATCCCGCCGCACGCCTGCTTGTTTATGTGCTGTCTCTCAGCCCCTCGATGTTCGAACATAATTGGTTCTGCGTGGCGCGGTAAACAATGATGTGCGATGCATCAGTGAGCCCTAAACGGTACCTACACGCAATTAAAATAATTGGGCACGCACCTAGCTCTGATTTCACCCCTCCCCACGTTGCTTTTCTCCCTTCATCTCCTTTTTCATCCTCTTTGTTCCGTCTTGGCAGCCCATCGCACGCCTCCTCTCCGGGCTCCTCTCGGAGCGGGTGCCGGTGCCGCGCCTTTCTCCGGCTGGAGCAGGGGGTCCGGGGCCGCTCGCCTCGGCCTCAGCACAAGTGCAGAATGAGTTCCGCAAGGCACGAGTGAGGTGATATTCCAGCCCAGGCCCGTGAAATATAATGAAGGCCCAGGGGACTGTACCAGCTCCTTGGTTAAAAATGATGCTGTTATATTTAGACAAGGTAACTAGGAGCCCCTCCGGACAGCGAGGAGTACAATTTTTTGTTTAATGATTCCATAATCTGATATAATATTGGGCCTGTAAGACATAATGAAGACCTGGGGGAGTTTACATCTTTGCAGCATTAAAGGGCCTCTGCTCGGGGACACAGACAGGTGGAGGTTTGAACTTTGATGCAGTCAAACATGTTTTTCTCTGGATTTGTTTGACATGATTGAGAGGGAATCCAGCAGCCGCAGGGAGAGGAGAAAATGGTTGCGAACGCAGTGGTGCTTAAACCGAACCCAGGCAGCTGATTTGCCTGCGCTGAGAGCGGGTGCCGGGGAGCTCGGGGGGACCCATCCAGGCGCTGAGATTGGCTGGGGTCCGGGCGGGCACGGTCATGGTGGTCTTTGGGCAGCAGAGGTGCCATGGCCAGGCAGAGCCGCGCTGACCTGCCGAAGGCTTGGCATGGCAGAGTGACGCTTGGTCCGGCTGCACCTGACCTCTCGCAGCGGTGGAGCCTGGGCTGAGCCCTCGCACCTCAAACTGAGCTGGGAGCGCAGCGTCGGATGGGCTTTGCTGACCGAAGCTGCTGAGGAACAGGCGTGCGGCAGAGCCCGCTTTTCTTCACGGGGCGAGGGTTATTTGGTGACTGTCAGACAACGGGGGTGACGTTTGCCCAAAATGCACAGCGACGCTAAACGTGTACCAGAGCCGCATCATCCGTACGTCTCTCCTCTGTGCCCGTTTTGGAGTGGGTCCTCATCCGGAAGGCTCATCCCCCATCCCGAGGGACCGGTGGCAATGCCTCTGCAGGTGCCGTCGTCTCCGGGTGAGGAGGAAACCCTCCGTCGAGAACCCGCCAACACGGAGCTGGGACCTTCCCCGCTGTGCGCATGTCTCGGTTTCAGTGCCGGGAGATAACCTAATCCCATTTAGGCTTGGAGAGAGCTGGCAGATTCCTCCCCTGGGAGCCAGTGCGCGGCGGGGGGTGGTCTGTAATGAATTCCTATCATTCCAGCACAAAGGTAGCTTACAGGAGCGCTCGCTGCTGAAAATATTAGGGTCGCTGCCCTATCATCCCTCGGAGACATCCGTCGTAGATCACTGATTCCTGCCTGCTGACATGCAGGAAGCCCTGGGAGGGCAGAGCCGGCCTCACCTTCCCCGGCTCTTTCTTTCCTGGAAAATGTTTTTTCCGTGTAACGAAGGGTTTTAACGCCCTGCTCGGGGCCGTGTTCTCCCGCATCACCCGCATGAGCAGGTGCCCAGCCGCATGCAGGGCATCGCTCTGTGGCGCCAGTGCCTGTTGTGCTCCTGGTTTGCTATTTTTCTGTGTTTCAGCAGCTCCTCGGGGGTCCCGCCAAGGGTGAAAGACCCCGCACCAGGTCCTGCCGGGAGCTGGGGATGCCGTGGCCTCGCACCGGCCTCGGGGACGGCTCGGTCAGTGGATGGGAGCTGGGGGACGATGCTGGGGTCATCCCAGGGTCCGGGCCGTGCAGGGCGAGTGTGCCAGCACAGAGGAGCCCTGCAAATGGCCAGGTTCGGAGAGGGGGTGCTTGGGGACCCACCCAGGGGGTCCCCGTGGCAGGGGTCCCCAGGAGCTGTGCCCCCTGCCAGGCCCTGTTCCAGCTCCCTGCTCTCCTTCCCCTCTTGCTTTTATTTATTTCATTTATTTTTTCCTCTGTGGAAAAACGACGTAATGAAAGCTGCCCCCTTCAAACGGGCTTTAATACGGCTCCGTGGCTCCGGCCGGGATGTTTCACCTCGGGAGCTGCCAATCCGTCTCTGTCAAGCTGTCAGCCCTGATGCGTTTGCTGTTGGCTGGAGCCACGCTGCAATTCAAAGTGGATTAACTCTTTGGGCTGCCCTTCCCTCCTCCCCTTCCCATTCCACTTGGGTGGGTTCAGGTCGAACAGAAAACGCTCTTCCCCTGCGCTTTCCATATTCAAAAGCTCCCGAAGCGCGGTCCGCAGGGCGGCTCTGCTCGCTGGGGCGGCAGCGGGGGCTGCGCGGTGCCGGGGGGGTTTGGGACGTGGTGCAGGGTGGCTGGCGATGCTGGGACGTTGACAGCTGTGAATGGAGCGCTTCTGGGAAGGGCGCATGGGAATGGATGCTCCTGGCCACCCTGGTCCAGCCCTGGCAGGGAAGGGGGCCAAGGGCTGCGGACCCTCACAGAGCCCCCAGCTGTTTGCGTCACCCGCTGCTGCTCACCCCAGCTGGCCGTGGGGTCGGGGAGCTGTGGGACTGGGGTCTGAGGGTCTTTGCCTATTTTCCTGGGTGATAAAGTTTTCCCCAAACAAACCAACAGCTCCTGGGAAGGGCTGGAGCTGTGCTGAGTGGTTCTTGCGGGCGAGTTGAGTCCATGGTGCCGGCCGCTGCGTCCCTGCCCGTGTGGCACCGGCATGGGGCGTGGGCAGGATGCGACCCCACGGAGGGGCACGGCACTAGGTGGGGGTATTGGCCAAGCAATGAGGTGCTGCTCGGCTCTGCCTGCTGCTGCTGCGCACCCGGCCTCCACTTTGGGTGAAAACCACAAGGCTTTGGAATTATGGACCTTGGGGTTTCACGCGGCGACTGGGCAGCCATTGCATGTCCCCGGTGCTCTGCGGGTCAGCCGTGGGCTGTGGGATGCAGGATGTGTCTCCATCCCCCTCGGCGAGGGGGCTCAGGGGTCCACAGCCACCCTGCTCCTGGGCTGTGCTGTCTCCAGCCACGCTCTTGCCGTATGCGGGTTGAACCCTGATCGGGGGTTAGAAAATAATTGTTATAATGGGAAAACAATATTTGGGCTGCTACAGCATGAGATTGATGGCTTCGGTGCTGGCCTGGACTGGGAGGACCAGGCTGGAGCTCGTGTCTGGCTGCATCGTGGTGCTGGCCGAGCTGTGTGGGAGCTGTGGTCGGTGCTGGAGCTGGCGGCGTTATCTCCGTACGCGCCTGTGCAGGGGCCCTCCCCGGCTTGGCGGTGGCAGATCGGCAGCTGGGAGGTGCAGCTCTTCCCGAGGACGGACCGTATTGCTTGCTAACAGGGCGCCGTCGTTACGCCCGCAGACGTGATCCGCACAAGCTGTTCCTCGCTTCGCAGCGCGCCGCCGGGTCATCCGCCTGTCTGCGTGCTGTTTGCCTGCTGGAGGCGATGGCCAGCTCTCTGTCCGTCCCCTGCCAAGGCCTCGGCACACTGCAGCGGCTGCTGGGCGCTGGGGTCCTGGCTCAGCCCCGGGACAGTGATGCTGGGGCTGCAGCGAATTTCCAGGTAGAAGCAGGAGGAAGGCTTCATTGCCAGCGCGCGCCTGCGGAGCTGCGGGCTGCTCACCAAGAGCTGTCGCCTTTCCTGCTCTTAGCCTCTTTGGGTGTTTCAGTAAGCCCGGCTCGGCTCCTCAGGAAAATTAGACCCCTGCGTTCCAGGAGGAGTGAGGGTGGTTTTTACCGGGCTGGTTTTAGAGCTGTCAGCTGCCTTAGCATCCAGGTGACATTCCGCATCCTTTCCCACCCCCCTTGGTGAAGAGGCTGTGGTTTAATTAACGTTTGCAGATTGCTTTGAGGACGGCTGCTGCAAGAGGGGCGCGGGTGCTGGCGGTGCCAGCGTCTCCCACAGCCGAGCGCTCGCATCAATGCCACCACGCTCCCTGGGAGAAGAGGAGCCACGCTCGCCCATGCCGGTGCGGTTCCGGCGTGGGATGGCTCGGCAGCTGGGGAAGGCTTTATCTGCAGCGGGATTTTGGTGTTTCAGCATCTGATGATGTGGCAAAACGTGCCCGGTGCTGCTGGGGGAAAGGCGTGTTTCTGCTCCAGGACGGCCCCGGGCAAAGAGTGTCCCTGTGTGGAGGGTGGGGGAGAGGTTTGGATGTTTCCCTCCTCTGGGTTTCCACCCCTGTGCTGAGGTTTGGAGCTGTCCCATGCTTTCCAGCGGAGCGGAGCCAGTGCCTGGGGTCTGCACAGGAGCTCTGGGCTCAGGGGCGCAGCCGGGTTTGGGGTTTAACTGCAGAATTTGGCACCTCTGCTTCTTTGGAAGGGATTTCCTAAATAAAGAGGAGACTCCAAGGGCCTCTCCCAGTAGACGAAAGGTGCATCTCGGAGCTGTTCCTCGGTCCAGCCATGTAGCCCACCATGTGGCATCACCGGCCTTTGAGCTTGGGGTCGTCCCTCCCCGTCACGGACCCTGCGGGATGGGGCCATCCGCGTAGACCCCTCCGCCATCGTCCTGCGCTCCTCTTGGGGCAGCTCGGCCCACAGCGATGGGCGCTCCTGGGCACGGCCAACATGGCCGCCCCTGAACAGCTCCGGCACAGCTCTCACCACCCATCGGGTCAGTTTTGGGCTCGCACGAGGCTGCCCCACCACAGGCAGCCCGAGGGATGGAGGCGAAGCGAGCAGCCAAGGTTCAGCATCCTTGCCTGAGCTCCCTCTGACACAGGGCGGGAGCAGAGCCAGGCCCGCTTCCCAGCCCGCATCGCCTCCGCTCCAGCCGCAACGGGAGACGGAGCAGCCACCATGGCTCGCGGCCCTCGCCGTGCGACGGCCCGGTGCTGGCCTGTGTGTCCCGGCTGGGGGAGTGCAGCCGTGCCCCACGTGTGCCCTGGCACGGGCAGGGTCGCCCGCGGTCAGGAGCCGTGCCATCAGCTCCTGCGTGGCGCCGGGGGGCGGAGAGGCCCGAGCGACAGCAGCTGCTGATGAGCCGGCAGGAATGCGCCGCTGGCTCTTCGTTACCGTGGGCTCTCTGCCAGTTGGGTCCGTTCATGGATTTGTCTCCCCTGCCAGTGGCTGCCCGGGACCAGCTATGAACCAGCCCCCAGTTTCTCAGGTGTGCCCTTCAACGCTCAACAGCAACCCCCCTGCCCACCCCTTCCCTCCCCGGCCCCTCGGGGGTTTTGGGGGCCAAGGGTGCCGGGGCATCAGCATGACCCCACCGCAAAAAAAAACCACACAGATGGACGCCACTGTCGAACCACACAGACCGACCCCACCGCTGAGCCACCCGGACAGACCCCGCTGCCAGCCGGGATCCCCCCGCGCTCCGACCCTGCGTCTGTGCGAGGGTTTGCGCTCGGGCTGGGAGGGCTCCAAGGGCCCTGCCTGGGCCCCTTTTTTTCCTGTTGCGGCTAAATCATAACCAGGCTTTGTGAGGAGGCGCAGGCTTGCCTCTGCGCCGGCTCTTCACCTTTTAAGTGGGAAGTTTTTCTTTCGGTAGCAAATATTTTCCATAATTTCTAGGCTGATACAATTAAAGCTAAAGAGGACGGGTGTAAATTATACATCCCTGCCACCAGCCTCGCCCCCCTAGAGTAGCTAGGGGCTGGAAATACGAGGATTTGCAATAATTAAGGCAAATAGTTGTTTTTGTTTGGTAAGAAAAACAACCCAGTGCTGTTAGAAAGAAGGCAAGGAAAACCATAGAAAATGTTTTCCTTACAATTACCAAGAAGGGAGGAAGAAAAAGTCATTACGTGCAAAGCTGGCGCTGGGCTCTGCGCCGGGCAGAGGCGTGTACAAACGAAACCAGGAGCGGGCTGGGACACAAACGCCCGTCGGGGAGCTGGGTGGCAAGGATTAACCAGGCTGCTTCCTTCTGCTCTCCCCGTTTTCCAGTGAATTTGATCCGTGACCTCCCACAGCTCCGGTGGAGCCTGAGCTGGGATGCGCTGGGATGCTCTGAACTGGGCCAGAGAAAAGCCGTGCGGAGCACTGGGTGAAGCCGCGGGACTCGCCGGCACTGCCCGGCGCCCGCCGTGGCCTCTCTGCCAGCCGCGCTTTGCCGAACGGCCGCAGATTCGCCAGCCGGCAAGTGCCCGGGCAGGAACCAGTGCCCCGAACCGCAGCCAACTGAAATGGATAGCCGCTGCCGAGTGCAGCGTGATGCTTTTTATTGTTTCCGTTCCTCAATCCGCAAAATAACTATGGAATTGATTAGTCTCAAGGGATATGGTGAAGCTTGATTAATTTAGTAATTATGACTTGGAGGTATTGCCCTCCGCAAGGGCCCGATCCCAACGCAGAGCCCTTCGGAGACCCTTGGCAGCGTTTGGGCGGCTCCGAGTCCCTGCTGCCAGCGGGAACACCGAGCTCCATGTTGTTCCCGGGAGTGGGGACCCGGGATGCGTCTCTGGTGCTCGGAAGCTTATCAGCTTTCTCCAGCTCTATCGCTGGTCTCATAAAAGGTGCTGCCTCTCCCGGCAAGCCTTGCCTGAGGTGTTTTAGGCAGGGCTGGAGCAGACCCCTGGTATTTTAGCTGCCTATGACTTTGTTCTTTGGGCTGAATTTCTCAGTCAAGGTGTCTTTTCCTGTAATTTCAGCCAAATTTGTTTAGTTATTTCCAAGAACAAGGCTTGGGAAAAAGATAAAATACTTTTTTTTTTTTTAATTGTGTTAAAATATTCTAGTGACCTTTTCTTTCAAAAGCCCGAGTGCCCGGTGCCAGGGAGAAGGGACACGGAGCCTGGCACGGAGAGGGCGCAGCTCACTGCTGGCCTGCGGTCCGGCTGGGAGCCCGATCCCAGCGAAGGCCGGGCAGAGGAGCCGGGGTGGTTTGCGGTGTCCCGTAGGCCACGTCCCCACTCTCCAGCCAGAGCTGGGGGGAGCCAGTGTCCCCAGCATCACTGCTGCCAGTGCTCCAGCAGTTCGGCAGTCTAAATAAGGTGGAATAGGCAAAAACTGGAGGCTGGGAGCACGGCAGCCTAAATGAGCCTGGCTAGCCAAAATCTGAAGCCTGGGAGAGCTGGGAGAGCTCAGCCCTGAGCTCGCCTCGTGTTTCTGGGGGAAAGTAACTGCCTGTCCCCAGTGCAGAGGTTGGAGCTATCGAGCCTGGAGCGGATGGAAATTCAGCTCAGTTCCTCCACGCCACGGCCTGAACCGGGCAGGGATTCCCGTCCTTTCCCAAGCCCTTGCAGCTCCTCCTGGCCTCGGCCGCGGGTTTTCCAGCTGATGTTCTTGTTTTTCCAAGCTCTCAACAAGGAGCAGGGCGGCTAGCCGGAAGAGTCTGGGAGCCGTGCTTCCTTCTCACTTTTTGGCTTTCTCGGTGGTGTTCGGAGGTTTTTTGATCTTAATTGGCATTCGCGAGTCTCGTGCCCGCAGCCGCCATCCCGCTGCGCTGTGGTTTAGTGTTAGGGAGCGGGAACCAGTTCCCCGGAAGCTCCCGCACTGGTGTGGCAGTGGGGGATGGTGCTGGTGGTCCTGCTCATGATGAACACCATGCCGGTACCCCAGGAGAACCATCCTGAGTGGACGGAGAGCTTGCAGCCGGGGGGCATCGCAGGCAGGGTTATTAGGGAGTTTATCCAGGGTTACTCCTTCAGGATGTTTGCCGTGGGTTTTTAGGGGCAGCCGAAGTCCCCAGCGTGGTTCTGCCCCAGCACAACCCTTGCCGTGAGGGAATCAGATGCAGTCACATGTGCACGAAGCCTGCGATGGACAGGCTGGGTTGAGGTTCACCTTGGATCTGCCCCAGAAACGCTTCTTCCAGCATCTGTGAGAAGGATTTTCCATCGGCCGCAGCCGTCTCCTGGCGACACCCTGAAACCTCCCTGTTGTGGACGGTGTCAGCTCCAGTTTTTGCCGAGCTGGAGGTCCCATCTGGGTCTCCCCCAGGGCTGTGCTGTCCGGATGGGCTCTGCTGGGGGTCCCTTCGCCGTCCGCTGTGCCAGGAGGGACCGCCGCCGGCCGTGTCGTCACGCTCGCAAAGGCTTTTAGCGGCTTGGCTTGATAAATGAAAACAAATAAACTTGATAGACAAGTGGACAGCTTTATGATAGCTTCCCACTGACAGGGAGAAAGATTGGTTGTCGGTGGCTTGATAGAGAAATATCTCGATGGGAGTCAGAGAGAGATGTATAACCTTGGTGAGGATGAGGAGATGGCTGCGCGGGAGGACGCCCTGGCAGCGTTATTCAAAAATAATTCTGCCTTTATTTGTTTTACTTTTTGGTGAGGGGAGGGATGCAGAGCCCCGCAGTTCACCGAGTTTTTCAAAATAGATGTGCTGAATAAATAATGGCGACGATCCATATTTTATTTATATCGCACCTATCTACATGCAGCAGCGGAGCTCTTGACAGTGGACCTCGTTCTCCCCTCTAAAGCGAACAAACTCCTAACTAAAAGCGCGTTAGCCGGAGACAGATTTGCGAGGATATTTAGAGGCTGAAGCATAAAGACGGGCAGTGAGCGGGATTCGCGGAAGTGCCTCGGCTGCTTGCTCCCGTTGATTTTTAATGGGCACCTTGTTGCTATCGTAAATCCGAGCAGATGCGTGTCCGCAGCCGGGGGCACCTGAGGAGCTCTGGCAAGCTTGCAGGGTGCCTCAGTGGCCCGGGAGGAGGGTCCAGAGTCCACTCGCCCCTGCTCATCCTTCTGCGGCAGCGGCGATCCATGTATTGTTTCCAGAACTTGGCGGGGGACAGGGGGACACGGTCACTGTGCGGGGCGAGGGCCGTGGCTCGCGGTGGCCCTGGCCAGCGAGGGCTCTGCCTGAGGCACCGCCTGTGCTGCGTTGTCCGCGTCAGCGTTTTCCGAGAGCGCGAGGAAAGGGAGCGGTACGTTAATGCAAATCGTTGTTTAATTTTATCCCTGGATTGGAGGTGAAAAAAATGTATATGCATGCCAGAGAGCGAGCGGCCGTCCTCCGCTGCCGGCCTGGCCCCGGGACGGGGTCTCCGTCCGTCCATCCCTCGGTGCGTACCCCTGCTGCCTGCGGGGTACGGCCTGGCCCTGTTAGGGGGCAACCCCAAACCAGGCGCTGTGAGCCCCCAGCTGCCCCTCCCTAATGTACCCCCCAACACACTTTGCACCCCCTCCTCCCCAAAGCAGCCCCAGCGCCCCTGTGCACCCTCACTCCCCTCGTGAGCCCTTCCCTTCCTAAAGGTACAGCACCCCCAAACCTCCCTCCCCACAGTGTGACCCCCCCCTTTGCACGGGGACCCCTCGATCCCGCCAGCGTGACCCTCCCTTTGCACAGGGACCCCCCCCTCTTTGCACTGAGCCCCCAGCCCCGCAGCGTGACCCCCCTCCCGCCGTTGTGACCGCCCCCCCGACTTTTGCACAAGGACCCTCAATCGCGCCCGTGTGACACCCCCCCATTTTGCACGGGAGCCCCCAGCCCGACCGGTGTGACCCCCCTCCCCCCTTTTCACAGGGACCCTCCCCCGCCGGTGTGACCCCCTCCCGCCATTGTGACCCCCCCCCCGCCTCATCCCGCACCCCCCCATCCCGCAGCAGCTGCCCCACCCTGCGGGCGCGCTCGCGCGCGCGCGCTCCCGCGGCGGCCGCCGGTGGCAGCGACGCGGGGCCGGGAGAGAGGGGGCGGGGCCGGGAGAGGGGGCGGGGCGTGCCCGGCGGGGCGGGGCCGGGCGGCGGCGCGGGGCGGGGCGGGGGTCGCGGGCGGCGGGCGCAGCATGGCGCGGCGGCACTGAGGCAGCGGCGGCCTCCCCGGCCCGGCCTTTGTCTCTCTCCGGTGTCCCCGGGGCGGAGGAGCCCGCGCGGGCGGGGGTGGGCCGGGGGCTGAGCCCACAGGTGCGGGGATAGCACCGGGGCTCGGTACCGGGGGGGAGCGGCGGCGGGGGGAACTTGGCCAAAGTTCGGCGGGGGTGGGTTGGGGGGGGCGGGGGGGGGAGGTTCCCGGTACCGGGGCACCGCGGGAACCGGCCGTTCCCCACCGACAGGGTGCGGGATGCGGTTGCCCCGGTTCCGCCGCCGCACCGCGGGCCCCCCCCCAACTTTCCCCACCGACGGCTCCCGGCGCCGCGGGCGATGGTGAGGGACCCCCGCCCGCCCCAGGGCTCCACCGGCCGCCGCGCCCCCCCCGCCGCCGCCGCCGCCGCCCCCCCCTGAAGCGGCCGGAGCCGCGCCCGCCGCCGCCCGGGACGATGCTGCGCTGGGAGGCGGCCGCGCTCCTCGCCGCCCTCGTCGGTGTCTGCGTTTGGACCGACGAGACCGGGAAAGTTATCTCGGACCGGTACGCTGTCTACTGGAACCGGAGCAACCCCAGGTGAGGCCCGGGGGGCGAGCGGGGCCGGGTTTTGGGTTTCACCCCTCCCCGCCTCGGCAGCCCCCGCAGCCGCCCGTCCGTCCCGCTCCCCCCCGCCCCGCATCCCGGTTTGCTCTGGTAAACAAGCAGGGGGGTCCCGGGCTGACACTCCCTCCCCAAAGTTGTCCCGAAGACCCGTCCCCGGGGGCTGCGGCAGTCCCGACGGCATCAGCCCCCAACCGGTCGCCTTCCCCGGGGGGCGCGGCCCGGCTCCCCCAGCCTCTCCGCGCCCAACTTCGGGGAAGTTCCGAGTTCCCCCCCTCCCCTGGTTCCTCTCCTGGCGAAGGTCCTGCGAAAAAAACCCGAAATACGGCAAAAAGCGCCGGGTGCTGCCGGCGGCGGGCGGCCGCGGAGGACTGGAGGCACCGAATTGGGGCTGAAACGGTAAAACGGGCCGGTTGGGGCCGGGAGCATGTGGAAAAGCAATCCCGTCCTGGAAGCAGAGCCCCTGCCCAGTTGGTTTAGTTGCCCTGGTCTGTCTTTAAATTAAGATTTTTTTTTTTTTTTTTTCCTCCCCCCCCAAGCATCCTTTTTTTTTTTTTTTTTCGGCGAGAGTTTCCCTTCTGTTGTATTTCTTTGTTCGGAATTCCGAGGAGCCACAAACTGTTGCGGAGTTTGAAGCGCGGGTGAGTTCTGCTCCCGGCTCAGGTGCCCGCCACCCCCCAGGACCCCACGCCCTCCTCCCCCTGGGAGACAGAGCAGTGGGGCTTTGCGCGGGCTAACTCGCGGGGTCTCGTAAAACACACAAAAAAATAACACTGCCACCAAACCCGCCTCTTTTCCACCCAATTAATCCAAGTTAGCCTGGTCCCAGCCGAGCCAAGCGCGGGGGGCGCGTGCCAGAACTCGGTTCGCCTCTGTGGTGGGTGCTGCTGTGCCCGCTGCCTTCGGCTCTCCGGGTGCGAGGGGGGTTTCTTCGTCCCCCCGTGGGCAAGGGATGGGGGGTGTGTGGCCTGGCCTGGCCCTCATCCTCCTGGGCTCGGAGGTTTTTCCCCCTCTTGCGCTGGGAGAGGCGTTGAGGGGTCGCCCGCTGGCACCTTCTCCTCTCCCGACCGCATCCCGCTGACACCATCACGCTTTATTAAAGTTCCCGGCTGCATTTCGACGGGTGGCTGCAGGCGCATGGAACCGTTGGGATGCGCATGGAACCGTTGGGATGCGCTTGGGGCCGAGGACTGAGCTGGCCGGCCACCAGCCCCTGCTTCAGGGGGATCAACCCGGTGCCATCGCCCCCAGCCTCATGCCACCCCGAAATTGGGGCGAGCCCATCCCTTTGTGCGCGGCGGTGCCTTTGCCGTGGGCCGCCTGTGGTGCATATGGATTTTATTATCTCTCTCACATTTTTGTGGGGAATTGTAAGAGGCAGAGATTTCTTTTTTTTTTTTTTTCCCATTACAAAGTTTTTGGTTACAGTTCCTGGTTCTCCCCAGCTCCCACACTTTGGGCTTTTTTCTTTTGTTCTCCCAAACGCCAAACATGTGCGAGGGCCCCCCTGGTCAAACTCCAGCATCCCGGCCGCTGGAGATGAGGGCGGCATCGCTGAGTGGCCGGGGCTGTGGCCGAACTTTAGCACCCAAGGGTTCCTGCGGCGGTGCCGATTGACAAAAGTGGCCCCTGGCCCTTGGGTGACAGGCGTCCCGGGAACTGGCATCGGTAGGGGCCTCGGCCCAGACCCTTGAGCCGCTCGCGTCCCCGTCGCCCCCTCGTATGTGCTGGGATGGGCGCTGCGGAGAAGGCAACGGGAATTTCTCCTCGAAAATAGTGGTGGCTCGTTATTACATATATATATATATACATATGTAACATATATATATTTTAAATCCAACATTGGCAGGGAAAATATTTTCAAAGTGGGGAAATAAAATAGGGCAAAGGAAGGGCGAAGGGGTAGGAGGGAAGAGCAGACAATGGCTGGTGGGTTTTTGCAGGCACGTCTGCAGCGCCCGGCTCCGGGATGTGACCCAAATTTCCCAACGTGGGAGCACCCCGTGTCGCAATCGGCCGACGCGCTTGCCGCCTGCCTGTGTGTTCAGGTCTCGGAATTCAAGGCGATTTATTAGACGTTGCAAATGTAGAAATTGCCATTGAGTTTTCTGCTTATTTTCCTTTTTGAACCCAGCGGTATTTTTATTTTGTCTGTCTCTGGAGTTGCTGGAAGACTCATGCTTAAAAATGAAGAACAACGTATATGTGCTTTTGCTGGTTTCTTGTTTTCCTCCTCTTTTCCCACCTACCATCTCATTTAATAAGAGGGAAATCAAAAAGGATTTAAAAAAAAAAAAAAAGGGAAAAAAAGGTGAAAATGCCCAATGCTCGTTTGAACCCACAGAACTGATCTTGTGATAAATATTTTTCTTCAGGTTTATATTGCAATCTATATTTTATAAAAGACAGTAATAAATCTCATGGTCAATATGATTTGCCCAGATTAGATAATTCTATATTTCATAATTGGGTCTAAATTAAAAATAAGTGGTAGCTCGGGATGCTGCAATTTACCTGTTCTGTGGAGATATTTAGCCACTCCCTGTGGATTTAGGTTTTTTGGGGTGGGTGTTTTTTTTGTTTTTTGGTTGTTTTTTTTTTTTTTAATTTTTTAAAAATGATTTTGTAAGCATGCGTTTGGAAAAGGTAACCTGGGCTTTGCTAGATGTAACTCTGGGGTTATCCTGGAAATAGCCAAGGGAGGTAGAGCCCGTATCACGGGCTGTTTCCATGCCCACGTAGAGCTGGGGATTTTTGCTCCGCGGTGTCTACAGACGCGCGAACACCGTTTTGCTTCCTGGCTGTGGGGTGCGTTGGCCGTGCCCCGGCAGCAGCGGGGCCGGGCCCGGCCGTGGGTGCAGGCGCTCTGCGTCCGGGACGACGCGCCCACTGATGGACCGTGGGCACGGGGCGCTCGCAGCCCCGGCGTCGCGGGCAGGGCTGTGGCTGGGGCAGGGCTCTTCCCCTCTGCGGGATCTCGGGGGGGCTGTGTGCTCACGCTGGGTTTTCCAGCCGACATGGCCGGTGGCGTGGGAGCTGCTTGCCCGTGGGGTTCTTGGGTGAATTTGCAGCCTTGGGACCCGAGGAGAGGCCCAGCGGACTGGGCCGGGCATCCCGGAGCATCCGATGGCATCGCTTGGGCGGGTGGGGGGTCTCTGGCTTCAGCCCCCCTCGCACCCAAGGCCCCCGCGCTGCAGCAGCAGGGTTTCGTGTGAATGTCTCGGGTACACCACGGTGCATCGTGGGGCGAAACACCGGGGCTCTGGGAAACCTCCACGCGACGGGCGGAGAAGGTCTGTGGGACGGAGTGAGCTGCCCTCACAGGGTCCCCAGTCCCGGGACCCCCTGACCCGTGCCCTCGGGGCTGCGACTGGAAACCTCTCGAAGGCCGAGGAAGGACGGAGGGTTTCAGATGCGTTTTCGTTCCCCGCTCTACCTGCGGCTGTGTAATGGGCAGGTTGTAGTAATTCTAGAATGACAGTGTTCCTGCAGCCAAATGCAATTTCCCGTGTACGCTGCCGTGTGTTTCTGTGTCTACGGAGAGGGAAATGTGCAAAGTATTAGGTATTTTCCTCTCTCTGTTTACAGTACAGATACAAATTCTGTAAATGGTCTAGATTTTACCCGTGGCCTATATTTAACTGTGAAGTCATTTCTTTGCCTTGGAAGGCTTATTTTCTGATTCCTTTTTTTTTTTTTTTTTGGTTTTGTGAGCACAGCTGGGTTTTCTGTTCTGCTCCTCTGCACTCCCCAGTCCCGGGGTCGGGAAGCCGCAGAAATGGTTTCTAGCCGGGAGATTTACTGTGGCGGGCGAGAGCCCAGGTGATGCTCGGGGACAGCGGGGATGGCAAAGCAGGACGTTGGGGGGCCCCTTTTGTGCGCCCTGTCCTTCGGGAGTGGGCGAGGGGTCCGTGCCGCAGGGATGGTGGAGCTGGGGTGAAGGGGGCATGTCTTGGTGCGGGTCTGGATTGTGCTCCTCAGCCCGTTTTGTGCCCCTGTTCCCCCCGCGTTGCTGTCTCCCAGAGCCGCAGCCCCGGTGCCTGCTGGCGGCCGTGGCCGGTGCTTTGTCCGAGAGCTCGGCGCGCGGCGAGAGCTGGGGCTGAGGCCGTGGCCCAGCCACTGCCCGAGCAAGCTGGCCCGCCTGCGGGTCACGAGGGCTCGCGGCCGGGATGATGGCAGCCCGTGTGTGCCAGCTCTCCTTCGAGAGAGTGGAGAAGCGACACGTTTGTTTTTTTTTCTGGGGGAATTTGGTGCTGGAGAGGGATAGCCGAGCAGAAGGGCTCTCGGCTTGGTGGGAGCACGTGCAGGGCGCTGGACGCGTCCACCCACGCCTCCGTGCTGGGTTGGGTTTGGAGCCAGCCCTGCCATGGGGCTGGTTCCCAAAACCTCCGTGTTCCAGCTCTGGCGTGGGCTGCCTGGCCTGGGACCTTTGGGGTGGGCCCCCCGTCCCTGCTCCTGTAGGCCTCGCCCTGGGGTCTGCACCAGCCTCTGCAAGAAACGCGCCCCGGTCCCCCCTCGCAGCGATGTTAGCGTGAATTTTAGCTCCGGCGCTTGGGCGGGTCCTGTATCGCCGCAGGCCGAGTCCCCTCACCGGGGGCTCGGGGTGTTCGAGGTGCCCTGCCACCCCGCTCCCCTCTGCCTCGTCCCATGTCCTGCGCAATTCCTGCTCTCTTAGTTTTCATCTGCTTCGCTTTCCCTTTGTGCCGAGATCATTTGCAGCCCTTCCCGCCCCTCTTTTCCAGCCCGTTAAGCCGTGTTAGCTATTCTTCGCCAGCCCAGGTCTGCGGCGAGCGCGGTTAATGGAGAGCAGATACAAACAGGTCCAGCGTCTCTGACAAGATTTTCTCTCTCTGCCCGTCTCTCCGCCCGTCCCATTCGAGGGACCGCAATTACGTTCCCTGCTGCTCGCGCATTTGGTATCCAAATGCCAGCCATGTGCCACATCCTAATGCGGGGACGGGCTGGGGGTGAGCGGCGCTGCTGGCGGGTCGGCTGCCCCCCGGTGTGCCCCGGCGTCCCCCGTCCCGTCCCGGTGTGGGGAGGCACCGAGGGGACGGGAGTGAGAACGGTGCAGAGAGATGCTGTCAGTTACCACTGTAAAGCTTTAAAAGTGCTTTTTCTCATATGTAGATATGTGTGAGTGTAAGTATACGCACCTACATACGTGCTCTTTACACACACACATAAATAGCGCAGATGCCCAAACCTGCGCCCGGCCAGCCCACCTCGGTGCCTGGGGTCCCTGCGTGACGTACACGTGTGATATCTGCCTGCAGGCTGAGGGGTGGCCGTCGCTTTGGGTTTGCAGGTCTCGGCGACCAGGTCTGATCTCGCCCAGCTGTCCGTCTCTCTCGCTGCGTACGCCCCACGTGCCAGTGGCCGTGGCTGTCTCCAGCCGTACCTGCCTACATTTGACAAGGTTCATCTGTCGGGTGGCTGTAAAATTGCAGCAATTGTTCTTTAAATAGCTCCTTGTTCCTGATGGTGGAAATTTCGGTTCTTTTGTGTTAGATATTAATCATGATTTTAGAGGCTTCATTTTTACCCTAGATGTTTTTCCCAAGTCGGGGCAGAGCTCTTGCCCTGTTTCGTTTGGTTTAATGGGGTTTATGGAAGCCAAGCAGATCTTGATGTTGGTACCTTCAGCCCCTAAGAGGAGTTTAATTTTTTTTTTTCCCCTCCACCCTGACCCGTGTGAGCCTGATGCTCTCCAGCCCAAACGCCGACCATTTTCCCATGCTTTGAGCGTCATTATGAAACCAAAACCATTCCTGGATCTGCCTCTCGGCTCAGGGGTGAGCCGTGCTTCCCCCAGCGCCGCCGACGCGGTCCGAGCCGCCGCAGCAAACGGGTTGGAAGCCTGAGAAGCACCGATGTGAGCAAGTGGCTGCCGCTGGCGCTTCGGTCTTTGCCAAATGAATTCAGGAGGCGCCTCTGAGCCAGGGACACCCCAAAAACGGGGCGTGTGTTTCACTGACACGTAGTGGGTGTTTGTGTCCGTACAAACTCTTTGCCCGCGTCTTTCTCAGCCGAGAGCGGCCCGGTAAATCCTTCTCCCCCGGCCACCAGGCTCGGGGTCCCCATTGCCGTCCCCATTGCCGTGTCCCGTGGGGCCACGGGGCTGGCCCAGCCCGTGCCATGCACCGAGGTTGTTTTACACCAGCAGGAAAACTGGGAAGGGATGAGGCTGCGAGAGCGCGGCGGGCGGGAGGGAGCCCGTTCGGGTAGCGGCATGCCGTGCCACGTCACGCCACGCCGCCCGGGCAGGGTGCTGTGTTCCTGTGCGGTCAGAGTGGTGTTATTTATTTATTTCTCCTCCCTCCTCTCTCTCCCTTGGCTTGTTGATGCTGCTGTGGCTGGGCTGCTAAGTAGCTTCCCATTGTTGGAGAGCTAATTACCTCTTAATGAGGCTCCTTACTCAAAAGCCCAGCAAGAGCGGAGGCTGTGGGGTGGGCTGCTGTCAAAGGCTGGCGATGGGACACGGGACCCTCTTGGGGACAGCGGTTGGGTTTGGCTTTGCTGCACCAACGGTGTGAAATCGGGGCTGCGGTGGGGGCTGCGGTGAGGGCTGTGGAGCTGCCAGCCGGGCCTTTGTCCCAAAGGGGTGGCCGGGGAATGGCTTTGCCGAAAGTCCCATGTGGAGCCCCAAACCGGGTGAACGCTGGGCAGAAATGAAAACCCCGCGGGGTTTGTCCAGGGCAGAGCCTGGGAGCAGGTTTCCACTGTCCCCTCTGGTAGGACACCTTGCCCCGTCTGTAGGGACGGGTGCGACCCTCAGGGCCCCTCTTTCCTTTTGGCCGTAGGTGCTGAAACCAGCACTCCTCAAAGCTGATCTCATGGTGGGACAAATCCTGCTCCGCTGTGCCCATCTCCTTCTGACCCGGTCCCGTCCCTTGGTGGGAGGCTGACGCGAGCCCTCGCCCCTGACGGGGTTCAAGAGCTTTGGCCGGAGGGAGCCGGGCAGCGCGGATCGAGGGTCCCTGCCCTCCTGGGGTGAGGAGCAGAAGTTTGGTCTCCACTTGCCAAATCCTGGCTCTGCCCCCAGAATCGTGCGCATCCCTGGGGCCAGAGCGGTGCTGGGCAGCGATGCCGCAGATGTGATGGGGGCTAAAAAAGGATCCTTCTCCAAAGGGATTGGGAAAGCACCCGCCACCGCCCTCCCCAGCCGCCCCGTTCCCATTGAAGCTGGGCTTTGCGCCCCCGCGCTGGGGGTGGGTGTGGGTGGGAGGATCCCAAACTTCAGAGGGGGACGAGGCGGTCAAAGCAACAACAGTGGGAGAAAATAAAACAAAGGAGGAAAAATCACTCCCTGGAATAATAACGAAGACTGAGAATGGCTCCTCCATCCCCTGTGCCCTTGGGGAGTGCCCAGGGTGACGAGGGGTCCCCGAAAATGGGGGTGAGCCCGTCTGAGCTGGTGGAAGTGCCAAGGCACATGCGGTGCTGGGCTCGAGCCCCAGCCTGGGCGACTGGGAGCTTCAGGGTCATCCCCCCGTCCTGCCCAGCCGTCCCGGGCTGCCAGCCAGGGCTCGGCCGGGGCTTTGCGGGGTGGCCAGGGAGACCCACTGGTCTCGCCCACGTAGCACCTTGGTGGGGACTGGGCGGTTGGCGCTGGATCTGGGGGTCCAGGGGCAGAGAGGTTTTGGGGTGAGGCTGGGGCTCCCCTGTCCCCGTGCTGTCCAAAAACGACTCGCCTGCCCGGTGAGGCTGGTGGCAGTGGGGGCCCGCAGCGCGCCGCTGTATCGATCCCCGACAGTGATTTAAATGCCACAAAGCGTGGCTATCGATGTCCTGCGGCCTCCGGTGAAGCCAATCCGTGCTGGGGCCGGCGAGACCTGCGCTCCCGTTTCTGAGCCCTGCTCGCATCCATCTGACATTTTCCTCCAGGTCGTGAATGGAGGGAGAGGGATGCGGACAGAAATGGGGATTAAGACTTTGTTATTTTTTTCCCCTTTTTCCTCCTTTTAAATTTTCCCCCTCTTCCCATGTTTGCTTACCAAGCCCTTCCTGTTAGAGCGGCGAGCGATGCTGGTGCTGGGCTGGGGCCCAGCCGCGTCCCGGTGCGATCTGCTGGCCCTGGTGGGTTTTTTTGCCTTTTTTTCTTTTTTTTTTCTTTTCTTTTTTTTTTTTTTTTTTTCATTTGTGGGGTTTTCCATTATTTTTTTTTTTACTCTGCGGTGCAAATGCCGCTGGCCCAGGGCTGCCCATGCAGAGTCACTCCCACCGAACGCCAGCCTGGACCCGGTACCGTGGGCCCCGGCAGCAGCGCAGGCACCGTCGGTATGCCCACCGCGTGCGACGGAGGCGTTACCGGGGTCTGTCCCTCAATACTTTTTGCTGGAATATGGGAACATGCTTTTATTTAAGCTCCTTCCCCACGCCACCCTGAAATCCCCCTGAGAATCAAACTTTGTATTTCATATCTTTTGTACGAAATGTAAATCCCCCCGCCCCGGCTCCGTTCCCCGGGGCCACCGGCTTTGGCAAAAAGGCGAATAAATTGCGCGGGGGGTTTGTAAGGACCGGAGATGGGAAAGCCCCGATAGATCCCCCAGCCTGTTCCTCTCCCGATGCGTCAGAATTGTCTTCTCCGTCTATTTGAGTAGCGTGGCGTTCAGCCTAATTTCTCTGGAAATATTTGCTGTTTCCTCTGGTGCGTCTGCAACCGAGTTTTGTAGGATTTTTTTTTTCTGCAGGAGAGGAGAAATTATTTGTATCGGTTTATTTTTTCTTTAACATTACACGGAGAGCAAAACTCTCCCATGTGCTAGGAAACAGATAAAGTGTTTAGACAGCAAATACAAATATTTCTGAGCACTCGGCCCGGCTACAGATATTTCTGCCTGTCCTCCAGCAGGATTTCTTACTGTGTCTTCTAGTGGGTTTTTATTTAGACTGGCTTGATTTTTTTCTTTTTATTTTTAAAAAGCTCTATTTATATTTGCAGTAAAATAAAATCAGCCAAGCCTGACCCTGTAGAGAACTTGAAAAATCCCAATTCTTCCTTTTTCCAATCCCGTTTTGACTGAGAAAAAAAAGCCGCTGGACCTCACGCCCCGCACAAAATCCAGCCGCGACAGGATTATTTCGGCAGCTGAGCTTTCGACAGCCGCGGGTGCCGGGACGGTGGCGGCACCGGCAGCCCCCCCCCCCCGAGCCGGGATGCAGGGATGCGCTTACGGAGATGGGAAGGGAGCTGGGGGTCCCCGGGTGCTCATGAGGGACATGGGGTGTGGGCGGTGGCCGGGCTTCTTGTGCTGCAGGTACCGACGGTGCATGGTGCATCCAAAAAAGGGGTTTATTCTGTTGCTTTGAAAAAAAATTATAAATCAACTAATGCTGCTCCCTGGCAGTGTCCCAGCCTCGCTGTGCCCGACCCCATGGGTGTCAGGAGCTGGGGAAGCTCTTTCTCAGCCAGCTCGATAATCCCAATTATTATCTGCTTTCTCGATCAGGGTTGCTTATTAAACTTGGCACCGCTGGCTTTGCCGTTCCGGCCGCCTGCCTCGGCGGAGGGATTTATCTCCTGCTGACTTGGGAAGGAAATTGAGTGGAAAAACGCGGGGCAGAGCCCCCCGGGACGGCAGGGCTGGGGGCGAGCGGGGGCCGGGGGTACCTGGCCTCTGAGGTGCCGCTGGGCTCCGGTCCAGCCCCAGCAGGCTTTAGGGGACGGGGGCGATGCCGCGGCACGTCTGCCCCACCACCGCGTGCCAGCGGAGGATCGGGCTGGCGGTGCCGGGGCCGCGTCCGTCTGTGCGTTCCCGCTTTCTGTGCTGGGAGGCTGCATCTGGGGCTTCACATGGTGGAAAGACCCGGTTCTGGCACAGGTGCTTTTATTTCAGTGTTATTTTGAAATGGTAGGTTTTTTAAAGGAATACCTAAGCGTTTTCTAAATAGTTGTTGTTTTCCCCTTACCCTGAAATGAAAGGGAACCTTCATTGGCCTCCTCTCCCCGCTCACACCAGGAATATGAGTTTTTTTCTCCATTCAGGCCTTCCAGCGTGAATTCCTCTGCCTCCCATGACACAAACGTTCTTCAGTGCTTTGCAAACCGATCCTTGCCCTTGCATTTCTTCTGCAAATTTTATTTTGACCAAGACAGTTTGCCAGACCCGCTGCCAGAGCTGCCCATGAGTGAGGCGCCGTGCTGGCCTGTGGGGCTTTTCCCAAATCTCGGACCAGTTCTCGGCACGGCCATGGTGCGACTGGTGAGATGCTGCTGGAGAAGATGCTCTCCCAAAGGGTTTCCTTCCTGGTGTTGGGTACTTGGGTGTTCACCAAAATTTCCCTTTGCTCTGCTGGAAAACTTGAAGCCGGATGGTTGAGCTCCTTTTTCTCGTGCTCTCCCACCATTTTCATTCATTTTGAAAAACTGCACAAATCCTTTATTCGGGGAGATGACCGTTATCCTGAACCTTGCGAGGTTCATAACTCCGGGGCAGCCTTGTGCTTCAGGGTGTGCTGTCCATCCTGCAAATCGTCCCAGCTTGCTCCCTGGGTTTCCCCAGGTCCTTCCCTGGTGGGCAGGAGGACGCGCTGCCCACCTGCCTACACGGCTCCGGCAGCGCTGCGGGACTCGGGACGGAGCGGTGGCCCTGCCGGGCTGTGCCATGCCGTGTCCCAGGGGCTGCTTGGGGGCTGTCCCTCTGCCGCTGACACCGTGTTGCGGTTGTAGGACCGCTGTCGGATACGGCGTCGGTACGCGACGGTTCTGGCACCAGCTCCAGCTGCAAACGCCGGTCGAAATGGTGCTGGTTTGGTTTCCAACAGAGAATCCAAAGCACCGTCTGGAATAGAAACGGCTTTTGGTTCCAGTCCTTGTCTGACGTTGTGCTCGTCGGATTGCCTTGGGCTCGCAGGTCTTGCTTTGGCCGGAGCTGGGCGGGCACGCAGGGTGCCGAATCCTGGGAAACACCGAGGTGCCGGTTTTCGGGGGTCCAGCCACCCACCGCCGCCTCTCCGGCTGGAGCGGCCGGGCTCGTCCCCGCCGCCATCCACAGTTGTTTGTTTTCTGCCTTGGCTCCGTCCCGGCGTTGGGATGTGAAGCGCTGTTGGGGCTGAGGGATGTCGGGGGCCCGGCCTGGGCATGCGGCAGCAGGGATCTGGACTCCAGAAAACATCTCAGAGCTGATTAATAATAATAAATCATAATGTTGTCTTTTAAAATAGAAAGCTGTTGGATAAGGTGGAGGCATGCTCTCATCATTAAGACAGCGAGCTGGGGTGTGAGCTCTGGATCCGTTTTCCAGCTCGTTACAGAGACAAATGGCCTCCCCCCTCCCGGCCTCAGTTTCTCCGCCGTTAAGGTGAGGATCGCTGCCAGAGGCTAAATTAAGCAATTAATAGTTGTAGCGCACATGCAGAGACTGAGAAGAACGTGCCTCTCCCAGTGCTGTATCCCACTGCACAGCGTGTCCTGCTCCGTGGCCGAACCCAGGAATTGCGGCTGGGAGCCGGAGCGTCCCCGTGACAGCTCCGCGAACGCAGCCAGCGGTGCCGATGGTGCCGGCTGCGGAGCCCTTTCTCCTCCGTGTCCGCAGAGCCCGAGGCACGAGGACGGGCTGCAGCCACCGGTTCTTTCCGGGCCGGTTTTGGGGCCTCGGCGGGGACGCGGTGGCTCAGAGCCGCATCCGTCGCACGGCCGAGCGCGTTTGACAGCGCTGGGGCCCAGCTTCGTTACGGCTTCTTGCCGACCTGGCCCTGCGCCGGGGGGTCCCTCGCTGCCCCACGAGGGGGCAAAACCCTGGTGTCACTGAGGGTCCCTGGTTCACGCCAGCCCCGTCCCTGGCGGGAGGGGAGCCCGGATGGGTGGGTCTTTATTTTTTTTTTTTCCTTAAACTTTGTAATATTTGTTCCACCTTATAAATCACCCCACCCGGGCTGCCTTGTAGAAGCAGGATTTATGGGCGCAGGCGTCGCTGCCTGGGACCGGCCTGGTTTAATGTTTTTCTAATGATGGTGTTGGAGCAGTGATCTCGTCGAGGGGAGACGTCTCGCCCGGCTGTAAATCCTGCCCGGGGGCTGTGACGGGAGCAGGGGTTGGTCCCCGGGATGGGACAGACCCGGCCGGGATGGCGCGAGGTCCGGCACTCGTCTGCGGGGTTTTCTCCGTGCTGGAAGGGGTTGTGATGCTGGCACAGCGACAGGTCGGACCCCAAATCGTCTTCTGCTGGTGTAAATCGGCAAGGTGGAACTGGGAGGGGCTCAGCACCCCAATGAACCAAAAAAGGGGTTTCTGAAGCCTGGGGGTGGGCCTGGGGTCCAGCAGCCCCGCTGAGCTGTTCCTGGCGTCACTCCCGAGGGATGGAGCCCTGCGAGGGGCTGGTGGGTGCCCCGACTGCCTCGGACGTGGACCTGCTCTCGTGCCCCATACCGGCATCCCGCTGCGATGCATGGGGAGCATCAGCGGCCCCGCCAACCTCCGAGGGGCAAACACGGGCGTCCGGCTCTGTTTAACTGCACTTGGCATTCACGCCTCTGGAAATGGGGTCCAGCAGCTGGAAACGGGGGTCTCTGCCCTCCGTCACACCGTGGTGGCAGTGGCCTCGGCCCCCAGGACATTTGTAGCTCGGCGTGGGGACATTGGGGGAGCCTGAGCGAGGCAGAGCCGGGGTTTTGCAGCCACTGCAAACCAGGGAGTTTCGTTGCGACCCTCGAAGGCCAGTTTAAATCCCAGGAAGGTCTCGCTTTCCCGCCGCAGCAGCATCAATGTCACAATGGGGACATGGGAAAGCTGTTAACCGTCTGCTAACGAACGTGGCTCTGGTGGCGAGGGGGCTGGGGGGCTTTGGGGTGCATGGTGAGGATGAGAATGCTCGGCCCTGGAAGGGCTGTGAGGGGACTGTGCCGGGACTCACCTGCAATGCCCGGGGGTCAGGACAGCTCCAGCGGGATTTTCCCTGTGCCAGCGCCGCCCGCAGCAGCACAAACGAACCAAGTAATTGGCAACATGGAAAGATTTTGTGCTCATTAAGCAGTGGGAAGTGGCGGGTGAGGAAGCGGCGTTCTCCAGCGCAGGCGAGGGGCTGCTGGCAGCCAAAACCTCACCAACCTCTGCCTGGAAAGCGCAGCCTGCAATTGCTGACGGAAAGCCGGGACAGGGACTGTGGGTGTCCGGGGCGCCCTGGTGTTGGGGCGCTGGCGGTGGGAAGCCCGGCACTTCAGTGCACTCTGGGGAGCCGAGGAGCTGGGTCCCGGCACCGTGTGGTTGGGAGCCCTGGATTTGTTGAGGGGGCGAGAGCAAACTTGGGGAGCGGGTGGTTCACAGCCGCTGGACGGAGGGCTGGGGCTGTCACCGTGCGTTTTCTTCTACGTACTGTAACTACCACGGATTAAAACTCGAAATGGCGAATCTCAGCGGCTGCCTTCGAGCTCCCCGAGCCCTGGCCCGTGTGTCGCTGGTTCCCAGGAGGGCTGTTGAGGGGAGCCCTGTGCGGCTCTGCGTCCCCTCCTGCTCTCAGCGCAGCCACGGAAGCCGGGGGATGCTGTGGGCTGGGGACCCCGGCCAAGTGGTCGACGGCCTGGGGACGGCCGCTCCCTTGCACCTCAGCATGGAGCCGTGGGCGGGCGGCGGCCCCGGCGGCATCCTCTGCCGCGCCCAGACCCCAGCACGCGCCTCTGGCACTTGGCGAGGCCGAGGTTTTGCCGCTTGAGCCCCCCGGCGCGGCGCGGGGAGCGCCCGGCAGTGCTGCAGGCGGGGGAAGCTTTATGGCTGTAGTTAAAGTGACTTTATGATATTGTATCTGAACAATTGCCGGCTATTATCTGGATCGATGCCGCGTGATTGAGACACCGGTTGATAACCCAGCCGGGGCCTCTGATCGCTTTTAAACCGCGCAGGGTCGTTTGTGCTTTCGATAAAACCCCTCAGCATTTTCTATTTTAACTCTGCCCCGGGCTCCGGCGGGTTTTCCCCAGGGGGGCTCTTTCCGCCGTGCTGGGTGGTGGGAATGGGGATGCTGGGACCCAGCTCAGGGCGACAGGATGCATGCCGGCTTCAGGGTGTTGCGTGGTGCCCAGCGCTGCCGGGTCCTGTCCTACTCAGGGATGGGAGGAGGCGACGAGGGGAGATTTCGGGGTCCCGGTCCCACCTTCGCCCAGCTCTCAGCAACCTTGGGCCAGTCACATGACCTCTGTGCGCTTCGCTTTCTGTAGCTGTAAAACGAGGACAGTGATCCCTTTCCCACCTCGCCAGAGGGGTTGGGAGGCTTAATTAGTTAATGTTCGTAAAGTGCTTTGAGGATTAATTAATATTGTGACTCTAATTTTTTTTCCAATGGTAAAACGCTGCTTAAATATCTCCGCGCTGGTACCTTCCCCGTCACCCTATAAAGCAAATCTACCCAGGGACAATCTACCCCGGACTCCGCAGGAGCGGGGCGGCCCCGTTGCTGGCAGGCATTGTCTCCCCAGTGCCCAACTGGGAGGCCACTGGTATTGGGAAGAGAGCAAGGCTGAGCAGGAGGCCCTGGGGTCAGTGCACCCTGCAGCGGCCGTCGCAGAGTTTGGGGTGCAGCCCTGCACCCCAGCTCCCCAGGGCATCCGCCTGGGCCTGATCCTTCTTTGCCAGCCTTTCCCTGCTGGGAGCAATTCCGATGTTGGAATGACACCTCTCACCTCCCTGGGATGCCGCTTGCCCTTGCCTGGCCTGCTCAGGCACCTCCAGCATCCCCATCCCCAGCGGGTTTGACCTGCTCCCACGCTCCCGTCCCCGCTTGCGCTGTGGAAAACCGCCCCCAGCAAATCCCAGACCCCGTGTCCCATCCCATCCGGCATCTCGGGGCCCGGGGGGGTGGCTCGCTCCAGGGAGAGGTGTGAGCCAAAGCGCCGAGTGCCCGTCGTCAGCGCCGCGCAGGCATGAAGCCGGCGTTCCCCGGGAAAACGAGCTGCGGCGCGCACACCTGCCTGGGAAGCTGCCGGCGGGCGCAGGAGGGCATTTTCTGGTGTCTTAATTCCCGTATGCCATTAGTCAGATCGCTGACTGGCAGGTTTTGTTTCCTCTGAGATGATTTCTCAGCAGTGGCTCTCGACTCCGCCGTGCACTCACACCTCCCTCCCGCTCTGCCACTGGGATGGAGCTGGGGGACGGGGGTGACGGAGGGGTCCCTGCGGTGGCAGGGCTGTCACGGGAGACGTGAAACCTAGGGCTGAGTTCAGCTCCAGTGCTTGGGGTATCGGCACCGCTGGCCTGCTGCTGGGGGGGGATTTCCTGCGTGGGAGCAGCTGAGGCAAGGGCTGAGTGTCTTCCCCAGCTCCCCAGGACCCGAGGGGGGCCAGCCGCGAGCGCTGGCGCAGAGCTGGGGCTTTTTACCGTGTTGGAGACGTGCGGTCTCCAAGAGGGGCTGGTAGGAGGGTGCCGGGCGGGATGGGGTGCGATGGAGCACTGCGGCTGGAGAGTTGGTGACGGCGGGAGCGTCCCTCGTTGCAGAGCACTGGAGGGGATGGGCACCTGCAGTGCAGCGAGGAGGAGGAGGAGGAAGGACTTGGCAGGGCCCCCATCGTGCTCCCAGGTGCTGCTGAACAGAGCTGGAGGAGGTGGGAGAGGACAAGCCGGGATGCTCTGGGCCCGGCTGATGGCTCCTGTCCCTGGTTGTCACCAAACGCAACGCGGAGCTGCGGCCGTGCAGAGGGGAGGCACGCGCTGGCGTGCGGCGAGCGTGCTGGGTCTCAAGCCCCACTCCAACGAGGGCGTCCGGGAGGGGTTTGAGGCAGGACAGAACGGCAACAGTGTCCCCGCTGCCTGGACCCTGCTCTGTGCCGTTAATAGCATCCCGGCAATTAAGCTGGAACTAATGCAATGATAAAAATAACGCACTGTCCTGCAGCCCGCTGCATCCCACAAGCTCAGAGGTGTTTAAAAACCCATTTAAAGCCAGATCCTACCATCAGACCGGCACAGGGCGCGGAGGGGGTGGCACTGGGCTCTGCGGGACCGGGATGGTGGTTTCCAGCCCTGATGAACTCCCTGCCTTCCGCAAGGTGTGAGTGGCCCCAGTTCCCTCCAGTTGAGAGACTGGTTTGCCAGGTTTTAATAATATAAATTAGATTAATGTTTTTTTCTTCTTTCTAGAGTTGTTTAATCCCCAGAGGTTGGTTTTCAGGCTTTTCTCCGTAACGTGAAGAGCAGAAGCGTGTGCTTTTAATGGTATTTGGGATTCTCACATCATTTCAGGGCTTGGAAGCCGTGACGGCCTTTAAATAACGTGAGAGCGGGTGAGTTCAGGTTCTGGCTCTTCAGACTGGTTTCTAGTGGTTTTCCTTACTCTGCTCTGGGGTCAAAGGGGCCAGAAGGCTACGTCCCTGTCTCGTGCGGGGGCATGCTGCCCTGGGCACCCTCCCCAAAGCGGGATGTGACTTAGGGGGCAGGCAGGGACCTGTGGGCCATGGTTCTGGAAGGGATTTGGTGGGCCCCTGTCCCTTCGATGAGCCCTGGGTGCCCGTCTCGTTTTCCTTTCGGCAGCGAGAGAGCAAGCGGTGGCGGAGGTGATAATCTACTCCTCGCCTGCCACCACAGCTCCCCACTTCGCCGCGCACAAGACCGGGGTGGTTTTGGAGGGGGGTAAAGAGCAGCAGCTGGCCGGGCCCCCGTGTGCCAGCCCAACGCGAGGAGCTGGGTGTGCAGCCTGAGCGGGGGTCCCGTCTCTGAAACCTCAAGTGCGGGTGCTGCCGTGCCCATGCCCCCCCGAGCTGCCCCGTCCCCTCGCCGCGGTGGGGTGAATCCCTGCCCTGGTGCCGGCGGCACGCGGCCGCACCAGCGGCGCTCGCCCACCCACCACCAGCCTGTCCCCGCCAAAGCTGGTGCAGGGCGGTGGAAGGGGCTGCCGAGCACTTTCTGGATGGGGGAAGCAGTTTCCGGCTGCTGGGGGAAACATCTGGATCCAATTGCTGCTCCACGTGCAGCTGGCCGGGCCGGACCCGCTTGTCCCACACGACGCAATGGGAATCGCTTTGCTGCGGAGGGACCCGTCCCGTGCCCGGGAGCCCCGCCGTGTCCCCATCTTGCCGGTCCCCTTGCCGTCGCTCGAAGCTGCCGCTGCCCGTCCCCGGCATCCTGCTGCCCTGTCCCGGGCCGTGGCGGAGGGTGGGAGCCGCTGCCCGCCTGTGCCTTTTGTCAGCCTCAGAAAAATTGACCTTGAAGTACGCTGGAAGAGCCCTGCAGCTAATCGTGTTAGGAGGTATCTGACTGCGGCTCCGCGCGGCTCTACCTGAGCGGCATTAGCAAGGGGGACGCGTCGGGCTCGCGGCGCCCCGGCTCAATAATTGATGCGTTTTTCTCAGCTCCCCCTTCCGTGAAAGGAAACCCAAGTGCCGGGAGGACAGCGGCTCGGGTGGGGCCGGGGTGCCAGGCACGATGCCGAGGGTGGACGGGGATCTGCTGCCGGGGGTCTGGGCAGCCCCCTGTGCGCTCTCCGGCTCTGCCCAGCCTCCTCCACGCGGGCGGCATGTCCCTGCCTGCTTTTTTGGGAATCCTGCAGAAACCCTTGAAACCTGCGTTCCTGTGGGAGCGCCCAGCATCCTCGCACCGAGCCGTCGCCCTTTTCCCCGCGAGCATCTCCTGCTCTGGAGCCCGGCCCCAGCGCGCGCTGCCCCAGCTCAGTCCTGACCTCCCCTGCTCTCCCCACCGATCCCCGTCACTCCCAGCCACCCTGGACCCCGCGGAGGGGGACGTCGGCCCCGGCTGCCCCCCCCGGTTCGGCCACCGCGCTCTGAGCAAAGCTGCCTTGCCTTGATACAAACCCTCCTCCCCCTGCCTCTTTTTTTTTTTTCTTTTTTTTTTTTTTTCCTTTCCCCTCTTAGAAAAGCACGCAGGGAAGGGGAGAGATTTTAACCTTCTGCCTGGAACCAATTAAAAAGGTCTTTCCACAGAGACGAAAGTGCTCGTGCACCTTTGTGCGTTGCTAACGGGGGGAAGAAAGCAGAGGCAGCCTTTGAAGGGGGAGATGGAGGTCTCTCCGCTGGGACCCCTCCGGGCTTTCAAAGCTGGTGTTATTTCTTTATTTTTAAATAGCCAAATTAAAGTGACTCCCGCTTCCTTTCCTCCCCGTTAGCGCATCGTGGATGGGGAGATGCAGCCGGGGGGGCACTGCCGCTGGCTGGTCCCACGCTGGGACCTGCTGGTCTGGGCATGGGGACCCCGAAACCCAACTCGACCCCGCAGGACCCCGCCGGGATGGGACAGAGCCTCCCGCCTTCCCCTGGGGCTCGCGAAGGTCGTCGGTGGCAGGCAGAGGTGGCCCCGGCAGGGCAATGCTGGGGAATGCTGGGGGGTCCTGGCTGAGCCCCCCCGCCTGCCCCAGCAGCCTGCCCCCTCCCCTGCCCCTTGAACTCAACCAGCTGAACGGATGAGTGAGTTTCTTCAAAGGGACCCCCCCCAAAAGAGCTCTGTGCCCCCCTCCCCAGCGCCCTCGCCCCAGCTCCCTAAGTCTCGGGTGAAAAGGCGGCAGAACAAAGCACAGGAAGGATTTGAGGTGGTTTCCGCGCAGACCTGAATGTCGAGTTGCTCAATGGAAGAGTAGATGCCGGCGCGCCGACGCTTTCATCCCCACGCCCGAGTTTGGCCAAGGGGGCGAAGGGGAAAGAGCTGCCTCCCTGTGCCCCCCAGCCTCTTTTTTCTTTCTTTTTTTTTTTTTTTTTTTTTATATAGTCTCAGATTTATTTTTCCACAGTATAATTCTGAAAGACAGCGGAGTATGAATTATTCATTGACCCCTAAATGCCTTTGCATACAATCCTGGCCGGGGGAGAGTGCCCGTGTCGAATGCATTTGTGTGCAGAGCTGGGCCAAAGTGAATTGAAATCAATTTTTAAGGTTTAGGGGGGGGAGAATTTGGTGATTTCAGGGCTGGAGGAGGCTGGAGCACGTGGGGAGGCGAGTGGGGTGGGGCCAGAAAGTTTCTAGTGGGGAATTACTCCCTTTCCAAAGCTGCCGAGGAGCAAGGCTGGGCTGCGGGGGGCAGCTGAGGGGTCCCGGTGGACAGCGCGGGTCCACTTCCCGTGTGTGGCTGGGGGTCTCGGCTTTGTCCGTCGCTGCCGTGGGCAGGCACCCATCGCGCTCCCCAGTCATTGGTGAAGGGGCGGCTGGTGCAGAGCAGCGCTGGCGCATGCAGCTCCTGGGCAAAAAGGGGGGGAAATGTCAAAAACGCCTGTTTTACTCAGTTTACTCTGTTCCTAGATGCTCCTTTAGCCTGACTTGAAATGCGAGGCGTGGCTGAGAAGGGGCAGGGATTCCCCAAAGAGTGCGATTGCCGCCCCACTGCCTTCATCCGCATCCTGCTGCCCTCCGTCGCTCCCTCTCCCCCTGCACCCCCCCACCCTGTGCCCCTCGCGGTGGGCTCCTCGCCTGCCCGCTGCCACCCTGGCGTGGCGATGCCTGGACCTTGGCTGCCAAAACCCGCCGGGGGGATGGACGGGGGGGAGCACCCTGGGTAAGGCTTTAATCTGATTAGTCTTGGAGTGAATGGAGAAAGCGAAAAGGCTTAAACCCCAGTGAAAGGAGCGGGGAGGGGCAGGGGGGCCATTGTGCCCTGAGAAGTGCAGACCCTGGCCGATCTCGCCAAATTAGGTCAAATTTGGCCGGAGGAACAAGAGGGGAAGGAATGAGGGAGGGGGAAGAGCCAGGTGAAGAAATGAGCGTGGTTCTCTTGGCCCCGTGACCTCCCCCAGGTTCGTGAAGGCGGCTGCTGGCTCCCCTGCCACAGTTGCCTGCCCCCTCCCCTGCCCAGGGTCCCCGCTCCCCTCCAGCCTCACACAGTGCTGGAGGTGCTGGGGAGGAGCCTCCCCTTGCTACTGTGGTCACCTGGCTCCTTGGATGGGGCAAGGGGCTTTCCCGTGCCCCCCACCTGGGACCCGCCAGGTGCCACCGCGCTGGGAGCTCCCGGTGCCGCTGGCAGCCCCTCGCCTGGCGAGCCGTTCTGGTGAGTGAGTAAAACCGTATCTCCGGTCGCCGTGCGTGGGTCACTTCTGCTCGCTGGGGAGCCGCGGTGCTTGCTGGCAGAGCCCGGCTGTGCTGTGGAGGTGCCAGGCTGCAGCAGGGCACAGTTGCCGGCACGGGCGGAGCTGTGCCGGACCGGGCATCCTTCGGGCTCTCGGCGTGTGCCACGTGGCGCCTTGTGGCTCCTCTGCAGCCCGCGCCGGTGGCACCTCTGGATGGATTTTGATACCAACATCATTTTGCTGCTGCGATGCGCGGGGATTGTACCTGGTTTGGTTTTTTGGAGGGGGAAGACGGGGAGGCCCTGTCGGCATGGCCAGGAGGGTCACCTCAGCCCCAGGCATGCTTGCTGGCTTCGCCTTGGGGTTGGACTGAGTGGGAGCAAAGGCTGCTTGGGGGTCTGCTCCCCCTCGGTCCCCTCCGTGGGGGTGGCCGCCCATCCCCTCCATCCTCTCCTCCATCCGATCGATCCTCAGCCCGATCGATGGGCGCTTCCTGCGGGCGAGGGGCGGTGCAGCCCGGCTGGGCAGGCAGGGAGAAATGGCTTTTCACAGAGCCGTGAGCGGGTTCCGGCATCGATCTCCCGGCGAGGAGCAGAGCATCATCAGAGATCAATTAGTCCAGTCATTAACTGGGCCCCAGAGCCAAGCGGGAATCTCGGTGGTGAGCTGGGAGGGAAAGAGGTGCCCACCCAGCATTGCTATGAGCTTCTGCGTGGGGCTGCGGCCTCCGGGGAGGGTCCCTTGGGGTCATCGCCTTCCTGTGGGAGTGGGGATATCCCAGCACCCCACTGCTCTGGGAGCTGCTGAGCACCACATCTCACCCCAAGCATGTGTAGACTCCTCTGTGCCTCAGTTTCCCTGACCAGCAGCCGGGGTGGAGGCTCTATCTGGCTGGCGATGGTCCCGGGGGCCGTCAGTGCCTTGCGGCAGCCCCGTGGCCCGGCTTGGCCCTGTCTGCGTGGCGGTGGCGTCCTCCTGACCAGAAGTGGGAAGGGGAGGTGAAGGAGCGCGGCTGGGGCTGTCCCGGCAGCTGACGAGTGACGGGCGGCGTTTGCAAACTCCCCGCGCGTGTGTCCATCCCGGCTTAGGGAAAGCAGGCCGTGGGAGGCCCCGAGGGGCCTGGCGTGCGGAGGAGCCGGACATCGGCCAAGTCGTTGTCCTTCTGCTGGGAGGCACGCGAGTCAGAGCGGCGCGCACAAGGCCACCCAAGCAGCGACGCTGGGGCCGGATGGGACCCCCAGCTCGGCCCCCGGGGATGGGAGAGCGCGGGGAGCCGCGGCTGGGTGATGGCCATGGCTGCGGGTTTCCTCGCTGGCTCTGGCAGGTTTGTGCCCGGGTGGCAGAGGATGGAGGGAGCGGAGTGACACGGTGTTTGACATCTGCCTTTTGTGCTGCTGCCTCACCGTCCTGCCCGCTTCCTTCGGCCGAAACACAGCCGGAGAGCGAAGCCGGACAAAGCGAAACCGGACAAAGCAAATCCTGGGGTTAGGGGAGGAATGACCTGGAGCGGGTACCGCCTGCGACAGCCACCCCTGCCCGGGAGCTGCAGCTTCTAAGAAACAGAAAATAAGGAGTTTCAGAAAAAAAAAAAAAAGAAAAAAAAAAGAAAAAAGTTCCCCGATTACATCTGGTGAAGTGACAAATCTGCCAGGCAGGTGATTATTCTGTGTACGGACGTGCTGAACACAGATGCCGATAGGATTAAAGGGGAAGGGGGGGAGCTCGCCCTGTTAAACCAACACCTGATAAAAGAATAAACCAGCTGGAGGAGTAAATTGCCTGCGCTGCCAAGGTCGTGCGCTGCCAGTCCTGCCGCCGCCACACCGCAGGGAGGGGGCTGCGTCCGAGCTCCTGGCTGAGGCACCGGCGAAAAGCCCCCCGCCCCGCGCGCCTGGCCGTGCCGCCGCAGCCCCCCGCTCCCGGGTGCGCCCGTACCCAGCATGCCCTCGGCTGCCTGGTTGCTTTCCAAGCACGTCCCGGGCATCCCCTTGGGACGGCGCAGAAAATTAACAGCGGTTCAGATCTGAGGAACTTTATGACACGTGTATGATAGGACTGAACCAGGGCGTAATTGAATGACGGATGAGCTTCCAAGAGCCACATTTCCAGGGAGTAATGAAAAATAGAAGTGCTATTGACTAAAGGAGCTTTCGGCGGCCGGGCGGCGCAGCGCGGGATGAGCAGGCTGCCGGCAGGGGGAATGCATCAATACGGCAAGTAATAGCTCAGTTATTATAACTCTGGAAATGTCATTCAGGCCTAACCAGAGAACACTAGCTATTAACTAGCCTTAAACAGAAAGCACCGGGCGGGGAGGCCAACCTGGGAGCTCCTGATAATTATTTTACTTCTTTTCACGGCTCCGGCGCTTTTTCCGTTGTGGGGTGCCGGCCCGAGCGCACCTCCGCGCTGTCGGCAGCCCCGGGAGTCCCTGCGCCCGCTGCCCTGCCCGCGCCGCAGGGTCCCCTTCACGCCCCCGGCCTGTGCCCCCTGCCTGCTGCTGCCCGTCCCTCGCGGGGCCGCGGGCGGCAGGGCGCTGCTCTCGCCGTCTGCAGCCACCAGCTCAGGGCTGAAAGCCTTGAGCGCACATCCCTCCCCGCTACGCACGCATCCCGCCCTGCGTGAGCATCCCTCCCTGCGCACGCGTCCCTCTCCGAGCATATGTCCCACCCTGCATCCTGCCGGAGCCTCTGCCGAGAGGCGGATGGACGGCAGAGATGCGCTCTGGGCTCGCAGCTTGGCCGTCTCGGGGCCCCGTGGACCCTCGAGGTGTAATGAAAGCCTGTGGAAGAGTATCGAGTGAATCTAAATGGATTTCCTCCATTAACACAGACCCATCATCCAGTTATCAGCTCCTCAGCACAGCGCTCTGGGGCCGCGGTCGCAGCGGCTGGCACTTAAAGGCGCTCTCCGTCGGCGCAGCCAACATCTGCTGCCGCAGCGCAGCACCCAACCCGCCGGCACTGCCAAAGCGGGCTCCGTCCCGGCTACGCCGCCGCCCTGTCCCCGGCACGCTCCGCGTGCGCCGCTGAACCAGCACCTTCCTCCTTGCGTATGGGGCCACCTGGGTTTCGGGGTGGCCTGTTTTGGGGACAGCGTGCCCATGGGAAGGATGGTGGGAGGCGTTGGTGGTCTCAGTGAAATTTGGGGGTCCCAAAGCCCAGCTTTAGCCCTGGGTACCCCGCATCCCCCTGCGCCCGGCCCGCTGTGGGGGTCCCGGGGTGGGCACGACACAGCAAAGGAGAGGAGTGACGGGGAGGGCTCTCATTCCTGCACACAGCCGCTACCTGTTTTGCAAGTCGGAGTTCATCATTAGCCAGGAAATAATTAATTGTTGGGCAGACAAAAGGCATCGCTCGGCCCCCCCGGGGACCCTGTCAAAGGGAGCTGTCAGGGGTTGGCGTGATAAATTACGGCTCCACTGGCTCTGCAGTCCGTCACCGTCAGGGCTGGGGGAAACGTCCCGCGTTGTTCTTTCGATTGGGGGTCACTGCGGCTTTGGGTCCCGCCTGGTGTCACCCCGGGGACACTGGGGTGGTGTGGGGCTGGGGCCACAGGGCTGGGGGGACGAGCGGGCAGCTCCCTGCCCTGTGCCACGGTTGTGCCCGCTGCATCCGTCCTTCCGAGCCGTGTCTGTCTGCCCACCCCTGAGCATCGCCTGGCCCCGCCGCAGCGTCCTGCTGGCTGCTGGCGGCGCATCGGGCGGCCAATTTCCACCTCGTCGGCGTTTTTGCAGTGATTGTGGGGCCGACGCTCTCCCCAGCTCCTGCCGATCAAATTACCACGGCCGCACTCGTTGGCAAATGCGCTCAGAAATCGCTCCCGCCGCTCGCGTGAAATTTCCTGTGAATTAAAGTGTTGCAAGGTTAAAGAGTCACTCGTGAGCCCCGCTGCCCCCCTCAGCCCCTGCGACCGCAGGGGCTGCTGGAAAATAACGTGGCCGACAACCGAAATAATGCAATAATACCTGTTTCTCCGTGTTAATTCGTGTGTCTTAGACAAAGCAAGGTGTTTGTTGCTGGTGTTGCTGGACCCGCGCTGTGCGGGATGCTGCAGCTCTGGGACAGGGAAATTGATGCACGGGGGGCACTGGTGTCACAGCAGGCTTGTGCCGAGCCCCAGCCGTGGCTCTGGGATGAGGCCACAGAAGCGGCTCCGGGGAACGCCGAGACAGCAGCTGGTTCGGCTCAGAGACCCAAGAACCCCATCTCCCTGTGGTGGGGCTGGCAGGGTGGGCGCCCTGCAAAAGGGCTGTCCCTCGTCCCTGCGACGGGACGGCGGGACGGTGGGGAGGTGATGGCACATGGGATGAGAGGCCGGCACGGTGCTGGGGACGCTGCAACCTCAGGCTCTGCCCACAGCGTGCCAGGGCCGGCCCTAACGAGTGCTGGGGCTCGGCAGTGCTAATGAGGTCAGCCATGGGGGCTGTTTACCCCGTCCCCCTGCAGGAGACCCCCAAACTGGCGCCTTGATCCGCCTGTCCCGGCGGGCTGCGGCGCGGAGCCGGCGCGGGCGGCGGGGGGCCCCGGCTGCCTCCGGTAGATAACCCCCAGCGGCTCCCGTCCCGTGCCCGTTATCAGTGCCCGCCCGCTTCGCCAGACATGTTAATTAGGGCACTCAGCGTGAGCAGCCGGAGCACGTATGAGCACGCGTGGTCTCGTGCACGGGCTGGCATGTGTCTGGTGCCCAGCTGGGAGCGACGTGTCGCGTCGGGCCCGATGGCTGCGGGAGCACCTGCACGGCTGCGGAGACGTGAACGGAGGCTGCGGGTGCATCCGCGTCGGGCCGGGTGTGTGCAGGACAAGGCGTGCACACATCCTGGGTCAGGCGCGCGTGGGTGGACATGTGTGGGGC
Organism: Chlamydotis macqueenii; assembly: GCF_036417535.1. NCBI lineage: Eukaryota > Metazoa > Chordata > Aves > Otidiformes > Otididae > Chlamydotis > Chlamydotis macqueenii. Next base: position 3,501,362 of record NC_141581.1, on the reverse strand, counting down.
AGGGTACGCGTGAGTGCGGGCACGCTGGACCACAGCAGGCTGTGATCTGGAGAGCGCGGGCGGCCTCTCGTTGCTGCCGGAGCCCGCTGCCCCTCTCACCTTTGCTGTCAGCCACTGCCGTAAACACCTTCTGCCGCCAGCTTTGCCCTCTCCTGAGCCATCTGCTTTTGCAGAGCTCCACTCACCCTTCCCTGGCCCTCTCCCCAGCTCCCTGCCTCCCTCCAGGACCCTCCCTTCTCCCTGCCTGCTTCCCCCTGGGACTCCCAGCGAGCCCCCTGCCCCGGCATCGCCGTGCCCGGGACCAGCGTGGCGAGCCGAGGCCGCGGGGCTGCCGGCACTAATGCAATTACTGTTACACTTTCCAGCCGTCGTCTCTCCGACAATGAATTTCTGATCTGATTAAATTTGTGCAGACCTTGGCTGAGTGTACGGCTGTCTGCCGCCATCCCTGGAGCCGGGCCGGCACGGGCGCTCCCCGGGGAGGGCGAGGAGCAGCCACGGTGGGAGAACCCCCAGTGCCGTCCCGCCGGAGAGAGTGGAGTGGGCAGCGCTTCGCCTCTGCGCCAAGGGCTGGCAGGAAGAGATGTCAGTGTGTTCACGATTGAAGAGGCGAGCGGCTCCTTGTGCCTTGGCCAGCCGGGAGCGGCTCCTGCGGCAATGCCCGCTGGTGCTGCTGGTTGAGCTGCGCTGGGGCACGAGGGTGGTGGTCAGCCCCCGCGCGCTGCTCCCAAAAGCCTGGGGGAAGGGATGTGGGGCAGCGCGCCCCCCGGGATGCCAAGTGGAGAAGAAAGGGATGGTGCTGGGTTGCCAACCCGGTGGGGTCTAGGGGTGCTGCAAGCAAGCGGCTGGCATGAGGTGGGCCCGGAGGAGTGTCAGGGCGGGGAGGTCAGGGTGGGGGTCCCAATGCGGTGTGGGGGTCCCAGTGCAGTGTGGCAGGGCCTTTGGGCCACGTCTCGCCCCTCGGGATGTTGGTGCCTTGCTGGTCCCTGATGGGGGATGATGGCCAGCGTCGCTCGGTGGCCACAGGGTCCGGCTGGGCACAGCTGGGGCAGGGCTGCAGGAGGGGGAGCTGGAGTGGGGACCTCTGTGCACCCCGCTTTATTATTGAGTTTAACCTACAGCCTTCCTTACATGCCACAGTGCCCGTAACTAGTGCAGAGGCTGCTTTTATGTGCAAATGAGCCTTTTTTTTTTTTAATCTTTGACAGAAAATGTGCTGTGTTTACATAACAGAGGGCCCTGGTACTCTGGAGAGGGCCACTGACAGTGCTGGCAGGAGATGTTAGGAAAGATCTAACATTTCTGATCTCTGTTTAGCCAGAGGCGCTGCGAGGCAGGCAGGAGCGGCAGGGGAGGGTGGCTCTGGGGTGCCTGGGGGAAGGGGCCGCGCTGGCGGGGCCTGGGCTCCGTCACCTGCGGCAGCGGGGACGGGCAGAGCAGGCCGCAGGGCGGTGGTGGCACTGGAGGGTTGGGGACCTGGGGGTCCCCGTGCTGGGGCAGCGGCCACAGAGCCCTCGTGGGGGTCCCCAGCCCCAGGGCCGTGGGGCAGAGGCTGCCCTGCCCTTGCGGTGATGGTGCTCCCCGAGGTTTGGAAGCATCCGGCAAACGCAGGCTGGCCAAAAGCTGGCTGTGAAGCCAAAGCTGGCGGCGAAGCCAAATCTGGCGGCAGAGCCAAGTCTGGCGGCGAAGCACTGCCTTTGGCAGCAGGGGGAGAAGGGCCCCCAGTGCCATGGCCTCCAGCTGTCCCAAGCAGCCGTCCCATCCTGGACAGGGGTCCTGCTCCCCTTCGGCGGCACCTCGGGGGATGGGTCTGGTCGGGATAAACTGTCCCCACGTCCCTCTCTGAGCCACTGCCACCCTCACCCGGCACCGGCAAAGGGAAAAACTCCTCCTGCCAGGTTAAGTGGAAAAATGACCGATATCGCAAGGCCTGCCGGGTTAAAATGCATTAATTCAGGATAGTCCGTTAATGGCAATATTGATTAGTCTCAGCGCTGGGCTAACGAGCATCCATGTTAATGAGGGGTGAGCGGTGTGAATTGCAGCAGCTGGTGTGGTTCCAGGGAGCTTGGGTTGGGGGACGAGGGTAGGGCACCCCCAAAAAGGGGCTGCTGCTGTGATGACCGGCTTCACCTGTCCGGGGAGCGGGTTTCTCCCCCAGGACAGGCTCAGGCACACGGAAAATGGAGTGTTCGCGTGCCAAAAATACGTATTTCCCATGGACACCGGCGGGTTTTATCTGGGGAAGTGAGTAACACTGTGAGCCCGAGGAAAACCCTGTAACGAGGCATTTGGGCGGGAAGGGGTCTCAGGAGGCAGAGAGCAAAACCTACGGCAGGTTCCCGTTCCTGTGCACGGCGCGGGGCTGGGGAGGCGAAGCAGCTCTGGCTCTTTCCTGAAAAGCTTCTCATTTTTTGAACTCCTTTGCTTTTTTCTTTTCTTTTCTTTTCTTTTCTTTTCTTTTCTTTTCTTTTCTTTTCTTTTCTTTTCTTTTCTTTTCTTTTCTTTTCTTTTCTTTTCTTTTCTTTTCTTTTCTTTTCTTTTCTTTTCTTTTCTTTTCTTTTCTTTTCTTTTCTTTTCTTTTCTCTTTTTTTTCCTTTTCTTTTCTTTTTTTTTTTTTTTCTCCTTGAAAATACTTGAAAGATGAAGTTTCTTTCCCCTCCACTTTTTCTAGCAGCTCTGCCTTACTCTGCCCCCCCGGCCCTGTTACGCCCTGGTCCCCCTGCAGTGCAGGGGGAGGAACGATGCCCAGGTTTGGCTTTTCTGCTTCTTTGCCCAACTTTGCAAGAAGCGTGGGAGGGGATAAATTTGGTCTTTCAAGTATCGAGAGCGGTTTTGCTTCGAGGTCCCCACGAGTTCCCTTGGAGGTGACCCCGCAGTGGGGTGCCAGCCCCAGCCCAGTGCCGGTGAGGATCCATTTGTAGATGAAAGCCCGTGAGAAGAGTTGTTCCATCCACGTCGCTTGCCTGGTGCGCCCACAGCCGGCTGGCGTGATCCTGCCTCCAGATTACCTGGGGTGGTTGAGGGCACATCTCGTGAGAGAAGCACGTCGTCTGGAGAGCGTCTGGGAGGTGAGGGTGGCTGGGTGCTTCCTCACCGAATGGCGACGGGACGCACCTGGCACCGCGTAGGCTCTGCCACAGGCAGGAGGGAGGCCGCGGCTGCTTGGGCTGTGTTTTCAGTGCCAGTTTGGTGGGAAACCTCTCCGATGTGCCCCGTGCCCAGAGAACGGTGCGGGACGTGGTGCCGGCACTTTGCTGCCGAGCACCGCCAGTTTGGCAGGCTGGTGCTTGCATTTAAACAAATTTTGTTTTCTTCTCTGTTATAAAGCTTCCGCGTAGCCTGGGGGAGCAGGGACTGCAGCTTTTTTTCCAGATCTGCAAACAGGCTGGAATAATAGCTCCGGGTGTACCCATTTATCTCCGTGTCTATCTCGTCGTGCATCCCATCTCATCCCGCTCTATCACCCGGTCCTGTAATATCTCAGCATCTCCCTAAAGCAGAAGATGACAATAAAGCGTAAATGGGGAGTGTTGGCTCTGGAGCATAATGATGGCAATTTAGATGCCAGCCATAATTTCCCCGCCGTTGCCCCAGGTAACGGGAGCCGTTGTCTCCTGTGGGAGTGCGGCCGAGCTGGGACGAGGTTACCTCTGCTCTCCCGTGTCTGATCGCCACCATGGGTTTCTCTGTCGTTTACGTTAGAAGAAAGGAAAGGGAAATACTGTTAAATGAAAGCGTGAGCCTCAGGAGGGCTGGGCGGAACCAGCCAACGAGGCTGCTGCTTCCCAGTCCCGGCTGGACCAGTGCTGGTCCTTGACCGTCAGCGTCGCTGGTGCCAGCCCACATTGGCTCAAGGGTTGCCTGGGCTGGGGAAAACGCTCACAGGTGGTGGTTCCGCATGGGAATTTGGATACGTTACGCACAATGCCCTGCCCTCCCCAGTGCACCCGGGAAGCTACGTGTGCTGGCTTGTCCTCCCCTTGCATGCTCCAGCTCACCGTAACCGCGTGATGCTGACATGGGCAAGCCAGTGGCCTCTGCAGCACCCCCAGAATGCTGGAAAAAAAAGCAGGTTTTAGAAGGAGCAAGTTTGGGGTTTGTAGCAGAGCCAGCCCTGGCGCTGAGGGCATGGTGCCTGCCGGGGATCTGGCTGTGCCGTGAAACCACCTGTGCCGTGAAACCGCCGCTCGGTGAAACCGCCGCTCGGTGAAACCGCCGCTTGGCGCTGCAACCCAGCGCCTGGTGCAGAGGCTCACAGCCCATAGTTGCTAGGTTTTTAAGGATGAAAAAAGTAACACAGAGGCCTGGTTCTCAGGGCCCTTCCCTGCCAGGGTGTGTATCCTTGGGATGCCAGGTAGAAAAAAAAACTAACGATGAATCTGTTAGCGATTTCCCAATGCCAGAGCGTGATCTCCCCGTGGGCTGCACGGGATGCCGCTGGCGATGACTCAGGGATGTTGATGCCGAAGCTGAGCCGGGGCACGCCGGGCCGGCCTCGGTGACTCAGGAGGCGAGGGTGTCGGGAGAGGCTTGCGAGGGCGCATCGGAGCAGGCGGCATCGGGCAGCCCTGTGCTGGGAGCTGCCAGGTGCCGAGGGGGCTCGCTGGGAGACCCTCGGTGCTCACCCCTTCCTAAGCTGGTTGCATGTCCCACTGCTGGCTCTTGGTGTGGTTTGGTCACTCTGGTTCGGGTGACAGGGACAGGCGGTGCTCTGTGTCCCCGTCCCCATCCCTGTCGCAATCCCTGTCCCCGTCCCCATCCCCGCTGCCAGCTTGGCTGCGCTGAGACTGTCAAACGGCATTAAGCCCAAACTAACCTCCCGTCCGTGGGAGCCGTCACCGTCATTCCAGATAACTATAATCGAGCTGCTGAATATGTAGCTAGGCTCGGAGTTTTGTAGTTGAGATAAATATTGATATTAAAGCTGTCAGGGCTGGCGACGTGACGCTGACACCCGCTCCGCCGGTATCTCGCCGCCTGACCTGTTAGCTCCCGCCGGACGTGGAGCCCCAGCTCCCGCCGGCGGCCTCAGGGGGCTCACCCAGTCCCGCCACTCCCCGAAGAGCAGGGACTGTTTCCTGGAGCAGCAGCCAGGTTGGCGGCTCATTGCTGAAGCAAAAGGGCGACCTCGGGCTCTCGGCCTCTGCGTCGGCGCAGCACGCGCCAGGACGGCACCCGCTGTCCCTAACCGAAATGGTCCCCACATCCCTCTCTCCACACCTGCCCTGATCCTGGGGGTTCAGGGAGCTCCCGCACACCCTGCGACAATGATCAGGAGACCAACAACCCCTGTCCTGCCCGTGTTTTGGCCAGCACCGGCACTTCCAGGTGACGCGGTTGCAGCTGGGACTGGCTCGTTCCCGGGGCTCCCCTGCTTGAGAGCTCGTGGTTTATGCTCAGGGAAAAAAAGGGGGACAGCAGGCGATGGGTGCTGAGCCCCCGGGGTGGCACCCGCAGCCGGGCTGGCCCAGCGGAGCAGCAGCCAGTGGGCATGTGGCTCAAACATTTGGGAAATTCTAAAGTAAATATAATCCCTCCAACACCGTCTCTGCCTTTCGGTTTGTTCCTGCCGGAATTCTGCTTGACACCACCTTTCCCAGGCTGGCTGCTTGCCCGTCAGGGCGCATGGCGAGGTGGGGACAGGTGACACGAGCTGAGTGTGGCTCGCTTCCCGAGGGAAGGAAAAGGGGAAAAACGGAGCAGGCATCCCTAAACCGGCCCCGTCCGCCCGTCACCACCCGCCCGGGTCATGGGGAGCCCTCGTGCAGGTGCCCGTCCCTCCGCCCGCCCTGCCACGCTCCCACTCATGCTCCCGCTTGCTTCTTTATTTTTTTAATTAGCTGATTCGCTATCTGGCAGCGAAGTGCGTTTCCAACCACCGCACTCAGGAAACCTCATTAACACAGATCAAAAGGAGCTTTTAATGATTTATAAAGGTGCAGCAGTTTGGAGAAATTAAATAATTTAGGTGGTGTGTGTACGGCGGGTCCCTCAGGACCGCATTACAGCCGTACCGTGAGCCGCAGCCCCAGACGCGCTTCCCTGCTCTGTCCCGCCACCGCGGCGCTGGGGACGTTGCCGGAGCGCGCGTGGCGCTGCGTGGCCCCGCTGGGAGCGGGACTCATCGCCGCCTCTGTTCTGCGGGGCTGGGGGAGGCGAGGCCAAGGACGGGGCAGCTCCTGCCGTGACCCTGAGCATCACCTCGCTCCTGCGAGCGCTGGGGCTTGGCCGGGTTGGGATGCCGGGATGCTCCGGTGCAGCCTGGCGGAGGTTTGGGAAGCAGTGGGTGCTGGTGCCACCGCTGGGGTGGCTGCGCTCGCTCTCCAGCCGTGCAGAACATTTTACCAACATGGTTAAAATAAACCCCGGCGCTGGTGGGTGGTGGGATGGGGTGAGGGGAACGCCCGACCCCTCTGGACCAACACCGGGTGGACCCCCGTGTCCAGGTGCATCTGGCTCCAATTCCATCCCCTCCTGGACCCCACAAGTGGCTTTTGCCTCTTTTGCCCCGAGCACTGCGATGGCCCTGGAGCAGGAAAATGAATCTGCCTCCAGGACGCCGTGACCAACACATGGCCAAAGTCCCCCGACGACCCCGTCTGGCTCCTGCCGCTTGTGCCCGGCGCTGCCTTCAGCATCCCGCGGGACGGCGTTCCGCGCCGCGGCAGGGCCGGCTGTCCAAGGAGAAAGAGAAACAGATGGGAAAACCAGCTTAAACGTTCCCGGCGTGAAGTCCATTGCCGGCTACGGACATGCCAAGAACCAGGCGAGCAACAGGATTAATGGAGAAAAAAACCGGAACGCAGCTGAAAGGAATCAGGCGGACGCCTCCTCTTGCGGGGGCCATTCTCCGCCACCCCCCCAGCGCCCGGGAGCTGCTTTGTGCCTATTTCCCGAGGCGGGGGGACCACGGCAGAGGCTGGCGGGGGGCTGGCGTTGGCTGCCGCGCAACTGAATTTTCATCAGGTTGCATTTAAAAGACAGTGAGAGGGCGGCGGGCGAGGTTGGGGGCTGGTTTGGGGGGGGTGGGCTGCTGTGTTTTATTTTGCTCTGTAATAGGCTTATTACTCCTGATCACGCTGTGACTATTTGAATGAAGGAGATTTCAGGAGATGAAAGCGTCAGGGAGATTTTAAGTATCTTGGTGCCTGACTCCTGCCAGGACGGGTGCCCTTGGAGCTGAGGGACCCCCGCGCCCGGGACCCCAGTACCGGCAGCACCCAGACCCAAACCCCCTCCTCACCTTGCTGCCCCCGCCACCACAAGGCCCTTCCAGCCCCTCACTCCCCCGACGGTTACAAACCTCCTAATTTCCAGCCTCAATTTATTCATGGCCAGTTTATATCCATTTGTTTATGTGCCAACACTGTTCTTCAGCTTAAATAGCTCTTTTCCATCCATAATATCTCCCCCCACCCCATATTTCAGCAAGCGCAATCATATCTCTTTTCAAGCTGTTCAGGAAAGAAAAATCTGAATTATTTAACCCTTGGGACGCTGGCTGGGTATAGCAAGACCGAGAGAAGTACGCTTTGTTCCCGTGCTGGGTCGGTGGCCTTGTTTGGGAGTTTTGGCAGGGGGGATGCTATTGCTACCCAGGGGTAAACTGAGGCACTGGCTGTGGCTGGGGGGTCTGGGGTGCGGGTTGGGGTCTCGCGACACCCACGCCCAGGGCTGGGAGAGCCGCGGGGGTTTGGGTGCGGGCAGGGTTTGCTCTGCCAGTTGCTCTGTCCCACGGGGGCTGGGGTCTCAGATGGCTCTGGCGCGTGGGTTTGCGGGACGGGCTCTCGGAAGGGTTTTTCCCCTCCACGGCGAATATCCAAGAGGTGAAAACTTGGGAAGCCATCAGGCTCTGGCATGGGCACGGGCAGGGTTTGGGTGCCACTGCGGCCGCTTGATGGGCTCCGAGATTTTATTCCAGGCGATTTCACTCCAACGGATTCCTGCTCTTGTCCTGCGAAGGGCCAGGCGCGTGACGGCGCCAGGAAAGTTACCGATTAAACGCAAACCAAGATGGAGCCGGGGGAGAGTGGAACGGCCGGCAGCAGCTCCGGGACCCCAGGGTGCTGGGAGGTGGGTGCGTGGCACGGTCGGCTGCTGCTCTGTGGTGCTGCCGTGGATCATTCCTGGGGGATTCCCACGGTGCCGCTGCCGGAGTCCCCGTGCATGGACGGCAGCGAAGGGGCCCACGGGGTGAGCGAGCCCACCGAGCCGCCTGCCTGTCCTCGTCCCCTGCCCTGCCCCGGCCCGGCTGTCAGGCACCGCTAACAGTAACGAATGCCCCTAATGAAGCACCCAATTAGCCGGGATCCCAGCCTTAATGGTAGCTGACAGAGCTGAAAGCTGCGAGTACTGGATTGTCAAGTGTAACATCCCGCTGGGGTGACGCGGGGAGGCTGCTCCATCCGTCTCTGTCACGAAAAACAAAGCTCCCGCGTTAACCCCTTTGGCAACGGGCAAGCTCCGTGCCCGCCGGCAGGGCTCCAGCGACCGTGGTGGACCGCGGCGTTGGCCCTGGTGACGGCGTCAACCCCATCCCACGCCACCAGCCCATCCTGTGGTGTGCGTCACCCTGGCCATCGACCCAACGTCTGTCCTGGAGGGGATGGGACTACCCTGTGCCCAATACTGGGGTGACCCCCACGCACCCCACCAGCCCCCTGCGGCTCAGCACCCTCCTCTTTTATTTTTCCATGCATCGCAGTGCGTGAAGACAAGGAGGCCGAAGCTGCGGCCAGCCTCATGGGCAAAACCACCCCATCCCCGCAGAGCACTCTGGCATGGGGCAGGGGCCGGCCGGGGAGCGAGGGGAGCCCCCCAGCCTCCCCTGGCAAAGCCATCCCGTGCCGAGGGGCTGCTCCGTGCTGGACTCGTGCAGCTTGCAGTGGCACGGCGTGGCGGACGCCGCTGTCAGCCCCCGGTCAGTTGTGGTGAGCCCCAGGGTGCCGCCGGCACGTCCTCCGAAACACACCCATGGTTTCTGCTTCGCCAAGGGGACGGTGGTTACCCCGCAGCTACTGGATGGAGAATCGCCCGGCTGCTGCTGCCGCCCCGGCACCGTTCCCGTGTTTGGAGTAAGTTTGGGCGGCGGGTTTCCAGTTGGAGTAAGAGAAACGGGGATTTGCTCAAAGCTGAGCTTTTCATTTGGCTTGAAAATGTGAATTGGCGTTTGTCGGTGTGCTGAACGGGCGCCTCTTCTCTTGCTTACCGCATTTCCTGGTGGCCGCCGTCCCAGTCCCTTGGGGCCTGGAGGGCGGCTGGGCCTCCTTGTCGCACTCGCCCTCGGCTGGCACCCATGGGGACGGGGAGACTCTGAGACGGCGGCGCAGGGGGGGTCCAAGCGGCGCGCACCCTGCACGGAGCAAGGCGTGCCAGGCTGGAGCGCGGCGTGCTGGGCACGGGTCTCTGCTGTTGGCAAAGCCGCGACTCCCGTGAAACTGGGGAGCAGGAGAGGGGCATGGCGCCCGGCTGGGCCCCGGCCGCTCGCCCTTCCCTGCGCCGTGTTTTATTTTTTCTGTTTTGAGGCAGACGAATTAGCGATGTGCCTCGTTCAGGCAGTTGAAATTGCTCTCATTTTAATTAGTGCGACCTGGCAGCCCTGCTGCGGGTATTACACGGGGCGACAGCGTGCTTTCCAGGTGGCGGGTTTTTAAAATGCTGTTGACATTTTGCAAACTGAATGACTTAAACGATAACAAATTAACAGACGGCTCCGTGCGGGCGTGCGGGGCTGGCTCTGCGTGAGCCTCCGCCACGCGCCTCCGTGAACAAATTCGGTTATCTGAGCGCGTCTGGCCGCCGGCACCAGACTCTCCCCGCGCGCTCGACGGCTCCGCGCCAAGGTGCGCCCTGTGCCCCCGGCTCTCTGCACGGGGGGACGCTGCTTGGGGGCAGCTTTCGGGGTGCTGCGCGCTGGATCCGGTGCTGGCTGCTCGGCCGGAGTTGGCTGCGAGCGATTACCGCCGGGGGGACGGGGGGCTCGGTGTGAACGCTGGGGCACGCCATTAAGCGGACGTGTCCCAGTAACCCCCAGCTGCGGGCTGTCGGTGCGGTTATTGGCCCGATGGCGCCGAAGACGGCCGGGATGGGGTGCTGGCAACTCTGGTCCCGCGCTGAGCGGAGGTTGGTAGCAACTCCGGATGGCCGGTGCCCAGGATGGGACCCAACAAGGACAGAGCCACCGTCCCTGTGCCGGGCGCTCTGCCCAGCCGTGGGGTGCCCGGCACGATGCCACAGACCCCTGACCCCGCACCCCTGTCCCCGAGCCGCCTCCGAATCAGCCCCTTCCCTCCTCGGTGGAGCCGCTTGCACTGGGCTTCGCCTGGTGCCGTGGCACGGCCACGCTCCCGCCGAGCGGGCGCTTTGGGCGCGCGGGTCACGCGTGCCGCAGCGTTCGACAGAGCTGCCGGAAGGGAATATTTGATCAGGCAGGAATGTAATATTTATAGGAAAGGGTGAATCAGCACGGGGAAAGGGAGACATAAATAAAGATTCACCAGCGAGGAAAAGCCAGGACAGAGCTGAGACAAAGTCACGGGACGGGGATGCCGAGGGGCATGGGCAGGGGTAGCAGCTGGGCACGGGGGTCTCTCCTGCGCTCCGTGGGGCTGGGAAGAGCCCTGCACTCACCGCAGGCTGGGGTGCACCAAGCCGGGGGTCCCCACGGCTCCTCAGCACCCGCTGGGGAGCGACCCCTCCCGGCAGCCCCCGCCAGCGCCCGTCTCCGTCTGTGCCATTTATCACAGCTAATCAGCTTTAATTCAGCAATTTGTCAGTCCAGAGAAAGCCCTTGGAGTTAGTTGATTTTTTTTTTTCTAAAAAAATACAGTTGTTATTGTTATTCCCCTGGTAAGCATGGACCCTTCCGTTACAATCGCCTTTGCCTGGGCTTTAATAACAATCATTAAAATAAATAATTTTTTAAAGTAAAAGGCAGAGAGAAGAGTGGGAGGTTTTTTACATTTTTTTATTGTTTTGTATGCGTTTGAAAATTGTTTCCCAGTAAATCCTGGCCCTTTGTATTAATTTTACATTTTAAAATGTTACCTTGCCAGGGGCAGGGTTGGCACAACTGACTCGGGAAAGGAGAGAGGAGAGAGAGAAAAACCCTTCTCCTTAATTAGCGCATTTCCCTGTGTGATCAGAGTGCTTATGAAGCAGGTAACGAGCTGGATGGGGGCTGGACGCTGCCGCTCAGCTGCTGCGAGGCTGGAGGACCAGCCCCGCGCCCCCCCCGTCCCGTCCTCGGTTCCCCCTTCCGTTTTTGGGGTGCTGGGTGCTTTTTGGGTCACCCTCCACCGCTGCTGGCGTTCCTCTGCCGTCCCCGCCTGCCCTGCGTTCCTCGGCCGTCCTGAGGATGCAGGGCTGCATGCTGTGTGATGAGTTTGAGCCGGCCTCAGCCCTGCTCACAGCTGCCAGAGTCTCAGACGGACACGGCGGGGGTGCCGGGGAGACCCAAGACGCTGCTTGGGGTGGCCGGGGGGGCCAAGGCCACCATCCCATCCCACCCAGGGCCACGCTGACCCCTCTGGCCGCTGACCGCCCTGGAGCCGAGCTGCAGGGGTGCACGCAGAGCTGCTCCTCAGGGTCTGCACCGTCCTGCCACAGGGTGCAGTTTGGGGGTGGGGGGGTCACAGGGGTCGCCCCGAGGAGGCGGGCGGGCGGGGGGCTGCCGGGCAGGAGCTGCTGGCGTGTGCCGTGGCGTTCTCCAGCACCACTAATCCCTTAATCTCTCAGATAATCAGTGCCAGAAACACAAATTACACTGGGATTGCAGTGCACAGCTGCAGCCATGCCAACGCTTTGACAGTATCGCCCTGAATAATGATTTTTTTTGTGTGATTTACTACCAAGTGGTGCTGGTTTATCAGGTGTAAAACAAAGGCTCTGGGTTAATCTGGTGGGTTAATGGGAGTGCTGGGGTGGGCAGGGGGCTGGCATGCCTGGGAGGGGGGCGATGGGGAGAGGAGAGCGATCTGGAGGATCCGGTGCTGGGTCGTGGTCAAACCGCGGTGTTGGCGTGCCCGGGTCCGCCGGCATCCCCACGGCAGGATTTGGTGAAACGTTTGGTGAAACGCCGGCTTTGTTCCCTGCAGGTTCCAGCGCGGGGACTACACGGTGGAGGTGAGCATCAACGACTACCTGGACATCTACTGCCCGCACTACGAGGAGCCGCTGCCCGAGCAGATGGAGCGCTACATCCTCTACATGGTCAACTACGATGGGCACGCGTCCTGCGACCACCGGCAGCGGGGCTTCAAGCGCTGGGAGTGCAACCGGCCCGACTCCGCCAACGGGCCCCTCAAGTTTTCGGAGAAGTTCCAGCTCTTCACCCCCTTCTCGCTGGGCTTCGAGTTCAGGCCCGGCCACGAGTACTACTACATCTGTGAGTCGGGGGTGCCGTGGGGATGGTGGGGAGGGGGCTGGCGAGCGTGTCCCCCGTGTCGCCCCGCGATGCGGACTGGACCCGGACGCTGAGCAATGACTTGGTTTGCCTTGGTGACCCAAAACACCGCCAAGCACCCAAACCCAGCCATGGCCTTGTGCTGGCAGCGCCGGCGTCTCCACCTCGAGGCAGAGATGCTGACTGGTGCACACTGGGAGCCGAAGGCCTGCGCTGGGGCTGAGTCCCGGCTGCAGGCGTGAGGTGGCCACGAGAGTACCTGCGATTTCCCGGGATTGTGGGGACACTGGTCTCATCCCTGTGGGAGCCCAGGCGGGCACCAGCGACGGAGCTGGGGCGCAGCCCTGCCAGCCCCAGGCAGTGGCCCCACGTGCTCCTGCGTGCTCCCGTGGATTCCCATGCTCTTCCACGTATTCCCATGCTCTCCCATGGATTCCCATGCTCTCCCGTGGATTCCTGCGCTCTCCTGGCATTGCGCTCCCCATTCTCGCCCAACAGAAGCCCAAGCTGGCTGACCCCCTCCACAGGAAACTTCTGCGGGCACCCGGGCGCTGATTGCAGGATCGGGTCCCCGGGGAGCAGCGGATCAGGACCTGCCCCCACAGCCCCCGTTGAATTTTTGCCTCCGGAGGAGCCAGGGCAAAGGACGGGGAGAGGAGCCAGACCGGCTTCCTCAGGAGCCCGCTGGAGCCATGGAAAAAAAAAGCTAATGGGGCTCGATCAGGCACTGGGAGCCTGGCAATCAATAAAGGGAAAAAAAAAAAAAATAAATGACAAAGTGTGACCCCCAAGCACTTGACGGTGTCAGAGGGAGACAGGGACGCCTCTCTTCTCGGGCAGGAGCCAGCCGGCACGCTTATCTTCCTTATATTTCTCCCCCTTTTTCCTAAAGCATCTGTTTTCAGCCCACTTAATTTGTTCCTTTTATCTATATTAAATTACCATTTTTTCTCCCCTCTCCCTCTTCCCGTGTAAAATGTCACTCATGAAATAACTGCATCTACAACTCTCTCTTCCCCCCTCCGCCCCATTTTATTTTTTTTTATTTTTTTTATTTTTAATGTCGTTAGAGAGAGATTACACAGAAGTAAATGGTGAAGCTGATCATTGCTAAACCGGTTAGAATTCATGTCATGCGGAACATTAGAAATTATGCCTCTTTGAGGAACCGTATTTAGCAGACATGAAAGAAAAGAAATTACCTCCTCCTCGAGCTCACAAATTGGAATGCCATTAACCTCGCAGGCACGGGGACGCGCTCGTGCTTCCTGTGCCAGGTCAAGGGCACAGGCTGGCCCTGGGGATGGAGCCGGCGGATGGAGCTGCTGCAGAATGCCCACAGCGTGGCACGGCACGGCTTGGCATGGCATAGCATGACTTGGCATGGCTTGGCATGGTTTGACTTGGCACGGCTTGGTGTGGCACGACATGGCTTGGCATTGCTTGGCATGGCTTGACTTGGCACGGCGTGGCACAGCGTAGCTTGACATGGCATGGCACGGCTTGGCATGACGCGGCACGGCTTGGCATGGCACAACAGGCATTGGGCGCAGCTCACGTGACCTTCTCCTTCCCCGCCTGGGGTGTAGCGCCAGGGAGGAAAAGAAAAGAGAAGGATTAAAAAAAAACCCCCAATCCTGGAGGCTCTGCAGCGTCCCTGGCAGCACGGCTGTGCCCGTTCCCGTGGCAGTGCCGGCGGCACGGGCGAGGGGCAGACCCCGGTGCAGGGGCTGGTCGAGGGGGCAGGGGGTGCACAGCCCCCATCGCGGGTGGGTGCTGGGGCGCACGCCTAAGCGCCAGCGGGGAGGGGACAGGGGGGGCCGGGTGCCGCCAGAGGGGACCGCGCGGGCCCGGGCAGGGCTGGCGCCTTGCTGCCGGCTCTCCTGCGAGCAGCGTCCCCGCTCTCCCTTCTTCCAGCTGAAATTAAACTTTATTGCGAATAATGCTCCCTCCCCTTCTTTAATTCAACAAAAAAGAGAAAAGAAAATTAAATTCCTTTAAAAACATATATATAAAAATCCCATTTTCTCACATCGAGAGGAGACTTTCACCAAGATAATTATTGCAATTACTCCCTTTCTCTCTCCCAATGAGTATTATTTTCATTCTGTGCCTTTATCCTCGTTTTCCTGGTCGGGGAGAGCCGGCGGCCCTGCCTGCGCTCCCGCAGCCCCAGAGGGAAGCTCCAGCTGTGCTGGGACCATTCAGGTCCCTTTACTGGGGTCACTGGGGTGGGGCTGGTCTCCCTCCCACTATAAATAGGGCTGGGGAGCAGATGAGGGCTCTGCTGTGCTGGGGGTGCTGGGGGGGTGGCTCGGTCGCTGTGCCCCTTCCTCCCGCCTCCCCGCAGGATGCGGCCCGGGGGGGCTCTCCCGGGGACAGGTGGGTGCTGGGAGCGGGTGCAGGGGTTCCCTGCCCCAAGCCGGGCTCTACTCTGGCCCTGTGGCGGGGGCCCAGCCGCTGCCCCCTCCAACCCGCTGCCTTCCCTCCCCTTTGCTCTCTGCAGCCGCGTCCCGCCCGAACACAGTGGACAAGCCCTGCCTGAAGCTGAAGGTTTATGTTCGGCCAACGAGTAAGTGAGCCGGGGCAGGGGGCTCCGCGTCCTCGGCGGGGACCGGGGAGGGGGTTCGGGGTGGCCCAGGTCTCCCCGGGAGCACCCTGACGGGGACGGTGCCCGCAGCCCTGCCAGAGCCGTCCCGGCAACGTCTGCGCGGTGGCTGTTTGCTGCCGAGTGTCAGATAGTGGGGGAAAAAAAAAATAGTCGTAATCTCTGCGCAGTGGCTACTTTTCAGAATCAAATAACTCAGCCATTTAAAAAAACAAATTAATAATTTTCTTCTCCTGTTAACGTGTAATTAGCAAATGGCAGCAGCTCTCCCTGGGGAAGGGCTGAGTGCCTGCGAAATGTCACCATTTAAAAGGATGTCTTTCTTTTTTTTTATTTGCATGGCTTTAAAATAAAACCCAATATAATGAAACCGTCTGTAAAAAATCATTCTGTTTTGTTCAGGACTAGGGCATAATAGGGGAAAAAATATCTCCTGATATTTTTCAGTATTTTAATAATATCAGGATTCTTTTGCGCCGATGCCTCGCGGAGAGGAAGGGCTGCCTTTGTGCTGCGCGGGGGCTCCCTGGGGGCCGTCCTGGGCTGGGCACCCCCCCGTCGGGTCTGGCCCCAGGGCAAGGCTGTGAAACCTTCTCAGGGGACCCCGGTCTCGGGTGATCCCACCCAGGGACCCTCCAGGACAGGGACGAGGGGATCAGGCGCGTGGGAGGATGGAGCATCCCCAGACCACGCCGTGCTCTGTTTTTTCTGACTGCGGGTCCATAAAAATTCTTAATCCAGTAACGAGCACGAGCGTGTTAACAGCTTTAGCCATGGTTTCATGTCTTCGCCCGCGCGCTCTGGGCTGCCACCGGCCGGGGCTTGGCCGCGGGACTGCCAGGCTGTTGGCGAGCGGGTGCAGCTGTCCCGTGCAGGCCGGTCCATCCCTGCCGCCCCTCATCCCCCTCGCACGGTGGCACCCGCCTCTGGCCCAGGGGCTGGCCGGGGGGTTTAGCAGGGGCCAGGGTGCAACGCAACGCTGCCTAATCCCATCTAGGGGGCAGGAACCGGAGCACCCCGTGCTGTTGCCCACCCTCCAGCCCCCAAGGGCACCCGCAGCCCCCCATCATCCCCACGCTGCCCACTCCACAGCACGGGGCTGTCAGAGCCGCGCATCAGTGCTTCAGGTCCGGCAGCACCTTCGAGGAAACTGGGAGTTTCCCCGAGTCCTTTATATTTTTTTTTTTACATCCCATTAACCTTGAGACGGTGCTGGGGTTTGGGATGGGGATCGGTACCCAGCTCCTCGCCGTGGGAGCTGCTGCCTTGGCAGCGTCCGGACCCCAAGGTGCCGAGCATCAGCCCCTTGTGCCAGGGCAGGATCCGCCCCGGAGCGTGGCCGTCCCTCACGGCTCTGCCGCCGGCTCACACCTTCCTCTCTTTTTTCCCCTTCCGCAGACGATTCCCTCTACGAGTCCCCGGAGCCCATTTTCACCAGCAACAACTCCTGCTGCAGCCTCAGGGTCCCGCATGCCGTGCTCGTGGTGGTGCCGGTCGTCTGGACGCTCCTGACCTCGTAGCGCCAGCGCCGACGTGCTGGGGTGCGGCTCCATGGGGCGGGAGCAGCCCGGGGACAGATCCTGGTCACCCTGAATCGCCTTCAAGCTGCGGCTCCTGCGGCAGCGGGACAGCGCCCGGGGAGGTCACTGGCGCAGAGAGTTGGTGCTACCGGCGAGAAGCTCGCCCGGATCCTGCCGCCGCGTGACGTCCCCATCCTCGCAACGCCACCGCACCAAGGCGTCGCACCGGGAAGGGCGAAGGGCCGCCCCGCGGGACGGATCCTGGCTGCACACGTCCTGCGCTGCAGCTCGCTGGGCTCCGGCCCGCCCCGTCAGATGTCGCTTTTTACATTTCTAGACCAAATATAGAGTCCTCGTTGTTTGGGTTTTTTTTTTTTTTTTAAGAAAAAAGATTTTTATTTTTATTTGTCGGGTTGTTTCAGTCCAGGCTTTCCCTGTGTCAGACTGCCCAGCGCAGGGCTGGGCGCAGCCCCCTCACGCTGAGCCCCTCGCCGGGGCGGCCGCAGCACCCTGCCTTCGCCCGACTGCAGGCAGCGCCGGGAGAGACGGACGCCAGTGATGGTGCCGACAGCTCCGTTGTACCAGACTCCTTCCCAGCCCGGCCATCGCTCCGGCGGCAGGACGTCGCCATGCCGGCACTGCTGCGCTTCCCCTGCCACCCCCCTGCCACAGAGGCGCCGGGACGGGGGGCCCGGATGGACTCGAGCCTCCGCTGAGCGCCCGGTGGGGTGACCCTGTCCCCATCGCTTGTGCCATGGATGTCACCGCTGTGCCCAGTGGATGCCGGCGTGGGTCTGCGGGCAGCAAACTGGATGAACCCGAGGGGAGCGCTGGGGATGCCCAACTGGCGCTGGGAGCACCGGGGATGGCCGGCTGGCGCAGGGATACCCAGTTTGGCCCCAGGAGCGCCGGAGATGCCTGGCTGGCCCATGGAGCGGCGCCGGGCGCTGGGAGCCGGCTGGCCGGGCTCGCCCAGCAGCTGGGGTTGCTCCGAGGGCCTTCGGCTGGAGCCAGGCAGGAGGAGCGTGCCGGCCCCGGTGCTGCCCGTGGGGCAGGTTTTCCTCCTCCGCAGCCTCGTGCTCTGCACTGCATCCCGCTCGACGCCTTGGGGGCCAGTGGCTGCGTAGGGGACCATCATGGCGCTCCCCATGGTCCCCACTTCGTCCCCCGGCTGCTGCCGATGTCCCTGGGGCCGGGCTTAGGATTTTTTCCTTGTCCTCCTTTGCATTAAGAAAAACCCACCAAAGCCCCCGATCCGCGGTTGGGCCCTGACCCCGGGGCTGCCAGGTCCCCAAGGAGGGGTCACCCCGGGGCCCGACCCCTCCTCGCCTTAAATCTGGGGCTGTCCCACCCGGGGGGGTTCCCACGCCCGTCCCGCAGAGCCCCTCCCTGTGCCCAGGGGCTCGGTGGTCCCGGGGGATGACGGCAATGGGCTCGGACCCGGCCGAAGCCCCTCGTGCAGGCACCCCAGACCCTTCCGGCGGCGGGGGCTCCGTCCTGTACATACAGCGCTATACTGTGAGCGGTTTTTTTTATGTATTGTTGAGAATGAATTTTATGGAAGGGTTTATTTTATTTTTATTTTATTTTTATTTTTTAGACTAGGAAGCTGAAATCTCGCAATAAGCTCATCTCAACCATCCAAAAAATACAAAAAAACCAAAAAACAATAAAAAAAAAAAAAAAAAATCACATTCCCTGCCGTCCCGTCCCCGTGTGTCCAGATCAGGTCGTGGTTTCTCCAAGGTGAGCGAAAGCACCGTGTTTATCCAGGGGGGAGGGAGGGCACCCAGCCAGCCGGGGGCTGAGCACCCACCACAATCTGGTGAGGAGCCCGCAGCACCCGCCCACCGCCGCGGCGCCGGCTCCTGGGGGAGTGGCGCCAGCAAAACCTGGCCTTGGGTCTGTTTTATATATATATAGATTATATATAAATATCTATATTGTGTGCAGCCGCTGGGGGAGAGTGGCGCGGCGGCGGTGAGGGCTGGGGTGCTTCGCCGTGGCCGGGCTGGCCCTCGGGAGCGACCCGTTGCTGGCGCCGGTTCTGCGTGTTGGCCTCCGTCCCGCCTGGCTTCGTCCATAGACGCGCTGCTTCCATCCTCGACGTCGTGCTGATGGTAACTGGATCACCGCCCCGTTTGGATTCTGTATTTTTTTATAATAAAAATCAAAATAAATGTCATGTTGGGGCCTTCCTTTTGAGAAATGATTTTCCCTCCCGACGCCGCGGCGCTTCAGGCTGAGCCGTGCCGTGTCCCCCCCGCTGGGATCTGTGCCCCGGGAGCCACCGGCCGGGGTGGCCAACACTGGCACCGTGCGCCGGCGCTGCGACGCCAGACCGCTCTGCTGGGTGGTGTGTTAATTATGGGCAGGATTTAATTACCACGTTAATGAATAATAATGGATATTAAATTAATTAATATGCAATTGTTGATAGTACTTAATTATTGGAGGCGATGCAGCCTGGCAGGTGGGCGCTTGGGGCTGGGATGCTCCGGCGTCTCCCCAGGTGCTGCCGCCGCCCCGGCTGCTCGCTTGGCTCTGCCTCAGTTTCCCCAGTGCCGGGACGGTGTCGGGCCACCAGAGCCGGGACTTGGTGGTCATGGGTGGCATCTTTGAGTAACCCTGCCGCAACTCCCACCCCTTGAACCAGCAGAGCTGGGAGGGGAGGGCTGGGCACCCCCCACCTGCGCTTTTTTCCCTGAAATAACTTTTTTGCAGAGCCCGTGTTCATTCTCGCCGTTGAACGAGTATTTCGGCATAATTAGCAGAATTAATTGTTAATTAATCCAGGCTTGTACAGCAGGCTCTAAAGTTTGCCACGAGAGGGGGAAAATACTAACTTTGCTTTTTGATAGGGGCCGTCTGCGTGCCCGGAGCGGGGAGCAGCACCAGCACCGACGGCCAGGAGCTGGGTCCACACTGAGCTCTGCGGTCGCTGCTGGCGATGGGCTGGGGTGGTGAAAAGAGGCTTGCCAAAAAAAAAAAAGGCAATTTCTTTAGACCCACTCTTTTCAGGCCTGACTTATGATTTTTTTTAACACTTGAGGTTGGAAATACCGAGTTAAAAATAGCAAACTGGCAGGCACAAGGCTGAGACGGATCATCGTTAGTGGTTAATTAATAGAGTCAGGGGGTTTTAAGGCCTGAAAGGGATGATTTAGATCAGGCAGCCCCTCTCTGGCGGAGGCACCGAGGTTTGATTTAAGGACTTGTGGTGATGGAGAACAGGTCCAGCCCCAGTGCTCCACCAGCTGCATCCCGCTGGGGCCGTCCCTGCCAGGTGTCACCGCCCGCCAGCGCGGTCCAGTCCTTTATCCCATTTCACCTGGGCGCAGTCCAGTCATTCATTGTGTTTAACCTGGGGCCGGATGGGGCACATGGGGCCAGGGCTGCTGGTGAGGCCGGGGTTTGTGCTCGGGGGGTCCCCGTGGCTCGGGGGTCCCGCCGGCCTTGTGCAAAGGGGAGAGGGGACACACGGACCCGCCGAGGTGCCTGCGTGCCGCTAACGCCAGCACGTGGGTGATCAGAGCCGGGTCGCTAATGCAGCTGGTAACTGGGGCTGAAACAGCGCGGGGTCCCAGCACCACATCCCCTCCCAGCGAATGGGGCTGGGGGGGTTATTACCTTTCCAAGCATCACCGTTTCTCACCAGCCTCCCACCGTATCCCAAACCCTGCCGGCAGCATCCTCGTTACCTCCAGCTCCCTGCCCGGCTGGAGGCTGTGGCGATGCTGGGGGGGGAATAACCCAAAGCCGCGGGCGGGCTGCTGGGGAGCGGGAAAGGATTTGCAGCCTTTTTCCTTATTTGAAGTGTCTGGCACTGCTGGAAAACAAGGAATTCCTCTGCGCGCTGACCCGGAGAAATGAAACGTGTCTTAAATCTCTTCTTCTTGTTAAAGGTGGCAGCAGGTGCAAAGGAAGGGGAAGGAAACAGCCCCCCCCAGCGCCGTGACCCCCCGAATATCCTTTGTCCCGGCTGTGGTCGGGATGTCACTGGCACCCAGGGGGTGCAAGGGGGCAGGACGGGGCGCAGGGCCAAGCCAGGGTCCGTGCACCTCGGGGCAATGGCAGAGGAGCTGAGGCTGAGGGATGGGATGGGGCGGGATGGGGCGTCCCTGAGACCCCCTCGCCCTGGGGCCCCATTGCGCTGGGGGGGCTGCAACTGCAGCTGGAGCAGCTGCTGGAGCGATGCCCCTGAGCGTGGCCAGCACCGCGGGCAGGCGGGAGGTGGCGGCGGGGTGTCACGTATGGCTGGCGGTGCCTGAAATGGGTTTTTACGGGCCTGAGACTCCTCCTGCTCCAGTTGTGCCTCGTTGCTGTCGGAGCTTTCCAGCCCCCTTCAGCCAGTGATTGGGATTTCGGGGCTGATGGAGATGCAGCTTCACCTCCCCGTGCTGCACTAAAGGCTGATTTACCCTGGGGTACAGCTGCGCCAGTTATCGGGACCCTGGGGCTCTGCGCGGGGGTGCCAGGGCCGTGCCCTCCTTCCAGATGTTTAGGCGTGGCGTGGGACGAGGGCAGCTCATGGACCTCGGCTCTCCCACGTGCTGCAATTCCTCCACTGAGCAGCAAAGGGCCTTTCCTGTACGGCTCTGTTCCAGCACACCCTCGCCCTTCTGCGCCCTCCTCCTCCTCCATCCATCCTGGGACGCGCTCAGCTCCATCTCTCCCCGACCCACAGCCAGACCCGCGTCTGGCCGCGGCGGCGGTGGTGTGAGCTGGTCCCTGTCATCCCAGAGAGGGACGAAGCTCATGTCTATGCAGGACGGATGCTGGGGCATCACCTTTGGGAGGTGATGGCCCCATGGCCGTGACCCTGTGGCACGGTGCAAAGGCGCCGGGGGTCCCAAACCCTCGTGGTGGCACCTCCTGTGCTGTAAGCACTGGGTTGGCAGGAGCTGGCGTGCACCTCACCGAGGAGAGCAGTGACCGCGCACCTCCACTGCTCCTTGCTCCATTTCAACATTCCGGCGTTAACAGTTTTGGTTTTTTTTTTTCCTTCTGATGCCATGAAGGGAGTAGGTGCGCCATGCTTCGTTGGCCCGGGGAATATCCTGTCTGGCATGAAGTTACTGAGGTCCGATCCCCAGCTTGCTCGGGAGGGTGCAGCCTCCCAGCCCCGGTGTTGCTGTCCAGGTTTAACACCTCGTCGGGACTCGGGATCCGGCCAGCAGCTCACCCGCTCCCCTGGCACCTCTCTCGCTTCCCTCCTTTTGCTCCAGAGCCAAACGCGGCCAGAGGATGCCAGCCTGGCCAGCCGTGCCAGGCCCATCCCGGGAGGATTTCCCAACTCACAGCGCAGAGGGGCCAGCCTGGTGCCTGCTCAGGCGAGGATGCCGCCTCGGCTCGTCCGGCAGCCCCTTGCCGTGTGCCAAGGGAAGTGTCAGCACGAGGACAGGCTGAGCTGAGCTCTCCCCGGGGCTACTCGAGGCGCGGCAGGGGCCTGGCAGCACCTTGTGCTAAAAACAATCCTTTCTGCATGGCTGCTGGATTCCCCAGCCTCCTCGGGGCTCCGACTCCAGCTCCAGCCGGCCCACCTGCCGAAATGCTGCCTGCCTCGTGTTATGGGCTCCCTCCCTGCGAGCTGCCCCATGTCCCCTCCCCAGCACCTGGCTTCAATTTTTTTCCGTTCAAACGAATTCCCCAAGGCTGGGCTGCCCCCTCGCCGCTCTGCGTCCCCCATTGCAGCTTGCGGATGCGGCCGAGGTTTGCACGGTGCCACCCGGCCCCTTCTGCCACGGCAGTGCCCCCGCAGCCGTGCGGAGCGGAGCAGGGCCCTGGCTGCAGCAGGGCTGGGGGGTTCGTCCCTGCGGCCCCCTTGTCCCACCCCATGCACGGGAACACAGCCCCCTGTGCTCACCCGCGGGCTCCGGCGCTTCTCTCCAGGCACGGCCCCGTTTCAACGCTACAGAGCGTGCATCCATCACCGCGAGAGGCGGCTGGGCTCGCCATGGGGACGCGCTGAGCAGGCGGCGCGGGGGGGACCTGCCGTCCCTGCCGCTCGTTTTCTGCTCCCTGGCTGTTGCATTCGCACCTCGTCCCCTCCCGCCATCCCGCTCCACAGCCTCGTCACCAGATAGCAATGAGCAACACGACCAGGACCGCTCGTGTCACAAGCTGCTGGCTGCCAAGCACCCGGGAAACCACCAGCTCAGAGGTCTGATTGATGAAAACAGCGCGAAAGAGAGGAGAGCAGGGCGTTTGCTGAGCCGCAGCGGCGAAGGGTCATACGCGGTGAGGGACGCCGGCTCCCCGAGCAACACTGGCCCCTGATCTGGATGCGGGGCTGGAACGGGCAGCGGCGTGGGGAGGTGGGGGAAGGCAGGTGCGTGGAGCCCCCCACGTTGTCCCTTTGCGGCCATCGATTTCCATGAAATAAGCCAGCCGGGTGTGTAATTGCGTGGAGCGATGGCAGCCTCCTTTACATGCCGTTCGGCGGGGCCCCGCTCGCAGGAAATGAAACTTTTCAGGCCACTAGACATTTCGGTGTTCTTCGGTTGTTAATTCCCCCAGCCTGAGGAGAGGAGGGGGCGAGGGTGGCCTGGCTGGGTGGGTGATGGAGGGGTGGGCTAGGGGCTGCGCCCCGAATGTGGGAGTGTCCCTGGGAAGTGATGGGTCAGAGTATCTCTCCCACGCCCGGGGTACCTTCCCTCCCCTTTTGCCCCCACCCTGAGCCCGGCTTGGCTATGGCTAGAGGTGAAGCAGGCGCTGAGCATCCTCGTCCCTGCCCCTGCCAGCCCCCAGAGCTTCGCTGGGGAGCGATTTCTCCCCCAGGCACAGAGTGAGCATCCGTTTTTTCCCCCTGGCGAGCTCCTCTCTCGCAAGGTAAACCGGCATTATATCCGGACCAATTGCTCCAGCATGATCCTCCTGAATGTTGCACAGCATGTACACGGCGTCTTATGTAAAATACATGCCCCTGGGTGAGCCTCTTAATAGCGATGGCTCCTGCCCGGGGGGCGGGGGCCGCTCTCTGCCACGGCGGTGCCAAGAAATGATTGAAAAGTTGGGGCTCGCCGTAGGAAACACCCTGCTGGGGGGAACAACGTGTTTTCATTCCCCTGCCAGGTAACAAATGGAAAGAATTGCCATGAATGCTAATGGGGCAGGGAGCGGGATGCTGCCGGGGCTGGGCAGGAGTGGGGATGGGGCAGCGGTCCGGCCCCGGGAACGCGGGAGCTGCCAGGGGACCCTGGTTTCACAGGCTGGAGCCGGCCGTGGGGCGGACGGCATGGCCCGGCACGGGGCTGGTGGGTGCTATGGGGAGGATGCTCTGGGCTGCTGGACAGAAATCATTTAGTTTCGCAGCAAAACGCGGCTGGGGGAACGCAGCAGCCCCCCAAAATTCCCCTTGGCGGGAGCTCCCATCCCCAGGGAGCCCGACCACGGCCGAGCCACTGTCGCCGGCAAAGGGCTGCGCCAGGCTGAGCTGTTTGTAAATGCAGCCGGTCTGGAAAGCGGGTGGGTAAACACGGATGAATAGCCTTCCTCCGCTCCAGTAAATATTTTATATCACACACCAAGAAAAGACACTCCTATTTAAATGATTTATAAAGGAAGATCATGTAGAGGTTTCTATAAAATATGTAGGGCTCCTAATCCCGACATCATCAAGCAAAGAGGACTGAAATCATATATTACCTTTTCAACAGCCTCGCCCGCTGCAGGGATACAACTGACAAATAAAAGTGTGTGTTTACAGCTTTTGGGCTCCTCTGGGGAGAGGTAAATCACGGCGGGGCTGGGAAGGGGGAAAGGAAGCCGGAAATTAAGTAGCAATTTCTGTCCGTCAGGGCGGCAAGGGGCGGGGGGGTGCCGGACTTGGGGGGCCCCGGTGTCCCTATCCCAGGTGGGGATGCTCGGGGTGCAGTGGTGCTCGGGGCTCAGGGTGTCATGATGCTCTCGGTGCGGCAATGCTCCGGGTGTGGCGATGCTCATCCTCCGGTGGGACCCTGGAGGGGTGGGCGCGGGGTGCAAACCCCTCTGGGATGCCCAGAGCCGCACTGATGTGCAATGGGCCGGTGAAGATTGAAGGCCGACATCCACCACTCCACGCTGCCGCTTGGCGCTCGCATGGCCCCATCCCCTCGCTGCATCCTTTTGGGTCCATTTATTGGGTTTTTTCCCCCGACTGCAGACCCATTAACGGCCGCCAGAACTGAGGAGACCCCACGGCCCCGGCAGACGACATGCATCACACGCCCGCGCCAGCAAGGCCCGCAGCCGGCCTCTGGCAGCAGCGGCAGCGATTTGGCATGCGGCGGCGGGAGCCACCAGCCGACGGGGCCCTGGCCGCCGCGTTATTAAGGGATTAGCAAGTTGTCTTGGCGCTCAATTGTAGATAAGTGCCGCATTTCGTATTATCTTTTCACGCTGCACCGCGAAGGATGACAAAGAGACAACATGGGTGTCATGGCCTTCAGCATATCATTACGGGTAATTTGTCTTGCGGGGAGGGGGAGGGTGAAGGGAGAGAGGGAAGGAGAGGAGGCGAAGGAAAAGCAGCCCGGGAGGAGAGAGGGGATTAAAAACTAAGGAGAGGAGATTAGGAGTGAAACGCGAACCGTATTCAGAGCCAGCCAGGCAGGGAGAAGCCAACAGCCGAGGAGGGGACGGCTGTGCCGCTGGCAACCGGGGCCAAGCCGGTGGGAGGAAGCCACAGGGCTGGGATGGAGGAGGTGGGGGAGTGTGGGGGGCTTTGGAGACCCCCCTCTCCTCTTCCTGTGCAGAAGAGTCTCAAGTCCGTCCCCAGCCGCCATGGCGCACATGGATCTGTAACAACACGCAGTGTCGCGGGCGATATGTGCACCGGAGGAATCGAGCGAAACTGTTGTCCCCTTCACGTGACTGAGTGCTGCCATCAGCCTGGGGGGTTGGGGGGGCCATGGCACGGCGGCCGCTCCCTGGTGCAACCCCATTTCTCACAGGCTTTGCAGACCCACCGGGCTCCATCCTGCTGCAGCACGTGGCAGCCAACCCCCCCATTAGGAGCCTGCACCCCATGGCAGGGTCTGCTCCCCCCTCACTGAGCAGCAAAGGGCAAAAGAAGGAGTAACAGCCAGAGGAAAGAGTAGCAGAAATCCAGCAAAGCCCCCCAGGCCTGGGGAAGCGGAGGCTGAGCTGGCGGTGGTTTGCTCTATCTGTCAATCAATCAATCAGGAACAAAGGCGTGGGTATTGATCGAGGAAGATGGCTTTTCAGGGGTCGGGTAATGGAAATACGCATCTGGAGAGAGTCAGATGGAACCACCAATGCCACCACTGCCACGAGGAGACGCCGAGCTGGTTCGCAGGAGGAGAAGCCCTGTGACGACAGCTCGTCCGCACCCGAGTGCCTCTGCAGCCCCTTCCCGCAGAGCCCAGTGGGGCCGGATCCCCGTGGGGCAGCGAGGGGCAGCAGCCACCCAGGGGCGAGGGGCGTCCGGGTGCCATCATGGTCCCTGGCCCCTTCCTCTGCTGCAGGGACCGGGGCTGCTGGGGCCGGGGCATCCTCCCGCGCCCCCTCCCTCCCCTCCCCTTCTGATAATCCTATTTTTGAGCCAGGGGATTAGGATCAATACTTCACTCCTAATGCTGTGGTAATACAGTGTTACACCGCCAGCGCCAGTTCCCCGCTGAAACACTTAAGGTAGTTTAAACCCATTTGCGCTGGGGAGTGCGGTGAATCCACAACGAGCTCCTCGCGTGGCCGAGGCAGAGCACGCTGGGTGCATGTCCGCTGGGCCAGCGAGGGGACGGTGACCCTTGGGGCCTAGGGGTCTCCCAGATCCCAAGGGGGCCATGCCAGGCAGGGTTGGCATGCACCAGGGCCACCGCTGCCCATCTTGGAATTTTGGATAGCCGAGCCCTTGTGCAAGCACCCCCTCGTGCAACGGAGCCCTTGGGTCAGCAGTTGTGGTGGCTGGGTTTGGGTGACCCTGGCTCTGCCCTGGGTTTTGGGTGACCCTGGCTCTGCCCCGCATCCGAGCAGCCCCTCACTGTCCGGCTGCAGCGCGGGGCCAGGGGAACCCAGCCGTCTTCTGCTCCAAATTGGCTGAGGGGTTTGGAGGCAAACTCCCAGGGAATAGAAACACAAATATTTCCATCCAGCGCTATAATTATGAATTAGAGCAGAGCTCTGTCTTTATTAGGTGCTAATAGAGATAAAGGGGGGTTTGAAATGCAAGGCACGGCTACATAAATGCTAATTCACCCGGAGACCTTCCTTTCTCCCCAGGCCGCAGAGAACCGAGGTTTCAAGGCAACTTCGGTCCAAAAAAATCCGGCCGCGCAAGCTCCAAGAAACCATCGCAGTAGCTCAACGAAGTTTGTCTGGCTACGCGGCAGCTCCCCTCGGCCGGGCTGCCCTGGCCCCAGCAGACCCCACCGGCAGGCTCGGGGTGCGGGGGAGCGGCTGGGGAAGCGGTGAGGGGCTGGCCTGGGCCAACGCAGAGGCACGGAGGGGACTGTGTCCCCTGTGCACACACGTGTGCACAAAAAATGGCGTGGCTGCAGCAGCCCTTCTCGAGGCACCGGCGCCGGAGAAAGGCGAACGCGGCCACGGGCTGCCCATAGGCCGGACCCAGCAGGCTCTTGGCGATAGGGGCACAGCCGTGGGCCCCGTTCACCGGAGCTGTAACGCTCGCCCGCCTCGCTCCCCACCTGGGGACCGGCACTCATACTGCCTTCCGCCATCAGGGGCTCAATCTGAGCCCCGCTCCTCGCTCCTCTTTTCCGGGGAACTCCTCCTGGCGATGGCTTACCCACGGTAGGGTGTGCGGCACCCATTACACCAGCCCCGGCTGTACCCACCGCCCCCTGTCCTGCTCCCTGTCACCCCAAATATGTATTTTCTCATTTTTCTCCCGTATCAATTTTCAATCAGGTACAGAGAAATGAAGCAATCCTGGCTGAGCCAGCGTGGCTCGTGCCACTCAGCTGGGATCCGGCAGGCTGGGCCTGATCCTGCACTGGCACACAGGGACCCCATCCGTCCGGGCGGTGCTGCGTACGCTGCTCACACAGGCAAGGCCCTCCGTGCTCAGAGTCGCTTTCAATTAAAACAAAAATATCCTGTAATAGCTGACAGAGGGTTTTTTATTTCCTTCCTTTTTTTAAATTTTTTTTCTTAAGTAAATCTATTATGAGGAGCTTAGAGATGTATGTAAAACCGGCGAGGGACGATTTGAGGATTAGGGATCGGCGCTGTCCCGGTGTGACAAGCAAAGAAAAGAAAATCCTGCGGGGCCAGGAAGGGGACACGGTGTTCGGCCGGGGCGGCGGAGCAGAGGGGTCACTGCTGCGGCAATGGCTCCGAAAGCAGCGGAGAGACCCCAGTGCCGGCAAATGGGGGTTCCGGAGCGGACCCCCGCGGCCGCATGTGCTCCTGCCGCGCTCCCTACCAGTTCCCTGCCTGCCTGCGGCCAGTTTAGCATAAAAGTCATTTTGGTTTGGGCCCCCCGTCTGCTGCTCCCTCATTTCCAGGCGGCTGACAACCGTCCTGAGCACCAGGGAAACCCACGGCGGAGAGCTGCGTGGGGCGAGGAGCGTTTCACCCCCTCCGCCAAGGATAATTGGCTTGTTTACCATTTTCCTGACCCCAAAAAGACAATGAAATTGTGCATGAAACCAATAGGTTTTAGCCACACGCCTGCAGAGAGAGAGAGGCGATGTAAATAAAATCCAGATAGGGATTTGTACGGCGGGGATGGGTAATGGGATTCATAGCGTGAGCAGGGACGTGCCGGGGCTGCCCGGGCCTCGGGACGGGATGACCCCCAGCCCAGCCCCACGTGCACGTCATGGCAATGCTCGGGGTGGCTTTTGGGGGCCCGATTCTGGCTTTCCTGGAAACAGCGCCGAGCCGGCGCCTTCGGAACTCCGGCTCATCCTCTTGCTTTAACGCGCCACCTCTATTTATTCTGCTCCTGTAACTGTAAAATTGATTTCCTTGCAACAAGACGCTTGTCTTTCACTACTGAACGCACCCAAATGCTCCAACATAAGACACTGGCAATTTTTAATTAGTTTCCTTTATACCTCCTGCCTCCCCGAGCAGGCATGTGGAACCAGAACAGGGGAGCCCGAAAAAGAGTGGGATCCAGAGATGACAAAAGCACTTTTTATTCTTGATCTGATTACTAATAATACACGCCGCCTACCTAACAAGGCAGGAGCAGGGGTGAGTGGCAACGGGCGCAGGCAAACGCTCGGTGCATCTTTCAGCCGGAGAAGCATCTTTAACCTGGCTGGTTTGCAGAGGGTCCTGCTGCTCTGCCGCACGCCCACCCTGCACGCAGCCTCGCAGGGGCTGCTGCCAGCCCCCAGCTTGGAGGCAGGGGTGTCCTGCAGCCGCCCCGTGCCCCCCGAGGGGCCGCACCAAACCCGCCAAAAGCCTCGGCTGATGCCCCTGGGGAAGCATGCAGGTGAGGGGCCAGCGCCGTGAGTCCTCCTTCACTGCAGCCCTGGCTGGGGGGGTCACTCCTGGCTGGTCCCTGCTCTGGGCAGACCACCCCCCCCCGGGCATCTCCTGGCCCCCCTGGGCACCCCTTTCCCCCCCCTGCACTTCATGCTGTTCTCCCCCAACCCCGTGCCTTCCCAAAAAGCACAGACAGCTTGGCCATGATGGGGCAGGAGAAATTGGCCAGACCCCCCCCCACCACCCCGGGCAGGGCCGGGTGTCCCCAGGAGCGGGGTAAGGTCAGAGGGGACATTTTGCGAGGAGTGAGCGAAGCCCCTCTGCCCGCCCCGGCCGCACGGGAGCACTCATGCGGGAGCACACATGTGGCTGCACACATGTGTGAGGATGCGTGCGCGCCTGAACAAGCTGCCCAAAAAAAGTTACCAGAGGGGAAAAAAAAAAAATGGCAAAGGAAAGTCCTGCCGTCTTTTGCCTTGTCAGTTCTCCGTCTGCTGTCACTCAGCCGCCGAATTCTCCTTCAAGTTGTCATAGCAAGGCTGGCGGGGATTATGCCGAGGCTCTGTCCAGAATTGATTCATGTGGAACGCGTGCTTGACGAGCGGAACCGCTGGTGTGAGCGGGAGCCGCTGAGACCCCCTATTTTCCCACCTTCCTCAGACAATCTGGTATTGTTTGGCCGCAGCCTTAGTGATCCCTGTGCCCGGGCTGTGACTGACACAGCTTTGAGGCTCTAAGGCGTATTTTGAATTTCTAAAACCTCTCAGGAAGTCCCCGGGGTGCCTTCTGCCATTGTCTTGTTCCTCCTTTCGCCTTTTTCCCCTTCCACCCCGAACCCCTCCTGTTTCCCCCATCACCTCCTCCCCTCTTTTTTTTTTTTTTTTCCCTCGCCTTCTCCCCCCTAATTCCAGGTCCTACAACCCCTAGCTCAACCCAGTTTTTCCTTCCCCTCTATGTTTATGCTCTGACTCTCTCTGGAGCTGCTCAGCCAGTTTGCAAACACGATTTAAAAAAAAAAATAATGAAAAACTAAATAAAGCTTTAAAAGTTTCCAAATCCTTGATCTGCCGTGGAGAAGAAGGGCTTTACTTGTTTGCTTTTCATCAGCTGACACAAACCCTGAGATGTGTGGAAAAATAATAATAGAGAGAAATCTTTCACCTAATCTATCACACACTTGTGTCTGCCTCGCTCTGGCCATCAGTCACCTGTCCGGCAGGACCTGGCTGAGGAGTTTCCGTCCCAGTGAAGCGTTTCCACCAGGACCCCCCGAAAAGGGTGCGGAGTCCCTGTCCCCGGGCTGTCCCCAGCGCGGGGTCCAGAGCGCTGCTACCCCTGCCTCAGGCTTTTTCTTCGCCGGGACCACTGCACCGGCCCCCTGGCCTCTCCTGGGCTCGGCACTGTATAACCGTTTCCCATTTCCAGTCTTAATCTTATAAGAATGAATTGAGAATGACCAGCGTAAATACACAGGTGCCACTGGGAGCAGAAACCACTCTTTAATCTCAGATATGAAAACAATTCCCTGCTCCGCTCACTAGCAATCAGCAAGTGCTATCAGTGCCACGCTCTCCCCGGGAACAGGAGAGCTTATAAATATGAATTAGTGCAGAGAAAATCCACTCTCTTACCTAAAGCTAAATGTTATCTGGGTCCCTTTCCAGCAGTGGCTGACATTTCCAGAGTGCTTTTAGTCACATCTGCGGGAAGACAACTCATTTCTTGTTTTTAAAAAAAAAAAAAGAGGGAGAAAAGAGAGAAAGAGGAAGCGGAGGAGGAGCAGGAGGAGGATGAGCGGCAGTGCGGGGAGATGCTGCCTTTGTTTAAAGAGGGAAATGCTGGATGCCTAAGCCTCCTCTGAGAGCGGGGAGATGCCGGGTGGGCCCTGCCCCGGCACCCGGCGCTCGCTGGGGAGGGGATGGGGCGGCCGAAGGGACGGGGCAGCAACACAATGTGCTCCAGCCTGAGCGAGGCCTCGGAATGCCGGTGCTCGTGGCCGGGGCGTCGAGCAGCCCCGGGGTGGCTCCAGGTGCCACTACTCGCCTGCGCTGGGGTGCGGCTGGGAGACGTGGGGAGCAGGGACCAGCGCAGGCTGTGGTGGTAATGGCAGCCAGTGCCGGAGGGACGGCGCATCCCGTGGGGACGGGTGCCCACGGCCCCGGCACAGAGCCCATCGGGTTCGCCTGGGTGAAGCCTCATGAGAAGGAAGCCCGGAAAGGGCTTGGTCCTGCGGGGATTTTCGGGACAGTAGATCCCGGCACGCTGCTGCTGCCCAGAGCCTTGGTGAGCCGTGGCTGCGTCACCTCAGTGGGGCACGGCCAGAATGGCACGTACGGACCACCGAAAGCAGCAGAGCCTGGCCCGACAGCAGGAGTTGGTGTCTGAGACAGAGCTGGGAGCATCCGTAGAGATGTCCTGAAAATGAGGAGATTCAGCACCCACGGCCCTGCCAGAGCTGGGCAAACTGAGGCACGGTGTGGGAAATGCTCCCACAGCCCTGGGCAAGTGCATCTCTTGGAAGAGAGGGGAGAGCGCGAGGGACGCAATGGGCAGGAGGGGTCCCAGGTATCGCTGGCAGCGGGAGATCAGCCCCGGCGGCACGTCCCAGGCACGGAGCTTGCTATGCTCCGGAGGCATCCTGCCCGGCTGCATCCCTTCCTGCCTTGCCTACTCCGCGGCTGTGGGTGCGTGAGGGACCCCCGCGCTGCCGCAGCTGCTGATGATGGGGAAGGATGCGGGTACACAGACCCCATCCCTCCTCCCACCACCCAGCTCTGATCCCCGCTACTTGCGCACGCTGGCCTCTGGCCGCAATTGTCTGTGAGGGAAGGAGCTACGGACCACGGCAGTCTCTAATGGGATGCTTAAGCTGTCTTTTAGGTTTTTTTAATGAGCGGTTCCTGGCAGGAATGCTAAACATCACTAGGTAGACAGACCTGTCTCACTGTCAGGCAGCGCGGTGCGTTTGTGTCCTTGTCTGGCTTAAGTGAGCTCTGACCTCATTTGCTTCGCGCCATTCAATTAACAAGGCGAGCGGTGCGGGGCTGGGGGTGGGATGCCGGGGGGAGTTTAACCGTATGTATTAATTTCCATTTTATGTTCCAAACAATTGAGCATCACTCGGCGGTGGGAGGCGGCAGCCGGCCCATCTCAGGGGTGCCGTTCCCAGCCGCCGCTCTGCCCCGGGCTGGGCTTTGCCGGTGATGCCCAGCCCAGTGCTGGCGGCTTCTGGGGTTCGGGGGGACCTCGGGGGTCCCCACTTTGGCCTCATCTTCCTGTCCAGGCATGGATCCACGCCCCGCACAGCCCTTTCACCACACTTCAATTAACGTCCCTCCACCTTGTGCTCCATCCGGAACGTTGATGGCTGCACAATGAGACAGAAATGATTTGGAAAAGGGCGAGAGAGGGAGAGAAATGTTTCCTGGGGTGTTAAAAAAAGCTACTTCAGGCACCTAAATTTATGCTGCTCTAAAATGAATTTTATTCCAGTGTAATGAGAGAATAAAATAATTAATTCTTCTCCTGCAGACAGGAAGGTGTCCCAGTGGGGTTGGGGGGCCGCTGTGCTTGCGGGGTGCTGGGGTGTGCTGGGGAGCGGGGTCCCGCTGCCCAGGTTGGCTCCAGCCCCCTACTCCATCCAGCACCCACCCACGGGTGCCAGAGTCGGTGTTGGTGGGCAGGAGCGCAGCCCCCTCCCCAAGAGGCAAATTACCGGTTTCCGAAGGGAAGGGGCCGCCTCCGCTTTTCAAACGCAGCCCCCCCCCCCCCCCCCCAGCTCCCTTGGGAAGGATGCAGGTCCCTAGGGGATTGCGCTTTTTCTGGATGAAGCGATAAATATTAATTATGCAGAAGAGCCTCTTCCAGCCCACCCTTGTCTCCACAGCCCACCAGGACGGGGAGAAACGGAGGCAGAGTTGATTTATTCACAGAGCAGGTCACTTCCTTGAAGAACATCCCTTCCAAAAGAGAGTCGCAGCCAGACTAGATCAAGCAAGGCTGAGTTTGTCTCCCTCAGACATGATAAAATATTCTAATAAATACTTGGGAAGCCCATTACAAGGAGAATGTTTCACGCTGGCAAGGCCTTCGCGGCGAAGCCTTTCATGTGGGTCACGGCAGTGGGGGGCCGGTCCCACACGGAGGGTCGCTCCCCCACAGAACGCTCTCCCTGTTTTCAATTTTTAATAGCAAAACATAAAAACCAGCCCCTGGCTGGCGGCTTTGGGGAGTGGGCCTTGCCTGGGATCCCCTCTCGCCTGGGTGGGCCCCCTGGCAAGGGTAGCCCCAGTTCCCAGCCGGGGGAACAGAGCGTGTTGCTGAACCCCCCGCACGCCTCCGGTGTGTTCGGTATCAGAGTCCACACTGGGGCGTGTGCGACCCGCGGCAGCGAGCTTGCCCAGGATTTATTTCCTCCCCTCGTGTGCATGGGAGAAACCTCCCACTCGGGACCCTCGGCTGTGGGAAACACAGAACCTCATGGGGCTCCCTCACAGTGCGGGAATCCCAGCCACTGGGACATCCCCAGTCCCATCCCAGCCCCATCCCAGTCCTAGCTCCAATCCTAACCCATCCCAGTCCCAATCCCATCCCCAATCCCAGTCCCATTCTCATCCCATCCCAACCACATTCCCAGCCTCACTCCACCCCAACCCCACTCCCTCCCCAATCCTGCCTCCATTCCCACCCTGTTCCTGGCCCCAACCCTATGCCGGTCCCGCTCCCGATCCCTAGTCCCACTCCCAGTCCCATCCTTGGCCCCGCCCCGCCCCTCCCCCTAATCCACCCCTTCCCATCCCCCAGTCCAATCCCGCCCCAATCTCAATCTCAGCTCCGCCCTTCCCCTCCCCCTCCCCCGCCCCCGCCCCTATTCCACCCCCCTCCGCTCCCCCCAACCCCCCCTCCCCGTTCCCATCCGGTGGGCGACGGCGTCACCGTGCGGCAGCGCCCGGCAGCGCCCGCGCCCCCCGGGGCGGGGTAGGATCGGGCCCTCGAGCCCCGAGGTGGGTGCGGGACTCTGGGCGCTCCCCGGGGAGCGGAGCAGGATCGGGCCCCTGCGTGCGTGCGGGGCTGTGGGCGCTCCCCGGGGAGCGGGGCCCGGTCCTGCGCGATGCCCCCCGCAGCCTGACCCCACCGCGGGGCCGGATCCAGGCACTGGGTTGCGAGCGATGGGGAGTGACTGGAGCCTGGGGCGGGGGCCCGGGACCGCCCTGCGCCCCCCCGAGCACGGCGCGGGGTCCCGCGGGGTGCGGGGCTGGCGGGCGCGGTGCAGTGGCGGCGCGGTGCCGTGGGGTGGCACGGCCGAGCCGGGCTGTGATGCTGCCTGGGAGGGTCCCCGGGCACCGCAGCCCCGACCCCGCGTCCCCACCTTCCTCTCTGCCTGCGTCCCTGCATCCCCGCTTCCTGCCTCCGGGCGGTCCTGCATCCCTCCTATCCATGCATCCCGGCATCCTCCTATCCCTCCATCCTCCATCTGCATCCCTGCATCCTCCCATCTCTGCATCCTCCATCCCTGCATCCTCCCATCTCTGCATCCCTGCATCCTACCATCCCTGAATCCCTCCCATCTCTCCCATCCCTACATCCCCGCATCCCTCCATCCCTGCGGAGCACCGCCAAGGAGCTGAGCCCTGACCCCCGCCCCGGTGGGGATCAGCGTGGGGCCCAGCCCACCGGCTGCCAGCACGGGCCCAGGGGGCTGCGGCCAGGCGCAGGGGCAGCACCGAGGCGTATGGGGGGCTGAGGGACCCCCCTGCGCCCAGCACCCACCCTCCCCGCAGCCGCCCCACGCTGGGGATGAGGCAGCGGCGAGGGGGATGCGGGTCTGTCACACAGCGCCACTGCAGCTAACGGTATGTGCCGGGTCCCCACATCTGACCCGAATCTTAATGGGCTTGCAAAGAACAAGAGACTGCCAGGGAGGGTTTGGGGGTGACTGCAGGAATAAGGGGGGGGCAAATATGTGGGGCACGGCCTGCGCTGCAGGGGCAGAGTCCGGCCTGCCAGGCTCTGAAAAGCTGTGGCAGCCCCAGAAAGGTGGGGATGGGGAGGGGGCTGGTGTGAAAAGCTGGGGGGACACACACCACGGGCTGGGGGGCGGGTGTTATCTCCAAAAAGACAGCGTACGTGCCTGACGGGACGGAGATTTGTGGCTACGACTTCATTGCGCTCGATAATCCCCAGCGCTGCTTTCTGCTGGGCCATCTGGGCACTGGCAGGCTTGGGGCAGCGAGGCCGGGGGGGCCGCGGCAATGCTGGAATCTCCTTTTCCAAGCAGCTGGCAGGAGCTCGCCGCCCCCGGCCCGCCATGCCCTCCTCCAAGACTGGCAGCGAATACTGGATCGACGGCTCCCACCGTGAGATGGCCCTGGAAGATTTCTACGTCGTGGGCCCTGAGCTGGGACGGTACCGGCTGGCAGGGGGGTCGGGCAGGGGCTGTTGAGGGGCAGGAGCCCTGCTTGCATGGGAGTGTGTCCCGATCAGGGCAGGGACTGGCCTGCTGGGGAGAGGGAGGGATGTGGGGCGGGATGGGGGGGCTGGATAAGGGGCAACGGAGGGAGACCCTGCCCTCGTGTGTGAGCTGGGACTTGGGGTCTGTCGTGACGCTGCAGCATCGGAACGCCCCACCGAGGGTACCGGCTGCGTTCCCGTGGCCATGAGCTGTGCGGTGGCACTGGCAGGAGCCGCCTCGGCAGACACTGGCCGTTTGGTGGAGGCTCTTGGGACTAATTTATTAGAGGCCCTACTGTAAATCCTCGTGGGCAGGGGACACCAGGGCTGGCATGCCAGGTCCCATGGGTGCTGTGTGCCGTTTCCCAGGGCTGCCAGGAGACACACGTTTTAAACCTGCCCAACAGCAGTGCCCATCTCTGCTTCCCCGGCGGGTTCGCCCTCGCCACTGGCACATGGTCCCTGCCACCACCCCATGGCTCCTTGGCCCTTTCCCAGCCCTCCTGGGGCCCCTTGGGATGCAGCCTCCGGGGGAGCCCAGGGTCAGTGCCAAGTGCCCGTGTGCCCAGGAGGCTGCCGGTGCCCCAGGGGCCGTGACAGGTCCCAGAGATGCCCAGGCCCAGCTCCCACATCCCATGGAAGAGAGTAGCAGCGCTGGCACCAAGAAGCTCCCGTGCCACAATCATCACTGGGAGGAGAGGGATGCCCTCCTGCCCTGGGAAGTGGCCTCAGACCCAGCCAGTTCTCTTCCACCCTGGAAAGTCTCCTCTGACTCCTGCCCTTTGAATCATCTGCGTTTCTCTGGGCTGGGTTCGTTAGCACAGACCAAAGCGTGCCACCGTGGAGCTGCCCCTCACCAGCGGAGCGGAGGCTCCTCTCTGCCCGCTGCTCCGCAGGATGGGGATGCGGGCAAGGGGGCCCTTCCCTCAGCAAGGGCAGAGGGGTGCAAGGGAGCACCGGCATCCTGTGTGCAGACAGTTTGGCGGTCCCGCTGGAGCGGGAGGTGGGGGCTGTGGAACCCACTGAGCCCTGGCTCTGGAGCAGATGTTTCAGTGGTGGTCGTTCAGGTTGGGGCAGCCAGTTCCATCAGCAGAGGAGCTTTTGAGCCTAAAAACCAGCTTGGCAGCCCGCAGCCCTGCACAGATGGATGTAGGACAGGGGGACAGGCTCTGAGCCCTGGGAACCCCGTCCATCCATCTGTCCATCCAGTTTCAGCATTCAGGTTTCAATCAAACTGGTCTGTGTCTCAGCGCTGTCTGCTCATGGCTGCACGGCCAGTGCGTTGGGCATGCGGTGGAACCGGCGCGCTGGGGACTGCTTTCACTCAGCGCCTCGGTGCCGGACTGCGAGGTCAGGTCCTGCTCTGGCCTTAGAAGCCACAGGAAGCAGGAGACGGATGGAGGGAGCAGGCGGTGGTTGTCCCCTCACCGCACTGCCGTGCCAGCGGGGAGGACCCAGCCAGACGTGGGTGACTCAAAGCAGCCTCGGGGCTGCTCTCGGCCGTTGCAGCGTGGCTGTGGGCAGCAGCATCCGGCCGGGGCACTGGCCTGGCTGTGGGTTCGCACCAATGTCCCCACGCTCGGCAGACTGCACGTGCCCCTGCCGCCGGTCCAGCCTCTCTCGGCAAATCCCATTGTTGGACATTTTCCAGTTCATCTGTAAAGCAAATGCAATTATGTCCTGTTGCAGTCAAGCAGTTGGGCATGTCCCTGCTCCTTGCAGGGGGGTTGGACTAGATGACCTTTGAAGGTCCCTTCCAACCCTAACCATTCTATGATTCTGTGATTCTATGATTGCGGATGTTTATTTGAGGCCTTAAGCAGCAGCGAGCGCTGCAGCTGGGGAGCAACCCCAGCACCTCCTAAACGCTGAGCCAACGGCTTCTAAACATTCTGTTAGCAGCTGGAATCAGGCTGTATATCGTCCGTGCGGAAAAATCTTGCGGGAGGGTAAGAGGTGCCAGGTCCGGGCTGGGATTCAGAGGGCGGAGGGATGAAGAGTGGCGGCTGCTGGGTCCTGCCCCCACGCCCGGGCCGGCTGGGAAATCAGGATAATATCCAGGCACCCACCGCGCGCAGAAAGCAGAGTGCCACTGGTTTACTGCAAACCACTCTGCGCGTTTGGGAGCGGTGCCTGACGTGAGCTGCGGGGGGGCTTGCGGGGGGATGCCGCAGCCAGGGGAGATGCTCGTGGCTTTTTCTCCCGCTAGAAGCACATTATTGCTGCTGTTGAAGCAGTGGCAATGCCATTCTGGGTTCAAATTGAAGCCTTCTTCCCATTTTCCTGAGCTGGAGAAGAGAAAGGTGATGGCCACCTCGCCCCTCCAAGCCTAAGCAATTTGTTTCCAAATTGCTTTTTTTTTATTTGCAAAATAAAATTTCATAGAAAATGTGGAGCAAAAGGAAGGAAATGTTTTGAAAATGGCCAAGGTCTAAAATTGCTGGGTTTTGCTGGCCCTGCAGCACCCCCCAGGCCCCACAGCATCCCTGTGGTACCTGGTACTCAGCTCTGCCATTGCCATGGGAACGTGATTCCCAAGTTCAGTCGGATGAGTTGCAAAATCCGCTCTTGTTTTTAAAGCAAATCTCTCTCTTTCATGAGAGCACCTCAGGGAGCGCTTGCGGCGGCGGGGCATTTGGCACGTGGGGCTGCAGCACAGGGTTGCTTGCGGCGGCGCTGTGGCTTGGTCTTGGTCTCAGGGGAGATTTTAGTGTAAAAGACACTGTGTGGCACGGGGCTGGCCTTTTGGGGTCAGTGCTTGCCTGGGCCCGGGGCGTGGGGCAGTCAGAGATGCTGTGCACCTCGAGGCAGAGCCTGAACTCGATCCCAGAAGACAGGGAAGCCAAAGAGCAATAAAACGTGGTTGATTCCTCGTGGGCAAGAATTAATCTGCTCTGAGGAGCGAGGCAGTGAAGATGAAACTGCAAACGAGCCCCGTAATGGCCTGCAGCAATGGGGTGATTTCACCGTCCAGTGGTTAGAAAACATCATTAACCAGATCTAAAAATCACTGGCAGCCGAGGGGCGCTGCTGGAGGCTTCACGGGAACAATCTCTCCTGTAACTCAGGGTGGTTTAACCTGGCAGGGAGGTTTTGCGGCGGTGTGGGATCACCCTGTGTGCCGTGGCCTCACCAGGGACGTGGCCATGACGCGGACCCTTCGCAGCGTCCCTGCGGTCCCCACTGAGGTTGTCCTCGCGGCCGCAAGCACGGAGAGGGAGGCTCCGTCCTGTTGTGAAAGCCGCTTAAGGATTTAAACACCCTGTAGGACTCGGGTTTAATTAAAACGCCTTTACCCAGGAAAACTGGACGTGATGCGGGGAGGGGAATGCACAGGGGAAAGGTGCACGCGGAGCTCCCAGGGTCTGGTGCTAGCAAAGGTCATGGTGGGGAGCACGGGGCAAGTGGGACTCCCACTCTGTCCTGGTCGCATCCAGGCCACCTCACGCACCTCCGCCCTCCCATAGGGGAGCCACCTCGGTGGTGTACAGCTGCGAGGAGAAGGGCACGGGCGCCCCGTACGCCGCCAAGATACTGAAGAAGACGGTGAGTGTTGGTGGGAGGAGGGCTGCGGGGTGAGGTGGGGTGGTCTCTGCTCCACTCTCAAAGCACCTTGGCACTGGGATGGGCATGAGGCTGTTGGCTGGGCATTGCTCCCACCGTCTGGGGGTCCTGGATGGAAAAAAGTGCCAGGGCTTGGGGTGGGGGTGCAGCAGGCTGGGTCGGGGGGGTATTGGGTGCATGAGAGGGGTCTCTGCATGGCAGGGGGCTGGAGCCAGACCTGGTGGCAGAGATAACGCCACCTCCGTGCGGGCTCTGCTTTCCAGATTGACAAAAAGATCGTGAGGACGGAAATCGGGGTCCTGTTGCGGCTCTCGCACCCCAATATCGTGAGTACGACCCCACGGGAAATCCTGCCTGCACCCCATGTCCCATCCCTGCCTCGCAGATGGGCTCGGAGTGCCGGGTCCTCGCCATGGCACGGTGACTCCTTGCTGCCGCATGAAATTCCTGGTCCTTGCAGCATCTTTGCACTTCCCAGCTCTGATATCGAGGGCTGGCCCCCCCCCTCCCCACCCATCCTCCCTCCTGTCCCCTGGCCTCAGATTTCCATTTGCTAAGCAATTTCCATCGAGGAGATCAAATGAATGCCACAGAAAATTGCCCATCTGTAATGAATCCTGCAAGGGGAGATAAAAGGGGAGGATGGGGCCGTGGGTGCTGGGTGCTGCGTCTCGGCGCGGCCGGCTGCTGTTTCTCTTGCTCAGCGCTCAGGGGATAACGGTGGCTTGGCTGGAACGATTCGCAACGCCTGGGAGCGGATCTAATCACCGCTGGTGTCAGCAGAGCCGGGGCCGTCGTGTCGGCCCCTCTGCAACGGCAGGGGCTCGGGGGGTCCGCGCCTCCCATCCCTCCACCTGCCAAAAGGCTTAATCCTGACTGCTTAGTTCCACCAGCAAATTGCAAAAGCATCTCGGAGAGGACCTGAATTAAAGAAATAACACAAAAAGCCACCTGGCAGCTGCTGCCGCCACGGCGCCGGGCACTGGCTCTGCAGGGGTGCGACAGACCCCCCTCCGATTGATTTTTGTGGCCAGGACATTGCCAGGACACAGCCTCACTGCTGCCCAAGCTGCCGGGTTTTTGCAGTGCTGCTCAAAACCCCGGGCACAGCTGCTTCCAGCTCAGCCCGCATCAACCGTCCTCGGAGCAATAAGGCTGTGCTCTCTGGAGGAGCCCCAGCGGGGATGTCCTGCCTGCCCGCTGCCCTCCGAAACCTTGATGCCAAGAGGC
This sequence comes from Chlamydotis macqueenii, assembly GCF_036417535.1. NCBI lineage: Eukaryota > Metazoa > Chordata > Aves > Otidiformes > Otididae > Chlamydotis > Chlamydotis macqueenii. The sequence goes on along the minus strand of NC_141581.1, from coordinate 3,461,182 downwards.
GAAACCAAAAGAAATCCAAAACATCCTAAAACCAGGGACGATGTGGGCAAAACGAGCCGGGGTGTCCCTAAGTCCCTGGGCCAGCTCGGTGCGAGCCCGCCTTGGGGGTGTTTTGGGGCAACCGGGCGCTTCTGCCTTTTCCATGGAGACACTTCCCTCATCCCAGAATATTCGGGCAGATGCAGGGGCAGAGCTGGGATGGGGATCGCCCGCTTGGAGCAGCCCGCTCGGACGCTTCGGCTGATATCGGCCGTGGACGGAGAGAGGCTGCTCTAACGTGTTGTCAGAAACAGAACAGAAAATTCAATTTCTGCCCTCCCTCCTCCTTTACTCTCCAGGCAGTGGCACCACGGAGATGCAGAGGAGGAACCATCTGGACAGTTTTATACTGAAATCACTGAGTTTTCCATAGGGTTCTGCGCACTCCCGAGTTTAAGTGATTTTTGAAGAAGAGATGCTCTGTTTCATTATTTACGCCGGTGCTGTCTATGCACTCGTTATCGTTCAGCACCAACCTCAACAGTGGATGATAATAGGATTGTAAACTTTTGAAGTTAATAGGAAAATTATAGTGCTTCCGTGTATTATTATAATGCAATAAGCTGCCACATAGTGTCTCTCACCCCGCGGGGTATCGCGGCTTGTCACCCAGCCTATGTAGGTAATGATTAAAGCCCCATGAAATTCACAGTGTCACAAAAGTCTTAGGAAGCATGAAATTCTCTGTTTTCCATTAAAAAAAAAAAAATTGTATTTGGATGTATTTTTAAGAGAGACCTGTTAATTCCAGATTTGCTGCAGTGGCACAAAGGTCTCGTGCAGACAAGCTCACCTCGCGTGGGACCTAAAAAACAAAAATCAGGAGAAAGACAGTTTCTTTAGTGCCTCCTCTGCTGCAAAACGGTCCAAGGGACATTTCCAAAAGCACCCGCGGGGTCGCAGGGCCCCCGTCCCAGAGGTGGCTTTGGCCCCTCGCGGCTCTGGGTGTCTCCCCTGCATCCCTGCAAGTGCACACGTGCAGGATCCGTCCCGGGAGGGACGAGGGCAAGGCTTTGCCGGGGAGTCGCTCCCATGCTGCGGGGCTGGATGGAAGCGCCCGAGGTGCCAGGGTGGCCAACGAAGCTGTGAAATTAAAAAGGTTTTGGTGAGCTCCTCTTCCAGCTAACGAGCTTGGAGATATGACGAAGAGAAAGGTTCTGCATGCCTGTCTCTTCCTATTCCCAGCATCATTTTTAATGCGTGATTAAGTGAGCAGGGCTGTTCCAAACAGTTAAATCACATTCAAACAAACAAAAAGGCAAGGAGCTCGATGAACCCCTTAGATCCGAACGAGGTCCGGTGGTGGTGCGCCCCTCCCGGCACAGCCAGCCCCCGTACCCGTGTCCCTCCTGTGGCCCCTTTCAGATCAAACTGAAGGAGATCTTCGAGACGCCCTCCGAGATCGCGCTTGTCCTGGAGCTGGTGACGGGAGGAGAGCTCTTTGACAGGTACGCCGGCCCCGCAGTCCCCATCCCGGCTCCTAACGAAGGAAGACGAATCCCCAATGGCAGGGGGAGGATGAGGATGGAAGGGGCTAATGCCCACCACGGCTGGGGGATGGTGGGGTGAGGGGGGGCTCTGTGCGGGGCAGGGCGCTGACCCCGTATGCCTGCAGGATCGTGGAGAGGGGTTTCTACAGCGAGCGGGATGCAGCCCACGTCGTCAAGCAGATCCTGGAAGCCGTTTCGGTAACGTGCCCCCGGCGCGTGTCCCCCGCCACGGCCCGGCGAGGAGATCCTGTGCGTGGTTCAGGGGTGTCGCTGCAGGGGCTGCACCTTGGGGAAGGGCATCGGGCCCTGCACTCATCCCAGATATCCCTGGGGAAGGGCGTTTGCCCACTCGCCCTTGGCCCTCCAAAGGCAGAGGCGTCTCTTCCAGTCCGCACTTGGGGGGGGGATGAAGGAGAGGAGGGAGGAAGGTCAGTGCTGCTCTGCATCACAGGTTGGCTAGATATGGGGTTTCTATGGCAACGGGAGGGTTTAAACGTGGAAATTCGTAATGGGAAATGTCTTTCCTGTGCCCCATCAGCGCCGGCACCGCAGGAGCTGGAACAGGCAGTGAGTTGGTCCCATGTTTGTGCCGGGTCCCGGATCGCGGCCACCTCCTCCCAAATTCTGTCCAATGCAGATGGGGCTTCCCTGCCCCTTCCCTTCCTTCCCTCATCCCCGCTTTCTCTCTCTGCAGTATTTGCATGAAAATGGAGTTGTCCACCGGGACCTGAAGCCTGAGAACCTGCTCTACGCAGATCTGTCCCCCGATGCTCCCCTTAAAATTGGTGGGTTTGTTGGGGACCCTGGGGGGGGCGGTCCTTGGTGTGAGGCAGGTTAATGGTGCCTCTCCCTGACGGCAGCACTGCTCCTCTCTGTATCTCTCCAAGGTGACTTTGGGCTCTCCAAGATCGTGGATGAACAGGACACCATGAAAACCGTCTGTGGGACGCCGGGGTACTGCGGTGAGCAGGAGGGAAGAGCTGGGGAGTGGGAGGGAGACCCTGGGAGACTGCTCCCTGCCTGAGGCTGTGCACAGCTCAATGCAGGGATGGCTGATGGCTGCAGCAGGCTAGGGAGATGCTGCCAATGCCCAGGGGATGTTTCCTCCACTGTGACATTCCCACCGTGGCCACGCTGCTGGAAGCTCCCCACACCCGTGCATTTGAACCCAAAACTTTGTTTCCAGCCCCTGAAATCCTCCACGGGTGCCCGTATGGCCCTGAAGTGGATATGTGGTCCGTGGGCGTCATCACCTACATCCTGTGAGTAAGGCTGCCAGGGTCCCATGAGCCGGTTCGCTCCACCTCATCCCACCATGAGTATCTGGCAAAGGCCAGCACGGCTGTGCCGCAGGGCCCGGACGACGGCGTGTAGCTCCTCTCTCCTGTGCTCACAGGCTCTGTGGCTTCGAGCCCTTCTTCGACCCGCGAGGGGACCAGTACATGTACAGCCGCATCCTCACCTGTGACTACGAGTTCATGTCCCCGTGGTGGGATGAGGTTTCCCTCAACGCCAAGGACTTGGTGAGTGAGCCAGCGCCGGGGCTCAGGGCTGCCAAGTATGAAGCCTTCAGATCAATGCTGTATAAATAGCAACACTAGGGGCATTTAACAAATGAAGCCTCTTTGTGTGTCTGAAATTGGTTACAGGTCAGAAAATTGATCGTCCTGGACCCCCGGAAGAGACTGACTGTCTACCAGGCTCTGGAGCATCCCTGGGTCACTGGGAAAGCCGCTAAATTTGCTCACATGGACAGCACGCAGAAGAAAATGCAGGAATTTAACGCCAGGCGGAAACTGAAGGTAAGGCGAAAAAGCCCCATTAACCCACAGGGGTTGCTCGTGTTCGTGTCCCCCTGTGCAAACTGCTGGGTCCACCAAGAGCCGCCCTCACTGGGTTTTAAGGATCCCTTGCCCGGAGCAGATAAATGTTCAGTGAGATGTGGCAGCTCGGGGGGCTGGCTCGGGGACGAGGGTGAAGGATGATGGAGCAGCTCCTTGTGCAGCTGCATCTCTGGGGAGCGGCAGCTGGGTTGTGAAGGCAGCTGCTGGTGAGAAAAGCCTTGCCTGAGGCAAAGGGCTGCATGTCCCAGCTCAGCACAGCTGAAGGAACGGCCACCATCTCCCCTTCCACATGCTCCGGGGGCTCAAGCACGTTGGGAATGGCATCGAAAGGGACACATGTGCCAAACACATGCTGATAACTGCTCACGCTGCTGTGCCTTCGCAACAGGCTGCCATGAAAGCCGTGGTGGCTTCCAGCCGCTTGGGCAACCATGGGCACCACGACTGCTCCCGCAGCAGGCGCAACCAGGGGGGTCCCCGGGATGCCCGCCTGCCCCAGGGGACAGGGACCGCTGGCCCTGAAGCCACCACCACCGAGGACCTCGATACATTCCAGAGCGACTGCCCCGCTGTGTCCAAGGTTCCTGTGAATGGTGCCGGCTGCAAGAGCTAACGCGCTCGGCACGGCCGCCGGCTTGCCGCGGCTTTGACAAGCAATATCCCACTGACCCTTGGACGCTGGCACCGGGAGAGGCAGGGGAAACCGGGGCAAAAGGAGTGCCCGTGTGTAGGTGTGCATCAAGAGGCGGTGGTTTGTTGTGTGGAGCATCCTTCTTTAGTGTCCTGTTGGCAGTGCAGTCGTACCTGGTCGCTGTGAGTGTGTGTCTGTACGGACCCCACCGAGGAAACAAGGCTGGTGACCCGGTCTTCCGACAAATTAACAGTTTTGGCCACTGTGGCAAGAAAAGATCCCAAGAGGCTTAAAAACAAGGAGCAAACATTATTAAAAGGATTTCTCTCACCTTCCCTACAAAGGCAGTACGTTGTCTTTACGACAGAGTTTTGTCAGTTGCTGTAAATAGTCCTGAAGGGTTTATTTGCTAAGGGGAGAGGGGCGTCGGGATTATCGCCGCCCATCGACGTGACATCTACAGTCGCTGTCACATCTGCGGGACCCAGCTGTAGGTTTACTGCTGTATTAGACAGGGTTTGTAGGAGCCTTTGAACCCAGCTGTTGATCCTACCCGGAGAAAAAGCGTTGGCCAGTGGTTCCTTTATTATCTCTAGACTGTAGGCGACCTCTGCGTGATTTGTGCTTTGGTTCCACTCTGGTTTCATTTGTTCCCGTGTTCAGTCTTACCGTGCATGGTGGTGGCGGGACTGTCACACACCAGGAACGCTGGCTCGTCTGACCTCTGCGGTGGCATTCTGGGTTACAATTTTACACAACGAGTTTTAACGAACAATGCAACTCTTTCTATGGCATGTTGTAAGACTTTGTAACGTGTAACGGTGCTGTTTCCTGAGTGAGGACAATGAGTTTGTACATATTTTGTTTGGTTTTTTAAGACTAATGAAATCAGCTGACAAATTTATTGAAAAGGAATTTTTTAGGCAGTTATTTACCAAGCCACAGGATAAGCATTTGCAGATTTTAATACAGAACAAGTAATCAGACAGGAAAAGCCATATTACGCATGGGGGATTACAGAAAGCCAGGCGGCCGCCCCGCGGATCCATGATCTCGCGGGAGGTTTGCTAACCCGAGGCAAGGACCGTCACCTGCGCCCCTCGCAGCGTGGGCCGTACACATATAATGATGTGTTTGGGCAGAAAAATCTCAACTGGAGAAGAACCAAATTTGTATGTGAGGTTCATTTTTTTCCAGGATGGGGCCACAGAACTGAGTAGTTGATAAAGGAGGGGCTGCAAAAAAAAATTAAAATTTTGCTGAAGCTGAAAGCCACCCTTACAGACACTTGGCTCGGTGCAGAGGGTGAGTCAGCAGGTCAGAGCTGTTATCGGAGTGGCAGGAAGGCAAACGTCTCATGATGACTTTCGTATTTACTTACAGCACAAGCAGAAATCATAGAGACTACGTGATCCAAGCTGTACGAAGCTCATTTATGTTTAGGGTTCTTGTAAAGCTGAATACAGAGGACAGACTGGATGTTCAAGAGGGTTTTTTAATTGGAAAAATATTAGGTCTCAACCAGAAATGTGCTTTTTTTTTTTTTTTTTAAGTCATATCTTCAGCGGGGAAGCAGATGCACAGCAAGGTATCACTTTGGAGAAAGCAAACGCTGATAACATGAGAGAACGCTTTGGCAAGGGGAAAATTATTCCTTTTTTTTTTTTTTTTGCATTTTGCAGGCCAGGCAGTTGTTTTCCCTAATTTTTTAAATATAGAGGGCTGAACCTTGCAGTGTGCTGAACTCCGGTCTTTATCCTACAAGTAGGCTTAGTCTGTCCTTCAGACTTCATGATGTGTCCCCATTTACTCCAACTTTAACCATGTTATTTACTAACCTGGGTCTTAAAAAAGACTATTTTATATCCTTTGACATGAAATACTTATTTAAGTGCACACCCGGAGCCTGTGAAACAGAGACCTATGCTGGGAAACGCTGAGTAGCACCGCCCTGTCCGCAGACGACTCCTGATCCTGAAAAAGAACAGGAAATAAGGTATCAGTTAGATAACGGTGATAACAAAGTGTTTTCAGCGAAGGAAGGCACCCGAGGGAAAACTGTAAGCAAATAAAGGGGTTTGCCTCTTATGTTATGTCAACAAACTATTATTTCACAAATATCAGTACTTAATGGTAGGAAAAAGAACGCACTGCTGGGAGTCAAGCTAATATGAGATGCCGTTTTGGTCTGTACGCCGTTTTCCGAATGTGTTTTAATAACTTACTACTTCTGTATAGTGGTGACATTTCCAATATCGCAGGTATTTATAAAGAAGCATAGACAGCTAATAAAGTATCAAACATCATAACCTGGGCTCTGTTTTTATTGTTAGTCTCAAAATCCAGGCGCTAAAAACTGACAGAGACGGATAGTGGCTTGCTGAAGGCCTCTTTTTTTTTTTTTTTCTGATCTTTTAGCCTGTTTTCACACATGGATTTATTTTCAGGCTCTGGACAACCAACCGCCGGCTCTGTCGGTCTCCCCCGGGGGTTACGGCGGTTTGCCCGAGCACCGTCCGCGCGACACAGCCCTCCCGCTCGACACCAACCGGCCTTTTCACGCCGGGGCCTGTGTTACGCAAGGGCGCTCGGGCCCGCAAAATAATTTAATCGGGAAAAAAAAAAAACAAAAAACAAACAAAAAAAAAAACCCCCACAAATCCCTTGTGACGCCGAATTCGGAAAAGCGCCTTCGCGTAAGCCCGAGGCGGAAGCGCCGGGCGGGGCAGCCAGGCCGCGGAGCCCCTCGCGCCTGCCGGGGCGGGGCTCCGAAGTGACGTCACCGCCACGCCGCCCGCAGCGCGTGCCGCCCTGGACACGCGGAGAAAGCACGGCCCAATCCCCCACCACCTCCCCCCCCCTGACGTCACCGCCGCGGCGGGCAAGAGAAGTGACGCCACTGGCGGGGACGCGCCCATAGAAAGGGGAAGGGGCGGAGCAATCGGAGGAGCGGGCTCTCTGATTGGCTGGAGCGCATGTGTTTTGGCGGCGGGAAGGAGGCGTCCTCCGCTTTGTTGATTGGCTGTCCTGTTGCCAAGGGGAGGGCGGCGCCTGCGCAGACGCAGGCGGCCTGGTCGCGGAGGGAGGCGTCGCTGTCCGCTTCGGCCCGCGCGCGGTGACTGGCCGTCCCCCCGGGGCCCGGAGGGGCGGAGGGCGGCCTGCGGGCTCGCACCGGGGCCGGCGAGCGCGGCCCGTCCCCTCAGAGGGGGGCAGGAGTGTGGGGGGGACGCGTCCCGTCCCCTCAGCGCGGCGGGAGCCCCCCTGGCTGGGGGGCAGCGGGCCCGCTTCGCCCGGGTCCCGGCCTTTGCCTCGGGGCGGGTCCCGGTGCGGCGGCCCCCGCCCCCCTTGGCCTGCCCCGGCTGAGGTGGGGCTGTCGAGCCGCCTCGTTTCCCCGAAACCGCGTCCCTGCCCCGAGCCGGCGGGGTGCGGCGGTGACATCTCCTCCTCGCCGTCCTCCGGTGGCGGGGCCCCCCCCGTCCCGGCGTGCCCGGGAAAACGAAGTGTGCGGCTTTGTAAGTACGGGGTCTTCGTTAGCCTTTCAGGTCTTTACGAAACACGTGAGAGCTCTGCGGCTGGCTCACTCGGATTATAATCGTAAACCACCTGCAAAAATCGGCACAGCATGGCGTCGTTTGTAGGACGTGACGAGTGGCATCCATTGTCCGGATTTGGTAGTAGGGAGCTGCGGAACGTGCAGGCCCGTGGTAGCTTTTTGTGCTTATTTACGACAATATTTACTGTGCTTGCGTGTCCTGTGAGACCTCCTTACGGTGCACAGCTGTAGAAAGATACACTTTTAAAACTTAATTTTGGAGAGTGCTTGCAAAGTAGTATTAGTCCGGTGATCTCGGAGGTAAAACAGTACGTAATCGTAATAATGCATGTTCTATTTAAGCCCTATGTTTCTTCTTAAAAAAAAAGAAGGCAAAAATGGACCCAGTGTTGGCTAACTTTAATTCCCTTTTTCTTCATAGCACACCGGAACTTTCCTTTTCTATGTGAAACACAGTCATGACAGATCAAGAGTATGTTCTTTGCACGTGGAAGAAGCGTTTATGGCCAGCAAAGGTAAAGCACGTTTACAAATGAGGATAAGTTCGTGAATATGACTTAGGAATGGATGAAACGGAGCAGTAAGAGCTCCAAGTAAACACATATACACTTTAAAAAAGAGCTAATTTGTGGAGGTCCTAATGTGGCAACCAGATGCCATGGAATATTAGTCTGTTCTGGCCTGTTCGTATTAACAGTGTTTTGGTGTCAGGTCTGTCTCACGCTCTAACACACTTGGTCAAGGATTTTAAACGCATATTTTTCTCTCTGACGTAGGTTTTGTGCAAAACTGGAATTGCTGGGAAAAAATCTGCTAATGTTGCAAAGGAGGCTTCTTTTAAAGTTGAAATAGTTGGCTTGGAAGAACAGTTAAGTATCCTTGTTACTGTTGTACACTTGCACTGTTAGACACTTGGAAAAAAAAAAGTAATCCCTTTATCTGAAGGTATCTGTGAAATGAGATCGTTGATTTACAGAAGGATTGTACGGCTCACCCAAAACCCGTTGCATTTTCAGAGCTGGCTGTATAGTTGTCTCCTGGAGCACCCATCAACAACAGACTGTTAGCTCAGGCATTCTTCGTGCGTTTTTCTTTCCTTAACTTCTGCTAACAAGTACAGATTTTGGGGGGGGGGGAAAAAAAATATGTCAAGTTTATTGCCAGATGAAAGCAGTGTTGTGCTGTTAGTGGTGTTTGCTGCTGTGACTTTTTCAGTCAGCTTTGTTGTGATTTCAGGATTAATGTCAGCTGTGCAGATATTGTACCCCTGAAGGAAGAATGTGTAGAAAACATTGCCTCTAACTTAGGTGAGATGTCAAAACGTTTGCTGCCTTGTAAATGTTCTGAAAGTAAACTATAAACAAAAACTCAACCTGGGGAACAGTAGTTATTCATTTTGCTTATGTATTTAATGAGAGGGGTTTTTTTTGCATTTCTTTTCCCTCTTTCCATTCCATCCATAAAGTTTGAAAATAGACTAAACGTTATCACAGTTGCTTTTGCTCTTCCCTTGTGTAGTGTGTTGGAAGTGATGATGAAGGAACTTGTGTGTGCTTGCATTAAGATAATGTGCTGGAAGCTTGCACTTTGTGTGTCCCTGTGTACTTTGCCTTAAGAGTCACGGGTGATTTGGGTGTTAAGTTGTATCTTAAATAGAAGGTATACTATAAATGACATTTCTTATCTACAAATCAAGTTTATTGCTTGTTCTTCTTCATCAGATCAAAGGCATAATTTGAGTGAGGCTGTGGAAGAACTGAAATATCGCCGTTCTCTTAAAATTGCCCTGGATATTTTGAATCAAAATGGCTTAGCAACACAAGTACCACCTTCAGAAGGAGGACCAACTACTCGGTTATCCCAGGAGAACAGTGCAGAGTCTCTCTCATCTGTCCCGTTACGTAGATCTCGATCACTCTTTCGCTCTAAAGAGAAGTTGGAGCCTGAGTCTTCCAAGAAGAAAAGAGAACAGAAAAACAAGCCCAACCTGAAGAGTGATACAAAAAAACAAAACCGGAAAGGCTCTTTCATTTTGCAGGAGAGCACTAAAGCACAGGAAAGCGGAACAAACGCATCCAAATGTAGTACTGGGGACTTGTGCAATACATCAAACTCAGATAGTCAAAACTGCAAAACACCAGAATCAAAATCACTACCAAGACAGAAAAAAGTCAAGCCCAGGTTGTTGGCAAAGTCTGAACCGCGAAATGAAGTCTCCCTTAAGCCCAAGGCGGAAAAAACTAAGCTAGGAAGGAAAAGGCTAAGAGATGCAGGATCACCTGTCTCGTGTGGGAGTGGTTCCCCCAAGGATCGAACACAGCCGCTTGCTGGGGAGGGGTCTCCCCTGTCTGTTCCCCGCAAGTCTGGTGCGGTGGTACCTGTCAGAAGGGCGAACGCCAAATGTCAACCTGGAAGGACGTTACTGGATTCCTCTTGTAAAAATGCCTCGAATGACTTGGAAAAACGCATCAGTGGTGAGAGTGAAAGTCTAGCAAAGCAGTTAGGTGGAAGAAAGAAGGCAGTGAGCTTAAAACGGATTAATGGAGGGCAAGAGATTGGTGCCACTGTGTCCTCATGCAGAAAAAGGAAACTCAGGAGTTACCCTGAGTCTGCATCTGGGCCTTCTAATCACGGGACGCTTTCCCATAGCTTCCCCTCTCAGAGTAAAGAGGAAGAAAATAAGAATACTTCACATGTGCTTATGAATAAAGTAAAGCAGTTCCAGCTGCCTGACTTTGAGGAAGATGAAGGTGGGTATATCGCTGGGGGAAGGGGAAACTTCATCCCACTCGCTTGTCGAGCACTGTTACTCATCTTGGAGTGCTGCGGTGCTTTCGTGAAGGTGGCTCTTGAACTGCTGATTTTAATTCCTTTTGAGTTTTGGAGAAGCAAAAATGCAGCTGTGTGAATACGCACTAAAAACTAGTGTTGCGTTTAAGTTGTCTGGACTTGTTTAGGGTGTTGCATTGAAAACGTGTGTTTAGCAGTAGTTCTTACCCTTCGTGAGCTGACTTGCTAATTTCCTACGTAGTTTTTCTTTCCTGCTATCCAGCTAGTGTGTGGGTCAGTGAGATGAAATGATGTTATGTAAAGGAACAGACTGGTACGGAGTCCTGAAACCAGCCTGTTCTTGTTTCTTTCCCCTTTTCGTCTTCCGTTCAGACCATTGGGCCCTTACCTAGGCAGGAATTGAGAGCGGGTGTGGTGCGGCAGGCCACTGTGTTACAGGGACTCGCGCTGCTGGAGGGTCGCTTACGCAGTTGTTTCACCTGGTCTAAAGCGAATAATTTTTAATCGCTGTTCCACGCTTATGCACACTGGTGCTTGCTGCTCTTGGCAGGACTGGAATTGTCTGACCTGTCTTCAAAGACAGAGACTTCAGAGAGTCTCTCTCGCCTCTCAGCTCTGGTAGATGAAGAGGAGGAGGATGAAGAACTTCCTAGTATCTTATCACATCAAGGTGAGACGTCAATGTACCTATATGGAACTTTTTCACCCAAGTTTGGTTTGCTCTTTTTGGCTATGTGTGCTTTTTAGCTTGCTGACAAGCTATGCTAACGAAACCTTTCTAGAAAGTGAATCCGGCTTTGTTCAAGCTTGGAATAAAAGGAATTTCTTGGATGCCACGGAAAGGCGCTTTGAAACAGAGTGAAATGCAAAACTTGTGAAACTGGGAAGGGGCCTAGGATTGAAATGCCCGAGTCGCTGTATTCAGAGCGACCTGTGCTGCCTTCTGGGGGATGCGGGGGGCTGCCCCGTCACCTTAGTTGAAACCCGTAAAAGCATTGAATTGAAACTCCCGAAAGGAGGCTGGTAAGAGAGGGCAAGCTAACTGTCTTGTCTCGTGTTTTTTAAAGAAAAATTCATTTATTTTTAATTACAGAACCACAATCAATTGAAGAAGGAATTTTGGTCTGGTGCAAATTGCGAAGGTATCCTTATTGGCCAGCAGTGGTAAGAGCAGCTCACTGCCTTCTTAGAGTGATAAGGAGCAGCTTACCAGGTTCTTAAGTGTCTTTTGCCATTCTTGACTTGTGTGGAGCTGGAAATGGTAGAGATCTTCCAGCAGAAGTGTTCCAAAGATAATGGAAGTAAACTTAGCATATGACAAAAGCACGTAAAAAATAAATGTGATTACTTCAGATACGTTTATATTGGAGCAGATGGTTACTACTCAGTTTTAGATCTTATATTGTGAGTTAGAGTTGCTGTACCCAGCTAACGAAAGAAAGAGGATGGATCCTTGTGGGCTAACAGAAACGCTCAGTTGGGGTAACTTGCTGTTCTTGCCACTTTGCACTTAATCCTTCATGTTTGTGTAGCTTCCTTTAAGTATGGGGTGTACTACATAGTATCTTCCTGCTTTGTAAGGGTATGAGGATTTTTAGGGTGCTAATGAGACTTTGTCCTTTCAACAGGTGAAAAATGTGAAGCAGAAACACAGAAGGGCATGTGTACTGTTCATAGATGGGAATACAAGCGACAAGAAAAAAGGGTAAATGTTGTGGATTCTGATAACGTTTTGAACTTTCAGTTTCTTTTAAGCAGTGTCCTATACTCTTTTCCTGGTACGGGGCAATTAGTGTCAGTTAAAGCGAAGGTTGATCTCTGAGGGAGGGACCAGGTAAGGTGCGGATTTGCAGGTGTGGGCCAGTTGAGACAGGCTGGCACTCGTGTGAACAGCTGACGCTTATGTGGGGAATTAAAAAAGAGCTGGGGACCTAGCTACTGGGGTGTTTTGTTTGTTTTTTAACATGTGGTGCTTAAACTTTCTGGAGTCAGAGGCCTGCCTTTAGTTTTGTTGTAAAAACAAATACTTCTCATTTGTTAAAAGATTCCATGGTTTTAGCTTGTTATGAAAACCAAAACTAGTAAAACCTGCATTCCTGAATTGCTTATGAAATCTAATGTTCAGGGAAGTGTAGAATGGCAGTAGATATCGAGGTGCAACCGAACTGCCTGTTTTCCCTAACTGTTTCTTTGTTTCGTCCAGTTTGTCAGTATCTCTTAAGAATCTGAAGCATTTTGATTGTGAAGAAAAGCAGGACCTCATAGTAAGTACTACCAGTAACATGTAACTGCGAGTCTATACGTGTGTTGGGGAAAAATAAAGCGTGTACACGAGGTGTAACTGACCCTGCAGGAGGAGTCTGGTGCAGCCAGCTCGTCACAGTTTGTTCACGATTCTCTGTTCTTTCTCACTCTATTCGACAAAATAATTAAACGTAACTTGTGCTCCAAACAGCGGAGAGTGCTATGGGAATGGAATCCCCCCGACACCTTTTTTCCGCGTGGAAGGCAGGCAGTTGCTTAGGAGTCTCGCTTTGTTTTCACTTGTGGGTTTTTGACATAAAACAAAGCCACTCTCGTGCTGTGTGACAAAGTGATGGCAGAAGTTGAATTTCAGGGGAATGCAGAAAACCGCAGGTAAACTTTGATTGTCATTAGCAGTTTCTGTTACCTGGTTAGTGTCTTAGCCCTAGAAGCTTCAATAGCCGCTCTTTAGAACTGTAAATGGCTCCTGTTTTGTAGGAACGAGCCAAAGAAGATTATCGCCAAGAAATTGAGTGGTGCATTCGATTGATTTCGGACTATCGAATTAGAGTAGGTAAGCAGACGAGTCAGATGATGCCATCTCTTCTGATATATGTCAGAAGAAAGATAACACCAAAACTGTCAGGTTTGTTTCAAAGGCTTAATTGAACTGATAAATAACCCTGTTTTGGACTTTCTAGGCTGCCATTCTTTTACGGGATCTTTCTTGGAATATTTTGCTGCTGATATCAGTAAGTGAATTCATTATCTTTTGTAGTCTTCTCTTAGTTAGTAAGTTTAGCTCTGTTTACAAGTATGTGTTGAGTTAGGCATCGAACACAGAGAGGGGGGGAACTGTTAAAATTACTACACGCTGTTACTGCACTCGAATGCTTTTAGCTCCACAACAACAGTTAAATAAATGGTCATTGTTAAAGACAGTCAGGTAACTGGCTACTTCGCTTTGTAGGGAGTTCATTTCAGAGCTCCTCTCAGTTTCAACCCCCTAATTTATTTTTTTAAGGCAAAATTAAGATGATTTTTTGTTGTTGTTGATGGTGATGTTGGTAGGGGAGGAAGAAAAACCTCTCTCTTACCAAGAAAGTCGCTTATTTTGTATTTGTATATGTAATTATGTATGCAAGAAAACCCTTTGCTTTGTATACTTAAGAAGGACTGTGGCTTTTCTATTCAGGCTACCCAGTTAGAAAGCAAGGTTACCAAGATTTAGTTCAAATGACCTTTCCAAACACAGCAGAGGAAGATGTGGAAGAGTCTTCATCAGAAACTTCACCTCAGAAGCCCTCCAAGAAACTTCTTCCTGACAGAACAAGAGCTGCTAGAGATAAAGCAAATAAAAAGATAGTGGAGTTTATAGTAAAGACTAAGGGGGCCGAAGAGCACCTTTTGGCTATTTTGAAAAGCAGAAAACAATCCCGGTGGCTGAAGGAATTCCTGAATTCAAGTCGGTATATGACCTGCGTTGACACTTATTTAGAGGATGAAGAACAACTAGACCTTGTAGTAAACTACTTGAAGGAAGTCTACCATGAAATAGACACTAAAAATCTGCATCAAATAAACGGAGATGGAATAAAATTTATTTCAGATGTCCTTTTACCTGAAGTAAGTAAACATGAAACACTGAGAAAAGTGAATGTTAAAGTAGGTAAATAACACTAGTGTTACTTGGTTCAAGTTTACTGACTCGCAGAGTGTTCCCCAGGAGCTGGGTGATGTTCACGCCGGGCAGGCGTCTTCACACCTGCCTACAGACCAACTTGGGTCACGGTCCCTTCAGCTCAAAGGGCGTGAGGCTGCGCTTAGTTCCTGTGTGTATCTTGAGCAGGGAATATTAAAATCAGGGCAGGAGGCTCTGAAGCCATGTTCACGGGCTGGCAATCAGAGAACAAATATGTTTACGTGGCGTGTTGGAGAAAAGGAATAAATAAAGCAGCAGTGTGAATCGCGACGTGCTTCCTGCGGGCGCTGCAGATGTTGGCATTAGGAGGCTGGCAGGGTTATGGGTGAGATGTGGACTAAATTTAGTTTTTGTTTCGCAAGTATAAATTAAGTAAATACTTTTATAGGCCATCATTTATGCAATTTCTGCTGTGGATGACATAGATTACAAGAAGGCAGAAGAGAAGTACATAAAAGGACCATCTGTGAGCAAGAGGTATATTTTTATTTTTAGTATTCTCTGAAATTTTTCTTACTAGTTCACTGTTTATATGGAAAAGTGAGAGTATAAGGGTGAGGGAATTCAGTATCCTCCCTCTGTAAGGCAAGCTTGTCTTTATCTTAAGTAACAAAATGATTGAACATGGGAAACGTTCTCACTGAATTGCTGTAGCACATTGCGAACTGTTTAATATGTTAAGATTATTTTTTACCACAGAACTTCAATGTATTCCTTTTCAGAGAGAGAGAAATATTCGATGAAGAAATTCTAGAAAGAAAAAAGTGGAAGTCCGATCCAGCGTCTGCCGGCAGCATCTGAACAGTGGTACAAACTTTCCCAGGTTATACTGGCACTGAGTGTATATAGTGAAGTGATGATTTTGTATAAAATGTGTAATTCTTGCTTTTTTAAATCCATGTGTATATCTTCAAAAGATGTAGCCGTTATAATGCTGTACTACTGTCAGATACAGCTGTGTCTTCAGTCCTTGCTCTCAATTCTGCGTCCTGGCGCTGCACACAGCTTCCCTTGGTCTTGCCGTGTTGAGCTGCCTGTAAAAGACAACGCAAACCGTGTAGGAGCACTTCGAGTGCGCGGCCGCCTCAGTCCTCACCCGGTCAGTGCCCGTAACATGGAACTTGCGAAACCTGCGAGTGTTTTGCAGAGCTCCTTGATGTAACAGAGTTTTGTATGAATTATTTTTGGCCAAATATCTCTCAAAGGAAGGGCTCTTGTCCTCAAAAAAGCATGTAAATTATGTAGCCATGTATTGCCTGGTGCCTTTCTGTTATTAATGTACACAGGTTTTCTGTCTGAGAATGTCTCCAGTGGGATGGCTGTCCTTGCTTTACATGGCTCTAAAAGTGTAGGAAATAAAACTGATAGTTAGCGATGCAGTCTGGATAACAAAGGCTTTGTTTCTGTGGCTGTAAAATTCAGTGGAAAAGGAATCGGTGTTTGCTTAAAAACCAAAAACTATTCACTCTTCCATTTAAAAGTGAAATAACTTTGAGTCTTTGAGTGCTGTTTTAATAGTGGGTGGGTTTTTTTTTTTTTCTTTTTAGGCCATGATTTTAGGAACACTTTTAATTGTCTTTTTTCTGTCTGATTTAAATATCAAAATTAATCATGTGGTGTTCCCTCCCCCAGCTTTTGCTAAAGGTGCGGCATGTTGCCAATTGCCTCTGACAGACTTGCAGTGTTACAGACAACTGTTTAACGGTAGAAGCCCCGTGATTAGTATTTTTCCGTACTGTAATGCAAATGTGATCTACTTGCTTGTCCAATGACGATCTGGATTTAAGGGAGAAGATTAAATGTAAGTTGAGATACAGATGTGTATTCTGGCTGTAGTTATTGCCTGGGTATATTTTAATTACACTTTTAATTACTCTGTACTCTGTAATGAGTTTCAATATGCATTTGGAATCCTTTTTCACATTATCAAAGGAACGTTCACGGGTACCTAAATCATAGGAGTATAACAGGTACTTAACTGGACAGGTTTTTGTTTTTCATTAAAACAGTAATGCATTTTCTGTGATGATACAACAATGTAATGACAAGCGGATGGAGTTAACTCCGGAGCTGTGAGTGGCGCAGAGGGAGTTGTTGCCTCAGAACGCAGAAGCTTCGTGCCCGGGAACTCAGGCGCTGCTGTGGCGGCTGAGAAGCCGGCATATCCTCACGTTCCCTCTGCTTTAAAACATAATCGTGTGTCCGCTTCTTAACAGTAGGTAAGGGATGTTAATTAAGATCATTCTTCGAGCCATTGCATGGAAGCAGAACTCCCCAATCACCTTGCCTTCATCTCAGTCTTTTTGTACCTTTTGGCTATAACAGGGTCTGAGTTTGATTCAGCAGGGACAAGTTGTCGTTTTAAAAATCAAACTGCGTTCTTCTGCCTGAGGATGATTAAGAGGGGGTGTTGTGTTGAAGCGCTCTAAAATGTTTACATCTTTAAAAACCACTTTCAACTTTTGAACCAGGTGTTAAAGGTTACTTACAGTACTTGGAATATCATGCCTCGAGACCAAATTCAGTCTTGTGTTGTATGGAATTGTCTGTCAATTAAAGTTGGATGAAGTGAATCATCAAAGGCTTGTCATTATTACTTTTGTTTGAATATGCTCATTTATTTCAAACACCAGTTTTAAGCTGCGCACAGGCACACGCTTTTCCACCCCAGTTTTACATATGGTGAAGATTATTTTTGTGTAATGGATAAAACTGTAGTATCATGTTTCAGTCGCACAATTTCACGTTATTAAGTACAGGAAAGCACACTTACTGTTTTCTGTTATTGTGCTTTATTTAAAACAGGTACTTGCATACATCGTCCCTGCCGAGAGCAAGCTTGTCCCATTTTAGTTGACGCTTTTCTTCCCCTCAGCTGCCTCCTTCCACGTGCAGTGTTGCATCCCCTGTACCTGCCCGTTCTGCTGTTTGGTTCTAGGATGTTGAAACAATTTGAAGCACGCTTTGGGGAGGCTGTGATGCATTCACCGCCGCCTGAGAGCCCCGGGATGGTGGTTTTGAGGGGCTGACAGAAAGAAAGTGGCGATATTGGCCCCTCGGCAGTGGGCAAGAAAAATACTGCCTGCCGAAACCCGGGATCGAACCAGGGACCTTTAGATCTTCAGTCTAACGCTCTCCCAACTGAGCTATTTCGGCTGTGCGCCAGCGCCCCTTTCCCCTCCTGTCACCCCCCAGTGCGGCCGGGCCCGGGCTGAGGAGGGCCGAGCCCCGGCGGGGGAGCCCGGTTGGGGAGGGAGGGGGACGGACAGGCCCCGGGCCCCGCCGGCGGAGCAGGGCGGCCGGTACCGGCGCGGTGCGGCTGCCCACAGCAGCGGGCGCGGGGGCGGCCGCGACAGCGGTGTCTCTGTGGCGCAATCGGTTAGCGCGTTCGGCTGTTAACCGAAAGGTTGGTGGTTCGAGCCCACCCAGGGACGCCCATATGTTTTTCCCGTGGGGCGAGGACCTCGCGGCACCGGGGTGCGCCCCTCGCCTCCCCCGCCCCCTCGTTTTGTCGCGGGCCGGGGCAGGGCCCGGCGTGCGCCCCCGGAACCCCACGCACTCGGCCCCGCGTTCCCCGCCGGCGCGCTAAGGCGGCGCACCGGGCCCGCGCCGGGCCGCTTAGCGGGTGCACCGCGCCCAGAGGTTGCCTGAAGGGCTGCGGGCGAGATGGCGGCGTTGGGCTGTGAGCGGGGCCGGGGACGAGTACCGGGGCCGCGCTGGGCCATGGCGCTCTGTGGGAGGGAGGCTGAGGGGACCCCGGGACGGGCTGGAGGCCCCGGGGCCCTGTGGGGGGACCGGACGGGGTTGGGGGGTCCGGGGTCCTGAGGGAGGGATTGGACCAGGCCGAGCTGGGGGCTCTGAGAGGGGGGCGGGGACCGGGCCGCGCGGGGGCTCCGGCGCTGCAGCTCTCTTCGGTGCTACGGGGCTGAGGTCCCTGGGGAGCGGGGACGAGGGGTGGCCCTGTGCCTTCCGGGGCGGGCCGGGGCTCATCCCCAGGGCGGGAGTCCCGTGCTGAGCTCTCTCCCAGGGCCTGGCCGTTCCCTTCCCCGTGGCAAGGGGCTCCAGCCGGAGCCGGAGCCGGAGCCGGAGCTGAGCTCTCCCGTGCTCTCTCGTTGCAGGTCTTCGTCTCCCTCGGCGCAGCGTGCTGGCCTGGCGGTGAGGGTCGGGAATGGGGTGGACCTGACTGTGTCCGCGCGTGTGAGCACTGGTGCGAGGGGAGCCACTGCCCAGCAGCTCCCTCCATGCCCGGGAGCCCCGAGTGAGCTGTGCTGGCAGTGGGAGGGTTGGGTGTTCAGTGGGGTTCTCTTCTCCGGTTTGGTTTGATCAGAGCGCTTGCTTTCTCCATTTCTGGGGAGAGCAGCGATGTCTGCTCCTGCAGGGTCGAGGCCGGGGGAGGCAGCGTCGGGGCGTGCGACCGTGTCACACGGAGGTGCAATGGCTTTTCTGTTTCCCAGGCCCGGTGCTGTGACATCTGTCCACACTCAGCTGCTCCATCAGACGCCAGTGGCTGACCACGCTGACAGGTAACGCTGCGCTCAGAGCGGGTTCCTCAGCTACGTTCTCCCTCCCTGAGGCCTGGGATCCCCAGTGGTACGGGGAAGAAACCTGTCTGCTGTAGCTCTGTCTGCCTGTGTGTGACAATCTTTTCCTCGCTTCACTTCTTAACAGCCAGGATTAACTGGTAGGCTGCTGTCAGTCTGCGAGCCCTGGAGACGAGCCCGCCGGGCACCCTCTGTAATTTGCGTACAGCAAACAGAGGCGCTCTGCCTGAGCAGCAAACTCCACCTATCTCCCCACAATGAGGGGGAAAAACATGATATAAACACAGTCTCCAGTGGTAGCAGAGGGTAAGATTGTCCATAAGCAGTGTGCCACGGATTCCTTATGGGATCACAGCTCCTTGAGGCTAACGATTGTGTTCTGCAGTTATACTTAATAATTGGAGACTGATACTACTGCGCCGTTTGTCTTCAGCTCTGTCCAAGTCCAGCAAAAGAGCTCAGCTGTTGTTCAGAAAAAATCTTACGTCCCCACTAGCAAGGGTGAATACATCGTCACCAAACTCGATGACCTCATCAACTGGGCGCGAAGGGTGAGTTGCCGAAACTGTCATGCTCACGAGGGAGAAATGGTATCAAATGCTTTGAGGTGCTGGTGGGAAGTGGATTTGAGCCATCTCCTCCTCAGGATAAAAATAGGTTCAAAATTCTCCGCAGGGAAATAGTCAAGTTTCTTGTCAGAGGTTGACATTTAGCGTACTGTGTCAGAGTGTGAGAGAGACGCTTATGTGAGGGTGGTGCAAAGCAGCGCAGGCTGCCTCTCTGAATAGAGCTGTCCTGCGGTAACGAGCAAAAGGCACTTTCTGGTTTTACATGGTCCACGCAATGAGCAGCTGCTCCCTGCCACGGAGAAGGCTGCACAAGTGGCGCTGCCCTGAATCCAGTGTGCTCTGGCATACCTGAGTTTTGCCTTCTCCAGTTGCCGCTGCCCTTGTGCGGGGCTTCTGAGGCGGCTGTTTTAGCAGCGTGAGATGTAAAGGCAAGTGTCTGCGGCTTTGGGCACATTCAGCATCTCTCTGGTTGCAAACGCACAGATCTCTACGCGCCTATTTCCCAGGAGCTGTGGGTTTTGCTTTCCTGTGTAACGGCAAACGCCGTCTTCATTGGTGAAGCTCTGACTAAGCAGACCTTGAAACTTTTCTTGTTCTGTTTCCTCTTCTGTCTTGTCAGCTCTTGTTCCGTGTCACTCGCACAGTCTCTGCTCCTGCTTTCAGCATTCTCTACCTGTAACTGGCGTCTCTCCTGCTGCAGAGCTCCTTATGGCCAATGACGTTTGGCTTGGCGTGCTGTGCCGTGGAGATGATGCACATGGCAGCTCCTCGCTATGACATGGACCGCTTCGGGGTGGTCTTTCGAGCCAGTCCCCGGCAAGCCGATGTCATGATTGTGGCTGGCACCCTGACGAACAAAATGGCTCCAGCTCTTCGAAAGGTACAGCCTGTGGTGGATGCCTTGTGCACAGCTGTGCAGCCTGGACGCAAATGGAGAGCAGTCTGAAATGTCTGTGTTCTGCAGGTCTATGACCAGATGCCGGAGCCTCGCTACGTGGTCTCCATGGGGAGGTAAGTGACGGGACATCCTTATTGCCTTATACTGCCTGGGCGAAATCTGGTGTCTCTGCTTGACTGGAGAGATTAAAGGAGGGGAACTCATTTCTCGTTTGTATTTCCAGCCCCTTAAATTATATAAAGAGGCCTTGTTACAAGGCTCCCTTTGATCAGGAGGAGGAGAATGATGTCTGTCAAGTCACTGTGAACTGCGGAGTCTTCCTAGTGAAAGATTCTGGGGTTTTTGCATCTGCCAGAGTCTGAGGACTTGTGTATGTCTAGAATCTCAGAATTTGCATTTAGAGGAAAGCTTTTGAAATATTTCTACTGTGCAGCATGAAATCTGAGCTCCAGGGAGCTCTGGCATGGTGGAACTGACAGCTTGTTCATCTCCTGGAGCTGCTGGGGCTGAGGGTGGCCGTTTCACCAAGGCCTGGAGGGGACAGAACAAGTCCTAGAAATGCTCTGTGCAGCTGAGGCAAAATAAAAAAGGTTTTGCAGTACAGAGGAAGGACTCTCTGAACATCTGCTTTGTAAGAGTAATGAAAACAGTTCGGTTTGGTTTGATTCAGCTTAAAATGTGACAGCCTGTGAGCGTAGCCTCTGCCTTCCAGCCAGGGCTTGTGACGAGGCTGAATGGCCACGGCGTAAACCTTGGCACCCGCTCCATCCCTTCCTGTAAAGTCTGTCGGGTGGCTCCATGCCCCACAGTGCTCGGACGCCAGGTTCACCTCCTCCTTTGCCTCCTGCTCGTCTTTTCCGTGGGCTGCTGAGCCACGTTTGACAATGTGCTGAAACCTGCCCGTCTCTTGCAGCTGTGCCAATGGCGGGGGTTACTACCACTACTCCTACTCCGTGGTGAGGGGCTGCGACCGCATCGTGCCAGTGGACATCTATGTGCCAGGTAAGGGAGACGCGCTCTGCGTGCCACGGCACTAACTCAGAGCAGGGCGGGAGTGAAGTTCATTTTGTATGTCTGGATGGTGCTTGGTGTCGTTTTAAAAGCTCTTTCTGTTTCAAACTCTGTTTTAAGATCTGCCTGGGGTTTCCAGTAAGCCAGTGGAGTTGTTCTGGTGATGTTACTCACCAGCAGCCGTTGTGTAAAGTGTGGGCTGTAGTTTAGTCAACCGGAGACTTTGTCCTGTGAGATGTGACCTTACTTAAAATCAAAGCATTTCTGTGCTTTTCGAAAAGCACATCACTTTGGTTTCTTTAAAGCTGCAGCCCTCTTGCTTATATGAAGTCTGCAGCCTGTGACAGACAAAGCCAGAGGGAAATCACAGCCTGCTGTGGGGTAAAGCCAGCGGCTTATCGGTTCTCCTTCTGCTGGCTACATCTCAGTGCGGCTCGCCGCCCCGCGGGCTTCCCTTTTCTCTCTCAGGTTGCCCACCTACTGCTGAAGCTTTGCTGTATGGAATCCTGCAGCTTCAGAAGAAAATCAAACGGGAGAAGAAGATTCAGATCTGGTACAGGAAATAGCCTCTTATTTATGACCTGCCCACTTACCGCCCGCCTGGGGCACCTGCTTGCATTCATACGCACAACAAATCTGTGTTCTCACAAGCCTTCCAATAAAGCTCTACCTGGTTAAGATGCTTTTCTGTCTTTAGTCCACCACTCTTAGCTAAAGTGTGTTTAACTGCTTTAAAAACCTGAATTAAAAAGCAGGAGTTGAATTTGATAGCATTCAGTGTGGTGTTTTCTGGTCTGAATAGCCTGTGGGGGAAGGAGAATGTTTTGAGTTACCTCTCATGAGATGACATGAATGCATGCCAGAAACCTGGGACTTCTTCTCGGCTTTGTTAGGAAGTTTTGAGACCAATGCACATCCAGGTGAACCTGAGATCTCCCTGCGCTCCTCTCTTACCCACCAGCTGCTTTTTGTTTTTAATTCCTACAAAGGATCAAATGAGTCCTTTGTATCTGTGTGCACAGCAGACAGAAATGAATTCTGTTTCTATAATGTAAGTAAAATAGTAATGCTTAAAATCCAAATATGACTAATAAAAATGAATGCTGCAGCATTCTTTAGCAGCCCATGGTACTGGGCTTTGGTACTGGATGTGTTCCAGGAGTCGGGGTGGTGTTCTCCCAGCAGCCTGGGAGGAGGAACAGCCACTGCAGAATTACACGCACTTCTGAAAGAAATAAATTGCTCTGAAACAGCAGTCGTGTGTGTGTCATTCCTTTTTAATGGATTTTATCCCTTCGGGGTAGAGAGAGGATATGTCATTTTTGCATTATTGAACTGCAAGGAGGTCGTCAGAATCAGAACTTGCTATGACGGGCTTTAGCCAAAAGTGTCCAGAAACTTCACTGGGGAGTTGCTCCAGGAGCAGCCGAAACCCAATTCGAACAAAATGCCTCCAGCTGCCCCGTCTTCCCCCTTTCTCCTGCCTAGTCTAGATTATTTAGCTCGTGTGATTTCTAAAAATGTTGCAGTTTTTAGAGGAAACTTCTCGTCCTTGAACCCCTTTGGCTAAAGGCTCAGAGCCATGCCCTTAAATTGCAGCTTAATTGAGGTATTTGGAGAGGAGGGAATTGAGGGTATTTGGAGTCTTGGGTGGAAGCCAGCCTCTGGGACAGACGCAGAGCGGGACCTTCCTCTGCAGAGGCCCCTTGGGGCATTGGGCTCGGTGACATCTGCGGTGGGGCAGGGAGTCCCCAGCCTTCGAGTCCAGACCCAGGACTTCCATCCCAAGCGTCCAGCCATCTCCTACCTCCAGATAAATCAACTTGAATCTTGTCTCATTAGCATCAAAGGAGATAAGAGCTTTTCTCAGCACATCAGCCTCTCCTCCTCAGTGTTTGCTTCTTGCGCCTTTGGGCAGCCCCGAGGGAAGGTGGCAGGCTGCCAGCACACTCAGTGCTTAACGATGGTGGGTGTGATCATCTTGTGGAAGGAGTAGTACCTGCAGTCCTCGGGGGGCAGCAGGTCCATCACCGCCGTGCTGATGTTCTCCTTCTTGAACCCGGCCTCCACCAGGTGCTTGACCTGGGTCTCCTGCGGGAGAGGAGCAGCAGCGATGGTTTGAGCTGCCTGGATGCGAGCGGAGATGGTGCTGAGCCTCGGCCAGCGGGGACACGGGACAGCGCAAGCAGCTGGATGTTGGGAGCCCCATCTTGGGTTGCCATTGGCAAAAACCCTCAGGCCTTCCCTCAGATGTTCCCTGCCGAGCCCCAGCCATCACGGATGAGTTAAAGGTCCACGGAGCACTCTGACTTGTGCTGCCACAGCATCGGGCGAGTGCCAGGGGATGCAGCAGGTGCCCAGGCTGGTGCTGTGGCTTTGATGACCCCAGCTCGGGCCGCGGGTGCCCGGCTCTCCCCAGCCCAGGGACCTGCGCTCACCTCAAACATCTTCTCGATGTCGCTGTACTTGGTCTTCAGCAGCTCCCCCCAGGAGGTCAGGTTGCAGTAGGTGAGGACCCCGCCAGGCTGCAGCAAGCGGAAGGCATGGTCCTGCAACGGGAATGGCGCAGAGCGGGGCTGGCTCAGTACCCAGCACCCTGCCCTCGCCTTGTACAGCACCCCTTGCTCAGCACACAGCCCCCACCTTATCCCCCCCGCCCCAAGCTCTCACTTCTCCCCAGCCCTCTGCGCCCTCCCACTGCTCCCCTCCATCCGGCTGCAACCATGCGAAGTGAAAGTGCTGCCGATGCCACCATGATGCTGGGGACATCACGGGAACACTGGGGTTTTCCAGAAGGCGCTAAGTCCTGGGCAGCAACAAGGGTGCTGGGATGACGGGGGCTGCAGACCAACACCTGGCTCTGGTTTTGACTCCTGAGCTCTGAAATTCTCCTCTCAGCCCTGTGTGCTCCCCATCTCCCACAAACCCACCCAAGCTGGGGGCTCTGGCCCCTCACAAAGGGCGGTGGGAGGTGCAGGCGCTGCACCCGGCTGCGTTACCTTGATGAAGGTGAACTGATGCGTGTGCCAGGTCTCCTCCGACAGCGGGTAGGTGTCGTACAGAATCCCTGCCCAGGAACACCAGAGACTGCCTGTTAGCTGGGATCAACCACCGAGGCGCTGGCGGGGCTCGTGTGCCGGGGGAAGATCCCCCTCCATCGCCTGTTACTATTTTTTCCCCTATTTAAATTTGCACCCTGTGTCTCCAGCCCCTAGAAGGCAGCAACGTGCTGCTCCCCAAGGCAAGGTGCCGCTTCCCCGCCACCGTGGGAGGGAGCCGGGCTGGGTGCTCACCTGCACCCCGAGCTCTGCCACGGGGTCCCCCACCCCGCCGCCCCCTCCCCAGTCTGGCCGGGCTCAGCTGCACGGTGCCTCACCCCTGAAGTGCCCGTCCGGCAGCGTTGGCACCACGTCCTCCCACAAACCCTTCAGGGGCACGACCTGCAGGCGGGATGGCAGAGTGATGAGCCCCGGCACCAGGCGCCCACCAGCAGCGCGCGCCAGCACCGCCCGTCCCACACCTTGTGCGGCTGTGTCCTGGCCCACTCCTCCAGCCGCTGGAAAACCCCCTCATTGCACTCGATGATCCAGTGCTCCTCGATGTCAAACTCTTCCACTTTGGTGGCGGCGATGGCCATGCCGAAGCCAACCTCCAGCACGCGGCCGCCTGGGGAGGAGAGGGCAGCTTGGGGGGAGCTGTGCCACCCCGGGGGACGCCGGGCAGCCAGCGGAAACCCAGCAAAGGCAGAGCCCTGGTTTTCTTTCACCTTGGAGCACCCCCAGCCCCAAATGCTGCCCCGCTCTTTCCCTGAATCGGGCTTTTTTCGGTGCACGTTGGGAAAGCACGGTGCTGCTCGTGCTGGGGTGAGAAGCCAGGAGCAGCCCCGTGCTCCCGTTCCCTGCCATCTCCCCTGCTATACCCGCGGCAGCCCTTTGCCCCCATCGAACCCCCCCGGGGCGGTCACAGTGGGAACAAGCAACGGATCGCAGCGGCGCTGCTGAAGCCCTCCCTCCACCGGTACGTGGGGAATGCAGCCCCAAAAGCTGGAGAGACTGTGCTCTGCCCCTGTGGGTGCTGTGCCCCCCTGTCCCCAGCCCCTTTTGGGAATGTGTCACCCTGACACGAGAGCACAAATGCCGCCGCTGCAGCCCCACACCCACCGTGGCAGTACCAGCATTGAGCGGGGTGTGCGCAGCAGGGTCCCCCGGGAACAACCTTCCCCCCAAACGTTGTCTGCTCACGCGAACGCTGCCACTTCCAGTACCTGAGCTGCACCCCATGGCACAGCCCCAAACCCAGAGGACCCCCCGTTACCCCTCGATGCAGCCACAGCCGCCAGCGAGTGCATGTAGGGGGTCTCCCAGCGCTCCATCACCGGTTTCCCCAGGATCTCCAGGTGGGCGTCCGGAGCATCGTAGCCAGCTGCTGCCTCCCGCCATGCCGTCCGGCAATCCTCACCCTCCGCGAATATTGGCCTTGCTGCCGCCTGGGCACTCATGGCTGTGCTGCTGCGGGGAGGAAAGTCCAATAGATCGGGTCAGCAGTTCTGGGGGAGGGAAAGGGCCCCCCCCCCAGCTCTTCGCTGACTTTAAATAGTTGGGGCTGGAAAAGTGCTGAGCGTGCACAGGGAGCTGGGGCCCTTCTGGGGGAAAGGGATCCCTTATCGGGAGCTGGGGCCGGGGGGCGAGGCCTGGCTGCCCGCACAGGCACGGCTGGGCAGAAGCCACCGGGGCCCCAGGCTGGAGTGAAGCTGCGGGGGT
Source organism: Chlamydotis macqueenii (assembly GCF_036417535.1). NCBI lineage: Eukaryota > Metazoa > Chordata > Aves > Otidiformes > Otididae > Chlamydotis > Chlamydotis macqueenii. The sequence goes on along the minus strand of NC_141581.1, from coordinate 3,435,110 downwards.
GGCCGGGGGACCACGGCCGGGGTGGGGCGGAAGGACCAGCACCAGCGTGGGGCAGCTGGGCTAGGGTCGTGCGACCGGGGGGCACACGGAGGAAGAGCCTCTTCACCGGGGGCTCTGCCCCACGCTGTGCCACGCTCCAGAGCTACGTGGCGGCACCACGCCGCGCTCCGGGGCCATGCACGGTGCTGTCCTACGCCGTGCCGTGCTCTGGGGCCGCGCACGGCGCCATGTCTCCCTCTGAGCCACGCACACCGTCGTACCCGCGCTGTGCCAAGGCACCGGGGCCGCGCACGAGGCCTTGGCCCACGCTCCTCCGCGCACAGGGCCCCGACCCACGCCACGCCGCGCTCTGCGGCTGTGCACGGGGCCTGTGCCCCACGCTCCCCCCGTGCGCGGTGCCCCGGCCCCCACGGCAGCTCCGGGCCGGGACGAGGGTCCGGTCCCCCCCCGCCCCCCCCGCTCCCCCCGCTCGCTCCCGGCGGACTCCCGCTCCCGGCGGCCCCCGCGCGCCGCCCCGCCCCGCCCCGCCCCGCCCCTCCCTTCCCTTCCCCGGGCGCGGCCCCGGAGACCCCGTAGCGAAGGCAGGTGCGCGCGCAGCGGCGGTCGGCGGCGCTGAGGGAGCGCGAGCGCGCGGCGCGGGGGGGGGGGGCGCCGGGCCGGGCTGGGCTGGGGGCGGCCGCTGCTGTTGCGCAGCTCGGGGAGCGCCCGGTGGGGGGGGTGGGGGGTGGTGGGGAAAGAAAGAAGACGGCGAACGGCGAGGAGCGCCCGCCCGCAGCCCGCGACCTGCCGCCGCCACCGCCGCCGCCGCCGGAGGGGAGAGCCGGGCGCGGCCCCGGATACCGCCGAGGAGCCGCCGCCATGAACAGCGTGGGAGGCGCCGACGAGATCGGGTGAGGCAGGGGGGGCGGGAGGAGGAGGAGGAGTAGGGATGGGGGTCCGCCCCCTCCCCCCCGCCGCCTTTTCCTGCGCTCTGGGGGCCGGGGGGGCCGCGCCGGGAGGGGAGGGGGACGCACGCCCCCCACCCCCCCCGTGTCCACCGCCGGGCCCGTCCGCCATGCTGGGACCGGGCGGCCGCCCCCCCCCACTTCCCCCCTCTCACGTGACCGGCCCGCGCCGGGCTGCGGCAGGTGCGCGCGGCCAAGGTCACCCGCGCGCCTCCTGGGAGCCCCGGGCCCGCCATGGCGGCGGGGGGGGGGGACGGGACGGGACGGGACACACCGGCCACACTCGCGGTTTGTTTTCCCCTTGTAAGGGGGGCGGGGAGGGTGTTAAAAACCCACCAGTGACTCATCGGGGCTTCCCCACCCGTGACCGGCGGGGCCGCGGCTTGGGCTCCTCGTGGCGGGACAAAGGCGGCGGCCCGTAGCTGCCCGTCCGAACTTCCCCTCCGTTGCCGGCTGCCTCCTGCCCGCCGTCCTGCTCTGCGGGCTCCGTTCCGGGCAGAAAAACGTTTTAGTTTTAGTTCAGAACCCGCCCAGAGATTTTTGTGGCTTCTCCTGACTGATAGCCCGACGTAGCTCTCGTCCTTCTGAGATGCGTTGGGCATTGTTCTAGCTCGCTGCTGTGCTCTAAAGCCCAACGACGTTTAAACGATGAGACGGTAGGCCTGGCACATCAGAACTGAAAATAGCAGAAGTAAAATAAATTAAAAAATAAGATCGGCCGCTTAGCTTTCACACCGAGTTTTGGCACAGAATATGCACGTCGTAACTGGTCACCTTTTTTTGAAACTAGAGTGGACGTGAACCAGTCTTCTGTTCCCGCGCTGTCTACACCGCGTCATAAGCTGCCTGTTTACTCGGCACCTTCTTAATTTGTACAGTCTTAAAAATGCGAGAGTCAGGACAACTGTTTTGAATATAACGTGTTGCTACCAACAACACGCGTTGCGTGAGGCATGCTTAAATGTGTAGATTTTGCTCTGAAATTAATTTAATTTGGGCCTTAATTACTCTCTGCTGCTCTGATGGGCAGAGTTCTATGTGCTGCTGTTCTGGAACTGCAGGTGAGCACAGGCTGCGAGTTACTTGGTGAAACACTGTCAGCTCTCATCCCAAACGGGCCCGGTTGTTGCAGAGCTCATTCCCAGTCGCGGACAACTTAGATTTTTGATCCTTCTCAGTTGTAATCAGGTTTGAAAGGATTAGATTTTAATCAGAGATGGTAATTTACTTTTTTTCTTCTCCTCTAAAAGCGGTCAAACAGAAAAGTGAAAGCATAGAACGAACTGCTGTTTTAATGAGCTGCCGGTAGTTGTGAGAAGGAAGTTCTATTTTGAAAGCTGTTGAGAGATGCAAGTCTTAATAGGAAGTTAGGAATTTAATTGCTTTTCTAGACAGATTTTACGTTAAGAAAAAATAATACTTCCGAAGGCTGTAGGCCTTGCAGTTACATTGATATGAGTAGGTAGGGCTTTGTGAGTGTTACTCCTTGTAATTAGTACTTGGAACTGTTTTGAATAAAAGAGAAGTGAAATTGTTCTGTCCTACAGGGTGAAGCTCCTTGGATCACTCTAAGAGAAATGACAGATGTTAATCAAATGGCCGGATAATTTTACGTAGGCAAAGTGTTTGTGCTTTTGCTGAGTTTCGGCACTTTAAAAATACCCGTGTGCGCTTTTTTACTAATTCTAGGATTAGCTGCTTCAGTGACAGAAACATTTCTGGCAGAATAGAAGAATAAATTAGCAAGTAAAATTTTGTCACTAAATAGTTGAAGCAGAACACGTGGGTTTGTGAAACTTGATTAAAACTTATTAAACGCAGTATACCTTCTGAAGAGCCGTTGTTCCGCTTCCTGCTGCCAGTCCGAGGAGTGCTGCCTCTTTGGGTGCGCCCTGTCTGTGGGTGTCTTTCACTCGCTGGTGTGCGGCGCACGCTGTTGTACTGTCCGTGGCAGAAAGACCCGCCCAAAGAGACGGGCGGGCGTTCTGCGTTCTCATCGGCCTCGTGCTGGGCAGCTGCTTCATGTGCCGTTGAAGATGGGCTGTAGCATCCACCTAGTGCTACAGTCTGTAAATATGTGGAGGTTTGCGTTTTTGAGGGTGGTGTATATAGGTGCGAGGACAACGACGTCAGCAGGCTCAAACTGATGGCGAAACTTTAGTAACTACCAGCCCATGAACAAAAAGTTTTCTGGGTGGCCGGGAGGCAGCATATGTAACACCTTACGAACAGGCTGATGATGCAAGCTGAGCAGAGGCGAACAAACACTCACCTAGTGTTATTTCGTACGACCGTCTTGCATCTGACAGCTGTCCTGTACGATAATGTGTCTGGATTTTTGTGTTGGGTAGGGATTAGTTAACTCTGGTGTTTGCCCAGTGTGTTCAGACCAGTCCATCCGGGAGTCGGAGGCTAGAGCAGGCCTGGCTCTTGGCACTCTATATAGTGTGCATATAAGTAGAAGCTGTGTATTTACATACAGCTGCTGTAGCTGACCTTAGGCAACCCTGCTTTTTTGATTGTTAAATGTATGTAGGGTGACTACAAATAATTAATAATGGAATTGGAAGGTTTCAGTGACAGTTAACTGCAGGGAGCCCTCCTTCCCTGTAGACGGCTTGATGTTCTGACAGCGTGCAGCTGGTATTTTTAGATTGATCTTATATACCAACCTATCAAATTTAGTTTTAAAAAATAATCCCGAAATGCGGCTGGTCAAGAAAATGTAGCTAGCACACAGTCATGGACCATCAAAACTTTCACGTGAATATAGCGTTAGGTTGGTTACTTTTTTTCTTTGCTGTTAGGAAATGAAGTTATTTCCTTGTAGAACTTTCCCTAAAAATAAAGGCACAAGAAAGAGCACATAGATTTGTGCGTCTGTCCTGTGTGTGGAGAGGAGACCTAGTAAAGGGCCAGCTGAAGCTACCAGGAAGTCTGCATGTGGTGACAACTGTTGGGTGGAGTTTGGCTGTTACCAGAAAATGACCTGTTGCTGAAAACTGGCTGATGTTGAGGAAGCTCTTTGAGCAGATGCCACGAGCAAGCGCTTTGCCAGTAGAGGGAGGTGGGAGGAGTTCTCCTCTCCTTGAGAAAAACTTTGTCATCCTGAAACATGCAAGTAGAAAACAGGCCTGCTTTCAGAGAGGGCTGGTAGTTGGTGAAATGTCCTGCTTGTGCTGTTTTCAGATGCGTTATGATAATGCAGGAGCAGATGCAGCCACTGTCTGCTGTAACACTGTGAAGACTGGGCTTTCGTTGCATATTACCAGTGCAGTTATTTTCTGGCCTGCCTAAGAACATGCTTTGATCTGCTTAACAGTTGGTAGTCTTTTTTTTTTCTTTCTTTTTCTTTTTTTTTTTTTAAAGATAGGACTTAAACCAGTGACTTAGAAATAAAATTTACCTCGATGGAACAAGACTTTTAGGTACCATGTAGCGCTGAATTTAGTCACCCCTTATTTTCATGTGCAGTATGCCTGCACTCCTAAGGCACGAGTTTAGTCACTGTTGGCTGTTGCGTAAGAGTCGTGATACAATGCCGTATCACAGAGAAGTTAAGCAAAGTGAGGGACTGCTGGTTTCTTCTCCAGCCCTTGGACCTTCTAGGTGCAAGCCTTTCACTTCACTGCTGTTCCCTGTGCACCAGCAGCTCTGGGACTGGGGAGGGTAACTGCTTTCTTACTGCAGTGAGCTGCTCCTCAAAAAAGCAGGTGAGAGGAAGTTGGTTTTTGTTTTTTGGTTTTTTTTTTTTTTCCTTCCTGTTAGAACCTCAACTTTCTCTGTTGAAGTGAAGGTGCACTAATTCCCAGCCTCAGCTCGGTTGCAGCTATACTCGGATATATCTGAGGGTGAGTAGAAGACAAAGCAGGCTATGGTTCCTCTCTTTGAGGACTGATAAGAGAAATAGAGGGCATCCTCCAAAGATAAACTCTCCCAGCACTTGTCTGTGCAGACCCATAAAACTGTTAACAGAAGTTTGAGTTGGTGCTTGAGGTGGCTTTGAACTAACCGGTAATTATGGAGTAAATTACTTTACATGGAAGCTGTGTCGCACCCTAATGTTGATAAGGAGTTGCAGAGCAGGCAGCCTGGCATCTTGCTGCCTCTTTTTGTGCACTTGCCCGAGTGCTTCGGCATGCTCCGACATGAAATGGTGCAGATTTGGGTGCTCTTCTCGGAAGGTGAGGTTGCTTCAGATTTGACTTAAGTTTAAGCGTGGAGTTTAGTTTGGGTTTTGGCCATGACTTTCTCATCTATTCGGAGAGATCTCTAAACTAGATTGTGAAATGGTTTCACAACTAATTGGTGAATTAGTGCTACTCTGTTATTTAGTGCTTGCCTGACAAGTTTGCCTTTTATCTTAGACTCTAACTTGGTGGTTCTACTTTTGCTTTCATTTCACTAGAAGACAATGGTAGACAAAAGTGATTCTGACTGGTCTTTCTAGGTGAGTGAGGGAGTTAATGGAATGGACTTGGGTACTTAAACTGGCATGGCTGGTTTTCTGTCAGTTTGCTTTATCTCAGAAGTTTTGGATTTTGTTTTTGTCCTTAAATTGGAACCGCGTGGACCCTGCAGCTGTTTTCTTCTGTTGCTCAGAGAAGTTGTGTAAGTAACTTAGAGCCAAGGATCTAGGCCTTGAGAGGAACCCAAATGTGCCGTTTTTAGGGGGGGTGGGGTTAACCAGGTGGATCACTTTTCAAATAATTTCAGTGATGCATTGTACATATTTTTCTGAACTATGAAGTGTTCTGTGCTGAAATTCCTTTCTGTCCCAAAAGAGCAGGTAAATGTACTTCGTGTGATGTTCAATGTTGGGTTTTTTTTTTTTCCTTCTGGCTACTGTAATGATTTCTCAAAGCAACACTGCCTTCTCAAATACCTGGAAATAAGAAGTTTGGAGGAACTTAGTCTTTTCTGATATTTCTGTCTTCCCTTAGAATAAAATGTATTCCTGTAATAAGCTTACAATCTCTGTTCATTTTGTGAACATTTGTGTGTATCTTCATGAAAGAATAGGCTTTGTAGAATTCTAGGCTTTGTAGTGTATTTTGGAGGCCTCGTTACCGCCAGGCCTCTTCAGAATAGCTGACTTGTGCATTAAATAAGATGAAGCATCTGTCATATAGCACCCTAAAACTGCTGTATGCTTCATTTGCAGAAAACTGTTCGTGGGTGGCTTGGACTGGAGTACGACACAAGGTAAGCTATGTATTTTACAGTTGTTGAGCCAGGTCTTTGTGAACAGCAGAACAATGTACAGACACACAGCTTTTTAACTGACAGTACTGTGGTAGGAAGATTTGGATGAGCTGTACTGCTCTCTTCTGCTAATGAATAATTTTTTTTTTTGTACAGATAGATGTTAATTGGTTTTGGTTTTATATTTTCTGTCAGTGTTTGGTACTGAAGTTTTTGTCAACTCAGAGATGACAATTTTTTATCATTGCTTTACTACGATACTACTTTCCTTTTGTATGAGTGGAAATTAAGGAGTATATATGATTTATTTAGAGGAAGTAAATAATTTTCAAAAGATGAGAACTTATTTAGCAGTTTCGTTTATCTTTTGCTTCATAATTGTGAATGCAGCCTGGTAAAGTTAATATCTGGTTCTGTTTAATATGTGCCTTTTTTTTTTAACAGAAACCCTTCGTAGCTACTTCTCCCAGTATGGAGAAGTTGTAGACTGTGTAATAATGAAAGACAAGACAACAAACCAGTCTCGAGGATTTGGATTTGTCAAATTTAAAGATCCTAACTGTGTGGGAACAGTACTGGCCAGTAGACCTCATACGTTAGATGGCCGAAATGTAAGTTGCCTTTGTGTTTTGTTTTGTTTTCTTGTTTGTTTGTTTTCTTTTTTCCCCTGCTTCAGAACTTTCTGCAGCAGACTGCTTCAAAGATCTGTTTTAAATTCTGGCTGCTTATTTGCTGACTGGATAGTGTAAAAGTTGCCTGGTTGTTGCTTTCGATTATTTATTGCAAGATAGCTTTAACTCAATGATTTGTGTCATATTGTAGAAGTGATACATTGACTTTGATCTGAGGAGCTGGATTTCAGCAGTGCTGTGTTCAGCTGCCATAAACGTAACTTTTAGAACAATATTCTGCATGCTGAGATCTGACCAAACTGGAACTTCTTCCAGATTGACCCAAAGCCATGTACACCTAGGGGGATGCAACCAGAAAGGACACGACCGAAGGAAGGATGGGTAAGGAAAGATACTTAGTGTATCCTGCCTGATTTCCAAGTTTTGGCTTACCCTCTAGCAGTTGAATTTAATTCACTGGGATTATGTCCATGTTTTAAAATCAGGAGTCAGTACGCAGGCCTTGAATTGTATTTCTGAAAAATGGCTTCTACTTAGATCTCCATGGTAAGACTCCAAGTATAACACAGTGTTAACAAACGGTTTGTGTTTGCATTAAACTCAGTTTGTGGGTGTGGTATTTTCTTAAGCTCTTACCCATGCTTTCAGTTGAGTTCTTCACATCTTGAAACAAGTGTCTGGAAGTGCACTCGCAGGACTGGTACTCTTTTACAGCCTACTTCACACCCGGCTGGTTAATACGATTTCATTATAAAATGAGTAAATGGCCTCAGAACGCAGTCCCTGGTTCTCTGATCTTCTGAAGAAGAGAGACTGGGTTATGACTGCAAATGCTGATCTGAGCTCTGAACATGCAGTTGCCTCACTTTAATGAGTAGGAGATTTCAATCCTGGAGCTGGCTCCCCCTCAACCTGCAAAAGACCATTGTTCTTGTTTAAATGTAAGATGATAGAAGTAGCCAACTTTGTTGTCCTTCTGACTGAATTTTTTTCCTCCTTGATTTAGCAGAAAGGATCCAGGAGTGATAACAATAAATCAAATAAAATTTTTGTTGGTGGGATTCCTCATAACTGTGGTGAGACAGAGCTCAGGGAATACTTCAAGAAATTCGGAGTGGTGAGTCATTCAGCATGATGGTAGTTATCAGTTGGTTGCAAGATGCTTTCCCTCCCCAGTTCCTTTTCTTAGATTTTGTCAAGCTGTCAGATTTTGAGTTAATTTAGACAAACTGCTGTAGGAACATATTGAAGCATTTTGTGATAAACTGTAGTAAACGTTCATCATCGTGAAACGTATCTTGCTGTTTGTCAAAATCTGATATGTAACTTACTTTGCTGCTACTGTTTCCTTTAAGTCTACCCGATGCGTTATTCTGTTCCCTTCTTGCAAAAACTCACAAGTTGAGTTGGCTTAAGAGTAATTATTTCTCTTCTAAATTGGTAACTTACAGCTTGGCAATTAAGAAATTGTTGTTGAATTTTTTTTTGGCAGGGAGGGGAAGTAGTTCAGTGAGCTTCTGAGATCCTCATCTTTGCCTGTACAGATAGGTTAAAGTTTGCAGTCTCCTGCTATTATTTTAGTAATAGTAGTTGCTTTTAAATCGTCATCTGGGTTCCATTGTCCCTAGAACTTCCATTCTAGAGACAAACTACTACTCATGTTATGCACCCATTTTTAATTCCGTTTGTAACCTTGGACTAAAATTATTGTATCTTCTGATTATATTTTTCTAGTCAGTTTTAATTTCCCATTTATCATAACTAGTGTTGCCCCTTTTAGATGGTAAACTGTTGAACTAAACTACTAAACTCAGCTGTGAACTAGTTTAAGAACCTTAAAGATTGCCCGAGTTAAATTCAAGACTTGTGCCAGTGAGTGTGAACGTGCCACCTTTGAGTGGCATTTAGTGCGTTCTTTTGATTTTATTTTTTTTAAGTCATAGCCGCTTGAGATCTTAGAGAAACAAGTTTATAAACAGTACTGTATTTAAAATTTTATTAAGGTAATTTTTAAAAATATGAGGCAGTGGCTAACAAATGTTTCTTTAGTTTGAAAGGCTGCAGTTAACTTGTAAATAAAAATGGGGGAGCATGTTCCACAGCTGTGGAGCGTAATTTCTAAAGGCTCTTCCTCGCAGACTTTTGGCTTTCCAATTCTGACCTCTGGATGGCTTGGGAGATACAGGGTTATGTTTCACCAAATATAGAAGGCAACAGCCGTTAAGTGTAAGTGCGTTTAAAAGTAAGTAGTAGACCTTTAACAATAGTATAGAAATTGTGGAGTCTGTGTAGCATTCTTAACGAGTTATCTTTGGAGAAATAGAGGCTATTATGTATGTTTTGTGGCCGCAGAGTGAAGAGACAAAAGCAGGCACTGATTCTTAGGCGTAGTACTTGCTTGGTAAGTTAAGACCAGCGTGAAGAAGGGGATCCAAATGGACCAGTGGGGAAAAAAATCTGGCACTGTCACATGGCGTGATCCCCAAATGGGGATAAATCTCCACTGTTAGCATCCAGTAGGATATATACAAGTGAGTGTATATGGTATAACAACTTGAAAAGTATATTTTCTGTCTCTAAGTGAAAGGTGGATTTGTGTCAGATTTTAAGCTAGTTCAGGGGATTCTAGTGAAAAAAAAAAAAAAAATTCTAAGACTGACTTGAAGGTGAAGATGTGATTCCGTGACGTGATTCCACACATTTTGTGACTGCTTTTCTGTACCTGAAAAATTGAAGGGCAATTCCTTTCAACTGTTTTAATATCGCCTTGACGTAAATGTTTTGTTTGAATTGTAGCTTACAGTGATGCCTATTCTGAAAAAAATACTGAAGCCCTCAAACAGCTTACATTTTCAATTTTTTTCTTGTTTGTTTTTTTTTTTTTTTTTTGTTAAAATCCTACTGATACTGATCATCCATAACATAGGGGGTTTTCTGTAATGATATTTAAAGCATCGGTTTATAACTGGCATTTTGTGCCACACTAATATTCAAGTAAGTAATTCAGAGAAGCCGTGCAAATTCTTAAATGTGTTCGGAGTTAAAGCTGCTTTTCATGTTGAGAAGGAAAATGCTTAAAAAGGGGAAAGTAATCTTTTAAGAAGCTACACTGATAAATAGTATGTTGAAAACCAGAAACCTTTGGTTTTTTTAGTAGGCTATACTATGGGTATAAACAGTGTAGCAATTTCAGTGCTAGATTAAAATCTTAGAAGTGTGATGAGACCTTAATAAGCCACAACGTAGCAGCTTTTCAGAACAGATCGACTCGGGATTTTCTTAAACTCCTGTGAAGAGCAATATTCCCAATTTGTTTGCGCTGTGCTAGGACAGACTGGTATTGATGGCTACATTGAGCATTTAATTGTGCTTTGTGGATAGAGTGCAGGAGACCAGCCTGTAGTAACTGTTTGTAACGCTCCCCTGGTAGCACAGCTAGTAGAATTTCCCTTCTCTCTTCCAGGTCACTGAAGTTGTAATGATCTATGACGCAGAGAAACAGAGGCCCCGAGGTAAAGGCTGATCTAGTTTGTCCTTGAAATTTCTTCATGCTTTCCTATAGTCAGATGGCAAACTATTTCACACCATCAGAAAAGGTAGACTTTTTTTTTTTTTTTTTTTTTCCTTATGTTGCCTCAGGAAAAGGAATAATTCACTGGGCAAATATCACTTCAAGTCTAGACTCTTCACCTACAGCTTTAGTTGGTATCTGTGCATTTAAAGGCAGGTGTTTCATGCTCATTTATGTTTTTTTTTTTTTCTAGTTTTTTAGTTGAATGAAATTTGATTCTCAAGCCACTTCTGTGGCTTAAGGTACTATTGGGGGGTGGACATTAAAAAAAAAGAGAACTTCCTCCTGTTCCACATAAAAGATATGTTGATGCCTGTAACTGCATGGGGGGAGTATACCAGTTCAGAGTACGTTTGAACATGAGATGAGAACAGAATCCATCCATTGTATGCTTTTTGTCTTGGTTAAATGGCTTAACTTAAAGAAAAACACTTCTTAAACTACACAAAATAATTCTGAAATACACATATTTTTATTGGGACATATAATCCCTGTGTGCTAGATGGCTTTTTTAAGGGGAAAAAAACCAAATCCAACCTTGAATTTTCGCTAGAATATTTAAAGAAGTTGGTAACCTTTGGTCAAAATATGAAGCAAGTTTCATGTAATCTACCTTCCATTGCATCTGTTATCTGTTTGACAATTAAGAGGCAATATTTTAAATGCGTGAAGCTTAGTTGCACCGACCACCTTGTAGCATGTTCTACATGCTAGAGAATAGTTTGCCATCTGAACTTTCGTTTCTCTTCTGACTCGTTATTAAGAAATATATTCTTCACTTCATATTTATTAAGCTGTTAAGTCTTAGTTTTATTTTTAATTTAGACATACATCCTTAGTGACATATTTAAGTGTTTCATAGTAAAGTATGGTAATGTTAAGTAAGTTCTTTCTTTTTTTTTTTTTCTTTTCTTTTCTCTCTGTGAATTGTTTGACTGTGATTAACGATATCTCTTTAGATTTCTTCTCTCTAGGTGATAATTTATCACAGAGGTACAGGCCAGTTCCGCAGTCAGAGGAGGGACAGGCTTTGTCTTTTATTGGAGTGTAAACGAAGTTTCAATATATTTGTTTTTTTTGTTTTCTTGCTTTAGCTATGTTAATCTTCTTTCAACAGATATCTTTTATTTAAGCAGAACATAAATTCATCTATTTAAGTGCTCTAGACAATCCAATTTTAAATAGAAGAGGTAGTGGAGACAGATGTGGGTGTCTGAATGTAATCTGTGGCTGAAGTTCTGAAATATTTCAGTAATTATTGTATCATCTATATCTTTGTAATATTTAATCCCAGCCTTGCAGCCTCTGATCAAAAGGTACTAAAGTGTCATGTCTGGTCTGGATTAATCCTGATCTCAGTTAATGGCTTCTCTGCTTAAAACTATACTAACAAAAAAGAAAATTCTAGGTGGAAGCTTAAGGCAGAAGTGACAGATTGGTGGGTTTGAGTACATGTCTGTCCCCATCCAGCGTGCAGATGTACTGCAGAGTACTTTCTCCTTTAATTTTTCTAACTTCTTAAACAGTGTTCTTGAATCTTGTTGCTCTGGCTTTCATTTTTATTCTGTTAAGTTCTATTATGTAGTGGGGTAACTAACTATCATCTCCAAAAATGGCCTTGCTAGTCCCTGGGGATGGGCTAGGAAAAACTCTGTATTTGGTACTTCTGGTCATACATCTCAGAACACGCTTTCTCTTTCTGATCTGTGTTCTGTTGCATAGAGCGCTACTCAGTCTATACGCTTGTCCTTTTAACACGGTACCTAAATGACAAAATTTAGAAGGTAAATTCTAACTTTTTCTACTTGTATCATTCTGAATTTTACCCTCTTGCGTTAACTTTACCTCCTTGCATTTTTTAACAGATCCCTTACTGCATGTCATTTTACTAGCTTGCTGGCAGGAGAAGGGAAAAACTATCCCCATTACTAATCCCTGTAGCATTCATCTACCTTCAGCTTCTCACAAGAACACTGGGAACCAGATTCTCAGTTAGTGTCAGAGCTGCAGTGATGCCCTTGAGGAGCCAGCTGGGTGTCTTTGAGTATCCAAGTCGTCTTTGCTTACTCGCAGTCCCTACCTGCTTCTGTTAGCTCTCCTGCAAGCTGTGCTTTCATCAGAATTCTTTTCAGAGTCCCAAGTATGAGCGCAGCCAGCCTCGTTACATCTTAAAAGAAGCAGTGGCTTTGTGGCAGTCTCTGCTTCTCCTGCTTTCTATTCTTGCCTAAATCAACAACTGTGAAGTAATTTACAGGTTCTTGCTGTGTTTGTTCTCTTCCTCCCCTTGGCTGCAAACCAGCGTCATTGCTGTGTTTGGTAGTCCACTTGGGTTCCTGCTAAATGCAATTAGTTTCTCTAGTCTTCACTAAAGTCTTGTCCTTCAAAAAATAAAGCTACTGGATGATAGACTTTGTCACTTTTACTGTAGTTAAAATTTTATGTTGTTGGAATTTTGCTGTATATTGTACTCTGATTTCTTCACTGTTCCTTATCTTGTGGTGTTTGGCCCTTTTGAATCCCTTTTAATTTTTTTTTCCTTTACTGTCTTCCTCAATGACCTCTTATTCTCCTTCTTTCTCCCCCTCCAAACTCCATCCCTGTACCACGGTCTGTTCCCCTCCTTTAGTCTTCTTGGAGTCAAGTTAAATGAGTAACCTTCATGTGCAGATGGTATCCATCATTTTTCTTTCCCGTGCCTTTTTAGATAAAGGCTGTAATACTAAATGTGTGATTTAAATACAAATACTTTTATTTTGGCTCTAATACTTAGATTTCTAGTTAACCGCAGACAAATATATTGTGATGAAATGCTGCTCTCAATTTTGAGGCTGCTTTCATCACAGATGAGCAAAACTTCGTTTATACTGCCAGTCTCTTGTGTGTGGGAGATGCTAAGTTTTTTCCTTTTTATTTTCAGTTTATTTTAGTGACGTCTTTTGCTCTTGTTGCTGACAGCAGAATTTGACCTGCTGGAATCTATTTTGGCCTGTATCTTTGTGTATTTTTTTTATATATAAACTTTCTCTACAATAGGCCTCTTTGGGCTTACCCAACTCAGTTGGATAAGCTTAGAGAGACACTAACTGTTATAGATAATGTATTTTCTGTTTAACGCTTTAGAGCAATATATGGCTGCTGTCAGCACTAGCTGCAAAGCAAAATGCAAACCAAGGGGGAAATCTTGGGTTTCAGAAAAGCAGAAATGCATCCATGTTCCATATGCTTTTGATGCCGCACCTCATTTTTCTTTCTAATTTTTATTGCTCTACCCTTAGCTAATCTAAAGAATGGCACAACTTATGTACTGCATGTGTTCTTACCTTTCCTGGGATTTGGTTGTTAAACCAACAACGAGTGGTTGATGGCATGAACCAGCCTCTGCGTTCTGTGAAATTAACCACTATTTTGCCACTCTCTCGGCAGTATCAGCAGCTACAACCTAAGTGCAGTGGTTCTCAAAGTGTGACCTCAAAAAGTGGTTTAGTCCTGGGGCTTTGCCTCTTTTCCAGCATCTCCTACAGGCATCAGACCTTCCCCCCACAGGCTTTTAAAAAGCTGCTGGGTTCAGCTGAGCTGCCACCATCCAGGGCTGTGGTCAGATAAAAAGGAATGAGCCGTCCTTGGGGATCTGAAGCAGTTAACAATGTCCTGGGCAGAAAGAGGGACTGAAAAGTATTGTGTAGGTTTTCAAGAGAAAAGCAACAACAAATAAAAAAAAGTAAAATAGATTAAGATAAGTCAGGGCAAGTATCCCACTCCATATAAGCAATGCTTCTTTAGTTGGCAGGAGTTGCTGTCCTTGGAAGGGGTAATGTCTGTTATCTGCTTTTTCTAAGGTGTGGAAAACTTGAGAACCTCTGATCTAGGTTGTTAGTTTCTGAAGCTTCTCATTCATCCATGGGGTGGTAAAATTTTTCATGCTTTAACAGCTACATTTCAAAGACAACTTTCTTATTTTCCATGGAAAATACTCCCTAATTGGAAGATGGGTTGAGGGATGGGAGGAAGTTGCTTTGCAGCTTTGGGGAGCAGGGACGTAGTAGGTTTTCTTTGGGAACCTAGTCTGAATGAGAGATAGGAGCAGCAAAGTTGCTTGACTTTAATCTGCTGTCCCACAAGTATTTTGTTTTTAATCCTGTGGCACAGTTATATTTATGACTGTGTTAGCACTTTTTTTTTCCATTTCCTGGTAGGTGAGTTAGGAATAAAATGAAATTAAAAGATAGTTAACAAGCTCAGTTTGTAAGTTGCATGTGTGAAACCAAGATCAGGCATTAATTGCCTAATTACAGGAAGTATCCATTGCAATTTTCTCAGATTGACTTTTTTTGAAAATTTAACACAAGTCTCGGTTATCTGAAACCCCTGCTTGAACCCTTGGTCCGCCCCTAATACTGTTCATCATCCTGTTTTGTGTCACAACACCCTGCTACCTTGATTCACTCTTCGTCGTTGGCTAGGTTTTGGATTTATTACTTTCGAGGACGAACAATCAGTGGACCAGGCTGTCAACATGCATTTTCACGACATCATGGGCAAAAAAGTGTGTAGTTGTAGTTTTATTTTACCTTAAGAAAGAACCAAGTCTTGGGCAACTAGCAATTTCACTGGTGAATAAAACTTAATAATGGATTCAGTTAGGTGGGAGAGCACATATGTCCAAATTCAAGGCTTTATCCATGAAGGTGGGGAAAGCCTTCGGAGTTTGCTTGAACAGGCGAGAAAGGCAGTTAGTTTGTGGGCTTAGCCCGTAGAAGAGCTGGATCTTGAAAGCCTGAGAACTCAGGCTGTGGGCTCTTTTGGTTTGGGTAAGGCCTTGTGCTGACAGACCTGGGGGGCTGCTCTGGCTGAGCATAGCTTACATTGGATTGAATTGATGCTGACTGCCTTTGTTTTGAGCACTGCTTAGGTGCGAGAATAGAAGTTAGTTGTTTCCAGCTGTTTGCAAATCGGAATCCCAATGAAATCTGAGTTGTTCAAGGCTTGGTTTAAGATACCACTCCTTCAGATGTGTATTTGATACTCAAATTTTGAGGTGGTGTGAGACAATCTACTTTATGTAATCTTATACTTGAAAAAGAAAAAAAAAAACATCATGAAGGATTGGTTTTTAAAAAAATTGGGTCACTTACTGTGAAACTTTGATACAAACCCACGTACTCTATATAGTATTTAACCACAGTGCAGTTAAGTGACCTCTGGTTGTTTCATCTTCATACTGTGTTGTCAGCAAACGGGTGTTTGATAAGGAGGAATTTCTTAGGCTTGCTTTGATGTTACTCAGCAAGGAACATGCTTGTACCTGTGGGGGGAGAAAAAAAAAAAAATAAACCAAAACTAAAAGCAAAGTAAGTTGTTGCAGGACATTCAAGTTTTATACAGAGGATATAACTTCTTAAAGAAAAATTAACCGCAGGAAATTCTGGTAAATTTAAAGTCCTTGCAGCTTTACAGTATATCCACACTTTTTAAAGTAAGCATTAAAACTGCTAGCCTTAGAGTGAAAAGGTTTCAAGGAGACACAAGAACGCTGTCACTTTCCTTAAATTATTACATTGTGTAATTTTGCATTGTCTTTTAAAGTCTCTCTATGTGCTGATATTTTGTAAGCATTTATTTAGCTAGCAGGGGATATATTCTTGCATAGCAGTGGAATTTTGGTTAATCGTGCAGTATATAATGGTTTTTATTCCTATGAACTTGGTTTGGGCTTGAGGGGTGAGCTGATTTCCTGATAATGGAAATGAAGCAAATGAAGAAATGTGCTTTTGTAATCAAGGACATTACTGTATGTTCTTGATTACTAGTATTTTCCTCATGTGAGCAGTTGAGCATTCCCATTTCTGAGCAGATGCACTGACAGCAGTAAATCTAATTTGGTATGTGTATGAATTATCTGTATCCTATGTACATCCCCTGATCTTGCCTTGGAATTGCCTTAAACTTACATGAACTACTTAAATAAGAGGTCACATCACAAAGCAGCGTGCTAGATATAAATCAGAACAAAGGATAGTACATCTGCTGTAACGGTTCTGGGAAAGTATGGAGAACCCTGTGTGAGCCTCCGAAATGTCACCTCTTTGCTGCCCGTTTTCAGAATACGTCAGTGCTAATTCAGAGTTCTCTGTAGTTTCCCAAACAATCTCAGTACCAAAATGAAATAATCTATTTTTGCCTGCCCCCCCCCCCCCTTTTTTTTTTTTCCTTTCAATGACATAAAAAGCAGAAATATGCAGTGTTTTTTCAGCTCGGAGCAATGGAGATCCCTCATTTCTTGGTGTAAACTGGGCTTTAGGCAGGTGTAGAATTTTAACCGCCGTGCTAAGAATATTGCACAGGGATTTTTCAGTCCTCAGTTTGGCAGCTCAGCATTTCCAAATGTGCATTGAAAAATTAATGGGATTCTTCCACATAGATTAACGAACTCCAGATACTCCGCTCTCTTCATTGACTAATAATGCCTACTTTAAAAATGGTGTCTGTTTCTTTTTGGTAATTAAAAAGGTATTGCTGAAATGAATCCATATGTTGTTGAAAGGGAAAAAAAAAATAAAATTGCAAGAAGGACTCTGCTTTTGTAAGCAATAACTGAATTCCCTCAAGGCAGATGTGTTAAGACTCATTAATTTGAGTCCTTTGAAAAATTCCCGTGGTTCCTCTCTGGAAGGGCCTTCAGCTGACAGAGATTTGGTTACTGTCATGTCTAATGTCCTTGGGGCATCTGCAGCGGGGGAGGGCGGGGGGCTTTGTCCTTGCCTTGTGCCTGCTTCCTGTTTGTTCTCTGACATGAATGGTTTTTAAGACATGGCAGGAAGAATTCTGAATACTTTATTTTCCATACTACTCAGGCCCATTGATGACTGAGATTTATTTTCTTTGTACTCTGGCAGCCATTAAAATTAATCATAAAATAAAAAAAAGGCTTTAATTCAGCATGCATGAGTGCTGAGAGTGTTTCATTAAATCAGAAACTGGATTTTTTTTGAGAGGTTTATATTGAATGTGCAGCTTATTTTAAGTAGGTCAAATGCACTTATTCGATGGCTTGGAACACTAGGACATTTTATCTTTGAATAAAATAAGTTAAGCACTGTGGCTTACTAATTTTAAAAACAGGAGGGTTTTTGTCACTGACTTAACACAGTATGAAGATTTGCTTCTTATTGACTCAACTGTCCATTTTTATTACTTGCATGTTTGTTTACTTTTTTGTTAGATGTAATGTAAGATTCTCTTATCACATCCATTCCCTCTGACATTGTTTGAGTTAATTGAGATTCTTTAAGCGTTAGCCTGGGGAAGGTAAGTCTTTATCTTCCATTAGACATTTAAATAAAATCTAAGTTTAAAAACAAACAAACAAACAAAAAACCCAAACAAACAACTGTGTGTTTCTCAGGTATGAGCAGAATTGAAATTGTAGTTAGATGGGGTGGGTTTAAACCGTAACTTTCAAATGAACCCCAAACACCTTTGAATGGTTAAAGCATTAGTACCCTTTTTCAGAGCGTACTCTTTACTCAAAGTTCTTTTTTACTGAAAATGTCATCTTTACAACTCCTGCCTTAAATGTTAAATTAGTGTATAAATAACTTAAAAGATTATGCTTTTTTTAAAGTGAAGAGCCGTTGTAAGAGGGTACTGCTGTTTTAAGAGTAAAGCCAATGAATACTGTACTATGATGAAACATAAGTGATTTGTAGGATGTTTTACTTAAAATACCTCAATAGTAGGACTTGTAATGTCTTACCATCGTATATATTGTACCTGAGAAACATTTTTAAATTACTGGCCTTAAGTTTAATAATTAAGTATTTAGACATAAGTCATAAGATGCTAAGTGTAGTCTTAAGTGTAATTAAGGGTGTGTGTGAAGGGAAAGGGGGGTATATTAACCTGCACCATCTCTCCTAAATGGTGGCTCTCTTTGTTTAGGTGGAGGTGAAACGCGCAGAACCTCGTGACAGCAAAAGCCAAACTTCAGGGCCTCCTGGTGCCAGTCAGTGGGGAAGCAGGATCATGCCAAGTGCTGCCAATGGCTGGGCAGGTCAGCCTCCTCCGACCTGGCAACAAGGATACGGCCCTCAAGGTACTTTAGTCATCTTAGAGCCCCTGCCACAAGAGCCTTGCCTTTACAGCTTGCTGGTAGTTTGGTTTTGCTGGCAAATGACAGTATTCCCAGGTTTATCAGTGCTTTTGTTCTGCTGGATTATGGATAGCAGAACTAAAATTCCACATATCAGTCCTTCTCAAGTCTACTGAGACTGTTCCTTTGCTTCTTTTCCTAAAAAACTTTGTTCCATAGGACAGAAGTCAGTAGGCTGAGCTGAGTCTAGCATGTCCCAGGCAATGCTTCCCCTACTCTGTTCGGTTCTGCCTCTGCCCAAATAGAATCGGCATGGTTTTTGGTGATGCGGAGAAAATCTTGAGAATGCTCAACAGCTCAAGTTGTGACTCCAGCTATGGGATTGTGGCCTGCCTGAGAGCCTAATGGAAAAATTTTGTTGAGATACGGGTTTTCAGGGGTAAGGCAGTTTCAAAGGAAGTTACAAGTAAAATTTGAAAGGAATGAGAGAAGAACAGATGGTCTTGTCTTTGGATTTTATTGCTTAATGTAGCCTGGAAAAATAACAAGCAGCTATGGGGCTAGCAGTGGTGCAGGGGAGCACTTACTGCATATAATTTTCTTGATTTAGCTTAAACCCTTCAGGGCCTAAATGAGCAGCCATGTGTTTTGGGTTTGATGGCTGTAAGCCCCGCAAGATTTTGAAGACAGGATAAATATGCTGAGTTCATTCAAAGACAATTTTGACAACTTATGGAGAAATACGGTGATATAATTGAGTCGTGTTTGACAGAACAGAACTTGCTTGCTCTGATATAGGAGAAATTTTCAC
Organism: Chlamydotis macqueenii; assembly: GCF_036417535.1. Lineage (NCBI taxonomy): Eukaryota > Metazoa > Chordata > Aves > Otidiformes > Otididae > Chlamydotis > Chlamydotis macqueenii. The sequence goes on along the minus strand of NC_141581.1, from coordinate 3,415,858 downwards.
CTGGTGGGTTAAAGGGAGCGTCACTGCTTCATCTACTGCTACGATAGATGATACCTCAGTGGAGGGATTGCTTGTTTCCCCATGGTGCTTATTAACTTGAAAGCTGCAGCTGAGGCTTTGACATTCTGCACAGATGTGCTAATCTGCAACTGCGCAAATTGAGAAACCAGATTATTTTCAGTGTGGTTATTTGTAGAGAAAATTATACCTGATCTACTGGAAAGGTTAATGTAAAGCATAAATGCATTTATCTTTCCGTCTTCATGCTGCAGTGAATGCAGAAGATGTTTTTGTGGTTCAAAAAGTTAAAAAATAACTAGGATAAACCTGGTAGTATATTAAAAATGCCTTGGATGTGTAGTCTGCTGTCATTCTTAGTGGTTTTGTTCTTTAGAAAAGTACAGTTTCCTGCACTTGGTACGCTCATGGTTCTTAAACGCTTCATCTGATTTGTGTTTGGGAACTGCTGTCTCTTCTGTGCATCATTTGCTGAATGATTCAGAGTCTTTACAGGATTGCATATTCAGAAATAGTCCAAGACTATTTCTTCGACCATAAAACCAGATCTGTAAGGGACACTGGGAGGATTCCCAGTCTGTTCCAGAGCCCAGAGCAAGATCAACTGTCTTTAAATCATTCCTGGTTTATAGTACACAACTTCAATGCATGTGTAAGTTGCTTTTTTTTTTGTTCTGTTTTAGGGATGTGGGTGCCAGCTGGACAGGCAATTGGTAAGTAGCTTATATGGAACCATTAAAAAAAAAAAAAAAAGTCCTACTCGGCAAGGGTGCAGCTTCTTTAAGAATTCACATTGATTTGTGGATTTCTGTAGTGTTTAACCTGCATTTAAAAGCTTGATTGAATTTGTCCTGAAAGAGCAAAGGAGAAGATAGTGTATTCCTTACAAATGAGTAATGGGAGCTGACACACATCCTGCTGTTGCCAACCATGCTAATTTGTTATCAAGGAATTACATTCTGAACTGCAGTTATTTACAGTAGGGGATACTTGGAGGACAAATATTTCCCAAAGTAAGAATTCATAGAAGATTGAGACTGCATCCGAAATCTATCAGTGTTACCCCATCTAGAGGATGCTGACTTAAGCAGCAACTTTTCATTATTAAGCCGCTTTAGTTCTTGGTTTCTCTTAATTTTCTAGGTGGATATGGACCACCTCCTCCAGGAAGAGGAGCTCCTCCACCACCACCACCATTTACCTCATACATAGTCTCAACGCCTCCCGGAGGATTCCCACCTCCACAAGGATTTCCACAGGGCTACGGCACCCCTCCACCATTTAGTAAGCGACCTACAGGACTTTGAGTACAGTCCGTCACCAAATTCTGTTTTCAACTTTTGCTCATCTTTCTCTGGACTTGGATTCCCCCCCATCCCACCCCCCCACCCCCCCCCTCCTATTTTTCATCTATCCTTAGGTATTTAACCTATTCTGAGCTATAATTAACTAGGTAGGTACTTTTATTAGTGAGCTGGGTTACTTTTCTTCTTGAGTGCAGTAATCGTTTGTTACGTTTTCTAGTTTAAATCTATGTTGCTGAACATTTAGATGTATTGTGTACCCCTGTTATGACATCTGAGAGACAAGTTAGAGATTACTGCATGGTGACCTGGGCTAGACACAAGCTGGGATTTTTGGAGAAGCTTAAGGAATTAAGGTCGCAACTGGCATTGGAAATATAAATAGGATTTTAGTGTCTACCCCCTCAGGCCATCTTTTGAAAAGTATTTGCAAATTTGATTTAAAAAGAAGGTGAAGAATAGCACCCAGTTATCTAGAGTTGCTTTTTCTGCTATGAAGAAACCATTTATTTGGGACGTATGGTTTGTTGGTTGGTTTGGGTTTTTTTTACCTCCTAAGATCTTGAGTAATATGGCTTCCTCCTCATGTTTCCTACGTGTGCATGTGAGCACACGGAGTTTGGTCTCTAGTTCTACTTTGTCACTTTCTCTTACTGGTTGCTGGTGTGGCTGCAGCCTTCCTTTGGGCTGAGATTTTGAATGATAGAAGGTTTATTGTTGAGATCTTTTAGCCACAGTCATTGCCAGAGTGTAGGCGTGAGTTGCTGTACAACCAGCTGTAGGTAATAAACGCTTTGGTTTTAACAGGCTTATCTGAGTTGGGGTTTTTTTGTATAATACTCTATAAAGCCAAACAAGAAGTCAAGGTGGTGTTTACCTGTGTCTTTTCACATGTATTGTACTTCCCTCATGTTTCAGGTTTTGGTTATGGTGCTCCGCCTCCTCCACCTGACCAGTTTGCCCCACCTGGAGTACCCCCTCCACCTGCCACTCCAGGGGCAGCACCACTAGCTTTTCCACCACCACCACCACCATCTCAGGCAACTCAGGACATGAGCAAACCCCCAACTGCTCAGCCAGAATTCCCGTATAGTCAGTTTGGTAAGTAACTGCATACGAAATAAACTGAGCTTGGTCTTTCTCCCTTTCCTGCTTTTCTTTTATACGTGGGTAGAAAGTCAGTGTTCAGAAGCAGTTTCCTGACACTGAAGGCACTTCTTTCCGGGATGGGAATGGCAGCCACTAGCTCTCAAGTCATCCTTAAATCATGCAGTATTCTAGCCAGAAGGTATTTTGCTTTGTATCCTGTGTAAGAGTCCAAGCTGTGTGCCTTCTCCTCCTTTCCTCCCATTCCTTTCCTATCTGTCTCAAATTATAGTTCTGCCTATAGTGTGTAATGCGTGATTGTGCTGTATAGATAATTGTTTCAGATAGCCAATAGAAGACATTGATGTAACAAGTTTTAAGCCAGGTAGACAGCACTAAAAAAAACCAAACAAACAAACCACAAAACAAACAAACCAAAAAGCACTGAAAAATTTGCTAGACAGGTGCTTGTGCTCCTGGGTAAAATTTCTGCTCATCCCTATTGAAGCTGAGAGGAAGTTCTCATCTTACTCTTCTACTCAGCCCTATTTTGGAGCGGTGTTGTCCAAAGAACTGTTTCTGCACACACCTTGTTTTTTTTGTTTGTTTTGTTTTTTTTTTTTTTTTCTGAGAAGGGATTGTAATTGGTTCATTTTTTTTTTTTACTTCTGCAGTTAACTTTTTGCATGCAGTAGGCCCGTGGATTAAGACTGTTCCTCACTTCAGCAAGCTCTCTATGTGTGATAGTGCCTGCTTGCTTCATTTAAAGCGCCAACTGTTACAAAGTGAACACTTTGTAAAGTTATTTAAATAAATACTATTTGAAGTTCCAAAAATGTAAAATGGACTCTGAAGGAAGATTAGTCTTTTGGATGTGTTCATAAAGCAAGCGTATGTTTCTCATGTTGAGGAATTTGAAAAGGTTTTCAGTTTGTTTGGCAGAAGCACACTTGCTTTCAGAGATAGCTTTGCCTTTGTGACTCAAAAGGAAGTTTTTCTTGTCTTGCCAGAACTTGTCTCTTTGCAGACTCTTTTTGAAGGGAGGTGAACCCTGCTAAATAAGTACACGCCTGTGCACAATCATTTATATTCAGTGGGGAGACAGTATTTGGGATGTTTTGGAAGTTCAGGAAGGATCTATTTTCCAACATTGTGAAAAACTGGGGAGGAGGGGTTCCAATATTTGGTACCACTTGCCTCTTGTATGTTCTAGGAAGCCTCTTTGCCAGTGAAATATTTCAGGTGTTCTTAGTTAGTCTCCTCAGAGTGCTGGGTAGGGAGGGATGAGGGAGGAAGAGGTGTGTGGTACTGCATTTTGAGGAAGAACGCTAAGAAGGTTAGTTGTTTACACCACAACTGCCGTTAGTCTCTCACCTCAAGAGTGCTTTTGTAGCCTGAAAGCTGTTACAAGTGCCAACAGGGATGAAGGTGTTTAATATGCTACAGTGCCGCAGAATCATCCACCTGTTCATAAAGCTATGTGTAAAATCTTTTACAAGAGCTTCAGCACTTCATGGGATTGCAAATTAGTTAGCAGCATTGCTGTACAATAGGCAGTCTAGCTGATCTGCATGTATTTATGTAAATGCATAAAGCTTATGGGCTTTAAAGAGGGGCTGAGATATCTGATCATTGTGGCATTTTAAAATCTGTCCTGGCTCGACAGCATCTTAAATGCTTCTATGTTTACAGCTAGGATGAATGTAAACACTAGTAAATTAAACACTAACATGGGTGTGTCTCCCTTACCCGGAAAAATTATCTCTGTACAGGGCTCTCTGGGGGTTCGTCACCCTGGTCTCCTCATTTCTTACTAGGGCTGGGTACCTATTCTCAAGACCCTTCAGGCTACGTGCCAGTACTTTGTTTACACTCTTATGGTCAGGCTGAGCAGTGAGAAACCTAGGTAGGTGGTACCTACTTACAACCAATGCTCTTGATATATATGCGTTTGGGACGTTAACTTGTGTGTTTCTTGCACGGTCTCTCTTAAGAGGGTGGGGGGAAATGATGTGGCTCAAATGTTTACTTTTGTGAGGGCAATACAGTTCTTCATGTTCATTAGCTGGCTGAAGTGAAAACTCATGACCGAAGTACGAGTGACGCTGCTGTTCACTTCCTAATCTCAGGCTTTATCCTGCGTAATTGAACTGAGCTCAAGTTCTTAAGCCAGACAGTGAAACCATCGTGGTCGGCACGGCTCACTTAGAGAGCAGAGCTGTCTGAAACCACAGATGAGCTCTGTGTTTTACTGCGAGGCGCTGGCGCAAACTGAGAGCTGCGGCAGGAGTTAAGGAAGCAGAGGGAAAACAATATGTACTTAAATGTCTGGCTGTTCAGGTTTATGCTGTAGGTGTCCTGTGTGATAAACAAATTGAGAACTGTGGTTTCCACCACTTAATGCTGTAACACTGCAGCATAGTGTTACATAAAGTGAGAATAACTTGATTTTTTTTTTTTTTAATTAATTTTTTTTTCCACTCCGAGCCTCACCCCTTGGCAAACAATTAAATTGTATTTTTGGTTGCCTGCTTATCTCTGAAAAAATGACTGGATTAGCATTTTGAGCTAATAGAGGTTTGTGATAGATGTGTTTTAATGCTCGTTAGTGGTAGCAAGTCCTGAGAGACAGGCAGAGCTTGAAATTGAAATACTGAAGACATGCTAAGAGACTTTGTTTTGGATTAAGAGCATTAAACCTGCTTTAAGCCAGCATGAGAGAAGCAGAACTGCAGGAATGTACTTAGTAATTAGGATTCTTAATACCATCTTTCATAGCAGAGGCTCGCACTGATGCCACTATTATGATTGAGTCGTATTTAATTACAGGAACTTTTATTAAATTTCTCAGTATTCTTAATGTGCATCTACTTGTGCTTCATATTGGCAGCAAGAATTCCAGCAAGTCTCTCGTCTTCACCCTTTCTGCCTATCCCTGAATTCTGCTTACTCAGAACCTGTTCTGAATCTGGTCTTTGGCAGGGATTATGTTGCAGAGCGGTGGTCGCAGCCCCACTGAGTCGGCAGGAGGGCAGTGTGGCAGGAGAGAAGTGTTTGGTTCCTCAGATTGAGGAAGAACAAGATAAAAGTTAACTTGCAGCATGCGTTAGTGTAGACTTTGAGACGCAGTAGCCGTTCAGGCTTAAAACTAACTGAGCTCAGATGCAGTTGGTGGTGAAAGGGATGTGGGAGAAGGGCTTTATAGTTGCTTACTGACTGCTGCTTCTCTTTAGCTGGGCTGGCAGTATTTGCCGCAATCCGCAGTAGCAATAAGGTATCAGATTTTGAAATGGAGCTTTGTTTTTTGAACATGCAACAAATGTTCTTCAGCCGGCCTGCGCAGTGAGTTTTCGGGGAGGGGTGTTAATTCTTTCTAAGGGCAACTTTGGACCTGGAGTTCCATTACAAAGTGTATGATGGGTGCAGTAGTCGCAGCCGTCTGGATTCTGCTTTACCAACTTTGCCCCCTCATGTTTCAGTTTACATTTTTTTAATTGAGTACTTCTTGAAAGAGAGGCTGATTAGTCGCAGCAGCGCTCCATTTTTTGAAAGGGAATTTAAGATCGTCTTCTCCGGTGTGTCAACGTCGTGGTTTTGTTAGTGAGGGGGGAGCCCCCCTCACTAACAAAACCGCGACAGTCCTTTCAGTGAATGGAGTTTCTCACTGTCCAGGAAAGATGTACAACGCCAGGGTCAAATAACTCTGTGCGGTCAGTCTGAGCTGCTGCAGTGTAATAGTTGTGAGATTTCAGGAAAAACTTTCTTACTCATCTCTGTTGAACCTGACAGTACTGATTTTTAGCCAATGAAAACTCAACTCAGAACAGAATTAAAATATTCAGGAGGAGCTGACAGCAACCCTGCAAGCTACTTCAAGCTTCTGAACGGCCATGGTATGATAGTTGAACTACCAGCCTGGGTAGGATTACCTCAAAAGTGAAAACTACCATTTCTGCTATTCAGTTCTGCTTTCTCCGTTTCTTCTGTATAGAAGGTAAATAAGTGCAAGAACTGAAAGCAGCCGCTTATCTCAGCGTGTCAGACTGAGCGTGGCGGGAGGGAGCGGCATCAGGTTTTGAATTTGCGCCTCTGTTGTTGTGTGTGCAGATGATACCGGATGCTCACTCTGCTGCCTTTTTCCTCTTCTCCCCAGGGTACGGACAAGACTTGAGTGGTTTTGGACAAGGTTTCTCTGATCCCAGCCAGCAACCCCCTCCCTACGGAGGCCCCTCAGTGCAACCATCAAGTGGCCCACCTGCAGGAGGAAGTGGTTTTGGACGAGGACAGAACCATAACGTGCAAGGATTTCACCCCTACAGGCGCTAGCGTGGGCTGGCAATCAGGGAATTCTGTCCACACAGGGATGTCTGGTACCAGCTGAACCCAGGAATCCCAGACTTCTGAACTTGTGACAATCACATACTTGATGGAAGAAAAACCTAACAACGTTTTTTTGTTTGTTTTTTGTTTTTTTTTGAGGGGGGAGGGGTGGGGGAAGATGGCTTCTGAAGGCAAAGCTGTGGGTGTTTGGACTGCAGTTTTTAAATATTTTCCTTTCTCTAACCCATCAGCACAAAATAAAGAAAATGTCACTGGTTCAAACTACAGGGTTTTAAAAATGTCTTCAGCTTTAATTCAAAACTTCAGGTTTCTTTTTTTTTTTGAATTATTTTTCCTGAGCCTTTGTTTTACCGTATATTGTAAACTTTTATGTTTAAAAGAAAAAATATATACATTTACAGATTGTGAAATTTTTAAGAGAAATTTTCTACTATGTATGCTGGCTTATTTTTTAATTTAAAACAGGGTTTCCGTTAGCACTGTTGGAAGTGAGGGTCAGCTGCAACCTCCTTACTCCTGACGTTAGTGGTGGGGCGGATGGTTCAGAAACTCTGGGAGCTAAAAGAAATCTACTGAGTGTATTTTGCTTTTGTTACCTGATGGTATAGAACTGGTAACAAGGCAGGTGCAGACTTGTTGACGCACAGAGTCACTTACGAAGCACGGTGTTAGATCTGTGCTTCAGATGTTTTCAGATCCTCTGTGGATTTCATTAGGGGTTAACGGAGGCCTTGTTAAGATGTAGATTTCCCTCAGGCAAAAGGTTTAGGTGCGTTTTGCACTAACCAGTGATTACCCCTGGTTTGAATAAAGAGAAGTACATTTGGATTAGAAACACAAGCCTGTCTCCATTTTTTTTTTTTTTTTCTTTTGACAAAGAAGTTCCTTGTGAATTTGTGTTTTCATGAGAGATCAGTTGGCAGCCTGACAGTCCTGTCTTAACAGCACTATACAGGCTTACGCTGTGCCTCAGTGGACTGTTAAACTGCTAGCAGTGGAATTAAGTCAGCAATTCTTTGTGCCCTCTCAACTCTCACCCTCTTCCTGAGAGAACCGGCTGTGCTGTGAGGGGTCTGGGGTGGCAGTCGCATTTGCGAAAGCAAATAGAGGCTGCGGAGCCATGAGAGCTGTTGCTGGCTCTGACCTGGATTGGATTTGATGCGGTGAAGGGCTCTTGCACCAAGTCTCCACAACCTGCTGGCGTGGCTGTCGTCAGAGCTGCAGGCGGGTCACCGGGTCGTTTGCATGATGGTGGCAGTGATGGGCTTCAGTTGAATGCTGCTCGTCATCTGACCTGGAGGCTTCAAGACGCTGTGAAAAATCCGTTCATACAAGCTACGAGGAGCACAGGTATCTGATGGATTTGTGCCCCTCCTCTCTTTTTTCCCCTCTTCTGAAATCCAGAGGTAACCTTGCGGTGATGTGATCTAGTGATCGCTCAGAGGTCACGTTCCTCATTTCCGCCCTGCTGCGGTGAGCGTGCTCTGAGTACCACTGATGGATGATCTCGTTACTGCGTACCCTCTCTTTTGGGAGTTCTCTCTGTTACTGCCGAGAGCAGCATAAAACGGGTAGGACAGGGGTTCACGAGCCTCTTACTGTGTAGATGAGCGTCTGTAACTTTGACCTGAGTCTTCTAGAATATCACTTCAGTGTTTGTCCCATTGAAACGCAGGGTTAAGCCCATGGGGAATGAACTGTCCTAACATGGTAAATGAGCGCTGTGTGGTGAAACGGGTCATGGAGGGTGACAGCGTGCTGCGTGTCGCCCGTCCTTCATCTGGGAGTCTGAGGCAAGCTGCTGTGTTAAAATCAAATCGTACCCGAGGAGCCTTTTCCCAGGGTTTGGATACTGCTGGGTCTGCATCTGTGTGTGTTGGTCCTCTCGTTAATTGCTGTTAATAGGGCTTAACTCTTCAGGAGCAGATAGTGTGCTGCTGCAAGTTGAAAAGACAGTTTGCAGGAGCAGACGTGGTGTTTCTCGATGCAACTTGAAATTCGGGACGTGCTGGGATGTATCAGCGTGGGCTGGAGGCCACTAGGTTGCTCTTGGAAGGACTTCGATCAATTCCGCGGTTTTTTTTTTGTGGCTTATCTGGATCGTGCCTATTCTGCTCCTCTGCTCCTCGCTCGGTTATTTTCACGAGCACAGAGTGCGTGGCACTTCCCTGTCAGAGTGGGAGCTGCGTTCCTTTTGCAGAGGTGTAACTGCTCTGCCCTCGCTGTGGTGCGACCACTTTGACTCTTCGTTGAGGTTTGGTTTGGAACCTATTGCCATCTGAAATAAACAGTGGAAAGCAATATAATGCAAAACCGTGGCACTTCAGTGACAGGCAGAACGGGAGGAGACCTGAAGTCGCTGCTCTGCTGCCTTTCAAGCTCTTGGATGAAAGGTTTTGGAGATGGTACCGTCTGCGCAGAACCAGCTCTTCCAGGTTAGCGTAGGCCTAACTGAAACTCTTGAAACTCATCTCTGCGACCTGTGCCGAGAGATGAGCTGGCACGCGTCTGCCGCACCCCAGCTCGGCACTGGCTGAGGCGGCGAGCAGGCGCGGTTGGAGGCTGGTGGAGAGCGATGTCCTTGGGATGGAGGAGGCACCTTGTGTAACAGTCAAGTGCTACTGCGGGCTAGCTTTGTCACCCGCCCAGCTCTCCAGCCGTGCCTGCAACGTCTGTCCTCGGTTCAAACCTCTTCTTGCAGTCTGAGCTGGAAAAGCTGCCTGGCTCCTGCAGGAAGGCAGCGGAAGATGAAGGTCCATGGCTGGAAGATGAAGGCTGCTGCCTCGGGTGTTGGCCTGAGCAGGGCTTGCGTCATGGATGCCTGGAGCCCGTCTGGTGTGGCTGCAGCACTGCGTAGTCGCTGAAGGCGACCCTGGGGTCCGTCATCCCACCCTGGGGTCCGTCATCCCACCCTGGGCCGGCGGGAAGGAGCAGCTTCGCCACGCCATCCACCGGAACACGGGCAGCCCTTCCCCTCCGAAACCAGGGCAGGGGGCTGCTGCTGTGCCTCGAGCTCCTGCACGCCGCCCCTCGCTTTGGGCCTCCTCTGCCCTGCGTGAGGAGCAGCAGCAGCTTTGGTGGGGAAGAGGAGGGTCTGTCCCTCCGGCAGGATTTTCTGTACCAGCGCCAACCCGCGGCCCCTTTAAGGGAAGTGGGGGGGGGGGGGGGGGGGGGAAGTGAGGGCGGAAGCGCTGCCAGACGCTACAGGGGGCGTGGCTTCGCGCTGTCGCGAGATCCGCCGCTTCCGGCCCGAGCGCGGCCCTTTCCGTGGCGGCCCGGCCAAGATGGTGGGTGCGCGCGCGGGGCTTGCCGGCGGCTCCAATCCGGCTCCATCCTTCGCGGGGGCGGCTCCCTGGGGCTGGGGGCTCCGTTGGCTCCGAGAGCGGCGCGGCCTCTTCCCTGGGGAGCGGGGGGGCGGGCGGGGGGGACCCCCGGGCCGGAGCGGGGCTCAGCGCGGCGGGAGCCCGGTTCCCCGCGGCTGGGCCTGGCGGGCGCTGAGGGGCGGGGGAGGGGCTGGCGGGGCGGCCCGCGGAGCTGGGTGTGCGGGGGTCGCGGGGAGGTGAACGCGAGTCCGGGCGGCCCCGACACCCCCTTCCTCCCCGGCTGCAGGCGGAGGTGGAGCAGAAGAAGAAGCGAACCTTCCGGAAGTTCACCTACAGGGGGGTGGACCTGGACCAGCTCCTCGACATGTCCTAGTAAGAGCAGAGCCCTTTGCTCGGGCTGCCTTCTCGCAGCTGCCGTGCCCCGTGTTTGGGGGGGGGGGCCTGCCGTTTCCCGTCTGGGGCTGTTTGGGGTCCCTGGGGAGCTCCCCGCGGGCTGCGCTCCGGGCTCAGTCTCTCCGTCCTTTTTTTTTTTTTTTTTTTTTTTCAAGCGAGCAGCTGATGCAGCTGTACAGCGCCCGACAGCGCCGGCGCCTCAACCGGGGGCTGCGTCGCAAGCAGCACTCCCTGCTCAAACGCCTGCGCAAGGCCAAGAAGGAAGCGCCGCCCATGGAGAAGCCAGAGGTGGTGAAGACCCACTTACGGGACATGATCATCCTCCCCGAGATGGTGGGCAGCATGGTGGGCGTCTACAACGGCAAAACCTTCAACCAGGTGGAGATCAAGGTGAGGCATCACAGCAGCATCCCGAGAGCTTGGTCCTGAGCCGAGCCGAGCGCTCTGCGTGCGGCTGCGTTAATTTTTTAACGCTTTGTTTAACCCTGCTGCTGCCCTGTGTCTGAGGGGGAGGTCAAGGCTCCTGCTTGGAGCAAAGCTGTGCTGGAGGGACACCCAAAAGTGTCTGTGCTGAGGGTGGGCTGCTCGCAGAGGGAACTGGGGGCTTCAGCGTGGACTTGGAAGTGATGAAATTACGTGGCTGTGGTGCGCGTGTGTGTGCTGCCGCCTCAGGAGGGCTGGGGATGGGCGCTGGCTGCGCTCGGCGCTGCCTGCGCTCAGCTCTGCCTCACCAGGGCGGGTTTCGGATGAAACGGATCCGCGAAGAGTGGAATAACCGGGTGGGGTGGTGTGATCTGATGCTGCTGATGGGATTGAATGGCGTTTTCTGCTCGTACCTGCCATTAAATCCAGCCTGCGCGCGCACCGAAAAGCCTCCGAGGCCGTTGTGCCCCCTCTCCCGGGAGGCGCGGGGCTGAGGGAGCCCTCGTCCCGCTGAACCCCTCTGGCTCCACGCGAAGCCAGCAGCGCCTGTTGTCCACAGGCCCTGGCCGCAGCAGCGGTGTCTGTTCCACGCTCGGCTTTTCCGGAACAACCAGAAAAAAAATCCCACAAACCCAAGTGTGGGGGTTGTGGCTGTCCCCGGGCTGGGTTGCTGCCTCTAATGCCCATTTCTCCTTTCTCTTCCAGCCCGAAATGATCGGTCACTACCTGGGGGAGTTCTCCATCACGTACAAGCCAGTGAAGCACGGCCGGCCCGGTATCGGTGCCACCCACTCCTCCCGGTTCATTCCTCTGAAGTAACGCAGTGCTGCGGGGAGCCTTTTCCACGTGTAAATAAAGAGATTTCTCCCAGCGCTTTTTCTCCCTTGCGGCTCCTCAGGCTGCGGGCTCTCGTCCGGGCACCGGGCGGGCTGGGCACAGGGAGCAAAACACTTCGGTTTTAATCGTGATTTGATGTTTTCCTGAAGGTTTTCCCTTTTTTTGGCGCTGTGGTCAACACCCACAGCAAACACCTCTTCTCAGGTGGGTTTAGTGGATGAATTAAATTCCTCGGGCTTCGCTGGGAAGTGGTTAATGACACTTCCCTCTGTTTCGCTGCATTTTCGCTGCTTTGAGCGATGTTTGCGCTGCCCTGGGAGCGTGGCGAAGCCTGCACCTGCACCATGAGGTTAAACGGCGGGGGTGAAGCAAATCAAGGGGCGAGTGGGTTCGCAGGGCTTCGGAACCAGTCCCTCTCCTGGGGGCAGCTGCCAGGGATGCATTGCAGGACGCAGAGACCCCAAACAATGATTTTTCTCATCTTAAATTTGGGATTCCCAAGGCTTTGGGAGGGGTGCGCACTCTGTGGCAGTGGTTTTGGGGGTGGTGGGTTTCCTTGGGCTCAGCCTGGCGTCACGTGCTGAGCCGCTGTGGCGGTGAGGAGCCCCGGCACCTCGAAGCCGTTCCCTGAGGGACCGCTTGTGACCGTCCTGCTGCTCCTGCGCCCTTGTCCTCCCTGCCGCCACCCTGGCAGCCATGTCGACACCCTCACCCTGCTCTGGCGCGTCTGCGGCGTCACGGTGATGGCTGTTGGCACAAGCTGTGCGGGGAAAACCTCGTGACCTTCAGGCGGGCAGTGACGCGGGCTCACAGCCTCCCGCTGCCGGCAACGGTGACGAGGGCTCTCGCCCTGGTTTTACAGGGTTGGAGCAGCCACACCTGTGCCGCGCAGGGCCTCTGCGCCTGGGGCCACCCTTGGGGGACAATGGGAGCCGTGCCTGGGGGCTCCGGGACGCGCCAGGCTCCCGTCCAGCTCGTCCCTGCCGTGACCCTGAGCGTGTTTTGGGGTCTCTCAGGGCCTGGCACCAGCCCTTGGGGTTTTTAAACCCACCCCGCCCCTTGCCCTTGCCCTGGCCATGCTGTGGGGTAGCCGGCCCCATTTTGGGAAGGTCTCCCATCACCGGGCTGGGGGTCTGTTTGTTTTGAGCAACATGACCTTGACCTTGACCACCCTGCTACTCCTGTCACCAGCGGTGGGGGGACAGGGCTGGGGTCTCTCTGCATGGGACAGGGGCTTGTGTGTGCCCCCAGCCAGCACCAGCACCTGCCCCCAGCGAGGGGAGAGGGTGATGGTGACCCCGGCGTGCGCGGTGCCGTGCGGGGCAGAGGCACAGGACCAGGCCCGGCCTGGATGTGACACCAGACTGTGCCCATTCGGGCCCTGCCCGCTGCTCGGGGCTGGGGGGGCTCGGCCGGGGGTCCTGCTCCTCCCCAGGTGCCGCGGGGCTCAGCCCGGGCAGGATGCGGCCACCCCCGGGCTGAGGGGGGGGAGAGCCCCCGCTGGGGGGGTGGGGGCAGCAGGTTGTGCCTCAGAGGGGGGGCAATGGGGCAAATCCCAGCGATTTGGGGGGGGGGGGGGGTTGTGGAGACCTCCACGAGCAGCGGGGGGACCCCTTCTCCCCACAAACATGGGGGGGGGCGCGGGGGACAGCCCCCCCCGGTTTCCGCCCTGCGACGGCCGCGGCGCGGCTGGAAAATCCCGGCGCGGGGAGGGGGGGCGCGGGGGGCGGGATTGGGATCGGGATGCGGCTGCTCGGGGCCGCGCCGGTTCCTGGCCCAGCTCCGCCGCCGCCGCCGCCGCCGGGGATGAGGTACGGCCGCCCCCGCCCCGCCGGGATGCCAGGGGACCTCCGGTCCCCCTCGACCCCCCCTCCCCCCCCCCGCCCCGGGGTCCCGGCGGCTCCGGCGGGGATGGGGAGGGGTCCAGAGAGGCTGCGCCGCTTGGCCGGGGGGGATCGGGGTGCAGTGCCGGGTTGCAGGTGAGGCTGGATGTGGGCGGGGGGGCCCCACTCTGCGCCCCCCCCCCCGGTGAGGGTCCCCCCGGCCCCGGCTGCGCTGAGTCTGGCGTCGCGCGGCGGGCGCGGCTCCGATCCGGGAATCGAGGGGGAGGGGGCTCGGCCATGAGGGTTTGGGGGGATCAGGGGTTCAGAGGGGGTCGGGCAGCATTCAGCCCCCCCCATCCCGCATCCCCGGCGCGGGGACAAAGGGTGGACAATGCAGGGGCTCAGCCGGGAGACCCTGGGTGGGGGGACAGCACCGACCATCCCCATCCCCATCCTCATCACCATCTCATCCCCGTCTCCATCCTCATCGCATCCCCATCCTCGTCCTTATCCCATCCCCATCCTCATCCCCATCCCAATCCTCATCCCATCCCCATCCCCAACCCATCCCGCGGGCAGGGTGATGGGGGGCAGCGAAGCCCATGGCTTGCGGGGGGGGGGGGGGGGCGTTCCCTGGGCCGCCCTGCCTGTGCCCCAGGACGTGGGGCAGGGAGGGGTGGCCCTGGGCGGGGAGGGGTCCCTGCATGGGGCTCCCTGTGCTGGGGACACGGGGGACCCCAGCGCTCGCCCCACGGGGGCTCTGCCACGGCTCCACATCAGTCCAAAGGCTGTGGCAGGCGTGTGCGGGCAGCATACGTGCGTGTATGCATGTGTGTGCACACGTGTGTGAGAGCGGCCGCTGTGCGGGGGCGTGGGAGTGCAGTGGGTGCTGCAGGGGGTCAGGTCCTGTGTGTGCCCCCATCTATGCGCCCGTGCAGAGGGGCTGTGTGCGCGGGGCAGACCTTGGGCTCCCTGGGGTGGATTTGCTGTAGTCGGGGGGGTCCCAGGGGCCACCACGCATGACCAGGTCGATCAGCGGGAGCGGGTGACAACACGCTGTTTGTTTAACGCCCCTGGGGGGCCGTGGGAGCCGCAGCCGGTCTAGGGGGCTCAGCTGCAGCTTCTGGCGGAGGCGGCCGCGCTTGGCTGATGCTGCGGCGTTGGGGTGGGCTGTGGTCCCTGTCCCCAGCCTCGTCTGGAGAGGGGCGTGGGGCGCAAGGGCTACCCAGCTCCCCCAACCCTGCCCTGCTCTGCCTAGGCCCAGGTAGCGTGGTGAGCGGCGGGTGCAGAGCGCGGTGGGCAGCGTGGTGAGCGGCGGGCGCAGAGCGCGGTGGGTGCGGTGGGCAGCGTGGTGAGCGGCGGGTGCAGAGCGTGGTGGGCAGCGTGGTGAGCAGCGGGCGCAGAGCGCGGTGGGTGCGGTGGGCAGCGTGGTGCAAAAGGCTGACGCGGTGGGTTGGATGGTGCAGGGGCGGCCGGGGCAGCGTGGGCGGTGGGCGCTGTGGGCAGCGCAGAGGGGCAGTGTGGGGCGCGGTGGGCAGCGTAGATGCTGCTTCTCCACCACATCTGCCCCACTGGGACTTTGCCGTCCGGATCCTTGGCCTTGGCCGACCCAGGGGTACGAAGCAGGGGTCCCCGGGGCCCTGAACCATCGCAGCCTCCCCGCGGGCTGCACCCACGGCCACCCACCGCCCTGCCTGGCGCCCGTGGAGGGGACACCAGGTCCCGTGGGACAGTGACGGTCACGGGGCCGGAGCGTGGGCTGCGGGAGCAGAAGCTGCAGGCCCGGCCCCCCCGTTACCGCAGCCTTGGCCCCCCCTTTCCCGGTTCTGTCTAGACACTTGTCAAATGCGCTCGCCCCTCCCCTCAGGCTGCAGATCCCCATCCGCTGCGCTCGGCCATCCCTGCCAGGGGACCCGGGGCGGGGGGGGGGGCAGAGCTCAGACCACCCTTACCCCCTATCAACCCCCATCCCTCCACATCAACTCCCAGCCCTCCTTAGCCACCACCCCCCTCTGGCAGGGAAAGAGCTGGGGAGAGGCTGGTGGGGGGACGGGGGGGCTGGCAGTGTGGGGTGCCCCAGCCCTGCGCTGACAGCCCCCCCCCAAAGCTTGGAGTGGGGCGGGGGCAGGGGTCCCACAGACCAGCCACCGCCCCACTGAGAGGCTGCGGCAGCCTCCAAGCTGTACCAGCCACTGTCTGCCCCAGCAGCACCCCACCCCCCCCTTGCAAATCAGAGGCATCGCTGCAGAGCTGTGGGGATGGGGAGGCCTGGGTTGGGGCGGGGGGGGAAACGACATACATCACCGTGCCTCACTTTCCACCCCCATACAGTGGGGCGGGGGCCGTGTCCTGCCCGGGGTGTCCAGCGCCGTATGTCCCAGTCTGTCCTGCCCCGCCGCAGGATGACACAGCAGCGTGGGGAGGGCGGCCAGAACACCCCGGCATCATGGGGCAGGGCGGCACCCCGAGAGCAACCCCGGGGAGGGGGCTCAAGCAGCATCCACTGCCCCCAGCCAAGCGGGGCTGAGGCAGGAGGGAGCCCTGACTGTTTGGTGGGTGCTGAGAGGTTTGGGGTGCCGGGGGTCGGGGGGTTGTGCTGTCCTGCAGGCACAGGACCCCTCAGCTTTTGTCCGAAGCCCGCTGTGCCGAACCCCTTTGGGTCTGGGGGGGGGCTTGAGAAGGGCCAGGACCTACCTGTGCTGCCCCAACCGCTGTCACCATAGCAACGAGAGGCCCTGCTCAGCCGCATCCTTCATCCTGCATCTCTCGCTCATCCTCCTCCCTCCCGCATCCCTCATTGTCTGTCCTGCAGCCCCTGTTCTGCTCCTGCATCCCTCATGCCCCATCCCACCCCTTGCTCCCCCACCCCACACTCCTCCCCGGGGGTTATTTCCCTCCTGGGGAAGGGTATTTACCAGCTGGGTGGTGCGAGGCGGGGCGGATTTGCACCAGGGTGTCTTTGTCTCCCTTCAGAAGCACGGCTGGCACGCATGCAGGGTGGGCAGAGCTGGGTGGCGGGGATGGGGGCGGGCAGGGGGCATGCACCCTACAGTGGGACCTAGGTGTGGTGGGGGAGAGGGTCCCCTGGCTGGTGCGGGGGACAGGGCCGAGGGCACAGTTTGGGGTAGGGGCCAGGATGGCTCCTGGGAAGGACGTTGGTGGGGCCTTGGGGAGGGTGCCGGGGTCCCACTGCTGCCCCTGTGCTTGGCTGGGGCAGGTGCCGAGGCCCCCCACAGCGGGGTCCCAGGGCATTCGGGAGCCACTGCAGGGAAGCTTTCGGCAGGCAGGGGCACCGGCAGCACCATCTCTGCCTCTGCCCTGGGAGGCCGCCGTCCCTGAACCCGCTGTGGTGGGGGGATGGGCCCGATCCTGCGCCGCGAGGAATGCATGGGACGAGCCCACGGGCACTCGCTCACACCAAAATGGGGGTGCAGAGGGGTCGGGGGGGGGTCCCCCAGCCCCCCCTCCCCAGCTGTTCACCCCATCTGTGCACACCCCAGCAGTGCACACATGTGGCACTGACAAAGGCAGCGTGGGGCCGTCATGCTCTCAGCCACCAGCCTGACTCGCTGGGGTAGTGACAAGGGGGTCCCCGTTCCCGTTCCCCCCGTGTCCGCGTGTGCCGGCGCCATGTCCGACTCCCCCGGCAGGTGCGATGGGTGGCTGTGGGCGCTGTGGAAAGGAGGAGGTTTGGGGGCGGGGGGGCCGGGCCTGGCTGGGGGGCACCGGGGGGGCTGCAGGGGCTGGGGACGCAGAGCGGGACTGGGGGCTCTGTGGGGGGAGGGCCGGGGCTGGCCCTGCTGCAGGAGAGAGTGAAGCGAGAGATGGTTCAGAGAAGGAGAAGACAAAAGCGAGACAAAGGGGGAAGGGAGCGGAGGGCTGAGCTGCTGCGGAGGATGGAAATCAGGCAGGGGCTGGCGGGGGGCTGGGGGGCTGGGCCGGCCTGCTTTGGGGGGCACCAGCTCTCGCCGGAGCAGCCTGCTGCGATTGTGACCGGGTGCTGGGGGTGAGGCGGGGGAGCAGCGAGGGTGCTGTGGGGCTGCAGGGAGCACCTCGGGTGCTGCCCGCCTGCCCCCCCCCCCACCCCGCAGGCACTGCAGGCGGTGAAGATGTCTGGCTCCGTTGCCTCGTACGACCAGCTGGTGCGGCAGGTGGAGGCGCTGAGGAAGGAGAACAGCCATCTCCGGCGGGAGCTGGAGGACAACTCCAACCACCTCTCCAAGCTGGAGAATGAGACCTCGGACATGAAGGTGAGGACAAGCCCAGTTGTGGGGGGGGGACACACACAGACCCCGCACTGGGGCTACGGGAAGGCCACAGAAGGGTTTCCCTCCGTGCCCCCCACCCAACAACTCCATCCCCGGTTTAGGAGGTCCTGAAGCATCTCCAGGGCAAGCTGGAGCAGGAGGCACAGGTGATGGTGTCCTCGGGGCAGACGGAGGTCCTGGACCAGCTGAAAGGTGGGTGTCCGGGCAGGGTGCTGGGTGCGGGGGACCCCGCCGAGCCCACCTTCAAGCCACTGTCCCCATCCCCAGCCCTGCAGATGGACATCACCAGCCTCTACAACCTCAAGTTCCCGTCGGAGGGGGCCGGAGCCGGGCGCAGCGTCGAGGACAGCTCGCTGCCCCCCGTGTCCCAGCGGGATGGAGCCGGGGACCTGGGCAGAGCCACCCTCCGGCTGCTGGAGGAGCTCGACCGGGAGAGGTGACAGCTGGAAGGGGGATGCAGGGGGACGCAGGGTTCTGGGGGCCACGCTGACAGGGGTCCCCCCCCATCTCCGCAGGTGCTTTCTGCTGGGGGAGATTGAGAAGGAGGAGAAGGAGAAGGTGTGGTACTATGCCCAGCTGCAGAGCCTGGCCACACGCCTGGACGAGTTGCCTCACGTCGAGACGGTGAGCAGGGGCACCCGGCACCTGCCCTGGCCCCGGGGCACAGGCGGGACCCTGCCCCCCCCCACCTCATGCCATCCCCTTGCTCTTTCCGCCCCCCAGTTCTCCATGCAGATGGATCTCATCCGGCAGCAGCTGGAGTTCGAGGCCCAGCACATCCGCTCGCTGATGGAGGAGCGCTTCGGGACAGCGGACGAGATGGTGCAGCGGGCACAGGTCAGGGCGGGTGGGAGCCCTCCCTTCCCCTCCTTGCTGCCCCCGTCCTGGCGATCCCGCTGTCTTCCCATCCCCATCCTGCCATCTTCACCGTCTCACCCACCTCCGTGTGCCCTCGCACCCAGCGCCACACATCCGCGCACTCAACCCCGTGCACAGGGCTCTGCGCACCCGTGCAGCCAGGTCTGCGCACTTGCAGCAGTTCTTTTCACCTTTGAATGCAGCTCCATGCACCCTCACACACCCAGCTCCGTGCACCCTCACGCCCAGCTCTATGCACCTCACACAGTTCTGTGCCCCCTCACGCGCGGCTCTGAAGGTCTGGGGGTCCCCCAGCCCTCGCTGATGCCCACTCTGCCTACGCAGATCCGGGCATCCCGGCTGGAGCAGATTGACAAAGAGCTGATGGAGGCGCAGGACAAGGTGCAGCAGCCGGAGCCACAGGTAGCGGGAATGGGGCCGAGCCTGGTCGGGACCAGGGTCCGGCATTGGGGGCTCTCCCTGGACGCCGGTGGGGCGACGGAGCCTGGGGAGGGTGGAGGAGGGGGCCAGGCGCAGCCTCCCCGCCATGGTCCCCATCGTGTCCCCATCGCCGGCCAGCACAGCACAGCCAGGGCTTTGTGTGGCTCGGTCACCGTGAAATGGGCAGTTGCCATGGAGACGAGAAGTAGGCCATGGCACGCGGCGGGCGGGCAGCCACGAAGGCTCCCGCAGCATCTGCTGGCCCTGGAGCTGCCGGGACAGGCGCCCCGCCATCGCCCACAGCCCCGCCATCGCCCACGGCCGCTCTGTAGTCCCACAGCTGCTCCATCGCCCATGGCCCCGCCATCACCACCGCCCCTCTGTAATCCCATGGCTGCTCCATCATCCCCAGCCCTTCCATTCCTTCTGGCCTCTCCGTCACCCCCAGGCCCTCCATCACACCCAGCCCCTCCATCATCTCTGCCCCCTCCATCACCCCCAGCCCCTCCATCGCCCTGGCCAGCCTCACATCCCTCACGGCCCCTCCATCGCCACCCCACGCACATCGCACCGCGAGCCCCACTTGCCTCGCCCACGCTCTTCCTTCCCCCAGCCTGCTGCTGTGGCAGCCCCCACCCTCCCACCCTGATCAGCCCCAATTCTGGCTTAAAATACAACTCTGGCACTGACGAAAACACCGATTCTGGAGAAGAGGAGGCTTCAGGGAGACCTTATAGCGGCCTTCCTGTACCTAAAGGGGCTGCAGGAAAGGTGGGGAGAAACTCTTCAGCAGGGCCTGTTATGACAGGACGAGGGACAATGGTTTTAAAATAGAGGGAGGGAGATTCAGATTAGATATTAGGAAAAAATTTTTTACCCTAAGGGCAGTGGAACACTGGCCCAGGTTGCCCAGAGAGGTGGTGGATGCCCCATCCCTGGAAACGTTCCAGGCCAGGTTGGCCGGGGCTCTGAGCAACCTGATCTGGTTGGAGATGTCCCTGCTCCTGGCAGGGGGGTTGGGCTGGGTGGGCTTTAATGGTCCCTTCCCACCCAAACCCTTCTGTGATTCTATGATTTCACTGACTGGGGAATGCTGCCCAGTTTAATAGCACCAGTGGGTTCCTGGGAAGGGGCTGGGCAGAGGCGGGTGAGGGCAGCGCATTGCAGCCCACCTGCCTCTGTCCCTTCATCTGCAGCTCTGCGGGAAGGGGCCAGGCACAGAGGGGGATGGCAGCCTGGACCTCCCGACCCACCCCGAGGAGGGGGGCAGCAGCCTGGGCAGCAGCAAGGTGAGAGGCAGCCGCACTGGGGTGGGCTGCACGGGGCTGGGAGGGGGAGGGTGGCCGTGCATAACCCCGAGTCCCCTCCCACAGGTGGAGGTGGTCTTCTGGCTCCTGTCCATGCTGGCCACGCGGGACAAGGAGGACATGTCCCGCACGCTGCTGGCCATGTCCAGCTCGCAGGAGAGCTGCCTGGCCATGCGCAAGTCAGGCTGCCTGCCCCTGCTCATCCAAATCCTGCACGATTCGGATGGCGAGCCAGGACCTCCTGAGAGCCCCGCCGGCGCCAAGGATGCCCGCATGCGTGCCAACGCCGCCCTCCACAACATCGTCTTCTCCCAGCCTGACAAGGGCCAGGCCAAGAAGGAGATGCGGGTGCTGCACGTGCTGGAGCAGATCCGCTCCTACTCGGAGACCTGCTGGGACTGGCTGCAGATGCAGAGCAGGGACGGGGGCAGAGGCACTGCCGGCGGCGCGGGTACGGTGCTGGACGAGCAGGGGTCCCAGTGTCGTATACACGCGTGCGTGGCACACACGGCTGTGAGCATCTGCGCGTGGGGACCGTGGGTGCCGGACACCGGGGCTGACCCCCCCACCCCTCCCCACAGCGCCGGTGCCCATCGAGCCCCAGATCTGCCAGGCCACCTGCGCCATCATGAAGCTCTCCTTCGACGAGGAGTACCGGCGGGCCATGAACGAGCTGGGTGAGCGCGGGGTGGGGGGCTTCATCTCTGCCCACTCTCCTCCCTGGAGGGGGTCCCTTGCCCGAGTCACCCCCTCTCCCGTCCTGCAGGCGGGCTGCAGGCGGTGGCCGAGCTGCTGCAGGTGGACTACGAGATGCACAAGATGACGAGCGACCCTCTCAACCTGGCTCTGCGGCGCTACGCGGGGATGGCCCTCACCAACCTCACCTTTGGAGATGTGGTCAACAAGGTTGGGGGTTGCGGGGTGGGGAAGGGGGCTGGGGGGGGGGCGGGGGGGGGCTGCAGCGTCGCCCTCACCATCCTCATCCTCCCTGCAGGCGACCCTGTGCTCCCGCCGGGGCTGCATGGAGGCCATCGTGGCTCAGCTGGGCTCTGACAGCGAGGAGCTGCACCAGGTGGGTGCTGGCGGCGGCGTGGGGGGCTCCCCTAGGGAGGGGCTCGGGCAGGGCGACAGGGGTCCCTGCGTCCACCCACCCCACTCTGCCTTGCCAGGTGGTCTCCAGCATCCTGAGGAACCTCTCTTGGCGAGCCGACATCAATAGCAAGAAGGTGCTGCGGGAGGTGGGCAGTGTGACCGGGCTGACGCGGTGCGCGCTGCACGCCGGCAAGGTGAGCTCTGGGGCAGGTGAGAGCGGGTGCCAAGGCGGCCGGACGGGATCTGACGGGGAAGTGTGTGTTTGTGTCCCCACCCTGGAACAGGAGTCCACACTGAAGAGTGTCCTGAGCGCACTGTGGAACCTGTCAGCGCACAGCACGGAGAACAAAGCCGCCATTTGTGGGGTGGAGGGAGCCCTGGGCTTCCTGGTGAGCACCCTCACCTACAAGTGCCAGAGCAACTCACTGGCCATCATCGAGAGTGGTGGCGGCATCCTCAGGAACGTCTCCAGCCTCATCGCCACGCGGGAGGACTACAGGTGAGGGTCGCCACAGGGTGGGGACGGCAGTGGGGAAGGGGATCGGGGACCCTCCTGATGGCCAGGGTCCCCTCTGTCCCGTAGGCAGGTGCTCCGGGACCACAACTGCCTGCAGACGCTGCTGCAGCACCTGCGCTCGCACAGCCTCACCATCGTCAGCAACGCCTGCGGCACCCTCTGGAACCTGTCGGCCCGCAGCCCCCGCGACCAGGAGCTGCTCTGGGACCTGGGGGCCGTCAGCATGCTGCGCAACCTCATCCACTCCAAGCACAAGATGATCGCCATGGGCAGTGCAGCCGCTCTCCGCAACCTCCTCACCAACCGGCCCCCCAAGTACAAAGATGCTGCTGTCATCTCTCCGGGCTCCTGCATGCCCTCGCTCTATATGCGCAAGCAGAAGGCGCTGGAGGCCGAGCTGGATGCCAAGCACTTGGCCGAGACCTTCGACACCATGGAGAAGCAGAGCCTGAAGAACCAGAGCGCGAAGAAGCCAACGCGGCACATGGAGAGCCTGGTGAAGGACTACGCCTCCGACTCCGGCTGCTTCGACGATGATGAGGTGCCCAACGTCTCCACCGGCATGGAGACAGCCAGCGCCTCTGTCCTCTCCATGTTCCTCAACTCCTCCTTCCTCCAGGGGCAGGCGCTGCCCCGGACGCTGGTGCAGAGGCGATGCCCGGAGCCGGAGAAGGACGGCAGCAGCAAGCCAGCCGAGCCCAAGAAGCTGCTACTGCCAGAGGATGACGTCTCGTTGGCTGCCGAGAAGTTGGCCAACAAGATCTCCAGCACAGTGGCCAAAATTGACAAGCTGGTGGAGGACATCTCCACCATGCACACATCCTCGGATGACAGCTTCAGCCTCAGCTCAGAGGACCACTGCCTGGACTGGCAGTACGGCTCCGAGGAGGTGCATGAGGCGCGCGCCCAGTCCTGCTCGCCGTGCCGCCTCTCAGACGCTGGCAGCTTTGCCAAGCGGGAGAGCCTGAGCCGGGCGCACACGTTGCTGCGGCTGAAGACCGCCTACACCAGCCTGTCCAATGACAGCCTCAACAGTGGCAGCACCAGTGATGGCTACTGCACCAAGGAGCACATGAAGCCCTGCACCAGGGCCCCCTTCCTCGACTGCAGGGACGAGCTGCAGCGGTACCAGAAGCGGCCAAGCCGGCTCGACCTCAAGAACATCCTGGGCGGCAAGCCTGAGCGGGTCGAACCCCCCGCGCTCAAGGGCAGGGACCCAGCCGAGCCGGACAAGCTGGAGCAGCGAGACCTGCCGGAACGGGCCAAAAAGACAGTGACTTTCCCCAGCCCGAAGGCACTGGAGAAGGAACTTGAGTGGAAGAAGGACGCGAGCAGCAAGCTCTCCCCTGACCCCCAGGTCCACACCATCAAACTCTCCCCGTCCTACCAGCACGTCCCCCTGCTCAAGAACCTGGCCAAGAGTGGCGCGGCTGCCAGCGTTGGCCACCACCCCTCCCTCCTGGGCAGAAAGCAAGCCTGGCTCCCCCCTACACTGCTGCAGACAGCCGAGACCTTGAGCAAGATCCCGGAGAAGCTGCCTGCCCACCCACTGGCCACGGCAGAACAAGAGTCGGTGCAGAAGTACTCAGTGGAGGACACCCCGATCTGCTTCTCCCGGTGCAGCTCCCTCTCCTCTCTCTCCTCGGCAGACAACGTGCTGGACGGGCAGAGCCACAGTGAGAACGACCTGGACAGTGACTCCTCCCTGGAGATCCTGGAGATGGAGGAAGGGGACGGGGAAGGTGAGGATGAGAGGCAGGAGAAGGAGAAAGCGGCGGATCTGGGTGCGGCCATGCCAGTGGGAGTTTCCCAGCCCATCACCATCCCCTTCCCCAAGCGTGACAAGGTCTTTCTGCGGGAGTTGTCGCCATCGCGCCAGGAGGACCTGACGCCCTCAAGCTCCTCGGAGAACTACATCCAGGAGACACCGCTGGTGATGAGCCGCTGCAGCTCCGTCAGCTCCCTGGGCAGCTTCGAGAGCCCCTCCATTGCCAGCTCCATCCAGAGCGACCCTTGCAGCGAGATGATCAGCGGCACCATCAGTCCCAGTGAGCTGCCCGACAGCCCCGGGCAGACCATGCCGCCCAGCCGCAGCAAGACACCCCTCTTTGAGCTGGGCTGCCAACCGGAGAAGGAGACTAGCCAGTTCAACATCCAGTGGGAGAACAATGTCAAGAAGTTCATGGAGATCACTGACTTCAAGGAACGCTTCCAGCTGCCCCAGGACCTGGACTCCATGGTCTACTTCACGGTGGAGAAACCCAATGAGAACTTCTCCTGCGCCTCCAGCTTGAGCGCCCTGCCCCTCCACGAGCACTATATCCAGAAGGATGTGGAGCTCAAGCTGATGCCCACCTTCCCGGAGAAGAACAGCCTGAATTTTGTGGCTCATGAAGAGCGGGAGGAGTGGCGGGAGGAGCGGTACCTGGAGAGTCGGCGGCGAGCCGACCGCCCCGAGCCCCCCGACGATGACGACATCGAGATCCTGAAGGAGTGCATCAACTCTGCCATGCCTTCCCGCTTCCGCAAGGTGAAGACCTCCCTGCTTTCTGGCCAGGTCCTGCACCCCCAGACAAAGAAGCCGGTGCACGTCCCTGTCTACATGCTGGTGCCAGCCCATGCGCATCCCAGCGTCCCCAGGCACCTGCGTGCCACCACCTGTGACCTCTTCAAGGATGATGACTCCTTCACCGACTCAGCGGATGGGACCCCCGTCAACTTCTCCAGTGCCGCCTCGCTGAGCGACGAGACCCTGCGCTACCCGGCCGCCGAGGAGGCTGAGCACCGCCGTGGCCCGGGGACAGGACGGCCAGCAGGGCTCCTGCCCGAGGGGCACCACGAGGTGGGCAGCACTGGCACCATCCCAGCCAGGAGAGCCGCCTCCGGCAGCTCAGCGCCTGCCTGGCTGAGCTCAGCCTGCAAGGGGAAAGTGGGATCGAGTCACGTCCAAGGCAAGGAGGGGAAGCGGGGCAAGCCCACCCTGAAGAGCGGACCCAGCCTGGAGCTGGAGGTGGGGAGGCCCAGTGGTCCCCCTGGGAGGAAGGATACTCCCCGGGAGGACGGGGTGGCCTTCCAGTCGCTGTGCCACACCACGCCGACTGAGGAAGCTGTCTACTGCTTCTACGAGCAGGACTCGGACGAGCTGCACAAGGCGGGCAGGGAGGTGTCCGACAGCAGAGCCCAGCCCGGCCAGGCACCCAGGAGGGAGCGCTGGGGTGGCTCCGTCCCCCGGCAGGAGCCTGAGCCCAGTCCCCGGCTGGCAAAGGCGAAGCTGCAGAACAACCTCATCGTCGATGAGACACCGCCATGCTACTCCCTCAGCTCCTCCATGAGCTCCCTGAGCGATGCCAACCTCTCCGACGGTGAGGAGCGGGGCCAGCCCTGCGGCAAAGCCCCCCGGCCGTGGTTGGCCACAGCGGCAGGGCAGGCACAGGGGGGCTCCCCCAGCCTCAACTCAGAGGATGACTTGCTGCAGAAGTGCATCGGCTCGGCCATGCCCAAGCGCCGGCGGCCCTCAGCTCGCCGGAGGGTGCTGGAGTGCAAGCAGAAGCTGCCGAGCACTGGCGGGAGGGAAAGGAAAGCAGAGGCAAGGCATCGCCCCACCGAGGACGCCAGCTCCGACCAGGGCTCAGACCTGGACAGCGTGGAGTGGCAAGCCATCCAGGAGGGTGCCAACTCCATCGTCACCTGGCTGCACCAGGCTGCTGCCTCCCTCTCGCGGGAGCCTTCCTCTGAGTCCGACTCCATCCTCTCCTTCATGTCAGGGCTCTCGGTCGGGTCCACCCTGCAGCTTTCCCTGGGCAAGCAGGATAAGAGGGCCAGCAGCACGGCTGGCCGGGATGCGGTAAGGAAGGAACACAGCAAGAGCCACCTGGAGAGGAAGGACGTGCCGGGTGCCCGTCCCTCTGGCCATGGAAGCACCAGGGCGGAGCGGAGCCCGGCGCCCACCAAGCCGGTGCCCAACCTGCCCGTGGTCTTCCGTGGCAGGACTGTCATCTACATGCCCAGCCTGGCCAAGGATGCCCCCAGTCCACGGGCCACCCTGAAGAAAAGCCCCATGGCGAAGCCCGAGGCGCCACCGGTCAAGAACCTCTCCCTGAGCCAGCAGCGTTCGCGGAGCCTGCACCGGCTGGGCAAGCCCCCCGAAACCGGGGACCTGGCACTGCCCAAGAGGAGCACGACGCCGCCTGCCCGCATCGGCAAGGGACCCTCATCCTCGGGCTCTTCCCGCACCTCCACCCCCTCCCAGCACGCACCCAAGAAGCTGCCGTCACCCTCCCAGCTCGCCAAGCAGGGTCCCTCAGCTGCAGGCAAGGCGAGCGGCTCGCTCTCCCCACCGGGACCCCCGGCCAGAGCCCCGGCCCCCAAGTCCCCGGCTCCCAAGCAGTCCAAGACGCAGAAGTCACCTGTCCGCATCCCCTTCATGCAGAAGCCCAACAGGAAGGTGCTGCCGGGCCGGGAGCCCATGCCGGTGCTGGAGGAGCAGGCGGCCAGCGGCAAGGCGCGGGGCAGCGGGCCAGGGGGCAGCCGGCTCAACCTGGTGCGGATGTCATCTGCCCGTTCCAGTGGGAGTGACTCGGATCGCTCCGGCTTCCTGCGCCAGCTCACCTTCATCAAGGAATCCTCCAGCCTGCTGCTGCGGCACCGCACCGAGCTCTCTCCAGCGCAGCCAGCAGCCTCGCTGCCTCGCCGTGTGTCCCCACAGCGCAGTCGCGCCACCCTCCCAGCCGTCTTCCTCTGCTCCTCTCGCTGCGAAGAGCTCAAGGCAGCCAAGCCGGTAGCTCCCAACCCACGGCCCCTCGTCCCCAGGGCCCAGCCAGGCGGCAGAGTCCCTGCTGGGGCCAAACCGCCACGGAGAACCAGCTCTGAGAGCCCGTCCCGGCTGCCAGTGAAGACCAGCATCCCTGCGCCCGAGCCCTTCAAGAGGTACTCGTCCTCGCCCAACATCAGCGTGGCGCGGAGGACAGGCAGCCCTTCCTCCGTCCTCTCTGTCCGTTCTGAGGCTTCAGTGCAGCAGCGGCAGACCGAGACAGTACCCGGCGGGCAGCCAGCGAAGCCACCGGTGGTGGTGATGAAGGGTACCTGGCGGAGGATTCGGGACGAAGACATCCCCCATATCCTCAAGAGCACGCTGCCCTCCTCTGCCCTGCCGCTGGCGGGTGACAGCGAAGAGGAGAGACCCGGCACCCCTGGCCCCAGGAAGACCAGCGATGCTGTGGTGCAGACCGAGGACTTCTCCACCACCAAGACTAACTCCAGCACCTCTCCCACGCTGGAGACCCGGGAAGGTCCCCCGCACGCCCACGCTGCCCGCGACGGCGAAGCCCCAGCCCCTGCCAAAGCCGCCCTGCCCATCTTTGGCCACGAGGCACCCACTGGGACCTTCCCGGCCAGCCGGCATGGCTCCCCAAGCAGAGCCGCCCGCGTCACCCCCTTCAACTACGTCCCCAGCCCCATGGCAGTGACGACAGTGGCTGACAAGGCGGTGGAGAAAATCCAAGCTTGAGCAGCTACCGCAGATGAAGCCCTGGCGAGGGTCCTGCTACACCCCCTGCCCCACAGGAGCTGGCCAGGGCTGTGCTGGGGTTTGAAACCACAACATGGGATGACTGGGGACTGCCTTGGCTGGGGTCTCGCTGTACTGGAGCATCACGGTTCCCAGAGCCGGGGGAACTCGCTGGGCACTGGGGCTGATGCCCCAGCCTGGGGCGAGTCTCGGTGGCCATCTCCTCCTGCTGATGGACATCCCAGGACAAGGCAAGGTGGGGCCACATCCCTGTGTCCCCCCCATCCTGCTCACTCGCCTTGGGCTGGGGCTGAACCGGGGGCTGATCCCGCACGCTGTGCCTTGACGCCAGCTCTCCGCCGCATGCTTCAGCTTGGCACCAACGCCCGGCTCTGCCAGCAATCGCAGCTCATTTATTAACAAGGGGAAGGAACACACAACAGGATCAAGGCAGAGAAAGGCTTCGTGGGGGGAGAGCACGTGGCTGTGGGGGGCCGGACCCCCCCCCATTCGCGCTGCTGAAGGCTCCTAATTAAGCTTTGCAGCTGATTGCTCACAGGTAACCCGCAGCCGTGGAGCCTGCAGTGGTTCAAGGCGACGTCGGGTGGAAAAGGCACGGGAGGAGCTGGGCAGGGGCTCACTGGTGGGCGGCCGGGGTCCCAACGGGCTTGTCCTGGGGAGCTGCTCATGTCACGGGGCTGGGGAGCTGCCCTGGGAGGGGACAGGGTGCTGAGCTGGCACCGGGGTGCTCCACCGCCAGGAAAGGGTCTGGGGCCCCTCACCCCCATCTGCAGCCCTCCAGCCTCCCACCCTGGGGTGGAAGAGCCCCGTCCTGGATGGCAGCCAGGATCGCGGCGCATCCCCACATGCTGTGGACACGAGTCCAGCCAGGGCTGAATTACACCCACCAGCATGAGAGCTCCCAGCCCCAAAACACCAGTGATGCTCCCCACTCCTGCTGCCAGCCCAGACCCTGCGCTGAGATCAGGGCGTGCGGGGAGCAGGACAAGCTGTGGGGGGCCCTCCCCATCCAGGTGTTCCCTGACTCCTCGAGTGCCTCCCAGTCCTCCCACTCCACCGCTCACTGCCTGCTTTGGATGGGGTGATTTATGAGTCCCCACGTACCAGCATTGTTGGGGGGGCCGCAGGGACAGACACGGGGGGCTGTGGGGACGTGAGCAGGGGACACAGAGTGTGGGAACATAGCGAGGGGCTGTGGGGACGGCAGTGGGGCCACGGGGGTACGCAGAGAGGGCAGGGAGACACCAGGGCTGTGGGGACATGCATGAGGGCCCCCAGGGACGCATGCAGGGCTCATGGGGACATGCACATCTCGATGCACACTGGGACCTTGGCTCTGGCAGCTGCTGGGAGGCTGTAGCCAGTGGCCAGCACAGCAGGACCCGGGGCCAGGACCAGAGCCCCAGTCCAGCCTGGAGCCACGAAACAAGCACTCACATCTGCCCGAGCGAGAAACAGGGGGGCAAAGTGCTGAGGGGCAGCCCGCATGCACCCTCTCAAGAGCCAAAATCAAGCACCAGACCTGTGCGTGCCAGGACGGCCAGCATCGCCCCACACGCTTGGCTGTGACCCCGGGTTCAAGCCCCACCGCCCAGCCCCGCTCTCGCCTGTCTCTGCTCCTCATGTGCCCATTGGCTTCAGCCCTCTTCTGTGGACGATCCCGCCGGGTTTTGCGGTGCCCTGCTCCCCCCCTTCGCTGTATGTATGTACGAAGGATGTTATTTTACCGAGACTCCGGACAGTATTAAGAATTAAAAGCTAACCTGTGTAAACAGGAAGGGGTGCTCTGTCTGTCCCACGTGTCTGGGCTGGGGCGAGCTGCAGCCCCTTCGCAGCGTTTTCTGGATCCATTTCTTGTGCTTCACGGTCGAGGTGGCGACTGGTGGCTTGAAAATGTCGCTGTGGTACGGGCCATTGAAGGACAGCACGCCAGCCACGCTCACCTGCTTCCCCGCTTTCCCGCACACCAAGGGGCCCCCGGAGTCACCCTGGGTGGAGGTGACAGTGGGGAACAGACCCCGAACAGGGGCCAGGGACCCCCTCCATGGTCAAGGTGGGGCATCTCACCTCTCTGCTCGGGGTAAGCATCTTCCCTAGAGTCCCCCATACCCAGGAATGGCGGTTTCAGAGGGGGACAGAGCTTTGCAGTCGGTTGGTCCCGGTGCAAAGCCCTTTGGCCTGTCCTCCAGCTCCTCACCTTGGAGGGTGTCGAGCCTCTATTGCGTCCTTGGAAGCAGATCATAGTCGGGGAGATGCTACCGTTCCAGAAGCGGCTGTTGTTGCACATCCGTGCGTCCAGCACCTTGACTTCCAGCTCATGCAGCGTGGGCGAGAGCCTGCCGTCCTTGCGGACCCCCCAGCCCGCCAGGCTGCATGCCGCCCCAGCCGCTGGCTCCCGCCCCAGCAGCTTGATGATCTGCCGCGTCCTGCTCAGCGTCACCATTTTCTCCAGCTGCGGGCAGGGGTGGTGGGCAGCATCAGACCCCCGCCACGGCCAGGGGCTGGCAACCCACCGTTGCGGCAGGCAGGCAGCCGAGGGGGAGCACTGAGCCAGTGCAGCACCCGTGGGAGCAGAGAGATGTCACCGAGCTGTGAAAGTGCTCGGAGGTGAGAAGAGGAAGCATCACCCAGGCCCTCACCCCGGCTGCAGGTGTGACTGCACCGGGACGGTGTGAAACCACTGAGCCCCCTCCCCGGCAGCGCTTCCTGGCACTGCTAACAGTCACAGTTCCTCAGCCCCACGGCAAATCTTTCTCACCTGGAGCAGGAGAAGGTCATTTTCCATTGTCCGGGGGTCATAGTTGGGATGGGGACAGGCTGCCCGGATGCAGATCTTTGCGGCCGCTCTGTCCTTCAGGTTGTGCAACCCCACCACGGCCTTCATCCTGCCCAGCAGCACGAGCCGGCATCAGTGGGAGCCCGCTGCCGGCCAGGCAGTGCCGCACTGAGACCCCCGTCCCTGCACCAGGCAGGATGCAACCGCTCCGGACTCACCCTGGACGTAAGCAGTGGGCGGCCGTCAGCACCCACCGTTTCTTCAGCAGCGCTCCCCCACAGATGTGAACCTCCCCCAACTGGAGGGACACCATATAGGGCCTGGAGTGGGGCTTGGCCTCGCGTCCCCCGATGACTGACGGCTGGAGCCAGCCCCGTGCTGCCAGGGAGAGGAGAGTCTGTCCTTGTCCTGCCGTCACCATGTGGCTGCCCGGCTAATACGGAAAGGTTGGAGATCCCCAGCCAGCACCCCCCATCCCCAAGCACCCCCATCCCTACAAATGGGCTGCCGAGATCCTGCTGGCTGCCCCAGCGCTCACCCGGCCTGGCCGCAGCGAGGGTCAGCAGCAGCAGCAGCCCCAGGCTGCCCCTGGCCCCGATCCCTCGCAGGCTGGCAGCGCCCAGTTGCTCCGTGTCCCTCAGCATGGTGGCGGAGAAGGTCCCACGTCACAAGTGAGAGCAGAGCAGGGTGGCAGCGGGGTGCAGACCCCTGCTAAGTAGGGCAGGAAGGGGAAGAGGCACCCACAGGGCAGGGTGAGCGCCTAGGGCGGTGGAAAACCACTCACAGCGACTCTGGTGCACCCCGGGGTTTTACTTTCACCTGCTCGACAAGCAAAGCGGGGGCATGCAGACAAAAAGCTGCATCTTCAGTTCTCCATGAGGGTTTGTAATGAGATTTGTAACAGTCCCCGGCGCTGGAGTGACCCGTTCCCACCACCTTTATTAGTAGTACAGGACAACCGCGCTCCCAGCACCATCACTGCGGGGCCATCGGCCCCAGAACAGGCTGCAAAACCCAACCCTGGCCACCCGCGGTCCCTCAGCTCTTTGCTTTGGAGGATCGGGCAGGCCTGGCTTTGCTCACTGCTGAGCAGGATTTCCTCAGGCTGTCCACAAGCCTGTCGAAGAAGAACTCTGTCTGGTACTCCAGCCCAGTGAGGTGCTGCAGGAAGCATGGCACCTCAGCTTTCTTGACACCCACGTACACAGGGATGATCTTGGTCCCGCGGCAGTGGACGGTGTGATACAGGTTACACTGGGAAACGTGCTGGCACCATGGGTCGTCCAGGGACTTGGCGGAGAAGAGGAGGATGGCCACCCGGCTGGCCTCGATGACCTCGGCGGTAGTCAGGATGACAGATGTCCCGGCCACTTGGTCCTGGTGCTCTGCGTAGCCCCGAAAACCCTCTTTCTTCAAGTGCTGCGAGATGCAGGAGGCGATGTCGTCATCCGCAGGGCAGTACCAGATAGAAAAGTCGTAGGTGAAGCCACGGCGCGAGGGCACAGATGACATGCCACTCTCTGGGGACGAGGGCTTCGAGTTCACGCACAGCATGGACCCAACGTGGGGGCCAAGCCTTTCCCCCTACACCGGGAACCTGCTGCTGCGCCCAGACAGCCGCTCCCCGGCACAGGCTCCCCAGGGAAAAGGTCAGGCTGCCAAGGCGGCCAGCCCTCTTGCACGCCGGTGAGGCGCCGGCAAGCCGCGGCAACGTCAGATCCTCCCGTAAACCAAAAGCAGTCGGTTCTACCCCCGTTTTGGGTAGGTGAAACCGTAACCGCAGGGCGGCCCGAGGTGCCCGTTGCAGTCCAGAGAGAGGAGTCCGAGCGCCGACGCCGCCCGGACTCGGAGGCTGCCAGCCTCAGAGTGCTTTCTGCCTCATCTCCGAGATGCTGCACTCCAGCGCCGTTCCCGCCCGCCACAGATCCTCGCGCCGCTCCCGCAGCCGCTCCTGGGACTCCTGCAGCCGCTGGTTCATCTCCACGTAGGAACGGCTCTGCCGGTACAGCCGCTCCCTCTCCTCCGCCGCGGCCTCCTGCCCGGCGAGGCCGGCGGAGCCTGGAGGGGGGCAGAGCACTGTGGGGGTCAGTGTGGGCTGGCGGAGCCCCCCACCCTCGCTCTCCTCCCACGCCGGGGCTCACCTGGGCAGGGGCTGTGGTCCCGGCAGGGCTCGGCGGGGAGGAGAAAGACGGGGTCGGTCGGGTGGGTGCCCCGCACGTCGGCCAGGATCTGCTCCAGGCTGGGGGGCTCAGGGCGGGTGGGCAGCACCCGCTTGGCCTTGGAGCTCATCCCGGGGCGGCCTCATGCGCGGGGGCTGGCGGGCGCGGGGGCCGGGATGAGAGGGCTGCGCTGCCCCCAGCCCGGCTGCCGGACAGAATGACAAACAGACAGACCCACCCCCCACCAGCGCCCTTCGGACAGGCGCAGGGCTCCCCTCGCCCTGTGCCCCCGGGCAGACAGACCCCCTCGCTGCCCCCCTGGACGGACGGACACCCCCCAACCTCTCCAGGACAGACAGACAGACAGAGGCCAGACCCACCCCGCCCTTGGGACAGACAAAAAGATCCCCCCGACCCCCTTAGGGCAGACAGAGACCCCCGCCCGTTTCTCCGGACGGACCAACACGCATCCTCACCCTCCTCCCGGCCACCGTAGCGCCAACCACCCTCGCTGCCTCACTTCCGCCACGCCCCCGGAGAGCAAAGTCATCGCGGCCCCGCCCCGCCCTCCCCGGGCCCCGCCCCGCCCTCCCCGGGCCCCGCCCCGCCCTCCCCGGGCCCCGCCCCTCCGTCCCCGGGCCCCGCCCCTCCGTCCCCGGGCCCCGCCCCTCCGTCCCCGGGCCCCGCCCCTCCCTCCCCGGGCCCCGCCCCTCCCTCCCCGGGCCCCGCCCCTCCCTCCCCGGGCCCCGCCCCCCTCTTAAAGGCACCGCCCGCTCGTGCTCTTAAAGGCGCCGCGCGGTATCACGCCGCAGGCTGTCGGAAGAACGAAGGAGGGAGAGGTTATTCAGGGAACACCGAGGGGGTTAGTCCGGGGGGTTTATTGGGGGCAGCAGCGGTGGGGCCCGGGCCAGGCTTGGCCAGGACAGCCAAGCGGGGCCCCGGCCCTGGGTCGTGGTACCGGATGTCTCTCACTTGCTCTTCACTTCTTGCGCCAGGCTCAGGGCTGCTCTGGAGGCTGCGGGAGAGACGGGGATGGCGTTAGGAATGGGAGCCCCACCTCGGCACTGGCATCGAGGAACAGAGGGAGACAGCGAGGCCAAGGGGAGGACAGACGGCTCGGGGGCCTGGGCTATGGAGAAGCAGGAGGGAAATCGTCTGCTCTAGCCGCGCCAAGAGGGAAAGGGATGCTTGTGCGTGAGCCACGCTGGCGTCTGCAAGAGTGAGCCAGTGCCAAGATGGCCACAGCATCCGCAGGATCGTGGTTCACACGGAACGGGCCCTTCTCCCTTCAGTGGCAGCAGGAACCACGGCTCTTACGTACAGACAAGCTGAGCTGTGGTGCCACCTCAGCCGCCAGCCGGGCTCTGCTGCTGACCAGAGTCTGCAGGACTGGACCGCGAGGTGCAAAGAAAAGAGAGAGAATTACAGAGGAGGGGAAGGCTCGGCTCCTGCCACCACAGGGGGACAGGGCTGCAGCTGCGCAAGCGCGGCCCATGGACACGGGGCCCGGTAGTTAAAACAGGAGCTGCTATGTTCCCTGGAGGGAAAACCGCCTGCCCCAGACACAGAGTAGGGCGACGGGGACCAGGACACCCGCATTACCTTCTCGGGTGATGCTGGAAGCCGCGTCCAGGGCTTTCGTGCTGAGGTTGCCCAGCACGCTGTCCACGGTCTGGTGGTGCCTGAGGAAGCAGGGCCGGATGACGTTCTGGTAGAGCACCCGTGACCCGTTCCAGGACACGGGGGCCATGCACCACACCAGGAACAGGCACTGCGGGGAGGAGAGATGCTGCAGAGCTGGGAGATGGCGGGGCAGGGCAGGAGCCGAGCAAGGCAGCCCCCAGAAAGGGCGGGGGCAGTGATGGAGCAGCAGCTGAGAGGCTCCAGTTCCCCCCAGCCTGGCCGAAAGGCAGCTTCCCAAGGTTGGAGCTCGCTGGAGGTCCCAAGACCTCAGCTGAGTGCAGGGAGCTCTGTGATGAACTGTGGCCCCACCACAGCCACCACCACCACCCTGCTAATGGGACAGAGCGCACCACGCTTGGTTCCTCCAGTTCAGCCGTTGGTTGAGAGGACTTGGGGCCCCAGCAGTTCCCAGCAAAGCTGTTACCTTCCCGGCGTAGTAGAAGGGGAACCAGTAGAGGAAGGTGTCGGAGAAGAACTCGGCTATGCTGAAGACACCATACACCACCCAGTACGTCAGCCACGTGGTGTCATCCTCCTTGTTGGAGCTCTCGATGGCTTTGATGCTGCGGCAGGAGAGGGGAAGGGCACTGCCGCTGCAATCTTGCTGCCAGGGTGGGCACCTCCTTCCCAAGTCCTCCAGACTCTGGAGAAAACCTGCCTACTGCGTGCTGCTGCCCCAAGCTGGGACCGTGCCAGGTCCCAGCATTTTCAGGAAGGTCTCAAGAGCTTCTTGACCATAACTGCCTGTTCATTTACCAGGAAGACCCTCAGCTAAGGGCGGGGAACGCTCTCCAGGTGCTGCAGGGAGGTTGGGCTGGGGCACTGGTACTTACGAGACGTACGCAGGGTAGGCGAAGCCGATGAGGTTGCAGAGCAGCGAGGCGCCATAGCCGAACACGAGGTACAGGCTCAGGAACGCTGCAGAACCTGCCAACGGGGGACAGAAAAGACAGTCACGTACCTGCCGACACCGCGATGGTGAGGGGAGACCCCGTCTTGGTCTACTGAGTAGGTTTCTCTATCCCAGTAGTGAGAAGTGGTGCATGCCAGAATAACGGGACAGGCATGTCAGCTTGTCTGTACGTAAGAGCCGCGGTTCCTGCTGCCACTGAAGGGAGAAGGGCCCGTTCCGTGTGAACCACGATCCTGCGGATGCTGTGGTCATCTTGGCACGTTGGGAATAACGACCACCTCCAGTTAATTCCAGTATGAACTGCTGCACTGAGCCACGGCGTGTGGTAGAGTCTGTCGTGGAGTGCAGGCGCTCGCTCATCTCTGAGGGAGCCATGACCTGGTCCTGTCACCATTTGTCCCCTCCCTGGCCTGGAAGGGACTTCACCACAACAAACTCGCAGTGCTTTTGACCTGTCGCGAGCCTGGACCCGGGCCAAGGCTGCAAAGACGTCAGAAGTGGAGACCTTCACACACACCTATGGTCCAAAGTCAAGGCACTGAGCTGCTTCTCCGCATGCGGGGCTCAGAGCCATTTGGCATTTTGATAACAACTGTTCAAGGACAAGGCTTGCTAGCGGAGCCGAGCACCCGGAGAGCAGCCTCTTTGCCAGAGCCTGTGTCTCATTTCTGCTCCCTGTATGCATCTCCTGCACGTGCTTGTGCTGGGCAGCCACTGGTCATTAAGGCTTCTGCCCCCTGCGAACCAGCAATCCAATCCTGCTTCCCTGTTATTAAATTACATTGTTAAAAATTAAATGTGAACCATGGTTGTTTGGAGCCTGCCCAGCCCTCAGATGCTTGCAGGAGGCAGGATCAGTGGAGCTGGGGGAGCCGGCAGCAGGGGGAAGCCAAGGAAGGAGCCCTTGCTGCTGAAACCACAGCTACAGCGAAGAGCCCTCACTCACGTGTGGGCTCAGAGGGCCGGGTGACGCCGGTACCCAGCAGCTCCCTCCCAACCCACCCGAAACACAGACCCCAGAGTGGCAGAGGGCAGGAAAGCAGCCCAGGGACACGCAGAGCTGGAGTCAAGGGCATTTACTGTCACAGCCCAGCAGCATCTCGCCTGCTCTGCGTACAAACTTCTCCATCAACATAAGCGCCTTGCGCTGCAGCAAGCAAGAAAGCCGGGACTTAACCTGTCTGTGCCAGTGAATTAGAGGAAAGCCCTTGCTCGGGCTCAGAGGACGGATTATCCCCACTCTGCTCAACGCAGCATTTCTGCGCCTTGCTCTGGGCCCCAGCACAGGGCAGCCGCAGCTCCAGGCACGAACGGGGCTTCGGGTCTTTCCCAGGAGATGAGCAGGAGCAATGCGGCTTTGGAGCAATCACAAACTTCCTTTCACGGAAAACCAGGAGGCAGGTTCAGGCAGCGCTGGGTGTCATTCCCCCCGGAGCCCGAGAAGGGATTTCACGGGCTAAGTTGAGCCCCCAGAGAAATTTATGTAACAGCAAAAAAAACAAGTGAAAGGTTTCACTTAAAAAGAAGAGCTGCTGAGGGGGGTGGCATGGAGCCATCCTGGAGTGCCTGTCCCATCCCCCCTCACCCTGACACCCCCAGCCCCACACAGGAGGGGACATTTGGGAGAGCACTGATCCTTTCAACGGCACTTGAGAGCAAGGCTTTGCCAGTCTCACAGGGAGAAGGTTTCCCTGGCGAGGAGGGTGAGCAGCCAGCGTGACAACCAGCCTGGTGCCCTGGGAAGGGGACACCGTCCTCCTCCAGGATGATTTTTACCCAGCTGAAGCCACCGCACGGCTGACCTTGGCCTCCAAACCACAGCCCATGGGTCATTACTGGCTTCAGAGATGCAGAACCCACCCTGCTGGGTTCAAACACAAATTAGGAATTGCTCCAGAGCCAGAGGGAGGGAGAAATTGGGTATTTTTAATTTAGTGGCAGCTTCTCCTTTCCAGGACAGGGTCTGAGAACACAGGACCTTTGCTCTTTGGTGGAAGTGCTGCCTCTGCTCTTCCCCTACCCTCAAAAGTCCATCACACCTGAGCACGACCAAAACCCCAGGATTGGTTTTTTTTGGAAGATGCCCGACGCCATGCACCACATCCAAACACAAAGGCGTGTGCCTGTTCATGTACCCCTTTCCCCCTCAGAGCAGGAAAACAAGCCCTGCAGCAGGTAAAGGGCCAGGAAATCGCACCAGGAGGCGAGAGGCAGGGGAAGCGCCCAGCAGGACGTGGGCAACTGGGAAACCCTGAGCCCCTCCTGGGAGGTTTTATATAAAATCCCGATTAGGAGAAGGTGGATGGGCAAGTCATAAATTGGTGGAAAGCGGCAGGGGGCCAAAGATCAGCGCTGCAGCAAGGGCAGAGGGGTCATGTCGTGCCAGGAGACCGCTCCCCGCGGAAACGCGGGTTGGTTTCTCATTAACAAGCAAACAGGATCCAGTGAACAGCCAGACCTCCGCCCTCCTGCCGGGTGGGAGCCGATGCCCGTGGGACATGGGAACGGGCACTCCCGTCCCCAGTGCCCCGTCTCACCCGCAGCATTTTGGGGTCTTGCCTGGCAGGGTGTGGGGAAACCCCCCTCCATCAGGCCCGGGCTTCTCAGGGGTCTTGAGGGTGAGACCTCCGACGGGCAGCCCCCACGGGTTTCTGGCTGCACCTCCCCTCGGGTGGAGGTGTGGGATTTCACACCTGCCGAAGGCAAGGATAGACAGAAGGCACCGCCACCGCCCCCAGCTCCCAGACCCCCAAATGAGGGGGGCCTGCCCACACCCTCCCCTCCCTGCAGAGCTCAGAGGCACGGTGAGGGGCTACCGGGCCACCCCAGGAAAGAAGAGGGGCCCTCGGAAACTCCCCCCCCCCCCACAAAGCGAAGGGGCGGGAGGGGAAAGGGGCCGGGGTGGTGGGGGTGGATCCGGTCGCACCTGAGGCCAGGTAGAGCCGCCGGACGCCGGTGCGGGCCTCCAGCCGACTCAGCAGGTCGCCGAGCGGCCCGGGGCGATCGAGGAGGCGCTGCAGGCGCTGCGGTACCGTGCCCATGGCTGCGGCTGCCGCCCCTGTCCCGGTCCCTTCCCGCCGTCCCGGGCCGATGCGGCGAACGGGGCCGAGCCAGGAGGGGCGGGGCCACGCTGTCGCCGTGGCGACGCCGTCGCCATGGTAACTCCCGCGCAACCCCCGCGGCCTCCATGGCGGCGAGGCCGGGGCCGTTCCTGGAGCTGGGGCTGATGGTGGTGGCGGTGGTGGCGGTCACCGCCCCACTGGGCTCCGCCGAGCCCCGCGTCTACCTGAGCAGCTGGGCCGTGCGGGTGGCGGCGGGGCCGCGGGAGGCCGGGCGCCTGGCCCACCGCCACGGCCTGCTCTGCCTGGGCCAGGTGCTGCCCACTCGGTGCCCGCGGGCCGCCCCACTGCTGTGGGGAGGGTGGTGGGGTAAGCGGGGCCGGGACGAGCCCAGCACCTTCCCGTCCACGTACCCTCGTCCCACCCGGTGTTCCCCCTCACTCATCCCCACCACTTGTCCCCGAGCAAAATGCTGCTTTAATTTTAAACCAGGTGTTGGATTATTCCCTCTGGGGTGTTTAAACCATCAGGTGTGGACAAGAGCATGAGTGCAGCAGGGACACACGTTGCTAACGGCCTCTGTGCCTGCATGGATGAGCAAGGAAACCTGCAGGGCACACACAAACCTTCCCCAGCAGCCTGCTTTCTCTCCAAGTGACACTCGTTGCTTGTCCTACCACCTACAACTCCCATTAAATGCGTCTTTCTGATCTCTACGGGCCTGGGTCGAGCTGGCACACATCTATAAGCAATCTCTTACAACAGCTCTTTGGCCTGCAGGTGATGGAGGGAGAGCCATACTACCACTTCAAACACCGTGGCACCAGGCAGAAAGCCTTAAGCAGACACTGGGGCTGGAATATGCGCCTGAGAAAAGAGCCAAAGGTAGGGAGGAGGTTGCAGGGACCAAGGCTACTGCATGCGGTGCTGGGCAGGCTCTGCCCGACACCAACAATGTCGCTTCCCACTCAGGTCCTCTGGTTTGAGCAGCAAACCGTAAAGAGGCGTACGAAGAGAAGCATCAGCGTGGTGCCAACAGATCCCTGGTTCCACAAGCAGTGGTACATGGTAAGATTTTGCCACTCTCTCTTCTAATCCTCAAGGAAATCACCTCCCCGATGCATAAACAGGACTAATGCTGACAGCGATGAGGCAGCAGAAGAGTCCTTGAAGGTCACCGCAGCCTGCTGCTGCCCTGGGGCTGATCAAATCTAATCCGTTTTCCAGAACAATGACATCAATCCTGATCTAAACATCCTCACTGCTTGGAGCAAAGGGTACACAGGGCTGGGGGTTGTGCTGACCATCCTGGATGACGGGATCGAGAAGGACCACCCGGATCTGTCTGCCAACTATGTAACTACAAGGGGCTGAACAGCGCGGGCTGCAGGAACCAGCTCCTTCAGGGCGGTTTTGCTCCAGGGGAGGGTGGGAGGTGGTGCATTCATCCCACCCATGGGACTTTGCAGTGGGAACTCAGCCTCTCCGTGGCTGGATCAAAAGATTTGGTGTTTCCTGCAGTGAATTTTCACATCAAGGAAACGTTAGAACTTGTACACGCTCAAGCCCCCGAAATAGAAGTAATTACAGCAAGCTGCAAAGCCAGTAAAGCTGGTAAGCTCTCACGTGCTCTTAGAGCTGAGAGGAAGGGATAGGTAAATCTTAGTTGTTGTTTATGGTTTCAGTGGTTTGTAGTTTCTCTCTTCTAACTGTGTGCCTGGCGAGGCTCGCCCTTGGGTGACTCGCCACGCTGGACTTTCTCACTGGGCACGATTAAGCAGCACGGTGATGTGCAAAGTCACACCCCTTTAGCGAAACCCCGTTTCCAACCACTCCAGGTTAACCCGATGCAGTTGCTGGGTGCGAAGGGACTGGGCAGGCAGCGAGCTTATGGGCAGGCAGGGCAATCCATGCTGCCAGACACAGGGCGAAGAGCCAGGCACTGGTGCTGAGCTCTCACAACCCACACAAAAAAGCAGTTTGCTCATGCCGGTGCCTCTTTTTCCAATAGGATCCCCTGGCAAGTTACGACTTCAACAGCAACGACCCCGATCCCCAGCCCAGATACACCGCTGAGGATGAGAATTGGTGAGTTTTGTCCAGCACCCTGTGGTGGGTGCTTTGTCTCTCGAGGGGCTGAAGCTGTCCGGGGCCCCTTCACCCCTTGCAGAGGATGGCTCATGCTCTAACTCTGCCCCGCAGGCATGGGACACGCTGTGCAGGAGAAGTGGCAGCTGCAGCCAACAACCAGATCTGTGGAGCAGGGGTTGCATACAACGCCAAAGTCGGAGGTGAGCCATTGCTCTGGCGCACTGGTGGGATGTGGGTCACAAATCAGCTCCAGCACCCTAAGGGGAACACGTGGCCGCAGGCAGGGCTGCTACGGGGGGGAGCCAGGGGCTTGCTGGGTGCTCCCTGGGGGTTTAACTCCAACATGACACAGGGCTCCAGCAGGCAGCACCAGCACGGGTGCAGGCTCGAGCTCCCCTGTGGAAGCAAGCATGGCAAATGGGGTTAAAAGCTGGGAGAACTCGCTGGGCTTAATAAGGAGCTTTGAGAACCAGCTCACAGGCAGCCACACAGACCTGCAGGAGCCTGATCTCCTTAGGGCAGCATGGCGGAAATGGTGCTCAAGGCAACCAAGGAGGTGAAGTGGGGGCTGGCGAGATGCCCCTCAGCCCTTATGTTCACATGGCATGTGTGAGGCTCCCGTTGACCCAGAGCTGGCGTGACCTCATGAGTGCTGCCGCCTCTCGGACACGGCTGCTCCTCGTCCTGGCTCTGCAGGTGTGCGGATGCTGGATGGTCCCATCACGGACATGGTGGAGGCTCAATCCCTCAGCTTGCATCCCCAGCACATCCACATCTACAGCGCCAGCTGGGGCCCCCAGGATGACGGGAAGACAGTGGACGGGCCAGGCATGCTGGCCAGAGAGGCCTTCTACAGCGGAGTCACCAAAGTAAGTGTGGCACTGGCCTCAGGGATCTCACTGGCGCAAGGACTCCCTGCTCAACCTCCTCTGCCTCCTGCCTGCCAGGGTCGGGGTGGCCTAGGCTCCATCTTCATCTGGGCCTCCGGCAACGGTGGGATCAACTATGACAACTGCAACTGTGACGGCTATGCCAACAGCATCTACACCTTGTCCGTGGGCAGCGTTTTGGAAGGCGGCCGGAGGCCCTGGTACGGTGAGGGCTGCTCTGCCATCTTCACCACCACCTACAGCAGCAGGACCACGAGCAAGGTGCAGATTGTGAGTGCCATGCCAGCTCCACTGGAGCCGCGACCCTCAGGCAGATGCTTGTTCCCAGCACAGAGTGGGCTTATCCGAGCCCTCCTTACCTGGGGAGGGAGAGGGGATCTTTGTTAAAGTGTCTGCTTTAGACCCCTAAAAGCATGAAGGGACCTGGAGCGAGCATTTACTGAAGCTGCCCAACTCCAACCAGTCCTGCCCCATGCTCCAGCAGCGGACAACGGTGCCGAGACCTCCCTCTCCCCACTAGGTGACCACCGACCTGCATCACCGCTGCACTGACAAGCACACGGGCACCTCCGCCTCTGCCCCGCTGGCTGCAGGAATGATTGCCCTTGCGCTGGAGGCCAAGTAGGTGCCAGTGCAGCCACGGGACAGTCCTCAGGGAGGGCCTAGTGCCTCACCAGGACCCTGCAGGGACAATGAAGGGAGACTTTGCTAGCAGAGAGGTCAGGGGATGCAGAGCTGAGGTCTCCCTGGGTTCTAGTGGGGCAGCATCTTCTCCCAGCACACTGCGGAGAGCAGCCCAGAGACAGAAGAGTTGTCCTCTGGAGGTCTCTGTTGCTCCCATTTCAGCAGTGAAGGAAGTTGTGAGGGAACCAACTTGGACCCAGACAGTTAACTTACCCCCATCAGAAGAGGCAAATCTCACCCTCAAAAGCTAACCCAAAGCAAAGACCTCTGTTCCCAAGTCCTCCTTGCTTCCAGCCCAGCACTGACCTGGCGTGACCTGCAGCATCTTGTCGTCAGGGCCTCCAAGCCCACTCATCTGCAGGCAGAGGACTGGGCTGTGAATGGGGTTGGACGCAAGGGTGAGTTCAGGGCTCAGTTGCTGCCTGCCGTGCCTGCTCCTGCTTCCCTCCTCTGTCTGCGGGGGAACGCACTGCCCCTCAGACTCCTGTCACCAGACCTGGGGCAGGAGCACCCGGTGCTCTCCCAGCACAGAGGGGCTCATGTGCCCTCTCTTGGGTGGCATCTGCTTTTCAGTGAGCCACCACTACGGCTACGGGCTCCTGGACGCTGGTCTGCTGGTGGAGATGGCCAAGGTGTGGACAGGAACTCGGCCACAGCGGAGGTGTTCGGTCAAGGCTCCGGCAATGCCCCGGTAAGGGATGATACTGCCTGGGTCTGACCGCGTGCGAGCTCACACAGGGATTTTCTTGTAGCGAAGTCATGCTGTGCCCGTTGCAGGAGCAGGCATTGCTTCCGAGAAAGTGGCTTCTGCTGTGACCACAGGCTGTTCTTAGAGGTCATGGTGGAGGGCAGGATGCCCATGGAGGGGACAGAGATGCCCTTACCTCTGTCTTGTACTCGATAGGAACATCGGCTCCAAGCTCACCATCTCTACTGACGTCTCCTGCACCAGGAGGACCAAGCGCATCCGCTCGCTGGAGCATGTCCAGGTCCAGCTCTCTCTGAGCTACAGCCGCAGAGGGGACCTGGTGATCACTCTGACCAGCCCGATGGGGACCACATCCACGCTGGTGACTGTGCGGTAGGGGCACTCTGCGAGCTCACAGGGAGCACGCTGCTGTGAGACTCACCAGCTGTGGGGGGGCTGAGGCACTCCCCCTCTCGCGGCCTCTCCCAGGGCCAGGAGACTCTCACCCATACCACCAAAGTGGCTGCTTCTGGCCCCTGCAGTGCCCAAAACTCCTGTGTGGCCCCTGCCACATCTTGGCAATGCCCCCTTATACTAGGAAAAGGGCGACTCGAGGGCCTTCTTGGGCAGCATCCCTCCTCTCCAGCCTGTCACTCCTGGCTCTCCTCTCCTCCAGCCCGTATGACACCAGCCAGCAGGGCTACAAGGACTGGACCTTCATGTCCACACACTTCTGGGATGAGAACCCGAATGGGACCTGGACGCTCCAGCTAGAGAACAAGGGCGATGCCTACAACACGGGTGGGTGCTCAGGGACCCATTCACAAGGGTCACCCAGTGCCCAGTCATCCTTTCTTCTTCCTTCCCCTACTTTCATTAGCAACATTTGTTGGCTTGTCCTCTTCCCACCCCTCCTGGGCGTGTGAGCCCTCTTTTTCTTCAGGGCCATTTGTTTTGAGGGGCTGTCTGGCCAGGAAGGGAGCATGGCTAGCTCTCCCCCACAGAGTCCCAAAGTTCCAGCCCCACCTCCACTAGCTTGCAGATCCCAAACGCTGGAGGGTGGGAATGAAGCTACCATCAGAACCGAGTCCTGTTCCTCCTGCCCCAGGTGTACTGACCAGCTTCACCCTACACCTCCACGGCACAGACGAGGACATGACGGCCCGGCGCTTTGCAGCCTCTGCCCTGGACAAATGCATCAGGCGCGATGCACAGGGAGTGTGCGAGGGTGAGCTTTGAGCAGGAGGGGATGGCGCTCTGGGCCCCGGGTGCTCCTACAGCCTGGCTCATGCCACTGTCCCTCCGCAGAGTGCAGCAGTTCTTTGTACGCCTACCAGCGCTCCTGCCTGTCCTACTGCCCGCCGCGCTACTACGGCCGTACCCAGAAAGCTGCCGCCACAAACACAGCCCGTGTTTGTGCCAGCTGCCACCCCTCCTGCTACACATGCCAGGGTGCTTTGGCCAGCAACTGCACCGCCTGTCCCCCCACCCGCACCTTTGACGAGGTCACGCACTCCTGCTCCCTTCCGCAGGGCTTCCCCTCCGAGGAGGGACTGCAGAGGGACTTTGTCCCTGCCCTCATCTGTGGGAGCCTGATCCTCACAGCCATCCTCTGTGTCACATACTGTGTGGCCTTTTGCGGCATGAAAGGTAGCACCTGCTGTCACCGAGCTGGAAGGACAGTGTGACACCAGCCTGGGCTGCACGGACACAGGAAGCCAGATCCCAGCCTGGGACAGAGCTGCCCTAGCCTGGCTTCCAAAATAAATTAGTTGTTGCCTTCTGAACCACCCTCTCTGAAGGGTGACTTCCGTTTCCAGCCGCGCCTGGGCTGATCCCACCCCATGTCCAGCAGAGATAGGGGTGGGGGCTTCCCTCCCTGCCTGGCTCATCCCCCTGCATCCCCAGGGGACCTGAGCCATGCCGGGGGGCCCAGCCTGGCACGCTGCTGCGAGGGAGCTATTTCCAGAAGGGCTGGGCTGCGTGGCCGAGCACAAAGTGGGAGCCTTG
Source organism: Chlamydotis macqueenii (assembly GCF_036417535.1). Lineage (NCBI taxonomy): Eukaryota > Metazoa > Chordata > Aves > Otidiformes > Otididae > Chlamydotis > Chlamydotis macqueenii. The sequence continues at coordinate 3,371,347 of NC_141581.1, read as the reverse complement.
TGCCCTTTCCCAGGCGCGGAGGGCTGTGAGGAGGTGTGGCTCCTCTCCAAACAGCTGCACCCGGGTGACCACAGCCAGCTCCTCCAGCACAAGCTCGGCCATGAGCCCACATAGCTTTTGGCAGGGGAGAGGCAGCTGGACTCCAAACCGCTGCTTGGGGAGGACAGCCTGGATTCACAGCACGGTGCAGTCCCCGGCTCTTGTTTACCAGCAGCCTTTAGTCCTTAAAATAGGGGTTCCGGGGCTGCTGCACCCCACAGCCGCCCTGCTCTCCCCCCGTTGCAGCAGTGGGGACAAACGCCCCGGGCCCTCACTGTCCCATTTGGGCTGGCAGCAGCACAGTGGCAGCTGCGCCCTGGCACACAGCGTGACACCAGCCAGGGCTGGGACAGGCACGGGGAGAGCTGCCAGCTGGGGCCCTTCCCAGGGGCATCGGCACCGTGCCAGACTCAGCCTCCCAGCCGCTGGCCCGGGACACAGCCGTGGCATGGCAGGGCCGGGTGGTTTGTCCCCATGCCGGCTGTGTCGTCCCCAAGCACAGCGTGTTTGTGCAGCTGAGGAGTCACAGAAGAGAGCGAGACCTTTGTCCAAGTGTATAAATCACTCGTGAGAAAACCCTTGGCCGGACCTTACAGAGCACTGAAGGGAGGGAGCTGGGGCAGAGCTTTTCCTCAAAAGGCAGCTGAGAGCAAGGGGCTGTCCCCAGTGGGACCTCCCCAGCCCCAAGGACAGGCTGGGACCCCCACCTCACAGCCGTGGGAGAAGAGCAGAGCGTGGTTGCAAGCACCAAGGGAGGGATCTAGGTGCCTCGGCTTTGCCAAAACACCACCCACCCAGCGCTGCGGGACGGGTTAGGGCCTTGGACGCACTGGAGCATGGCTTCCCCCACGGCATTGTGAGCCCCACCAGCCCCTCCATGGGGGTTTCTCCATCCCGCTCCCCTTCATCCATGCTGGCCCAGTCCTCCGTGGGCAGCCTGTGGTGCGGGAACCGCCGCTGGCTCTCAGTGCACACATCATCCTGCATGGAGCGACACGGGGATAGGTGAGGGCTCTGCCCGGAGAGGGGTCTGGAGGACCTCACATCACCCTGCCCTGGCACCCCAGGGACCTGTCCCCTCCCTGTCCCCAGCTGCATGGTCCTCACCACCCAGCCGAGCCGCCCCAGCAGCACAATGAGGCACAGTAGTTCCTTGTCGCACGAGTCTCCCCCCCACCTCGGTACTGGGATCCAGTTGGCAGCCTGGGGAGAGAGGAGGGCAGCGCTGGCTGTGGAGGAGCCATCGTGGTCTCTGGGGGTCTGGGGCACACAAATCGCACCCCCTACAAGAGCCAGCGCTGCCAGTATCTGGGCAGGGAAGCTCTGGATGGTGTGGTCCAGGGCCACCGTCTTAGCCAGGTCCCTGCCCAGGCAGGTCAGGTCCTTCCAGTAGAAGCCCCGGGCGCAGAGGCAGTCCCGCTGGGAGAAGCAGTACCTGGAAGGAAGGCAGAGCCTGTGGGAACGAGTCCCTGCCCCACAGGAGGTCCCCAGCAGGGTTTCACAAAGCCCATCACCTGATCAGCTTCTTCTTGGGGTCCAGCACATCCAAGACCTTCTCGGCATAGTCCTGCTTCACTGTTGTGAAGATGAAAATCTGGGGGGAGCGGGCAAAGGTCCCTGCACAGGATGCCCGAGTCTCCCCCAACCTCGACACAGTGGCACCCTGCCAGCTTCCTGCAGACCCCAGGCTCTAGGTACCTCATAGATCTTGGAAAGGCTCTCCAGGATCTGGTGGGGATGCAGCTTCACGTGGACCTGGAAGGGAAGAGCATCTCCAGTCAGTCCCAGAAAGCCACCAGCACCCACATCCTGACACCAAGGTGCACCCCAAGAGTGTGATCAGCACCCTGATCAGGATCCCGGGGGGCCCTCAGCCACGCCTTTCCCCTGGGATTACAGCCCCTGGGCCCCGCTTCCTCTCTGGCTACAAGGGAAGGACACAGGCACAGAGGCCATGTGGACACTGTGGCTCTTCACAGACCCGCCGTGCCACCTCAGGGACCCAGCACCCCGCTGTCCCCACCCTGGCACGCAGGCACCCACCTCGTAGGCATCTCCCTGGAAGGTCGTAGTGAAGGTAGCCCCAGCACCCCACCACTGGCCAGCCAGCATGGAGGAGCAGACCAGGGTCCCATCCTGCAGCCAGGGAGCAGGGGCAGACCCCAACCCCAGGGCTGCAGCCCCCCCACCCCCCCGCACCTCCCCAGCTCACCAGCTCCAGGATGAGGGTGTGCTCCAGCATGCTGTGGGTCTTCCAGAGACCACCCCTGCCGGGTGCTGGGACCGTGGGGACCAGCCTGGCCAGAGGAAGGCAGCGGGTCAGCAGGGCTGGGGGGGCTGCAGGAACTCCCTCCCACATACTCACAGCCTAGGGAGAGCAGGGTCCTGGCCCTCATCGGCAGGGAGCCCCAAGAAGAGGATACCCTTATAGCGGGGCTGCAACAGGGGGCTCACAGGCTCTGTGGGACACGGGGGTCCCATCAGCACAGCCTGGAGCAACCCCCGCTTCCCCAGGCAGGGATTGCCCAGGGGGACACACACTCACCCCTTTCCCTGGAACAGGGGGGAGCAGGTGCCAGCCTGTGATGCTCCCCTTCGAGATGCAGCTTCGCCAGCCAGCCCTTCCCAGGGGTCACAGGCACCAAGGAGGGACATGGGACACATGCCCAGGGGTCCCAGTCACGCACCGGGCCACGCTCACCCTTGTTCTCTTCTCTCTGCCGGCTCTTGGCCCACTAGCGAGCCCCAGCCTTGGTGGCTGAGAGCCCCAGGCCCCCACAGCTCTCCCTGCAGGATCTCTTTGCGCATGGGGTGACCGTCCCCAAACCCGCCGTGGCCGGGACAGCCAGACAGGGCCATCCCAAGCAGGGGAAGCCTGAAGGTGACAGCACAGAGCCCCAGCCCCGGGGCTGCTGGGCATCACTGGCTCCAAAAGAGCTGTGGGGACCCCTCCAAGGGCACTGCAGCCAGCCCACCCACCCTACCCAAGGACAACAACAACCCCCAGCCCCAAACCAGTCATAGTGGGTGGGAGGGGGCACATTTATAGGGTGAGGGAACCTTTCCAGCCCAAAGTGCCTCCACCCACACTCCCTGGGCATTACTAGGACCATCCGGGGAGCCCAGTACAGACCCCAGCTGCTCCTGCGGCTCATTTCTGGCCCCTGGTGATTAGTTACTCATTACGTTAAGGACCCTCCTGGTCTGGCAACTGCCACTCAGGGCACCCACCGCAGCTGCAGCCCCAGCCTGGTACCCAGTTTGGGAACAGTCACCAGTGAAATGAACTGGGAGAGCTCAGCCTTACACCAGGACTGGCTCCAAACCCACCCCTGGGTGGGTGCAAGGCCACCCCAGGACACCTGAGTGGGTGATGCACCCCAAGGTGCCCAGCACACCCCTGGGCATGTCCTGTCCCCGTGCAGGCCCCGCAGGTTGGGTTATGGGCAAGGGGACTCCAGCATGGGGAGAGACCCGCTCGCCTCCACCGGAAGAGAGATAAGCCATCGACCTCGAAAGGCAGAGCTTGGCATGTGTCCATCTTGGGGACAGGGACATGCTGCTGGGTGGCTGCCTTGCTGCGGGGTCTCAGCATGGAGCCACGGGACAGGACCCACTTGCCCAGGCACCCAGGGGTGGGGAGAGCAGGGGTGCTCCGGGCTCCAGCCAGGAAGGTGCATGCAGCGAGCGAGGTGATATACAGGTTTATTTTCTGAAAAAAAAAAATAAAATAAATTACCACCCTCCTCCACCCTCCCTGCAGCCCAAGGACAGCGAGATGCCCAGTGCGGGGCAGAGGGCGGGATGGGGGTCCCTGGGGCCCTGGCCCCCCCGCAGCCATAGAAAGGGCTTGGTGCACGACAGGAGCCCCCCAGGTTTGCCCTCGGGGTCCTGCCGGATGGAGCTGCACGGGGGGATCAGGGCGGCCGGGGCTGGGGGCAGTGCCAGGCTGCCTCCCGCACCAGCTGGCCCTCGCGGGGCGTCCATGGCCGGGCGTAGCCGTCGTCCTGCAGCAGGATGCGGTTGAGCGTACGCTCGTAGTTGACGTGCCGCCGCGCCATGAGCAGGTACTCTCCGCCTGTCCGGAGCGGGGGGCAGCCGCAGGTGTTGGGCACCCACACGTACTCCCGGGGCACCAGTGGGAAGCGGTGACGATACGGCGTTTTCACCTCCACCTCGTAGCGCGTCTCCTGCCCCACCAAGCGCTGCGCCAGTATCCGGCCCTGGAAGACTGCGGGGCGAGCGTGGGGCACCCTGAGCCAGGCGCAATTCCCAGCATCGCCCCAAGCCCCTTCCCGTCCCCAGCACTCACCGAAGTCGCTCTGGCAGAAGTGCCGGATGCGCTGGGAGCGCCCCTTGGCCGGGTGGCACCTCCCGCATTGCCCTGCGGGGCAAAGCTGCAGCGGTTAACAGAGGAGAGGGGACACAGCACTGCCAACCTCCCCTGCAGCAGTGGGAGGGGGCACTGAGGGTCCACACCCCATAAAGAGAGAGGGGACACACGAGGGTCCTGGGGAGGGTTAAGTCAGAGGGCCCTTTTTTAGGGTTCTCATCTCATGGAGAACCCATGAGGTCTCCAGGACTCTCCCCACAGCAGAGAGCCCAGAGATGCAGGGGGCTGTGGGGACCTCCACGGGGGAGCAGGCACCTCCAGCAGCTGCGGCCCCACTCCGGCCAGGGGGGCCTCTCAGTGGCGGCTCCGTGGCAGAGCCCCCAGGCTGGGGTGGCAGTGCAGGGGCCAGGGTGACCGGGGGCTCCTGAGGTGGGGGGCTGCCGGCCCTCCGGGGCTGGGGCTGCCGCAGGGGGCTGGCGTCGGGCTCAAGGTGCCCGCGGGGCAGCCAGAACTCGTACTCGATGCTGGGGTTGGGCTCCTGCAGCAGGACCTGCGAGGGCAAGGGCAGAGATAAGGGGAGCGATGGGAGCTGGGGGCCAGCTGACCCCGTCCCCGCACCACCCAAGCCCTTACCATCACGTGCAGATCCTCGTCGATGGGCCCGGGTGCCTCCAGGCTCTCGGTGCCATCAGGGGCCCGGGCGTAGTGCAGCTGGGTGCCGGCCACCTCGTACGGCCCCGGCCAAGCGATGGACCAGTCCCCATTGAGCACATAGCGCCCATTGCTTGTCATCAGGGCTGCGGGAGGTAACGCGTCCGGGGGCCCGAGCACCGCATGGTCCCCAGGACCCCCGCGCTGGGCTGGGCCAGGGGCAGCCCAGACGCCTGGGTCCCCACTGGAGGCCTCTCCCGGAGCAGGGAGGGCAGCGTGGGCTGGGAGAGCTGCTGTGGGGGCTCAGGAGAAATCTGCTTTCTTGTAAGGACTTGGCTTTGGTCTCAAGCCGGAGCCAAACCCTGGGGCACAAAACCCCCCTCCAGCCCCCAAGCTCTGGGTCCTGGTGGGGCCCTGACAGCATCGGGAGGAGGACTGGGGGTGGGTGTGGGGATGGGGTCTCGGTCCTGGTCCCGTGGTGGCCGGCCTGGCCCGTCTCCAGCTCAGCCCTTCCCAAAACCCACGGCCACAGGCTCTGGAAATGAGCCCCAAGTGCTGGCGAGCTCACGGAGCCCGCGATGCTCAAAACAGCGTCTGAATGGGGGAACCGGCACGGCATGGCCACCCCCTGCCCTGCCTGCACCCACGGGTGGCACCAACCAGGACCAACTGGGATGGACTGGGACTGACTGGGATGGAGACGAGAAGTGTCCTACCAAGGTAGTTGCGGCTCTTGTCCATCACCTTGATGTGGGTGGCCCCAGCTGGGATCTTGGTCACGTTCATGTACCCAAAATAACCTGGCAGGGGAGTAGAGTCAGGGTGCGGCCGAGGGGACAGCCCAGGGACGGGGGGGGGACGGGGCAGGAGGGGGCTGGGCATTGAGGAGCTCTGGGTCTGGGGCAGCCCCAGCCTCATCCCAAGCACCAGCAGCATTAACCCAGCTGGGCCCTGCGTGCTGGGACATCCGGGGCACCCAACAATGGCCCTGGGGTGCCACCCGGGGCTGCCTGCCCTCACAGACGTCACCATCCCCACAGCCTGGCCAGGCCCCCCGTGGACACCCGGTATGGACCACGTGGACCTGGGTGCCCCCGGGGACCCCTGAACAACCCTGGGGATCCTGTGGACCATGGGTGTGCCCCAGAGATCCCCCACCCAGCCGCTGGCAGAGCGATACCCTCTGCAGCAGGGCAAAATCACCTCCAGGAGGGGTCTCCTTTGAGTCCACTGCCCCTGTCCCCGCGTGTTGGGGACAGGAAGGGATCAGGGAGACATCCCAGCAGTGGTGGTGCAGATGGAGAGGGGACCCAGGCGATGCCTTGGGGCCGCAGACGGGGGACAGGAGGACAGGGGAGCCAAGAGTCAAAGCATTCACCCATGGAAGGGGCCAGGGCAATGGTTCATTCACCGGAGGAAGGGTCCACGCCCTGGAAGAGCCGGTGCACGAAGAGACACATGTTGTGGCCGCCGCCGCACTGGCCGCAGGCGTTGGGCTGCGTGCCCGAGCCCAGGATCCCATCGCAGCCCACGCTCTGCAGGGAGCCGAGACGCAGCCTCAGGGCGGGGGCTCAGGGCTGGGGGTCCCAGGGGTCCCGGGGGTCCCTGCCCCACGCACGCTCACCAGGCAGCGCCCGCCGACGCAGAGGTCTGGGGAGCCAGGGCCGCAGCGGGTGCCATCCAGCACCCGGCCGAAGGTGTAGTAGAAGTTGTGCCCCACGGCCAGGCAGTTGAGGTCACAGAGGTTGGGGGCTGCCAGAACCAGGCAAGAAGGGAAGGGGGTGATGCTGGTGGCAGCCACAGCCCCCAGTCAACCTGTCGATGCCGCCTGCTGCCCTGGGACTCACCTCCATGGAAAGGCACCCAGCGGTAGCGGGCCGGCGTGCCCAACACGGGCTTGTTGTCGTAGAGGGAGCACTGCATGGCGCGGAAGGACACCGAGCTGCCGGGACAGCCCTGCGGAAGCGGCAAGATGGGGCCCACGAGACTGGGACGATGGAGCCCCATGGGACTGGGATGATGGAGCCCCATGGGATGGGGACCGGGATCAGCCATCCCGCAGCCTTCACATGCTCACCTGGAGCTGGCAGAGCCGGTACTGCCGCGGGTCGCCTGTGCACGGCTCCTCCTCAGCGGAGCTGCAGCCACAGCGTCAGCACCACGAGGCTGCGGCACAGCCCCCTTGAACAGCCCCGGCTGCACCCCGCGTCCCCCGGAGGGACCCTCTCCATCCCTGGGGCCAGGACACCGAGCCACCGAGCCAAAGTTGGGCTGGGAGCAACGCATTCCCACCGGGGAGCAGGGACCCTGACGTCCCGCACGTGGCCACGTCCTGCCATAGTGGCACCCAGAATGGAGGTGCCAGGGTCTGGCACCCCCCGCCCTCCCCCTCCAAAATCAATCTGAAATTTGGGCCGGGCGCAGCGCGGTGCTGAGGGCCTGCAGGGACACATGCGGAGCCAGTGGCAGGGCTACGCTACAGGTTTTGGGTGCCACGTGGGGTTTGGGAGTGGGGACACCCCAAGGGGGGCCATGCTGCCCCGTCGCCCACTCACCGCAGGCACCTCCGGGTGCGGAGGGCAACGCCGTCCCCACAAGAGCTGGAACAGGGGCTCCAGGGTCCCCAGGGCCCCCAGGCTGGCTGCTGGTGGGGCCAAGCAGGAGCTGAGGGCTTGGGGACCCAGGCCGGTGTCCCCAGGGCTGGGCCCTGCGTGGAGGAAGGTGACGGTTAGCACTGGGGCTGGGTTAGGGCAGCACTGGGGTGCCGCCGTGCACCCTGAACCCCTCACCTGCACGGTGCCGACGCTGCAGCCCAGGCAGAGCCAGGCCACAAGCAGCAGCCACCACAGCCACCGGTGCCTGAGGAGCAGAAAGCCCTGAGCCCCACCGTCCCCGGGGCCTGGGGGACCAGCAGTGGGGTGTCCCACGTCCCGGAATTGGTGACCTTCACAAGGAGCCCGGCGATGGGGAAGGAGGCGAGATGGAGACGCGGTGTGAGAGTCCCCACCACTGGGGAGGCTGGTGCCATGTGGCAACATCGGGGCCTCCGACCCTGAGCGAGGTCACGCAAGCAGGCGCGGCCAAGCAGGCGATGCCGCGTCCCGCACACGTGCCCACGCGGCTCCAGGCACGGGTGACGGCATCGCTGCACCCACAGCCCCGCGGCGGGGAGCCGGGCTCGGCTCGCCGCCTGCCGGGACAGGACCAGACCTGTGTGGCGGGGGCCGGGACTCCGTGTCGCTCCCTGATCCAGATCTGGCCCCGCCATGGGGCAAGCCAGGTCGAGGGGCAGCAGGGAGACCCCAGTCCCAAAGCGCCTGAAGCTGGAGCACTCCAACTCCTGCAGCTCCGGCAGGGCGGGGAGGGGGGGACGGGGGTCGCGGTGCCATCGCTCCCGTGGGGCGAGGGGGATCCAAATGCACCGCGTGCCTCAGTTTCCCCGCAGGAGTTGGTAGGGCGGTGGGGAGGGGTCTCGGGGGTCCGCGAGAGGGTTAAAGCAGAAATCGGGACCTTACCCGGTACCGTGGGGTCCTCCGCGGGGGACTGGGCCTCCCCGACACCCCCACTCGGCCATGCCACCCCTCGTCCCGGGTGGGAAGCCGCAGGAGGGGGGGAGGGAGGATCCCGGTGGCTCAATCCCGGTTCGACGTCCCAGTAACGGGAAGAGGGGATTCAGGAAGATCGGGCATCGCCTGCGCAGCTCCGGGGGGGCCGGGCGAGGCTTTCAAACCCCCCCCACCCCAGCTCGCCTCCCGTCCCTCCCCCCCGCGTTATTAATATCCAGCCCCAAAGGTGCGCCCAGCCCTCCCCTTAACCCTTCGGAGCCCGGAGCGCTGGCAAAAAAAGGGGGACTGGTGGGGTCCTGGGGGGGCCCAGATACTGCTTTGCAGCATCTGTGCCCCCCCCCCCAGGACCCCATGAGCAGCAGCTGCAGAGGGGATGCCCCCAAGCCCACCTCAACCTGATGTGGGACCCTCCTGGTACCCCCTGACGCTGAGCATCCCAGCTGTGCCCCTCACATCCAGCCCCCCTTGGGTCCCGCAGGGCTGCCCCCAGCCCAGAGAGGAAGGGGTTAAGGGTGTGGGGGTCCCCTTGGGGGTGACCCCAGCAAAGGGCGGGGGGCAGGATGGCAGCGGGGCATGCAGAGGAGCAGCTCCCAGGTTGGTACACCCAAGACGCAGGCAGCAGGATACTCTACAAGCGGGGACGGCTCCTGGGAGAGGGAAATTCCCCCATCGCCCTCTTCCCTGCACCCCTCAGCCCAGGCAGCATCCCCTCTGTCAGTGTCACACACCCACACCCCCTGGGGCTGCCGAGGGTCCCCCACCATATCCCCTCTGGGGAAGGGGAAACTGAGGCAGTGGGGAAATTGCTGGGACCCAGCTGGAGCAGAGGAGGTGCCTGGGCCCAGCACCGGCCGGGTCCCTTGGGCTCCCTGACACCGGGACCCCCTTTCTGCACGGCCTCTCGCCCCTTGGGGTCCTGAAACTGTCCTCACAGGGGGCCTTTGGGCGCTGCTACCAGCTGACGGAGGCGGCCAGCGGCAAGGTCTGCGCGGCAAAGGTCATCCCACGAGCCCAGCTCGCAGCGGTGGGCGTCAGGGAGAGGGCGAGTCTCGGGGATACACAGAAAGTCCCCGGGGAAGGGGAGGGCAATGCCCACAGGGACCTCACAGTGCCCCTTCTCCCTCCTTCCTGGGATGCTTGGGGGGGTTTCCATCTCCCCGAGGGTGCATGTTGGGGGTCCCTGGATCCAGAGGGTTCCCCGTGAGGGGGCTGTGGGGCTCATGCCAACACAGGTGGAGCAGGAGCAGGAGCTGCACGGCCACCTGCGCCACCGGCACATCGTCCACCTCCACGGGCATTTCGCTGACTGCGGCCACGTCTACCTGCTGCTGGAATACCGCAGCCGGAGCGTGAGTGAGCACTGGCACCCCAAAACAGAGCATCCCCACACCAGGGCTTTGCTAGGGCCCCGACCTGGCGTCTTGCTGCATTCCCAGTCCCTCGCCGACATCCTGCGGGCCCAGGGGAGGCTGACGGAGCCGGAGGTGCGGTATTACCTGCGGCAAATCATCTCAGGGCTGCGCTACCTCCACGGACAGGGCACTGTCCACCGGGACCTCAAGCTGAGTGCGTGGGGCAAAGATGGGGCGGAGGGAGGGCGAGCCGTGCCAGCCCCGCCCGGGCTCATCGCCCTTCGCAGGCAACTTCTTGGTGACAGAGAAGATGGAGGTGAAGATCGGGGACCTGGGGCTGGCGCGGCAAGAGGCACCGTCCGGCAGGCGCTGGGGGTGAGGGGAACCGCGGCGCTGCCCAGGAGCGGGTACGGGGACAGGGCTCACCCTGCCCGTCTGCCCAGGGCGCTCTGTGGAACACCCAGCTACCTGGCCCCGGAGGTGCTGGATCACAAGGGACACGGGGTGCCCTCAGACATCTGGGCCCTGGGCTGTGCCGCGAAAGCGGGGAGCTGCAGGGAGGGAAGGAGGGCAGGGGGTGCTTCCGGCCCCACTGAGCAGCTGGATCCTCCCACGTACACGGTGCTGACGGGCAGTCCCCCGTTCGAGGCAGCCTCCCGGCAGGAGCTGTACCAGCGTATCCGGGCAGCGTGCTACCCGCTGCCCCCTCACCTCTCGCTCCGCGCCCGGGCTCCCATCGCTTGCCTGCTGACCCCTGAGCCTGCAGCACGGCCCAGCCTGCACGACGTGCTGGACCACAGCTCCTTCACCCAGGTGTGGGGCTGGCGGGGGGAGACACAGCCCCCATGGACACGGTGGGGGATGGGAGAGGGTCACTGCCTCTCGCTCCCCAGGGCTTCACGCCGGACAGGCAGCCGCCCCGCGCCTGCCGCTTGGTGCCCGTCTTCGTGGGACAGAACCCACTGTGCAGAGCGCTGCGGGAGGCTGCTGCAGTGCTGGGCGGGGGGGCAGCTGTCCAGGAGTGCTGAGACTCACCCCCCTGCCACCCCGGAGGGCAGCCGTCTCCCCGCAGCGACAGAGCAGCTTCCTCGGCAGGACGCGAGCTGTGCAAACATCCGCTTAGGAAAAACTTTATTAGTGCTAGGAACCGTCTAAAATCCAGTCATTGAAACAAGCAGGGCGGGACGTGACCATTATGCACGGCACACACACACTAGTTTGCCCTTAGAAAAGGTTAACAGAAAAAAAAATAAACCTAAAAACAAACCCGAGAGGGACCTCTCTTCCCCGCCAGCCTGGGACAGGATGGGGACAAGGAGCTGGTGGGGGCGAAGGTGCAGCTCCAAGGAGGTGGGGGCCCGGACTTGCTCCCGGCATCACCCACGCAGAAGGAACGGCAGTGCCTGGGCAGGCACCCGGTCCCCTAGCTCTGCCTGGCCGCAGCCTCCAGCGGCGCCTCTCACTGCTCTGCCAGCAGCAGGGTTACTGGAGGGAGGGACAGTTATTTGTGGCCTGGGAAGGAGGAAGGAAAGTGCGCGGTTTCTCTGTTCAGCTTCAATTCTCTCCCTCGAGAGAAGAGGTCTGAAAGAAAACCCTGAAAGCTCAGTAAAACACAACACTTAAAACACCCACAGCGTCAACTTGAGAGCACCTGGCCCTGCGCAGCCAGCACCTGGGACGGACACTCGCCTACGCCTAAAACAGAGAGTGGGGACAAGACAAGATGCTCAACGTGGCCCCAGCAAGCACCAAGGAGCCGCTTCGCTGCTTATGGACCCATCCACCTGTCAGCACAAGAGGGGACCGGTGAGGAAGGGTGTCACCAGCCATCCCGTGTCACTAAGGGGGTCTAGGGGAGGGAGGTGGCACCAACGACTTTGTCTGCACTTGGGGTGAGCTTTCTTCCAACGCTGTCAGCAGCAGCTGCTGAGAAGGAAGGCAGAGCTGCTACAGTGACGCAGCCCAGAGGAGAGGAGAAGCAAAGGGAACAGCCCAGCCGGGGAGGGAGCTGCGGCATGAGACCCTGCGGAGGGACAGCAGCTCCCATGTGCAGCCCTAGCCTCTCTCCAGGACCCTCCGCGTGCTCAACCTGCAGGGGAAGAGCTGTAGGGATTGACCCTGTGGCCCTCAAATGGTGTCACACAGAGAGACTCGAGGCTGAAGGTGGGGCAGGACACCAGAAAACAACATCTGCCCTCCATACCCCGTCGTCACAAATCCCTCACGCCAGTGGGAGCTCACAGCTCCCCTCCAAGGTCCTCAGCTCCCCTCTGCTACTAAGGAAGCAGCCTGCCTTCCGCCTGCCCCGCACGCTTGCTGCTAAAAACCTTTCCCAGCCTGTGCGTGATTCCTAGGTCAGCAAAATCCAAAATCAGCCTTTGCCCTTGGGGTCAGTGTTGCCCTCCGGCAGCTCCGACCCACAGCCCCGCACACAACGGCAGAGTTGCCCTCCTGCCTGCAAGGGCACAGCCACACTGGGAAGATCGGCACCACGGAGGGAGGCACACCATGCCACATGGGCCCCGAATTCAGAGTTTTTAGGGACAGGGGAACAGCTAGAGGGGCAAGTGGCACAGCCCAGCTGCTCCCAAGGCTGGGCAAAGGGCTGGCTGCCGTCCCCCAGCTCGGCATCACACCCAGAGCCTGGCCGCCCAAGGCCTGGCACAAAGCCCACTTGATTATTTTTATTCCTGGCATCTGTGTTGTTTGAAGCTGTTCGCTTTTTTTTTTCCCCCCCACAGCCCTCCCCTGTCTTACCCTGGCTTAGAGATGACAGCAATAGCAACACAGCCTCTGCTGCCATGAGCTGAGCCCAAAAGGCACTGGCCACCCTACAACGGCCCCAAGAGCAGGGTCCCAGCAGCTCCAATAGAGCCTGAGGGAAGGTACAACCCCCTGGCCGTGCTCCCCAGACCCTCTGTTGTGGGAATAGCTGTACCAGCCATCTCTGCCCCTCTCCCAGGCCCGCTGCTCAGGCAGGAACGTCTGAGGGGCTCAGGGCAGGACGTTCCAGTAAATGCAATGGGTCTGAAGATCAGGGATCTCCCCACCTTTATTCCACAGCCGCCAGCTGCCCAAAGACGGGGAGAGCACACCTCCCAGCACAGCCGCTTGTTTCATGCTCAGAACAGTAAGCCTGCCCTGTGGCACAAAACAAGCCAAGCCCGGTGGGAAATCTCACTTCTTAAAAAGAGGGGATTTTAAAACAATGATTCAAGTTTGGTAACTTCTCTCACTCTCCTCCCTGACTATAAATGAGGTTGAAACTCACCCTGGTGCAGAAATCAGGTTCAAAGTTCAGCCAATTTGTGTGGGCTACCCACAGCCCCATCCCCCTCAGACGGGTGACAAAGGCAATTCAACTCTCTTCGCAGAGCTGTCACTGCAGAGCCCTGGACCAGTGCTGAATCCAATTCCTGAAGCCCAGGGTGAGCTCGGAGCAGGATCCTGGAGGAACAGCTCGAGGCAGGGGCTGGCTCAGGATGCCTCTGGTGACAGAAGCACCGGGTATTGCTTGGCCTGAGAGGACTGGTGCGTAGACAATGGAGCTGGCTTGACTCAAACAGGCCGGAGCAGTTTCTCAGCAGGCCGAAGGCAGTGAGTTGCTCTCCACCTTCAGCCCTTTGCTGGCGAGGAAGGCATCCTGCTTGGGCTCGCGGCCCAGGAACTTCCTCAACATGTCAGAAGCATCCACGGAACCGCCAGGATGCAGGATGCAATTCCTGTAATCCATGCCCACCTGTGAGGAGAGGGAGACAGGGGTACGCATAGGACACCTGCCTTCCCACTGATGCAGCTCCCCTGCCACACGCCAAGAGCCCACCCACACAGGATGTCCTCCCTACCTTACAGTTCATGATCCCTTCCTGCTTGAAGCGCGTGTGGAACATATCCATGGAGTACACTTCACTCCAGAGGTAGCCATAGTACTGGGCATCGTAGCCTCCGGCCAAGTGGCCAAATGTAGCAGGCATGTTTGTACCTTTGGGGCAAAGGAAGGGAGGGGACGTTAATGAGAAAGGCTGCTGGAATCGCTCACAGCATGGAAAACCCCCCTCCATCCTGTAAAGGTGTCACAGCTTGGTCACAATCGCAGGGGAAAAAAAAAAAAGGAACAACTTTCCAGTTACTTTAGTACAGTTTCAGCCCTGCTTTTCCTGGAGACAACAGAAACTGTCCCCACTAAGCCAGCCTGAAGCTCCAGCCTTGAAAAGAAGCTGCTGAGCCAAGTTTGCAGGCCAGGCCTAGAGAGACAGTGAGAGTGGGACCCCAAGCCCCTGGGTACCTGGGGTGGCAGGGATGCCCAGCACCTCTTCACACAGCTGGGCAAACACCTCCACGGGGTCAGCCTTCGTCAGGGTGTGCAGCGCCTGGTCCACTTTGGCCAGGACGATCTGACGCAGGTTGAAGAGCCCTGTTCCCGGAAGAAGGAGGCAAACTGAGCTCCCGGCTGCAGGCAGGAGCGTCTCCAAGATCAGGTTGCAGCAGGGCAGGCAGGGGCGCTCCCACAGTACTCCCCACACCCAATTTCTGACCCGCTTCCCCAGAGCAGCCCCAGTTCAGCAGCCCCCACTAAGGCCTAAGCTGTATCCCCTGCCTGCAGATAATCTCTGCCTTCCCTGGCACCTCTTCTCACCGTGCCGCCACCCAGCCCACTGGGCCTCCTGCCACGCCACCCTTGCTCTTCCCAGATTAACAGCAGGTAGATATGATTCCTTCCCCTCAGTCTCCTCGGTCCCCACAGCAAGAAGGACAAAGCCTTTCCTCCACCCAGCCAGGCCACTAAGGGTCCCCTTTCCCTCCCCACGCACAGGGGACACCATGACAAGGCTCTGCCCTCGCTCGGGACAGCGCACAGCCCTTGCTCCCTTCTTGCTCCTCTTCGCTGGCTCCCACTTCCCTCCGCAGGGACCCACCTGTGTTTGCCTGCCGGGATTTAATGAGCTTCTCCAGCAGCTCATCAGGGATGGGGCTTCCAGTTTTGTAGTGTCTGGACATGCGCAGCAGCGGCTCCTTCTCCCACACCCAGTTCTCCAGCATCTGCGACGGTGCCTCGACAAAGTCCCGCTCCACGTGTGTCCCACTGAACATGGCAAACTCCGCCTAGGAGACAGGGAAAGGTTACAGCAGAGCATCATTTAACCCCACAGGACAGCATGACAGGGGAAAGGTAACAAACCAATCCTCTGCCAGTCCGGCCTGGCCTCACCTGAGAGCACAGCTGGTGCATGACATGCCCAAATTCGTGGAAGTAGGTCTCCACCTCGTCGTGCTGTAGCAGGGAAGGCGCATCCGGTGTGGGCTTGGTGAAGTTGGCCACCATGGCAGCCACTGAGATCTGCCGGCTGGAGTCTGGCAAGAGGCAGCCTGGCTGCAGGCCGAAGCAGGCTGCATGCCCATACTTCCCTTCCCTGGGCCAGGAAGAGGAGACTGTTACACGGATCCTCCCTCATGGCTAATCACGAGCCACCGTGCAGGGCAGCGTGGTCCTGCTCAGAGCAGAAGGCCCCGGTGATGCTGCAATTCACACCAACTCCTTGCTCCCGGGACAGCCCTGCCTCCCTCCGCACAGCCACACGTCTGGGAGCAGGACGGCCTCTCTTCTTCCCCAGGCATACAGCAGGCTCTGCTCCCCCTGCCCTAGCCCTCCTCCCTCGCTTCGCCTTGCCCAGGGCCTCACCGTGGGTACAGGTCCAAGTAGAATTTGCCGATGGTCTCCCCGGAGGAGGTGTCCTTCACCGTGTAGAGCTGGACGTCCTCGTGCCAGACCTGAGCCTTCTCTTCCAGATGGAAGGTGAGCCCCAGCAGCTCTTGGTAAATGGCCAGCAGGCCTGTGGTGACCACCTGCATAGGGAAGTACTCCTTCAGCAGATTCTGGTCCACGCTGTACTTGGTCTCCTCCACCTGGTTCATGTAATAGCGCATGTCCCAGGCATTGATGCGATTGTCAAACTCCAGGCCGCGCTTCTCGCACTCTTTCTTTTTCAGGTCCAGGATCACAGCCCGTTCCTTCTCTCCGAGGGGTTTCAGCTTCTGGGCCAGCTCATCTAGGAAAACCAAGGCAGGCAGGGTTAGTGTCCGGGGCTGAGAGCAACACACTCAGCTCAGCGCATGCCCCTGCTCTTCCCCTCCACAGCCAAGTGCCATACCCAGGAACGTAGCTACTGTCTTGCTGCTTTTAGCCATGTTCATCTCCAGCACAAAGTCTGCATGCGTGTTGAAGCCCAGGAGACTGGCTTTCTGAGCCCGCAAGTCCACCAGCTCCTTGAGGATCAAGCAATTCTCCTGCAAGGAAGAGTCAGACAAAGAGTGAAGCAGGGTACATGGGCGAGAAAGGACGCACAAGCACCAGTATGGAAAGAAATACAGCTCCCAGATGAGAGCCTGGACCTGACCTGGCATCCCACCTGGCCCTGCTGGCAAGCAGTGAGGCCCACCTACCTCTTTGCACCTGGAGTTGAACATTTCCTCCACCTTCCTCCTCGTCTCTGGCACGTAGCACTTCTTCAGGAGAGGGAAATAGTGTGGGTATTTCAAGGTGACTTTCAGCTTGCCATCCTCTGTCTTCTCCAGGGAGTTCAGGAAGTCCTCAGGTAGCCCACCTGAGAAAAGGGAAGACAGGACTGATGGAGAGCTCAAGACTCTCCAGAAATTCCAGCGCTGGGACTGAGCACAGAAACAGGCTCTCGCTCCTTGGCCAGAGAAATCTAAGCACTCAGAACAACATCAGCAGAGAAAAAAGCCCAAGTGCTCCATACCTAGTTCCTCCTTCGAGAAGGGCAAGTAAGTGGTGTCTTCATTGAGGTTCTTGTTGAAGTCTATGCAAAGGACGCTGAGCTTTTTCTTAATAGCTTTGATTTTCTTTAAAATACAGATGAATAAAGAAAAGTCAGTCCAAAGGGGGAAGTCAAACAGCACTGCTCACCATTTCCAGCCAGCAGCTGGCCTGCCGAGTTGCCCAGCAGGCTTTTATTCAAACGCAATGCTGCAGAATTAATTGCATGCAGGCGCTGAGCTCTTGACCTAGAACAGGCTCCCTTTGATCGCACCTGGTAGGAAAGCAGCCATCTCAGCAAGGTCCCAGTTGTGTCCTGCCAGCTCAGGAGTTGCAGGTGTTTAAGCAACAACCTCCTCTACCCTTATTTCGTTTCACCTTCTCTTCTATTTTTAACCCAGCTTTGAGCTCCTTGCACTGGCACAAGATAGCAGAGGCAGACCCTGAGCAGCTCAGGGTGCCCACCCGCTCACCCCAACCGCAGCCACAGGGCACCCTCCCTGACTGCCCCTTTGCAACGTGGGGTCCAGGTGCTACTTCCCCTCCTGACCTGCACAGCGCCAGCTGTAATCTCAGCTTCTTCAGAGCCCCGTGACTCGCAGCGTCAACCTCGTTTTGTAAATGTCACCCTCATTCAACAGAAAGGAAAAAGAGGGACACCGAGACATCGCCCAACATGCCCAAGGTCACAGAAATCAGGGGCAAAATTCAGGAGTCTGAGCCTCAGTTCTCCGCTCTAACACTACTCTGTCCTCTTAGCCCTGCAAGGCCCTCTCTACGTGTGCTCCCTTTAAGCTCTGTGATCTCACCTCCTGCGTTTCCTCAGGGAGATGGAGACCGTTTCTTTTACCCAGTTTAATCAGCCTCTCTAGATATCTCTTTGCTTCAGGCTTCAGTGAAGTGCTCTCTGCTTTCTCCTGTAAAACAAAATCCATGAGCACAGCGAACAGCAGGATCAGGTGCTGCAGAAAGTTGGGTCCCAGTGGGGGCTGTGGGTTATTTTAACACCAGTGACCCAAAAGCAGACAGAAACACCCCACAAGAAGGCTTACGTTTCATGCATCAGTTCCTACCGCATTGCTTTAAACATCTCACCTTTATGCCATATTACAGCCCTTTCCAGGGCATTACCCAGCCCCTTCCCCATGTGAGGCAGGCTTGGGTTTCCTAACGGCATTTTCAAGGCCAATTGAGGCCATGAAGAGGAGCAGAGCCCTCAGACCTCAACTCCCCAATTCTCACTAACAGCTGGACCATTTTGCCATGATCACACAGCAATACCAGTGCCAGACTTGACTCGATATCATTCACTTCTAAGTTCTGGGGCAGGGGAAAAGGGTTTGTCCTAATTCCAGGAGGTTTCAGTGCCCTGCTCACAGGTGCATCACTGACAGAGTATCCTCCCAAGCACACACCTGGAGCCAGACAATCCTCTGGTACACGTCCTGCCTCATGCTCATCTCCACGTCGAACTCCGAGAGCTTCTTGTCAGCCTCGGTGCTTGCCGCACGGATATCTTTGCAAGGAGAGACATGCTGGGGGAAGTCCAGCATGTTCCGACGGACTGGAAAGACAGAAAGCGGAGGCAATGGCTTCATGTCCCAGAACTGCTTGTGAGTGGGAGTGTACACAGAGAGCCTGCGTTAACTGGGAGCCAGTGTGACACCTCTGGAGCCTGACCTGCCCGCCCAGACAAAGGAAGAGCAAGGCAAACCGCTGCCAGCAGACAGACCCAGAGCTGTCCTCGCGGAGCAGCACTCGGCCACCTGCAGCACCCGCTCACTCTTTCCTCATTGCTGAGCACATCTGTCCACTCATTTCCCACTGCAATCCATCTTTCTCACAAAACTCAGACGAATTTCATGCCTGTGAGTCTCCAATGCCTTTGCCCCAGCTATAGCTGGTATCAAGTTTCAAGAATCACAGGACTCCTATGCCGGCAGACACACGTGCAGCATCGTTGTGTGACTCCTTTCCTTAGAAGACACACCCTTACTGCAGGCATGCCTCAAAAGCCACCATGTCCCGGGGTGCTCTGTCGTGAAGTATTTCCATTTTAGAAGTGAAAACAGGGAGAGCATTCCCTGCCACCATCTCTGCAAAACCTCAGATAACACAACCCCAGTGGGAAGGCGCTGCCCTGCAGGCACGAGAACTCTTCACCCAGTAGAAGGTGAGCAGGCAGCCAATCTGTGTTACCCAGAGAAAGTCCTGACAGTCCTGACTTCTTCTGAAGCTGACATTACCTCTGTTTAATAAGGGCTTTTCCTCCTATTTTAGGAAGAAGTAACTAGACAAAAGAAAGAAGCAGCTTGCAGGCTGGCTCCTGCTTCGTACAGATGTGACACCGCGCCACATGGGCAGGCAGGACAGCTAACAGAGGCTGTG
This sequence comes from Chlamydotis macqueenii, assembly GCF_036417535.1. Taxonomy (NCBI): domain Eukaryota; kingdom Metazoa; phylum Chordata; class Aves; order Otidiformes; family Otididae; genus Chlamydotis; species Chlamydotis macqueenii. Next base: position 3,352,243 of record NC_141581.1, on the reverse strand, counting down.
AGGCAGGAGGGGGGCTGTGTGACTTTGGCACTCTACTGCTGTAAATCATTAGCCAAAGATATATCAAAGCCTGTATCGTTTGCCAGCACGATGCCATCACGTCACACTACTTTATACATAATCCCTAAAATGACAGCAGTGTTTAAACAAGGCACGTGGAGAGACATTTATCCGCTGCCTTAGGGGGGAAGTTAGAAGAGAGCTGAAGATTTCTTAGATCATCCAAACCATTTCTGCCAATGCACAATTTGTTCCCACTAATGCACCCTAACACATAAAAGCAGGAGACAACCTTGAATACCTGGCTTTGCCTCCCACAGACTGCCAAAGCAGCAGCGCTGCCAAAGTGCCGTCCTCATTTTAGACTCACTCTTATCTTCCAAATCTACTCTATTCTTTTTACTTATATCTAGCTGTATAAGCATTAACTGGAAAAAAACCACCATACTGCTGAGGGAGGCAAGAGAAGAAGAAAGAAGATGACAGTACAGAGCAAAAAAACCTCACCAATAAAATCTTAATAACAACACGTTGATGTGCAGAAGCTAGTACTCCCTGCTGGTGTACGTACCAGTATATTCCACTTCCACGTCTGCCAGTGCCTTGAGAGTGTTTTCATAGGACACTTCGCCCTGCTCCTGGGAGCCCACTCGGTCATACACGAGCTTGGTCTTCTCCGTCAGCTCTGCAGCCATGTTCTCTATCTGTTCGGCAGTCAGGTCCCATCTCAGCTGGTTTGCCAACAGCCGGGGGGACTGGCTGTCCACAACGTTACCTGGGGAGGAAACCGTCGGTGAGATACAGTCTTTACACGGGCTGGAAAGAAAATTCAGCCGCGGAGCTAAAGCTTGATAAAACCATTTCAGGGAGAGGCCCAGCAAACAAACCGTGCTGATGGGCAAGCAGGCTCCTGAGGAACCAGAGCGCTGGCGGCAATCAGCAGCCGGGTTATTTTCCGGGCACTGTTTGCCCTCCCAGTTATGACAAGCCCTTCACAGAAACCCGACTCCCTCCCCGCCGTGCCCCTGCCCACGGGAGGGGGGAGGCGGCCGTCGCGGTTCGGGAACAAGGCTGTGCCCTGCCCCGGCGGCGGGAGCTGCGGGGCGGAGAGGCGACAGGGGGAGCAGCAGGAGACCACGGGCTCGCTGCACAGCCCTTGAGGGGGCTGCCCCGGGCCTCCTCCTCCTCCTCCTCCTCCTGCCCCCCACCCCTCTCTCCCCCATCTCCCCCTTCCCACGCCACGCCACCCCTCGCCCTTGCCCTTGCCCCCACCTCCTGCCCCTCCGTGCGTTTCCACCTCGCCCCAGCCTCTCCCGCCGCCACCCGGTACCTGTGGGGGGGGCCATGTCGGGGGTGCCGGGAGGCCCCGCTCTGCTGACGAGGCCGCGAGGAGATCGCGCCGGCCCCACGCACGGAGCATGTGCCCCAACCATAGAGGCGGGCAGCGAGAGCGGCCGCGCCGAGGGATTCTGGGAAGGCGGAGGACTGGGGGCCGCTCTCCCCTTCCCTTCAGCCCATCCGCGCCAGAGGAAGCGGCCCAGCCGCCCGCACACGTAGAGCCCCAGTTCCCTGCCCCGGCCCTCAGCCTCGGCGGCTGCCGAGCGAAGCCACGGGCCCGGGAGCAGGAGCGGAGCCCCGCCGGGAGTAGCACCGGAGCGCCCGCCCGTTCCCATGGCAACGCCCCCTCTCTATGGTAAAAAAAAATCGGGGCGGGGCGACAGGCCTCTGGTCCCGCCCCCGAGTTGTGCAGATTGCGCATGCGCCAAAGACTCCGCGCCTGCGCAGTCGCCTCCTCCGGGCCACATAAGGGCGGGGCGGGGCGTGGATGGTGCTTGGCGGTGGCGCGGGCGTGCGTCGAGCGGCGGAAGAGCGTAGGCGCGCTGGGCAAGCGTGACGCGGCGCATGCGCAGTGCTGAGCCCGCCCCGGCTGAGGCGAGTGTTGGGGCATCCGGTGAGCGGGGCGGGGGGCGGCGGCCGGGGACGGGGAGGGGACGGGACGGGACGGGACTGCCCTGCCCTCCGGGACCCATCTGCCTCCGGGCCTGGCGGGAGCAGCAGCCAATCCGGGGTTCGTGGCGGGGCCCGACGCTTCCCTCGCTCGGGGTCCGGTATGGGCCCGGGGCCGTGGTGGGGTGTCCCGGCTGCACGGGCCCTGGGCTCCGGGCGCGTTCCCCTGTCCGGGAAGGAGAGCCCGACCGGTGCTCCTGTCTCCTTAGGAAGCGATGCGGGAGCAGGGCAGTGGCCCGGGACCCACCGTGCCCCTCGGGCCGGCCTCCCTGCCTGGGGCACCGGAGGGAGCTGCGGCCCGGGCAAGTGTCCGGGGCCCGGGGGTGCGTGTGAGGACAGGCACATCCCTTCTCCCTGCCTGGTCGTGGGGGTTCTGTGGGCTCTCAGGCCTCCCTTGTCACTGGGGCTGGGAGCCTGGCACAGGCGCTCACGGTGGTGTCTGTGGCAGGGACCAGTAGGGTCTCTGGTATCTTCCAGCGGGTTGCAGCCAGCTTAGCTCTGTTGGGCTCTCTTTAACAGAGGTTGTGTTTAAACAACTTAATTTCTCTATTAATAGACCCTGAATGGTTTTCTGTGCTACAAACCCAATTAAGCATTCTGAAGAGGCGGAACACTTCAGCTCAGCAACAGCGTCAAGCAAGCAGCTGTGTCTGTCCTGCTTGCAGAACCTGCATTGGCATTTCTGGGAGGCCTCAGCCCTGGGGTGTGCTTATGGGGGTCGCTTTGCTATGCATGTCCACACTGGCACCCTGGTGGGGAAGGTGATCTAGAGTGCTAAGTAGCACAGAGGATCGCCAGCCCTGAACCCCAGCTCTGCTGAAAGTGGCAGATCGCTTCTTGGTTTTGTTTCGGAATCAACTTATGTGCTGGAAGCAGAAGACTGTGATTTCTTAGTGGTGATCTCCTCAGTGCTCGGTTTGTCTCATCTTGGTCAGTTAGAGGTATTCTAGGAGCCCAAGTGCCTGTGGCACCTTTGTGTTTTCCTGGGCAGGACTGTGCTGTGCAGCTCACACTGAAGAGGGTGAATTAGGATCTGGAAGGTTCAGAGTTACAGCAGAAAGTTTAATGAAGGCTCAGGAGGCCTTGGCTGGTCCTCAACAACTCTTCTGCTGCACTCCCCTAGGGGAGAATAGAGAAGCTCTTTGACTTCTTGTCCATCAAGTCATATAACTTCTCTCTCTACAGAATTTTTTTTTAAAGTTAGAAGTTGAAACAAACTGCTTGCAGCCTCCCAGAATGGCAGACCAGAAGCGCCTTGCTTACTCCATCATCCAGTTTCTACATGACCAACTACAGAATGGGGGGCTGTCTCCGGATGCTCAGGAGAGTTTGGAAGGTTGGTGGTTGTATGCACTTCCCTGTTCATGTGCCTAGGTCTGTCAGCCCCGCACTTGAGGAAATTTGGACACTCAGTTGCACTCCTCTGCCTCTTACTTGGCTGGGCTGTTCCTAACATCAAACCTTGTTCAAGATTTGAAATTAATTTGTCTCCGTGGGGAGGTATCCAGGGCATTAGGGATGCTGATTCTTGTTCTCTTTTCAAAAGCAAATTAACATGAGGAAGGGATATACCTGGGATCAAAAGCCTCCCTGACCCTGGATTTGTGACTTAAAACTTTTATCTTAAATGAGGTGGAGGCAGGAAGTTCGTAGTGTAAAATGAGAACTTTGTTGTATGGAAGTGTTTTATACTTGCAGAGTGCTTCCCTGTTCTGCTTTTCCACAACGTGCCCTGAAGTATCTGTACAGGCTTTGCTGGTAAAGAGAGCACACTGATCTTAAAAGATCTACTTAAGGAATTTTAGTCTTTGGCCTTGTTTGTTCTGCTGAAGGAGAGTGCAGGCATGTCTGCAGAGTGGTGGGTACATTCCTGGGTGAGGCAGGAACAAGAGAGGGCAATAGGGGGGTGCTGGCTGGCAGGAAGGCTTTATTCCTGGTGCTTTTGAACTGTGAAATATGGCATAGGAGTTTTGTAAAACTGAGCTCTGTTATGTTGCTGGGAACAGCTTCATGACCAAGTGTCTGATGAGGGAGGGTTTAGTTGTTTAGTGTCTGTGCAGCTGGTGAGTGAAACATGCAGATCTCTCCCTGCTCTGTGCCACCTGTGGCTGTGGGGATGGTAACAAAGCCCCAGTTTAACTTCTACCCCCAGCCTGTGCTCTGGAGTGGGGTTGTGGGGGTTGGGGGTGGGGGTTGTGACTGACTCAATCCAGGAGCTTGGTCTCCAGAGTGAATATTTGCCCAGGTCTGAGGTTTTGGCAAAATTTGAAGATATGGCCTAAATATCAAGTCTGGTGTGTGGAAATGTGTGCTTTAGGGTGTGGTTGTTTTTTTTTTTTTCCCCTAGTGTGTTCAACAGTAAGAAGTTTAGGTGCTGTGGGAGGAGGCTAAGTATTTAGACCATATAGGGAAAGCTAATTACTTGACTCTTCTTGTCCAGTGGCCATCCAGTGCCTGGAGACAGCATTTGGGGTCTCGATGGAAGACCAAAGCCTAACTGTGTCCCAGACTCTTCCTGAAATATTTGAAGCTGCTGTAGGAAAGGTGAGCCCGTGCCCTGAAATAGGTGCTGAGCTTCCATTTAAGCAGTCAGAGCAATGAGCTCTGCTTGATTTCTGGGGTGATGCTGCCCCCTCAGAGGTGTGTGGGAGTGAAGTGTTTTGGGCTTGGTGAGCCAGTGCTTGCGAAAAGGGGGAGGTGTAGTGCATCTCAGTGGGAGTCCTTATCGCAGCACAGCATTCTCCTTTTCCTTGTAAGGAGCCTGAACACATCAGAGCAAATTTGGAGCCCATCACCCCCTCTGAAGATGACATAGCTGAAGCTGAAAGACTCAAGACGGAAGGTAACCTCCTCTGGAGCTGGTTTAGATGGTGGCAGGGCGGGAGGCTTAATTCACTCCGCGCCTGGGGAATACGTGGCATGGGAAGAAAGCAAGTGGGATCAACCCTTCCATTTCTACTTGTTTTTCCGCTTGTGCTCCAGGAGCGTGTGTATGTTGGTGTAATTTAGCTGCCACAGAGCCTAGATAGACAGCTGACTCAGCTGTCTGTCCTCTGCATCCAAAGAAATCTGTGCTGTATAGAACAGGGCATCTTTCCTGTTGAGCACTCCTCTGCATGTTGCCTTTTCTCTGCCATGCAAGGGAGCGTGATTAGTGCTGAAGTACAGCAGAGAGCTTTTTCTGAGCCAACACACTGCAGTGCTTTTCAGGATGTGGGGCTGCTTTGGGGAGGCCTCAGGTGTGCCTGAGATGGGAGGACTGCTGAGGGGGCTTGCAGAATCAGGCAACCTGGAATCGCCAAGGTGCAGATCCTCTGCCTTGCTGCTGAACATGCCTCACACTTGCAAGCAGTTTGATCAGCAGAAGTTGCAAGCTGTTGGTTTGTCTTGTTTTGTTTTCTTCTGTAGAACATAGATCCAGGCCTGTTGCTTTTGTTTTTCCCCCTTTTGCACCTGTTAATGAGCCTTTCTGATGTCTTTTTAGGAAATGAACAAATGAAGGCAGAGAACTTTGAAGCTGCTGTGTCTTTCTATGGAAAAGCAATTGAATTAAATCCATCCAATGCTGTGTATTTCTGCAACAGGTACTGATTATCTTTCTCTACCCTTGTACACCTGTTCTTGTTTTGACTACTTCTTGTTCTGATCTAAGACTGAAATGGTCAAAATCCCTTTTTTTTCTTTACAATTCTGTAGACTGCTTGTTCTGTTGCTTGCTCTTTGTGTATTTTTTTTAAGCTTCTAGTGACACATTTTCCTGTGCTGCCTGCCAGCCAGCTCTGTGCCCTGGCATCTCTAGATAGGATGTGGGTGTGGAAACAAACTCTATTAGGCATTTGAGGAGGTAGAAGGATGCCAAGAAATGCTGTCTGCTTTCATGCAATTAACTCTAAGTGGGATAGAGAGCCCAGGTTTGAAAGGCTGTGTTGATGATGGAAACAAGGGAGTGAAATAAGACAAGTTGAAGGCTTTTTTACTGAGAATTGTATAAGTTGATGTGTGTGCAAAATGGATATGCAAGCAAATTTATTATTTTTCAGTTCTAAGCAAAAGTGTTTGAAAGTTGATGGGAAGACAAATATGGAATAACAGACTTTGAATCGGGATTTGTTTTAGTTATGTGCTTATTGTGAGTACATATGTACAGCTGGCTACATGAATAACACGTCTGCACACATGCTAATGATATGGTGAGGTATTTCTTGGGGCAAGCAAGTGTAACTGGTGCTTTTAGCTTTGTTTTAGCTGCCTGAGGGTTGGTCCTGTGAGGTTTTGGGCAGGTGCCCTGATGTCAGTAAGAGCTGTGAGACTGAGGCTAGACTGAGCATGTTAAGGCTTCAAAACAAGTCTTCTCTCTCATGTGAGGTGTGCGGATGGAAATGGATGAAACAGTTATGACTAGGAAAATGAGGGATAGGGGAAGCCGAGAGAGTCTGAGTGTGATACTTGTGTGCCTCCCTGGAGCCCAGGCTCCTCTTGGAAAGGTCGTAAGCAGGAGTAGGGGCCTAGATTTACTTGCCGTAGGAGCAGCATGTGGAGCTGAGTGTTTGGATAGCAACCTGCTCACCTAGATATGGCCTGAATTTTTGTCAGGCTCACACTTGACTTTGCCTCGTACAACAGGAGATTACAGAGAGGGAACAGGGGTGACCTTGATCAGCCTACTCAAGCTGTTTGTTTTCTGTACATCTTTCTCCATTCCCTCCAGAGCTGCTGCATACAGTAAACTAGGAAACTATGCCGGAGCAGTGAGAGACTGTGAAAGAGCTATAGGCATTGATCCAAACTATAGCAAAGCTTATGGCAGAATGGGGTAAGTAAGAGCAGGTTTTTTGTGACAGAATTTTGATCTCAAAATGCCTAGTGGCAGTGATACTGTCAGTGGTATTCTGCCCTGGAAAGCCATGTGGAAATACCTAGTGTTTCACCCTTGCTGGAGGTGGAGGAAGACTGCAAGTGCTTATTTAACTCATGACTTGTAATTTTATTTCCACTTTAATAGCTTGGCCCTCTCCAGTTTAAATAAACACACAGAAGCTGTTGTTTACTACAAAAAAGCCCTGGAGCTGGATCCGGACAATGACACATACAAATCTAACCTTAAAATAGCTGAACAGAAAATGAAGGAGACTCCTAGTCCAGTAAGTTCTGAAACTAATGCTTATTATGTGTGGGTCAGATTAGAAAGAGGCTTCTTCACTGTAAGACAGGTGCTGTCTGGCAAAGCCTTGGTGATCCAAGTTGTGTTTAGAATACAAATCTTGTATGCGGGCAGAGGGGAGATAGTTAATGAGTTCTGCTCTGAACATTTCCACTAAAATATGGAGAGGGTAACTTTCTTCACTGCTTGAGTGCAGTCACCTTAGGCTTATTTGAAAGAGCTGGGAAAGGAGACTGATGAGAAGGAGTGTTTTGAAACAACAGTTTTGCCTTAAGCACCATTCTCAAAGTTGCTACTCCTGAAAACCAGCTTTTTTTTTTCTAGTGACCTGTTAGCAATACCAAAAGGGGGCTTTAGGTGGCTTTTTTTTGTACAAAGATTTTTTTTTTTCTTAAGAAATGAAACCTGGAGGCTTCCTAGCCAGAAAGCTAGTGACTGCACTGCTGATGTGTTCCATGCAGGACCATGTTAATTTATCATTTTGAAGGGAATTTTAATTTCCTAAAGCCTTCTCCAGTGCAAAAGTGACTGAGTGGACGTGTTTAGCTTGGCAATTGTAATGGGTTGCAGCTGTACACTGCTAATGTGACTCAGCTGGTGAGAGGTGATCAGTAAGTCATGTATACAAACATATGCCCTTTGACTCCCTTAGTGAGCCTAATCCCCTGAGGCTTTTACAGAAAGGGTATGGACAGAGCCACTTCTCTTTGTCATGGTTTAGGGGCTGGATTCTGTTAATACTGGGAGTAAAGTATTAGTGTTCATTGTAATGTGCATCAGGAAGTGAGAGGATGTCATAATCTGTGTGTGGTTTCTATATTCTTGCAGACTGGAGGTCCAGGAGGATTTGATTTAGCTGGCTTGCTGAACAACCCCGGCTTCATGAGTATGGTAAATTTGGACACGGATCACAGCCAAGCTTCTGATCTGTGTGTTGGTCTGTTCAGGATGAAATGTGTTGGTACACGGTGTGGAGAGCTCCTGTGTCTCTTTGGCAGATTGGTTTTCATTTCTTGGTTTCAGTGTTGCTGTGTGGAAACTGTGCTTGTGTTCAATTAAGGCCAAATGAAGAGCCAGTGACTTCTCCTTGTGATATGCTGGATGTGGAAAGGGTGCCTCTTCTGCATTACCACCCTTGTGTGTTGCTCTGTGCTTCTCTTAACTATTTTTGTCCTATTGATCTGTTTCCAAGTATTTCTGCCTCTGCTTTGTTTTGTAGTTGAATGGCACAACATCTGCATATCTACCCAGTCACTTCTGACTAAACAGAGTGTTTTTTCTCCCTTCTTTAAATAGGCATCTAACCTAATGAACAATCCACAAGTACAGCAGCTGTAAGTTGGATCTCATCTTGTGTTTCCTCTTTGAATTGCTTGTTTGAGGCTCTGTGTGTGTTTGGCATTTGTAGTAGGTCTGGACTGGTGGGAGCAGGAGGATGCTTGGGCTAGAAGTGTGGTGGGCAGCCTTTAATCCAGTCCAGTTGCTTGAGCTAGTGTGTATTTTGAGTGTTCTGGACTGTGCTGAAGAGGTATTCTTGTAAACATTTGCGGGGAGGCAGGATAGGTTGTGGCACTGGAATTGGATTTGGGAAGCCTGGGGCCAGTTTGGCTCTACTGCACAGTATTTGTGTGACCTGGAGACAGGATTTCACAGCTCCATCTTGGTCAGCGTGAGAATGCTTCCATTCTTTGTGCTGCAGGGTTACAATGATCAATTCACAATATTTGTGAGGTGTTTAGATGCTCTAAAGTCATAAAACTATAAGGCATATACCTCTCCTGACCATCCTTTCAGAGTATGGGTAGGCACCTTCTGGAGCTTGTCCTTTGATTATCATATGAGATAATTTGGCTAAAGGGCTGAGCATCAGCCACCATTTCCATTTGCTTCTGCCTGCTCCTTCCGCTGCTGTTGCCACCTGAGGTTCTGCACCAGATGCAGCCTGAGGATTTCAGAAGAAGGGGCTGTGTGTTCTGGGCTGTTCACTGTCAGTGAATCAGTGTTTAGGTTGTCCCGTCAGTAGATCCCATGTGCAGAGCAAGCAAATAGCTTGTGTGAGGAAGGGCAGTGTTTTAATTAAACGTAACGCAGGGCTGGCACACAAAAGGGGGTATCTCTGGGAATACAGTAATTGACAGGGTTATAAATACTTCTACAGATTGTGCACTTTAATGTAACAGTTACTCTTCTGCATTTAATGAACAAAAAGTTGTTGCAGAAGATTTCCTTGCAGATAACTTCATAATCTGTGTGGGAAGGTGCTGCCATTATGCTGGTGCTCCCCTCCTAGTGTAAACCAAACAACTTTTGTGTTTTCTTTTCCTGTCCTTAGCAGTAACTGTTATTTCCACAGCATGTCCGGGATGATTTCTGGTGGCCACAATGCCATGGGAGCAGCAGGAACCAGCCCCTCCACAAATGATCTTGCCAGCCTTATACAAGCGTGAGTAGGGAGCTGGGTTTTTCCTGATTGCCTTGGTCAGTAAATAGATTTGGGAGTTTTTCTGACCAGAAGTAGAACCTTGATTTAAGAGTTGAGGAAGGCTGAAATGTTGGGTGGAGTGTTGGCTCTTTTGGTGATGTGAATTACTTGTTAGACTGGAGTTTTGACAGTTGGCTGTAAAGAACTTCCTGGCACCGGGCTCTGTTTGTGTGTGTGAGAACACTAAGGGGACTGTTACTTGCTCTTCTTCAGGGGCCAGCAGTTTGCTCAGCAGATGCAGCAGCAGAATCCTGAACTAATAGAGCAGCTACGAAGCCAGATTAGGAGTCGAACTCCAAGTGCCAGTAATGAAGATCAGCAGGAATGAGTGCTCCAGGTGAGGCTGTAGCTGGGAGTGCTGCTCTACTGTGGCTGAGTGGGAATTTATGTATTTGTCTGCAATATTGGTCTTGCGCCTTAGTTTAGCAACTTGATGCGTGTCACCTCTGTAGAGACTGGGTTTTCTGCATCAGTACTGTGTCTTAGATACAAGGCTTAGCCCTCAGGAGTGCTGAGTAAGAACTTCCCTCACACATGTGGCTGACAAAAAAGATTAATTATCTAGTGTTCGTAGTGGTTAAAGGGACACTTGATTTTCTTAAAGACTGAATTTGCCAATGTCTTGTCTTCCTGTCTCTGCAGCACAGTCCATGGGAGCTATGTTCTTTGCTTTAAAAAGTGGAAGCCATGTGCGTGTTGCCATTTCTTGAGTTGGAAGTGTCCAAGAGGGGAAAAAAAATAATGGAAAAACAAAATACTTATTTGACCTGCATGTTAAGACAGATTCATGCTTTCTTTCCCTAGTCTTTGTCCCTGCTCCTCCCCCTCAGCCTTTCCATTAGACTTTTTTTTTCTTCTGGAAGATCCAGCAAGCTGAACACGAACCAGCATCAACAGTCTTTCTAAAGAAACTCAGAAAACTAACTGCACTGTTACATTTCTATGTTACTTGCTACGTGGGAATTTTTTTAACCTGTTTTTGAAGAATGATGCACTCTTCACTACAGGATATCTTCACTTTCCTGCCTGTGTGCCACTTCAAAGAAGTGTTCAAGTCCTACCTAACCCCTGTCCTGCCCTGTTTAATCTTCCTGCCAGTTACAAGACAGTAGTGTTTGAACACTCTGGAGATCATGGGATCTTCTTGCCTCTAGGAACAGGGTTTCTGTCGATTAGACTCACTGCGTTTCTCATTCAGATCTGTAGCAGCATTGCCAGTGTTGTTAATACACCAGAGTCTGGTGGTTGCCTCTCGAAGGTTGGTATAAGTGTGTTGGGGGGGGGGGTTGGGATATATGCCGGTGTGTGACTACTTTAGCGAGTGTTTTCAGGTACACTTCTTGAGGTTCTTTCCCAGTCCTGACAAAACTTGTCTAGTGTTTAGTGATTTATGGCTATGTTGTCGGAATGATCCAATCTGTGAACTAGTCAGGTGGACAGTAAGGAAGATATGATGTTTTTTGGTGTTTAAAAGATTTTTTCTTCTGCTTTTTTTTTTTTAAATCTGTCTTTTATGCATGTAAGTAATTAACCTGGTTGACTCTGCTGATGGTAGGAATAGAGGGTGCCTGAGTAGAGAACAGGAGGAGTAATAAAAATGCTGCCGGGATAGCCAGGAATCAAGTGGCTGCTGGTTCAACATGAGGGATTGATGAGGAGCAGTTATGCCTTGGCGTATTGTGTGAGATGGAGCCGGGGGGAGCTCCTGTAGCCAACTCGAGCAACCTGCAGCTTTCCACCCCTCTAGAGATACCCGTGTCCTTCCTTGGGTGAACAGAAAGTTCTGGCTGGTTTCCCTAGAAGTCACTAGTTGAGGCCAGAGGCTTATATTGACCTCAAATTGTTTTTAAAGTAGTTGTTTGATTGTCATGGGAAAGGTGCGTTCACAGCTTGACTGCTGGGTGAAAAGCACCTGGTCTGAAGGTGGGTGGGTGTGCGGTAGAGAACACCCTTTCAGGAGACCTGGTGTGGTGTGAGTGAGCAGGTATATCTGAAGAATCAAGGAAAAAAAAGTATTTGTAAATGCTCCATGAAGTAATATGTGGTTAATGTAACTTGTGAAAAATAAAATATTTGGACACTTTCTTTGTTATCCCTGTTGCCTGGATGACTGAAGCCAGACCCTTGGACCTGGGCCTGGCTTGGGTGTGGGCTTCCAGTGGTGCTGACTGCAGAGACTTGTGCGGGGTCAGAGTTCTGCTCTCTCGACCATGGCTGCTGCAAAGCCACACGTACAGATGGATTTTTGTCTGCCTCTTCCCATTTTTTTGTTCCTTCTTGCTAAAATGCTCCTCCTTTGTATTTCTGCAGCACGGAACTGGGGAGTCTTTCTTTCTGTGGCTGCCTCCCTAGCTTCCTTTAAGTTCTCTCCAGCTGTATTTTGTAACCTAGCAAAAGGGGATGTTTTGGGGCTGTATGGCAGTGCAGAAAAAGCTCAGGGTTTATTGAAAAGGAGGAAACTGCAGGGACTTTTCCCCATTTTTCAGGGCTGTTCCCCTCTCTCTTTACCCTTCTTGCTCTGTTATAGCTGTAGCTGTGTTTCCTCCTCTCTCTCGATGGTTTTCTTTTCACACCACTGATGCCAGCGTGCACATACCTGAAAGAAGCGCTCCTGCCCTTCTAAGGCTGTGGCTCGCCCTTGAAGGAGGAAAGAGGGGCTGGCAGTGCAGGACACTGGTTTGGCTGACTGGGGCTCCGTGTACCACCTGTCCTGCTGTGCCTGGACTGGATTTGAAGCAGAGAGCTGGCACCCTGCTCTCACGTTAACCACACTGGGGAGCATGCATTTTTTTTTTTAGATTCATTTCAGCTCTATGTTAACCGAATTTACATGTTTCTTTAACTAGAGGCAGCCGAAACCCTGCAGGAACAGGGGCTGTGGTGATGGAGGATGTTCTTCCCTGGCCGTAGGCCGCCCCCACGCCCTGGCGCTGTCCCCGCTCAGCACCGGTCGCCCCGGGCAGCTCAGCGGGGCCGGCGCTGTCCCGGAACGCTCCGCCGCCGTCCGCGTTTCCCGCGGGCGCTATAGGCGGCGGACCGCGGCGGCCCCCGCTCCCTCCCTTAGCCGAGGCGTGGGCGGGCTGACGTGCGGCCCTCGCGGCCAATGGGCGGCCGGTTTTCCCGCCGCGGCCAATGGGAGAGCGGCGTTGCGGGGATGGAGCCGCTTGGACGGAGCGGGAGTTGGCTCGTGAGTGTGGGGGACCGAGGGGAGGGGGCCGTTGCCGCGGTAACCGGGGGGGGGGGGGGGGGGGGGCCGGGGCCCGTTCCGTGAGGTAATGGTGGGGTTGGGGGGTCGGGAGGGGTTACGGGAGTAGCGCCGGGGCTGGGGGGCTGTTAGTGAGGTAACTGGGAGGGGCGGGGAAGGGGAGGTCGATGGCGGGGTGCGGGACGGCAGCGCCCCAGGCTGGGCCCTGTCCCCGCTGTGCGGGACACTGCCGGCCGCCGTCGTGTGTTCCCCCCCATAACTCTGCAGCCTTTTGGGGTACTTAGGCCTGGCCTGGGAGGAGCCCGCACCCCCTTCTCCAGGGAATCCCGGACGATTTCAAGCGATTTCAGGTGCTGAGAGGCGCTGGGACAAGTGCGGCTCTAGGGGAATCCGGCCTGGTCTGTTGGGGGCATCGCGAGTGCGCGGTTTTAACAGAAAAGCTGAGATTTAAAGGATCAAGAATGAGGAAACCTTTTTTCTTCTTCTTTAGAGGGCTGTCTGCTTTATATTTTTCGTTACTTGAATGTTTTATTATGGGCCACTAGGCCAAGCAGCACTTGTCTTGGGTTAATTCTTTATTACAGAAGTTTTCAGGCTCGTGAAGTAGTCCAGTCTTGGCGGTGCTGGCTCCTGAATGTGGGGCTGTCATAAAGAGCAGGCGAGGAGAAACACAAGGTATTTCTCGTACTTACTGCTTTGTTTTTCACTAAGCTGCCTTCCTTCCCGGGTCAGGGGGCACTGGAGGGCCGCTGTTCCGCCTGCTGCAGGAAGCCTGACACTTTACGCTTTGTTGGGGGCTGAGGCTGGGTTAAAACAAAGAAAAGAAACTGAAGAATAGGGTAGGGGGTTTCTGAATTTCTTACTGGAAGAGAGGTGTGTTCCAGAGGAGGTGTGAATTTTGGAAAAAGGTGGAGTTTTTTTCCTCTCCTCTGTCCTGGGAGCTGTCTGGCTGCCTGACAGAGCAAGCATGGGTGGTGCCCTCGCACCCAAGCAGGTGCAGACGCAAGCTCTCATGCTCTGTGATCCCAAAGCATCATTGCTAACGTCATTTTCCGAGAGAGCTCATTTGAAAAGCTTGGCATTGACAACACAGTCACTGTGCGAGGTGAAATCCTTGTCATTCTGTTGCCACTGAAACTACAGCGCGTGCTTTACAGAGACAGGGTGACTTGTTAGCTGTGTCAGCACAGCGCTGATGAGCGTTGGCAGTCAAGGTCTCTGGAGAGGGAACCTGTTCATCGGCTGCGCTGACAGCCTGCCTGCTGCAGGAGCCCTGTCAGCGTACACAGAGATTTCATGCTCTGGACTTGTTCAGACCTGGCTCATCTGCTTAGGTTCACCAGGAAGCGAGTCAGTGTCAGCCGAGCAGGGTTTTCTTCTGATGAACATCACTTCCCATGGATACCCAGCTGCGAGCCAGAACTGCTGTAGGTGGCCTGACCGCCACGACCTCTCTGTTTGCTCCTGCTTGAACTGCAAACTTGGAAAAAGGTTTTAAACTCCCTTACCAAATACAGAGCCATCCAGTTTCCCGCTTTCCTTTTATATTAAAATTACTATTTTTGCAGCCCACTGCATGGAAATGGTGATAGTAATTAATACTGTCAGCCCTCAAGGGAGACTTTAGCCTCAGGAATCTTTTGTATTAAAACTTAATTTGCTGCTCCAACAAGCAGATATCCGATTATTTACCTTGTCCATCACGGGTGTGGGTGTCAGCGTGGCTGGAAATGCTCTGTGTTAGCTTGTTACCCTGATACTTGCTGCAGCATCTCGTCAGCACTCAGGGCTGTCTGGCGGCCCTTGCCTGGGTGGCCTGCAAGAGAACCTGCTTGAGGTGCTGTTGATCTGACTTTACAAGTCCATTTGGTGCAAGCGGTAAGTGAATCCTCTGAGGTGCTGGCTGTGCTACTGCAAAAATGAGCAGCAGTAGAGGGACCTGTTCATGTTTGTGTATTTTTATAAATAGATTTAACGTTGTTTTGTGAAATTATTTTAGGAAAACAAGTTTAACTAGCGCTGCGTGTAAGCTGGATGGAAACGCTTTTACGTTTCAAATTAAGTCAATTTTCATGACGTAGGAAACTCAAATCTTGCATTTTTCTCTTGTATAAAACAACTTCTGCTTTCTCTTTTGTTACACCCTGTGGACAACAGAGAGCCTTGCAGTGAATTTCTATGTAGGGTTTCCCTTTAGAGATGTGCATATTGATTGGCAATCAAAACTTCCACTGACTCCTGGTACAGAGCAAATAACCAACTCTAGAGGCTGCGACCCACCCTAGCGAGATGGTGACGGTGGCTCAGGAAATCAAGCAGGAAGGAATCCAATAGTCAAGTTCAAATGGCAGTATGAAAAACCCCTGTGTGAATGTTGAAGGGAGATCTTCTCAGTTCTAGGTATTTGTCTGGGTTACAAGTACCACCAGTTTGAGTCCAGATTAATTTGTCATAGTTAAAAAAAAAAAAA
The DNA here is from genome assembly GCF_036417535.1 of Chlamydotis macqueenii. NCBI lineage: Eukaryota > Metazoa > Chordata > Aves > Otidiformes > Otididae > Chlamydotis > Chlamydotis macqueenii. Next base: position 3,336,918 of record NC_141581.1, on the reverse strand, counting down.
AAAAGACTTGATCCTTTGGGCTCAAGTGGATCTTTTTGCAGGATCAGATGTTTTGCAGTTAAGTTAGTAAGTTAAGTTAGTTTGCTGCAGTGAAATTATTTTCTGACAGTTTTTCTGTTCTTTGTGTGTTGGGTGCTGCCTTTGTGACTTCCACCCATCACCTCTGGGGAGTTAAGGTGACAGCCGTACAGTGGCTGGTGTGCACTTTGGGATGCAAGGTGCTGTTCTGCACAGTATATGCTGACCTAGGAAAATCTCTCTTGTTTTACTCCCATCCACAGGTACTGAGCCCAGGAGCACCTTTCTCTTGAGGTCTGTCTGTGCTGTCACCTGCCAATGTACCTGCTCTAACAGCAGCTGGAGGGATCCCCACCAGCTGCCGTCCGCAGGGCCCTTGGCAGGAAGCGCTCACCGGGAGCACCATGAAGATTGTGGTCACCAAAGTGCTGTGTCTGCTGGGCATCTGTGTCCTCATGTTGGCTGGGTCACTCCTCCCCGTCAAGATAACTGAGGCTGATTACAAGAAAGCTCATCTCTCCAAGAAGGTCCTTGCCCTCTGCAATTCTTTTGGAGGAGGGGTCTTCCTGGCCACCTGCTTCAATGCCTTGCTGCCTGCTGTGAGAGAAAAGGTAACTGCATATGAGCAATATTAATGAACCTGTGCCGCTGAGTATGTTAGGGACACCTGTGTGGGGGTGACCACCCTCCCCTCTCCTGCCCTGCAGCAGCCCAGGCCACCAGACCTCTGCCCCTGCAGAAATGGGGGTGAAGTGTCTGCGCCTCGCCAGAGCGGCCCCTGAAGGCTCCTCGGAAACGGCTGCGCTGTGCCTGGCGTTTCAGATCAGGAGAGCGAGCTGCGCCCGCCTCCCATTCGGCTGCTGCTGACTGTCCATGTGGAGTAACTGGAGACTATTTTTTGATGCAGAAGGAGGCTGAGCATTGCCTGGGGTGTGAGGCTTAAACTCCTGCCACTTAGCCTGTGTTTAAAACACTTTCAGACAGCCAGAAAGCTTCTGCTGGAAGAGAAATAGATTCCCTGTCTCTTACGCTGAGGCCTGTATACAAGGGTATTAAAGCATCATGGATCAATTTAGTGTCCATTTAGGGTTGTGTGAACACAATAGGAATATTTGCCTTTCAAGGGACAAAGGTGACTGATTCAGTATGAATTGTTTGCTTTGTTCCAGCTCGATGAAGTTCTCAGGCAGGGGAACGTGACCACCAACTACCCGGTGGCTGAGACCATCATGATGGTTGGCTTCTTTATGACAGTCTTTGTGGAGCAGCTCATCTTGACCTTCCAGAAGGAAAAGCCCTCCTTCATTGACTTAGAGACCTTCAATGCCGGTTCGGATGTCGGGAGTGACTCCGAATACGAGAGTCCCTTCATCGCATCTTCCCGAGGGCGCGCGTTGTACAGTGCGCACAGTCACCACTCCCACAGCCTGAACATCCAGGAGCTCTCCCGCTCCAGCCCCTTACGGCTCATCGGGCTGGTGTTTGCTTTGTGTACGCACTCCATCTTCGAGGGACTGGCCCTGGGCTTGCAGGAGGAGGGTGGCAAAGTCATAAGCTTGTTCCTGGGAGTTGCTGTTCATGAGACACTGGTAGCAGTGGCACTGGGCATCAGCATGGCCAAGACCTCGTTGCCGCTGAAGGATGCTGTGAAGATGGCTGTGACGGTGAGCCTGATGATTCCTCTGGGCATTAGCATTGGGATGGGGATTGAGAGCACCCAAAATACAGCCAGCAACATTACTTCCCTGCTCCTGCAAGGCATCGCGGGGGGCACTTTCTTGTTCGTCACCTTCTTTGAGGTCCTTGCCAAGGAGTTGGAAGACAAGAACGACCGACTCTTGAAGGTTCTCTTTCTGGTGCTGGGCTACACTGCTCTGGCTGGGCTGGTCTTCTTCAAGTGGTGAGTACGGGAGCAATGGGAAGCAAATCTCACCTTCCTTTGCCAACGGCACCAGAGATGGGCCTCCTCTTCAGCCAAGGGGGACACTGAAGCTCAACAGCCAAGTGAAACAGGCGCTATTTCCGTACCGGCCTGAAGAAGGAGAATTCCTTCCTGTGTGCTCAGAGGGAGATAAAAATGAGGGGTGTCTCGGTGTAGGTGTTGCAAGGTATTGTCCCTGTTCATTGGGTCTGCGGGTGCAGCAGCTTGTGTGGAGATTAGTCGATGTAGACATTAAGAATCTGGTTCGGAGGCTGCCTTCAAAGAGCTCGTCAAGCATGTGGTTTCATGTTAATCAGCACGGCCAGCCCCCTCCCTCCTTCCCCAGTGCAGAAACTGCTGCTGAGAGCCCGCTCCCTTGGCTCTTGGGCTGTGAGAAGGTGAGAAACAGTAACAGAAATAAAGTCAAAAGCAGGTGGGATCATGGATCGCACAGCTGCACTAAGCTGCTTTTGCTGGTTTAGTTTTGAGCAAAACCCGGTTGTAATAACTGCCAAAAATAACATCTCTTCTGGGGCCGCTCGGTGTGCCTGGGGCCGCAGCTCACTGTGAGCAGAGCTGCCATTTTAACCCACGAGTGGCTCTGGCAGCTTTCGTTTCTCAGAGTGATTAATGGAAGAAACGAGGCCAGGCCATGCCCCTGTCCCATGCTTCGTTCTCTGCGTCTCATCTGTATGTTGAGCATTCCCTAAAGAAAACCTCCGGCAGCGTGTTAATATACACATCATTGGAAAATCCTCGCATCCTTGTCTGAAGGCCCTTCTGCAGCGCTTGTGGAGCCCAGGATCCATTAGTTTGTAAGAAATGGGCAGCAGCAATTTCCAGCATTAATATTTTAGGGTGAGTGCTTGTGCTTTAACGGTCTGCAGTGAAATGGGTTTAGCAGTTGCCATCAAACGCAACTTCAGAGCTGCTCCCAGAGCCTCTGCTCTCGCTGTCAGCAGGCTCACGTGGCTTTGCAGAGCGCTTTGTCGGTGTTTTCAAAGGAGAGAAATCTCTTCCCTGGGGGTTTATGAGGTTGTGGAAGGGCTGATTAGAGGCGCTCACAATCTGACTGCACACAAGCAGATCTCTCCATGTCCCCAGAGCATGTCCCCCGGGGAAGCTCAGCCTGCTGCAGATCCTGTTGTGATCTTTCGGATTTCCCCTCCTGGGCTTGTATCAGAGGCTGGAACAGGGAACCCGCCCTTCCCACAACAGCTCCCACTCCGCAGCCCAGCAGGGTAACGCAGCCGTTCGCTCCTCGCCGGCCTCTCGCGGAGGATGTATTTTAATTAGATGTTGCCTTCACTTCTGCAGCGGCTTCCACAGGCAGAGCAGAGCTTTTGGAAGCGCTGATGGAATTATAACGATGTAGAGCGGGCTGAGCTGTGGCGCAGTCCCTGTTTATTGTGATCCAAGTGGGGAAGAAGGATGGGTGAGACTGGGAAGCAGCATCTTGGAGCTAGTGGTTGGCACAGCTGCAGCATATGGAGGCTGATGAGGATCATCTGACAGTTCCTGGTGCTGGGTATTTTAATTGCTGCAACATACTGAAGTCAATTAATCTTCCTTTGAAAAACCTGGAGTGGAAGGGGGGAGGGAAGGTTATTTTAGGCCTCAGATGACACAAATTAGCAGGGCCTGATGATAATGTAATTTGCCTTGACATGATAAACCTCTGTGTGTTATTTCACTTCTCCCAGGCAGCTCGTGCAGGGCCGTGTTGCTCCCATCGGGTGTTTTTCCATGTTGGTGGCTGTCCCAGGCAGGGGCGTGGGGGAGCACAGCACCCCGTGTCCCTTCTTGGGCACGGCCCCTGCCTTCCTGCCTCTGCCTCTTCCTCTTCCTTTCTGCAGCTAATGTTTTTCTTGTAGTGGCCCTGTCTGGGCAAATGCGAGCATCTCCCAGAGTATGGGTGGAGGCAGAGCCCCAAAGTCATGCTTCCCCTGTTTCATCTTCTTCATCCTTCCTCCTCATCCGCAATCCAGGGGCTGATGCGCTGCAGCCAGGAGAAGACGTTGATGCGAGGAGATTTCTTAACCGGTGCCCGGAAGCTCGGTAGGGATCTGTTGCCATGAGCAGGGATTCCCCCCCCCACAATGAGGGGTCAGTGTGACAGCGGGGGGAGTGTGACAGCATTTCTTCTGGTGGAGTCTGAGATCTGGGCTGGCTGGGAGAGCAGGGAGTGGGGGTGGTAGAGCTGAATGGGCTCCCTCCTGCCTGGGGTGGGGGGTTCGCCTGTGAGCAGCAGCATCCAGCGTTCCTGGATTGGTGTAGGGGCGGAGAAGGATGAGCCCAGTCTGCTGCTCCCAATAAAGGCTCTGGCCTTCTCCCTGTGGTGTCACTTGTTTATTTGAAGTTTCCCTGTCGCTCCCCCGGCTGCTCAGATCACGCGGCAGGCGCATGTGCACGTTCCCGAGGTGGGCTGAGCCCTCCGAGAGGCAAATCCCACCCAGGAGCCTGGGTGGGCGGCAGTGTGGGGCTGCTTGCCAGACCCCGGCACAGCTGCACCGAGCTTGGGGGGAGGGGGGCACGACCCTCTGGTGCCCCATTCTCCCACCCTGCTCAGCATCGGCGTGATTCAGCCCCGCGTGTGCGGCCGGCAGCATCCCTGTTGCGTAAGGCTTGGCGGGGAGCTGCGGAGTGAATGAAATGGAGGAGGAGCTGCAGCTAAAATGATCAAGGAAATTCATTCATTTCCCCTAACGAGGAGTATCCATCCAGCTAATAACACTGTGGGGATGGCGGGGCGCCCAGCAGGGTGGTTTGTCATCTGGAGGGGGGCTGTGGCTGCTGGCCCGGGCCTTGTCCCCGAGGGGCAAGGCTGGTGGCCCCTGGGGGAGAGGTGGCCATGGCCCATCCCCCTGCCCCCCCCCCACCCCGAGCTCCCACTGGGCCCAGCAGCACTTCTTGATAGGATGCGTGTTGGCAGCCGCGTGGGTGCTGCCATGGCCCCGTTCCTCTGCTGGCAGCTATTAATAGCCTCTGCGGATTTTAATTGCTGCCGCTTGGGAGTGAGCGTGAGTCACAGGGCCTGGCAGCCCCCAGCCACAGTCCCCAGCGCCCGCGGACCCTGGCTGCGGCAGGGACCTTTGAGCTCCTGGGCCCGCTGTCCCCCGTGCCGGCTGCGGGACCCTTGGCGGGGTGGCCTCGCTGGCAATGGTCGGCGCTTGAGCCTGTACCACCAAGCTGCTCAGGCCCCAGTCCTGCCTGGCTGGGCTCAGCTGGCACCCGTGGGATCCCCAGCCCCACGGGGTGCCACCCAAGGACCCCCAGCATGTCCTCCTGCTGTGAGAAGCAGCTCTGCCCCCAACCAGGGCCCTTCTGGGGTTTTGGGGCTCCTGACCCTGCTCTGCCTCAGCCCCCGGGGAGGGGACGCCCTGGGCTTGGTGACAGAGCCCCTGTGGTGCCACCGTGCACATGTGTGTGTACATGCGTATGCTCAGGCTCCCAGTCCTGTGCTGGCGTGGCATGGTGGCAGTGCGGGCAGCTGTGTCCCCAAAGCTGAACCCCACAGCCTGGCCCACCCCCAACTGCCATGGGGGCTTACGGCACCCTGCCAGCTCGGGGCTTCAGCATCTGTCTGTCCTGTCCGTGTGTCCTTGTGTCCCCCGTCACCATCTTTGGGTTTCTGTCCCCATCCCTGTGTCCCTGGGCTGTGCATGCTTGGCTGTGTATCTGTGTTCCTCTTCACGTGTGTCTGTGTGTCCGTGTGTCCCTGTCTGTAAATCCCCATCCTTGTGTATCCCTGTCCATCTGTCCCCATCCTTGTCTGTGTGTCCCTGTCCGTACATCCCTATCCCCATCCCTGTCCGTCTGTCCCTATTGCTGTCCATCTGTCCTAGTCCGTGCATCCCCATCTGTCACCGTCTGTGTGTCCCTGTCCGTCCGTGCATCCCCATCCCGTCTGTCCTTGTCTGTTTGTCCCCGTTCCCCACCCCGTCCCGGAGCCGCTCGGGGGTCCGGTGGCCCCAGGCGGGGCGGGGCGCGGCGGGTGGGGCCCGGCGGCGGGGCGGGATCGGCTCTGCGGCGACCGCACCGCCCCCCACCGAGCCGAGCCGAGCCGTGCCGAGCCGGCCCCGCCGCACCGAGCCGGGCCCCGCCGCATCGGGCGGACCGGAGCCGCCGCCCCGGGCCGGGCCATGCGCTGAGCCCGCAGCCGAGGGCGGATCCCGGGCCGGACACGGTGAGACGGCGGGCACCGCAATGCGACCGGGCGCGGCGAGGAGCGGGGGGAAGAGCCCGCGGGGGGGGGGGGGGGGGGACGGGGGGGGGGACGGGACGGAGGCGGGGGAAGGGGGGGCGACAAGGGCAGTGCGCGGCCGGGGAGCGGGGCTGAGACCCCGGCCCGGGGCGGTCGGACCCTGCCTCTCTGTCTCCATCCGGCCCCTTCTGCCCCTGCCCCAGCCCCTCCATCCCGCCCCAGCGCCCCTCCGCCCTGCCCCTCCATCCCGCCCCAGCGCCCCTCCGCCCTGCCCCTCCATCCCGCCCCAGCGCCCCTCCGCCCTGCCCCTCCATCCCGCCCCAGCGCCCCTCCGCCCTGCCCCTCCATCCCGCCCCAGTGCCCCTCCGCCCTGCCCCTCCATCCCGCCCCAGTGCCCCTCCGCCCTGCCCCTCCATCCCGCCCCAGTGCCCCTCCGCCCTGCCCCTCCATCCCGCCCCAGTGCCCCTCCGCCCTGCCCCTCCATCCCGCCCCAGCGCCCCTCCGCCCTGCCCCTCCATCCCGCCCCAGTGCCCCTCCATCCCGACCCTCCAGCCCTCCGTCTGTCTCCCTCAACACTCAGGTTCCGAGTGGGAGGGTGCTGGGGTGGGGGTGCAGACACCCCGGCAGGACCAGACCCCCACCCCTGGGATCCGGAGAGGATGCCGTGGTCCGGACCCGCAGGCACAGAAGGGATTGTTTGGGGGTGTGGGGGTGTGGGGTGTGTGCTGGGCACAGGTCACGGGGCTTTTGGGCACCTGTGGGCGCCGGGAAGGCCCATCCAGCCCAGCCCCTCGGCCCCAGCGCCCCACACCGTGGCCCTGAGGCCAGTGGCACTTTTGGCCATGGCGCAGGCAGGTGGGACGGGCAGGACCCTCACCAGCCCAGGCCCGGATTCAGCCTTGACCACATCTGGGGTCCCAGGAGCCAGTGACCCTTCTGATGCAGTGGGATCCAAGGGGCGCTTTTCTGCCCTCGATGGGACGAGATCCTCAGGTGCCCGACGCCGCAGTGATGGGCTCTTTCCCCAGCTCCCAGCCCTTCGCTCGCCTGGTGCAGGCACTTGCACCTGGGATTTAGGGACGTGTCAGGGAATCGGGGGTGATCTGGACCCACCGTGGGGTGGGGAAGGGGCTGGTTCACCCAGAAGTGCCCAGGGACGAGGAGGCTGAGGTGCCCAGGGCGCCCACCAGCACGGGGCTGCCCAAGGCGTTTTCCCCGTCCCCCCTTCCAGGCCTGTTGGTCCCTGGATTGAGGTGGAGGGTGGCAGGAGCAGACCTGACCCCCTCCAGCAAGGGGGGTCCAAATCGAGAGAGAAACTGAGGCAGGGCCTGGCTGAGGTGATGCTCAGTGTCGGCCGCTCTTTGTTCCCCCTTGTTTCACACCCCAGGGCCACATCGCTTGGGGAATGGGGCACGAGTGGGGGACCCTGCCCGGGTCTCTACATCCCCTGCAAGCAGGCACTGAGGTTTGGCAGCCCGAAGGGCACCGACGGGGGTCTCCAGGCCTGCAGGCCATCAGCCTGCGGGCCTGCCACCCTCTGCAGCGCCCACGTCTCTCCGCTCCCCGCTGCATCCCCGGGGTGGGAGCGGGGCAGACGGATGGTGCGGGGCGGCACGGCACAGGGTAGGACAGGGTGGCAGGCGCCGAGGTCTGCGCGTGAAATGGCACCTCTGTACTCAGCGGCCGCAGCAGCCGCATGTGGGAGAGCCGGAGGGGCTGCTTGAGGGCCCCGGGTGCTACCAGCTCCTCACTGGGCCAGCAGCTGCCCCATAGGACTGCTTCTGCTGCTTGAGGGGTCCCACAGGTCACCAGCGTTTCCCCCCCTAGCATGCTGCCCAGCAGCCTCGGCCGCAGCTGCTGCGCCGGCGGCCGCGGCTCAGCCATATGGCCACAGCGGGCGGCCGGTAAAAATAGCAAATACTGCTGCACCCTGGGGCGGGCGGCGAGCACTGTCCTGCCCCAGCCGCCCGGCAAGGGCGTCGCAAGGGCGCAAGGGGGACCAAGACCCGCCGGTTGCATTGGTCCAGTGGGAGCAGGGGGGGTGTAAGCTGGGCTGGGGGGAGGGGGCTGCCTCATTCTTCCCCCAGCCTGGTACCCAGGGGTCCATCCTGAAGCCCCTGCTCCTAGCGTGACGCCTCCCTCTGCCCTCTCCTTCGCAGCAGCAGCAGCATCTGCAGGGCAAGATGCCGGAGCAGAGCAACGACTATCGGGTGGTGGTGTTTGGCGCTGGTGGTGTGGGCAAGAGCTCGCTGGTGTTGCGTTTTGTGAAGGGGACCTTCCGGGACACCTACATCCCCACCATCGAGGACACCTACCGCCAGGTCATCAGCTGCGACAAGAGCGTCTGCACCCTGCAGATCACCGACACCACGGGCAGCCACCAGTTCCCTGCCATGCAGCGCCTCTCCATCTCCAAGGGCCATGCCTTCATCTTGGTCTTCTCCGTCACCAGCAAGCAGTCACTGGAGGAGCTGAAGCCCATCTACCAGCAGATCGTTCAGATCAAGGGCAGCGTGGAGAGCATCCCCATCATGCTGGTAGGCAACAAGTGCGACGAGACGCAGCGGGAGGTGGAGAGCAGGGAGGGGGAGGCCATGGCCAAGGAGTGGAAGTGCGCCTTCATGGAGACCTCAGCCAAGATGAACTACAATGTCAAGGAGCTCTTCCAGGAGCTGCTGAACCTGGAGAAGAGGAGGAATGTCAGCCTCACCATCGATGGGAAGCGCTCCAGCAAGCAGAAGAGGACAGACAAAATCAAGGGGAAGTGCAGCGTCATGTAGAGCCCTGGACTGGCCCGCACCCCGACTCCGGTCCCCTCCTCTTTCCCCCCACAACTGGACGTGGCATCGCAGCCGGGCCATCCCCTCGTCCTCCGTGCCATCACTGTGACCACGCGCAGGGGGACACGGGGGCATGGCCCCGGGTTCCGGGGGCAAAGATGAGGCATCCTGCCCCAAGACGAGGGGTGCTCGGCCGCCCCCATGCCTCGACGTGACCGAGGAGCACGCGGCTGCGCACCCTCTGCAGCACAACCGGTGGCACTGGCCAGTCCCCATCCCTGCTGGGGGAGCCCACGGTCCTTGTGGGTGGGAAGGGACGGTGCAACGTGGGGGGTGTCGCTCACCCTCGGGGACAGTCACCTGCGCCCCAGGCTCTCCCCGTGCCCCCATCCCCACACCATAGCCCTCTGCTCCTGCAGGCAGAGACTTGAGGTGGGAGCAACCCCCGCATGGTGCCCGCTGCCACCGAGCCCCCAGCCCGGCCCGGTGCTGGAGCCACCAGCCCAAGCACAAAGCCTCGGGACCGAGGGAGGCCCTGACCCAGCACAATCCTGGTGAGCTCCGGCAGGAGACCCCCGGCCCCGTGGCCGGCCGGACCCCCGCACACCCCCCCACCACTGCCCCCTTCCCCAATGAGCCCTGCAGCCCAACTGGGCCACGATGCCACAGTGGTGGGCACTGCTGCTGCCTGCCGCAGTGCCCCACCGGCTCAGCTTCCCCCTGCTCCCGCAGGGTCCCTGCCGCAGGGTGGCCTGGCCCCACACCCCTGGGACCCCTAACCCTCCCCCCCTCCCTGAGCTCTGCTGCAGCCCTGCTTGTTCCCCCCGGCCGGAGCAGGGCCCCCGCACAGTCACCAGCCCCTCGTCCCAGCGGGGTTTGGCCCCCTCACTTTGGCCCGCTCACCCTCCATGGGGCTGACCTCGGGGGTGGGGGGGGGGATCCCAGAGCGGGGGGCCCCGGACTGGCTGGGCCCCTGCACCGCACCTAGCTCCCCCCCACCCACCGCTTTTTAGAGCAGGACCTGAGCGCCCAGGGGACAAGGTGACATTACGATGTAGCCTTTATTCTAGAAATAGTCTTCCTTCAATAAAGAGATGAGAAACGTCCCTGCAGAGCAGCAGCGAGCCGGGGGCTCGAGACTGGGTGAGGGGGCCACAGCGCGGCCTGAAGGAGTGAAAAGAGGGATGGGGCTGCGTGCGTGTGCGTGCGTGTGCGTGCATGTCTGTGCATGCATGGCCGTGTGCTTGCACAGGTGTGTGCACAGTGCATGTGCAAGCATGCACACATGCACATATGAGCATCTGTGCCAATGCACATGTACGTACTGTGTACACACACATACCATACATGTGCACACGCATGCACATGCACATACCGTGTGCAGACACGTGCCATACCATGTGCACACGTGTTTGCCTGCGTGCCCGTGCACCCTGGCAGCTCCTCACTGCCGGTGGGTGGCCCCTGACCCTCGCTGTCCCCCGTGGGGAGGGGGTGGGAGTGCGGCGCATGCATCATCATGCCTGTTGCCATGGAAACCATCTGCTCCCCGGGCGCAGGAGCTGCGTGGGCACGTGGGCGTGGGGGGGGGGGGGCGGCGAGGGGAGTGGGGCTGCTGCAGGCTGCAAGGGCCTTGGCAAGGGCACAGCTCCGTGGGGACATCATGGCTCTATGGGGATGGTCATGGCTCCAGGAGGATGGTCACGGCTCCATGGGGACATCATGGCTCCGTGGGGATGGTCGCGGCTCCGTGGGGATGGCTGCAGGTCCACGGGGACACGCAGAGTTCCACAGGGACAGTCACAGCTCCGCAGGGATGTCACAACTCACTGGCACCGTCCGTGGGATCCAGTCGTGTCCCCGTGTCCCTCCCGTGGGCTGGGGGGAGCCAGGACCTGGGGTAGGTGCTGGGGCAGGAGGGTGGGACAGACACAGGCGGGTGCAGGGACATTGGTGCCAGTCCCCACCTGCTGGGACTCCCAGGACCTCCTGGGGCTGCAGAGGCCCTGGTGAGGCCGGGGGGCTCACAGGTATTGGGGGTGGGGGGCGAGGGCTCTGTCCCCCTCCCATTCTCAGCTCTCTGGTCCCCCACCTCTGTCCTCACACTGTCCCCCCACCCTAGGCGGTGCAAATGGGGACCCCTGCCCGTATGGAGGGCTGTGGTCCCGCCGCAGCGTGTGGTGTCCCTTGGGATGCCCCTCAGGATGCTCCTGCTCTCGGCCAAGGCCACTTGCTCCCAGGGGGGTCTGGCCCCCCGTGCCCAAACCCAGCACCCAGCAGCCATCAGCCCACCCAGGTCAGGGGCACTCCAAGCCCCCAAAAAACACAGGCAAGAACGGCGGCGCGGGATCGAGACAGACGAGCCGAGGTGCAGCCGTTCCCCGAGCTCCCAAGGAGCTATCGCCACAGCCCAGGGCCGTAAAAACACTTAAAAACACAAATCCAGTGTTTGGGACCCAAACCAGCTCCTGGCAGCGTGCGTCATGCCGGGACCTGGGGGCTGCATCGGACATTGTCCGTCGTGTTCCACCTCCGGCTGGGCTCTGCCCTCCACGTCGCAGCCCCGAGCGCAGCCCCGTCTGCGGCCAAAGCGGTTTATAACACCACGGGCAAGGGCATATGGGAGCAAACTGGATTAGGGGAAAAAATCAGCCTTCTTCCCGCTAACAGGATTACCGGGTTTTCGGCCTAATGTTAGTGCAGCTGCCGGCGAGGGCTGGTGTGCACCCAGCAGTGGGGCCACGTCCCCCTCCTGGGCACGGGGCACCAGCGAGGCTGGTTCAGACCCAGTGTTTCTCCATCTCTGTTCACGCCGGGACCAGAGCTGTGAACTGGTGCGTACTGGTGTGGCCTAGCTGTAGGCAGACACCGCACCAGGAAGCGCTGCCAGAGAGTGATGGCTGCTGCCCCTCCTGCCCCGGGGACACGACTCTGTCCCCACCACGGTGACTCCTGTGGGGGGACACCGGGCCCCCCCCCTCACCATGCTGGCACCGGGAGCCAGGCACTGCTGGGCCCTGTCCTGCCATGCTCACCCCATGCCGGCAGTGGCAGCTGAGGGAATCAAAGCCTTGATTCGCAGCCACGCTGCGCCAGCGAGTGCGGTTTCCTGCTCCCCCGGCACTGATGGTGTCACTCCCGCCTGTTGCTGATCCATCCCTCTGGGGATTTTCCCCTTGAGAACGGCTGGGCCAGGGCCTGGGGTGAGGGGGAGACCGGGGCTGCGGCGCCCGGCAGAGCCCAGCCCGGCCTGGCGTAAAGCAGAGCAGCCCCAGGGCTGCTGCACCCGGGGCCAGAGCATCGGAGGGACACAGGGTAGGGGACAGCAGGGCGAGGGGCTCTGCCCAGGGGCACGGGACCACCCTTTTGCCCCTGCCCTACCCCATCGCAGCCCCACCCCAGGCCGGAAAGGCTCTGCTGGGGGGTTTGGGGTCTCCCCAGTGTTGGGGCGGGGGGTTTTCCAGGCCGGCCTGGGATCCCCGTGGAACACTGGCGCCGACACATCTACCCCCCCGCCCCGGGACTGGTCAGGGCGCTGGGGGGCAGCAGGCAGCGCAGCACCCTGGATTTTTGGGGGGTGCCCCGGAGGTCTTGTGGGGGCACGGCCAGGCTGCTCTGCGGGCCCGGGAGGGGAGCGGATGGGGGGATCTGGGGGGATTTTGGGGACACGTGAAGGGATTTCGGCGGCCCCGGTGCCTCGCGCCGCGGCTGCCACGTGCCGCCGGCAGCGCGCACCCCTCCCCACGGCCACGCGCTTATTAATATTAACGAGGTATTGCCACGCCCCTTTCCCCCGCCCTGCGCGCTGATTGGCTGCCAGCCCCCTCCGGCCGCCGCTCCGCAGCCGGCCCCTCCCTTTCACCGCCCCTCCCTCCTCGCCGCCGTCGCAACCGAACCTGGCAGCCGCACCCAGCACCGCCTCCTCGCCGGGCCAACCCCCCTCCTCGCGCGCCCCTCGGTGCCAGCGCCCATTGGCGGGCGGCGCTGCCAATCGCGCTGGTGGGGCGGGGCCAGCCGTGCCCGGGCCCGGCCGGGGCTGGGTAGCAGGGTGCGTTGAGTTGCGTGGCGGTGGTGCTGTTTGAGGTGGCGGCTGTGCTCCTCCGGTGCCCCGGCTCCGCCGAGACCGGTGAGGAGCCACCTGCGCCGCGGGGAACAAGCGCGAACAGCCGGCGCAGGCCGAGGCCTGGCGGAGCCCCCGGCCCGGGGCCCCTCGCGGCCCGCTGCGGCCCGGTCGGCGGGGCCCGGGGAGGGGCTGGGCGAGGGGGTTCCCGGGGCACCGCGGGTGGGGTCCTGAGGGGGCCCTGGGCTGGGCGAGAGGGGCGATGGGGCTGGGGGGCCCGGGGGGAGGAGTGCTGAGGCTGCAGGTGGGGGTGAGGGGGGACCCAGGACAGGGGCTGGGGGCTAAAAGGGGGCTGGGGTCGTGGATGGTAGGGTAAGGGGACTGTGGGGGTGCTGGGACCCTGAGGGTTTGGGTCTGGAGGTGCGGGGTGCCTGGGCAGGTGGAGGGGCGTGCTAGGGGCTGGGGGTGGAGGGATTGTGAGGCCGTGAGGGTGCTGGGAGTGGACCCCTGAGGGGTCAGTTGGGCTGGAGTGGTGGGGTTAGGAGTGCTGGGGTTCAGGGCTGGGAGAAGGGAAACCCCCCGGGCAGGGCAGGAGGATGGGCTGGACTGGGGGCAAGGAGGGCCCTGAGGGTGCTGGAGCTTGGAGGGGTGGAGGATAGGGATGAGAAGCTGGGAGGGCTCCTGATGGGGGTCACGGAGCGCTGGTGGGTCGGGGGGGTATAATTTCTGCGTGAGGATCAATGCAAGGAGACAGTGGGGGGGGGGGTCGATGTGGGTAGGGGCTGGGCTCTGTCATGGTGGGAGGCCCTGAGCTCTTTGCGTGAGCTGCAGTGGGAGGATGTTGGGTGGAAGGGGGTGTGGTGGCAGAAGTGGGGGCAGTAGGGCCTGTGGCTGGAGCTGGGATGGTGAGGGGCATCTCAGGCTTCTGGGTGGATGCGGCGAGCAGGGACAGCTGTATCGAGAGACACAGTTCAGCGCCCGCTTGCTTTGGAAGCTGGGTGACTTAATGGGGAATTGGTCTAGACCCTCTTTCAGGGTATGAAAGGAGATTGGGAAGCCTGTCAGAAGGTCTGATACCACATAACTGAGTTGGTTTTTTTCTGTGCGTGAATTAACGGATGGTTGGTGTAGAGAGAAAGGAAAAATAGGTGGAGGAGTTGATGGTTGGTGAAGGATAGTAATGGTAGCCTGCCTGTTTTGAGTAGTACTTTGGAGGCAATAGTGAATTGTAGTGCACAGGTTATATAAAGGAGAGGTAGCTGCAGTATTTAGATTTTCTATATTACTGAGGTAGAGCGGAGAAGAGGAGATATGTGGGGACCGCAGACAAAGAGAGAAATCTGTCTTCTCCTTATTTCTAATTAGAAGTGTGGAATGAAAACCCAGACACTGGCAGGTGTCCTTTAGGAGGTTAAAGAAGAGAAGCATATACTGTGTAGGGACTGGAAGGTGTCACGGTGCCTGGTTGGGGAGCTGGAACTGGGTACCTGATCTCTTCAAGTCATTTTTTGCAGCAGTGCTGGAGCAGGTGAATGAGATTTACCCCTGTCCTGGGCCATTGCCATCAGGTGTGGCCTTAAATAAAATCCAAAGGGACTATGAGAGCTGCATTCTGCTCTGTGATACATTCTCTGTTACTGCTCATAAATGAGGCAAGAAGTCATGGCTTTTAAGGTGCTGAATTAGCTTTAATGAGTTTTGGATTTTTGAGGGGAAAACTGACAGCCTTCACGTTTGTTTATAGTTGTGGGCTTCTTGTAAAACTGACCCAGGCAAGTACAGCTGTGGTGATTACTACCAGCAGAAAAGCTGGCTTGTGGTAGACCACAGAAGTCAGTAACTTGATATCTAGTCTGGGTCTGTAAGTAAACTTGAGGCCTTTTAGGTAATTGCTAAAACCAAGCAATTACTTAACATACTGCTTTTCAGAGACTACTTGCTGCTCAAGCACGTAGTACTGAAGTCAGACCTTCATCCTTTGGAGGTTTTGTTTGTCTTTTGCGTTCTCCTGTGTGGGACATCCTGTTGTGTGCTGGTAGATGAGCTGATGGCTGCATGGATTGGATTCTAAGTCAGCTGCATGATGTAAAACAAGAGCACGGGAGCTCTGTGACTACGTAGCACCATTTATCATATTCTGGTTGTAGCCAGTATGAGGGGGAAAAAGCACGAAAAATGCTGGATCAATATGTTTAAATAGAGCTTATTGTCTGAGAGGTTTTCTTCTGCCATCTGTAGCTGTGAAACAAATGGAAATAGCTCTTTTGTGTGGCTGGAGTATTGCTGTGGATTTTAATGATTTACACAGGACGCACATTTCAACGTACCTACCAGTTTTTCTTCTGTATCCATCTTATCCCTGGATATAGTATTTAACCAATATTACTTAAGGTGATTAATGCTTTTTGACACTGAGAGTTATCTTAGGAAGGCATTATCCCTCTTTGACGGTAGGGGAATGGAGGCACAATGGGAGACTGACTTTTCTTGGTTCAAACAGGCAAGAAATATAATTCGGTGGCTGGCAGAGGACCGTGTGACTTGGTGTATGTAAGTTTGTCCTCTGCTCATCACACTTCCCCTGTGGCCAGCCCAACTTCTCCCTTGCTGCCTTATTTCCTTATCTGCGAAATGGAGATAACTGCTCTGCCCTACCTTGTGTGCTGGGAGGTTGTTGTCCCCTGAAGTTCGTTAGCGTAACCAGGTGAGTGCCTGGCTCCCAGACCTGTGGTCTTGCTGCTTGTCGCTGGACTCGGCTCCGGAGGAACTGAACGCTCTACCCTTTGGAAAACACCGATTTTTATTGTTGGTAACTGCCGTTCTCCGCTTCCTTGCATGTGAGGAAGGTGGTAGGAGTTGTTGCTGTCAGTGGCAGCGAATCGTGGCTCTCCCTGCCGGAAGTCGTCCGGTTAGCGCAGCGGTCAGTCTGTGGAGCCGAGGGGCTTGGCTGAGTGCCAGCGCCTAACTAATTGCCCTTAGAATGGTCTGGTTTGTGTAGGGCTTGAAGTAGCCTCTTGTCCCCTTGCCGGCGGCTGGGGAAGGTTTTCTTTGAGGTCTTGTGGGAGGTGTTGGTGAACGGCAGAACTCAAGGTGTCACTTGAAAAAAGCACCTTTTTGCTCTTTCGGCTATGAAGATTAGCTCAGGCTGGAAAGATCAGATAGTTCGGTTGTCTTGAGTTTGTAGACCCCAGCGTGGCTCTGAACTTGCAAGGGTTTCCAAACCGCTCCTCCGAATGCTGTGGGTAGCAGCAGGGATGGCAGTCCTGCTGTGCTGTAGGAAGGCCGTGGGTGGATGACCTGAAAATGATGGCTGCATAAAAAGTGGACCAAAGGTTTGTAATTGGTTGGAGGAAAAAGGATTTTATAAAATACTGCATCTCTACCAATGTAATAGTGGGTGCAGTTTGAAGTAAGGTACCCACTGTGGCTGCGGCACTGGCTTGCTTGTGTGGCTGGTAGATCCAGCGCTGGTTTCCCCATCTTTACGAGAAGTCAAAGGAATTGAGATGCGACGGTCTAATAGTTGAACTTGGAGTTGGAAAGCTCTCTATCCCTGCTCAGATATCACTCAAATTATTTAATCGGTTTAGCCACGGACCAGAAATCGCTCAGTGGGATCCTGTGCATACGGTGCATTCAGAATTTGGCAGTTGTAGCATCTACAACTACTTTGGACAGTGCGTTAGTTACTCTCACCTGTTGCCAGATAATGCGATATATTAACTTTCTCTTTTATGGGTTTCCTAGCTTGATGTGCAGAATTTCAGAAGAAATTAAATTGTGAAGGGAACAAAACTAAAAGAAAAGTTAAATCGAGTTCTCTGCTGCTGTTTAGTCTGACCACTGTCACAATAAGGACAGACCAGTAAAGCTCGAGAGATTTTACTCACTTAGTTTGTATTTAAAAATAAATTGCTGGAACTTGCAGAGTACAGAGAACTGGAAGAGCCAGATCTTGCTTTTGGGTACCAGCTGGAAGCACCTGGTCTTGGTGGCTTTGTGCGTGTGTAAGCAATGGGCGGTTTGCTTTGGACAACTCTACTCCGTCCCTCGGTGTTAGCTCCCTGCTATACAGATTTTACTGCTGTCATGTGTAAGAGTCCCCTGTTATCATCTGCTCCCTTCTGCTTCGTTCTGCTAAAAGGCCCTTTTATTAAAATACCAGAACAAATAGGTCATTGTGCAACACAGCCATGTTTTCATTTTAAACACTATTTCTGAAAGTGAAAGTTGCTCACAACAGTCTCAAGTTTCTTGTACGTAAGATTTATTTCCAGTGAACCCATCAGTTCAATAAACACAAATGGTTTTTGTTGTGGTGGTTTAGCCCTAGTCACCACACAGTTTCTCGCTCATCCCCAGCGGGATGAGGGAGAGAAATTGGGAAGAAAGGAAAATTTGTGGGCTGAGATGAAGACAGTTTACTAGAATAGCAAAGGGAATCTACAGTAATAACACAATATAAGGATACTAAAATATACAAAATGAACAGTGCGCAATTTCTCACCACCTGATATCTGAATGGCTGATACAGCCCATCCTGAGCAGTGATCACGGAAACGAAACCGACAGCAAGCAAAGGAGTGAAAAAGGGGGCCAGCAAGGGAGAGGGAGCGATGCCAGCAAGCAAGAGGGAGAGATGAGAAGATGGAAAAATGGGTGTCCCCTCCATGGGCAACCCCCACTTATGTACTGAGCATGACGTTTATGGCGTGGAACACTCTCTTTGGCCAGTTTGGGTCAATGATTCTGTCTGTCCTTCTCCCAGCTTCCTGCATCTGCACATCAGCGAGACTTGGAAAGCAGGACAGTGTCCCTGGTCTCATTAACAACAACTCCTATCATCAGGGTGTTTATCAACATTCTTCACTACAAAATCCAAAACACACCGGCTACTAGAGGGAAATTAACTCCATCCCTGCCAAAACCAGGACGTTTGTATTGCGCAATTGTGCAGACTATCGTCCTTCCTACTGCTGCTCCTCCAAAATACCTGAAAAGCCACAAACTAATTAAAAAAACTAACTAAAAGTGATCGTGACATCAAATTTGTTTGAAAAAGCTGAACGTAGCGATCTGCAGTTAATTCTTGATGCTGGTGGTGCACGGCGCAAGTGGCTGTTGTGTGAGAGGAGCAGTTCTTCAGCTGAAGTATGTTTAATCTTTGTTGTAAGGGGAATAGGATCTGGATTTTTCCTGGAACTGAGTTATGAATGTATGAATTCAGCTGATATTTCAAAACTGAGCATGCTTGAGATCTTCGGTAGTTTCAGATCAGGTTTTTGTTAAATGGGTGGGTAGGGATTGGCTGTGATATTTTTTAAAAAAACCAAACAAAACAAAAAAAAACCTGAGAGGAAACTCAGGCACACTGCTAATGCTGAGACACAAACCAGGAAATTTAGTTAAGGATTATGCTTTTTCATAATTTATTGTATGTTTTTGCCCTTTTCTTCTAACAGACAAAGTTGTAAAGTACTCTAGCCCATGTTGGTTCTGTGTCACTGAAAATGTTTCCAAATTTTCAATTAAAGATAGATTGGCTTTTTTTCAATGGGCTTTTAAGGAGCTGTAAAAGCTGAGAAACCTCAGTACCTCCTGCTTTGTTTTATTTTAGTTCTACAGAAAGAAGAAAAAAAAAGCTAGAAAATGAACCGTGTAAGAGTAACTTAAAAAATATCTTGCTCCTCATGCGAATGTAGGAGTCGTAAAATCAGATCTGGCCCGAAGCCAGCGTTAGGACTATGGGCCCCGGGATGGCGGAAGGATGTTCCTCCTCCCGACGCCTCCCGGTCCGACTCAGGTGGCAACGTGGAGAGGACAGCCTTCTCATAGCTCTGGGGAGCACCTGGCAAGTGAGATTTATTGGCATCCTGCTAATGTTCTCCAAAAGCTTCCCCCCCCCCCCCCCCCCCCAACTTATCCCATTCAAAAAAAAAAGTCTGTTTTTAAATATATAGAGTTGTTTAGAGTTTTTTGAGCCCGGAAGGCTTTTTGTCCATTTCTGCCTCATCTGCTCTTAGAAAAGTGTCCAAATGTTTCTCGTGTGTTTTAACCCTTTGCAGCTTGTCCTCAGATTTTTCTGCTGCGGTTCTGAAACTACAGTAGAGTTTCTCTGTATACATACTGCAGAAACTGCTTTTAGGAGGTTATTCCTGTGTAGTCACGGTTATTCTCATTTCTTCCAGTCTAAGGGTAACTTATTTTTTCTTTTTTCTTTTTCTTTTTTTTTTTCTGGCAAGGGATCAGTATTTGTGCTGAATAAATCATGGTGTACCACACTTCTCTTTTCAGTTCCTCACTATGAACTATGGTAAAATTCCCCAACACAAGTGTTGTGAATTTAATGTTACTGTGTGACTTTTCTGTTGAGGGGGAGCAGGGAGACAGCCTGAGGGGCTCTTTTTCCTTTCCTTTTTTTAAAGAAAGATCCTTAATTAAGGTGAAGAAATACAACCTTTTTGCTTTGGAATTGGCATCATTTTCAAGGAGCGTCGCAATCACCGCGTCTTGGGCAAAACGTTGGGAAACCATTTTTCCTGTAACCCATGAGTGTCGTGAGCCGCTGCGGTGGCATCCAACAGAAAGCTTGTGTTACACTAGTGTCAGGCAGGTTTAATTGCAGCTAATCCTAATTAAACATTGTCGTCACTCCTGTCGTTGAAGAGCGTGTGGCTTTACGCTGTTCATCTTGACCCGTTGGCTTCCATCCTTGTAAGATGCTGGCTGGTAAATCTTGAAACGAAAGTGGTGCTAATCATCTGGAAGGGTATAAAATGAGTTTTTGTGAAGTATGTGTTAAATCTAGTAAATGGAAGCGAAACACGCCTGCTGTTACCAGCCTGTTTTCTGCTTAAGTAACAGAACTGTAGCTTAAAAATTGGAAAATAAATATTCAGTAAGTCATATTCTTTAGATGAGATTTTTGAATGTATCAGTTTTGAGAAGGAAGGAAGGATGAGAAGAATGTACTAAAATAAAGAAATATTTTCTAGCAGTTGAGAGCAAGGTGGTGTCCTGTAAGACTAAGAATGGAATTTTGGAGTCTGGAGACAAAACTGCAAGACTGGAAATTCACATGTTGGTGGTCTTTAAACTGTATATTTTCATGTGGTCGGGGAATCACTAAGTCTAATTTGATTGGTTTGGTTGGTTTCTTGAGTGGTTGTTGGTAAAGAAGGAACACAGGAGATGTATAAACGAAGAGGACCCTTAAGCTTGTGCTCTAGCTCCTGTCTTGAGTCAGGTGAAGATAACTGCAGGTGGGATGGGATTGGATGCTGGTCAGTACAATGATTTAATAGTTTGGGTGTGGTGGGTTTTTTTTGTTTTTTTTTTTTTTTTTTTTTTTTTTGTTATGAACAGGACCTGAAGATTATTTTCAGGTGAATGTGACTGTAAGAAAAGCTCTGAGAGGAACGTAAAAGTGTTTGGAAATAAACTAACCTCTTATCATGTCTTTCTCTTCCAATTTAAAATCCCGTGTTGCTTTGCCAACAAATGATTTCCAGAACCGTTTGTTTTCGGAATATGGCTGGCTGTCCGCTGGTGGACCTGCAAGTGCTGTCAATTTGGGTCAGGTGTGTTTAATCTGAGGTGGGACTGTGCAGCACATCAGCCTTTTGGGAAACAAACTGATGATTCCAACATACTCAGCAGACATTCAGGCATGCTTAGCGGCGTGAACATGGATATCTTTTCTCTCTCAAGTTTCTCCTGCCGCTGGTTTTACTAAGTTGAGTTTGGCTCCTAGCACTCCAGTATCCATCTGAAAGAGCTGCTTCGGGCTCTTGAGTGAATCCATGTTTCCTGGTGCCGTGCTGCTGGTTGTGTTGGGAAGCGAGCCGTAGAAAGTGTGTCCCCAGGAAGAGCTGCAGGAGCAACAAGCGGGTTTCTCTAATGCCATTTTGGGGAGTCTGCAGACTATTCTGTGCGTGTTAAAGCCTAAATCCCACCCTGCTCTCTGAAGGGGCTTGCTGCAAATACCTTTCTGGGAAAGGCAACAAAATCCTGTGTTTTCTGCTGATTTACACGGCAGAGTTGCAATGCCAAATACATTTGTCAGTGCTTAAAAATACGGTGCTATGCTCCCTTGTAGAAACTTGTCGAGCTTAGAACATCTGCTTTAACGACCGATCCATTAGTGGATGTGATAAACAGCAGATACGCTTTGTAAAAGCATTGATAGAACTATATGCAGCATTTTTAACATGGGATGATGGGGTGGGAAAAAAAAAAAGGATTTCACATTTGTTAGCACAGATATTGCGAGCAGTAGCTCTGTGCTCGCAGCATACCAATGCAGATGGAACTGGTTGCTTGCCAGATATTAGTCACGGGGCACACCTACTTTGGAAGAGTAGCCTGTGGGTTTAGAGAAGTAATTATTTTCTAACAGCCCTGTGGGGCACAAGCAATTCGGCTTACGGAGGACAAGGAAGAGCTTGCTCCAGAACGTTAGTTTAAAAATTGTGTGCATATGAGCTGCAGCTGGTGACAACTTGACTAGAATTTAATTTGTCCAGGCATTGTTCGTTACAAGCACCATGGAAGACATGAGCTTCTGAAGGCTGAAACAATTGCTGACCTGGTAGAGCTTTTAGGGCTAATTGCAATGGAAGTCAGATCATGAGAGCCGCAGCGGGCAGCGTTTCAACTGGTGCGGGGAAGCAGCTGAACTGCTCTCGTTTCAGACCTTCTGGTCCGTTATCCGGCTCTGCCCTTCATCTTGCAGAGCTGGCTGCCTGTAGCAATTAGAGGCCCTCTGTGTTACGGACCTTAGGGTGAGTGACCCAGAACAGCTCTGTCTGAACTGCAGTGCTTGCACGGATCAATATGAAGCTTAAAGAAGTCAGCGCTTTTGACTGATCGCAAAATTCTTTCCTCTGATTGCTAATTAGGTGGTTAACATTCTTCACCTTATTATCCCACCCTCAGCTTTTCTTTCTGGGGATCTAGGTGGACACTTATAGAGCCTCCTAAGGAGCAGTTAACTCTTACATTTCTGAAGTACTCTAAAAACAACCTGCTCTTCTGGTGCGTGTTTGTGTAAAGTATTTGTGGTGCATATGAGTGAAACACAAAATTACATGTTCTAGATTGAACATTTTTTTGTTAGGATACTGACTCGATCTTAATGTTACCTCACATTTTTCTATTTCTTTCTGGTTTATGGATATTTCTGGGGACAAGTCCAGCATAGGTTGGCTGTAGCTGTGACTTCTGAGGGTCTGCCTTGCCAGTCTGTTGCCAGAAGACAAGTTCCTTATCAGGATACAGGGAACAGATGCTTTCCTACTTGCTGGTGAAGAATCTTTGTGATAGGTAAGACTATTTTGCCCATTCCAGCAGTGCAGCAAGTGGGCTACAGGGCAGTGATTTCAGTTTCATTTCATTAGTCTCAGCGACTGCCTGGGTTCTGTGTAGGAAAAGCCCATTAATGCAAGTAGACCCTAGCTTTGCTGGAGAGGATTCTTCACCCTCTTGCAGAACTTCTAAGAAATAATTATTTTTTTTTTAAAGTGTGAAAAATGCTGTTCTTGTGTTATCTGGAAATAGTTCTCACTTTTGAATAATACTGTTCAGCAGTACTGGAGAGGCACAGCGCTCAAAATAGCAGCAGCTGCCAAAGGCCGGGATGGAGCGGAGTCGAGTGAGTTGTATTGTCAGTCATGGGAACATAAATCCAATTCCACCTGCAGATGAGCATTCCTGAAATAGAATAGGGTTGTCAACTAACAGAGGAGATGTATTGTGTGCATCTCTTTTGTGCACTGTTACTGCGCTCACTTCGTACTGCATTAAGAAAAAAAAATTAAAACTTGCTGTGGTTCAGCTGTAGCTCGAGAGTAACCACTTCCTACTCTCTTCAGTAAATAACAGCTGGGAGAGGTTGTTTGGCTAATAACTGTGTATGCTGTTAATTTGTAGGTGCAATACAATCTGTTGGCAGGCAAACCACCCTGATTTAAAAGTGTGCTGCTCCCTAATTTTCAGAGGAGAGTTCTGCTAGCCTGGCGAAGATGTGAATGTCTCCAGGGTCAGGAAGTGCACTTGGGGAAGGTTGGTGGAGGGGCAGGAAATCTTGTTGAACCCTTAATAAAGCTAATTGCTAGTGGTGTAGGAAAATAGTTAACACCCTGAGCTGAAGGAGAGGCCGCAGGCTGGCAAGAGGGTTGCTGCTGCTGGAGGTAGTAGTTTGGTGCCTTTCTGAATTTTTAGCTGTGAGGATCCTGATGAGTGCTCCTGAGGCATTCCAGGTTGAAAGTTCTCCTGTGTGCAGGCGATTTTCCTGTAGTTTGAGAAGCCAAAGAGTCTCTGGTGCAGCTGTTTTTCTTTTAAGAACTTCCTGAATCTGCTAGCTTTCTGCATTTCACCATTTTTCCTTGATTTAATCATGTCATCCTTGAAACTGTTGTCTCCTGCGTAAATAAAGCTTTCCTCCTTCATATTTTCCATGTGCAGACTGCTGTGAGATGCTGTAATTATGGGTTCAGATTCCTGCGGGGACTGATTGTATCGAGCTAACCCAGGTGCTAGTACCCGGGGATCGGGTTTTGGTCCGCAGAGCGATGCAGCTGACTTCCGTGGAGATGTCCAAACGCTACTTGAAATTTTAGGTGCATACAAGGTAAAAATGAATCAAATGCAGTATTTTTTAAGTTGCTGCGAAAGGGCTCTCTGTTGGCTCTGTGTTTCTCTCCATCGTTCTCTTGTTGGCTGCTTGCTTGCTGTGAATGGTATTGCACTGTAAATTCCCATTCCTTCAAACTCAAGAAATGAGGGACCTGCTGGCTTAACCTGTAGCCTTATGCTGATTAAAAAATAAAGTATAATGGCTGGTTGGGAAGAAGGATGGTCTTGGACACTTGCCACTTAATTCTATTGTAGTATTTGAGAGGCTTTTGTCCACATCTGTATTTCTTCTGCTTAATGTTGGCTGATACTTGAGCTTGCTTGCAGGTTGCATCCAGCCCGGAGTGTTTCCTCTTTCAAATGCTGGTAGCATTGGGCAATCATAAATTGTAGAATTCTTAAATTTTTTTTTTTTTTTGCATTGTAAAATACTAGGCACTTCACCTTGGGGCCTGCATAGTTATGTAGACCAAACTTAATTGAAATTATCAAAGTAAAAAGCCACTTTCACTAGCAGTGTTTAATTTTGTCTAAGAAAAATAGAGGAGGATGAAAGTTGAAATTGCTCTTGCTCTTGATTCTTATACCTTCCTTCCAGGGTAACAGTGTTACCTTAATTAGCATCCTGATTTAAAGGGTTGCTATGGAACTAGTTATTGGAGTAGAGTTAAGGAGCAGGTGAACCTGTTACATGATCTAATACTTGTCCCTAGTGCCTGCATGCATTTCGCTTTGACCGTAGGAAATGAGCATGATAAAGAATTTGGAGAGCGGAGAGCTTGCTGGCAGACTTGTCACCAAGTGCTCTTTTCAAGGTTTTCTCTGCATGACCAGATTTACAGAAGATTCAACTCTAATCCATTTCTATAAATATTATTAGTTTACTTTCCTGGCTTATGTGACGCTGAAACAGATCTCATTAGGGGCGGGCTTTCTGTAGGATTTGAAGGCTTTTTCAGTTTTCCACCAATAGCGGTTGCTGCTCCAATCTTACGAGGTTTTTTTCTTGCAATTCTTGGTCTGAGTGAGGACAACTGTGATAAAAGGAGAAGCTGAAATCACATTGCCACAAGTCAGCTTGGCTCTCAGGATGCTGTGGACTCCTGCTGTTGTCTTCTGTATGATGTGAGCCACACTTGGTGTTTCAACTGTGGAAGGAGCTTTGCTCTGAGCTCCTGCCAAAGCTAGTCCACCATGAGGGATGCAGGTTCAGATGATCTTTGTTAATCCCAATGGACGGGCACAACTTACTTTGCAACACGCTCGGCAGGCTCATAGGGACCCTGTACACCTGTGTGGTTCTGGCTTTGCATCACGGGTGAAGGGGCTGATGTTCCTGCTGGCTACGAAGGCAGAGCAGTAATCATGTTCTGTCTCTGGGACAACAGATCTCAAGAACTTCCTAAGCCTCTACAGATTTTTAGGAGTGTCAACGTGATTATAACGAGATAGTTGAGACTTTTAACACCAGCTTATTAGGGAAACAAATTATTACTTCTTAAGAAGCTTTTGATAAAACATACCCCCCAAAAAAGGGCAAAGTATTATGCAAATACCCCTTTCTAAATATGTATTTTAAAAAACACTTACTTCTGTGATGCTCTCAAGCACAGCAAAGGTTTGTTAGGTGAGCAGTTTTGCTATAAATACAGAGGCTGGACATTAAGAACAAATGGTAAATAGCTCTGTTTCGTGGTGCTGTCTTGTAATCCTAAGTAATTTTTCCTAATATTTCAGAGTGCGAAGCTGCATGTTGAAAGCATTGCTGTTTTGTTGTCTGCTGCTGTGAATCAGCTGGGCAGGGATGGTGCTGTGCCATGTCACATGGGCTTTTGTCCTTGTGTTCATGGAAAGACGGCGAGTTCTGCGTGGCCTGTGGGAGATGTTTGATTCTGTGGAGGCATCTTCTGGCAGAGAGCACC
Organism: Chlamydotis macqueenii; assembly: GCF_036417535.1. Taxonomy (NCBI): domain Eukaryota; kingdom Metazoa; phylum Chordata; class Aves; order Otidiformes; family Otididae; genus Chlamydotis; species Chlamydotis macqueenii. The sequence continues at coordinate 3,311,378 of NC_141581.1, read as the reverse complement.
AGGCGTACAGCTGGGTAACAGGGCCTGGGGTTATTGCGTGATGGACAGAGTAGTGTTTCAGCTTCAGGAAGTGAAGACAGATAGGGTTGCTGACGTGCTGCTGCCTTTTTTTGTAGAGTCTTTTGGACTTTTTTACACTTAAATTTGTTTTGAACCTGTCCTTGAACACTGTCTGTTTTAACAGGGTTTTTTTTTGGGGGGGGCAGTGAAGTGATAAAGATACTCAAAAGTGAGGGTGATGCAGATGGCATTTCTGATACAGGCTTTCACCATGCTCACCCATGCGGTCTACATACCTCTGGTACTGGAGAAAAAGAAGAATTTTTATCAACTTAAAATAGTCTGGCTTAGTTCTGTTTTATGTCATGTGTTATTTTGTCAGGCTCCAGCTGCAGTAACCTCCCCTGTGCTTGCTTACAGCTGCAGCTTCGGAGGCTTTCTGAGGAGGGGGCTGGAGGCAGGCACCCCTCCTGGATGGCAGCGTGTGGAGGGAGGGTCTGGGACCCTCATGCCTGTTCGGCAGCTGAGGGGTTTTGCTCTCGGTGGTTTTCTCTGGATTTTAGCCCAGAGAGTAGGGTTGATACAAAAGGGAACAAATGCCTCTCTGTTCCAGTATGCGGGCTGGTAGATATCGGTGCCTTGTGGGCTGGACTGGAACGAGTCTAGCGGGTGTCTTAATGCAGCAGATTTCTTGGAAGGATAAGAGGGCTTGACGTTTTGCCTGTTGTTTTAGTGGTGCCTGTGTCTGTCTGACGAACAGATTGGAGCCGTAGCAGCTGATGATGCTCACAAGCTGCAGGTAGGAGACCGGTGCTGATGCACGGCTGGGCTGTGCAACGCATATGCTGTGACTGTACCTAAAGGCTGCCCGTCTCTGGCCAGGCACTTAGCACAGGATGTCTGGTGTCTCTTCCACAGGGCAGATGTGCCACACAGGGAGCGGATGGTTAATGCACCTCTGTTCCTATCTCGGGCTCTTAGGGACTCCCAAGCGTGCTGCTTTGCCATAGAATGGGGTGTTACAGCTGCACATTGGGGTTTGTTTGCCATCACAACCTTATCAGGCAAGTAATGGGCTTGACGTATCTTAAGTTTGCGCCTTTCAGACTGTAACACTGCGGTCTTCGTGGCAAGCAAGCTCACAACGCTGCCACTTCTCATCTTTAATGGCAGCAGTGGCTTAAAATGCACTAATGTATGTGAGCAGGTCTGATCTTGCTGCCATCAGCACGCTGGAGCGAATGCTCTTGCTGTTTGGATGGGAGAGTTTTGAAGAACAAATAGATGACTGTTTCTAATTCTAATTTATATTGTTTCCTGCAAAGCTGTCCCCTCTGCAGGGGAAACAGGAGCAAGCAAACATCCCGCGCTTCCTGGTGACTGTAATGACTCTGACTGGAAATGCATCATTGCTTTAGTCTATCGCTAGCTGACTTTTATCTAGGGTGCTCTTTACTGTTAATGATTAGACATGAAACAGTTCCCTCTAGAAACAAGCTCTGCAGCTTCTTGCCCTCGCAGAGCTTGCAGCATCTGTTTTAGTGCTGTTGCCATGAAAACAGGCCGAGCACCAGCCGCAGCCCTGTTCTTCCCTGTGGCCCCTTGCAGCACGAGCCCTAGTCACCTGATTGTTTTTCTCCCACCTTAAAGGAAACCCAAGCTTGCAAAAGCTTTACCTAAAATAGTAACTTTAATGTTCTCTACTACCTTTGTGCTTTTTTTCCTGTGTTTCTCTTCTAATAGCTAGAGAGGGTTTCACCCAGCCCTGGAGGGGCTAGGTAGCCTGTTTGCAGGGATTGGCTGGCTGTTGGAAATGCTGACTGCCTGTTGTCATGAATTAAATCCTGACGTTACATCTGGAGCTTTGGACGCAATGCAACGTAAACATATATGCAACTAGGATATTTACCCTTAAGTCAATGGCAAATCTTGCCTGACCTTGGTGGAGCCAGGGTTTTATCAGAGGTGTTTTCAAAGGTGTAAATTAAACATTGTGAAGGTTCCTGAAGAAAGTTTTATTAGTAAATCACAGCTCTGTAACTGGGTCCTAGGTACATGCCTACTCCAAGTTCTGGTTTTGTGTTATGTTTAAAAAAAAAAAAAAACCACCACAAAAAAACCTGTTGAGGTCTAAAACCTGTTGGGCTGTGTGTGTGAGGGTAGCATTATGGCTGTAGCTGCAATGTGGGCATGGAGGAGGGCATTGGGATCTTTGCACAGCTACTTTTGTGTCCTGTCACTCGTTCCCTGCTAGGTGGTGTTTATGGGGCCGGAGCTCCTTAGGTCCAGCTTGATAAACCCATACCTAAGATTGCATCAGTTTCCTTCTGGTTCTTGTATGGTGGGTCCAAATTCCACATTTTCTTTTGCATTTTTTGTTATCTGCTGCTTGACAAAAGAATACAATGCAGCAATTTTCCTAACCTAAGTAGTGATTGCAAATTACTGTATTTCCAGCTCCCCTTTAACTTATACTTAGTTTAAGTGTGTGGGCTTTTTAATTTGATCGTTGTGGGGAGGAACAAAAAATGAAATGCTGCAAGATATGCCTTCCTCTTCCCTTTCTTTAGTTAAATCTTTGTCATTCTTTTTCTATTTGACTTCCATGAGTTGCTCAGGCTATTTTTCTCTAATTTCTTTTGTTGTAGATTCTATATCACAGTCTTACATCTTTAGAAATACATAATGCACGTATGTGACTGCTTCCCTGCCTTCACTGCATCATTGTTGTCAGCATATGACAAATAACATGTGATTGATGGCTGACTAAGCATCCTGAATATTTCTTCATTCTTTGTGTGCCTAATGATGTTTTTTTTTTTTCCTGTGCATAGGGAGGCATGAGTGACATCTCTTGTGCTGATGGAGCCATCTTCAGACTCAGATATGAAATTGCACTGAGTGCAGACAGGTGCTCTGCCTGCATGGCAGGAGTCAGCCGTAAAGCTCGCTGACCATCAGAGCTGTGAAGCTGCTAATCATTGCATCCACGTGATGTGTCCCTCATACTTATTGGGTGACTTTAAATAGTACTGTAATGGCTAAGTCTAGCCTGGTTTCAAGCAGGGAGAAAATAGCGCCTGTGTCTGTCAGCATAAAGGGTCTTTGTAGCCGTATGGCTACTATGTCTGCCGTCGTTAAATGGAAACAAAGAAAAAGGTGTGATGTGCTTCAGCTGCTTGCGTCAAAGCCTGATGCTCAGAGTAGCAGACATTCCCTGCAGGAATGTTTTAATTGCTGAAAAGTCTCTCCATTTCATTTTTTAGGAGAACTGTCCTTTTTCAAGCCAGAGAGCGCATCTGCCTTTGTGCTGAAGAAGGTGGTGTGAACACTCTCTCACCAGGTACGTTTATTCAGCAGTATACCACAAAGCCATCCAGACCATCTCTCCTGCCTCACAGTTAATTTTCCACACCTTTGTATTGTTTACTCCCCAAACCAGAGACATCTAACAAGGTGAGTAGTGTGAATGTGCTAACAGCATGCTCAGAGTCCACGGAGAGACAGTTTGACCAAGGTAAGAGTCTAAAATTACCCCAAGTCACACAGCGAGCTAACATGTAGCTATTGCCTATAAGTTGGAATGCTTATTCTCAATTACATTCTTTTTCTGTGATGACCGTTACCATATCACAATATCACTGCTGTTTAGATGTTATAATATGCTCTGGGGTAGACAGTTGTGTCATGCATTATCTGCCATACAATTGTACGTGAAAATATTAAAAGTTTTGATAGGAAGATACCTTGAAGGTACCTTCAAGGTTATTAGTCAAAACTGACCTACCTTAAGAGCAGCTCTTCCAAAAGGCACTCACACTTCCTTCCTCAAAGCAGTATATCAGGCAGGGGAGCATTAGCAGAGTTGCTTCTTGTAGAAATTTTTTTTTTTAAGAGATGCCAACAGCGTGTTGGTCTTCAGCATCCTTCCATGGGGCTGGTTTTGGAGTCTCCAAGAGAGGGCAGTGTGTCCCTGGCAGCTGGACCGCACAGAATCAGCTGAGAAACAGCATTAGTCTACAGAATGCTGGGAGAGCGTTAAGTCCTTAAAATCCTTTGAAATGAATAATTGACTGGCAGACTCAGCAAATGTATTAGGAGCTGTATATCATCATGTGACTGTTGGTCCTTTTCCCCAGACTGTGGCAGGGATAGGCAGCACTTCCTCTTGTCTCACTTTCCTAAAAAAAAGTCCCCTTTCTGTCCCAGTTGCATAATTTTGCCCTACTTTTTGCACTTGGTGTCTCTTCCAAGAGGGGAATGATGTTAATGGGATCAGCACAGAGCTTTGCTATGAGTCAGAGTCAAATGGAGACTTAACTCAAAATAGAAGGAATTGGGGAGAAAAGAAAAAAAAAAAAAAGGAAAACTAATGTAGGTTGTTATATTGTAGTATTTTGCCTTAGGGCACCAAAGAGGAAATGCTTATGCTAGTCTCCATCTCAAAAGGAAATCTTTGTTCACTCAAGAGGTAGACTTTTCTTGAAGTATGGAAGCATGCATCTCTTCCCCAGCCCAGTGTGCTTTTTTCTTTTTGTAAGCTCTTTCTTCAGCAAGGCCTGTGAACGAGTTGTCACTGCTGGGTTTGGCTTCTGTTTTCAGAACCCATTTGTGAACCCTTTTGTTGCATTCAGTTCTGCGTGGTGACTGACTAGCAGTTCTCTGCTGCCAGTCAGCACTCTCACAGCAGCTATCCGTTGTTTAGGAAGCAGTCTTTAATCCTGTCAATTTTTGCCTGGTTCCTAAAGTTATGTGAAGGCATCTTTATTGGCGACTTGCATCTTGCAGAAGTGATGCTGCCCTGGCCTAATAATCGCTGATGTATCAAGAACACCCTGTTTCCCAGGGTTCATTAAGGCATTTCGTTTTCTTGCTAATTGAATATATAAAATTACTTGATAGCCCTAGAAGATAGGGCACTTGTATAACATGGAAGCACATTGAAATAACCTCAAAAATTGCTTTAGGAACATATCCCAGTAGAAGCATCCACGTTTAAAACAAAACTATTAACCTTGCTTCTAAATCCTTCCTCGAGACATTTTTCTTCTTTCCCTTCTCACTTTCTGTAATGGTGGAACGAGGTGAACTTTACCCATCTGGTAGGAAAGGAGGAAAGATCCTCTCCCTGGGGAGTGCTTTATTGCTAGCTTGGAAGCAATGCTCGTGTGTCTTTTTTTATTTTTTTTTTTTTAATTTTTATTTCAAGTCAACAGCATGTTTAGTATTTGTTTTACTGGTACAGTTCCTAAATTGTTGGTGCAGCCTATGAAAACAGCTATACTTTACGCTGTTCAGCCACTTATCATAATATTTAAAAGCAATAATGGCACTTCAAGAATTATAAACCTCAGCATCCCATCTGTGTTTCACTCTGGTATTTACAGTGTAATGAATTCTCCCTTGTTGCTTCAGCTGGATACTCTTTCACCTCCTCTTCCTGTTGCAAGCAGTTGTTAAGTTGGTGTATGTTTTAAAATTCCTCCAATTTTTAGGAGGTTGTCAGCAACATAAAAATTCTTGTATTGCTTATTTGGGCTAATCTAATGATGGGCTAATCTAATGATGTTAAACCTAAGCATCCCTAAGTAAAGAAGTGTATTGTCACTGGTTTGATCTGTTTAGAACAGCTGGAGGCATTTGGTAAAACTGGAAGATTTCTTTTTTTTTAGGAATAAACATTATCTATAAACATTTTTTTTGCTGCAGACATACAGATTTTGTTGTTGTTGCTATTCTTAATCTGTCTTCTGAAAGGAGGAAAAGGTGATTTTTCTGGGGTGAAAGTTGGAAAGTCCAGAAACACATCTAGTGTATCTCCTAGTAAAAGAAGGCTGTTGCTATAGCACATTTTTGTTCCATTAGTGTTTGTACATTTTAAAATTTAATTTTCCAAACAGCTTCAGGAAATTGGCATCCCGTAAGTAAAACTTTTAAAAATAGCTCTGTTACTTCTGAAATAAGTCCTGTTATTTCCATGGACTGCTGTCCTGAGTGTATTACTGGCTCTCTAAAACCTTGGAAGTGTTTAACGAGATACTGCTAAGCAGAGTTGGAACCCTAAATATTTACTGCGGAATTAGTTTGTCCCGTTTCTTTTAAGAATGAACTCTTGCAAATGGAATGCTGCTGTCTGCAAGGTTTATTTTAAACTTTTCCCTCTTTTGCTCAGAGGAAAAACAAAGCCTGAGTAGGAATACATGATTGTGTGCTAGCTGTCCTTCTGAATACCCTGGGCTGCTTAGCAGACTGCTCCGCTTGCTGCAGAACGGCCGGGTAGGTAAATACGGTGCTCGTGTACCATACTGCACCACTCTGTGCTAGCCAGCCTTGTTCACCTCTGCCCTTTTCCTTAGGTGGATGAGTGTTTAAGGCATTTCACACTTAAACTTCAGTTGTGAGTTACTCTCTTTTTACAGATCTGTGTGGTCTCGAGTTGCACCTTCCCCCGTGTGAAACAGCTTGTGTATAGATGCCGTTGTGCACAAAGCTGGGGTGCTGGGCTGCTCTCTGTCCTCCAGCAGCACAGCAGCTAGCAATGCTTCCTGTTGCTCTGCTCGGAGACCCTAAAGGAGCGAGCTTCACGGGAGCAGCTGCTGCTCGGACTTTGCCTTTGGAGGGACTTTAAAGTGACAAGTGCCGTCGTATGGGTCCCGTTAAAATGGTTTCTGCAGCTTTTGAGCTTGAAGCATTAGATCCCTTGAGGTGTGAAGCACTGCAGCACATAGGGAAGGCCCTTTTTGCTTGCCTCTGCTCCAAGCCTTCCCTTTTTAGGACTTAAAAAATGTTCCAGAGCAAGTTGCCAGAACATACTTCCTAGCAACTTCACAATTAGCAATTTGCTTCCAAAAGCGAATGTGAGCTGGCTGTGGCAGTTGTTACTTAGCAAAAATCCTGGGCTGTGAGCTGGAAAATGGCAGGAGTTCTGTGGACAAGGAAAAAAGAATCTGCTCATCCCTTGGAGGAATTAATGGGGAAAAGCTAAACTTTACAAGCTCTCTCTTTACCATGGATATTTTGCATTGTTGTCTAGATGCAATTGTTTGATAATGATTTACTATTTATAGGTATATATTTTTAAAAACATGACAAAATCTACCTCTGGAACAAGATCTTTTGCCTATTATTAGAGTACTAAGTAGCAGAATTAAACCCAACGTTGGTTATCTCATTAGGGTTATTTAATTTTGAGTGTGATCTCGGCAACTTCACCTTCAGTAATGTTTTCTTTCCCTTTAACTTCACTAGCACATCAGCACTGGGGGAACGTGAACTTCTGGCGTGGGTCTGTGCCCTACTTGCCCAGAGTGAGAAGACACGCCATGCTGCACAGCAGGTCATTGCCTCATAATCGCAGCACGGCCCTAAATCACAATCTCATGCTGAAGCATCTCTGTGCCTCTTTGTTATCTGTTGGTCAGCAGTACCTGCCAGTAATACTTTAATTTCGCCCTGTGATATGGCACGTAACAGTTCCCAGATTCCTTGATCCATCAGTTATTTTTTGCTATTTGACAGCTTAGTTGCCGTGAGCTGTTCTGCCTTACCTCACGGCGCTGAACAAACTCGCTTCATCCACTGGGCCAGGGAGGCCAGAGCTCCACAGTAGCCCCGCCGTGGAACTGCCTGCAGTGATCTGTGTCACACTGCTCTTACTGGAGCAGGGCTCTCATCTGGAACAGGAGTGTCAAGGCTGTTCTGCACAAATAGTATGCTGACTGGCTCTGTTTTTTCTAAAATGCATGGTTCTTCACTGCTTGAAATCTTTGAACTCTAAGATTAAAATGAGCGGACTGCACGCTGGAGTTTTCAGAGCCTGTGTAAATGTGTTTTTTCTAGGTCTCACTTTAAAACTCCAAGTCAGATTGTCAAGAATGTTGCACATCTACCTTAATTTGCAAAGGTGGCAGGGTTGGTGTCTTGCTCACCGTATGAATGCGGTGTCTTTGATTTTTACACTTTGCCGTGTATTCAAGCACTCTTTAAAAATCCTAAGGACTTAATAACAAAATCAGCAGTCACGTGCTACGGAAGGATGAGTTTTTGAATCTTGTATTTCTGAGTTCTCTTTAATCTTTTCATAGAACTTTATATTAATCACAGCTGGAATAGTTGATAGCATCAGCTGCCTGCCCATGTGTCGTAGTTCAGCCCTGATCGGGACCAGACTACGCAGTCTCTGTCTCGCTCCCCCCACCCTCCGAGAGAACAGGGAGAGATGATACAAGAAAAACGGCTCGAGGTCTGAGATAAGGACAGGGAGAGATCCTTAAAGTTACCATTACGGGCAAAACAGACTCGACTTGGGGAAAAATATTCATTTATTTCTAAAACTAGCAGGAGAGTGAAACAGGGAACAAGATGACCTCCCCCCACCCCTCTCTCTTCCCAGGCTTAACATTTACTACCTCCCCTCCCGAGCGGCACAGGGGGGAAGAGGGAATGGGGGTCGTGGTCAGTTCATCACGCATTGTTTTACGCTGCTGCTTCATCATTGGGGAAAGAACTCCTCACATTCCTCCCCTGCTCCAGCGTGGGGTCCCTCCCACGGGCCACAGTCTTTGTGAAACTGCTCCGGCGTGGGTCATCTCTTCCACGGGGTGCAGTCCCTCCAGAACAGCTGTCCCAGCGGGGCCTCCACAGACCACAGCCTCCTTCAGGCCTCCACCTGCCCCGATGTGGGGTCCTTCACGGGCTCCAAGTGGATCTCTGCTCCTCCATGGACCTCCATGGGCTGCAGGGGGACAACCTGCTCCACCATGGTCTTCACCACGGGCTGCAGGGGAATCTTGGCCAGGAGCCGCATTACTGCTCCCTCTCTTTCTTCACTGACCTTGGCGTCTGTAGCTGTTCCTCACAACAGGCTGGCAGACACCTCTCAGGATCCTTTTTACATCTTATTCACTTCTCATCTCCTCTCCACTTCTTGCAGCCGGGCCGGGCTGAGTTGGGCCCAGTCGCTGCCCGGCGGGAGGCCAGAGGGTGAGGGGTGCAAGGCCCACAAGGCTCGCGCCTCCCCCTCTCTGCCCCTGCTCAGCTGCTTTACATCTTCTCTCTTTTTTTTTTCTGTTTTCCCCTTCTTAAATATGTTATCGTAGAGGCGTTATCACGGAACATTCTGCTACCAATTGGCTCGGCCTTGGCCAGCACTGGGTCCGCCCTAGGCCCGGCCGAGTCCACTGAACAAAGGGGAGCGACTTCCAGCAGTTTCCTACAGAAGCTGCCACCACAGCCCCACCTCACTAACAAAACCAGAACACCGTGCCACTATCTGCCGGATCTTGGAACATCCAAGGGAAGTATAGCGAATTCCTCCTGCCAGCGAGCTGGACAATCCTTGTGGAAAGGCTTTTCTGCAGAGATAGCCTCCCACAGAGTTCCTGGCACTGCAGGTTTTCTGGTGGGCTGGAATGGATGATCTGGCTTCCTTTGAGCCTTGCCCTGGCTTTGAGGGAACTGGCTTTGAGGGAACAGCTGCGGGCTCCAGCCCTGGGAGATGCTTTGCATTACCAACTGTTGCTGCTTCCAGTTAGTTCGGAAAGGAATTCCCCTCCTTGCAGCCCACACCCACTTGAAGGTATCTCTTAAAGTGCTGGTACCTGCACTGCTAGCCACTTGCATGTTCGCAGAGCAGGCTTGAGCAAGGGGTTCTGGCCCGCACTGTAAATAGGGCATAGGTCAAGAAGGTCAAAATATGACAAGATTTTTTCCCAAACCTGTTGGTGTGACAAATTCCCGTGATGAATAGCTGTTTCTAATGAGAGTGGCAGAGCCACTCCCAAGTCTTGCACAACGACTTTCATGTTCTTTGTTCAGGCTTTGCTGCCAGCCAGTGCTGGTGTACAATATCCGCCAGAAGGAAATTGCAGCCTGCTTATCGCCTGGGTAGGAAATGGTACAAGTGGGAGATAGGCAAGTGTCTGCTGTGAGCATGGCTGTCCATGCACGGAGAGGTATGTGCTAAATAGTGAATGCTGTACTTAATGTACCAGGGGCCAGCTGACTTACTGAAGACCTTTTGCCAGCTGGGAAGCACTGGCTGGTGTAGCCTGATGAATGACAGCAGGAACACTCCAGTTAAGTTTATCTTCTTGGCTCTGGCAGTCGTCTTTTCGATGTCAGTAAACAGGAGTGTACACGGTCACGCTGCAGAATGTCATGTTCTTTACCTTTGCACTGGGAGAAGCCTGGAAGGAAGGAGAGGGCAGAGTTTATTCCAGCACACTGAGGTCACGCTTGTTTTCCCTCTTTGAGCAAGAACAGACCAACCCCTGGAGTCAGATTCTGCAAGCCTATAAACAAAAGGCTTGTTTCTGCGGAAAGCTAAAGATGGTATTGTGTTCATCTGGAAAGCTGTTGGGTTGTTTTTTCCCTGCTGCAAACTGTTCCTCATGTACTAACTGCCAGTTCAAAAGTCTGTGCAAGAGAATCAGGCATAGTTTGGAGTGTCTGCAAAGCTGGCACTGATTGCGAACAGGCAGAGGGGGAAGCTGGGAGGAGCCCAGGCAAGAGGCTGCTCCTGCAGCAGTGCTGGGTCATGCAGAGTTTGACTCCAGCCTAACAGGTAGCTATTCATGCCTACAGGCGTGTCTCCTGCCAAACTTACTTTGCAGAGGCCCTAAACCAGTCCTGCAGAGATGGACTGTTTGGGATGGTGAGGTCTTAAATGTCTTTGTCAAAATTGTTGACTAGACGTGGGGAGGGTGATGCTTGTGGTGGTGTTCTTCCCACCTGCTGTATGGGAGCTGCTCAGGGACTGCCTTCAGCTGTGGAGACTTCTGCTGTGGTTCTGGAATAGTCCTCCAATGGTAGTGCCTACAGAAAACCTAAAAAGCTCTTTAAATGGTGACTGATTTAAAATTTTAAAATTGGCAATCCAGTAGTCCCTGCCTTGCTTTTAAAACAAGAGGAAAGAAAGAACAATCAAGAATACAGGTGCATTAATAAAGTTCAAGGAACATTACAAATAAAAATAATGTGCATAATGTCATTTGGTGTTTTCCCTTTAGTTACAGCTTCGAGACTTAATTTAGTCAAAACGTAGGTTAGATTTTGAGTGGCTCGTCTTTGAATGAGGCGTTGAGCTCTCTCTGGCAGCTTGGAGGTGGTGGCGGATTCCTGTAGCAGCTTGGCATTTATCAGCTCTTACAGAGCACCAGAGACACTTAAACAACTGCACAATACTTCACAGGGTCAAGCTACTTGCTATTTAAATCTGTTTGCAATTTAGAAATTGTAATTATTTTTTCATGCTATGAAATCACGTATAGCTGGAAGAGCCAGCAGGTAATGGAGTGGGGATTGCAGCTGAAGGCTGGCTTAGCACAGCCTGTGATTTATGGGGGCAAGTTAATCTTTTTCAGCGATTAGCAGGATATTGGGAAACTAATTTTAATTTATTTCCCTTATAAAAGGCACACCATCCTGTATGGAAAGGGCTGAGGAGCACGTTGACTTTCTGAGGGCTGAAATTCCTCCAGACTGCTCATCGCACCCCCGTTCTGCAGAGGCTTATTAACCCATACTGCAGAGAGAGGCAGGAGCTGCATCTCCTGGTGAGGGAAATGCCTCCTTGGAGGCAGAGCGAGGGGATCCTGAAAGCACTGCTCCTGAGGACTTGTTTCCCCATGTTCCTGGTGGCGTTTCTTGTTCTTCAGCTCCACAGCCCTGTGCGCGCTCCTTGCATATCTCCCATACTTTATTTTGGGAGGGCCACGCTGCTAGATGGACAAAATCCCCTGTATTTCGGTCTGTTTGAGTTAATTACTGAATTCTGAAGGGGGATTGGACAGGCCTGTGCTGCTTTAGCAGGAATGATTGCGATGTGTGAGGCCCCAGCATTGGCATTTGCTATTTTGGGCTGGGAGGAGCACACGGGCTCCTCTCCACCTGCTCTCCGCCAGCGCAGCTCCAGCTGAAGCCTCAGCAGGGCCCGGGGGCTGCCGCAGAGCAAGCATGCGGACAATGCTGTGGAAAACTTCGCTCGAGCTGGGGGAATGTGAGAAATCACCAAGTGGCTTGCTGATCCTGGAGGGATCGATCAGTGGTGGTGGACTGGGAACTGTTCAGAGGCCGATTGCAAACCTAGTGCCATTTGTTCTGTCCCCACAGTGTTTACACTTTTACCCCGTGCTCCTTTGTGATCTCTTGGTTTCCTAACCTAACACAAGTTGTTCTGTTTCATAGTGAGGCTCTTTCTCGCTCTCACCTTCATATTTCTGTGGATAGCTGGCATTTGTCACTCTTGTTTGGAATATGCTGTTTGTGACAATATTCTAAAAAAAAAAAAAAAAAATTTTAAAATTATTGTTTTGGCAAGATGGCTATTCCTCACCCTTTGATTTACTGAAATCTGAAGAAGATGGAGGTGAAAGGGAGAAGACAAGCCATGGCCTACAACCCAGTGGAGAGTAAATGACGTAGGTTTTACTCCTTTAAAAAAAAAAAGTTTGTGTTCAGACAGTAAGTGGAGAAAACAAGCAGGATTGGATTTCAGCTCAGATGGATTCTTGGAATTAATCCATAGCTCTCGCTCACAACAGCTTTGACTTCAGTGTGGTAAGCTGGGCTGACCGGAGGAGTATTGAGCAATGTCTTACTGGTAAGCAGGAAGGAGGATGTCCTGCGGAGCCATGTATCGTGTGGCAGGGGAACATCCCAACATGTGAGAAAGCTAACCATGGCTTGGTTTTTTTCAGGGTGTTTTAAATGCTTTCTTAAGGCCAGCTCATTCCTAGACCTTTTTTTTTTTTTTTGTCTGTGCTTGTTTTGTGAAAACTAAGCTTTGCCAGTGTGTCTGGCCAGAGTACTCTGCTGGCTTCTTTATAAAACACTGCTCTACAGTATTTTCCCCCAAAATACAAAGGTGCAAACACCTCTCTCTTCCACCGTGGGGGACTTAAGCTCAACATCTGTTGACTGTAGTCCAGTAGTCAGGCTGCAGTGAAATCTAGAGCAGAATATTTAAGCGAACTCTCATCCAGCAGTTTTAGCATTAGTTATCTCCGGTTTCAGATGGCACACGTTCACATTCAGTGTCTGAAATACACAGCATGACTTCCAGGTCATAAGTGTTATTTATAAAAACAAATGAAAATGAGTTCCCTGTCAATGTGTGCCTGTTGTATGCAACAAAATAAAGATGTTGCATTGGAAACACTATAAAATTAAAACAAATCAATGTTAATTTCAAAACGTATCTGGGACATTCTGTTCTTTGGTATGGAAAACTGCTATTAGTAAAAACAGACAACTGCAGCGCATGCAGCGCCTTCCTTATTACACTAATTATTGAAGTAAATATCACTATGATTAAGTTGCAGTTGATGGAGTAAAATATAGTATTCCAAATTATAACTTCATTAATAATGCACCATCTGTTTAGTATATCGGTGATGGATCTCTTGAATCCCCGTTTCCTTTCCAGAAGGAGTCATAACTGGGATCCCCAGCGGCAAGCGCGCCCTAGGAGACGATTGCCGAAACTGCTCCACTGCAGTAAGAAGGTGAGCAAGAACAACTCTACTCTTGTGAAACTTGCAGTATTGTTTCCTCATCAATTTACTTGCCGTTGATGGTTAAATTTTACCTGCTAGAGTGGGAAGGTGCTGCAGCAGGTGATACCGTTGTGTTTGCCCAGGTATGTTTGCTGTCGTGAGGTGCTCTGTGATTTTGACTCTGTGCTCCTGCCAGTCTGAGACAAAGGGTGGTGATTGCTCGTTGCCCATGTGGAGCAACATTCTGCTCGTTATGTAATGGTAATCTGCCTCCTTAATTAGGGAAGAAGATCTATAGATTCCAAAGAAGATGTGTCCCTCTTAGTCAGAAGGTATGCGGTGTGTGTGGGAGACTTTGTTCTTGCAGGGAGCCAAGGGAAGCAGCAGGCTTTAACTGCTGTAGCTGAATGATGAAGTTCAGTTTCCTTTTTTATTTAGCCTTTGCTGGAACGTGTGTACGTGTTAACCAGTAGCACACGAACAGGAGATACTGCAAGTGACGGCTTTTTCGTTCTGTGTAATAGCGTTTTTGCTCTGTGCTAGATTATTAGAAGCTGCAAATGTCCTGTTTTCTCTCTGCCCTCTAAGCAGAATGAATGCTCAAAGTAGAGGCAGGAGATTCAACGTGTGATTTAAGGTGCATGCCTCGCTCGTCCTGTGCTATTTTCTGTCATCTTTGGCTTCACGCTGATCCCACTGAAGCTGTTACTTCCTGGAAGTATGCGACAACTGTAATGATTTTTGTCCATTCTGCTGAGGACAGCTCTTGCAAATCACCGCATATTCCATTAAAACTATTAAATCATTGGTTCCAAGCTTCCCTATACAAACAATCAACGCTAAAACATTGTCTGGTAGTGCTGACTAACAAATCCTGTAATTAGTAATCTCCAATTAATGAAGCAGCATGATGATTAAAGCCTCATGACTTTTCTATAGAAGAAATAAGTTAAATATCAGTTGTGCTGTTTTAAATTGCCCTAAAGCTTTGTGTGATCTCAGAGCACAGAATAAATCAGTCACGTTGTTCTAAAAGTTCTAGACCAGTTTGTCCATTTTGTTGATATTTTCCATATGTGCCCTGAAATACAATGATTTAAACTGGAATGATGCCTGTAGCTGTAGTTCACCTTCCAGTAAGCCTCACTGACCTCACTGCACAAAGGAGATGAGCCACATTGGACAAGCAAACTTCAGTGTGTTTGAATGAAATGGCAGTGAGATCATGCATGGTGTTTGATCTACACCAACCTCCTAGAAACAGCATTTCACCAGCGTATTTCCACTGCTTCCTTTTCCAAAATAGTTTTCTGCAGTTTTTTTGCACAACCTTGTCTTCAGGTATCTTTTTCTTCCGAGTTCTCGTATCTCATCTGCTGTATGGATAGCAGTTCTGTGCCACCATGCGTGATGCCGTGCAGTTGGGTCTAACCACATCGCATTTGTCCATCATTGCCCTGCTGGTCACCAGAGGCTTCTAAGTGCAGCTGCTTATATGAAATACTTAGAAATCTCTTCAGTTGGCTTTAAAGACATGGCATCTGTTTCAGCTCAATAGCTGGAAATTTCACAGTGGGATACAGACTCCGTACTGGTGTCGCCTTCCTCTGGTGATCTCCATCTTTGCAGTCTAATACTTGGTATGAGTACTTTCCATGGAGCTGCAAAAGTTCCTTCATGCATCAGCAGCCCTTTTGTGAAGTCTTATATTTCCTGTCCAGTGTGTGAAATACCAGCAAGGTAAAGGAACTTAAGCCTAGTGAGATGACCAACCCATAGCTGAGAATAGAGTGCCTTGCTCGCATACTTCTGTTGTCCTAGAGATGGATTATCTTTAGATCAAGGGTGCTGTATTTCAAAGAGCAGCAGCGTTGCTTGCTTCTGTTAGTGTGCCCGTTGGAATTGTAGGGGCAGTGAGTGTGTATTTCAGACCTCCCCGTTTTCAGGAGGTTTTTGACATCCCCATTGAGGCTTTGGGGAGCAGTGGATCAGGCTGGTGCTGCTTTGGAGCAGAAGTTGGACAGATGGCGAATGGTTGCTGTTCTGCTGCAGTTGCTCAAAGGAGTCAAGATCTATGCGACACTAAAGCCAGCGGTTCTGTATTCCTGTGTGTTGCATCGAGGCTTTTGGAGGTGGAATTGGTGGCTACATACACTCCTTTATGCCTTTTGGGTATTGTATCTTCTAAAACCCAGTTCGGTGGGAAAAACTGCATGGAAAAATAGAGAAACTGCCTGCAGTGAGCTGCTCTGAACTGCAGAGGTCTCTGTTAAGCCACCTAAGCCTTTGGATTAGTTTGAATTTTAAAGCTGCTGTTATGCTGTGGCCTTTTACTATTAAATAATGTATATCCATTATAATAAAATAGACTGACATGCTGCCATTGCTTTTATTGCAACCGCAGCTAGCAGTGCGGTCAGCCAGCGCAGGGGAGCGAGGCAGTGCAGGGGACACTACTTGCAGGTCTCCCTGGAGTATTTGGAAGAGTCAGCTTCGGTTTTGTGAGCAGGACGATGGCTTTTCTTGCTGCTCTTAGCACTGCGCCTGGCTCTACAGAGCCGTCCTGATCCAGAGATGCTTACGAAAAGCGAGGCGGGTGTCAGCAGATGGCAGCACCCTGCCCTGCGCTGGGTGTTATTTCTGGCCGGTAGATTCCTCGTCCCCTGGATTCAGCACTACAGTCTAGACTTACTGACAAGACAGGATTCTTCTCCTGTTAGGTAAGCAAGATGTAGACGCCCACTATGCAAATTCCCAGCCTTAGTGTCCCTCTAACATTTTTCAAATTGTCTAAATAAGGTGCTGTTTCATACAAAAATTTGTAGCGGGCCTTTTGGCTAGCTTTTAGCTGCCTTGCCCTCTAGGCGTGATTTTTTTTTTTTTTTTTTTTTCCTAGCTAATCAGTGCAGCTTGAGTGCTTCTTGCCCTTAGCAGCTGTCCAGATGTGGAACAACCAGAAGAGGCAGGCTGCATAAAGACCTAAAGTTGTTCAAGTAAGAAACTTAACAGCAAGTAGCTCTCATGGCCGTCACTGCAGGGCTGTTCTTAGAGACTTCTACATGGTTCCTATTAAATATAACATAATGACACAGGCTGAACAGGCATTTTTTGATTTCTGAGTACAGCAAGTGCACATCCTGGGCAAGAAAAGCCTTAGAGGGTGCAGCAACCCAGGGCCTTTCCCCATCGGGCTGTCAGATCTGGACAGAGGTGTTGCTGTTTTCAGTGGCTCGTGTGACTCATGCCCTTCGTGTCCTGGGCTGAAGGAGGTGGGAATTGATCATGACTGACTGTCCGCAGTGGCTGGAAATGTTTGTGGCATTTTTACTTTCTTTTTTTCACAGAGAAATTAAATGAGTCTTTCAGACTTGATGACTACTGACTTATTCTTGCAGCTATAGACCAGAGAGCCTTTTGTCATGTACTTGTTATATAAGCACTGATTTCTGAGCACTTAGTATTTCTTCAAATGTTTTATAATGTGGTTCTGTAGCTAATATCTGTCCTGAAGTTGCTGAAGACTGAAGTTGCTTTAGACTCTTTCAAGCCTCAGAGCCCATGGTTTGACACAAATAGCTGGGAGGAGATGACTGGAGGCTTAATAAGATGCTCGTTGGGTCAGTATCTGGCAGCCAACCAACAAGGCAGATTTTCAAATTGCTGTTAGTACTGTATGGGTAATCACATCTCTTCTCAAGAAAACATTGGAATGCTTCCTAATCTTGAATTCACTGCACAGGCACATGATTTTCTGGGAATTAGCTTGAATGTGCTGCAGAATTGTTCATAAATACCTACATGGCCTAATATTAGAGAATGGAAAAACAAATGCAGCAGGGGTTTTTGTCAGTTTTCTTCATGGTGGCCCTCCCACTGGCCCTGGTGGCCTCTCTGTTTATACTAGCAGCTGCCAGCTTTGGTGTTTCTACTCCTTATCTAAGAGAAGGAAAAAGTCTGTATTTTAAAAATTGCGATGTTACTTCTGTTTTACTGACTATTATTTATTTTGAGGCATAGTTAATTCTTTAAAAATAGGTTTAGCTATTTTCAGGGGAAACAATAACACACCTATACCCTGCAGTGTCTGCAAAGCAGTCATGTTCAAGCTGATGTTGACAGCCTGGAGTAAGACTTTGTCCTTTGCTGCCCTCGCAGTGCTGGGTGGGACTCTCCCTTCCCGTCATGTGGGCTGTGATCCTGTCCCTTCCTGCGTGGGAAGTCTGTCCTTCAGCCTCCTCCTGCACTAAGCTGTGAAATGTGCTCTGCATGTTAATGGCTTATTGCAGTCCCCAGCTGCTGTGGGTGACTCGCAAGATGATCGATCTTTCATCCCCAGCTTCCCAATACATCTGTGCTCTTGGTAACTCACATGAGTTAAAATGTCTGCCTGCTTCCAGCAGCGTTATATAAACCATCTCCAGCTTGCTTTCTCATTTTGAAAGTGTGTTTTAACACTTCTGCTTTAAGATCTGAGATAATGAAAGGAGGTGAGCGTTGCTGAGTCAGTTCTTACTAGCTCTGTTTTTTGTCCTTCCTGCCTTCCCACACGCTCCACCTGCGTGCCGAGCTAACCTTCAGCAGCGACAGACCCCACGGGCTTTCTTCCAAACAGCTAGCAGTAAACAGAGCCTGGTTTCCTATTCTCCTGCTCCTTGGCCTGAGATAGCAATCTAGGGGGTTTTTGGGTTTTGGTTTTGTGTTTGGTTTTTTCTTGTTTTGTTTTTTTTTGGTTTTTTGGAAGAGAGGTGGCTGAGGAGTGTTGGAGATCTGGGAAGGAAAAAAGGGGGTCCCTGAAGTTTGGGGCAAGCTCCTGCTTTTTTGCCCAACAGCCAGGATAATTAAATCAGTCTTTCCTGTGAAACACCTAAACTCTGGGTAAACATGAGTGTATCCTTGTGGTCGTTGCCAGCTGCAGTGCTGAGGTTTCATTGTTTGATGGTATTGTCAGCAACCTGGAGGTGCTTGGTGGTGTCGTCTGCTGGCCCAGGAGCCAAGCAAATTAGTCACATATCACTGAGCAAACCTGCTATTTGTTTTGGTGTATGAGATGCTGATGGGCATGCAAGACATCGCCTGTCGCAGTTTAATAGATGGTATGGTGGCATCTATGGTGCAGGTCATAAATATCAGATTTGGTTTTGTTTTTTAGAAAACTGTGATGCCCTAGCAGTGCTCTCAGTATCACACGCAGTCACTAAGCCTCAGAGCTGGCCTGTGCTGAATCAGATTTGTCTGGCTTGTAATAAATTCTTTGAAGTTTAGAGCTGCCTAAGCACTTTTCTATCAATGTGCAAAAAATGCTTACTGGGATTTTTAAACTAAACCTTTTATTTTCTGATGAGATAGGAAGCCCTGGTTTTGGGCTAACTGGAAGAATAGTTCAGTCCTGTGTGAACTTGTAGACAAGATGGGGAAAAGATCTGTCCTGCTGTGAAATTCAGTCTGTTTGAAATGCAAATCACTGAGAGAGTGCAGGGGATTTAGGTGAATAATCCAACTGTCAATTGTTTCTATAATTGATTTCTAACTTTCTAGTGTGAAAGCCCTCAATCTCTTATCTGAATCTCCTTGAATTTGCGCTTTCAAGTTGCAGAACAGAGTTGCATAGGCATATTGTCATAAACTGGTTTGCTTGTTCTTTATCTAGTTTTTCTAAGTATAGATATATGTAAAAGTGCCTGAACAGCACTAACTTTACATACTTCCAGCTGGTTTCACATCCCAGTGCAGGGTGCATGTACAGCTGCTCTCTTGCTGCTGTCTGGACGGGCATGCATTCCTCAGCCCTGAGGCCAGCATTCCTCTGCTCCTCTGCACCAGTTCATTTGTTTAGTATTTGTTTAAATTTTGAATCCCAGAACTGTGTCCAGATCACTTAAGCTGCCAGAGACCTTTATGAGTTGTACATATAGCCCCCGCCCTCTGGCATTTTAAATCTTGTTCGTGCTTACTTAAAATAAAATGGGTATCGGCAACTTCCAGTTGTTTGTTGCTGTAGTTCACTGGAATTAAGCTGGAATCCCCAAATGCCATTTAGCTAAGGGCAGTTGCAGTTTGCTTATTAGGCACTCAGCTATTTCAGTTAAAAATCTGAAAGGAAAGTTGCTTTTTTTAAGTCTCGATGGCAACTTGGGCTGGAGAAATCTCCTCTGTTTTGGGTTTCTCCTTCTCTGCTCTGTGTACACAGGAGCTTGTGTGTGAGCTGTTCTTTCCTTACAATTCAGCTTTCCTGCCAGTCCAGCCCAGGGAGACTCACAGTGTTATTGCCACGTGCTCCCAGCTGCACAAGGCCATAGGGAAAATGTCTGTGCAGAAGCGTCTAGTGAGAGCCAATTTAGTCAGCAATTAGTTTGGGTGCCATGCTTCTAAACCTGAAGTGCATCTCTGCTTTCTACCCATTGCTTTCCTCAACTTGATTTATTATTGGTGACTATTTGATGGGAATGGACAATCCACGTCCTCCAGGTCAGACCAAGCTTTTGCCTGGGGGGAAAAACAAACCAGCCCTAAAACACAGACAATTCATCCTGTTCCTCAGTGCCTTGCACATAATTCTGAACTTACTTCAGCTCCAGCCCAGGCTGGAGCCACCAAGACAGCACCGTTGTAATTCTTCATATTTTTAAAAACTAGACATAAGTAGGTTTTTAATAATCTGTGTCACCATGAGGACATGGCCAGGACTGTGCCAGGGGCAATAAATCATTGATCTGGAAGAAACGGACATCCTCAGTACAAACAAATTAAGGACTTGAACTTTCCTTGGAAGCCTCCCATTTGAATATTCCCGTAGCATGATGATGGAATGTAATCGATTCTCAGGATTTGGAAGCATACCATCAGGTCTCTCACCATTAATAGCCAAAGCTTGGACAAAGCCTGATTGAAGCGTATTATATCGTCTGTACTAGGGACTCTGGGACTTTTCTTTGCTGCTTCTGATCTTGACTTCAGCGGCTCTGAATTGAAGGGATGCTTTGTTTCCGCAGCAGATCTCCAATCTGTTTTGGTGTTTCTGCAGATAGTCCCTAGCCTGGGGATGGCTTTGGTTCTACACAGAATACCTGCTAAGAATAACTTTGTAGAGCATCTGCAATGAAATACAAAAAAAACCCCTCAGTAACACGAGGATAGGTGACATCATCCAAGAAATTTCCTTATAAAGCATTGCTAGGGCTGCAAAGCCCTGTCAACAGGAGTGGCCTGCGCTGCCAGTAATTTCTCTCCTTTTCCTGTCCCTGTTGCAGTAAAGACCGTGCTTCTGCCAAAGTCACGCCCACTGCACAGAGATTGCTGAAGATCCGCAATTTATGGATTTTTGCATCTGACTTTGAAACTGGAGATGAGGAGAGGGCAGTTCTGCAGAACACTTGTGAAGGGTGCGCACTGCCAATTTTAAGCCTGTTGCAGCCAGCTCCTGAAGCAAAAGGCAATGATTCCTTACCGTGCTGAATGCGACTTGCTGCACCTTCTCATTGGTTTTAGTGTGGGGAAAAAAAAAAAAAGCATGAGTCACACTGCTTTTAAGAGCTCTTGCCTCTGCGAGCCAGTCCTGCTCTTGTTAGTTTTTCTTTCACTCTTCAAGGAAAGTGGCTAAAACCAAATTAACTGCTAGTTTTTGTGGCATAGCAGCTAGACATCCAAGTTCTTCAAACTCTATAAGAAAACTTTTTATTTCTTCTGAAATGTTGCACTTGAACTAATAGACACAAAATGTTTGCTAGGATGAAATCCTTCATCGTAGCGTACCCCTCGTGCTGCTATGATGAAGCTGGTGGGATTAGCTTTGGGAAGCTCAGATCTGTCAAGAATGACCAAAGCTTGTCATGGAAGGAATAACGGGAAGTATTTTGGGGCTGTCCCCAAGAAGCCTTATCCTTTTAAAAACAAAGCAGATTAGCTCAAAAGGCAAAAAAAATCAGTTTTTGAGCTTGTAGCCTCCAGAGTTTGATTGTCTGCAGCAGGAGCCACCCTTGTCCTTGGCTGGAGGGGAGATGGCTCTGATGCAGGGCTGGGGGCTTGTATGTCATGGCTGCGTGTTCGAGCAGTGAAAGTCGTTCATCTTCTGTAGTAAAACCTTGCATTCAGCAAAAATGGTTACTCAGTCTGCAGACGTGTTATGTGGGCTTTTGAGATTAGCTGTAATTCAAACCTTTAGGTTGTCTTGAGCAGGCTTGGTGGTTTTTTTTTTTTTTTTTTGGTTAGTTAGCTCCCTACTAATGATGAATGTATCTTACAAAATATTTGGTGGGTTTTTTAATGGTTTGAAATTTTCTCTTTACTTTTTGCAGTGTCATGTGAGATCTTGCAACAGGTGATCCGTGGAGGAGTAATAGTTAACTTCTGCATTGTGCAAAGGATTTCTTTTGGTTAGCCACTGGGTCGTTGTGCAAGCACATTTACAGCTATATCAGCATCGACAAGAATCCTGTCTCCTCTGTGACAAATGCTGTTTTCTAAGTGCTTTGTTAAAATTTACAGTGGCCTTGCAGGAAAAGGTCAGTTGTTTTCCCAAGGCTGTGCAGGAAAGCTGTGGCAGAGCTGGTGTAAGAACCTGGGCTGCATTCTTCAGGTCTGTGGTTTTGCCTCCAGTCTCTTCTTCCTCATTGCTCACTGTGTTGCCCTGAAACTGAGGATGAGAGTGACTTACTCAGAGGATGCACTTATTTTTTAACGATAGTGTGTGCCTCTGCAGAGCTAGACATGACTAACTGTTCTCTGAGGCAGGCATTAAAGCAGCCTTTGCTCAGAAAGTGTGCTGGGGAATGCTGTCATCTCAGAAGGCGGCTGGACAAAATCAGGCTGCCCTGCTACCGTCTCAGGGTGGCTGCTCTCGGAGTCAAGCTGATAGGTGAATTTGTGCCCTCTCTCTAGTGCTTTTATTTAAAAAAAAAAAAAGAAAACACTTCTAAAAGCAACAGCCCCTTCTCAAAGCTGAATTGCATTTGAAATAGGACAGGACTTACAGTTCTTCGCTTCTAATTTGAGCTCAGCAAGATGCTCAAAGCACTTTGTTAGATGCTCATCCAGCACCACTTAATGACACCTGATTCTTCAGAAGCTCCTTCTCCTGTCCATGACTGACAGCTGAGTTATCACGTTTTTCCCCACAGTCTGTAATTTGTCAGTGATGACCATTCTTTGATGTCCTTTCGCTTCACCTCTTCTACACACACACTTACAAACTACCTTTCCTTCCCTCCTGTGTACTAGAAACGCTTTTCTAAGAATTTAATTTCTGCAGCATGTGCAAAAATCCTCTGCTTTTTTAATCAGACACAATCAGCAGTGTGCAGACAGTCAAGGGAAAATTTAAGATCGTGACAGTCTTTGCGTATTACTTTTTTAGTATAATTGAGATAATTCCATTTTAATATATCAAAAAAATCTGGGGCAATGTCCTGATTCTCTCTCTTCAGTGGCCTTGTTCAAGTTTCAGTCTCTGAAGAGGAGCCTTAAGATGCTGTGATTTTTACAACCTATTCTTTTCTGATTTTCTCCTTCCCTTGTACCTCTTGTCACCTTCAGTGTTAAGTATGTATCGGACTACAGTTTGGCGATGTACGCACACCTTCTGTCAATTCACCATGAACTCCAAGCTGATTGTCAATTATTCTCTGTATACAGAGAAGAGATTATGAGACTCTAATGTTAAACACATTTGCCACAATAATTCAGATTAAGACTCTGCCTAGTTGGATGTTTCGGCTCAGCGCAATAGATCTGCTTTATAGACCAGTACCAAACTACTGTTCGGTATCTTCTCTTACAATCACGAGTCACCCCTAAAACATTCTTTTGCAGCAATCTTATCAGCACTAGAGGTCTGGTCTGAATGCATTCCCAGGTTCTCTGCTACTGGCTGCCCTCCAGTCATTTCCACACCGCATCACTTTACAGAGAGGAGCCTGTTTGTATAGCTGTTTCTTTCGCTGCTCTGGGGTCATCTTGATGTGATACTGTCCCTCTACTTGCACAGAAAGTTTGTGCCCGGGGAGCTGGGGCCCTTTATAGGGCTACGAATTTTTGGGTACCCTGAACCCATGCATGCAGCCCTTCGAGTGGGACAGTTGCAGACCTCTGGGAGACCAGAGGGATGGAGAGGGTGCACCCTGGGAGTACTGAGCACCTTGTGCTCAGTACAGTTAATAGCACACGCTCTTACCATTTTCTCAAAGCTGCCGTGTCAATCCACAGGTATCTTGCTATTTGGCTGAATCGTGGAAAAAGGAGAAGGGAGAACTCCGGGTTCAGTATCCAAGCCTACCATCTCCCATGGTTAGCTGGAATGAGTGCAGGGATGTGAGAGTGTGATCAACACCAAAAGTGTACTGTACTACAGCTTGAAGTGATGTGAGATACTTGAGGTGGGTGTGACTGAGATGCCACACTTGTGGTGGAGAAGTAGCTGTGCATCACATGGGTATGCACACAGTGTATTTATTTTTGCTGGTGGGATCTTGTCTTCCCATCGCTCTCAGATCTGATACTCGCTTTGGTCTGTCCGTCTTGGTACAGATGTTGCTATTTGTTCTTCAAATGAGTTGACACCTCTTTGTTTTCACTAGTTTTGGGGAAATGACCTCTGCTTTCCCACAGTCAGGTGCTGGATTTCACAGGTTCCTCCACCAGAACAGGTTTCTAGCCGGTTGCCATTTGAGCATCACATCTGGGAAATGCATTATTGGGTAAGAACGGCTTGAAATAGGGTTCACAGGCCCAACAAGTTCAGTTTAAGGAGCCCAGCTGGCTTTGGAAAGCTTGGACCTTGGGCAAAAAGGGTAGTCATGGTCCCTGAGGGACCCTGAAAGGCAGCAGGATGGGAGGTGAGCTCAGAGTCAAGACGAGCTGGACTAAACTGCGAAAGCTGGAGAATGGGAACGGCTTGCTCCATTGCTTTTGTGCCAAAATGATGCTGTGAGTCTCCCCAGGAGAAACAAAATGGCTTAGGTCCAGTGTTTACTGTTGGATGGGGAAGAGCAGTGATGTGCTTACAGGCTGTTCGCATGGCTGGGGCCGTGTGAATCACGTTGCGCAGTTACCCGTCGTCTGTCTGCCTTGCTTGGCTCTCCTCAGTGTCCCTTCCCTTGCCGTTCCCACGATGGGAAGGGAGGGGGAGAGAGGAGGTGGTGAACTCCCCGGGTTTCCTGTAGCTGGGTGACTCAATTAGTACTCAGTTGTGTTACTAATACTTCTCGTGTGTCACTAGCTGATCTGGCCTGAGCGCCCTAAAACCTGCTGGTGGGTAGTGCTGGCCTGGCATGTGGTGGTACCCACCCCTGCTACAGCTGTGCTGCCCGGAGCCTCTGGTGACTGTGCTTCAGACACCAAATCCTGCTCGTCTTTAGGGTGCCTGTGAATACATTCTCACAGCTTGTATGAAAACTCTTCCAGGAGGCAGTTCCCTTGACTGTCAGTTTTGTCTTAATCGAAGCTGAATTTGTCCTGTTTGAAGCTCAGCCTGCTCCTCCTGTTTTTGCTGGAGCCCAGTGGTAACAGTGGGTTTCCTTCCAGGTATGCAGTGTGCCTCCACCCTGGTCTAGACACCCTGCTTCTTTCAACAGCTTCTGGCAGCATCCTTTTCTGAACTGATAAGTACGAAACTTGCACTTCAGAAAACACAGCTGCGTTTCTGCAGTCTGATTTCTCTCTTGTAATATCCAACTGCTTTATTTTTCCTCTAACAAACAGCAGAATTAATATGGGTTGTAGGTGATGTGCAGCTAATGGTCTCTGTTAAGCCTCAGTCCTTCTTGCTGTTGCTGTCAGGGCTTGCTCCAGTCTCAGATGTTTAGGAACTAAAAATTTGGCTCCTTCTTAATATTAGACTGAAATTAATAGAGGAAAAGATGCCATTGTTCTGAGTGCTTTGCCTTAATACTTCACCTGGCAATTAAAATGATCAACAGGAGTAGCAAAGTATAAGATTGAGTTAGAACAACAATATTGCTTAATGTGTTCAGCTGTTTCTGTTCCTACTGTACAATTTTAGTGATGGATGTATTAGTTTATGCCTGCAGTGTGCTGTCTCGTCTGGCTGAAACTCCTATAGGAGTGAAACTCCTATTCCTGAGCATCTCTGGTTTACAGAGACTTCACGGAATTTCTGAATTTCTTTATAGTCGTTAGCTTACAAACGTATGTCACTGTCGTAGTTCAGCCCCGATCAGGACAAGAGAGATGGTATGTAGTGTGGGGCTGTCACGAACTTCTGTTCGTGGAAGGATTATCCACCTCCTGACACTGGCATCTTGCTCCCATTTTCCGCAGCAATTTCCTCTGTTTTCCCCAGCGTGACCTCAGTGCCTCTGCTCTGCTTGTCCTGCCAGTGACACCACCTGCTTTCTGTGATGTGTCTGTTCCCAGCAGCGGTTACTCTGGGAAGCACAAGCATGAAAGGATTAATGGCAAACAGAAAAGCTCTTTACATGGTTTCAAGCACGGGGGGCAGGGGGGGACAAAAAAAAAAAAACCAAAACCTCAGAACTGCAACCGTTGCTGAAGCTCAGTTTAGCGCCGGGGCTGTATGTATTGGTGGCTGGCTCCGCTTGACTTCGCAGCAGGCAGTTCAGTTTGATGGAGTTCCAGGAGGGGCCTGAGAAATTAGCTTTTTACCGTGATTGTGCATTGCTCCTACTGCCCTGATGTGAAGCCCTAGGCTCAGGCTGTCTGGATCTGGGGTCCAAACAGGTACACAGCACAGGCTGAGTGCTCTAATCCTGCTCATGCTCTGTGAAGAGGTATGTGAGCCAGCAGCTTAATTTGACAAATTGATACTTGACTTTTCCCTTCAAATGGTTTTTGCATTCAGGCTGCTTTTGTGGATAATTTCAGGTGGAAAGTTTATGAGTTAGTTGCATCTTAGCCAGCTTTTTCCTCTTCTGGAGCTGATAAAATTATGTCCTTATGTACGAAGACCTCTCAAAATAGCTTTTCAGAAACGAGTACTGATCCAGCTTATCTGCTCTCTTAAAATAGTCACAATATCTGCAGGTCATTTCACAAGAAACAGGAATATAGTGATGTAAAGAGCCTGCGCAACCTGCTCTGTGTCGTGTAGAGTCTACAAGCTGCTACGCCTGCAAGTTGCATTTTTGGGTTTGCGGGCTTGGTCCTGTTGCACGCTTGAGGGTCACCTGCAATGAGACATGGTGTGACACTTTGCTCTCCGTGGGAGTGAGGGGTGCATTCCCACGAGCTGTCCCGCTCGCACAAATCGTGTCCCTGTCAGTGCTGGCTGGCTCCGAGGCAGGACCCGCGGGGTATACTGGATCAACCATTGGGCTATTTACCTTCCCAGAGGAGAGAAGCAGTTGGAAATGGGGCTTGTTGGGATAGATGGGAGGTGCCAAGAACACCTCAGTTGTTTGTTTCTGGTAATGAGTTTCCCACATTGTTAGCAAGGGGATAATTAGATGGGTAGCTCAGTTTTCCATGGTCAAGAAATATCTGGTATTTTAAAGAGATTTTTTTGCCAGAATATAGAAAAGCATTTATGCATTGCCCTCTGTTCAGCGGGCCTTGGGCCCTTCATCTTTGCAAAAGAAGTTACTGGGTTTAATGTGTCATTAAGATAAATGTATAATTACCTTGCCACTGAGAGCACGCTTGTAACATCTGTGTGCTTCTACAAGTGTCTGATTTAAAGCCTTGTTCTCTCCAACTGCAAATTTGCTGTGGGTTGTTTTTGCGTTCCTAAAGAGGTGACAGCTGGTGGTGGGATCCACAAACATCCAGCAAAACTCGAATTCTGAAGACTTGAAGCTGTTGTGCAAGAAAGGGTGTCATATATAAGCAGGCACAGAAGTAGTACCAAGCTTGAGGTGGAGGAAGGTAAGCGAAAGGATTCCGTGTGCTCAACCTAATCTTGAACCGAGGGTCCAGCTGCCAAACAAGTCCAAAGCAGCTGATCCATTTATCATAAATATTAATTATTTGGAATGGGAAATTAGGAGATCTGTGGGGTTGCTTCTGGTAGTACCGTACTGTACAACCTGCTGTATGACTCAAGCATGCTGCATTCCTAGTTTGGCCTCTTTTAAAATGTGGCGAAGACTTAACTCCAGTGCTTTTAATTAAGAGTTCTTTGCGCTCATCGATACAGTGAAAATAACCAGAGGGTAGACACAAGCTATCCTCCACACAGGAAGCGAGTCCAACAGGTTACGTTTTTGTCCCTGCAAGACCAAGTTGCAGCACAGCAAAGACGAACCACGTGGCTGTGCTGATGCTGAGTTTATTCTGCTCAAGTTCATGGACATGCTTAGCCAGTCTCACCTTCCCGGCTTGTAATAGACCTGGAGAAGTGACAAACGTGTTCTTGGTGCAGAGCTGCAATGCACTAACCTTTGATGTTTTGATTTTTTTTATTATTATTATTTTTTTTAGTTTAAATAGGCAGGTATTGTGCTTGTTCCTGATATCCAGGTAAGATGCCAAAACTGAAACCCTGGTTTCCAGGTGTCTAGAAAGGTGCACAGATCTGCAGTGTCTTGCAAGTATCTAGAGCAGTGGTGGTAAGCAATGGAAGTTACCTCCATGTACTTTGGGGGAGGGTAGAAGAGGCTCCCTCAAAGTGTACCTGGCCTGTGCTTTGATTTATTTGACACACCGCGACCTGCCTAAGCGTCTCTAATACCACCTCTTTCCTACCTTGAGAGAGCTCTTCCTCATGCATACAGTTATGGGCAGTTTGTCAAGGTAAAACAATCCTGCTGCCTGCCCTGGTCCTGTCTGGCAGGGTGGAGGAAGCAGCACCGAAACAGTGATTTACATTTAGCTTCTGAAACGCGGCAGCCTCTTGCAGAGCTACACTGGTGTAAATCTGTAAAGCAAGATGTTTCCATCCTCTTCTGTATGTTTAAGACTTAAATCATACAAGGCTAATTTATGTCCATCATTCCCTTTCCGGTATACCTAAATCTTAATAACAATTAATCATGTTATGTCTAAAAGATGAGCTTTTAATACCTTTCACCAGGCTGCTGATTGTGTTTCAGCAGTTGTTATGGAGGTTTCTGCGGAGGCTGCAAGGTTGCAGTCTGTGTAAAGGATGTCTGGACACACCACAAATGCTTCTGCCGGTTACCTGGACGTTCCTGACGTGCAGAAGGTGCAAGCAGGGACTGCGGGGATGAAGAACTGCCCATTGTACTCGAAGAGCAGGTTCAGGAACATCTGAGGAACTTAAAGGTGCACAAGTCCATGGGACCTGATGAGATCCATCCGCGGCTCCTGAGGGAACTGGCGGATGAAGTTGCCAAGCCACTGGCTATCGTATTTGAGAAGTCGTGGCGGTCTGGTGAGGTCCCCGACGACTGGAAGAGAGGGAACATAACCCCAATTTTTAAAAAGGGAAATAAGGAAGACCCGGGTAACTACAGGCCGGTCAGCCTCACCTCTGTGCCTGGCAAGGTCATGGAGCAGATCCTCCTGGAAACCATGCTAAGGCACATGGAGAGCAAGGAGGTGGTTGGTGGCAGCCAACATGGCTTCACCAAGGACAGGTCGTGCCTGACCAATTTGGTGGCCTTTTATGACGGGGTGATGGCATCAGTGGACAAGGGATGAGCAACAGCCATCATCTACCTGGACTTGTGCAAAGCTTTTGACACTGTCCTGCATGACATCCTTCTCTAAACTAGAGAGACATGGGTTTGATGGACGGACCACTCAGTGGATAAGGAGTTGGCTGGATGGCCGCACTCATGGCAATCCCAGGCACAAATACAGGCTGGGCGGGGGATGGATTGAGAGCAGCCCTGAGGAGAAGGACTTGGGAGTGCTGGTGGACGAGAAGCTCAACATGAGCAGGCAATGCGCCCTTGCGGCCCAGAAGGCTGACCGCATCCTGGGCTGCATCAAGAGGAGCGTGGCCAGCAGGTCGAGGGAGGGGATTCTCCCCCTCTGCTCTGCCCTGGTGAGACCCCACCTGCAGCACTGCATCCAGCTCTGGAGCCCCCAACACAAGAAGGACATGGACCAGTTGGAGAAGGTCCAAAGGAGGGCCACGAAGATGATAAAAGGGCTGGAGCACCTCTCTTATGAGGCCAGGCTGAGAGAGTTGGGGCTGTTGAGCCTGGAGAAGAGAAGGCTCCGGGGAGACCTGATAGCGGTCTTCCAGTACCTCAAGGGGGCCTACAAGAAAGATGGGGAGAGGCTGTTCAGTAGGGCCTGTTGCGATAGGACAAGGAGTAATGGTTTTAAAATAGTGGGGGGTAGATTTAGATTGGAAATTAGGAAAAAATTTTTTACGATGTGAGTTATAGAACACTGGCACAGGTTTCCCAGAGAGGCAGTGGATGCCCCATCCCTGGAAACGTTCAAGGCCAGGCTGGATGAGGCTCTGAGCAACCTGATCTGGTTGGAGATGTCCCTGCTCCTGGCAGGGGGGTTGGACTAGATGACCTTTGAAGGTCCCTTCCAACCCTAACCATTCTATGATTCTATGACATTCCCCTTTCGAACAAACTGTATTCTGTTTTCTCTATACGACGGCACTGTGTGCCTGACACACCTAGTGATGTTTGCACTCAGCTACTCGCTGCGTCCATCTGCATTGACCTGGAGCTGCAGATGTAGAAAGTCCCGTGCCATGGCGCTTTCCTGGAGACAGATCTGAGCTCGGATGCAGTTAACGCAGCTGCACCACCTGACATTAGCAGCTCCAGCTCCCATTGCTGGCAGGCCCGGAGCCCGAGGAGATGCAGTATTAGAGCAGAACAGGCAAGAAGACAGTAGCTAGGAGCACAGGGGGGTAAACAAAGATCTGCATTCACTGATTTTCTTTGGTGGTGTTGCCTCTAGCATCTTTCAGGAGTTTCTCAGTTATCTTGGCCTTTTCGGTGCTCTCGGATCTCCAGCACAGGTTAATATTCCAGATGAGTGTTGTCCAGCTGTGAGTGCTGTGTAACTGATTTCCTGTGTTGGAAGGAACAGATGAGATCCACTGGCGATAAGGGAAGAACCTCAAATCATTTTAAGTGCTGGAGCTTTAGAAATCATAAAAACAGTAGTGATGGCCCAGCTGGACTACCCAGTTTCTTCATGTTTTCCTTCCTCTCCTGCTGGCTGCTGTCCAGGATGAGCAGGATGATCTTTAGGCCGGTGCAGCCTGAGCACTAAGGAGGCTCTACGTATAGAAACTGACCATTTTTGCTGGAAACTCCTCCTTCATTTAAGTTCATGGCTTTAAAATGCAGTACATGCAAATCAATCTGAATCTGGAAGATTTAAAGGAAAAAAAAAAAACCTTGCGTGAGCAGAGGAGCTCTCAATCCTTCATCTGTGGTATTCGTATATGTGGTGCTGTTCTAATCGTAGGATGCTGCAGAACCAGTTTGTGAGTGTTAAGAAGAACAATAAGGCACAGGCAGAACAGGTTGATGCAGGAGGAGCAGCTTGTTGCACAGAGCCTGGCACTGTGTGCCAACAGAGGAGTGCTTCTGTTCTGCCTCTGGTCAGAACAG
This sequence comes from Chlamydotis macqueenii, assembly GCF_036417535.1. Classification (NCBI taxonomy): domain Eukaryota; kingdom Metazoa; phylum Chordata; class Aves; order Otidiformes; family Otididae; genus Chlamydotis; species Chlamydotis macqueenii. The sequence goes on along the minus strand of NC_141581.1, from coordinate 3,280,414 downwards.
TCTGCACTGCAGCTGGCTCTGTGCTCTATTGAAAAGAGACAAATTGTACACTTTGAACTAGGTCACTGTGCTTTTTCTGTTGGGTTGTTTGGTTTGTTTTGTTTTGGTTTTTTTCTAGATAATAGGATAGTTCTCCAGATGTGCCTGAAAGGAGCATTAAGATCTGCGGTGAGATGACCACAGTGCAGTCAGGGCCTGCCAAGGTTTATCAGCACTGAGGCCGACAGCTTTTTAATCATGCGTAGTTTTATTTAGTGGTATTATTGATATGCACTGAACTATTTCCTTTTATCTGGTTTAATTCTCTTATAGCAAACTGATTCCAAACCAATGGTGAGAACACCTACAGTCAGTGCTGTTTTACTTATGCCCATCAGATCCCTTTTCCAGAGCAAAGCTGCTGATCTCTGAGGTTGAGCTTCCAGCTGGCCAGCGCTTGAGCTTTCTGCTATGACTGGTCCAGGTGAATATTATTGCTTCACTTTTGTTGCTCTGGGAAAAAAAAAAATCCAACCTAGGTAGTATTGCTGTGCAAAAATAAGTTACGTATCTCCTTTTTCCTCTTTGTGGTATTGTTTGGGACAGAAGGTCAGTGAGCACCCCTGCGACAGGTGCTGGCTTTTATGCTGGAGGTGCACCTTGGTTACTGCCCTTTTGTAAGGTGCATGCTTCTGATTTTGCAGGAATTGAGGAGTTAATCTGGTCCGTCCAAAGACTGGTGTTTATACAGAGTGTAAAGCCAGTGACATTTACCAGGCACTTACTGGCATAGTTGATTGGGAGTCAGTGGATGGCGATTTATTTTTTTAGCTGTCTTTGTTCTGCAGGGTTGCTAGTATTCCCAAATGGAGCGTGCTTTTATCAGCAGCATCTGTGGTGCACAGTCTGACTCATGTGCTCTTTGAGTGAGGATGACAAATGGAGAGTGGAGACAAACAACTCCCTGGGATCAGCCTGCGCTGAGAAGGGGAAGGAGAGAACGGTCATCGCAGAAGGCATTTCTAATAACGTCCTAATTACTGCCCTCATGTGGGGAAGTTTGGCTTTTTGCTTCTGAAGAAATAAAATTTAGACTTCTTCAGAAGCAGAGGAGGGAAAACCAGCGCCTCTGACCAACGGATTGAAAACTCTGCAGGTTCTCGGTTCCCCTCCACTTGAGGAGCGACGTGCCCTCGGTGCACCTCTAATGCCTTGAGTCTGATACACAAAACATCTTTGCATGCTTGCAGCACCAGGGGGCGGTTGTTGTTGAAGACATCCTGCACTTGCTGGTGACTGACGGCGCTGAATTTTAATGTACTCCGTTACAGCAGCGGCCTGTCGTCCTGGTGCAGCTGTCCAGCAAAGGTACTGCGTGTCCCCTGGCAGCAAACTATGCCCCTGGCACCAGGACAGGTGGAAACAGTCAGTGTTGACTGTTAAAAGAGCTCAGTCACACTCTTTCCTTTGGCTAATAATAGCTAGGAAATGTTTACCACACTGTACGCTGGATTTTAACCTCATTTATTTATCAGGTGAAATTTCAGTGGTGCACTTGTCCTGCACAGGGCTCACATAGTTAATGGTGAAATGCAGCTTAGTGAGTTAGCTCGGATAATCAAGTCAGACCTGGAAAGCTGTGTGTTTGCAGCTGTGGCTAGCTGAGGGTGGAAGGGCAGGGGAAAACAAAACAAAGCCCTTTCACAGGGCCACCTTCTGAGTGAGCACCCCGGTTGTCACAGCCTCCGTTCTCCTTGTGCCACTGACGGGTGGGAATTTGCTCATCGCTCTCACGGTCGCTTCTGAGGAGGGTTGGGGGTCAGGTAGAGGGGTTTCCATGCAAACTCATATCCTGACATGAAGCTGGGGATATCTCTGTGGTAATCAAGGCCATGCTCTGAAATGCCTTTTCGGGAAAGTGAAATCCTAATTCTGGCACTTGTTGAAAGGGGATTGCCTACAGTCATCCTTTTTAGGAATGGATGGTGTGAAATTAAGCTGCCTGGTTTCACTTTGATGTTCCTTTTAATTTTCACTGGAACATACCCATTTTCTCTTAATTTCCCCTATGAAAAAAATGCTTTTTAAAATTATTCTTCAGAAGAGACCACTAACTGAAATTGAAATATAGTCTTCAAGAAATTGTACAACTTTGATCACTAAACTTAAAAGCTAGGAAGGAGATGGGATTAGAGCTGTGACTTCTGTAGATATATTTGTGAGCATTTGTGACTTGAACAGAAATTAAAGGGGGAATAAACATCTGTCCTTTAGTCAGCTCTCCAGCTTATTACCCTTCGGCCAGACACTGCATTCAACAGGCTTCAAGGCCAGAATGGGTTCAAGGCATATGAAACAGTTACAAATCTCTTCTCCTTTTTGGGGACGGTGTTTTGTTGGTTGTTTCCCCCCCCCCCCCGCCCCGCCCTGTGGTATTTTGATGATAAACACAGCGGGACGCTTTTGGAGCACGTTAAATTACTCAAGATTTCCTCTAGTCTTAACCCATCCATAACTTCAGTCAACCTAATGATCTCATTTTGGGTTCCTGTGTGAGGTATTTGCTGAAGTGCAATGGTGCTTTTGAATTTGGATCAGCCGATGTACCTGGGAAGCCTGGCAGAAGACACGGAGATAGCTGCTGAGCTGCGACCCAAGTCCTGTGCAGAGTGGATGGGAGCTGAACGTGAGCCACTGGTGTCTTCTGAAGATCGGATGAGTTCACTGGACAAGATGACTCCTGCAAAAGATGAGTTGCTCACCCAGCAGTCTGGGTGCCATGTATAAGTTAATTCGGCATTTTCCCGTGCAAAGCTACATCAGAGGTTTAATTTAAGTTCTGCTTTCATGGTAGCCCTTCGCTTAAAACTGCTCTCAAGCTTTGAAAGCCAAGCCTTACTGGAGAAGTCTACCAGCAGCATGTCCACATGCTTTCCTGAGTGCAGGCATTGCGCCAGGGGGTTGTGAGACGAACTGGTGGGGACAGCTGCTTTCCTGCAGCTATCCCTGTTTGTGCTTCAGGCACTGGGTCCCGAATTCCTCCCTGAGGGAAGAGCCCCTTGTCTGCTGACAGCTGGAAGCTTGAGTGGAGGTGAAGGCTGTCACACCTGCAGCCCGCTCCCTCCTCTGCCCGTGCCCTGGGCTGCTGTTCCAGGAGTTTGAGATAGTTCTGCTGAACCTTGGCAGAAAATCAGTCTATCTTGTTTTGATACAAAACTTGCAGCGTAATTGCCACACTGTTTATTTTGCTTGAAGCAGACGCCTGAGAAGCAGGACTTGTTTATAATAAACTTGCAAATAGCTTTGGTCAGCTACTGTATCTCAGATTTAAACCCTTAGAAAGTATACGTGCTCTGGTGATACTGCAGCAGTGGGTTAAGGCAATTGAAGCAGCCTCCCTGCGCTCCTCCGGCACTTCCCAGGTATGTTCAAGGAACTGTAATTTTTGCATTTAGTACATGTAGAACTGGTTGTGCTGCAGTCTGGTGCTTCTTTCCTGGCACTAAAAGACATTTGTTAATTGAGAAGGGGGAGCACACGGCGTGGCCTTTCAGTGCCTTAATGCTGCAAACGTGGGGCCGCAGCAACTGCAAGAGGCAGCTGTCTCTTCGCAGGCCTTCCCCTGGGTGGTGGGGATGGCTCAGCAGCATGCTTCGCTGGCTTTTATGGATCGCAGTCATCAGCAGCGAGCCAAAGCCCTGTGGCATGCTGGGCTCTGCCTTGCTTCAGCGGCTCCAGCGGCAAAGTGGAGCTTTTCGTAATTATCTCAGACACTCTATCTGGTGCTCCAGGTATATAGGAGCCAATAGGCTCACATGGAGCTTTACCCATTTATTGCTTTTAACTTTGTGGTGCTGTTGCCTTCAAGTACACTTTTTCAGTTTCTGTAAGTCTACTGACTTTGCTTTATTTACTCCAGCAGAATATTAGCTAAAAGTTGGCTGGCTTTGCCATGTAATAATATGTCGCAGTTTCTCTACTCCAAATTCAAGTGTCACCGCACTTATCCATCACTCCTGGATTTGAGCAGGCATTTTGTCGTCTTGTCACTGCTGTAAAATTGCCAACAGTTTAAGGTTGGCAGCCAAATCTGAATGTGATACTGGTGGGAGTACGCTGTTCTTCAGCGATGCTCTTTGAGGACCAAGGTATTTGACATTAGGAGTATGCAACGTTGGTCCAGAGAGGTTTTTAAGATGTTGTTTACCTTGATGCCCTGACTTGGAGGAGCAGTTAGGGGTGGTGTTGATGAAGTTGGCCATTGAGGGGCTACAGGATTGCTGTGGAGTCGGGAACCTGCCGTCCTGTCCCAAGTGTCAGCAACTGGTTTGTGAGTCATTTAATCTTAACAATAAGATTTCAAAACTGTTGCAGGGTTCGTAGTAGTTTTCTTGTTACGGCATGCTCTCCGCCTCTCTCCCGGTTCTTAATGCTGTCAGCTCCTTTAAAATGTTAGTCTGTGAAGCTCTGATCTTCTGCTTTTTTGTTTCTCTTTCCTTAAACAGCCCCTGGAAAACTCACTACACAGTCGTTTGAAGAGGCTCCTAACATGGTAGCAAACACTGCGAGGGGAAGGCATCTTACGCTTGCCATCTGTCTTGCCGCACACTCCAGATGATGCAGTGTGCTGTATGCCATATCAAAATAAACTCTTTATTTTTAACAAAACTGCATTTAAGACACATTAGCAGGGTACTCAGCCAATCCCTAAATTTGGGACTGACCTTACTTAATTCCTCAAGGCATGCTGCCGCATTGCATCCTTCAGTGCTGGAGCTGGCACTGATGAGCTGCAGACTCCTACTCTGACATTTCAGAAAATGAGACTCTGTGCCACCGTAGTGCTTGGAGCCGGGCTGACTTACGCTGATTCACTGGGTAAAAGCGGAGTTTATCTTCAAAGGATGTGCGTGTGTGCTCACGAGGCTTGACTGTAGAGTAATCTCTAGGACAAACTGAGTTGAGAGCAGAGTCTGACGGGTCTAGGCGTCAGAGACCGAAGCTTTGGAGATGAAACTGGTGCTGGTGGAGGAGCTGGAGGGGCCGTGACCAGCAGCTGGCTCCTCACGCGCAGCTTAGCTGCTCTGTCCCCTGCAAGTTGCAGTTGGGTCACTGTAGTATCAGCTGTTCTTTTTCATGAATAGTTTGTTTTATTTTGTTTGCTTGCTGTGTGGGTGGCAGCATGAGATGTGTCATGATTCTCCGAGTGGTTTAATGAGCGTTTTCTGCTTTCTACTCCCTCTGCCACCCCTCCCTGTTGTCCTGCAGTTATTGCCTCTGTCCCCGGGTTGGTCATGCTACAGCTGGGCTAGTTCACTGCAGAGGCATGCGTAATTAGTCCCTTTTTTAAATCTGTAAATGAATGTAGAGTGATTTGAGCGCAAGCTGAACACTGTTTGCAAGCAGATCTGCTGCTGTCAGACGTGTAGAATTGTCAGGTCTAAGCCACAGCTGGTAGAAAAAACTGGCTTTGTGCATGCAAGCTAGCGATAATTGCGGATTTTACTGCTAGACCGCTTTGTGTCATTTTAGAAGTTCAGCTGAATAGAGAGTGCTTGAGCCACGGATGTGCTGCCTGTAACTGCTGGTGATCTTTAGGATAAGTAACTTCTCCAACCTGCTCCAAAACTTCTCTCTTTAATTTTTGTCTCAATCTGAAGTAAGCCAGGAGCTAGCGTGTGGGACACTATAGCAAAAGCACTTGCTGAAGAGTAGGAGAAAGTTAGCAACAGGCTGCTCTTGTCTGAGATCCTTGACCTGCTGCTCTGCTGTCGCTGTGAAGTCCGTTCCTGCATCAGTGACCTCGAGGGCATTGGGGAGGTGAATGAGTGATTGGAAAGCAGACTGGGCTCAAACCAGTGTTTAAAAACTTTTCTAGGTGAATATTGATTTCTCAGGAATTTGATCACTTTTCCTCTTTCTATTCTGGTTACAAACAAACAAAAAAATCACACACCACTTTCCTTCTCTTACAACTCAGAGGGGTTTCAAGGCTTGTTTTGTCCATCAGTCAAGAGTGAAATTCAGTGTTTGTCTCCTGAGGATGAATGAGGTCAGAGCAAATGTTATCAGTACTGATTCTTGTAGTTCATATTTATGGAAGCATTTCCTTCCACTTCAATAAGTGAAAACAAGCCAATCGTTCCTTTATATGAGTCCAGCTGTTGCCCCAGATCAACAGCCTGGTTGGGAGCTCGCTGAAAGTCAGTCGTCGTCTTCTGCAGTGGCATTAAATTCACTTTCTAGTGACCCAGTCATTTCCCCTGGCATTTCCAGCTCCAGTCCATGGGATTTATGCGCTGTTAGAGCGATGACGTTCTCCCTGCAAGAATTGGATTTACCTCATTTCACACTTAACGTCGAGCCGCTCTGCATGTAATGTCTGCAGCATCCCAAAGCCCTCGGAGGAGGGGATGAGTGAATGCACATGCTGGATTTATTTGAGTTATTACTCTTCGGTGACTAATCCACCTGGTTTCTCATTGTCATATTCTGTAGTGGCTTTCACCTTTTCTCCGAGCATTTCCTACTTAGTAGGAAGCATCGGTGCTCTGCAGCAGGCACGTTGCCTTTCCTCCATCGGTTACCCACTGTCAAGTGGCAGGTCGTAGTTCAGTTACTACCTTGGGTCGTAGCTCCTCCTTTGTCCCTGCACCATTGCTAAAACATCTGCCTCCCTTTGCTGGCACTAAGAGCTTACAGAGTAAACTCCAGCTTTGTTAAGATGATGTGTAAGACGCTTTTCTGAGTAATACTGAAATTTTACCCAAAAGTTGCGCCCTTGAGGACAATTCTGCTCTTATCTGGTTAAAGCTCTGTCTATGTAAGCACAGTTCTTACAAAATAATTATGTGCAGGGTAAAGTGAATTTTCTCCCTCTGTTTTTAACTTTATTCCTAACTGTTTGAAAACCATTGGATGGACAATAAGGGTTTTGAGTGGCAGAGCATGTTCCACTTTTTTGTAGCAGCTGCAGTGGGAGCCCAGGGTGCTCCGAGCATCATGCTTGTCCCTGTTACAGCACGGCCCTGGCAATCCCTGCTGCATCTTTGGCAGTTTCTGGAATATTAAATTCGCAGGAAAGAGCTAAAACGCTCCTATTTAAAACCATTCCATCACTTAAGAGTCTTTTGAAGCACCTTGTGGATTTAGAGGCAAAAGTCCCATGAAAGATACTTCTCCATCAACTTGTCTGATGCTGCAATCAGATGAGGGAGATTTTTTTTCTTGCCCCTTTCACACCAAAACCTTACACTGACTCTGCGGTGAGGAGGAGAGCTCGCACACACTGTCCGGGTTCCTGGACGCTCGAGGAGGTGTCAGTGCAACTCGCTGGCCTCAGGTGCCGAGCGGCGAAGCGTGGCACCGCTTGCCAGCCAGCGCCAGGCAGGGCTGCAGGGTGGCCGCATCTGGGGCGAGGAGGAGCAGGAGACACACGATGCCAAGGGCTGTACTTGTTCTGCTTAGTGGGCTTTTTTTTTTTTAGCAATAGTAGCAACTGATATCAAAACAGCTTTTGGCCACCTCAGCAAACCCAAATAGGCATTTTTCAAAAGATATTAAATCCTGCCTTTCTTCCCTTTATTTTTAGCACAGGAGAATCTTAGTGTGAATGAGGAACTTTACGCAAATAGCAGCAGTCATTTGAGGTTCTCGTACAGCACGAGGACTTTCCCTTTTTAAAATAAATCCTATTACTTCAGCTAGCTGCTAGGAATAACCTCTGCTTGCCACTGACGAGGCAGCGTGGGCCTGCGCCTCGTATTTCTTAATTCCTGCTGCAAGTCCTTCGGGAATGTTGTGTGCGGCGCTGTCTGTGGTGGAATGAGAACTGAGAAATCTGCGGGGCTTTCTCTTGGCTTTTCTGAGACAAGCCTGGTGTAAGTCAAAGCTCCCAGGGCTAACATTGGGGTTTTAGTAGGATCTGTAGGCAGGTTGAGTTGGGTTCCCATTGCACGAGGTGCTGGTGGAGTTGGTTGACCATTTTTTGACCTTGGAGAGCTTGCTGTCCCAGTCTGCCCCGTGGTAACCCTGCTGCATGGACTGGAAAAAGAGCAGAAATTGGACAGAAGAGCCATAGTGGGATAAGGTTTAGGTATGGGTCCTTCTGGGTGTAGCTAGGTTAGTGCAAGACTTGAAGAGGTTAAGTAGTGGGAAGTGAGACCAAAGTCCAGGTTTTTAATGACTTGAAATCTGAGGAATTGACAATTAGCTTTCATAGCAAAACAGGGCTGCTAAAAATTGCATTTCTTGCTTCGTTAAGACCTGTCTCTTTCATATGACTAAATTAAGTTCTGCAGACAGTCAGGAGCCAGTTGCAAAACAAGCCTGTAATGTGTAGTTAATGGTCCTGTATTAAAATGAAATTGCATTAAAGTCTGGTGTGTTGCAGCACAGACAGGACTGCTGTAAATGTGCCTTGCCTGGCTTAACCTCATTTTTTTCTGTTTTATGATGCCTGAGTGAGAGCAGGGGAGTTGCATCAGGACCACCTCTCCCTAAGGATCTTTGAGAGAGACGAAAAAAGATTGCATCCCTGTTTCAAGCTGTTGCAAGGACATCCCCGGTCCTCCGGCAGCAGAACAGGGAGCAGCTCGGTGGCACGTGCCTCCTCCCAGCCCCACCGTGGGACGGCTCCAGCCTTGGCGGTGTTACCTCTGCACCTTACCAAAGCCTGTGAGCTAGCATCTGACTCAGCTTTGTCCTTTTGCTGGAGTGAAAAAGCGACGTCTTGGGGTTTTTTTGTCTTCCTCCCCCTCCTCTCGCCGAGCCCGGGGCGTTGTGGAGGGGAGCTGTACGTGGCGCTGGCTACGTGGGCAGGGAGATGCTGTAGGAGGGTTCCCTGACCCCGGAGCCGCTGCAGTGATGCAGCCCATTGACGTACTTTCTCCTGCATCAAAGTGACGGTTGCCTGGCTGCCTCACTGAGCCCAGCGTGCTTTTTTTTTGTGTTTAATATTAAAGTACAAAGCCGTGCAAAAACCACATGCTTTTTTACTCTTTGAAGTGGTGCTGGCTAACTGCCTGAAAAACATTCTCCAGCGGTGGTGGAAAAAATCCCATTACGTTTTACCAATATTTTTGTTTTATTTCAGCCCTTTCTTTCAGAAGCTTGACAATAGTCCTCTGGAGACTTGATCTCGTGTTGCTGGCAGAGGCTGACCCATCCCCACAGCTGCCTGGCTTCAGTGCTGCAAACAGGATTTGCAAATAAATTTTGAAGAAATACAACTTGCATTTAGATGGCCACTTGGTGTTTTTCTTTCAACATTGTACAATCTGGTTTAACATCAAGCTCTCAGCAAACTGAGGGTTGAACATGCAGCCTGGTGTTGTAACACGTGCTCTTTGAGACTTAAGTCCAGAGGTTTTTGAGTAGCCTGAATGCATTACCGCTACCCTTATATAGCAGGCTTTAAGATGAAAAAATGAGTCAGTTTGGTATTTTCAAAATTAATGTATAGTTCCTGAGTAAGAAATACTGGACTAAACATTTTTGGAACAGGCAAAAAAGGAGGGGTAATAGGGATCAGCTGTCAAAGCTGACAGCGTGTAGCACTGATGGGTGCGTATGTAACCTGTAACTTTTTAGTGCACTGGTAATGTGTTCCTCAGAGCTTCATCTGCTGAATGAAGATGTTAATTAGCCAAGGACTAACATCTCTGCTTTTATGCATTACAATGCTAGGTGTGCATACCAGGGGTGAGTCTCTTCTGTGATCTTTATCCAGGCCTGGTCGCTAAAAGGCGGTGTTTCAGGGATAAAAGTGGCCTTCTGTAGCTTGCCAGCAGTAGCACAGCGGGGCAGGTGGCACCTCGAGTCTGCTTGGAAAAGATACTCTTTCTGTTTTTTCTGTCAAATGCAATTAGCATGAAATTGCAGGAATGCAAATCAGGATTTAAGGGCACACAGCAAGGCTGGACTTGGCTTCTGAGTCATTTTAAAGGTAAAAGCTTTTTGCAAACATAAAAGTCAATAGAAGTCTTTCCATGAGACTTTCAATGTCTGTGGTCATAAACTTTCTTAAGTCAAAATTCATTGCCTCTTTCAGTGGGAGATGCCAGCCGTCCACGCAAGGGTGTGTTCATTCTAAGTTAGATCTTAGCACAAACTCCTTAATTTTTTTTGTGCAGAGATACAGAAGCGTGCTGAAAGGGTTTCTGCAGCCAAGCCGTGTAAAACATCTGCGGTTATGGCCCAGAGCGTTCAGCTGCCTTATGCTGTCACTGTGCTGCGGCCAACGAGCGGCACAAGCAGTGCCCCCACGGTAGTTCGTGTATTTGTATAAATGACTTAGAAAACTGGTAAAATTCCACTAATCACTCTGTAAGTGAGCTTATCATGGGATACGAGTTTCCTGTTGCTTGTTCCCTACTGCTCAATGCAATAAAATGAGCAGACAAAGTCATGTTGGTTTCTGTATTGGTGCCTGTCATTTGTTCCAGTTTAGGTTAACTTACCTCTACAGAGGTTATGGTTTTCCAGTTTTCCTCTACCTTTTAACTCTGTTTTAGATATTTAGAGATGAAGACTATGAACAGGTCCTTTTAAAATGTATGAGCATGACATAAACTATGTTATGGGCAGGGTGCTGATGAGCAGATGTTTGTTTGATGCCTTTTTCACCTTAAAAAAACACAGGACAATCCCATCCAGAGTCTCTGAACTGCATGCAAGGCTGCAGAGCGAGGTCAGTATTGTATTTGCTGTTGTGGCTAAAAAAGCTTGATTCATTCTTTCTGCCTTTTATGTGTTTTTATTAACTGAGGCAAGGGACTTCTGTGGCGACTAGGAATGCTGACTATGTGAAAAATGCCCCATCCTACAGCGCTGCTGCTCCCCCTTATCCACCCATCCCTCACTGCCCGTGCTGAGGGCACCGTCTCTGCTCACCGCACAAATACCTTCCCGTCCTGGGAAGTGTCACCGGTGTTCATCATCGCGTCCGTCATCTGTGCCAGGCCCCCCCTCAGTGCCAGCATGACCCCGTTTGGATGAACCCGGTGCTTGCAGGGGGTCCTCAGCTTCCCCAGCCAGACCCAGTGCCGCTGGGTGCCTGTTGGCACGCTGAGCAGACAAGGCAGCCACCGGCATGGCACAGCCACAGCAGCGGAGATCACAGTGTGTTGTAAGCCTCCCCTATGTCTGATATCACAGGCGATGAGATTTCTTGGTTTCATCGTTGTGAAGAGGCTGCACGTATTAAATAGGACTTTCTGGATCACTTTGTGTGGAATCTTTATGCTTATTCTTCTGGAATATTCCTGAGAAAACAGGAGTAGTGGAAAATTGTATGTACCTGTGGTGGCCAATTGAGGCCATTTTTTCTTGGAAAAATCAGTAAGTGATAGCAGATTAAGTTTTTATTTCTTGACACAGTTGTCCACAAAGAGCAGTTTCAGTCACTTGCGCTCTTCCAGCCTTAGGCCTGTCTCAGCTCTCAGGAGCTGAGTTGAACTTTGGGTTCATCGTGTACTGGTTTGAATCAATCTGTTTGGAAACAAGGGGAGCTGATCCTGATGCAAAACCTCAGCGTTGCCAGCTGGATGGAGGGGGTGATGTTGTAAGCTGGGGCCCAGGCCGCTGCATTGGGGTTTATTTCAACTTGGAATGATCGCACCAAAAGCCGAGGAGGCTTAATTTTTTCTCTTTTACTGGGATAATTATGTTTGTTCAAGCTCTTCACTTGCTAAATTTGGTGCTTTGTTTAATATCTCTTCAGCATACGTGGTTTTTTGGACCAAGTTTAAAAGCTCTTCTGTCCCTGTTATGTAAACTTCCTTTAAAGGGAGTGAGATGTAATAGTCTGGCACATTTCGGGGTGGGCAGGCAAAGCCCAAGGTCTTGCCTGCTCGGGAGGCTGCTGCTGTTGAGGAGCGTGCAGACTCGCAGGCTAGCGCCTGTACCAGTATAGCTCCCCGTCCGGAGGGTAGTCCTGCTCTGGGATAGAAGTGCCTTACACTGGTTTTAACTAAACCCAGTTCTAGGCGGGCATTTTGTTCTAGATTTAAATGGGAAGACTGGGCTGACTGCTTCTTTTTCTTAATTGCCATCGCTGTCAGTCATCACTCTCACAAATGAAAGGTGCGAGATCTGCTAGTTTTAGTGCAAGGGTAGTGTAAATCTCGTGTTGATTATTTAGGCTCATCTGGTCTAACTTTACATGGAAATGTTCTAGGAGCCCTCACTGTCTAAACTTGCTAAAAATTTGAGAGAATTAAAAGCAAGAAGCCCCAAACAGCTAGAAAAAGTAATTTTAAACCAGTTTTTTGCTGTATCTGCAAGATGTTTTGACCACCTTTTTTCCACACAAACACACTTCTTGAATGCAGATGAAGCAAACAGGAACAAAGTGTTTCTTAACTCAAGACTTTATCGGACTAGAGATTTTTTTATTCAATGGTCTATTTTGCCTTGGAATCTGTTTACAGTGTAATTTGAAGTAGACCACTTCAGATTAGGGTTAGAGACTTATTTTGACGAGTTACTAAAAATATTCTTAGTGTCCTGTGTTTTCCTGCTTAGACACACAACTTTCTATTTGGCGAGTGAGTTCACACAGAAACAGGGAGGCTAAATCAACTGCAGAACTGTGTTCCTTGTCCAGTGTGTGAATGGAAACTGGGGGCAAAAAGTGCCCTTGGGTCATTCTGAGAATTTTGGTAGAGGGTTGACTTTGCGGTCCCTTGGGACTTGAAGGCGCAGGTGAGCAGGTGCCAGCAGTGCTCAGGTACATACAGTGTACGCAGAGGATGGCACCTGCACAACAGCAATTGCTTAATGACGTACATTCAGGGAAGCTGGAATGCCTTACATATCTCTGTTTTTTCTAAGTTCTAGTAGATGATTTTCTAAATATAAGCACCAGCCCAATGAAAAAAAAAAGGGAGCCAAAGGTTGCCCATTACCTGAAGGCAGATCCCTCACGTGCCTTCTGGTGCAACCGTTTCACCCAGTGTGTAAGTTCTTTTTTTAGCTTCTCTGCCTTATTTCCAGCCCCAGCCTTTCCTCGGCAGTTCCCAGTCCCAGCCCTGAGCTCAGAGCTGAACCGCTGCCAGCCCAGCGTGATTTCTATTCCTGTAAGACAGACAAAAGAAAGCGACCTTCTGCTTCCTCTCCCTGTCTGCCCAGTGGATTCCAGTGCTGATATAGGAGTTGCTCCTTGTTGCAAACCCTCACATGATGTTGCAGTCATCACTATTACCCAAAAGAGCCGGGTTTGCATGAAAACAGCCGCACAGACCCTGCAGTCACATGGAGATACTGGCCTTTTCTTTTAGGGTAATTACTTTGGTGGTTGAAACAAGTGCAAAAGTAGTCATAGGGCTGATGAAACTGTGTCCTCATCTGGGTTTGGAAGCAAGCCTCTTGGGTTTTGCTTGCCTGCAGCTGACTTGGGGAAGGAGGGGAGCCCCCAGTTGTACTGACCCATTGTGAGTTTTTCCTGAGCATCTTTTTTGCCCTCTGTAGCTACATCAGTAATGAAAACAAGATGACTAGAGAAAGTTACAGAACTGCTCTCATATTGGTGTGTTTTATGGGTGTATGAAGAAGGCAGTAGTGTTTATGCTCATGTGATGTCTCCACTGCAAAAGGTCACTCACATTTCTAGCGAAATTAGGAGCTGGCCCCCAGGTGCAAGTGGGTCCCTTCTGCAGTCAGGAGCTGGCAGTGAATAAGCATCCCTGAGCAGTTCCGCTCACAAGTGTCGCACCAGCCAGCTTCAGGATACCTCGAGCTGTTAAATTATTCCTGAACGATGAAGTTAAGAATTTGAGTTTTAGCTTAACATTGAGCTCTAGGGTGTGATTTTTCAGAAGGTACCACTGTGGAATTAGGGGTCTGAATGTCCCTGGTGTAGACGAGGTTCCTGCCTTATGAAAAAGATTCCCACTTTGGGTCTCTGAGGCTTAGTTAGCAGTAGGGTGCTAATTACTTTATGGGGTCAGAGGATTTGGGGTTTGTATTAGGAAAAAAAGAGATATATTTAGTGCAGTGCATACCCAGACATGACCAGCTCCAACCTTGGAGCGTTGCAGTTATGGCGTGGTGCTGGACAGACGTTGTGATGTTCTGCTTTGCTGTTCAGCCCTGGGCTGATGCAGCGATGCAGTACTCAAGATGAGACCTCCCTGCGTGCTACGGGGATGTGCCCGTTCACTTTAGTTCAGCCTAGCAGCATGCTCGGAGTCCCAGCAATTACATGATAGTGGATGTTGCTTAACTCCATCCTGAATCACGTTCTGCCATGCTCAGAGGTCTAAGTAGCTCTCTGTCAGCGTGCAAGATAGTAACACAAACAGGGATGAGGTTTGTTTCGATTGAAGGTCACTGAAGGACTCTCGGGAGTTAGGTTAGCGGAAACTGCTCTTTTCTCACTGCTTGAGATCTGTAGTTGGTATCTGGAGATATTGCCCACGGCTGTCAAGTCAATGCGTCACTTCATCCCTGTTGCAATATTGAACTTTCTTTAGCAACAGTCCGTCTAGGCACTGTATTTTTCAGGGCACGGTTGCCTTGATTCATTGATGGCACCATTATGCCTACAGAGAATTTTTTGCTTTCAGTCTCTTTCCCTTGAAACCCCTGTTGCTCCACTCCAGCACTGTTTACAAGTTCTTCTGCATCTTTCAAGTGACTCTGTAGGAAAAGCAGTCAGTGTTTCGTCCTGGAGTTTCATGTAGACTGTGGAAAGGCACTGCAAGCTCTCACTGCAGATATGAGTGCATCTGATTTCTTCACTGACTCAAGATGCAACTGCTGTAAACTGAATTCAGGATTTTAAAGCTACACTGTACTTATTTTGCTCACATCCTCGCCCCTGAGAGTATTTGCAATGAGTAACCTTACACACAGCTTTGGAGACTCTTCACTACAGAAGCAGAAAGCATTTGCAAAACCAACAGCAGAAAAACTTTGGTGGTAAAGGAAGCAGGTGTGACCCAGCTGTATCCAGAGCAGATGCACTAAGTATAGAGGTTTCCATGTGGATTACTAATCCTTGGCAATAATTGCAGTTTAAAGCAAAGTAAAAAAATTTTTCTGAGCAGCTCACACTAAAGATCTCATCTGTGAACATGGAAAACCAGCTCTGCTGTGTTTTTGACTGAGTAAAGCAAATGCCAGTCCATGTTTCGAGCTCTGCTAGTTGAAATGTGCTCTAAAGGCCTCTGGGGGAATTGTTTGGCTGCTCTGAGATACCTGGCTGATAGAGCACCTAGGAATTTAGCATAGAGGTATGTAATTCTATTTTATTTGACTCTTCCCCTTGCTTTGCAGAACAGAATGGGTGGTTCCTGGTATTATCATTTAGACCATTCTTCTTTTCACTTAAGGTGGAGATCACACGATGTTTTGAAATGGGGCAGACTGAAAACCAAAAAGCAAAACTTTCTACATGCAATGATTGTGCAAACACCATCTGGCCCCTAGGGCCAACCTTTTAGTCACTGCCAATCCCGACAAACGCAATCAGCAGAAGCCAGGTGTTGTGAATGCTCTGGTTTTGATAACGTGGCTTCAAAAAAGCCTTCTGAATATACAAAGTGTAAAGCAATGCTCTGACAGCCGAAAATGTACTGGGATTTATATGCTTGCTTTGGAAGCTGGTTTAGGTGTGCTGTAGCCAACTCTGTATCAGCCCCTTCAGTCACACAAAGAGGCTGAAATGCCTTTGGCTCCCATTCCTGAAGAGGTTTCTTCGTGGCTCTGTGCTACACCAAGGCTCATCAACGAGCTAGTCAGCGTTTTTCTTGTTTGCTCAGCATCAGCTGAGTGCTGCTTCCCAACACTGTGAGGCTTCTCTAGAGAACAGTCATACAAAGAGCACTGCTAATCTTCCTGCACTTGAACAGAAGGTATTTAAATTTAAAGTAAATATTTTTGCCATAATCTTAGGCTTTTTTTTTTTTTTTTTTCTCCCCATCCTTCCCCCCAAGCTTGATGGTTGTAAATGCTCGCCTTGTGCAGACCCTGAAATGAAACCAAATCCAATACAAAAGAATCCGAGGGGCGGTTAGCTCATCTCCCAGCAGAGGCTGGGGGGATTAATTCCCGTAGCCTTACAGGGCACCTGTGCTGCTTATCATTTTCATTTTTGACGTTGCAGAAAGTGGGCTGAAGGGAGAGACTTCACCCTGAACCCCTTGGCTTCAGTGCAGGCCGAAGCCTAGAAGGAAATAAAATCAGCCTTGAATTCTGGTCTGAAGGTCAACAAGTAAGAGTGACGCTGGAGCGGATGGCCCAAGTTCCTCAGTGTGGGATATCTTGTCCTCCAGCATCAGATGACCTCATCTGAGCCTCCCAGATGACCAGCTCTGCGGTGACACCAGGGTAATCAAAGGGCTTCAGACCACGCTATCTTCAACTTGGCCTGCAGAGCAGTAGCGAAAGGTCTCTGTGAGTCTGTGTATAAAAGTCATAAAAGGTTAAATTACAGTGAATTCTGCTTCCAGGCTTATTCACACATGTGTGGGATCAGATGTCTGGTCTCTACGTGCCGCCTCACCGCTGACTGTAACTGTGGTGTTGGGTCGGTGCCAGTTCTGGGGAAAAACCCTCCGTGGCAGCTCAAGGCTTTGCTCATCTGGTTGTTTGAGCTCGATGCTGCTGGGGCAGGATATTCTGCTGAAAGTGTCACTGCAGACCAGCAGAAAACAATGAAACAAAGCTAAACTGCTGTTTGCTTTAACAGCAGTTGCAAGGCTATTTTTAGCTACTTTGAAATGCAATTTGAATGCATGTAGGTATAATAGCTGCAGTCAGTGTAATGAACAAACCCTGTTTCTTTTTCCATAACACAAAAAAAAAAAAGGTAGCTGAGGGGCATATTGTGCTGGAAAAGTTCTTAGCAGCTGTGTTACCCTGATTATTTACCAGTTCCCTATCTTCTCAAGAAGTGTTGAGCAAGCTATGCCAGGCCATACAATGAGGATATTGTAGCTTGTGGTTCTGATGTCATTCCCACCAAACACTCTTTCCACAATGAAAAGTTGAAGTTATTTGAAACCAAACTCCTTCCCCTTTCCATCCCCTGCATGCAGAGCTGTGTGAAGTTCAATAAACGTGCTCTGCCCTGCTTGCTCAGCACAGCCACTCTCTGAAGCCCTGCAAAGGTCCCAGTATCTTCCAGTGAATAGACACTATAGCAGGCACAGTGCTCCCAATAAAGGCTAGTCCTCGCAGGATTGGCCTTGAATCCTTATTTTAGGGTTTTCTTGTAATCCTCCTTAAATTCCCTGTGGCTAGCTTTCTTGCTAAGCATCTGATCCTATTTTGGGGAGAAGCAAAATCAGTTTGAGATTATAAAAAGCCGAAGCGTTCTGCTCACAGACTGCAAGCAGAGAGGTGGCTTTGAATTTATCTGAACGTTCATGTGGTACAGGAAAATATTGGCTGTTTAGGAGTCTCAGGAAAGTGACTTATTCCTGTGATAAGATCACTTTTAAAGGATGGAATTTTATCTGGACATTACAGTGACTTGAGGAGCATAGATATGTCAGGGGCTTGTTTCTTTTAATAGCTGTGCATTACTGACAGGGAAATTCTCTGCTGCTTTCTCCACCAAAACACAGAAGCTCTGCCAGCTGACTCAGACCTCGTTTCTGTTTTCTTTCCTTTTTTCCTTATAAAAGCGTTTGGCATCTCCTTTTACTCTTTTCAACGTAGCCTGATTTTGGGCCTCCCAGGTAGAAAGCGGAGGCTTGCTCTTGAGCTGTGCCAAAAAGCTTGAGAGTGGGCAGCGATAAAGGTAGCGTCTAAAGGAGGAGGTTGTGTGGACACAAACACGAGTGACCCAAGGGTGTCTGTTATAAAACAGGGTGGTTTCAGTGGGTTTTGGGTTTTTTTGCAGTGGTGTCTGTTGGGTGGCTGGCAGTCATTCTCCTTTACACTCTCTGTTCAAGTTTTGATGTGCAGCTCCAAGGTACATCTGCCTGTTCCTCCGCTTGCAGCGGCGGATAAGAGCATCGCAATTGCATGGTATTTAAGTTAGTATTGCATTTCAGGTTTGGGGGTAGATGAATGTGGCTGACTTAGTCAGAGTGTTTTCCCTCTTCAGGCATTTGCTTATCGGTAGAAAACTCAAAAGTTGTTTCAAAACCTTTCCACCCACTCAGCACCCAAGCAGTTGCACAGTGGAGGGAACTGCCAGGCTGCTCACTCAGCTGTGTCGTTGCTGATGCCATCAAATTTGCTGATCTCATGATGAAGTAACTTTTGCACAAAGCCGATAAATTCACGTGACCTTGCGGTGCAACTGGAAAGGCCTTTGTACGCTCAGCAAAGAAGGGAATGAAACGCTGTACCGTGTTAAAACTTCCCCGGCATGCTTTAAATGTCTTGAGTGCTGCTGCTTGCAGCATTTCCCAGCTCAGATCTCAGGAGCTATGGGAAGCTCTCGGGAAGTTTTCTGATACTCAGCCTAAACTTCCCTTTCCTTTATCTCCTTCTGTAACTTAATACTCCTCTACTCCTCTGCCCCGACACAGCCCAGCTTCCTGCTCAGTCTTTATACCCTCCCGTTGAACGTGGGGCTGCTGTCAAGCCGTCCCAGTCAAGGTCAAGCTCCACAGTGGTCTAGCCAAGATATACGTATTTAGTTCCCAGTCTGACCACTAAAATCAGTAAGCTGGTACCTCTCTTTGGGCCATGATTGAAGACACAAACCTGTGTGGGAATTGCGTTTGTAGCCAGGGCAATCTCTGGACTTAAGGACCTGAAAATCCGTACCTAATCACTGCGGAAATGATTGCATATGAAAACAACTTAAGAGCAAAATGGTGAAGAAGAACTCATCCTTCTTATCACTTCTAGTGGGATGATTGGGATTAGGTGTGCTGGTATTGTGGGTTTGCTGCTGGATGGCCGGAGCAAAGCTGTGCGCGTTCCTGGCAGGAGCCGCAAGGACATATAGACATATTTCTAGTTTTGCATTATTAAGATGTATACTAACCGAGAGGAGTTTTTTAAAGCATCAGTGTTACTCTTCATAGTCCCTTTTTGGAAAGAAAGCATGGGTGCCTAGGTGAGGGTTTTTGTCTGTGACATCAGCTGCACTTTAAGCAAAGCATAAATATTCCAGGACGTGACAGTGGGCAATTTTCAAGAAGCCAGACTACAAAACCAGCCTTCATTGCAGCGCTCTGTGTGAAGTACTCATTCTTCCGTCCCTTTTCTTTGGGTAAGATCACAAAATCCGTTAGCTTGCACTTCATGAAGATGTTTGAAGAGCATGTATTTACTTAAAAGATGATAAATGTCCCTGAGCTTAAAAATCTTCACAGGAGTGATGAATATTTTTGCTGAGACAGTTGTGGAGCAGCAGATTTTAAATGATCCTTGAAGTACAGGAATTTATGAGCTGATTTTGAAGAGGAAGAAGGAAGCTCTCCTTTCCACTCATCTGGAGAGAAGGCATTCATGCTGGGGAGGAGATTCAGGGTGTCAGGGGGCTCATGAGTTCTTGCGATGGTTTCTGCAAGCAGAGGGATGGCATTTATACGGCTCAGTCATCTCTGGCTCTGAGAAGCAGAAGAGGAAACTGCAGGTGACTGGAAAGGAGCAGATTCAAAGCGAGAGCCTCTGCTGAAACTCGTGCTGGAGCTTGTTCTGCTTTTCTGCTTGCCTTTCCTTCCTAAATAACTGCTGCTCATGCTGGCACAGAGCGCCGAGTTTCACGGGGGCTCTGAAGCACATGAGGAACAACTAGCTGCTGTGAAATTTTGTGGCCTAATTCTTGTAGCAGTGCTCCTGTGGAAGCTGTGAGCGCTTGCTGCTTGTGTGCAGGGATTTGGTTTTCCCCTCTGTGTACTTCCTCTGTGACCGCGCTGGCTGGGAATGCAGGAAGGATGAGCATGGAGCAGACTTTGCAGTGCAAGTTCTTGATTTATTTACTATCCTCAACCCATAACAGCCTTGACTACAGCCCGACTGTGGTTCCTGGTTTAAATTGTTATTAGCGTTTATTATGTATCTGGCCACCTGTATTGTACTGCAGAGTAATAGGAGCCCGCTGGTGGCTCCAGATCTTCAACACCGTGAATGCACCCGCAGCTCCCACGCACCAGCCAAGGAGAAACCTGAAGTGCATCAGACTTTGCATTTCAAACCCAGTCCCTTGCTGCTTGTGTGATGGCTCCAGGTAACAACTGGATGTAAATACCTTTGCGCTCTGTAGGGTTTTTGATTTATTTGTTTATTTATTTTATTTTTTTTTAATGCAGGGTCTAAAAATAAGGTTGGAATGTGACACAGGGGACACAATCTGCAGCACTGGGGTGATGGTTGTGTGTAATTATCGTGGCAGTCCTGCCAGAGGCTGCTGCAGATAAATTGGAGAGAAGGGGGAGTTTCAAGCCAGACCTAATAACAACAGCATGAGTTAACTGAGGAGGGTTCAGGCTACCCTGGAAACGTGTTGGATGTTCTGCAGCTCAGCTGGCAGTTGTGTCCTGCAGGATTTCACGCTCTCTCAGCCAGATAATCATTTCCTTTAATGGGAAGGAAATGGAGCTACGTGTCTCGAGGGGTACTCTCTCCTTCCAAAATCCTTGCCCAGTTTGAAACTAGAGCAGCTGGAGACAAAATACTTAAGCAATTAATGGAACTTCTGGTAGAGACAGAACTGTATCCGAGAAATGTGCCCTCTGTCCTACAGCTGCACTACACACCAGCTGCTGTTAGAGTGTGACATGGATATCCAGGAAGAGTGGCAAGCAGCCATGCCATCCTTCTCTCTGAACAGCTGTGCTGCTTGTAAAGCTCCTCTGAAATTTGGGCAGAAACTCGTTAGGGCACCAGGGCTGTACCCCGTGTCACTGCACACCTCGGCTGGGTGGCTGCTCAGCCCACCGCTGCACTGCTCGGCCCGGCTTTGTGCTGCAAGCCCTATTTTTGCTGGAGATGTACGTTGCCGCAGGAGTGCTCCCTTCCCTTGGGGAAAACCCCGGAGTCTCCACTCGGAGCTCGGGGATTTCTGTGCTGCAATACAAATAGAAGGGGGAGCATGTTGCCTTCTCACCCAGATTGTGCAAAAAGCAAATTTACTTGTGTTTGCTCTGACGTGTTGGCTTCAGGGAAAATAAAAGCCCAAGAAACACATTGCTTTCAGTATGGAGGATAAGGCTTCTCTTGGCCTAATAACGATGTGATTTAAGCTTTAGCCCTGGTGACAGCAGCTCTGAAGGGTCTGTCGCTGCTGCGCTGGAGCTGCTGGTGGCTGCAGGAGGGACATTGAGTGTCTTCAAATACAGTTACAGCCTGTGGTAAAGAGGCTGTAATTTGTCTGGGGAGGGACAGCGTGAGGGGACGTTTTGCAAATCTGAAGGAGCTTACGGGTACTTCCATAACTTGTTTACTGCTAAAGTGAAATGTTTTGGCGTCCCGGCTGCTCTCCCGTGCTCATCGTACAAGTCAAGCTGCAGGTGATGCAAAATAAGGTGTGGAAAACAAGCTGAATCCTTTCAGTGCTGAAATGCAGATAAACACTCATCCTGAGCAAGAGGCAGAGCGAAGCCCGCTGCTTCCTACCACTGCCTCTTTAGGGAGCGTTTCTCCATCCTGGGATGGCTCCTCAGCTGAGCTCCTTGCTGCGCTCTCCCGAGTATTGTCTCATGCCATAGAAAGCTGGAGGTCTTTAAGGAGGCGGGTTGGGGGGGAAGGAAAAATTTGCTGCACTCAGGAAAAAAATTCAATAACTCATTCAGCTGTTAAGCTACTGATGGAGGAAGTGTAAAAGAAAAATGGAGCCTGCTTTGTTCTGCCCAGACAAGGAGTAAATGCCATTGCCCTAACAGCCTTTTTCTGTTCCAAAAAAAGCATGAGGTCATCTTTAAAAGCAGTAACTGCTGAGTAGGTTTACACTGGGTTACCAGTCTCAGGCTTCCCCTTCGTTCCCCCCTTTCCTGGCACCAGCCCGGCTTGGCGTGGGGTTGCTCCGGTGAGGCGCGCGTTGCTCCGCTCCCGTGCTGGGGCTGCCGGCAGGCGCCTGGCCCCGCTCCAGGGCCTTGGTGAGGGAACTGCTCTCTAACGTGGGTCTCCCGGCAGGGCGGGCCGTGTGCCGGTGGGGGGCTTGCCTCCCCAGCTAGAGTCAGATGCACGTGGGCTGCCCGATCCAACATTGCCTATGAGCGGTGGGAGACAGTTTTATGCACCTCTGTGGCTCCGGAGTTGATGCCATCTCGGCGGTGCCGGGATGTTTCACCCTCCAGTGAATGCGCGCACGCCATCCTGCAGTGAAACCCTGCTGGTGATTGGGCTGCTCTTTAAAAGTAGTTTAGGTAAGGCTGAGATGCAGGAGGAGCGCATCCTCCGACCCCAACCATCGTCCCGCATCCCTTCGCCAGCACGGCGTACCCGAGTGTCTTATCCCAGCGGCCCCACCGTAGAAGATGATGATGCTGCTGGTGTGAGCTGCGCAGGCCGCTGGAGATGGGCTGTCCCGGTGCTTTCCATCGGGCAGCTGGACATCCATAAGAACCAACCTCATAGGCTTTTTTAATCCAAGGGGGAAGACAAGAGAAGCATAACTCTGGCAGTTACTCAGACATTTGCTTTTTTTATATTTAGTCTGCTAGGAGTGGCTGCTTCCAGCTATGAGAAGTATGGGAAGAATTCAGAAACCAGAGGGGTCAGTGCATATTTCTTTCCTGGTGTAATGCTTCCTGCCATTCAGCTGGAGAGGCAGCGTGTGGGAGCGTGCAGGTGGCACCGATTGCATAAAAGAGAAAGGGCTTTGTAACTGAGCCTGGCGTTTTGTGCCGAGTCAATGATTAACAGTTTTGGGTGGTGTTGAGTGTCAGTCTTGCAGTGCAGCGCCGTACACCTCGCAGGGTGCAGATCAGAGGCGTGTTAAGGCAAGCCCAGTTTCTCAACGTGCTGCCGTGCCAAGGGTGGCAGTTTCACCCTTGTGAGCTGGATCCTGTTGTAACGTTTCGGTGCAGTGCCGAGGGCAGGGTGAGAGGAAGGGTCCCTCTTTGCATCTGGTGGGACGCAGCAAGGTGCAGGATGCACAGCCGAGCCCTGACCCGCAGTGACCTCACTCTGTGCCACGGGGCCGCGTGATCCCTTGCCTCTGAATGGAGCCGGGAAGCATCGCTGGGGCAGGGCCGGTAAACGGATGAAAGGGCTGCATGGGCAAAGCCCGGCTTTGGAGCCAGAGCGAGATGCTTGGTGGAGGAGGCGTCTGCTTCAATGCCGAGCTTGCGCTGAGTCACGGCTCGTCAGAGTCAGCACTGCTGTCACCACTGTTACTGCACGCTTCTGACTCAAGAGCTGCACTGGTTTCGGTTGGGTTTTTTCCCCACTAAAGCAGCTCAAATCGTTGCCTTTGCAGTCCACCTGCTACATGAAGAATTAACTTACGAAAAAGAAAACCTCTGTGAGAAGCAGAGGTGCCTACTCTGTGTCATAAATCAGCCTGGCTTTGATGTTCGAGGGCTGTGCAGAACAGATGCTTGGTACCGAAAGCGCAAAACAGTCCCACGCAAATGTCCTTTTCACACCTGCCTCAACAGAAACATTGGAGCGCAGGTTGTAATACGCTGCATGAAGCACCCTGGTTCGTAAACACTGAAAAAACCTTTGTTGCTGAAGGTGAACAAAGAACGTGAACGTAATAAATCTCCTTCTGTAATACTTATCGGGATCCTTTAAATTCTTTTGTTTAATGATAAAACCTGATCTAGAAGAGCACATTTGTGGCTCTTCTTGAGTCAAAGAGGGAGCTGATGCAGGACATAGTTATAAGCATCCTGGAGTGCTTTTGGTTCATAATACACAAACCAGTTTAAATCAGCAAATCCTGATCATTCCAGACTTTATCCTAACTTAACTGTTGGGCCTCTGTCCTCCAGTGCTTTTCCTAAAATAGACAGAAGCACTTACAGGATGATCGCTCTGCTGCTGGAGGAACGGGGATGGCAGCTCGGAGAGTTGCGAGACCGTCTGATGATTTCAGCCCTCCTGGTGTTGCTTACCTCCTGGTGTTCCCAGACGGCATGAAAAACGTGCGCTGATTTAACGTTAAGGCAAGAGGAGTCATTTCCCAAAATTGGGTCATCCTCTCTGGGCAGTGCTGCCCTTCCCAGGAATGCTGCTGGGGAGAAGTGGAAGATGGATTAGGTAGGAGGGCAG
Source organism: Chlamydotis macqueenii (assembly GCF_036417535.1). Taxonomy (NCBI): domain Eukaryota; kingdom Metazoa; phylum Chordata; class Aves; order Otidiformes; family Otididae; genus Chlamydotis; species Chlamydotis macqueenii. The sequence goes on along the minus strand of NC_141581.1, from coordinate 3,256,303 downwards.
CGCCAGGGGCAGGATGAAGACAGAAGGTGCAATGGCAAAGATGCAGGAAGATTTATTTCCTGCTGAATGATGTCCGTTCGTGACTCAGCAAAACGCGAGTGGCATCGTTCTGCAGAGTCATGAGCAGATACCGGGAGAAGAAAACTCTGCCCTCACCAGGCGCTAGCTGCTTTCTGGGGGCAGGGGCAGGAGGAGGTCCATCGTGGCCAAACACCGAAGGCTTCGCCCGCCTTGCAGGAAGGAAGCCCAGCTGTACGGATTGTTTCTCTGCAGTCAGATGACAGAGTGGAGGCAGGAGGATGTGCACGAGACCCGGGTGTCCTGACTGTCCTGTACCTGCTCCCCAGGCCCAGCTGCAGATGTCGCCTCCCCATCCTTTTCCAAATACTGATTTCTTTAAAACATAAATATTGGAAAAGGGACAATGTAGCTGCATCCTGCGTGTCATCCTGCTTTGCATCACGCATACTTCACTGCATGTGCTTCTGCATGGCTTTTTTCCAAATACCTTTGCCTCACAAGTTATTTACACACCCCTGTTAGTCTGTTGAATTACATCTTTAAAGTTTGTTTTGGCTTTTAAAAAATCCCAAGGACACCCTTTGTGTGCCATGCAGCAACCCACCGGACCTTTTGGTCCAGTTGCTAACGGCGGCATTCTGTTAATTGTTCACCAAGGTAACAGAAGCCGGTTTTAAACTCCAGCTGGGCAGAGCAGTCCTGGAGTGTGGCCGAATTACCTGAACCGTGCCCGCAGCCCGGACCCGAAAGCAATGCGGCTCCCGCTGTGGCTCTGTGGAGCCTGGGACTGCACAGCAGCAGTGCCGATGCTGCCTCAACCTGTGCTGACGGCCACCCTGACCCAGCGCGGCAGGTCCGGACCGCGAGCTGCCAAGGAGCCTTGGGGATGCACAGGACACGCAGCTGCCATGGGCTGCAGGTGGAGGAGGATTTTGCATCCAGCAAAACTCTTGCTGACCTTTCCAAGAGCTCAGCTGCTGAAATTTGTACTTGGAAATTTAAAACGCTCTAAGAGGAGCTGTGCTGTCAGTACAGCGTGCAGGAAGCCACTCACTCAGTTCCCACTTCCACCGAGGGACCCCCGCGCCATTGCCTCTGGGTAGCAGCAGCTGAGGAAGGAGTAGAAGCTGCTGCTGCAGATTTTGTTGCTGTAAAACCGCTAACCCTGTGCTCAGCGACGATTGATGCTGCTCTTTATGCTTGGGAGATGCAAAGCACGTTGCTGCCGCAGGTGAGGCAGGTGGTGGTGGTGAGCTGGAGAGCAGTTGTCAGCAGAGGAGCAGAGGACACAGGTGCCTCCTGCTTTGATGCTGCAATGAGCCAAGGAAAGCAGCATTTCTGATCTGCAAGTGTTGCTTTCATTTTGCAAGAACTCCTTGAAACTGGGCTACAGGGAGAGTAGGGAGTAAAACTTCTCCCTGCTGCCAAGGACTTTTAAGATGCTAGTTTGATAATTCCTGCTGCGCAACAGGACTCTCCGCGCTATACTTAGTAAAATGCATCCTTCCTTCAGCTGGGCCAGTGTCCCCTGTGCAGCGCGAGCCACGGGACACTGCAGGGACAGGGACACGGGCTGCGCGTCTGCGGCAGAAGCAGGAGTTCCCTGAAGTAACTTGCCCTTGCCTGATTCATCAGCCTTGTTCCATAAACAGGAAGCTGGGAAAGTACAAGCAGGTGATCTTGTGCTGCTGCAAACACATATTACATCTGATTGCTTGTATTTTTTTTCCTCCAGCTGCCTACTAACTCTTTATCCAGGTGAAGAATTGTTTTGTCAATGAGGAGTGAACTATTTGCAGCAGGGAGGTCTTTCAAGTTCATGGTACAAGATTTAGAAAGAGCTTGACTTTGAGACAGAGCTTTTCCCCAGTCCTAATGCTGCCTCTGCTATTTTGGAGTGCTTCACATTTGAGCAGGATAGGAGGATCCTCCCCCGGGGACCAGCCTGCTTCCTTCTCCCAGTTTCCACGGTACCAGACTTCTATTTCAACAGCATGGCTTCCCATGTCGCCCTGACTAACTTCTTCCAGGACTCAAGAGGCAGAGATTTCCCAATAACCCTCCTAATTCAGGGAATCGTCTCATGGTGGGGTTGGTGGTGCTGGCTGAAGCACTATTGGTTTTCTCCCACAGCATTCGCTGCTGCAAATGAAGCCTAGTGGTGTTCAGGGATTGAAAAATTCAGCACACGTTGCATACTGCTGCCAAGCAAAATAATCCCCCAGAGTGCCGTTGTGGTCTGGAGAAAACTCCCTTAATGTCTAAACATAGGCGAGACAGCTCGAGTCTGTTAGGGTTTTAGATGGGGCGGGCACTCCCTCCTCTCCTCCCCCCAGTAAAGGCAGCAGTTCAGCATCTGCTTTGAAGCTGCCGGTCCTGGGCAGGAGGCTGAAGGAGTCTCTAATTAAAGCTAGCACAGAGGGCTGCAGTGGGCAGCTGTCTGGGGCACTGGGAGTGCCCCTGGCATCTTGACCTCGCGTTTGCTTTGACTCTTTCCTCCTCCCAGCATCATCTCACCGTTTGTCAGACGATGGGAAGGTGGGAGGTGGTACTCGCTGGAGCCCTCTCCCCCAGTTCCCCTCCATTATTCAGGGTCAGGGGCTGAATCACAGCCGGGCAGGGCGAGGAAGTGACTTTTCCTGGCACCTCTGCAGCAGCTCCATGGAGCTGATCATAAAGAAATGACCTAAGAATGTCTCCGGCCAAGGGAGTCTGGCTCGGACAGCATAGAATCATAGAATCATAGAATGGTTAGGGTTGGAAGGGACCTTCAAAGGTCATCTAGTCCAACCCCCCTGCAAGGAACAGGGACATCCCCAACCGGATCAGGTTGCTCAGAGCCTCATCCAGCCTGGCCTTGAACGTTTCCAGAGATGGGGCCTCCACTGCCTCTCTGGGCAACCTGTTCCAGTGTTCTATAACCCGCATTGTAAAAAATTTTTTCCTAATTTCTAATCTAAATCTACCCCCCTCTATTTTAAAACCATTACCTCTCATCTTATCGCAACAGGCCCTACTGAACAGCCTCTCCCCATCTTTCTGTAGGCCCCCTTGAGGTACTGGAAGACCGCTATCAGGTCTCCCCGGAGCCTCCTCTTCTCCAGGCTGAACAGCCCCAGCTCTCTCAGCCTGGCCTCATAGGAGAGGTGCTCCAGCCCTTTTATCATCTTCGTGGCCCTCCTCTGGACCTTCTCCAACTGGTCCATGTCCTTCTTGTGCTGGGGGCTCCAGAACTGGACACAGTGCTGCAGGTGGGGTCTCACCAGGGCAGAGTAGAGGGGGAGAATGGCCAGAGCTTCCCTCTGGCGTGCCACAGCCCTGGCTGCTGCCCTGTGGCTCCAACCCGAGCAACGGTGATGGATGATGTCAGTCATCTGATGACAGACAGACATCTTTGAAATTTGGAGGAAGGTTGTTTAACTGCCTGCATTCTCCCTGCCGTGGGAGACGTGGCAGTCGCGGGGACACAGCCCCACGTGCAGATTTCACCCGGGGGCAGGATGAAGGCAATGGTGCAGCGAGCAGATGAACAGAGAGGGTGAACATCCAGGAACTGTGTGTGGTCACGATCAAGCAGCATCCCCATCCACTGTGAGTGGTGCATGGCAGGTTACACGAGCTGGAAAATTTCTGTTTCCTTTTCCAGTTGGTCAGTTGAATGCATCAGGACTTTTTACAGAAAAAGTTTCATTTTTCCCCTCTCATCGGCAAGTTTCTATTTGTTTTTTTTTAACCAAAAAAAGCCTGAAGTGAGTGCACCAAGAGTGCTGTTTAAAGGAAAGGAGAACTTGAAAGAAAATCAGGAAACGTTCAGTTGGCGTCATCGGTTTAGAGCTCACGGAAGCCCTTTGCACGTGGCTGTTGGTGAGGACACAGTGCACAACTCTTCGAAATGGTGCACGGTGGCACGGCAGCTTCGTGCACAGTGCCAACCCCCCTCTCTCCTCTCCTTGTTTTGCAGTATTCTCACGTGCTGGGGCCTGGAGCCGATGGCAGACAATGTCAACAACTAACAACATAGCACAGGCCCGGAAGCTGGTGGAGCAGCTCCGCATCGAAGCCGGAATCGAGAGAATCAAGGTGAGCACAGGAGCTGGAGCAACGCGACACGTGCTGCATCTGGAGTGGGCAGGGATGAAGCGGGAAGGGTCCCTGGGCAAGTGCTTTAGGTTTTCCCTGAGCGCTTGTATGCTGCTGCGATGTCTCTGGCTTCAGTATTGCAGCGTTTCTAGACGAGACCCCTTCCTACAGGTGCTGCTCTTACTGGGAGGTAAGGTCGCAGCCCGAGCAGCTTCTCCCAGGTTTCAGAGGTGACCATGCAATCCGAGGGCAGATGAGCCACCAGAGTGAGTTCCTGGAGTTCAGCTGGGCACGTGCGACCTCTGACAGCACCGAAGCTGCAGGGACCAGACCCAGCAAAGCTCAGCGGGGCATGCTCACGTGCATCCCGGTCTTGTTTCCCCTTTTTTTTGCAGGATGCTTTCACTGTCCGTATGCAGTTTCTCTCCAAAGATCACTGCCAGCACAGTTATTTCTCAGCTGCCGCTGTTCCCATTTCTTGCAAATGAACAAGGATGGTGGCACACCTTCACTCTAGTCTGAGGCATGTTTGTAGTAGAACTAAGGAAAGTTAATTTTGTGCTGCAGTTGTCCAGGATAGCAAACCAGAGTCTATTCTCAGCTGTGTGTTGGCTCACCAGCAATATGCTGGGGCAGCAAAGGAGCCCCAGAAATAAAGCTCCCTTTGGCACTGGGGGATTGGAGCAGGTAACGTGATCACAGCCACAGCATCCCCTGAGAGCTGGAGACTGGGTCCTCCAGGAGCTTTCGCTATTCTGGGAACTGGCTTGGTGATTGTGGTACCCAGGCTCGTTTGGCCACATGAGCTCTGGAAAGCAGCCTTTCCTGGAGACAAATATTAGCGTGTGGGCAGCGAGTCCCAGCTCTGTGAGCAGAAGATTTACACACACCGAATTGGTACTTCTTAGGCCGCAGAGGAGCTGCACTCGTGACCCAGCTCTGCAGCCCCGCTGCCTGCGTCTGGGCTTTGCCTGCCTTGGCCGATGGGTCGGACAGGCTGTGGTCAGGCTGCTGCAGTGCCGTCCCTCTGAGAAGCTCCCTGGGAAGGGAGGAGGGAGGGGAGAGACGAGATCTGTTTGTGGAAAGTTACGTGTCAGTAAGTCATGCAAAGGAAAGCCCCGTGCATGGGGATGAAAGGCACAGTGAAACTGAAATACTGTAAAACACATAGATGTTAAATCCACCTGATAGTTTCCTGGTGAAAGAATGTTTTCTTTGACTTTCAGTACCTGCTGCTTCTGCAGCAGCAGGTCCTCTATCATCTCTGGATCTCTGGTTTTGATGTGCAGGAGCTGCTGCTGCTTCGAATATCTTTTTTTTTTTTTCTTCTTTTTTTTTTTTGTAAAGCAAGGCGGTTTTGTAGCTGTTTTTAGGGCCACCACTTTCCAGACTCCAGTGATGCACCCATCAGTGAGGCCATTTTAGGGAAGACAAAATAAATTACAGGTCTTCCTCCAGCACAGACGTTGCTGACTCTCCTGAGAATTACGGTGTCTCAGCTCCAACAGTGCATGCGGAGGAGGAGGGAGGGTGTGTATACTTTGTAGCTGTGACTACCTTAAATGCTTTGCTGGGAAAGAACAACAGTGGTGGAACCGCAACACGCTGCTATTCAGGCTGAGCGGAGAAGACCCACTGTCTGGGCCAGCTTTCAATAAAGCCATGATCCGCAAACCCAGCTCTCGGGCGAGCATGCCAAGCCAGCCAGCTCTTAAGTACAGTGTCAAACGACTCCTCACTCCTCCAGCCTCTGCTCTCCCTACCTCGCCTTTGTCTGCAGATAAATGAGCTGATACATTTCTGAGATGAGGAGAATAGAGAACAGCAGCCTGAGGAATGCCCTCCGATTCCTCCCTGTGAGGTCTGACAGAGCACACGACGCTGCGGTCAAAGCAGAGCCCTGTCACCGCCCTGCGATTTTTCTCCTCCCTAGCCCAAGGAGCCCCTACATCTGCCGGAGGAGGGCCAGATCTTTTTCTAGTGACTGCCTCTGGCTCATTCTTCCTGGCTGAAGCTATCAGAGGTGCACGGAGGTTTTGCGAGCTGCTTGCTCTCATAACAGGTTCAGCTGTGCTCCCGGAAAGCTAATCTCTCTCCACTTGCTTTGCTCTGAGATTAGGAATAATTGCTGTCTTCTGTGAGTAATAGGTTTAAGGTAGAGCCTTGACCTTGGCTCTGCAGAGCAGTTTTGCCATTGGATCCCAGTGTATGTGATAAGTGTATGTACGTGCAGGCCAGCAGCAGTTGGTGTTCATTAGAAGTGTTCATTACTGGTTAGGACTTAAATACTTAATATTGCAATAATAACTAGAGACTCCCACAAAAGTGTGTTCCCTGATGCAATCTCTGGCCCTACCTTTCCAGGAGACACCAAAAAAAAAGAGGAGGAAGCCCACACTGTGGTGTGGAAGCACAGGTTGAATGGTTTGCCCAAAGCTGCAGAGAACCAGGGTTTTGTCACAAGCACCGCTTCCGCTCCTCACTGTGTGCTCCCAGTTGCTGCTGAAAAGTTGAATAATGACGGCATGCAACTGCAGATTCCTGCCGGGCAGGTTGCGTCGCTCCGCATCGCCACCGTGCTGGCCGTGTGCTGCGGCATCCACTGCAGAGCACAGTGACCGCAATGAGAGCGGCAGAGCTGGAGCTGGCGGGGGGTGGCATGTGGGTGCTTTTCATCCCCCTAAATCAGGAATCAGGGCTCTGCTCCGCCGAGAAGGGTGAATCACCCCGGTGCCGAGCAGAGATCCCGGGAAGGGAACTGCTGCCGTAAGACTGCAGCTACAGCAGGTCACATCTGGGCCCTCCAGATGTGGTGTGGTTGCGTCTACGTTTTGTGTTTGCCTTATGTTCAACCAGCTATTAAGTTAATTAAAAAAAAAAAGGGAGGTGCTGTTGGTCTCCAAAGCTGCTGGCACCTCCCTGCCTGGCTTCTGCTCTCCCCGCTGCCAGTCGGTGCAGCCATGTTGCCTGCCCACTGCCGTGGTCCCATCTCTGCCGGGCTGCTCTGGGCTCTCAGTTCCCAGATGTCTTTGAACTAAAATGAGCAGAGCCTTAAGTAATAGTATCTAAGGTTTCCAAACCTCCGTTTTTAGCATCAGAGGATGGCCACTCCCAAGCAGGCATTTTTTTCTTTCTTTTTTATCCCAAAGCCCTTAAAAATGAGGACAATAATATCTTCTTTTAAATCTCTTACTCTCAGCTGGGAGTATTTTTCCCATGCTCATCCCTTTATTTATGTCAGACCTTACAAACTTTTTTTCCACGTCCATTTCCCCTTTTCATTTGTCACTGTCTCCGTCAAGTTTCTGTTACGAAAAGCTGAACCTCGAGTTCCTCCTCACGGAACCTGGGAAGTGGTCGGTGGTGCTGCGTGGGCTAAGCTCTGCACCTTCACCTGAATACTCTCACTAATCTTCTGCTTTCTCGCAACATTTAGGTCTCGAAAGCATCTTCTGAGCTAATGAATTACTGCGAGCAACATGCCAGGAATGACCCGCTGCTGGTTGGAGTGCCCGCTTCGGAGAATCCTTTCAAGGACAAAAAGCCTTGTATCATCCTATAGCTGTCCTCGCTCTGGCGCGGGCGATCTCAGGCAGGGCACCATTCTCCATCAACTGAAACCAACCTACAAATTTACAACTGCACCGAGGGGTAAACACTAAATGTTGGATTCAAATAGAACTTAAATCTCAAAAAAAAAAAAAAAAAAAAAAAAATTGCAAGTGGTTTAGGGAAGGGTGGCTGCTCTGGGGCAGGTGCCGCACTGAGAGGGGTCAAAATTTAAAACCAGAAAAAAAAAAAACAGGGTTGAGGGGGGGCGGGGACATTTTTAATAGCGACATTGGAAATTGGTGCCAGAGTGGTGGAGGCAGTGGGGTTTTTATTGCATTTGGCAATGGGATGCAAGTCCTGGGTATTGGGACCTTGCTGGTAGAAGCTTTGAACAAAGCTCTAAGTTGGTCTGATCCAATTAGTTTCCAATAAGTGCATCGTTGCGAGAATTTGCTCTGTCTCTTGAGAGGGAATGAGGGAGAGGAGTCCAGGTGGGGAGCTATTTTGTACAAAACTAGTACAAAAAAGAGAAAAAAACACCGACCAAAACACAGCTCAAAAAACTGCTGTTGCGAATGGATGAACCAAGGCTGAGGGGAGGAGGATGGAGGCCGGGGGGCTCCTTCCCTGCACCGCACGACTCCACGCGGACGAGGGGATGGCACCACAGGGAGATGCTTTCCGGCCTCAGATCCGTTGACAGAGAGAGTTTCTGTGAGCAGCGTTAGGAAGCCCGAGGCATGGGAGCGACTGTGGGTGAGCTCCTCTGATCACTTCTGGGGTTTCTCGGTGTTGTTACCACTGTTTTTTTCCCAAACAGGACTGTACTGGGGGTGGGGGGAGGGAAGGGGCTTTCTGTTGTGCAGTATCACATAAGAAATCTTTTAAAATTGGCCTTTTGGAGAGTCTCAGTCCAAAACACTAAAACTGGCAGATTTACCAGCATTTCCCATCTCCCTTTTTCTCACCCAGAACAGCAAGTGGAATTTGTTCCACTAAACCCAGTTAATTCAAGGAGATGAGGGTATGACTGGAGAAGAAAGAGTTCAGTTCTCATCCCTTGGAAATCTGGAAATGCGATTTAAACGGGGAGTGTTTTGTTCACCGATGTTAAACGCACACGCTGCGGAGCTGGGTGTAACCTGGCACAGAGCAGTGAGCAAGAGGGGACAAGCAGACGAGCCTTCCTCCTGCTGCGGAGCCCTGCGGAGTGATGGCAACAACACAGCCCGACGGCTCCATGCTGGGGCAGGCCGATGCTTGGGAGAAAGATCAGAGCTCAGGGACTTCCCAGTGCCTCTTCCCGCATTGCTGGAGCCACATGCTGGGCACCCTGCGGCCGTCTGAGCCGCGGCATCGCTCGCTGGCTGCCAGCTCCGTCGGGGAGAGGACAGGTCCTGTGCATTTAAGCGACTGAGCCCGGTCCGCATCCGCAGGGCAGAGCCTGGGGCTCAGCGGCTCCTCGGGGGACGGCAAATGCTCCCCGCGGTCGGCGGAGGCACAGTTCAGCAACCAGCACGCTGTTACGCATCCCCAGTTATTCTGAACACAGGCACCATATGGTGGTGTCTGAATACAGGCAGTGCCGAGTTTCAGTTTTGGGAAGAGAAGGGAAAAAAAACAGAAATACACCTGATGTGAAATCCTGGGAATTTTGCCGTTCCCCCAGTGCTTTGGATTTGGTTTGAAATGCCAACGACCTCCCACCGGAATGGAAACCACACGCGGCCAATCCCTTCACGGTGTCCTGGTTTTGTTTAGTGAGCGGGGGCCTAAGATGGTAGTTTCTGTAGGAAACTGCTGGAAGCTGCTCCCCTACGACAACGGGACAGGGAGCGCTTCCCAGCGCCACGTCCGCCGGAAACACTGGGAAAAGGGAGGCTGGAGGAGACCCTCTGTTTTGGCTTTCAGGAAAACCACTAAACTGCGCTCCCGCTTTCTGTTGGGGTTCAGCTGGAGGGAGGAAACCTTGCAGCCGGTACTGGATGCTGTGTGTGCTTAGGGAGTCACTGGTCCAGCCAGGGCACTGGGAGGCTTTGCTGGCTGCTTTCTGGAGGCTACTGGTGTTCCCGGGGCTGTGGCTGGCGATGCCAGAGGCCAGCTCGAAGGCAGGGAGAGGAGCAGAGCCTGTGGCCGCATGGCCGGTACCCAGGGAAGGCGGGTTGGCGTCTTCCGGGAGGAAGAGCGGCTTAGAGGGTCTCCCGCCCGCGCTGCAGGGGTGTCAGGCTAAGCACGGCTGGCCCCTCTCCAGCACCCGCCAGCCGCACAGCCGGCTCGGCAGTGCTGATGGAGGCTGCGGTTGGCAGAGATGCTCCGTTTATACGTCTTGGTTGCAGGTATGTCACCATCACTCTTTTTAAGTACTCCATCACTTGCCTTTTTAAATGAAGTTGAAAAAAAAACCCCACATTTTTAACACTAACGCAAACCACAGCACCTCCTGCGTGCAGCTCGCAGCTGCGTTCCTGGGGTCCTTTGCTGAGCGTTTGAAACCTCCCGTGTCCCCCGCGCTGTCTCCTGGCCCGACACCAATCTCCTGCTGAGTTCAATGGTGACCCCAGGATTTCACCCCGTCCCGATGTGAGCACTGGGGGAGGTAGGGCAGAGAGAAGTGGATTTATTTCCCTCTGTGGCTGTGTGTCCTCAGCCTTGCTTGCACCCTAAGCCTGGCACCGTGCTGGGCGTCGGGCAGCAACCACGGCACGGCAACAAGCAATGCCTTTTTGTTGGTTTTTTGTTTTGGTTTTTTTTTTTAAATCTGTCATCCAACATAACTTCAAGCTCTTGAGCACTGCATCTGTAGCAGGAAGCGAGCGCAGTCCTGAGGTGCGCCTGGGTTTTGCCACAGCAGGGCTTTCTCTTCTCCGTGAGGGAATTTCCTCTGTCCTTAATCTAGTACAGTTCCAGCCTTATTTTTCTACTCCAGATTGCTGATTCTTCCTCTATGTTAGAGACCAGTGCATGGTGCTATAGCCGGCGACCCAGGCAAGTGGCCGAGCTGCAGGTCAACCAGAAAAACCCGCGGCGAGTGGGCAGCTGAGGTGACTGCCAAAGCCACGCGCCACTTTCTCCACCTGGCGCCCGGGCAGGGGCTGTGTCTCCAGCACCCCCATCATCGGTTCATGTTGTCCCGGCGTGGGGGGGCTCCCTGATACCCAGCCCTGCCGGCATCCTGCCCTTCCTTCCGCATCTCGCCGTCCTCAGCCCCCCGGGATAGCAACGGGGCAGCTCACTGCGGGATGCTCTGTGGGCAAAGTCAACTACCACACCGTGGTCCAGCGAATGGGGGTCAGTCCGCCTCCCCTCTTGTCCTTCCCGTCCGGCCCGACACCCCTTTCATCCCTGGTGTCTTGCCTGAGTTGTGCCACGGTGGGCTGGCCGGTGAGGCAGCAGGTTTAGGTTTGGCGTGCGGCTGGAGCTGGGAGAAGGGGTCCGGGAGCTTGGAGTCCCCTGGGAGCCCGGGGACAGGGGACTGGGGATGCCAGTGGGCTGGCGGCAACGGGGTTCTGCCGGGAACCGAGCAGGGCAGGGAGGGAGCCGCCGGCGGGTGCTGGTGTCTCTCAGTGGATGATTCATGGGTTGGAAAAATCCTCAACCTTTACTTTTTTGTTTTGTTTTTTTTTTTTTTTATTTTTTTCTCGTCTGAGTAAATCAGTGATCATACTGTAGATGTTTTTGTATAGCGTAACTATAAGTGCAAATTACAGTAGTTGCTTGTACTTTGTTAGTGCATTTGCCAAAAAAAAAAAAAGAAAAAAAAAAGAAAAAAAGGAGGAAAAAAAAAGACACTTTTCAGGACTTTTTAAGTGCTCCGTATGGTGAAGGGGAGTGGGGAGCCGGGGCCTCCCCAGTGCTGCTGCTGGGGCACGGGGCAGGCGGTGCCAGCAGCCTCGGCTCCACAAAGGCCTTTTTTTTGGACGTAAACACATGCCCAAATCTGTCTGGCGTTTCTTTTTAGCATGCGGTGAAGTCGTTGCCAAAAATAGAAAGGAGAGAGACTGAAAAAGAAAAGGGAGAGAGAGGAAACGTCGCTTCTATTTAATTTTTTGCTCCATTTTCCTTGTTGTCCCCTCCCTGTCTCGGGGACCATCCCAGTGGCGCGGCCACAACCGGGAGATGCCCGGGTGGCACCCACCACCACAGCTGCAAGTGGGTGCTGGAGCCTCCCGGGCTCGGAGCCAGGCAGATCCCCCTTCCTCTGAGTACTTAAAAAGTCAACTTTATTTAATGAAGTAAAAAATAACGCATTTACTTCATTGAACAGAAGCCACGCGTCTGATACTTTGTGCTCTTAATTTTTCTCTCTGGTCTATTATTATTATTATTATTTGCCAACTCTGATCTTACTGCCAAATGCAAATCAAGGTTTGTAAAGACTCTACCTAGGATGTAATCGGTGTCTGTAACGTAGGCTCCTCATAACGTCTGCATTTTTTGGATCTCTGATTTTTATTTCTGGTGTGCCATAGACCAATTTCTTGCACAGTGTTTAATATTTTGTGGAATTGTTGTTAAGAAGTGAATTGATAACACAATAAAAAGGCTCACTTTTCATTTTGCCAGATCTCCTGCCCAGCCTGTCCTGCGTCTGCCGTGAGGGCAACGCCTGGGGGGTCCCGCTGCTGCTGGCCTGGGGACGCCGTAGCCGCTTGCCCTTCCGGGAAGAGCTGGGCTGTGCCTGACCCTTCCTGCTGTGTTCTCCGGAGCTGGGCTCAGCAAAGGCCTCCTCACCCCTTTCCTTGCAACGTGTTGGCCCCAGAGGCTGTGCAGGATGCCCAGATCCCCCTACTCTCCCTCTGCAGCCCCCTGGGAATGGCAGCCTGCGGAAACAGCCAGGCTGGCGCAGTCACGCTGCCCCGATGCTCCGGTGCTGGCTGTTGGGCATGGTGGGCTCCCCGCGAAGTGCCGGGGCCCTTCTGCCCTGGCGGAGCCACGGCGAAATGAAACTGAGCAGAGGGGTTTTTTTTTTCCCTTTTCAGACAAAAGGAAGGGACCTCCGCCTGTCCTGGCAGCAGCTGCATCTCCTCGCTCGGCTTCCCGGCAGCTCCCACCCAAAGCAGCACCAAGGTCCGGTGCCGGAGCTGGCCAGCGGCAGTGTGCGCCACGGGGGCCGCTTTCCTGGAAGGCAATGGCCTCCACGCTGGCGGCTTTGGGAAGAAGCTTGGAGCAGCTCCTGCCTGCTCGGGCGGCAGGAATGCTCGCTGCTGCGTACGGGCAGTCTGGAGCCACGCTTCCTCTGCGTGCCTGGGATTGCTGGAATTTTTCGGAGTCTGACCTGAAAGGCCAAACTGGGAAGAGCAGCACCGGGACGGGCAGTGGGCGGCCCTGGCTGCCAGCCGCCTGCTGCTGCCGAAGGGCTGAGCACCCCCGCCTTAGGCCGAGCCATGGTCCTCGGGCTGGGCACCATCGCCCTGCACAGGGGACACCTGACTACACGGCTGGGTCTCGGGGGACTGGCCCTGATCTCGAGGCCGGAGGCGAAGGCACCAGGCAGCAGAGGGGACGCGGTTTCCCCGCGAGTCTCTGGCCAACAGTGTCTCAGGGACACGTGGCCTTGCTGGAGCCACCGATGCTGTCTCTGGTGGGGTCAATGCTGGCCCGAGCCCCTCCCGCAGCTGGAGGTCCTGTTTCGGTGTCCACGGCTGGGTGGGGACAAGCAGAGGGTCCCCACGGCCCCCACTATTTCACAGGTGCTCCAACTCCCCCAAATTCACTTCAAAACCACAGGGACGTGACAGGGAGCTGCTCCGCTCCCACCTTCCTGGACACTCGCTTCAAAGCAGGAGCCTGGCCAGTGCATGAAGGGCCGCTGGACCCTCCTGCTGGCTCTGGCACCGGCCCGTGGCACGGAGTTGGAAGTGTGGCTAAAAATAACCCGTCTTCCTTCGCTGGGCTATTTATAGCTTCTCAGCAACTATAATTATCTACCCTTGGCGTCAGAGGCAGGGAAGCTGCTGGCACCACATGGACGTGAGCAGGGTGGCCCGTGACAGACAGTGGGTGCCGCTGGCCCCACCAGGGCTTGGCACCAGTGTGTGCCCGCAGCAGCATCCGGGTGGCAGCGGGGTGCACAGAGGTGGGGGCATTGCCTCAGCCGCGACCCCCCCGTCATCCTGGCACCGCGCAGCCCCGGGCACATCCCACCATCCCTGGACACCCGCGCGTGGGAGAGCCTGGCTCCGACTGCAGCGATATGGGGACTCAAGGCCGCCTGTGCCCCACCGCAGGGGATCCCTCCGTGTCCCCCAGTCCCCACTGCAGTGGGGGATCCCAGGCCGTTCCTCTCCCCAGTGTGACACAGGGACACCGGGACGCCCATGAGGCACTGGGACCTCGACCGTGACGCCACAGGGCTGCTTCCTGCTCCAGCATCCGGCCCCCGTGTGCCACGAGGAAGGCCCTCGTCCCATGGCAGGGGGCAAGCGGGGACCCCACAGCCATCAGGGACCATCAGGGATCACCCCGGCCCCGTGCCTCAGTTTCCCCACCTGCAGCACGGCCCCTCTCTGGGGGCTATTTGCAGGCAGAGCTAGGCATGGGGCATGGAGCCCAAGGGGGACTCGTGGCATTGGGGGTGGGTGACATCCCTGTCGAACCCTGGCAGAGGGATGGGCAGCCTCCTGCCTGGGGGCTCCCCGATGTCTCGCCCTGGGTGGATGGCGAGGTGCCCAGGCCCAGGGTCAGCCCTGCTGCCTGCCGCCAGCAGCTGCCCAGACCAGACTCATAAACCAGCGGCTGCGGCCTCCCCGCGTGGCGGGCTCACGCAGAGCAGGATCTGCCTGGGCCCTCTCTAGCTGCAGCCACGCCAGAGCCAGGAAGGGGCTCAGTGTGTCCCCCATCCAAAACTCCCCCATGCCTGAGCTCTTCCCCCCCACAACCCGCGTGCGCGTGTGCACACACATGGCCTTCTCCTCCACGCGTGAGTGTGCAGGGTCCCGGTGACCCCACACCCCCCACCCTTTGCTCGCACAAACACTCATTCCCGGATGCCAGGATCGGCCATTTCCTGTGGAAAATGGCGGCACATGCCGGGATGGAAAAGTACTGGCTGGCTTCAGGCATGTCCCCAAGCCACCAGGGTGCTCACGCATATTGTGGCACACGCGTGTGCCTGCAGATGTGTGCGCACACACGTGTTGGGGTTTGGGGTTTTTTTGTTTGTGTTTTTTTTTTTTTTTTTGCTTGCGTGCATCTACGCTGGGTTTTGAGGGGCATGGGCATCTTGTGCCCCTAGCACCCATCCTGCACACCCGGGCTGGATGTGACCCCGCTATCAGTCCCCGGGGCGTAATTACCGCCAAAGGTCTAATTATCGCCTGGGGTTAATGCTCCCGGTGATGAGCTGGCCATGTCCAGCTCCCCGCACCCCGACCGCACTGGCACCTCGTGCTGGGTGGCCAGCGACCAGGACCCCCATGGTGGCAGCAACGCCGGGAAGCCACAGTGAGCATGCCGGTGGCCGCAGCAGTGGGGATGTCGGTGGCTACGGTGGCTGCAGAGCACAGCTCTTGTCAGCCAACCAGCCCAGGACCCCCGTCGCTAGCTGCGGGACCTCTTTCCCCAGTGTGTGGCAGGGTGCATTTTGGGGGGGGGGGATGTTGCTGGGTGGTCTGGCATGGCCCTGCCAGCGCTGAATCAGGCTCCCCCGACCCCGCAGCTGCCCTGGGTGTCCGGGCCGGCTCTGGCTGGGTGGAAAGTGCGGCTCAGCGTTCAGCTGGGGTCCCGGCCACCCCTGCGCCCAACCGGGACCACGGTGAGTCAGGCTGCGGGGGGACACCGCGGTTTGCGGAGGGTCCCGGGGAGCCCTGGGGGAGGCTGGGAGCCCTGGCCGGGGAGTGCAAGGGCTGAGCTGTGGCTGCTGGCTGCAGGGGTCCCATTGCCCCCCTCTGGCTGGGGAGGGACCATGGGGGGAGTCTGGGGCAGACTTGGGGGGGGTCTGGGGCAGCGTTGAGGGATCTGGTGGTCCCTGGGCAGTGCGGAGGGGGTCCTCTCCTGCCTGTGACCCGCTGCAGGATCAGGCCCTTGGAGTGCAAGATGCTGCTGTCCAGGGGGATCCAGGGGGTCTCTGTGTCCACGGTGAGGGGGGCAGGGACAACGTGGTGGGGCTGGGTGGCATGTGCGTGCATGCATGCGCGTGATCCAGCACACGTGTGGGCGGTTCCATGTGCGCTTCAGGGTGGGCTGCGGTTAGGGCTGCACCGTGGGTGTCCTGCCCAGCCAGGATGGGGGTACGGGGTGGGGGCGACTCCCACCCCCCCCCCAACCCCCCTCCCACCTCACTACCCCCAGGGCCATGACTCGGCCAGGCCTGACGCACTCATCACGCGGGTGGCTGTGCATCACAGGCATCTCGAGTTCTCCCCGGTGACACTGGGGCCAAGAATGGCAGTGCTGGTGCTGAACTGGGGTCACTGGGACCTCGTGACCACCTGCCTCACCAATTAAATGAGTTTCAAGGAGGCTCAGCCTGCCCTCCGACCCTTTCCTTCCCCGTTTTCCCTGGGTGCTCCCCGGGACCAGAGCACCCAGCCGCACCCCAAGCTGCTTCCACACCCAAGGATGCACCGGGGGGGGCCCTGTCGCCGTCTTCGTCATGCCCGGCTCCCCCCGCCCCCCCATCTCCCCCCTGCAGAGCCGGGCTCAGGCTCTTGCTTTCCTGAATCACCCTGCGGCCCTTCTGCAGATGGGGAAACTGAGGCACGGGAGGATCGCGCTGGCAGGGCTGCGGTCAGGTGAAGACGGCTCGGGGCTGTGACTCGCCCCGCAGCTTGCCAGGACACCACTGCGTGTGTCATCCCTCCCCCGTGTCCCCCCTGCTTTGGTGGGTGCAGCCTCGGGGGGGGGGCTGCTGAGCTGGCTTGTCCCCCCACCCGGGGGAGCCGAGACTCCCTCCTGCCCCCACGGAACCAGCCCCATCGCCGCCCTCCCCCGCCCCCCTCCGCTCCCCCTTCAGCCCTCTGCTCCGAGCAGAGACCTGCCAGCTCGCTGCAGGGGTGGCTCCACCCGGTGGGCCAGGCTGGGTGACCACCCTTTGCTGTGCCCCACCCACGCCCCCCCCCCAGCTGCGGTTGTCCAGCCCCACGCATGGGGGGGGGGGAGGTTGTCACCCCAGCTCCAGCTGTAGGTGGGAGGAGGGCTGAGGTCTGGGGCAGGTCCCTCCATGCCTCAGTTTGCCCTTGTAGCCAAGGCCCAAAGGGAGGGCACAGGTCATGTCCCCAAAACACGAGGCACCCTGGGGCGGCCACCTTGTCCCCAGCCAGGACGGTCACCATGTCCTAGACAGGCTGAACACCGTGCCCTGGCTCAGCACCACAGGGCCTGGCAGGACAGCGGGTCCCTGGGCATGGGACCCTCACCCCAGTCTGACAGCGGTGCAGACAGCGTGGTGCCTGGGGATGTCACGTGTGTATGCATGTGCACACACATGAAGCAGGATGGAGGGAAGTGCGGGTGAGTTCAGGTCAGGGCCTGCTCCGATGCAGCTCCTGCCCTGGCATGCACGCACACGTATGCACATACACTCACATGTGCACACCCCTGCACCCAGGCAGGTTGCTGCCTCAGTTTCCCCTGAGCCTCTGGGCTCCACCCTCCGTGTCCCCACATCCCGCAGGAAGGGGTCATCTTCACGGGTGGGGTTACCCCCACCCCCAACCAGGTCCCAGGGGCACCAGGTGAGGAGGGGGATTTCCCAGTCACACGTGGGTGGAGAGGTCCCAGTTCCCACAGCCAAGGGCAGTTGTGGGGGTGGGGTGGATCCCAAAACCCCAGAGGGGGCTCTGTGCCTCAGTTTCCCACGGACCATGGGGCCACACGTGGGGTCCCAGCCACAGGTGGTTAAAGTCTTTTTTGGGAAAAGATCTGTTTTTGGAGAAAGAGGAGGGTGATCTCCTTCCCCATGCAGCATGGAGGGGCTGCACACAGATGGGAAATGCACTGAGGACCCCCCCCGCCTATTTTTTGGCTGCAGAGTCCCAGAGGGAGGTGGGGAACAGGGCCAAGGGGCCCCCTCCCCGTTCTGAAACCCACCCAGGAGGGGCCAATCCTGCTCTCCGTGGGAACAGCCCAGGCAGAACCAAGGCAGGCAAACATCCCTGAGTTCAGACATTTTATTGCAAATTTTTTTTCTTAAATCAGTATAAGAATAAACTCTGGAATAGATTCAGGTCAGGGTCTCCAAGTGGCGTCAGTGCAAAAACCGACACTGGCGTTGCAGGTCCATCACCGCAGACAATTTATCCCTCGGAAAAAGCAGTTCATTCGTAAAAAAAAAAAGCTGTCCCTCTGCAGTTCTCGCCTCCGTCGAGTCACGGATGCCAAAAAGAAAAAGAAAATCCAGTCTCCATCTCCTCCCCACGCTGCGCCTGTCCAGGGCTCCTCACCACGGACCCACAGTCCCAGTGCCCAAGCACGGCTCCTCAGCACAGCTCCGGCGTGTTCCGGCCGGCGTCCCACCATGCTCGCCTAGTACGGCTGGGCTGCTCCTTCCTCTTCTCCAGTTAAAAAGAAAAATAAAATCGGTGGGTGTTTGGGTTTGTGGTTTTTAACTGGCCATTTCGCCTTACTTTTCCTGCCGTTTTATTTTTATCTTCCTCCTCCTTTGGGTACAGAGCCGGGCATCACTGGGGCCAGCTCAGCGCTCCTGCAGACAGATGTACGGCACCCACTGGTTTTTGTCACGGCTTTCGGCACAGTAACTGGCCACCTCTGCCAACCCTTGGCTCTTCCAGGCATCTGTGTGCACGTTCTGGGGAAGGAGAAGGGGCGAGGTCAGGGCCACCGGCATGACGCCAGGGCCACATCGGGATGCGTGGCCCCGAGTCCCCATCCCGCATCACCCAGCCCACTCACCGTGACCAAGAGGCAGTGGAGGTCACGGGGCTCGGGGCCCGGCTCGGGCTCGCCCAGGATGGTGGCCAGGCGCCGCATGCCAGAGACACGCAGGATGTGGATGTCGTTGTCGCAGCAGAAGGCCTGGATGAGGGTGAAGTGGATCTGCAGGGCGATGTCACCTTCGTCCTCCTCGTCGGTGGCCAGGACGCACAGAACCACGCTGTCAGGGTCCCTGTGGTCACACACGGGGGTCCAAAGCAGCTCTTGGGGGGGTTGCAGCTCCACACCCCGTGTCACTGGGGCCACCCCCGTATGAAAAGCAGGATTTTGGGTGCGTGCGGCTGCCGCCCTCTCCATCCACGGTGCAGGGCAGGGATTTCGGAGGCAGAGCCTCCCCCCTCAGCACTGATGCTGCTCCACACATCCCCACACCCCGAATCCTTTGCAAAGGGACCTCCCCCACGCAAACTGCACCGGCGCTGCACAGACCTGCACCCCCACCACCACCACCCCCCACCCCACCCCGGGACTCCCCCCCCGGCACTCACACGTTCATCAGCTTTGCGGACTCGTAGACCCCCACCGTCAGCCGGTCCTGCCGCTGCGCCGCCACCAGCACCCGCTCCACCGCCTCGCCCACCGCCTGCATCCTACCGCAACGGGGCGAAGGAACCAGTGAGCGGCGCCGACAAACGACCGGGTGTCCCCCCCACGGTGTCCCCCCACCGCGTCCCCGTCCCCCCCCCGCACCCCGGGGCCGCCGCACTCACTTGCTGCTGTCGCCGGGCACCAGCTCCTCCAGTGTCATCGTGCGATTGTAAATCCGGGAGAGGGGGAGCGGAGAGGCGGGCGAACCCCAAGACCGAGAGTCCCGCGGGCAGCAGCGCTGTGGCGATCGCCCCCCGCCCCACCCGCGCCGCGGCCGCTCTGAACCGGTAGCGCCGCCCGGCGCCGCCTTTTATAGCCTCTCGCGGAGGGGGCGGGGCGTCACGCGGCTTCGCCCATTGGCTGGGCCCTGCAGGGATTTGGCGGGAGGGAGCTGCGACGATTGGACGGCTCCGCGGCGCGGCCCACGTGGGGCTGTGAGCGGAGGTGGCCGTGGTGGGGGGGCCGTGGGGAATCCCCCGCCCCGGGGCCGTGCGGAAACCGGGGGCGGCACTCGGGGTTGGTCCGTGGACCGAGAGGTCGGTCCGTGCACCGGAGGGGTCAGCCTCTGGGCCTGGGGTCCGTCCGTGCACCGGGGGGAGGCCGTTCGTGCATCGGGGCGCGGGGGAGGCTCGGCCTGTGCACCGGGACTTGAAACGGGGGCGGGGGGGGGGGGGGGGGGGGCGAGGAACCGGCGCCGGGGCTGGGGCGGGCGGCGGCTGCCGCCTACCGGAGCCGCGCGGCCCAGGCTCACGGGCGCGCACCGCCCCCCAGCAGGGGGAGAGAGAGGCGGCGGAGGCGCTCTGCCCGCCCGCTCGCTGCTCCTCCCGCGCTGCCCCCTGGGAAGTGTAGTCGCCGCGCGCCCCGCCCCTCCCGCGCCGCAGGGGCGGGGACTACATCGGGGACTACGTTACCCAGAGGGTGCCGCGCGGGGTGGGCGGGCAGAGTAGGGGCTGTGGGCGGGGTCGGGTGCGAGCGCCGGGGTGGGGCTGGCAGTGCCGGGCTATGGCCGAGAGCACCCTGGGGTCGCGGGTGGGCACTGGGGGTGTGACCAGGGCCAGAGCGGGGCTGGGGGCGACTGGAGCGGGGCTAGGGGCCACTGAAGCCGGGACAGAACAGGGCTGGGGGCCACCAAACCGGGACTGGACCGAGCTGCAGGCAACCAGGTCTGCGGCCCGGTCCGGCCGGGGTCCAGGACGGGCCTGGGGTGCTCAGGAGTGCCCCTGCCGCCGTCCCGCTACGTGATGCCGCCGTTGCGGCCTGCAGGGTCCCGACCGTGCCGGCTCCCGTACGGGCCTCTGCTCCCCCCGCCCCTCCCTGCCCCCCTGGGAGGCTGCAGGTGAGGGGTGGGATGGCAGCTCTGAGACCCCCCACCTCCGGTGTGACCCTCAGCGAGGAGGAGGAGGAGGAAGGCCACCGGGTAAACAAGCAGCGTTCCCAAACCCGGGGAGATTTGGGGTCCGCGCTATCCCCCCCATCACCTCCCCACCCATGTCCCCACAGTGGCGGGTGGGCGATGCCCCCAGCATCGCCTGGGCGGGGGACGGGCTGCTGTACCCGGCCTGGCTGCAGGCGCTGGACCCCGCCACCCGCACCTGCCTGGTCCAGTTTGACGGCTATGGCAACACCGAAGAGCGGGCGCTGGCCAATCTCCTGCTCCCCTGTCCCACGGCCTGGGGGGCAACCTAAAACCTGAGGGGCAAGGGTCTCCCTTCGTCACGTGAGCTGCCCCCGGGGCCGAAGAGGAGGAAGGGTGAGCAGGCACCCTGCTCCTCCTGGTCTCCCGAGGTGAGTCTCCACCATCCCCCCAACTTCGGGGCACCCCACGCCCCCCCAACTCTCACCCTAAGGGGCTGGTGGTGCTGCTGGCAGGTGATGCCCCCTGCCCGGCTGTGCGCCATCCAGGAGGAAGAGGAGGCCTTGGCCGCGATGCTGATGGCCTGGTACACGAGTGGGTACCACACCGGCTTCTACATTGTATGGCAGGGTGTGAGGGGGAATGGGATGGGTGGGAGGAAGGAAAGGGACCCCCTCAATGACCCCCTCCTCATTCTTCTGTGCCCCAGGGTCTCCGGGAAGGCCAGCCTGAGGCTGCTGAGTCCCCCTCCAAAGCCTTGCTGCAGGTGGAAGCAGCCCTCGTGCAGCTAGGAGGGCAGGTGGGTTTTGGGGTGCTCCGGGGCCAGGACCCCTCTCCCTGTGCTCCCTGACAGACCCCCGCTCTCACATCACCACCCTGCTTGGAGGGGAGGGGGCACACAACAGTGAGGGGCACCTGGGAGGGCTGTGGGAAACGAGGGGACCCCATGGGGATGGTGTGGGGTTGGGGGACCCCCTGGGGACACGGGGGTGGGGGGGCTGGGATACCCCCTCACTCCTTCCCCACTGCTCACCCATTTCTGTTCCCTTCCAGCTGGATCCGTGTCCCCCATGCCGCGCTGGAGGGGCGGCTGTCGGCAGCACCGCGCTCCCGCTCTCCCCTCGCTTCATGATGGGGCTGCCCTGGCCCGGGGTGGGGGACTGTGGCACCCTGCTCTGTCCCCTGCACTGTCCTCCCCTCCTTTGGAATAAAGCTGTTTGTCAGACCCGTGCGCCAGCCTGTCTGCGCCGGCCCTGGAGGGACTCTCGGCTCTGCCAACGTTGCGCCGGCAAGCGGGCCGCACCAGGACGTGCCGCATCGCAGCCGTGTTTGCTTAGGGAATTGGCAGCACGGGCCTTGCTTCGCTGGGGGGGTTCAGCCCCGAGGGGGGGCAGCTCTGTGCCCGCTGGCTCTCGGGCCGCTCCAGCTGGATGTGGCATTGACGTACGTCCTGCCAGTTCAGCGTGTGTGTGTGTGTCCCAGGGGTCGCATCTCCTGGGGACACGTGTGTCTCCCTCGTCTGGTCTGATGTCAGCGGTGAGGTTTCAGGGCAGGGGACGGACACCTGCACTGGGCACCCGCTCCCTATCTGCGTCAGCGGGTGTTTGCCCGTGCTGGTGACCCTCGGTGCGCTGGGGGTGGGCAGCGGAGGTGGGGTATAAGGCCAACTGAGCCGGGCGCATCTGCGAGCGTCCAGGGCCGCGTTCATCACCGGGATCATGGGAAGCGGCCAGCTTTGCCTGCTCTGCCTGGCCAGTGCCAGCCTTGTCCTGCCAGGCACCGCGGAACCACCCGAGAGCCTGCCTGGGCCAAGCCGGGAGGAGACGGAGCTGGTAAGGGGCTGGGGGAGCCATGCTTGGGGGGGGATAGGCGGCTCAGGGGCCTTGGGGCGCTCTTGCACCTGCTCCCCTGGTTTGGGGGCTGGTTGTGGCCACACTGGGGCACGCCTGGAGCTGTGGTTTTCCGTCACTGCTGCCCTGGGTTGGGGGCTCGGGGAGGTTCTTGCAGCAGCTCCCCCAGGGGCACCACCACGTCCAGCAGCACGTGGGAATTTGCGGATTTTTCCTGGATTTTTCCCTCCCCATCCCGCCCCAAGGAGCTGCTCCAGCTCAGGTGTGGTGCAGGGGGATCCTGCGCCAGCTGGGAGTGGGTGGTGGGTGCCAGGGAGGGGACATGGGGCTGCACCTGGGGGGTGGGCTGCGCTCCAAGCTCCCCCCGATCCTGCCACAGCCCCGATTCCCCCCAGCCAGGCGCGGGCAGTCCGGAGCAGTGGGTGTACTCCAGGGTGCAACCCGTGGGCGTGGGTGCTGCTCGTGGATGGGACAGGATCCGGCATGCCGGGGGTCTTGGAGAGACAGATCCAGATCCCTTTGACATCCTGGGGGTCTTGGGGTGACAGATCTGGATCCCCTGGGCATGCCAGGGGTCTTGGGGTGACACGGGTCTGTCTGCGGCAGGTCAAGGTGCTGCAGGAGGTGCTGGAGAAGCTGGGGAGCAGGGAGCTGCCGGCGCTGGAGAAGAGGCTGAGCTGGGTGCCCTTGGTACAGCCAGGCTGGGGGGTGGTGGGCACCTAACCCTGGGTGCTCAGGGAGGGGAGGTGGTCCAAACCCCGTGGCCAGCACCAGGGCGTAGGTACTGGTTGCAGATGGTCCGGTTTTGGGGGTCCAGCTGACGGTTGTTGTCCTGCAGTGTGAGCCTGGGGAGCCCTGCGCAGTGCGGAGGGGGGCTCGCATCGGGAAGCTCTGCAGCTGCCCCCGTGGCACCGCATGCAACTTGTTCATCCTCAAGTGCTCCTAAGGGACACCACCACCACCTACCGCCATGCCACTGGCTCAGCCTGCACCCCACGCAGCGCGGGGGCAGCTGTGGGCCCCCAGCCCCACCTCCACCCTGGGACACCGATGGAGGTGCCCACACAGCGCCCTTGGGTGCCCTGGCCCTGGCCCGGGGGGGCTGCGGGTATCCTGCTCCGTGGCCGCATTAAACCACCTGGATTTGCGCCTGCTGCCTGCTTTTTTGGGGTGCCAGTGCTCCTCTGCCGCTGGCGCTGGGCTGGGCGTAGGCCCTGGGGTGCCAGGTAGGGGTGGGCCCCGTCCTACTGTGGGTCTGTGGGTGGGGTATGCTTCTCGAGTGGGCCAGGGGGCGAGAGCTGGCCTGGGGGCTTTTGCGGTCCCGGTGCCAGAGGCCGAGTGTGGGGAGGCGGTTTGGGCACGGAGGCCAAGGGCAGGGGGATGAGAGCGGCCTAGGCGGCTCAGCCTCGTCCTGCACTGCACAGACCAGACCTGGCGCTGCATCACGCTGCATCACGCTGCATCACGCCGCACGGCCCCTGCGCTGCACCGCCCGTGCAGGACACGGCATAACACCGCACGGCCTGGCCCCCGCACCGTGCGCCCAGCACTGCACTGCACTGCACTGCACTGCACTGCATCGCGCTGCGTCGCCCCGTGTCGCACAGCCCCAGCTCCGCACTGCACAGCTCTATCCCCACACTGCCCTGCAACGCCCACCCTCCGGCTCCGCACCAGCCTGCGCACCCACCGCACCGCACCGCACCGCGCCCCGCCCGCAGCCTGACCCCACTCACCCGGCCCCACCCTGCCATTGCCTCTTTAAGACTTCCCCGCCCGCCGCCTCTCCCCTCCCGCCCGTTTCCCCCGCCGCCGTTTCTCATTGGTCGGCGGTGACATCAGTGGGCGGGACTTGACGGCAGTGACGCAGCGGGGGCGTGGCCCTACACGGCGGGCGGGGGGCGCCGAAGATGGCGGCGGCGGCGGCGGCGGGGCCCGTGGGGGCTGCGGAGGGCGTGGGCCGGGCGGTGGCGGCTCCGGCTCCGGCTCCGGCTGCTCTGGTTCCTCCTCCCGGCCCCGTCGCGGGGCTCTGCCGCTACTCGCTGCTGGCCATCGTGGGCGGCGGCTGCCACCGGCCCGGCCTCCTCGCCGCCGCGCTGCAGCAACTGGAGCGAGGTGAGCCCCCGACTCCCGGGGCGGCGGAGGCCGCGGTGGGCCCGGGCCCTCTTCCCGCGCACCATGCGGTGGGCTCTGCCCCGCTCCTGTACCGCGCCCCGCCAGGTCCCCGGGGTCTTCCCCCACCTCCTCCCCGGGCCCTTCTGGTCTGACCTCTCCTGCCCCGGGTCTCCAGGATCTGGAACCCCGAGTTCTGCTCCCTCCCCAGACCCTCCAGGAGCTGCCCTATCTCGTGCCCCTCAATTGCAGGCTCTGCCCCCCTCCGCGATCCTCAGGATCTGCTCCCTGTCCTGCCCCAGACCCCCAGCATCTGGCCCTCAGAGTCCCCAGGCCCTTCAGGATTTGCCCCTCGGGTGCGCCCCCCCCTCCCCGCTCCCAGCCCTTGGGAGTCTGCCCCCTCTCCCCCTGAGGTTTGTCCCCAGGCCCTAGGGCTGTGGGTGGACCCCTGTGGCCTGTCCCCTCTTGGTGTCACCATCTAGGAGCTGGCCGCATGCAGCCGTGGGGGGCTGGATGCTGGGCTGGAGGAGAAGGGGCTGTGCTGTGGGGACCCCCTGATCCCACCTCCTGCTCCTGGCCCTCCCTGAGCTGTGGCTGGAGCTGGTGGGGGTAAGGTACTTTGAGCCGTGGTGTCGGAGCACCCCTGTGATGGAGCAGGTCCCCCTGTGTGGGGGCACACGTGTTGCCAGGGCTGCCCTGTGCCCCAGTAGCAAAAAAAACCAGCCCCAACCCTCGCCTGGCACCTTCTGCAAAATTTGTGCAACCCCCCCCGCATCTGCCCAGTGCCGAGGCCTGGCTGCCTTACGCCATCGCCCGCCGGTTTGCCGGGCTGTTAGTGAGGAGCGGTTGCGGCCACGCTGATTGCCCACTGCAGCTGGTAGCCCCCCATGAATCCCCCCCCGGGTGGGATCCTGAAAGGATTTTGAGGCTGCGCTTTTGGGTTCCTGACCCTGCTCTGGGAACTGGGAGGACCCACACCCAGCACCGCACATGGTGAATCCTCCAGCACCGTTAATTCTTTTAATTACCACCTTTGAAGCCGTGCCTGGCAAGGTGCGCCCGTTGCCTCGGGGGCCGGGGTTTTAGGTTGGCAGAGCCAGTGCTGTGAGTCACCACGCAAAGTGCTCGCCCACTGGGCAACCAGTCAGTGTGTCGGCCTTGTGCTGGGACCTGGCTGGGCTTGGGAACCCAAGCCAGCAGGCTGGCATCGCTGTGTCTTAGGGCGTGGTAGGAGAGGGAACGACCCCCAACGTGCCACTTCTTGCATAAACTGCATGGGTGCTGTGGTGTGAAGAGGGAGCTCTCCATGGGGCATGGTGCCAGTGGGTGTTGAGCCTCCCCCCCATATTTCTGTCCCACCCACCCCACCGCTGAAGGAATCCGATCTTGGGACATCGACCTCTCTTCCTGCAACCTGGATGAGCAGCTGAAGCTCTTCGTGTCCCGTCACTCGGCCACTTTCTCCAGCATTGTGAAAGGTAAAAAATGGGACCCTCCCAGTGGAAACGCCCCCCCCCCCGCCCCAATCCAGCTGGGGGGGGGCAGTGGGGAGGAGGACAGTCCTTGGTGGCCGGAGGGATGTCAGACTTGGAGAGGGTGGGCAGCGACTTGCTGACAGAGGTGGGGGCGGCCCCCCAGCTGCGCCCCCCCCAGCTGCTGCACAAACAGGCTTTGTTTTGTGGCTGCCCACCCCCCCACACCCCACCCCCCAATCCCCGTGATCCCCCATGTGAGAAACCACTTCCTTTGCCTGTCCTGGGGCGGGATGCGATTTCCCACGGGAGAAGAGAAGATGGAGCTGGGAATGCTGGGATCGCTCCAGTGCCTCTTCCCCCTTGTCACGCTGGTGGGGAGGGCCACCCTAGCAGTCCCTAGCAGTGGGAGGGCCATGGCAGGTGGTGGGGTCTCCAGTGGCTGCCTCTGTGGGTGGGTGCAGCCCCGAGACCCTCCTGGGAGCACCTAGGGCTTGCTGCAGTGCTGAGGGGGAACAGGAGGGGCTCCCCCAGCCTGTCCCCCCAACCCGTCTTTCCTCCCCTCCCTGCAGCAGGAAGGACACGGGAAGCGTGTCCTTCGGCTCAGTGGGTCTGCTGTCCCCCCGCGGTGTCTGGGAGCGGGACAGTAGCTGTCCCTCTTCTGTGAGGGAAGTGGGCAGCCCTGCCACCGTGTCCCCCCTCTCCCATCCCATCCCCACGGGTCAAGGCCAAACTAGGGGCCAGCTCCATTGTTTTGGGGAGGGCGGGTGTCAGCCCTCGCTCCCCGCAGGTCAGCGGACCCTCCACCACCGGGGAGATGTGCTGGAGACCCTGGTGTTGCTCAACCCTTCTGACAAGTCCCTGTGCGACGAGGTGAGCCGGGGAGCGGGGGAGGCGATGGGTGTGGCCGTGGCCCCTTCGGAGTCCCTGGCGGGGTAGTGCCGTGAGCTGGAGCCCAGTGCCGTCCTCACGTCCCCTCTGTCCTCATGTCCTCTCTGTCGTCAGCTGCGAAACCTCATCACGGATGTGTCACAGCACAAGCTGCTGGTGTTTGCGGGGCCCTGTGTGGAGGAGACAGGGGAGCTGATGCTGCAGACGGGCTGCTTCTCCCTGCGAGACTTCATCCAAATTTTCACGGACAAGGAGGTGCGGTGCCAGGAAGGGGAGCTTGGCTGGGGGACCCCGGAGGAGGAGCTGCCTGCTCCCCTCCGGCTCCCAGAGCTGGCTGCTGGTGCACGGTGGGGCCGTGGGCCAGCGCTGATGAAGCGACTGTCTGCTCACGTTCTCCGGCATCTTGGTGGGGAGCAGGAGGCTGGTCCAGCTGTCTGCTCCTCAGGCATCTGCGCAGCCTCTCCCACCAGCATGTCGCTCCCACTGCAGGGCTGGGGAAGGGGCAGCAGGGCTGGGGGTGGGGGAGGCAGGGGTGATCGGCTGCATCCTGGCCCCGAGCTGCAGCTGGGGGTGAGTATGAACTGGGGACCAGCCCCACCAGGCATCATGCTGGTGGCCAGCACCGGGTATGGGGAGTGAGGTGGGGCTACGGGAGCCCCCAGGGAAGGGATGCTTGC
Organism: Chlamydotis macqueenii; assembly: GCF_036417535.1. NCBI lineage: Eukaryota > Metazoa > Chordata > Aves > Otidiformes > Otididae > Chlamydotis > Chlamydotis macqueenii. The sequence continues at coordinate 3,228,813 of NC_141581.1, read as the reverse complement.
CAAGGGAGAGGGGGCTGAGGCAGGGCACCCCCATCTCTGGCCCTGAGTGCCCCTTCCTGCCTGAAGCCCTGGATGTCCCTGTTCCCTCGCAGGTAGGGGAGATCCTGAGCTCCACGGACCCCTCGGCCAAGGCGAGGCTGACCATCAGCTGCCCCGACTTTGGGGAGTGGAGGGACTCGGGCCTGGATCATCACAACCTCCAGGACTTCATCGAGCTGCACTACAACCCGGGCTGCATCCTGCCAGAGATGGAGGGGCTGGAGGAGTTCATGGAGTACCTCTCGGAGTCGCTGGAGCCCCAGTCCCCTTTTGATCTCCTTGAGCCTCCCACCATGGTCGGCTTCCTCAAGCTCTCCAAGCCCTGCTGCTACATCTTCCCGGGTGGGAGAGGGGACTCAGCTTTCTTTGCCGTCAATGGCTTCAATGTCCTGGTGAATGGAGGCTCCAATCCCAAGTCATCCTTCTGGAAGCTGGTCCGACACCTGGACCGCATCGACTCCATCCTGGTGACGCATGTGGGGACGGACAGCCTGCCCGGCATCAACAGCTTGTTGCAGAGGAAGCTGGCTGAGCTGGAGGAGGATCCGTCCCAGGGCTCACAGGGCAATGGAGACTGGGCGAAAAACCTCATCTCCCCGGAGCTGGGCGTCATCTTCCTCAACGCCTCTGAGAAGCTGAAGGACATCGAGGGTAACTCCCGGGTGCTGAAGAGCTGTGATGAGGCTGCCCTAACCCTGCACTACCTGGAGAAGCTGGGCATCCATCCCAACCCTCTGGCCCGGGACAGCGGACCCCGTGCGGAGCCCACCGTCCTCTTCCAGAAGATGGGAGTGGGCCGGTTGGACATGTACATCCTGAACCCCGTGAAGGGCAGCAAGGAGCTGGAATTTCTCCTGCAGCAATGGTCAGGCAACAGCTACCCTAAGGAGCAGGACTTGCCCCTGCAGTGCCTGACCTCCATCTGCGCCCTGCTCATCTGGCACCCCATCAACCCCTCTGAGAAGATCATCCGGGTCCTCTTCCCCGGCTGCACCCCCCAGAGCCATATCCTGGAGGGGCTGGAGAAGGTGAAGCATCTGGAGTTCCTCAAGCACCCCGTGGTCACCAAGAATGATTTGAAGGGGCCGCTGGTGTCCCAACCTGAGAAACCACTCAAGCAGAGGAGGGATGAGAGCAAGGAAAGCCTGAAGTCGGCTTCCAAGCTCAGCTTGGTGGATGCGGGGGCACCATCATTGAAGGAGAAGGCTCCGTCAAAGGTGGAGAGGAAGGAGGTGAAGGCTGGGACAAAGGAGAAGCCAAAATCTCTGGGGGAGACGGCCAGAGCAGGGTCGGAAGAGGAGAAAGCCAAGGATGCTCGGGCCAAGCTGGACTCTTCGATGGAGAAGCTGAAAGCAGATGTGAAGCCAAAGCTGAGCAAGGAGAAAGTGGTGCCCAAGAAGGAGCTTCCTCGGAAAGAGGATAAGAAGCTGCCAAAGAAGGACGAGGGGGCTGAGGCCAAGGGGGAGGCCAAGAAGGAGGTGAAGGTGATGAAGAAGGAGTTGAAGGCTGAGGTGCTGCGGAAAGACCCAAAGGAGAGCAAGGCAGAGGCCAAGGCTCCTGCCAAGACCCTGGCCAGGAAAACACCAGTCCCAGAGACCCGCAAACCCCTGGCCAAGGCTGGCAGCATCAAGAAATCCCCTCTCAAGAAGGAGCCAGAGAAGCCCAAGGCCAAAGCCTCCCGGGAGGCAGGTGGCAGGAAGGAGCCGGGGACCTCAGACGGCTCCAAGTCCTCCTCCCCTGAGGACATGCTGCTGGAGGCTGAGCAGGGCCGGGGGACCAGCTCGCTGGGGGTCAGCAGGAGGAGGAAGAAGGAGGAATCGACAGATGAGGGCATCACCACGGCTGAGAGCGAGCTGGAGCCCTCGCCGCTGGAGAACGGAGGGGCTACGGGGCTGGGGGATTCATCCTGCCTGGAGAACGGCCTGGAGGACCCCGACAGCCCCCAGCGTTTCCGCTACCTGGAGAGCAGCCCTTTGAGAGCTGTCTGCCCCCCCTCGCCCCTGGCCAAGACCCCAAAGAGTGACCGTAGCGTCAACTTTGACCTGACACCCACCGGGATGCTTAACCATGGCCCCGAGGGCGGTGAGGATGCCTGCGGCAGCTCTGAGGAGAAAACTCTGGAGATGATGTCGCCGGCCAGCTCGGGACCAGCCAGCGCTGGACACACTCCTTTCCACCAGTCGCCGGTGGACGATGGCACGGAGGAGCTGGGCACGGGCACCAACCGGCAGCCGAACCCTTGGCTGCCGGCTGGGGGCAAAGCCTCACAGGATGGCTCCAGCTCCTCGCAGGAGAAGCAGGCAGGCTGCCTCTCCCTCAGCCCCTTCAAGGACGATGTCCCTGATGTGTCCCCCACCATCACCACCCCTTCGCTGCCAGCCGAGGTGGGCTCCCCGCACTCCACCGAGGTGGACGAGTCTCTCTCGGTTTCCTTTGAGCAGGTGCTGCCACCCGTCAGCAAGTCCCCGCCAGAGGAGGGCAGGCGGTCCCGGGGGACACCAGAGCCGGAGGCTACCAAGGGTGGGCTGTCGCTGCCGCTGCGGCCGTGCCACCACCCGCCGCAGGCTGATGGCGACGCAGTGCTGCGGCCCGGCCGCCGTTCTGACTCGCCTCACGATGTGGACCTCTGCTTGGTGTCACCTTGCGAGTTTGAGCATCCCAAATCAGAGCGGTCGCCCTCGGCTGCTGCCAGCCCTCGGGAGGTGTCAGACAGTGACCCATCGCAGGAGCTGGTGCAGCGCCGGGGCCGGCCCCGCCAGCTGGCAGGCGAGACGCCCCCCACCTCTGTCAGCGAATCGCTGCCCACCCTTTCCGACTCCGACATCCCTCCGGCTGCCGAGGACTGCCCCTCCATCCTGGCTGATGGACTGGAGTCCGACGAGGATTCGGAGCAGCCCACCCGTGGTGTGGTGAGGGCCCGTGACCCGTTGCCGGCCCCCATGAAGGACCCCTGCCCCATCCCTGCCCAGCCTGGCATCTGCATGGTGGATCCCGAGGCACTGCCAGCTGAGCAGACTCGCGCCGGGAAGAAGGAACCCTCTGGCAAGGTGAAGAGGACCCCGTCCCGCATGGGCTCGGTGCCCACCACCGCAAGGGCTGAGCCCTCCCGGCACCCCACCCTGGCTCCCAAGGCCAGGGGCCCCACCAGCTCAGCCCGTGACGTTGGGGACAAGGCCAGGCTGCCCCTCGGGGACAAGAAGGGCCCCTCTGTCAGGGACACCCGCACCACAGGGACCGCCCGCAGCGCTGGAGCCTGGCCACCGGCGGGAGCTGGCAGGGCATCACCAGCAGGTACAGGGCTGGCGGGGGGGCACTCCTGGCTCTGGTGTCCCCGTGCCGGAGCAGCTTGGAGGCACCACTGGCGCTGTGCGGTGGGTTTGGGGGCTACTGCTCACAGCTCCTGTGCTCCCATCCTGGCAGGCACACGGGCTGCGGCCCCTCCAGGCCCCCCTGTCTACGTAGACCTGGCGTACCTGCCCGGCTCCTGGAGCGCCCGGACAGTGGACGAGGAGTTTTTCCGGCGCGTTCGTTCCCTTTGCTACGTGATCAGCGGCGATGACCACCTGAAGGAGGGCATCCTGCGGTCCCTTCTTGACGCCCTGCTCACTGGCAAGCACCAGTGGGGCACCGACATCCAGGTGAGCCCTCACCCTGGATACCAGGAGTGGTGGGATCAGCCCCTTTGCGGTGCTGTGGCTGGGGGATCGCAGTGCAGTGATGCTGTGCGGTGGATGTCTCCGCAGGTGACCTTGATCCCCACCTTCGACTCGCTGGTGATGCACGAGTGGTACCAGGAGACCCACGATCGGCAGCAGGAGCTGGGTATCACTGTGCTGGGCAGCAACAGCACTGTGGCCATGCAGGATGAGACCTTCCCTGCCTGCAAAGTGGAGTTCTGAGGCAGAGAGAAGGGGCAGCGGCGTGGGTTTCGTCCCCACCCTCCTCCTCCTCCATGAGCCCCCCTTCTTCCTCCCTCCACACCTGGTGACTCGGGTCTGTGCCAGCCCCTGGTCGCTTTGGCTCGGGGGGAAGGGGGGGGGTGGTTCTGCTGGGGGGAGATGGGCTTGACCCTGTCTGTCCCATCCTCCCCCCCACCGCCACCCAGGACTGCCAGGGACTCCCTGGGGACCCCAAGACCACGGCACCCACACATGCCACACCCTCATACACCATGTGGTTCCCGCATGCCCACGCTGGAGCCATACACTCGTCGCTCTGCACCCGCCACCATCCCGGGGTGGGGTGAGGGACCAGCCAGGGATAGGGTGACCCTGCCTTTGGGGGGGCCGGGATCTGTGCCCCCCCATCCAGTGGTGGTGCAGAGCTGTTTCCCAGTGGGCAGGAAGCCCTGGCCGTGCTCTATTTAACAGGGTAAATTTTGTTGTTTGCTGTTCCTAAACCCCTTCTTGGAGAAGCCACTACTTCTCCCCCCACCCTCCCCGCCCCCCCAGTACCCACAACCCTCGGGGCATCCAGCCCACCTTCCTGGTAGGCTTTGGGGTGGGATCACTTCGGCAGCCCTGGGGTGGGGGTCCCATCCCCATGGGGCAGCGCCAGGGCCTGTGCCTGGGCTGGGGGGGCTGTGGCAGCTGCTCCTCTGGCACTAGAGCCACAGACTTTGTCCCTGGCACTGTCACCCCCCCCCCCCCAGCTCCGGGCACAGCCAAGACCGCACCGCACGGCCACCAAGAGTGATTGTGTTGTCCCCCCCCATCTTCATGTGCAGCAGCGGGGTGGGGGGGACGCATCCTCTCTGCCAGGCTGAGACCTGGGAGCTCACCGCACTGATGGCTCTTCCCTGAATGTGGAGGCTGTGGGGCCTGACCGTGCACCCTGGCTGGGGGTGGACTGGGGAAGGCAGCTTCCCACCGCATGCACACCCAAGCCCTCGAGTTGCTAGAAAGCTGTTAAGAAACCAGATGTCACGTGAAATTTTTAAGAGGTTTTGTCGGTGAAGAGCAGAGGGGGAGGCTGGGCTAGGAAGTGGGGGGGGGGGGGAGGGGAGGGCAGGATCTGTCCCCCTGCCCCATCCCCAGCTGGGGCGAACACTAACCCATTTTGTAGGAGGTTCCTTGCTGGCTCTTTTTGTAATGACTTTTTAAGGAAAAAAAAAAAAAGGAGAGGAAAAAAAAAAAAAAAACAGTGAAAACTGAACAAACTAAACCTTTTATGGTGGAAGGTTATTTATGTGCAGCCCCCCTGCCCCGTGTACCGGCCAGTGGCCCTGGGGGCTTTTACCTTGGATTGTATCGTCCTACGTGTTCGGGGAGGGGGGGGACTGAATGTTTCACCTTTAGTGCTTTATATAATTTGTTTCTTAGCTGGAAGCTGGTTTGGAGGTTGGCGAGGGGGGGGGGGGGGGGGTGTCAGTGTGACCTACCAAGCCCCTGCCCACGGATGCTGGCACACTCCCCGTCTTGCACGCTACCGTTCCCGTTTGGCAAATGTGTTGAAAATGAGCATTAAAGAGAAGATAGCTCCCGGTTGTGCTCTGCCTCCTGCCTTTGGGGGTTTGGGGGGGGGGTCCTCTGGTCCTTGTGGTGCTGGGGGGGCGGGCTGGGGGCCTCGAGAGGGGCTAGGGGGATGCATTGCCCTGGGAAGGGAGGGCAAAGACATAGCTCTTGGGGGGGTTGCAGAGGGGCAGGGGGCCTGTGGGGATCTAGAGCATCACCTTGGGGGACTGGAGAGGGGCTGGGGGAGGTACAGGGTATCACCCTGGGGGGATTGCAGAGGGGCTGGGGGGGGGGGTGGCTGCGCTGGGGGGCCGGTGCACCACCGCGGCTGAGGATAGATGTATGTGGGGTTGCCATGGCAACTGCATCACTATCCCCAGCTGCCGTGCTCTCTCCCCACACGCTTGGCATGATGAGGGGGATATCCTGGGGTTGGAGCCTCCTGGCTGCTGGGGGCTTGCACATCCTCCTGCCCCGGCTGCAGGGCTGGGCCACCCACCCTGTGCGGTCAGCCCGAGCCTGGCAGGACCAGAGAGCTGAACCACCCCCCAAACCTCCCCTGCCCCAAAATCTGTCCCCAAAATCTCTCCGTCCCCAAACCTTCTCTGTCCTCCAGTGCTGGGGCCAGGGCAGGGTCTTGGGGAGGGGGCTCCAGGGGCGCTGCCAGGGGAGGGTTTGTTCGCCCAGTCGTGACTCCAGCTGCTCCGCCACCAGGCCCCCAGCCCTGGCGCCGTGGGACAAGGCTTTTTGCTGGCACGGTGAACGGGTCCCAGGTCGGTTTCGGGCTGCGTGAGGGTCCTGCAGCCATGGGGAGGGGGGTGGCAGGGCCTTCTCCAGCATCAGTGACACCGCAGGGTCATGGAGGTGCCCACGATGGCGGCAGCAGTGCCAGCAGCAGCCTGGGCCCCCACAGACCCCTCGGTGCCCAGCAGCAGGGGCTGCTGCGGTGGCACTGGATGGCTCAGCCGCCTGGTACTGTCCTGTCCCATCCAGTATCGACGGGACGAACGGGAGCGTGACAGAAACCTTGGCACGATGCCTCGGCCCAGCTCCGCCACCAGCGGCCATGGCACCGTGGGCCAGTGTGGGGCCGGGTCCCCATCCCAGGGGAGGGGGGAATGTTTGTGGTTGAATCCTAAGGGAAACCCACCCCCCATCACCCCAGCCCCTGGGTCCCCACCCTCGCGCGGTCTCGGGTGCCCGGCCATGCCTGCTCCCCGCACTGCCGTGTCACAGCTGGAGCTGGGGCATGAGTTCAGCGGAGAGCGAGGCACCGGGTGGCACCAGCGGGGGGGGGCCGGGGGGGGGGCCTGCATTGGGGGTGCGGTTGCAGCCGTCGAGGCTGGGGTACGGGGGGCTTCGTGGCAAGGGGGTGCAGGGTTGCAGCACCGGGGGTGTGGGAGGCGCGGAGGGTGAGGGATCAGCCCCGAGGCTGGTGGGAGCCCCCGGGGCCGGAGTGCCGACGCGGGCGGTTTCAGATCCACTCCGCATCGCTTGCCCCCCCCCCCCCCCGCCGCTTCCCCCGTGAGGGGCGGCGGCCGCTTTAAAAATGCAAATTACCCCCCCTCCCCGCGCGCGGCGCGGCAGCTGCTCGCGCAATGAGAAACGGCGGCCCGCTGGCTGCGGTAACCGCTGCCGGGCTCGGCGACCAATGGCGAAGCGGCCCCCCGGGAGGGGGGCGTGGCCTGCACCTCCCCGGCCCTCGGCGCGGTCCCGGCCCGGAGCGCCGGGCGGCGGGAGCGGAGCGGAGCGGAGCGGAGCGGGGCGGGGAGGCGAGGCGAGGCGAGGCGAGGCGAGGCGAGGCGGCCCCGCAGGTGAGTGCGGGCCTGGCTCCTGCAGCCGCCCGGTCCCACCCCCGCCCCTCACAGGGAGCAGCCCCCAGTGTCCCCCGTACCGGAGCAAGGGTGCAGCCCCCGGCCCCGCCGCTCCCACTCGGTGCGTGGGCGCAGTCCCCCCCCCCCCCCGCCCTCCCCCTCGCATCCCCCTCGAATCCCCCTCCTCCCTGGGGCCGGGGTGCAGCCCCGCGCCCCGCCTCGGCCTGAACCACCGCTCTGCATCGGAGCCCCCCGTGCTTCCCCCCCCCCCCCAATCAAAGCCCCCTCGTGCACGCGTGCAGCCCCCCCTCCCCAAAAACGCCGCTCCTAGGGCTCTAGGGCTGCTTCCCCGCCCGCCCACCCCCTCCCCCCCGCTGCAGGTGTGGGGCTCGGCGCTTTGCCTCCTTTTTTTTTTTTTTTTTTTTTTTTTTTGCGGGGGCAGCATCTGCACCTCTGTGCGCGCGCCGACCTCCCCCCATCCACTGCGGTGACTCCCCTCGCAACGGCCCCGCTGCCCGAGGGGGAACAGCCCCCTCCGCCCCCCCCCGACCCCCCCGCGCAACCCCTGGACGGGTGCAGCCCCGACCCCAGCCTCCTCGCCCCGCACCCCTCGGGGGGCCACTCGGTGTCCCCCCCCTCCACGCTGGTGAAGGTCACCGCTGCGGGTGGCCAGGGCTGCCCGGTTTGGGGGTTGCGGGAAGGGAGGGGGGGGGGGGTTCCCGGAGGGGGCCCTGCCCGCAGCCTTGCGGGGTGCTGTGTCCTCACCCGCACCCCCCCTGTCCTGCTCGGGGATTCGGTGGCCGCTGCCACCTCCGGGGACTTTGGCCCGCGGCGATGAGGCGGCGGGTTCTGGGCGTCTGCGGCCACTCGTGACTGGCGGCGAGTCGGGGTCCGGGCAGGCCCTGAGCCCCCATAGTCCCCCCCCCCCCCAGCCCCACTTTCCCCGCCAGCCTGGCTGGGGGAGGCCACGCTGAGCACACCCCACTTGTGACACAGGTGGCTCAGCCCGTGCAGAGGCGCTGCCGGATCCAGCAGTGGGATCTGAGGGGGCTGCGGCATCCCCGAACCCCTCTCTCTCTCCCCCAGACCCCCGGCACGCCGAGGATGATCGGGGGGGCCCCGTGAGCCCCTCAACAGCCCAGGGTGAGTGGGCCTCCCCCCAGCGTCACACCAAGCCCCAGCCATGCGCGATTTTTTGGTTTCCTGTTTTTCTCTGGCGCGTGATGGGGAGCGAGGCCGGTGTCGAGTGCTCTGGCAGGTGACCCCCAGCACGGCTGGGTGCGTTTGGGGTTTGGGTGGGGTTCCGGGGGGACCTGGATGCCTGGATCCCCGTTTCTGAGGGGAAGGGACTCCCCTGGGCCGTGGGGTGGTTGGTGGGGGCAGGGGGTGGTTTCGAGGGGGCTGGGGGTCACCGGCATGGCCAGGCACAGGATCGGCTGCTGCCGCCGTGCAACCACCGCTTATTTATTATTTATCTGCGTATCTGGTGTCGGGCCCAAGCGCTGTGCTGGCAGCTCCCCCAAACCCTCCCACACCCCTCGGGGTGCCACACGCTGTAGGGTGGGGGCTGCGGCGGGGGCACAGGAGAGCCCGTGGTTTCCATGGCCACGGGACCACATTTTCCCATCAAAACCAATATATATACCAGCGGGTACAGACATGGCGGGGGGGGGGGGTCCCCACCAAACCCCCACCCCAGTAAGGGCCAGGTCTGTCCCCAGGGCAGCGGGAGCTGAGCTGCAGGTCTCCACGCTGCTGCCCCCCCACCATCCAAGATGTCCTACTTCACCGAGCACTTTTGGGTAAGCCTGGACCCCCACCCTTGGGTGCCCCTCACCCTCCGGGGTGAACCCTCAGCCCCAGTTCGGGGGGGGTGTTGATCGCTGCTGGTAATTTCACGAGGCCTGACGCCTCTGTTAGCGGTGCAAATTATCTGCTGAGGGGAGAGGGGGGCGATGGGCATGGGGGTGCCGGTGGGTCCCCCTGGCCGAAGTGCCATCGCTGTCGCAGGGATCCCCATCCCGGCACCACGCGGGGGGGAAGTGCGGCCCGTGCTTCCTTCTTCGTCTCTGGCATGGTCTGACAGCCGCCTGCCTCTTCCCCTTCCCCTGCCTCAGTTTCCCCAAGCGGGGTCACTGGCTGGGGGTGCCTGGCTGTGCCCTGGGTGCCCCCGCCACAGGGTGCTGGGTGGGTTTTGGGGGCTAAGGGTGGTGTTGTGTCCCCCCTGCCTCGTGCCAGGGTGAGAAGAACCATGGCTTTGACGTGCTGTACCACAACATGAAGCACGGGCAGATCTCCACCAAGGAACTGGCCGATTTTGTCCGCGAGAGGTACTGGTGGGGTGGCCGAAATGGGGAGGGGTCCCCGGCATTGCCTGGGCTCTGTCCCCAGCGCCCCCTCCCCACCATCCCCAGGGCTGCCGTTGAGGAGAACTACGCCAAGGCCATGGTGAAGCTGTCTAAGATGGCCACCAACGGGACCCAGCTGGGGTAAGCGGGGGGTCCAGGGCTCATCCAGAGCTGGGGGACCTCATTCATCCCTGCCCGTAACTCCCCCATCCCCAGGACCTTTGCACCGCTCTGGGAGGTTTTCCGCATCTCCTCGGACAAGCTGGCCCTCTGCCACCTGGAGCTGATGAGGAAGCTGCACGACCTCATCAAGGAGATCTCGCGCTACGGCGAGGAGCAAGGCCGGGTGCACAAGAAGGTACCCGCATCCCCTCTCCACCCTGTCCTCCCCCGCTGTACCCTAAAACCTATCTCTGTGCCCACCCCCTTCCACCCCAAGTCCAAGGAGGAGGTGTCGGGGACACTGGAGGCCGTCCAGCTGCTGCACGGGGTGGCCCAGCTGCTCCCCAAGTCCAAGGAGAGCTACCACAGCAAGTGCCAGGAGTACGAGCGGCTTCGCAAGGAGGGCACCAGCCAGAAGGAGATCGACAAGGCGAGGCCCAACGTGTCCCCGTCCCACCTCAACAAGTCCCCGTCCCCCACCCGGGGCTCACTCCCACTGCTCGGTCCCGCAGGCCGAGCTCAAATCCAAGAAGGCGGGCGAGGCACTGCGACGGGCGGTGGAGAAATACAATGCTGCCCGGGCCGACTTCGAGCAGAGGATGCTGGATTCAGCCGTGGTGCGTAGCACCAGGGGGTTGCGGGCAGAGTGGGCTGGATCTTGGGGACGTGCCAGCCTGGTTAAACCCCCACAACCCTGGCTCCAGCGCTTCCAGGAGGTGGAAGAAGCTCACCTACGCCACATGAAGGGTCTCATCGGCTCCTACTCGCACTCCATAGAGGACACCCACGTCCAAATCGGGCAGGCGAGTGTCTGGAGAGGGGGTGACAGGATGGGGACAACCCTCAAGCTGTGTCTCCCCTTTTAATCTTTTTTTTTTTTCTTTTTTTTTTTTTTTTTCCTCTTTGTTCCCCCTCAGGTTCATGAAGAATTCAAGCAAAATGTGGAGAACATTGGCACCGAGATGCTGCTGCGGAGGTTTGCCGAGAGCAAGGGCACAGGGAGAGAGCGGCCAGGTGAGGTTGTGGGCAGCATCCCGGCGGGCTTCGCCCCCTTTGCACGAGGGCGCTGCTCCCCCTCCTCGCAAAGCCCTCGTGCGAGGAGGGGGAGCAGCGCCCTCGTGCAAAGATGGAGCCACGGTGCTCGGCTGATCCCGCTCTCGGCGGCAGGAGCGTTGGATTTCGAGGAATACCGGCTGGCCCCAGTGCAGGAAGGCAAGTACGTCTGCATCTAGCAGCCCCATGATGGGGATTTTTGGGGAGAGGAAGGGTGTGTGAGGGGGGAGGGGCTGCTCATTGCTCTATGCCCCCCTTCCCAGGACCCAAGAGGAGCCGCAGTAAAGCTTTCCGTATCCCTGGGTTGAGCCGTAAGGAGAGGGATCGGGATGCTGTGTAAGATCTCCCTACATCCCTGCGTCCTCGCATTCCTGCATTCCCACATCCTGATGTCCTCACATCCCCACGTCCCTGTGTCTCTGCATCCCCGCATTCCTGCGTCCTCGCATCCCCGCGTCCCCGCATCCCCACATCCCTTCCCTGCTTCAGGATCTAACGCTGCCATTCTGTCTGCCCTTGTCGTTCCCCAGGGAATCCCCGGATGCTGAGGTGGTGAGTATCCCAGTGCCAGCCCTGGGATTAGGGTTGGGTTTTTTTTTTTTTGTTTTTTTCTCTAATGGAAGGACTGGGATCTCTCCGCAGGGCTGCCCGGAGGTGGATGAGGACGGGTTCACCGTGCGTCCTGACATTGCCCGCAGTATCCTTGTGCTGGAGTTGGGGGGGATGGTGATTTTTGAGGGGGGTCCGAGCACAGGGCATTGCCTTGACGGGCGCTCAGCTGAGGCGGAGAACCACGTCTCCTCCTCCAGCGACTCCGACTACGACGAGGATGAGCCCCGCAAGTTTTATGTCCACATCAAGCCGGTGCAGCCGCGGGAGGTGGGCAGCAGCACCGAGGCCACCGTGGAGCAGCTGAAGGCCACCGTGGGGAACCTCATCCTGCCCCCTGGCATCGGGGTGAGCCTCAGAGGTAGGGGGGGTTGCGGGGTCCCCAGGGACCACGCCAGGGCCAACTGACCCCCTGTCCCCAATCTCTTGCAGGGCACTGTCAAGCGACAGGCATCACGTAAGCGTCACCCCGTGGGCAGCCACGGTTTGGCGATCTCCCCGCGGCTCTGCATCCCCTGATGCTGCCTGTCCCTGTCCCTCTGCAGGGCACGTGGCATCTCTGACTCCGGCCCCCAGTGACGCGGACCCCGAAGGACCGCTGGCGGCAGGTGAGGCCATGCCAGGGGGTCCCAGGGATGCTGGGGACAGTGGCTCTGTGACCCCGGCATGTCCCCTCTCCCTGCAGGTGATGGCACAGGGCAGGGGTGCCCGGCGGTGCAGGTGAACAGGTACGGGACAGGGAGGGAGCAGGATGCCGTGGGGCAGTGCCTCCCACACTTCCCCCCTCCCCAGGGTGTCTCGGGTGGATCCTGAGCTGTCCCCTCTGTCCCCGGTGCAGCGACCCCGGGAAAGCCCCTCCGGACACGGTGCCCCCTGCCACTCTCTTTGGGCCCCCGCTGGAGTCGGCTTTTGAAGCCGAGGATTTCCCAGGTGAGGATTTGGGGGGACTGGGGAGGAAGGAGCAGGTGGGGGGGACCATGGCATCCAGGTTGTCGTGGCCCCTCCCCCCACCTCACAGCACTCTGACACAGGGGTGTCCCCGCAGCCCACCGCGCCTACATCCTCACCTCCTCCTCCTCCCCCTTCTCCTCCTCCCCGGAGAATGTGGAGGACTCGGGTTTGGACTCGCCCTCGCACCCCGCGCCTGGACCCTCCCCAGACTCAAGACCCTGGACCCCGCAGCCAGGGACACCACAGAGCCCCCTCCCCAAGCGAGGCGGACCGCCGGACCCCCTGCTGCCACCCACCCCTGCCGCCCAGGACCCCAGTACCTGGCTGCCGCGGCCCCACAGCCCCGCCAGCTGCCTCCCTGAGCCCCCCAGCTTCGCCGTCTTCAGCGGCCTTGTGGCCGAGGGGCTCTGGGAGGATGTGGGGTCGGCACCCCGGGGACACAACCGCTGCGCCAGTGGCCTGGCACCCCGCGAAGCCCCTTCACCCGACCATTTCAGGGAGCTCCCACCATGGGTCAGACCCCGCAGCCCCAGCAGGCACCATCCCCCTCTGGCCTGTGCTTCCTCCAACTCGGCCTCCTCCTCCTCCCCGGCCCCCCACAGCGCGGGGGAGTCCTCCAGCCCCTCTCCGTGGACCTGCCAAGGGTCGGGGACGAGGCTGAGCGAGGGCGGCACACCAGCGGCTCCCCTGCTGCAGCCTGAGCGGGGTGAGTGGCAGGGGTACGGGAGCTGCTCCACCAGTTCCCCTTAACTCTGCCTGCCCCCCCGAGCTGGGCACAGGGTCTCACCCAGCCACAGCTCGGCTGAGACCTGCCAAACTCGTGGCACTGGTGAGACCCTGCTGGAGGCCTCCCCTCCTCAAGGGGCCCTGCCATGGCAGGGTCTCTCTCCTCACTCCCGATTTGTACTCCCACCCCAGATGCTCTTCCTGCCCGGCCCAGCGCAGCCCCCCGGGAGGTCCCACTTGTGGCCCCTCCTCGTCGCTCCCGCACAAAGAGGCCGGTGGCGGGCCCAGCTGCAGGCAGCAACACCGAGCTGGTGCGTGCCCAGGGCAGAGCTGGGGGTAAACGGGGATGGGCTGCGGGGGCCAGACCTGGACCCCCACCCCCGACACCATCTTGCCTTGCAGTCGCGCTCGCTGAGCCCCTCGCCCTCCTGGACCTGCGGCCCCTCGCACTCAGCGCCCGCCAGCCTGGGTGAGCGGGGCTTCTTCACCATCTCCCAGCCAGCTGTCGGTGGGTCCTGGTGGTGGGTGGGGGCTGGGAGGGAGGGGGCCGACGGGGGTCACAGGATGAGCGTCCCATCCGGGCTCAGACCCCCATCTGCCTCCCCAGGGCTGTCGCGGGGTCCCAGCCCCGTGGTGCTGGGTTCGCAGGACGCGCTCCCCGTGGCCACTGCCTTCACGGAGTATGTCCACGCATACTTCAAGGGGCGCGACACTGACAGGTACAGGGGTCTCAACAGGCTGGCGGGCGCTGAGTGCGAGGGGCCGCAGGTCCCTGGGTCCCCCCCTGGATCGGGGGATGCCGTCCAGCCACCACGTCTTAGCCAGGGCGTCTGCTGACCCCTGGCCTGTCCCCCGCCAGCTGCCTGGTGAAAGTGACAGGGGAGCTCACCATGTCCTTCCCTGCCGGCATCGTCCGCGTCTTCAGCAGCAACGTGGCCCCCCCTGTGCTCAGCTTCCGCCTCCTCAACGCCGGCACCATCGAACAGTTCCTGCCCAACACCGAGCTGCTCTACAGGTGCAGGGATGCGGTGACACTGTGGCACCGGCTGCTTGGGGATGCCTGGGCAGCCAGGGGGATGCAGCGGTGGGGAGCTGGTATCGGGGTACAGTGGGTGCCAGGGGGGGCACAGGCATCGCAGGAGGTGGTGGATGCAGCGATGAGGAGCTGGGTGTTGGGGTGCTAGGTTTGCTGGGGTGCATTTCTCCTCTGACCCCAACCTTGCAGCGACCCATCCCAGAGCGACCCCAGCACCAAGGACTTTTGGCTGAACATGGCAGCGCTGACCGGGCACCTGCAGAAGCAAGCGGAGCAGAGTCCGGCTGCCTCCTACTACAACGTGGCTCTGCTCAAGTACCAGGTGAAAGACGAGACCCCTTGGTCCCCTCACCCGGCTGCTGGGGGGGGGGATCTCGGTGCCCCCATGAACCCTCCCCAAATCCCCCCACCCTCCCAGTTCTCGCGGCTGGGCCCCGGCTCGGCGCCGCTGCAGCTGTGCGTGCAGTGGGACTGCTCGCCAGCCGCCACGCGGGTCAGCGTCGAGTACAACTACGACGCTGGTGCCCTGGCCCTGCCTGTGCCCCTCGCCAACGTTCACGTCCTGCTGCCCGTGGATGAGCCTGTTGCCAACCTGCGCCTGCAGCCCGCAGCCAGCTGGTAAGGGAGGGCGGAGGGGGGAAACACGGGACCAGGGGTCTCAAACCCCGCCGCAGGGTGGACGAGAGGGACCCTGAGCTGGGAAATAGGGTGCTGATAGGGTGGGAACAGGAAGATTTGGGGGGCTTGGGGCTTGGGGACATGCTCAGGTCCCGGCAGGAACCTGGAGGAGAAGAGGCTGCTCTGGAAGCTGCTGGACATCCCTGCTGCCCTGGGACAGGGAGGTGAGGCTACGCCCACCCCGCTCAGAGGGCAGGGGAGCAGGCTCTGGCCTCGACCCCTGCAGACCCCCGCTCAACCTCTCCACTATTCCCCCCCACCTTCCCCAGGCTGTGGCCGGCTCTCGGCCAGCTGGGAGCCCCTCTGCGGGCCCAGCAAGCCCAGCCCGGTGGCGGCCCAGTTCAGCAGCGAGGGCAGCACACTGTCGGGCGTCGAGGTGGAGCTGGCAAGTGCCGGGTACCGCATGTCGCTGGTCAAGAAGAGGTTTGCTACAGGTACGGGTGGTGGGGGCCCAGGGGGTGCGAGATCCTTTCCCCAGTGAGTGTGGGGTCCTCTCCCCATCCCCTGGGACCTCGGGGTGCATGGGGTCCCCTCCCTGCTCCGCGTGGTCCCCTCTCTACCACCCCGAGCTCCGTTCCCCCCTCACTGGGCAATGCCCAGCCTGGAGAGGGTGTGGGTAGCCCAGTTCGGAGCCGGCGTTGAGCCGTGGCCACTTGCTGATGACCTCAGACCGGGCACGTGCCCCCTATCCTCACAGCCCCTCCTTTCCTCTGCAGGGATCTACCTGGCGGGGTCCTGAGCTGCCTCCCGCCAGACCCTCCCAGCCCCCACCCCGGGCTTCCCCCTCGGTTATGTGAACTGGAAACACTGGACAGAGGTCGGCTGGGGAGGGGAGCCCCACATCCTCATCCTCCTCTCCCTCTGGCTCCTTACTCCGTGGCTGTCATCACGTCGTCTCCTGCTGCCCGGCAGTCAGTCCCCTCTGCTCTCCCCTGTGCTGTGAAGGGAGCAGGAGCTGCTTTTATTAAACACTTTATTTTCTAATAACCCCTTCATCGGCTTCTGCCTGCCTCTTGCTGTGACGCCCATCCCCGGGGCCTCCAGGCTGCTCCTTGGAAACACGGCTCGGCTGACATGCCGTGGCTCCCCAGGGGCTCTGGCGTCGTGGGGCTGGGGGAAACCGAGGCAGGGAGCCGGTGGCGTTTTGCCGAGCCCTTTTCCTTGCACCCGTGGGTGCTGCTGCCCCACCTGCAGCAGGTGGACGGGCAAAGGGCGGCTTCACAGCACCTGGCAAGGGGAGGATCCCGACAGGAGATACCTGTGCCGCTGGGGCTGCGGCGCTCCTGGCAGCGGGAGAGGTGGGGCGTGAGGATGGCCCCGAGCTGGCTCTGCAACAAGGTACCGAGGAGGGTCCAGGGAGTCTCACCGAGGGGTCTGGGGGCTCTTTGCAGTGCATTAGCATCCAAGCTAGCACTCCTGGGCACCGGGACGGGGCTACCATCTTGGACGAGGGCTGGCCAGATCCATCACTGCTTGGCTGGGCTCCGTGCGGTGCCAGCGGGAGAGCAGCGGCCGGGCTCTTGCCGGGGTCCCCGTGATGCCCAGGGGACCCCTGCTCAGTGCTTTGTCTTTGAAGGGGAGGGCTGCTTGCAGCAAACCTGAGAGGGCTCCTTGCACCTGGGACCACCCCGAGCTGGCGGTAACTCCTTCAGTCCCCACCCTGTGCCAGTGGGTCCCGGGGGGGACCGCACACCCTTACTGGTCATCCCCAGGTTTCGGCCCCGCACCCTGTGTTTGCTCTCCCGGAGGAGACCAGCCACATCCTGGAACCAGCGGTTCATTGCTCTCTTCAGGTCTGCCACGCATTTCCCAGCGCAGTCGGACTCTGCCCTGCACCCAAGGGTGCCCTGCCCAGCCTGGGTCCTGCCTGTGTGTCAGCATCTTGCCGGTTACCTGTGGCACAGCACGTGGCTGTCCAGAGCGGGGAGATCTCCCCGCTCCCCTCCGCCTGCTGGGAGCTCCGTGCTCTGGCTCCACAGAGAAGGGCGCTGCGCCCCAGGCCCAGGGTATCTCTCTGGGTGCGGATGCTCGGGGGGGCTGCGGAGATGGCGGATGCCTAACCCTGCTCCCTGTCTCTTGCAGAGCGCATCCACCTGGTGCTACAGGCTGGAGCTGTGGGGTCTGGTCTCTGTGGGGCTCCTGGGGCTCTGCTACCTGCTCTACCACGATGATGGGCTGTGGGCTGGCACCAGCCCTGAGCGCAGCACCCGCCCAGCCCCCGGGCAGCCCCCAGGCTCACCTCATCCCTAGTACCACCCACCCCCGCCCCGTGCATGGCCAACGCCTCGGTGCGCAGCCACGTGCAGGACTTCATGCAGTACCATCATTGCCGGTTCTTCCCGGCGCTGCTCGGCGTCCCCGGCAAGTGTGGAGGGTCCAAGGGCTCCTCTGATGTCTTCCTCCTCTTGGCCATCAAATCATCACCAGTGAACTATGAGCGGCAGGAGATGATTGGCAAGACCTGGGGGCAGGAGGGGACCTTCGAAGGACCCCTCATCCGCCGGGTCTTCCCAGCTGTGGCTGGAGCAGCGGGAGCACGGGGATGTGCTGCAGTGGAAGTTCAAGGACACGTTCTTCAACCTGACACTGAAGCACCTGGCAGGAGGAGCACTGCCCTGCTTCATCTTCAATGGGGATGATGACATCTTCGTCAACACAGGCAACGTCATCCACTTTGCAATGGTGAGCCAGCGTGCCAAGCGGCGACACCTCATGGTGGGGCAACTCTTCATCAACACCACCCCCATCCGCATCCAGCACAGCAAGTACTTTGCGCCCACGCAGCTCCTGGCCTCCAACCGCTACCCACCCTACTGCGGCAGTGGTGGGATGCTCATGTCTGGCTACACCGCCCTCATCATCTCCCAGGAATCGCAGAACATTGAGCTCTTCCCCATCAACAATGTCTACCTGGGCATGTGCCCGCAGAAAGCGGGGCTGCGGCCCACTTCCCATGTCGGCATCCGGATTGTGGGTGTGGGGGCTCCAGCCAACGCTGACCCCTTTGATCCCTGCTACTACCGGGAGTTACTGCTGGTGCACCGCTTCATGCCCTATGAGACGGTGGTGATGTGGGACACCATCCACCAGCCCCAGCTGCAGTGTGGCAAGAGGGTGAGCATCTCTAGGAGGACCCGAGAGCCGGGGGGAGGGAAACGCTTTCCCCGCATCCCTGGCAGCTGCAAGGGAGGGTCCACGGGGACCCCGGGGCTGACCCCCCCCCCTCCCACCCCTCCGCTGCAGTTCCGCTGGGAGGGCAGAGTGGCATCTGCGATGCCGAGCCCTGGCTCCCACCGTGGGGAATGTTGAGTGCCACTGTGCGCCCATCCTTCCCCTGGCCCGTTTCTGCCCAGTTTTACCCCAGGTTTGCTCTCCCATGGCCAGAGGAGCCCTGAGCCACTGGAAGGAGAATAAATGAGCCTATGTTGTTAATGAGGACCCGGGGTCTGGAGCCTTCCTGGGGGCCAGGGGCGATCACGGGCTCAGGATGGGAGCAAGGGAGACCCTTAACCCCACCAGGGTGGGCGTTCAGCCCCAGCAAGGGCTGTACCCCAAGGGTCCCTCTGCAGAGCCCCTAGAATCCCTGTGCTGACCTTCAGTGGAGGCAGCCTCGCCCCAGGGGGATGCTCGGCCCTGGGAACAGGCAGTGCTGTGCCGTGCCATGCCATGCTCAGGGCCATGGGAGGGGGATTTAAGCAGCAGGCAAGGGGCTGGAGCCCCCTCACCAGGGAAAGCCTGCAGTGAGTGCCGAGCCCGGGACCCCCATGCCAGGATGTCCCGTGGGCACCCTCACCCTTCCCCGCTCTCTCCCAGCAACTCCATAGCCACCGGACCCCCGCATCCCCTCTCGCCTCACCTCAGCTGGCAAATTTATCAAACTTTACTAGAAAATGGCCCCATCCTGCCGTGGTGGGGACGACAACAAGCTGAAGGGGGGGGTAAAAGACAAGCAGCATTGCGGGGGAGGGGGGGGGGTCGGGCATGGTGGTGGCAGGGTGGCATCGGGTGGTGGGAGGTGATGGAGGGGCCGCATCCTTGCAGCCGTTAAAGCACATTGAAGTGTCACCGCAGCCGCATGTTTGTCTGTCACTGCTTAGGGCTGGGGAGGGAGGTAGGCAGCCGGGGCGGCAGTAGCAAGGCTGGGGTCCCAGCTGGGGGGTGGTTGATGGGGGGGCTACCCACAGGTTTTGCTCCAGCTGTCCCGCAATGCCTTGATCTTGGGGACCAGCTCCCCAAAGGTGGGTCTGGAGCCAGGGGTGAAGGCCCAGCAGCTCAGCATCAGTGTGTAGACCTGGGGGCAAGGGATGTCAGGGGATTGGGGTGACCCCTGGGACCCCCACCAGCCTGCAGAGGGCTCTCACCTCCATGGGGCAGCCGGCTGCTGCCGGGAGACGCCGGTTGTCCTTCAGGAGCTGCAGCAAGTGGCAGATGATCTGCACTGTCTTCTCAGTGCCCATCATGCGGAGGAACTCCTGTGGGCATGGGGGACGGCTGTCAGCGTGCGAAAGGGCAGCAAAGGTAATGGGCATAGGGTGGGCGCAGCAGGACCCTGGGGGGTCAGTGCCAGGGAAGGGGGGGAGGGTCTCACTTCCGAGGGACTCTTGCTCTTGTTGCCGTAGGTGAAGAGCTCATAGAGGAGCACCCCAAAGCTCCAAATGTCAGATGCCCGTGAGAAGACGTTGTCTGCCAGGGACTCAGGTGCGTACCTGCCGGCGAGAGGATGCTGAGCACCACAGGCGGCTGGGCTGGCACACCCACATATCCCCAAAACCGCTGCCCCCTCACCAGAAGACGGGGCTCTGGCCAGGCTCCCGCACCACGTAATAGTCCTTGTCCTGCGGCAGCAGCTTGGCCAGCCCGAAATCCCCAATCTTGACGTGGGTCTCACTCTCCACCAGAATGTTCCTGCTGGCCAGGTCCCGGTGCACGCACCGCTGCGCCCCCAGGTACTCCATGCCCTTGTGTGCGATGCATTTGCTTGCTGGGACCCCGCAGCACCCCATGGCCCCCTCAGGGGTGAGCAGTGCCTTTGCTCTGTCCCCCGCTTGTCCCCACCCCGGGAGAGTGGGACCCCCTTTGCCGCTAGCCCCCTGCGGTCGTACCTTGCCGATCTGCCAGGCATAGAGGAGCAGGGTCCTGTGGTCCAAGCGGGGCTCATTTTTCTGCAGGTAGTCCCGCAGGCAACCGTTGGGCAAGTACTCCATCACCAGCCGCAGCCCGCGCTGCCCTGCACACACATCCATCACCCTCCAGTTGGGATACGGGCAAAGCGGGGGCTGAGACGCAGGCGGCATCGCTTCCCTGCCTCACAATGTGCTCACCCCGGCTGTAGCAGACGCCGCGGTACTGGACAATGAAGTCATGCTGCAGCGAGTGCAAGATCTGGATCTCCCTCTCAAAATCCTGCAGCTCCTTGGCTGAATGCTGCTGCAGCTTCTTCACCGCCACCAGCTCACCTGTGCTGTCGCCCAGCGGGTCGTAGCGGCACAGCTCCACGCTCCCAAAATTGCCCTGGCCGAGGAGAGCCGGGTAGGGATGTGGGATGTGCGGGTGGGAGTCTCGGAGACCCCCACCATGCCCCCAGCACCCAGTGCCTCCCCAGATGACACGCGCAGGTGTGGCTGCGGTCACAAACCAAGCACTTCTTGGCTTTTTAGGGCAAAGAGCCCTCCAAATGCAGGAAAGCAGTGGGTGAAAGAAACTCATGCAGTGAGTTTTGGAGGAGAGGGCCCCCCTCTGCTCCCCTTCACCTTGCCCAGCAGTGAGATGTATTTGAGGTGCCGCTCCTCAAAGTAGGTGGGGTCCTGGCACATGGCGAGGGGCTCGTACCCCCAGAAGCTGTCCCGCAGCATCACGTCGGCGGGCGACAGGTCCAAGAGCAGCTCATAATCTGGGGGAGGTGGGCGGTGAGGGCACGGTGAGGGTGTGCAGCCAGGACCCTCTGCACTGTCCTGGGGCTCACCGGAGGTGATGAGGCTGTTGAGGTCTCGGATGAGGGCGCGGAAGCAGGGCCGGCAGTGAGGCCGGTAGTCCATGCACTGTGCAATGAGCGCTGCCAGCTCCGCCCACTTCGGCGCAGGGAGCTGGAGGCTGTTCTGGTAGAAATCCAGCTTCTGCCAGGGTGGGAAAGGCTGCTCAGGCTAGCTGGGGGTTGCCCACCCCACTGCCCACCCTGAACAGCCCCCACATTCCTCCCCAGGCTGTGCAGACCCTTTGTCCCGAGCGTCACCCAAATGCTGCGGGATGTTCTGTCTATTGGCTATCACAGGTCCCGGCAGCCACCTCTGCCACCCGCTGAGGCTGGGGGGACTCCACAGCCCTGTGAGAACACAGCTCTGGGTGCCACGGGCACCCACCTGCCCCCCCGCCCCCCCGCCACCCAGCGATGCTCCCTTTCCAGTGCAATCTGAGTCACCAGCAGAGAAATCCCCGGGTGGGATGGGCAGCATGTGCTCTTCTCTGGGTGGTGGGTGAGTGAGCAGAGCCCAGGAGCAGTGGGATGGGGCAGAAGGGCTGGGACACAGCAGCATGAGGCAGAAGGGTTGGGATGCAGTGGGACGGGGCAGGAGGGTCGGGATGCAGCAGGATGAGGCAGGAAGGTCGAGATGCAGTGTGCCGGAGCAGCCTCACCTTCTGGGGCTCTAACAAGCTCACAGGCATGTTGCCACCACTGAAGATCTCCCAGAGGGTCACCCCAAAGCTCCACTTGTCAGCTGGCAGTGCCAGGCTCTTGGGGTCGTTGAGGCACTCGGGGGCCACCCAGGGAATGCGCTCCACCAGCACTGGGGAGAGGGGGACAGCCTCGCTCAGCACTCGCTGGAGGGGCCCTGCCTCTCCCCCCCCACCCTGGCCCAGCCCGGCACTCACTCTCCTTGGCCAGGACTGTGACACTGACTCCGGGATCGTTGAGCTTGATGAAGGGGGGGCTGCCACTGGCTGCATCCCCCTCCCGGGTCAGCAGTACCTTCTTAGCGGAGACATTGCCGTGGGTGATTTTCTTGTCCTCCTGGGGAGGGGAGAGGGACCAGGATTGTCAACGTGGCCCTGGCCCATGGGGCAGCCCCACACACAGGGCTGAGTGGGTGCCAAGAGACAGGGATGCATGGGAGTCACAAGACACGGATGCATGGGAGCCATGGGACACAGGTGTGTGGGAGCCACGGGACACGTATGTGTGGGGGCTGCGGGACATGGGCACATGGGAGCCATGGGACACGGACGTGTGGGTGCTGAAGGATATGCACAGGTGCCGCAGGCCATGGATGCGTTGGAGCTGCAGGCCATGGATGCACAGGAGTGGTGGGATGACACAGGAGACCCGTGGGATGCTGACAGGCTGGGGCTGCAGGACACTTAGCCCGCGGGCCACTGAGGCTCGGTGCCATGCCAGCCGCCAGCTCACCAGGTAGTTGAGGGCGTATGCCAGCTGCTTGGCCACTTGCAGCTTCCAGCTGGTCGTCACCTTGCCCTCACCTTGGTTCTTCTTCAGGTAGAGGTCCAGGGGCCCGTACCTGACATACTCCTGCACCATGACACCTGCAGCAGGGATGGCAGGTGGGTCTGGTGTGCTCCCTCCCAGCCGCAGCACGGCAGTGGCCGGTAAGGGGGATACAGGCACTCACTGTCCTTCCCGAGGCTGACGCCATGCAGCAGGACCAGGTGCTTGTGTGAGAGCTGGCTCATGATGCTGGCTGCCTCCAGGAAGGACTGGGAGTCGGGAGAGGCTGGTTCAGCGTGGGCCGTGGGGAGCCCCGCCTGGTGCCAGACTGGGGGGCCGCCGCTGCCTCACCTCGGAGCAGTTGCGGTGGCTGCCATCCATGACCTTGAGCACCACCTCAGTCTGGTAGTACCCGTCCTCCTCCTGGTCCCGCTTGACGCCCTTGTAGATGAGGGTGAAGGAGCCCTGGCCCAGGCTCTCGCCCTGCCATGAGAGGGAGGTGATGGTGAGGGCGGGGTCTCTGCCCATGCACCCCGGCCCCCTGGTGCCCTGGCCCCACGCCCCATACCTGTGTGAGGCTCTGAGGGTCAATCTTGTGGAATGTCATCTGGTTGAGGCTGCGGCGGGGGGCGGTGGGGGAGTTGGGGGGCCGGGGGCAGCCGCTCCGCATGATCAGGAGGTTGGACTTCTCTGGAGGGGAGAGAGGGGTGAGGGGTGGCCCAGGTGGGCTGTGACCTCACACAGCCCACTCTGTGATGTCACAGCCCACTCTGCGATGTCACGCAGCTTGTTTTCTGACATTGCACAGCCTGCTCCGTGATGCCACACAGCCCACTGTATGATGACACAGCCTGCTCTGTGACACAGACCACTGCGTGACACCATACAACCATGTGTGTTATACGGCTCATTTTATGACATCATGTATGACATACAGCCCACCATGTTACCTCATACGGCCTGCTCTGTGATGTCACACAGCCAGCTCTGTGATGACACAGCCTGCTGCGTGACCTCACACAACTCATCTGTGATGTCACACAGACTGCTCTGTGACATCACACCACCACAGGTGCGCGCCGCCCTGGCACCTCATTGTCACCTTTGGGCAGGGGCGGGCAGCAGGCAGCCAGGTGCATGCGGGCCCCCTCTGCCTGCAGCCCACAGCGTTTGTAGGTGCCCAGCAGCTCCTGCAGGCTGCAAAATGGCCGGGCCACCCCTGAGAGCCAGAAGTTCCCGTCCTCATCCCTGTGGATCAGGCAGCGCTTGTAGTCCTGGCCCAAGTGGGTCTGTGGGGCAAGAGCCAGGCTCAGGGGCGCGGGGTCCCCCCAGGAGACCCCGAGCCCCTCCTGTCCTGTTAGTGCCCACCCCAAAGTGCCATCACTGGTGGCACTGTCCCAGCCAGCGCCAGGCCTCAGCCCCACGGTTCTCTCTCTGCTCCCAGTGCCACCTGCCTGCGTGATGCCAGCACCCCGGTGCCCAGCTGGTGCCAGTGGTGGTGGCGGTGGCAGGCTCACCTTGGCACAGACAGTCAGCAGATAGCTGTCGAAGTCCTGTGGGCTGCGGCGCAACAGGTACAGCCCCGGTTGGCTCCCCGCCGCCTTCAGCTTGTTCACCGCAAAGTCAGAGCTGCAAAGGGTAGGGCTGGGGCAGGCGCAGCGCAGGGTGTGTATCCCCCCACCACCCCAGGGACCCCCACTGCTTGCTCCTCCACAACGCTCACCCCCCCCAACCCAGTGGGGTGGCCCCAGCATCACCCACATGGCGAGCAGGACGGGGACCTGTGGCACATCACTCTTGCAGCTCCTACCCAAGCGATTTCTCCCTGCCATGGGTTGGGGTGGGTGGTGAGGAGGGGGTCTTGGTGCTCACCTGATGGGTCCATGGCACTGGTTTTCCATGTCCTCCAGGAGCCGCGGCGGGGCCACCTCTTTGCAGAAGTAGTGGTGGGCGTCTGCTGTCAGGCGGTAGTAGCCATCGACGAGAGCCACAAAGGAGCGGGCTTCCTGCAGTGTGGGGAATTCCACCTCCTGGGCGAGGCGGAGGGTCAGCCCCACGCTGAGCCTCCTTCCACACACACCCCACAGAGTGTCCTCCTACCCCCCTGCCCCGTCCCAGCTCACCAGCACCCGGTTGTCAGTTTTGGTGAGGGTGACAATGCGGTTCTCCACAGGACTGCCGTCCCGGCTAGCCTGCTTGATGCTGATGTCGGCGATGTCGGGGAAATCGCAGAAGTGTTGGCGGTTCTGTGGGGGGACACGACCGGGGCTGCTTCCGCGTCATCCCACACCTCGCGAGACTTCTCCCTCCACACCCCCACCCCCCCACCGCCCTTCGGTACAGCCAGCCACCCACCCACCCACACCTCGGACCCGCCGCAGCTCCAGGAGATGCCGTTCTCGCCGGCCACGTGGATGGCAACATCTGCGGCGGAGCCCGGTGAGCGCACGTGGAAACTCTCCTCCGCCCAGCGCCGCTGCAGCCGCTCCAGGTCCAGCAGGTACTTGAGCTTCAGGTAGCGCCCATCCGTCTGGCAGCCACCGATCTTCCGCAGGGATTTGCTGAAGCGATGGCGGATGCGCTTGCGGGTGAGGAAGCTGTGCTGCTGGATCTGGCACCGCAGCGGCTCCGGGATGCAGGACTTGTAGCTGCCAGGGATGGAGCAGTGGATGCTGGGCTGTCTCCATGGATGCCGAGCTGTCCCCAGGGATGCCGAGCTGTCCCCACAGCCCCCTGGCTCACCTGACGTGGCTGAAGACCTCATCGGGGCTCTGCTGCTTCTCCTTGGCGATGCGCAGCATATCCAGCACGGCCAGGCTCAGGCACTCCTCCTGTGTGGGCAGGCTCAGCGCCACCGCCACACGTCCCTCGATGAAATCACTGCGGGACTGGGGAGGGCGGTGCAGAGGCTGGGGTGTGGGGGTTCACACGCCAGCCGCCCCCACCCAGCACATCTCCTGCCTGGGGACGCTGCAGCCAGGAGACCCGATGCGCCCTGAGACCTCCGGTCCCTGCACAAGGCTTGTCCCCCCCCAGCTTCCAGAGTGGCCCCTGCTGACCTCGCCCCCATCACACCGGGCTGGCTGTGGGGCGGTGAGGTGACTCTGTGCCCACAGGACTCACATCCTGCCCTGGGCTCTGGTGCCCTGCTCTGCCCGGGGGGCACCTCAACAACCTGGGGTGCCCTGTGCCCAGCGTGGGATGCCCGTGAGCAGCTCCAGCCAAGCTGGGCAGCAGGACCCACATCCTGCTGCTGTCGTGGCCAGGGGCCAGTGGGTGCCAGAAGAGGGCAGCATAGCTGAGGGTGGCGAAGGGCATCACTACTCTGAGCTTTGTAAGTTCCACGCACCCAAGAGGCCATGTAGGACCTCGCTCTCTGGCTTCAGGCACTGAGGACAAGAGATGCCACCCTGGCAGGGCTCACCTGGGCAAAAAGGTAATCAATGACTGGGTAGTCCAGGATGGGGCTGGCTCGGTTGTTCAGCAGCTGGAAGCGGTGGGACTGTCCCAGCCCACACCAGTTGGGGAAGAAGAACCTGAAAGGGCAAGCGGAGGAGGCTCAGCACCGCATCGCCTGTAGTGCCCAACCCCTGTCAGCCACCAGAGACTCTGGAGGGATGGGGCTGGGACAGCCGCATCCCCATAGGCCATACCTGATCCTGTACACCACGACCTGGCTGTGGGAGTCATTGACGGTGAAGAGGTGGCTGGGGGGGAACCAGCAGCTGAGATCCTCAGTGGCCAGGGCAAAGAGTGAGTGGCAGACGGGCAGCACACCTGGGGACAGAGAGATGCTGGGCCAGCTGGCCGAGGCCAGGCACGGCCGGGACCCTGAGCCCACAGCTGGTACCCCGAGCTGCCTGGCGCCAGGGGACAATGCTCACCACAGGCTTTGGCGGCGCAGACGCACAGCTCCTCGGCTGTGTACTCGCCGAAGGTGAAGGTGAGGACGCTGGCGGTCGTGCCGGGGGGGCTGTGCGAGGCAGGTGCCCGGTGGTACAGGTACACCTGGAGGGTGCTGGTTTCGGCAGAGGAGAGGCTACAGGAGCGCTCTCCTATCAGCGGGGTGTCTTCGCCCAGTGGGGCCATGGCAGGTGCTGCAAGAATGGGAGTGGGGCTCAGCACCATGGTGCTGGCGGCGCTGTCCCCTGTGGCATGACTCCCGTATTGGGCAGGACTGTGCCCCACACGTGCCTGTCCCTTGGCATCCTCCCCAGGGTAAAACCCCGCAGTCAAGCCTGCAGCATCTCCATGGCTGGGCTGAGCCCATCGTGAGAAAGATGAAGGGGAAACTGAGGCACACCGCCATTTCTCCTTGCTGCTATTTCTCCCCAGCCTATCTTGTGGCCACTCTTCCTTGCCCGCTGGCCCAGGCCCATGCTCCCATGCCCTGCATCGCTCTCAGGCATGGGCAGGGAGGATTCAGCTCCATCCCTGTGCCCAGCTGGGCTGGCCAGACCCCATGAAGCCCCCCCATGCCAAAGTGCTACCTGCTGCTGTGCCAGCGGCCTCACTGGTGCCTGTGTGCTCCGGCCCTGGGCAGCGGGTCCTGGGTCAAGGCTGTGCCTCCGGGTTGGGGTTCCTGGGCTGCGTAGGCAGCTGCTTGGAGGCCTCGAGCAAAGGAGAGACTGAAAAAAAATCCCCTCAGTGACTTCCTTCCTGCCTGCAGCTTGCGCGGCAGGCGGCTTCCTGGTGTGGGAGGGGGTATGGGGTGGGGGGGGCAGAAAGGACCCCAGGGTGAGGAGACGAGGAGCTCCGGGTGCCCAACTTGGTCTCTATGGACCCAGGCGCCTTGCTGATCCTGGTGCCATGGGTACCGCAGGGACGGGTGATGCTCTGCCGGGGCATCCCAGCTCCCGTCCTGTCCCACATGAGGGTGAGGGGCTGAATGCTGTCCACATGCCCCTGCCCTCCCTGCAGCCCATTGCTGGGACCCTCCCTGCCCTGCTTGCGGCCCCGCCTGGATGGGCTCAGGCTCTTCACCCTTGTCCTGTGCCCCAGGGTTCTGCCGGTGGCACCGTGCCCTCGGAGCCGCTGTGGGGCTGGGTGCACTCCCGGCCCCGGTGCTGGGTGGCACAGCATGCACCCGCCCAGCAGATGTGGCCAGGCCCGGCAGACGCAGCTTGTTGTTTTTCCCTTTTCTGCTCTAAACCTGCTCAGCAAGACGGCAGAGCCGGGGGCAAGGCAGGGTAGGGGGTCTTGCCCTGTCCCCCCAGGGACCCTTCTCTGCCTCGCGGTGATGCCTTGGAGGGAATGGTGCCCTTGTGGCACCTCTGTCCCCATGTCAGGGCTCTTCCCTGGTCCCAAACCCAGGGTTCAGGGCAGGGGGAGAAAATCCCCGTGGGATCAAACCTGTCCAGGAGACGAGCAAGACAAAGCAGCATCTGTGCCATGGAATGAGGAAGCCAGACCAGTCCCATGCCCATGTGCCACGTGTCCCAAACAGCCAGGCCCATCCTGCCATCCCTGCGCTCACTGGGGTTGGTAGCCAGCTCCCGAGCTCGGGCAGGCCTGGGGTTAGCCGGTGTCGGGGCGTGTGAGAGGGAAGGGGTTACGGATGCGGCCCCCTGTCACGGCTCCATCCTTCCCGTCGAGGGTCCCACCCCGATGCCCTAAGCCTGCCTCCCACCGGCACCTGTCCCGCAGGGCTGGAGGAGCTCCAGGCATGGCCGACCCCCCGGTTGCCCTACCGTCGCCTCAACATCTCCCGAGGATGTTGCGGCGGCCTCGTCCAACCTGCGTCCCCTGGAACTCCCGTGCAGCCCCCCACGCACTGCCTTGCTCTCCTCCTCCCTGCCTCGCCGGTCTGTGGGCAGCAGCCTGCAAACGAGCTGCTTTTTTTTTCTGAGTAAAGTTTTAGCTTTGGTTTGTTTTGTCCCCTCGGCTGGAGATAAATTCAGTTCCGGCAGCAGCTCAGCCCCTCCCTGTTTGTGCTGGCTGGGGTGGATCGCTCCCTCCTGGCCACATCCTTCAGACATCGATGCTTCCCCAGAGCCACAGAGCCGGTGGCCGGTGCATTCTGGAGCAGCTGGACCAGGCATTGGCATTCTCCTCTCCCTGTGCGCTCTGAAGCGGGAGGTATTCGGGATAATCCCCTTGCTGAGCTGGGGTTGTCCCTTTTGCAGCTCAGGGTTTGCCCTGTGCCGCCAAACACTCGCCGAGCTGCTCGGCACAGACCTTCCTGGGGCCGGGATGGGATGGGATGGGATGGGGATTGGGATGGGATGGGATGGGGATTGGGATGGGATGGGATGGGATGCTATGGGATGGGATGGGAGAGGACGGGATGGGGATGGGGATGGGGATGGGGATGGGGATGAGACGGGATGGGATGGGATGGGGAGAGGTGACAACCACGCTCTCCGCTCTGTGCTTGGTCCTTTCTGCTAGACGTCAAATGTCGGTCGATAATTGCACGGAGTTTTCTCCCCCTCCAGTTTTGCCACCCTCGCCGTGCCCTGGCCTAGCCGTGCGTGCCACCTCCCTGTGCCGCGTCCCTGTGCTGCATCCCCAGCCACTTGCAGGTGCCTGGCCGGGGGCTCTCTCCCACTGTCAGCCACCACGCTGGCCCCAGAGGGGAGCCTGGAGCTGTGGGTGCCAGAGCAGCTCACCTTCAGCCTCTGGGACTATGGAGTCTTTGGGCTGATGCTGCTGATCTCCACCGGCATTGGGCTCTTCCATGGCCTCACCAAAGGCAGCCAGAAAACCACTGAGGATTTTTTCACTGGGGGACGGCAGATGTCGGCCCTACCCGTTGGGCTCTCGCTCTCAGCCAGCTTCATGTCAGCCATCCAGGTGCTGGGGGTGCCAGCAGAGGCGTACCGGTATGGAGTCAAATTCCTCTGGATGTGCCTGGGGCAGCTGCTCAACACACTGCTCACTGCCCAGCTCTTCCTCCCTGTCTTCTACCGCCTGGGGCTCACCAGCACCTACGAGGTGGGCACGGGGGGGGACGTATCCCACCCCGGAGCAGCCCCTGATGCCGGGTCAGCCCCTGATGCGCTCCCTTGTCCTTGTCCCCAGTATCTGGAGCAGCGGTTCAACAGGAGCGTCCGGCTGTGCGGGACCCTGCAGTATGTGGCAGCCACGGTGCGTGTTGGCGGTGCACGGGTGGGACGGGGGACAGTGAGGATAGAGCGCTCGGCAGGGGTTTGGATCCAGCCGTCCCGGCACTGCCTGGAGCCCCTGGGAAGCGTTCTCCTTCCCATGCTCATGTTTTCCATGGCTCAAAGCAAACAGTGCCAGGCGGGAGCCCTGTTTTGAATGAAAACCTCAATGTTTTCCCAGCGCCCGCACGCTGCGCTTGGGCAGCACCGACACGCTTCATCCCCATCGGCACAGCCGTCACCTGGGGTGCTGACCCCCCTTCTTTCCCGCAGATGCTGTACACGGGGATCGTCATCTATGCCCCTGCCCTCATCCTCAACCAAGGTGAGGTGGGGAGGTGAGGGGGAGTCCTCCCCATCCCATTGCAGCCCTGTCCCACCCCAGGCGTCATTTGCACCCTGGAAGTCTGCTCAGCACCTTCTCACCTCCTTCAGTGACTGGTCTGGATATCTGGGCATCCCTGCTTTCCACTGGCATCATCTGCACCTTCTACACCACTATAGTGAGCGCAGGCACGAGGGGGTCCCAGGGGTCCCCGGGGGTCCCTGGCGCTCACCCATGGCTCCATCCGGCACAGGGCGGGATGAAGGCTGTCATCTGGACGGACGTCTTCCAGGTCTTCGTGATGCTCTCTGGCTTCATCGCCATCATCATCCGAGGGGTGCTGCTGGCAGGGGGTCCCGCCAGGGTGCTGGCCATCGCTGCCAACGGCTCCAGGGTGAACTTCGGCGAGTGAGTCGTCCTGTCTGTCACCCTGCTGGGTGCTGACGCCGCTCCCCTGCCCTGGGGTGCTGGGGGGTCAGTGCGAGGCCCGGGCCCATCCCGTGCCGCTGCGCCCAGTTTCGACCCAGACCCGCGGAGCCGGTACACAGTCTGGACCTTCCTGCTGGGCGGCACACTGGTCTGGCTCTCCATGTATGGCGTCAACCAGGCCCAGGTCCAGCGCTACGTGGCCTGCCGGACCGAGGGGCAGGCCAGGGGGTGAGTCCACGGGGCCGCCAGCATCATCTGGATCCTGCTCTGTGTGGGATGGTGCATGGGGGCAATGGGCTGCCCTGGGCAGGGGGATGGCTGCACGCCAGCCTGTCCCCCTTTGAGGACCCCAGCGCCTGCACACCTGCACAGCCCCTGCACAAACTCTGCACCCCTGCATGGCCCCTGCACGCTTATACGGACTCCACACTCTTGCACAGACCTTGCTCCCTTGCACAGGCCCTGCACAGACCCTTCGCCGTTGCACGGACCTTTGCACAGACCATGCAGCCTTGCATGGACCCTACACAGACCCTGCACTCTCACACGGCCCCTCACAAGGCCCCCGCACCCCCGCTCAGCCGGCTGTGCTCACAGGGCGCTGCTGGTGAATCAAGTGGGGCTCTTCTGCATCGTCTCCAGCGCAGTGGCCTGTGGCCTTGTGATGTTTGCGCTCTACAAGGACTGCGATCCCCTCCTCGCCGGCTACATCTCAGCTCCCGATCAGGTACCAGCCCCCACCGCCTCTTCCAGCTCCAGCACCAAATGGAGGGCTGCGGGGGCTGGGCTCGGCTGGGGTCCAGCTCCCCGCTGACGCAGCTGCCTCCCCCACAGTACATGCCCTACCTGGTCCTTGACATCTTTGAGACGTTCCCGGGGGTGCCGGGGCTGTTCCTGGCTTGTGCCTACAGCGGCACCCTCAGGTGAGGATGGGGGCACCCCTCACCCCAAGGGAACCCCAAAACTCCCCGCAGAAGGGGACTTCAGCCCCCACAACCCCTCAAGCTGCCAGCATCGGGGCTGAGCGCTGCCGCCTGCCTGTGCTGCAGCACAGCCTCCACCAGCATCAACGCCATGGCAGCCGTCACCCTCGAGGACATGGTCAAGCCCAGGCTGCCAGCGCTGTCACCGCAGAGGCTGACCCTCATCTCCAAGGGGCTCTGTGAGTGGGGACGGTGACCATGCCGCGCCGTGCCGCGCCGCAGGGTGCCATCCCGCGCCGTGCCATGCCGCATGGTGCCGTCCCGTGCCATGCTCCCTCAGCCTGTGCTGCAGTGTGTTGTGCTACTCCATGGTGTGCAGCATGGTGCCATGCCGTGCCATGCCGTGCTACCTCATCCTGTGCCATGCCATGCCATGCCATGCCACACTGTGCCGTGCCGTGCTGTGCCATGCCATGGCATACTGCACTGAGCTGTGCCGTGCCATGCCATGCCACACAGCACCACGCTGAACTGTGTCACTTCATGCCGCACTGCACCGAGCCGCGCTGTGCTGTGCCACGCCATGCTGCTGAACCTTTCCTGCCTTTCCTCACAGCGCTCATCTACGGCACCTCGTGCATCACGGTGGCAGCTCTGGCCTCGCTGCTGGGTGGTGGCGTGCTGCAGGTGAGCCCCGGCACGCAGGGCCTGATCCGGCATGGGGGCTGAGCTTGCCCCACTGCCCCCATACCCTCACCCTCCAGCTCTGCCCGGCTGAGTGGGACCTGGCCACACGCCACTGGCTGCCCAAGAGCCCTCGAGCTGGCTGGGCCGCAGCATCCGGGGGGTCTGGGGCAGAGCCAAGCCACATCCTCATGCTCCTCTGAGCCCCTCGTAGCCCCCAAGCTGGGGCGGTGGGGAAGAGCTCTCCGTCTCCCTTCCAGGGCTCCTTCACTGTCATGGGGGTGATCAGTGGCCCACTGCTGGGGGCCTTCGTCTTGGGCATGTTCCTGCCGATGTGTGGCACAGCTGTGAGTCCTGCGGGGGGATCCGGGGGAGCTGCAGGGGTCCCACCACAGCCCACTCCCCCGGGGCTGTGCGGACCCCTCTCCTCTGCCACAGGATGTGCTGGGGGGCCTGGCTGCTGGCTTGGCCGTCTCCTTCTGGGTGGCCATAGGTGGCACCTTGTACCCTCCCAGCGCCACCGCCATGGGGGTGCTGCCAGCCTCTGTAGCCCTCTGCCCACTCTACAACCGCACCGCCAGTGCCAACCGCACTGTCCTCCTGGGACCCCTGCCTCCCCGCCAGGACCCCCCAGCAGCGGCACGGTGAGGGGGGCATGGCCCGGGTGGGGATGGCAGCTGGGGGAGGTTCTGGGGGCACAGGCGGCTTGCTGTGATATCACACCAGTTTCCCTGTTCCTTATGATGTCACATCGCTTTCCTTGTTCGTTGTGATGTCACACCGCTTTCACTGTTCACTGTGACGCCACACCACTTTGTTTGTTGTCATGCCACAGCACTTGTGTGGTTCACTGTGATCATGCCACTGTCATTGTTCACTGTGATGTCACACTGCTTTCCCTGTTCACTGTGACATCACACTGCTGTCCCTGATCACTATGATGTCACAGCACTGTCCCCATTTGCTGTGATGTCACAGTGCTGTCTCTGCCGGTCCCTGACCCCCTCCCCTCTCAGGCCAGCCATCGTGGGTGACCTCTATGCCATCTCCTACCTGTACTACGGGGCGCTGGGAACCCTCACCACAGTGATGGCGGGGGCCCTGCTCAGCTCCCTGCCAGGTGAGGCTGGGGACCGAGCAGGGACGTGACAGCCAGCACTGGGGTCCTCATCCCCCCGCAGCATCGTACCCCCTTTCCGGCAGGGCGCACCAAGCAGAGGCAGCTGCCGCCGGGCGTGCTGTGGTGGGACATCGCAAAGCAGACGTCCTCGGTGTCCCCCGCGGGCACCAAGACCGCCGGGGAAGAGCCCCCAGGCAAGGCCAGAGCCTCCCAGCCGCTGCCGGCGAAGCCGGACGGGGAGGCCGGCCCCCCCCGGGCTCCTCCCGAGCCCGGCACCGTCACCGACCCGCTGCTGCAGGAGACCCACGTTTAGGGCGCAGGGCAGGGGGACACACAGCCGTGGCGGGATGGCAGGGCCCTGTCCTGGGGTCCCCAATAAAGGAGGAGCTGTTCCCCGGGAGGAGCCTGTCCTTGGTGGAGGGACACAACGTGGAATGGCGGGGGGGGGGCGGGCCCCGCTCCAGCACGCCCTGACCCCCCAGGGGCCAGCAGACCGCACCCTGCCAAGCCCCGCCCACAGCCTGGAGCCGCTCGGCCGCGCCGCCATCTCGGGGGACGCCACCATCTTTGTGCCGGGCAGGGGAAGGGGCGGTGGCAGCGCGCGGAGTGCGCGCTCTTCCCTGGGGCTGCGCGCCGCACTGCGGGTACTGCCGCGGGTGGGTGTGTGGGGGGTGTTGCTGTCCGGCCCGCCGGTCCTCCCCACCGCTCGGCTTGGCGACACGGGCTGTGCGGAGCGGGCTGCGCCCTTAGCAAACATGGCGGTGGCGGGACGCGAGCCCTGCCGAGCCGCATGCTCGCCCCGCCCTTCCCTTCCCGCGGGAGCGACCGCGCGCGGCGGTGACGCGCAACACTCGCGACGGTCGGAGCGGCGGGGACCGGGTAGGAACGGGCCTGGGCGGCGGGTTCAGGCTTCGGGGGTCGGCCTGAGGGGAAGGGACGGGCCAGGAGTGCGGAGGGGAACCGGGGGAGAGGGGAAGGACTGAGGGGGACGGGCGAGGAGGCCTGGGGGGGGGGGGATTTGAGGGGAGGAGGAAGGGCTGGGGGGGGAGGCAGGCCCAGGCCCTGAGAGAGGGCTCGGAGAGGGGCTGAGGGGAGAGTGGCAGGGCTGGAGCAGTGCGGCGGGGAGAGGCCCGACATTTGGGGAGGAGGTGGAAGGGGAAAGCTTCCCCTTTACTGAGCAAACGGGGAAGGGCAGCTGGGGGGGCTCTGTCGTGGGAGGGGAGCGCCAGGAGGGGCGGGGCTCTGTAGGGCCCCAAGCTGAGGTGGGGTGCTGAGGGTGCTGGCACGGCGCAGGGTTCTGCTCGGCCTGCCTCGGGGAGGGGGTCGGCCTGGGCGGATGAGAGCTGGCCCTTGGGTCGGGCAGCTTGGGGCAGCCTGGCTTTGGGTGTGGGGCCTGGAGCGCAGCTGGGCCATTAAGACCGTGGGGGAGTGGGGGGATGCGGCCCTCGCCCTCCCACGCATTGTCGTGCTGGCCCATGGCCTTGGCCCGGTGCCCAGCCCAGGTCATGCTCTCCAGAAAGAGTCAGAGCACGTATCGGAGAGAAGAAGGGATTTCCTCCAGCCGGGGCTTTGAAAAGCTTGGCATTTGGGCAGCCGGCCCTAAATGTCAACCGTTTTCTGTTGTTTCTTGTTTAGCAAATAGTTATCTGCCATTAAAAATAAAGGTTTGAGATCCAGAACATGGTGTCTGCGTGGCCAGTCTCTGAGGCCCTTTCTTAGTGCCTGGTTGATTTTGTGGCTCTTGTTCTGCCTGGCTTTCAGGACTTTTCCTACCTACCTTGATGTTATAAGGGAAGTGAATATGTCACATCCGCATGGTTGCTTCTCCAAATTAAACAGGGCCAAGGGGCTGCATTTCTGACAGTTAGAGGGCTTGATATAGCGTTTGTGCTGTTTCATCCTCCTCTGCTGGCAGCGGTGAATTCCCCTTGAAGCGTGCTGGTGCAAGAACAGAAGCACCCAGCTTCGTTTTGATTCAACAGCAGAGAGTCCTTCGGCTTGCAGGGCAGTGGTGCTTTTGGCTTGGTACCAGGAACCCAGCAGCCTGATTTGTCATGTCCTTGCAACACAATAAAGAGGCGGGAGGGACTGTCCCCTGCTGAGGATCTGGGGTGGAATGAGCGGAGTTCCTGCTAGGTGAGCTGGAAGATTGCTAGATCTGCTTGGCCCAGGATCTTGAAATCAGGCAATAAAAAAAAAGAGGTTTCCATGGTGTGAGCTCCAGCTGTTTCCTGTTCCCCTGACAGTGAACCTGAGATCCTGTCCAGGCAAGGATTTGAAGCTCTCTTCTTTTCCGCAGAGCACCTTGAGTGATGCCCAAGAAGTTCCAAGGTGAAAATACCAAGTCGGCTGCTGCCCGTGCGAGGAAGGCTGAGGCAAAGGCAGCAGCCGATGCCAAACGTCAGCAGGAGCTGGAAGATGCCTACTGGAAAGATGAAGACAAACACGTGATGAGGAAGGAACAAAGGAAGGTGAATGATTAGTCAGGTAGAAGAGTATCTCCTAACTGGTCCTTTACTAAGCCCCTGAGATCCAGCCTTGCTCAGGAAGGGCCGCTTCTCCTTCTCTGTCCCCCCAGCTGTAGCTGTCTCTCCCCATGTTGTCCTGTGCTTCGTTTTGGGCAGAAGAGCTGGAACTAGTGGCTTCTCTGAGAGCTAAAAGAAGCCAAGTGTGAGAGTACGTGTAAGCTTTGATGTGTAATTCGGAAATCTGGTGGATCTTAGAGCTGACTTCCCGAGGGAGGCACTAAAAGCTTCATTGTTGGAATCATTTAAAATTGAAATAAGTAAAAGATCAGGACCTCTGCTGTCGGGCTTGATTTTTGATCAAGCAGTTCTTTAGCTTGTTTTCCTTTCTTTTTCTTTCTTAATTTTTCTTTGTTTTTTGTAGAAGGAGAAAGAAATCAGCAGGTTTAGGCATTCCAAAGGTGGGGGTTTTTTTTATCTCCCTCATTTAGCGTGCCACACATCAGGACATGTCTCTTCCAGAAGATACTCTCTGATTTCCTCTTTCCAGCTTGCTCTGCCCTGGACTGCCTGTTTGCCGTGGTGCTCAATAAACAGAGCACTTCAGTGCTCGTTTCTGGGTTATTTGTTTTTTTAACGTTGTCCTGCATCAGTGTTAGACAAATCTGCCTTCTGGTTTTGTGGATTTTTCTGGAAACAATTGTGATGACTGAGCTACCTCTTCTGAAGTTGTTTCTTTACTCTCATGCTAATCAGACAGTGCTGCTATTGACAACGTAAAAGGGATCTATGGGGTTACTGGGTTTGTACTGCTCTGTGAATTCGGTGCTTACTGAAGTTTGTGTGTTGGTACTTGAGTACGCTGGCCAGGCAGGCAGGAAGCCAGCATGTCCCCGTGACCTTGATAGCTGCGTGCTGTGTACATCTGCGTGAGTTCACCCCTAATATGTGCCTTGATGTTTGGAATTTGGAGTCCTGTGCGCTGTTCCCCAGCACAATCCTCTAATGCTGCCTAATTACTTCCTGGAACAAGGACTTATTATTACTCTAAGACTTGGCCAGCAGTGACCTATTTGACTGGGCTTGCAAAACAGCCTCCTGGAGGGGGAAGCTGTGTCGTGAGCTGGAATTGCTAACTGGAAAACAAGGGTCCACCCCAGTTCCTCAGACTGAGTTTTAGAGAAACCAGTGAGGTGGTTTCCACTCAGCACCTCAGCCAGCCCCTCTCCCTGCTCAACACTTTGCTAGTCGTCTTGCAGGATTTCTGGCTTTTCTTGAAAAGTCTGAGAGCACAGTAAGAATCTGCAGGCAGGCTAGACTCAGGAGCGTGGTGCTCTGCTGGGTGAGACCAGCTGCACCCTTCTGCCTCCCCTTGTCACGCTGGTGCTTGTCGAATTATTTCCCTTCCCTCCACCAAGACAAGGGCAGCTGTGGGGAGACCTCCCATCTGCATAAGCATAGTCTCTACATCTGAATTTCACCTGAATACTGTGTTTTAGAGCATTTTCTTCCCACGAGCCTCCCTGGGGGCCTTGCAGCTCACAGCAGCAAAAGTCTGCTTAGATAA
Source organism: Chlamydotis macqueenii (assembly GCF_036417535.1). Taxonomy (NCBI): domain Eukaryota; kingdom Metazoa; phylum Chordata; class Aves; order Otidiformes; family Otididae; genus Chlamydotis; species Chlamydotis macqueenii. The sequence continues at coordinate 3,191,887 of NC_141581.1, read as the reverse complement.
GGAGCTGTCCTGACAAAAAGGCTCCAAGTACCTGTACAGGGGCTCTTCCTGCTGCCAGATCCTCGCACAGGTGCTACCACAACCTGAGCTTTGTGAAAGTGAGCAAATGGCCAACAGACAGGAATGAATGGGTTGCTGGGGCAAAATAAATCAGTGAGACCTTCCTCAGCTGCTTCTCCAGTGCCATCAGGCTGCAATATCCCCACAGAGAATGGAGGAAGCTGCCTGTGCCCCATCACGTCCTGGCAGGGAAGGAATGTGTGACTCAGATTGTAGATGATTTTCCGTCCTCATCCTAGAGAGGACAGAAACCAAACTGTTCACGGGAGTTAAACTTTCCCAGAGAAGTAGCTGTTTTTGCAGGCAGTGCTGGCATGAAAATAGCACTGCCGACCACAGACATACGCTGCAGGAGTGACTCGTGTCGCTCTCAGCTACTGCACTCAGAGGAGGGGATGGCCCTCCTCTGCTGGAGCGTTACGGGAAGAAAGGACCAGTGGAGAACCTGTGGGAGGATGCCCTCAGCACCTCACAGCGAGCACTAAGCGGCTCTTGCAGCTCTTCCCCAGCTCTCCAGGTGATGGCAGTAACACATTAACGGCACTGCAGCGCACCTGTGCAGCACCCCTGAATTCCTGCACCGCCAGCAGGCAGGAGTGGCTGAAAACATTTGCGACACGCTGAGGCCAAACCCTGCACCCTCCGTTTAATTCTTCCCCACCCCGCCCAGATGACTGTCGCAGCTTCAGTGAAATAAGTCCGAGCGCAGAGCTCTATTTCTGTTTCAGGGTTTGGTGGCTCTGCCTGGCAATCTGGTAGTCTCGCTGACGGGGCGGCGATGCATGTCAGCATTAATACTTGAGCGTAGAGAAGCTTAATGTTTGAAATGCAGTGCCTGCTGTCATGAGATTCACTGTTAACAGATGGCTGTCCTGCTGTTTGCTTTTGCTTCGTTTTGGGGTTTCTTTAAATGCCACCCTCCCCCTGCTCTGAAAGCAACCTTGGGAGCTTATCTCTGCTAACAGAGGATGACACTTGTTTGGTGGCTCTGTGATGCCTGAAGGAACGTCTGAGCTAATATGACCTGCCTGCGATGTGTGTATTCCTCCTCTGGCGCTTCAGCACAAGTCACAGCTTGTTACTTTCCCTGGAGAGCTCTGGAAAGCACAAAATCTACATCCTTCTTGCTGGAAGGCTGAGGGTTTTACCTAGGTAACTGCTTTTCTTTTAACATTTGGGTATCTTCATCCTTTCTGCCCCTTCCCACCTTTCCTATGCAAGGTTAGACTGCAGCTCAGAGCACGACACTCCTCATCAGCCTGATCACGGTGTGTTTTTTCTCCGTGCAATTAGCTAAAGTGTGTCTGGTGGCGGAACAGCTGCAGAGGCATGTGCGTCCTGGGTGAAGCTGCAGGCAGGCTTGGAACGGTGACAAACCATTACATCTGCTGGAGCATTATGGGAAGAAAGGATCAGTGAAGTATCTATCAAGGGCAGAGGTCTTGCAGCTGGAATTGGGCCACCTTCTCTCTGGAGACCTTGGGTTTCACTGCTTTGTGCCCTGCAGGTGCGCTCAGGAAGATCTTGCTGGCTGGGACTGCTGCTGGTGTGCTGGAAAAGATGCAGCCGAATTCCCAGTCTCCTTCCCAAACTCCCGCCGGGCTGTCTGGCTGAGGGAGGACAAGCACTCCTCCCTGTTCAGACTGTATTTTCCCTGGGTTCTGTTTGCTGAGTGCACGTATGCCAGGAAAGCAGTTCCCCTGTGTTCAGCAGCAGCTCAAAGCACCTTGGCACCTTTCTCTCTGCCTAGCGTGTTGTAGTGTCACCAGCACCGACCCACGGAGGCCTTTCCTGCGGCTTTGCTCAATGCCCTCAGTGGGAATGGCAAGGAGAGGGCGTGCAGATTATATGGAAGTGAGGAGACATTTTGTACTTGTGTACAAAGCGTCTGGGGAAGAATTCAGGTTAAGTGCAGGGTGAGTACTTGTGCTAGAAGAGCGCAGATAGCATGAGAGGGAGCAGTGACTCTCTTGGTGTGAGTTTTATGCCTTTCTCGCTCCCATTAGCCTCGATCGTGGGGTGTGGGCTGGCAGGTCCCAGCTGCAGTGGTGTCACAGACAGGCAAGTGGTGACTTTCTCTCCCCCCATCTCTGATGCAGTGCAGAATTACTCAGCTGTGAGCACCAGCTCTTATTTGGGTAAAATATTGGACAGATCAAGTGACTGTTCTTCCCTCTTTGGAGGACGTCTGCCTGGTACCAGGTATGCGATATTGAAATCTGATGGCTTCAGTGAACAATGCAGGGGACAGAGCTGTAGTGGAGAGACACCTGATGACACCAGGCTGGAGCTCAGACCCCAGAACCAACTTCCTCAGGCTTCAGTGTCCCTTTGATGCTTGCTTTGACGTGTCGGCAATGGAAGGAGTGTGTTTGATCCCATCGTAAAGCTCCAGCGTACCTCAGAGAGCCCGCTGAGCACTGAGACGTGCTCCAGGTCTGTTATGCCCCGCTCACTTTCTGACCGCATAATTTTTGCATCACTTTGCCCTTCTGCCATGCGAGAAGCAGTGTGCTTTGCCAGGCTGGTGGCACGCTCTCCAGCCTTCCTCTGAGCCTCACGCTAAGAGCTTGATTGGGAGCGCTGCTGCTTCAATTGACCGCTTGCTCTCAAAGCCCTGTGCGTGGGACCTTGTTCTCCTGTCTAGCAGGTGGGAAGCTGTTCTGAAAGCTAATGAAGTGCTCCTTGCTCAGGCAGTTCTCTGCAAGACTGGAAGCTTGCATTTTAATACACAAATCATTGGGAACACAAGTGTCCAACTAAAGAAATCTCACCTCCTGCTCCTCCCAGTGCCCTGTGGAGTGCGGAAATGCTGAAGGAGAAAATTATTCATTTCCTTTCCAGTTTTCTCATAGCTCTGTAGTATGTTTCACTTAGACAAATCCAAGCCTCAATTTCATCAGGACTTTTAAGGTGATTCATAAAAGATTAGTTTGGTTTGGCCCAACCTGAGAAAAGTCTTAAAAAATGACAGCTTCGGGCCCCTTGGGCTTTGGGGTTGGCAAGCAGGCTGCTCAGAACCGCTGCTTTTGAGCACCGCAGATGGTACACAGCAGACCTGGACGTGACAGGCTGCTGGGGAAACCCGAGCATGTAGATTTTGCAGGTCTTGTGACAAATTAGTAAAGGTGCCAGCTTATTTACTTTCTGCAAATAGAAACTCAGTTGTAAATACCAGAGAGCAGGGAGTAGCTTAACCAAGCAGCTGGGGGAGAGGAGTAACTGAAGGTGCCCTGCACGCACTGTGCAGGAGGAATGCTCTGCACCCTCCTTGCGTGCTATTTCTCCTTCATTAAGTGGATGTGTCCTCTTTGGAGAGTTTTGTTTGAAAGGAGCTAACAGCAGCAGAGTGTTACCCTTGAATTTCTGCTCTGTCAGATGTGTCGTCGTCCCAGCTGGGATGTATGATGTGAGATAGGCTGCTGAGCTAGCTGCCTTGTAGAACAGTTCCCTTTCTGCAATAAGCAGGAGTAAAAGATAATCGTCTCTCACTAAAAATGACATTTCTACTCCCTTCCCTTAGGTCGTTAGTACTTGTGTGTCCATTCCTTATCCGTCTCCTGAATTATTCAAGCCACAGCCACTCTTGCAGCCTTGCTAAGCTTCTCACCACGCCAGCACCTTCTCAGAGTTACGTTGTTTAGTCACCTCTGAGCCTCAGAGATGGGATGAGCAGCCAGGGGACAGTTTCTTTGCACTAGCCCATGTTCTAGGCATGATACCAGTATCCTGAATATGCAGTGCTGCTTTTCCTGCATGTGCTTGATATCTAATTAAATGGCTTTCTCTCTCTGACTGCTGGATCTTCAGCGATTTCTGTGATTTCTGCCTTTCTTCTGGCCTGGGACATTAATCTCTCCAGTTTTGGAGTTTCTGCTGGATTCTTCCTTAAAACTGCCTGATGCTCAAGCAGAGTCTGGTGGCCAAGCTGGAGATCCCATCTGGAGCTGGAGCTGTCCTGCACTGTGCTGAGTGAGGCTGGGCAAAAGCCCCTGTGGCTGCTCTTGTGAATAAATTTTTAGGGAGGAAAGACAGTCTTCCCCTGCCTCTCGTTACCTCCTTCTCATTCTAGGGCTGGCCAAAATCCCTTCTTGGGAGACCAAGTAAATTTGTTTACTCAGCCTTTACTAGAAGAGGGAGAGGCCTGACAGGAAAGCAGCAGGCAGGGAAAGCTGATGTCTTAAATAAATGAGTTTGCACTTTGAAATCATGCACGGGCCAGTTGCTGGGGCATTGTGTCTGAAGGCGCTGGCACTAAGCGCTTAATGACCAAGAATTTGAAGGCTGACAGTTGTAATAAAGGCTTCATCCCTCTAATGGTTTTTTTTTTCCCATCCTTGGCCCCAGCTGCTTGGAGTGGAGCTATGTGAGGCTTCCCTTCCTAGTTGGGTTGAAAGGCCTGGTCCTTGCTGCGCTTCATGGAAGTAGCAGCAGCCTGAGGAGGTGTTTTGATTCTGTATTTGTGGGCTTTGGTTCTGTGTTTTAATTGGGTTTTCTTTAAACTCTTGAGCTGTGGAGTGAGTTATGTTTCTTTTCTTTAGTAGAGTCTCAAACCCCAGCCTTACTGTCTCGGAGTGGGCCCCCTACCCCAACACGTGTAATTTTGCTCCAGCTCCTTAAACACTGATGAAGACAGCAGGTTGTGTTACTGCTGGGGTGGTTTTGCTGTGCAACTGCCTTTGAGCAAACCCATCCTGTTAACACTCAATTGGTTCGTTGTGCCATCCCTGTGAATAATGGATGAGGACCGTAATTAAGTGTCCATGTAACTCACCGAAGTACGAAATCCTTTGCAGCATGTGACGCTGCCCCTGAGAGAGATGTTCACTTGTTGTTTCTTTGTTTTTGCCAGACCTTACAGGCTTTGGGAGAGGAGGAAAAAACCTCAAAGCCAAAGTGCTGAAAGCCCCTAAGGGCCTGTTGCACGGTCTTGTCTCCCTCTTCCCTGGGCCTTGGAGGGCAAAGTGGCTCTTAAGCTCCTTCTGGAGCACTTTACAATTACCACAAGAGCTGCGTTGCCTGTTGAATTCAGTCTACCTACCTGCCCTGGCTATTAGGAAGAGTGTGAGCCAGACCAGAGGATGAATTCAGCCTCTTGACTGGCTTGTCTCAAACAACTGCTGAACTTTCAACCTCTGACCACTTATTAAAATTAAAGTGGAAAACTTAATCTGATTGTCAGCAGTCCTGGCTGGTACCTGCCGCTCCTTCTTGACAGCAGGATTATGTTTCGCTGTACGGGGAGCCAGCGTGTGGTTGCAGACAGGGCAGGGACAGGGGAATTATTATTCTGAAGGGACGGGCCAGGCCATTGCTATCCGACTGGAGGTCGGAGGTTCAGCCAACGTCTCTTCTGATAAGGTGAGGACGGTGCTGCACTAGCCACAGAATTGAGGAGCCAGTTCCTGTTCAAGCAGCGTTCCCTGCTCCTGTAAGGGATAGTTTGATCTCTCTGCTTCTACTGCTGCAGGGGGTGATCGAAGGCATAAGGGTGGGGGTGAGCCGGTCCTTTCTCCCTTCCAGGAAGAGAGGGAGAAGCGGCGGCTGGAGCAGCTGGAGCGCAAGAAGGAGCTGCAGCGCCTGCTGGAGGAGGAAGACTCAAAGCTGAAAGGGAAGTCGCCTAAGCAGGCCACTCCGGGCAAAGTCACTAGGGCCCACATCGAGGAGACAATCAGGAAAGACCAGCAGCTGAAGGAGAATGCAGATGCAGGTTTGGTGGTACCGTGGAAACGCCCTGATAGCCGTGGGGGACTGGGGAGCAGAGCTGGGGGCTGTTCCCTTTTCACCTACTGTCACTGAAGGACAAGGAAAGCCAGAGCTGCCTGCAGTTATTGTGTGCTGTATGCTTTGCTGTATCTAGGTCTAACGCCCAAATGGGGGGAAAAGGAACCTGCTGTCACCTTGAGGTGGGAAAACAGAGCTGCAGAGCAGGCACTCTGCAGCACTCTGCTTTGGAAAAGGCTGCGCCTCTTCTGAGGTTTTTGCATAGACTGGATGTGATACTAACATTTCTCTCTTTCCCCCCTCCCTGTGCAGTGGAAAAGGAGAAGACTCACTTGGAGGTACCCTTGGAAGAGAACATCAACAGAAGGGTACTGGATGAAGCATCGGTGGAGGCCAGGACGATTGAAGATGCCATTGCTGTCCTTAGGTACATGGCGACATCATAGCAGTGCTCTCCTTTGAAGGTGTCTCTTTCCTTACGAGAAATTATTGCAGACACTCCCTCCCCCAGGACCAGCTTCTTTTTACACTTTTTTTTTTTTTTTTCTTTTACCCACTTTGTGGGTAGGGGAAGGATCACAGGGTTTTCTTCTTTGTCATCCAAGTTTTTCCATATACATTTGGTTGCGCTGACAGGGGATCGGAGCAGGGCGAGCGGCTGGTGCCTGTGGGGAGGTGTCTCTGATGCTGTCTCTCTCTGACTTCTCTCCCGGCAGCGTTGCCAATGATCTGGACCGGCACCCCGAGCGCCGGATGAAAGCTGCATTCACAGCTTTTGAAGAGGTCAATCTGCCACGCCTGAAGCAAGAGAACCCCAACATGCGCCTGTCCCAGCTCAAGCAGCTCCTCAAGAAGGAGTGGATGAAGTCTCCAGAAAACCCCATGAACCAGAGGCACAAAGCTTACAACAGCCAGAAGTAGAACTAGAGCTGATCATCCCCCATGGACAGTGGGCTGGAGCCCCAGGGCTCTGCTCAGATGAAAACAGGAGACAGAAGGAAGAACTTCCTCTCCTTTTGTTTCTCTTCCCCACCCTCACTTTCTCTCTTTCTCAGTTCTTGGATTTAAGATAAGCACGAAGCCACGGCTCGCCTGGGGACCCTGCAGTGTCCTGGCCTGTCCCTGCGATGTGCTCACCCTTCCACAGGCAGCTGGTGCAGAGTGACCTGGACTAGACTAACACTAGTATCTTCATGCTTCCAAATTCGGTTGTTTTCTTATAAAAAAAAAAAAAAGCTACTAATTTGCTTCCAGACTTACTGCATAGGCAGCGCTTGTGAGTTTGTTGGCTGCCGAGGTCGGGACCCCCTGTGCTGGCTAGCCCTGTGCATTAACCTGCTCACAGCCTGGACCTCAGCCAAACTGCGTGCATCCCTGCCTGTACTGTGGCTGCACCGCACCGTCGTGCTCTGCAGGGTGAATTTTGCAGCAAGGGCACCTGCTCCCTGTTACACTTGTCATCCTCTGTGCTGGAATGTCCCTGAAGAGATTCCAGACTGGGATCGCTGTTTGCCCTGCCTGCTGCCAGCCACCGCTGTCCTCTTGATCTCAATTGGCAGGGACAGGGAGGAGAAACCACAACGGGAGCAGAAGCTCTGCCAGTGCGCTGCTGTGGGCAAGAGAGAAAATAACCTTCCATCTTCAGGGAGGAATGGGAGAAATAACTCAGCACAGCATGGATCATGCCTTGTCTACGCAGGGTGCTGGTGCCAGACTTCTCTGTGTGACTTTCCCAGTGGCCTTGCCCAGGCTCTCTCACACTGCTGGTGGGACAGGAGAGTTCCTGGAGGGGCTGCAAGCCCGCGCTACCCAAGAACTGCCCCAAGACGGGAAGCTGCTGCTTCTCCCATCGCTTCTTCCCCTGCCTGCTCCCCTGTGGGCCTGTGGAAGGGGATGTGAGGCTGTCAGCTTCCGCCACTGCTGGACTGAGGGCACTAACTGGGCTGTGCCGCCTCTGCTCCCCTCTGGCTGGGGCCACGTGGTCTGTCTGCCGGCCCAGGCAAAAAAGAAATCAGTGAGCTCCCTTGGGAGGACTGTGGCAGCAGCCGGGCAGCGCTGGAGAGACCTGCCCCTCTCCTTGAGTGGGCACTGGGTTTTCCTCTCTTCCCTCTCTCCTTTTCACATCTCTTCTGGTCTTTGGGAGTGAAACTCCTTCCTAAGGTCTAAACCCTTGACCAGGCAGCAGCTCCCTTGCCATTGGTGCTTACTTGTGTGTTTAACTGGTTTAAACTCTGCCGGGCTGGCTTGGCATCCTGCTGGGGTTTCTTCTGATGGTACTAAACAGGGTTCATCTCGAGCCAGGATCGCCTGCCAGCAGGCAGGGAGGGTTGCAGGAGTTCTCGAGGCTGCGGGGATGTTTGCACTTTGGTGGTGAAGGGGTTTGAGGAGATGATGCTCAAGCTGAAGCCAAGAGCCTGTGGCCGTTTTGGGGCTCTCGCCAGCCCTCTCTGCACCCTGCCTGCAGAACCAGGCTGAGGGAGCCAGGCCAGCCCCCTGCCAACGTCCCTGCACTCCTCCTCCCAGCCCAACCAGTAAAGGCAGGGAGGAATCCACTCTGCGTCTCCCCTTTCTGTGAGAACTTTGTTGTGTTTTAACTCAATTGAAAATTAAAAACCCCCACACCCTGTTAACTTGTTGAAGGAATAAAGGCCTGGGTTTCCTGGCTTGCTCTGGGGTGGGGGCTGTTTCCTTCCCCTGAAACGGTGGCTGAAAAAATCGTGCTGGAGTTTGATGGCTCCTGCCTGGGTTGAGGATCTCTCGGAGGGTGGGGGGAGCCCCACTTTGTGCCTCCCCCCACAGCAGGTTGCGGGGCGTGCGTGGCTCAGCCACAGTGGTGGAGGAGGCTGCAGGCAGCTGCCTCTCCTGCCTGCGCCCTGCCTGCCCCTCCTTGCTCGCTGATGCTGAAGTGAGGAAGCCCACGGGAGTGTTCCGCTCCTCAGACTGAGTCCCCTGTCCCCTCATCTCCCAGGCCGCAGGGCTGTCCCCTCGTATCTGAGGGAGAGCCGAGGGTGCCCCGTCCCTGCCCTCACCCACTCCCCCACCATGGCGCAGAGGCCTTTGGCTCCTGCGCAACCCCGGCTTTGTGCAGCAGAGCCCACCCTCCTCCTCCTCCTCCTCCTCCTCCACCTCCTCCTCCTCCTCCTCCTCCACCTCCTCCTCCTCGGCACTGCGGCAGTGCCGTGGTGTCCTCGGGGGGATTGGCCAGGTGGGATATTCTGGGAGTGGCTGCACTGGGGGGCGGGGGCTGCGGCGTGCAGGTCCCCCCTCTCTCCCTGGGGTCCTGGAGGGGCTGAGCCCCCTGTCAGCCTCAGGGGAAGGGAATCCCGCCCCCCCCGTGATACAGGGGGCTACGCTCAGTGCCTGGAGGGTGATTGGAAGGGAGTAATGGGAGGCTGCCCACCACAAATCAAGGAAGGGGTCCCCCGTTGCAAGGGGAAACCCCTCCAATGCAGGGCAGAGGTTCCCCAGTTGCAAAGAAGGGATTAATGGGGGGAATCCATCAGCCCCTCTCCATCCCCAGGAGTTAACAGGCGGACCCCACCCGGGCAGTGGGGAACCCCCCATTGCAAAGGCAGGGTTCCGGGAGCCCCGCGGCGCAGGAAGGGATCCCCGGGCATGGAAGGGGTTAACGGGGACCTCCCCCCCGCCCCACTCGGGTGGAGGGTCCCGGTGTCGTCGTCGTCCCCCCCACCTCCAGCCAAGCCGCTACCGGGGGGGTCCGCGCCCGTCGCGGGGTTCCCCGCTCCTGCTCCTCCGGGGATTCCCCCGCCCTCTTCACCCCCTCCTATTCGCGGCGCTGCCATGGCAACGGGGCTGCTCAGCTTGCGGGGGCGGGAGAACCAGCGGGGGAGCGGGGCGGTCCCGGGATCCTCCCAGATCACGCGCAGCCGCGCTGGACTTGCACCGGGCATACCCCCCCCCCCCGCACCGGGCTTCCCTTCTGCGGCGAGCATCGCCCCGCACCGAGCATCCCCCCCCCCCGCTGCCCCCCCCCCCCCCGTGCACAACGCCCGCCCTCTGCAGAATGCACGCCCCGCACTGTGCCCCCCCCTCCCCGCACCGTGCACACTGCCCCGCACGCCAGACCCCCCCCCCCCTCCCCGCACCTCCCTGCACCCCTCCCTGCACGCCCCCGCACAAAGCCAGGCGTGCAAGGCCTCGCGCGACGCGCGCTCGCCGCCGTGTGTTCCCCACCTTGCACACCACGCCAGGCACGCGCTGCGTGCACGCGCTCTGTCACACTGCAACCTCTGGAGCCACGCGGGTGCACGCGCACCGCCTTGCACGCGTCCTTGTGCGCGCGCGCGCACAGCCCTGCGCCTCCCGCAGCCCCTTTGCACGCTCCTTGTGTGCACCCCTCGTGCACGTCCCCCCCCGTGCACACCTCCGCCGTGCTTTGTTCGATCCACAACCACAGCACCCGTGCAAAGGCCTGCTGTGCGCGCTCGCACACCCTCCCTGGTGCAGGGTGCTTGCACACGCGCGTGTCCCGCTGCCACCCGCAGCTCCCTGGCGTGACAAAGGGAGCAGGGAGGGGAGGCTGTGGGCAGGTGGGCAGCACCTATGCCCCCCCCGCCCCCCCCCGAGATACCCCCACACTGCTTCCTGCCCACACACCCGCTCCGTTGAGCACGGGTGCGACGCACACCGAATCCGCAGTCTTGCTCAGGGGTGCCACCCCAACACCCCTGCCCCCAGGGCCTGGGGGAGGTCCCAGTTCCCCACCGGTGGCAATCGCACCCCCCGGGAGCCACACAGCAGCAGGGTGCAATGCTGAGGGCTGGGTGCCCGCAGTCCCTGTGCCACCCTGGGTGCTGGGTCCCGCTCACGCGCTCATGCCTGGGCCCAACAGCGGGGCTGCTTTTGGCGCAACTGGGGGCCACTGAGGGCACCGCGACCCGGGTCACAGCCACTGCCACGGGTGGGCTGCTGCTGGGCACCTGGGAAGGAGAAACGCAGCGTGGCGTGGGTGCTCAGGGTGGGCCCACATCCCCGCAGATGTTGCAATTAAAACAGGGGAGCCGGCAAGCAGCTAAATTTAGCTGCAGACAATAGCGGTGGCCAGGGAGGAACCGCGAGCGGGTGCGCGCAGCTGTGTGTGTGAGCAGAATAGCAACGCCGCCGCATCGCCGCCCCCGGCAGCCCCGTGGCCTCTGCCTACGCGCTGGGGAAACCAAGGCACGGAGCGGCAGCGTGGGGCCAGGCGGGACCGTGGGGCCGGAGCCGAGGCACCCGGCCACCCCCAGCCCCCAACTCGTCTGGCTTTACTGGCCGAACCTCCCAGCAACCCGGGCTCAGCGCCGCGCCAGCACGTGCCGACGCCGGGCCATGGTCACCAGTGGCAGTGCTCGAAGGGAGTGGAGGCCAGGGTCTACCTTCAGGTGGGTGCACCGGGGTGGGGGGGTGGTTGAGGTGGACTGGGGAATCCCCCCAGCTACTGGGGACTCCCCTAGTTCCTGAAATTCCCCAGCTCCCAGGGACTCCCCAGCTTGTGGGGATCCCTCAGTTCCTGGGGACCACCCGGCTTGTGGGGATCCCCCAGTGCAGCGGGGACGGAGGGGGGCAGCAAGGGGACCTCCCAGGGGCGGTACGGCTCTTTAGGAAGGGGCCACTATGGGGGGCTGCCCCGAGGGCACCCTGGGGGTCCGGCTCAGGGGGTCCTGCTCCCACTCCCTGCCACTGCACACCTTGCAGCCCCCAGCAGGGGGGGAGCCTGGAGGGGCCGAACTGGAGCAGTGGGGTGCGGGAGGCAGCCCACAGCGGTGACAATGAGGACAAGATGGGAGTGACTCTGCCTGGCTAAAAATATCCTCACCCCCGCCCCGTCCTCTGCCAGCACCAAGGCCTCAAGGTCACTGCCTGCCGTGGGGTGGGGGGGCACGGGGGCGTGAGGTGGGGAAGCCCCTGGCCCCCACTGCACCGCGACTTCCACACGTGCCCCGGCACGGCCACTGTTGTCACCGCTGCTCCGCTGTGCAGACAGCTGCCAGCAGCCGTGGCCCCCACACCCCGGCCCATGCCCCCACCTCCCCCCAGGCGACCCGGTTCTTCCCAACGCTCCCTGTAGCACCTGCGGCAGGTGAGTGGGTGCGGCGGCAGCAGCGGTGGGGACCCTGGGGACAGCTTCCACCAGCTGTGGCTGGGTGCCTGGGTGGGGGGACACCAGGGATGCCTTGCCCGCAGTGGATCGGCTGCTCCGGGCAATCCCCAGCTGCCAGAGTCGGGGGACCGCGGGGGATCTCCGTGCTCAGGGATGGTGTGGCCACGGGGACTGAAGCTGTGAAAGGAAGTGTGGCCGAGTGGGTTGAGGGGCTGGGAGCACTCAGTGCTCCCCACAGCGGGGTCTGACTGCCGGTACAGCCCTGGCGGGACGTGGCCCCGGAACGGCTCTGGCCAGGGAAAGCAGCCCCGCTCTGTGCCCAGCTCAGCACCCACCAAAACCAGGGAGACCCCGTACCACGAACAGCTTTGGTTGATCTGGCTGTGCTGCTGGGAGCCAGCCATGCTGGGCCAGGGTGGCGAGTGAGGCACCGGGGCCAGCAGGACGTCGGGCTGTGGGCGATGCCGGGGGCCATGCGTGGTGTTTGCCAGTGCGAGGTCCGGAGCGGGTGCTCAGGGCTGCCGGCAGGTTCTAGCACCGTGCGGCACTTGTGTCGTCAATGTGCTGGGGAGTGCCCAGGGTGCTGCGGTGCAGCTGTTGAGGCTGCGGGTGCACAGCGTGGCCCCCCCCCCGCCCCCTGACCTTCCTTGTGACCTTGAGCTGCCCCTGCAGACCCTGTGCGGGGCTGGGGACTGCGGTGGCTGCAGGGACCACTGCCTGCCGTGTGGGAACGGGGCTCTTCAAACGTGCTTGTGGGGTTTGGGGGAAGCCCCCCTCCCCAAAGGGCTCATGGCGGTCCCACAGGCAGCTGGGACTCCCACATCCCCCCGGCCTGCCCCGGCAGAGGGTCCATCGCGACCCGCCGAGGGCAGCCAGGCAGAGCGGCTTTGTCCTTCTGCTGAGCCAAGCTGCATGGGGGAGGTGGCGGGTGAACCCGGCATGGCGGCTTTGTCTGGGGACAGTGGCGCAGCGGTGGCAGAGGGGGGATGGGGAGCCCAGACCCCGCCTCTGGATCCCGCAGGACCCCCCACCCCAGCCCTGGGCACCCGCTCGGCCTCACACAGGTAGGGCATCCCTGGCCACGTGTCCCCCCCCGAGGTGGGAGGGCTAGGGATGGGGTCCTCCTTGGACTAGGGGTGCCTGGAGGGGCCCAGCTGCCTCCACCAGCCGTGGGGACACTGGTGCCCCCCCCCCCACCGACTGCTGTCCCGCTGGGGCCTGAACCAGCCCCAGGGCATCTCAGGGAGGGTTTTACTGGGGGAAACCCCAGGACAAACCGGGGATTCCCCTGTGTTGTGGTGGGGCCGGGGAGGTTTGGGTGTCTCCGCGCATCCCTGCGCCTGTGCCAGCCCATGTGCCTCCTCCTGCGCCATGGGACCTGTGGACACCCCACAGCCCCACAGGCGGAAATGGACCAGATCCTGCGTGGGGCAAATCACCCTGGTGTCCAGCTCTGCCCCTTTGCATTGACCTCGACATCCTGGGGCTGCTGTGGGGCACCTGGAGGAGGAGGACCTGGCCACTGGCGTCACTGGGGGGTCCCACGGTGGCCAGATTTGGCTGAGCTATCCTGGTGCTCTTGGGAAGCCCAGTGGCCTCGTGCCGACACCTTTGCCGGCCCCAGGGAGCTCGGGCGGTCCCGTGCCCTCCCCCAAACCACACTCAGTCCCCCTGCCCCTGGCGGCAGCACACCCGGCTGTCCAGCCCCGCGTCAGTGGGTGGGCAGCGGCGTTTGGGGGGGCCAGGTGCTCTTGCCAGCACCGACAGATGCTCTCCAGCCTGGGACATATGGCCAGGGCTTGGCGGCAGCGGGAGCTGTGGCCACGTGAGGAACCGGGGCCACTGCGGGGGATTTGGGGTGATGGGGGGGGCTGCAAGGGGTCTGATGCACTTTGTGCACCCTGCAAGCCCCTGCCTTGGCCCTGGCCCTGGGTGGGGGCATGGCGCAGGTCCTGCTGCGTCCCCAGCACCCTGTCCCCTGCATGACAGTGGGGGGGAGGGCGGGGGGGGGGGTGTCCCCGCTTCCCCGGCCCCTTCCCCTCAGTATGGCAGCAGGACTGCTGGCATGGGGCCCGTGGACACAGCCCACGTGACTACTGCTGCTCCCCCAAATTTCTGCCCCACCCTGCCTGGGATCACAATTTCCAGGCACGAATTAGCGAGCGGGTAATAAATAAATCACCAGCTGGGAGCCTTTCACCTGCCCACCTCTATTTTTAGCTGAACCCTCCTCTGCAGTTGCTCCTGGGCAGCATCGCTGCTCTGGGGCATGGGCGAGCAGGCGTCCCACTGGCACCCTACACCCCCCACCCCCGCCTCCCTCGGCACCAGGGGCTGCTGCAGCCCAGCCCTGTGAGGTTAAACAGTGTCCTGCCCACCCATGTCCCTGCTTTGGGGAGGGGCAAGGGGGTGCTGCCCCAGCTGCGGTCCCCCTCGGGACCCCCTCGCTCGCTCCCAATCGTCCCCATCCTTCCCCAGACAAGGGTCCTTTGCTAGCCAGCTCCTCTTCAAAGCCCGTGACATCCTGTGCCCACCCCCAGGGACCCCTGCACCCCACCAGGGGAATGAGGCCTCGTCCTGGCCCCGAGCATTGCTGCGGGGGCGATGGGAGCACCGAGACACATGGGCTTGCAGCAGTAGGCATCCTGCTGCTGCACCACCGCCAACCTCCCGGCGCAGGAGCTGCCGAGAGTGGGGATGCTCAGGGGCCTTGCTCAAGGACACACTGCCACTGTCACCTGCAGTCCCCCGGGCAGGAGGACCCGCCGTGTCCCCCTCCTCGTTGTGGGGCTGGAGGGGACCACGCTCAGCATCCCTGCCTGAGCATCCCTGGGGACGCAGCCACCGGCCAGAGCATCCTTATAGGGATAGGGGACGGGGACCCCCTCATAGGGATGGGGACCCCTCAGGACTTCGGGGTCTTAATCAACCCGCTGGGAGCCAAATCCATCTGGAATCGTCCCTATCTATCTCCTGATGGGGGGAAGATTTAATAAGGCCCATTTAGGTTGCCATCAATAGAAGCTATTAGTGAAATGACCGTGGTTAATAAAATATTTACTGTCATCCGTCTGGGAAGGCTCTGAGGGCAGCTTCACTCACCCTGCTCAAGGTGCCAAAAAGTTTGCCAGGCCACGGGATGAGTGCTCGACCCCGGCACAGTTCCGGCATTTCTGGCACCTCCGTGGCAAAATGGGGCCTGGGGCAGGCAGACCTGGGAAACTGCTTCCCTTCCGTGGACTTTTTTTTCTCCCCAGCCCCAGTATTAAAAAGAAATCGGAGCCCATTTTCCTGCAATAAATTTGGCAGAATGGAGAGAAAACCGATCTGGCTCTGGAGGGGCGCCAGCCACCCCAGATGCGCACTGGGGAGCAGCTGAGCACTGGAGCCCTTTGCTCCCGTAGGTAACGGAAAAAGTGTCATCCCTGGCTCTGGTGCATCCCTCGGGGCGCGGGGAAGGGAGTCCCAAAGCCCTGCCATCCCTCCGCTTCCGATGGGGGGGATGCTGCTGGCAGCGGCCTCTTCCCGCATGACCCCCACAGTGGGAGGGATGCGGGCGCAGTGGCAGCGGTTGCAACAGGGGGTATGGGTGGTAGTGGTTTGGGATTTTAGCTGGGACGGGCTGCAGCAGGATTTAGGTGCTTGGAGGTGTGAAATGCAGGGAACTGCCCCTCTCCCACCCCGGAGGTACAGCCCTGCTGCAGGGCTGGGGAGAGGCTATGGGGACCCCCCAGCTCCCCACTGCAAGGAGCCCTGCAACCAGGACGGTGCTGTTGGCACTGTGGGCTTCGTGCGGCGATTTCAGGGCCCTTTGTGCAATGAGGCTGTTGGTGCCGGGGGTCCAAGCTGGAGGTTTGTGCTGGGGGGGGGGGTCTGTACTGGGGGGGGTCCATGCTGGCTGCACTGAGGCCGTTTGTGTCGTCCAACACGGCCGTTCATGCAACAGAGCTCTTGGTGCTGGGGGCTGGTCTGTGCTGGGGGTCCATGCGGGCTGCCCTGGGGGCTGTTCCTGCAGTGGGGGGGTCTGTGCTGGCTGCCGTGCAAGGGGCCTGCTCGTGCCGGGGGCTTCGCCGGCTCTGCAGGGCTACGGGTGCAGCAGGGCCGGGGGAGCCACTCGAATGTTCGTCTGCCCCATCACAGCCCAGGCCTGGCCCCGCAGGGGATGGGTCCAGGGCTGGGGGCTCTGCCCGTAAACCCCACTGTCCCCCCCTGGCCCTTCCCCTTACCCCACGGCCTGGTGACAAACCCACAGCCCAAAAACACGGCCCTGCATTCCCCGGGTGGCTCTGGGGGGGTCCCCGGCACCGCAGCTGAGGGGGTTTGAGGACCCTGCTAACACCACGTCTCCTCGCCAGGCGTGGAGGGAAGCCCATGGCACCCGGCCCCCCGGACCCCCCCCCATGCCAAGCCCCTATCCCGCAACCCCTAACGCCCCGAGAATCCCCCCGGCCAGCACCGGGGAGCCTGAGCAGGTAGGAAGGTGCGGGGTGCGGAGATGGGCTAAGCTGAGGTTCCAGCTGTGGTGCCGGGGGGTGCTCATAGGGGTGCTCATAGGGGTGCCAGGGGGCTGTGTTGGGGTGCTGGGAGGGATGCACTGGGGGTCCTGGGGGGGGGAGTGTTGGAGTGCTTGGAGGGTGCTGGGGGCTGTGTTAGGGTGCTGGGGGGAGTGCGCCGGGGGTGATGGGAGGCGATGGACTGCGGGGGCGTGGGAAGGATGGAGGGGGTGCACTGCGTGTCCTGAGTGGGGGGTGCATGGGGGATGATGGGTTTTGGGGTGCAGGAGATTGGTGCAGTGAGAATGGAGGGTGGGGAGGCGCTGGGGGTGTCGTTGAGGGCTGGCTGAAGGGTGCGCGCAGAGGGGTGGTGGCAGGGCTGAGTGGGGGGGGGTCCGAAGGGGTGCATGGGGGGGGCGGGGTTGGGGGTGCATGGCGAGGGCTTGGCGGAGGGGTGCGGGCTACGCGGGGCAGTGGAAGCCCGGGGTGTCTGTGGCGTGGGGGGCCAGCAGAGGGGTCTGGGGGCCCTGGGGGGCGTGGTCAGCGCAGGAGGGCGGGGAGGTAGGCGGGGCGAGGCTGTCGTCACAGCGGGAGTGCACGGCCTGTGCCAATCAGACGCCTCTCCTCGCCCCACGCCCCGCCCCCCCCCCCGCCCTCCGGTCCCGCCGCCGCGCGCCCCCGGGACCGAACAGGGCTGCAGCAGCGGCGGTGGCACGGCACCGGCCACGGCCCGGCGGCAGGTAGCGGGCACGGGGCACGGGGCACGGGGCACGGGGCACGGGCACGGGCCGGGGCCGGGGCCGGGGCCGAGCCGAGCCGAACCGAACCGAACCGAACCGAACCGAACCGAACCGAACCCCCGGGCGAACTGGACACTAGGAGCCCCGGGCACGGCGGGGACGCGCAGCTGGAACTCGATACCAGAGCCGTGCTGGGGCCGCGGGCAGGGGCCAGCACCGGGAGCACCGTGGGGCCGGACCCCTCCTCCTGCCCCTACTCCCCTCACCCCACCCGAGGGGGCTGCGGAGGGGTTGACACCGGGCCCCGGGCGGGCAGAGGCACATCCCCCATGGGCAGGACACGACCCTCACGGATAGGACACGTCCCGGTGCCGTCGAGGGCGCACATGGGCACCACGTGTCCCGTCAGGTGTCGAGCAGTGCTGCGTAGGGCGAGGATGCCTCCCTTCCCCCAGGAACCCCGCACCCTACGCCGTGCCCTCTCCCACAGGTTGCCCCCACACTGCTGAGCCATGCGGGATTGCCCGGCCCCCTCCCCGCCAGAGCCATGAGTGGCTGCCGGTACAATGGGGGGGTGACGCAGACCCGGGGTCCCCTGAGCAGCTCCCGAACCCGGCACCCACTGGAGAGGGACACCCGGCCACTACAACCCCACCGACCCCCCGGCTTCGAGGTGGTGGTCTCAGGCCCAGATGAGTCTGGGGGTCTGGATCTCAGCTCGGCAGCAGCCCCGGGTCAGGATGCGGCCGAGGAGGGGCGGCAAGGATCCCGGAGGAACCAGAACATCGGGTACAAGCTGGGGCACCGGCGAGCCCTCTTCGAAAAGCGGAAACGCCTCAGCGATTATGCCCTCATCTTCGGGATGTTCGGCATCGTGGTGATGGTCACGGAGACGGAGCTGTCCTGGGGGGTTTACACCAAGGTGGGGGTTGTGCTGGGTGGGTGGGGGTCCAGGGGCAGAGGTCCGGCCAGGCTCACGCTGCCTGCACCCCTGACAGGAGTCGTCATATTCATTCGCACTGAAATGCCTTATCAGCCTCTCGACTGTCATCCTCCTGGGGCTCATCGTCATGTACCACGCCAGGGAGATCCAGGTGAGCAGCACCCGCCCGTGGGTGCTTGCCGGGGGCTGTGCCATGCCAAGGGTCCCGCAACCCCCACCCGTCCACCCCCCCGTTCTCTTCCCCCTCCTGCAGCTCTTCATGGTGGATAACGGTGCCGACGACTGGCGCATTGCCATGACCTACGAGCGCATCTTCTTCATCGCCCTGGAGCTGATCGTCTGCGCCATCCACCCCATCCCTGGCCAGTACCTCTTCACTTGGACAGCGCGCTTGGCTTTCACCTACGCCGCCTCGGTGGCTGATGCCGACGTGGACATCATCCTCTCCATCCCCATGTTCCTGCGGCTCTACCTGATCGGGCGCGTCATGCTGCTGCACAGCAAGCTTTTCACCGACGCGTCCTCCCGCAGCATCGGCGCCCTCAACAAAATCAACTTCAACACCCGCTTTGTCATGAAGACCCTCATGACCATCTGTCCCGGCACCGTCCTCCTGGTCTTCAGCATCTCCTCCTGGATCATTGCCGCCTGGACGGTCCGTGTCTGCGAGAGGTATGGGGCGAGGGGCGGGGGTGCACTCCCCGGTGGGGCTCTTGTTGGGGGACATGGGGTTGGGGTGCAGCTGAGGATGTGCGGTGCAAACCCCGAGGGAGGGCTGGGGGGAGAGAATAGCCTCCCTGTGGGGACCCTCTTGCCTGGGGTGATGGCCACGATGGTTTTGCCATCGCTGTGCCGCATCCTTCGGTGCCGGCTGAGGTTCCAAGCCAGCTCCCCAGGCTGCTCCCGCACCTCTCCCAAGCCCCTCCGTGCCCCACTGGGACACAGATGGACCCCCACCCCACCCCGCTGACCAGGAGTTCTGGGGGGTC
Organism: Chlamydotis macqueenii; assembly: GCF_036417535.1. NCBI lineage: Eukaryota > Metazoa > Chordata > Aves > Otidiformes > Otididae > Chlamydotis > Chlamydotis macqueenii. The sequence goes on along the minus strand of NC_141581.1, from coordinate 3,172,838 downwards.
TCACAGAGGGGACCAAGCTCTCGCATAGGATGTTGCCTGTGCTCCTCAGCTGCACCCGCCAGGATGCCAGGGCGGGAGTGCTGGGGTCCCCACATGCATACTCACCCCTCCTTGGCCGCTCCCTCTGAGGATGCGCATTAACTGCTCTTGTTTTCCCTCCCTGACTGCTCTGCTGCTCGCAGGGACAAACTGTGAGTCACCCCAGGGCCCGACAGCGCGTCCTGCACGGGACGTCCTCCTCCCCAACCCCAGGCTTGCGCTACCCAGAATTTAGGATTAGCTGCAGCCGGCGGGTGGGGGGGGGTCAAGGCTGGGAGGCCAGGGTTGGGGGCAAAGAAGCCATGAACATGGAAAGGGGCCGGAGCCCTTTTCCACTTGGAACCTCAGCAGCTGCTTTCGGTGCCTCCTGGCTGGGGATCCCATTGCAGCACGTGGTGGGGGGCCGGAGTGTGAGTCCCTCTGCCCCAGCTCTCGGGGTGCTCTCGAAGGGGTGGGCTTGCCGCAGGAATTGCTGTGGGTCCTGGGGCAGCCCCAGAGGGAGAAACCCTGGTGAAGAGCGGAGCTGAGCCGGAGCAGGTGGGAAGGAGCTGCTGTATCCTTCTTGTTTCTGACCAGAGGCTTCGGGCTTTCGCTCGGCTCCGGTGGTGGCCATTGCTCGCCGTTTCCCCTCCATACCATGCACGGTTTGGGTATGTTGAAGGAGTCCCGGGTGCTCCGCAAGAGGACGAGGGGAGCGGGGAGCACACCGCTGTCCCAGGGAACATTGATATGTGGTGATGTCCTCGGGCTGCCCACCCCAGTGTGCAGGTCCCCCCCAGCTGCGTGGTGCCCCCACAGCATCGCCGTGCCGCATCCCTTGGTGCCGGCTGAGGTTCCAAGCCCAAACCGTGTGGCTGTGGCCTGGGGCGGGGCTGGGTGGAGGGACGCAGCAATCCTAAATTCCTCGCCACACGCTTGAGTCCACCCCGGCTGGCTCCCATCTCTTCCCTTTTCTCACTCCCGGCCCCCATTTTTTCCTAGCTCCCTGCATGCCCCTGTCCCCGCTGCCCAGCTTGGCTGCACTCAGCGCCCAGCCCCACTGCTCCATGTCCTCCCGGCCGGACTCATCCCGGCGAACGATGGGGGCCGTGTCTGGGGGTCCCTTAGGGAGGGGTTGGGGGGCACAGCCATCTGCATTCGTGGTGTTGGCGCTGGCCATGAAATCTCAAAGCACAGTGTCCCCCGTTGTTCTCCAGTGACACCCACAGTGGCCTCAGGGCCCTTCTGGCCTTGCTGGGTTGGGGTGCAGCTCATGGGGCGAGGGGTGCTCCGCTCTGGCCGGGCCTATGCAGCCGTCCTTGTCCCCTCGGTGGGGATGTCTGGCAGTGACACCCATGTCCTGTGCTTTGAGATCTCTGGGGGAGCTTCAAGAGGACAGAGGTTGCTGCCAGCCGTGTGTGTGTGACACCTGTCACCTTGTTGTCCTTGTCCAGCAGCACCCCCCCGAGCCAGCCCTGCTCCCAGGGGGTCACAGCCACCCCCATGGCTTTCCTCCTCCCCAGTGCCTGTGGCTGGAGTGGCCATGCCTGGTGTCCCCAAAGTGTCCCCAGGCTATCCCGAGCTTCTTTGTGGTCCTGCGTGCCAGTGGCGCGGCTAGGAGCTTGGGGGATTCTCCTGGCTGCGGCTGCCGGACGAGAAAGCAGCTAAAAACCGTGTGGCGAAGTTGGCTGGACCGGAAGCGCGTGGTGACAGTGGCTGCGCTTGGCCCCGAGCAGGTACCACGACAAGCAGGAGGTGACCAGCAACTTCTTGGGGGCCATGTGGCTGATCTCCATCACCTTCCTCTCTATCGGCTACGGGGACATGGTGCCGCATACCTACTGCGGGAAGGGCGTGTGTCTGCTCACCGGCATCATGGTGAGCGCGGCGGGGGAAAGGGACATGGGCAGGGTCGAGCGGCGGTCCTGTGCCTCCCGCTCCTGCTGCCACCCTCACCGCTGGGCTCTCTGCCCGCAGGGTGCCGGCTGCACTGCTCTGGTTGTCGCCGTTGTTGCCAGAAAGCTAGAGCTGACCAAAGCGGAGAAACACGTGCACAACTTCATGATGGATACGCAGCTAACGAAGCGGGTAAGACCCCCGACCCCTGGTGCAGTTCCCACTCTCTGGCCCCACCATGGCATCGCTGGACCTGCTGTCCCCAATCCTCACCCCCTTTTCTTTCCTCCAAGGTGAAAAATGCTGCTGCCAACGTACTCAGGGAAACTTGGCTCATCTACAAACACACCAAGCTGGTGAAGAAGATCGACCATGCCAAAGTTCGGAAACACCAGCGTAAGTTCCTCCAAGCCATCCATCAGTAAGTGCCAAACCTTTACCTGCTTCCTACAAGGAGTTTTTTGTTTGTTTTTTTTTTTTTCCCCCCCTAGTCATCAGGCGCTTCCTCCCCTTCCGTGCCCCTATGTCAGGTGCCAGGTTGTCCTGTGTCCCCAACCCCGCTGTGGGGACATTTTCCCGGCAGGCAAGGACCCCGATGATGCTGGGGTGACCCCAGGGCAGGGGTACCCAATTTTTGAGGCTTGATGTGACCGCGTCTGCTGTCCGGCTTTGCCCGCATCGGGGAGCGGGGGGGGGAGCCGCGAGCCCCCTGGATGCCTCCTGCTTTTGGGGAGGGAGGAACTGAAGGGTGGAGGGGTTCCGTGCTGTGGCTGCTGTTGTCTCGCTGCGCCCTTCGTGGTGGTATTAAACCTGCTGTTGTGTTTTGTCTCTGTTCCGCCCCATCCCTGCAGAGCTCAGAAGTAAGTTGCCCCGCGGAGCCCCCTCCCCATGTGCATGTGCTCATGGCTGACAAAATGGGGCGGGGAGGGGGGACCCACAGCAGCACAGGGGTCAAGGACGGAGGGGCAGAGGCTGTGCTGGTGGGGTGGGGGGAGGCTGCTGCATGCCGAGGTGCTGGGGGCAGCTGCCTGGGAGTGTCACTGGCCTTGACCCTGCCCCGCTGCCTCTCCGCAGGTTGAGGAGCGTGAAGATGGAGCAGCGGAAGCTGAACGACCAGGCCAACACGCTGGTGGACCTGGCGAAGGTGAGCAATGGTAGGGTGGGATCCGGGGGAACCCCGCTGCGGGGGCTCCCAGTGCTGAGACCACACCCCATGTCTCCACCCCCCCGCCCCAATTCCCCTCAGACCCAGAACATCATGTGCGACATGGTCTCGGAGCTGCAGGAGCGTAACGAGGACCTGGAGAAGCGGCTGGGAGCCCTGGAGAGCAAAATGGAGGCACTGGGGCTGAGCTTGCTGGCGTTGCCGGGCTTGGTCAGCCAAACCCTGGGGCAGCAGCAGCGCGAGCTCCTGGGGAGCTGGACCCCCCGGCTCTGCTCCACCACAGCCCCTTGTACCCCTACCCGAGCCCCCAGGTCCCCTTCCACTGCTCCCCCCAGCTCCTCGGACAGCGGGTGACGGGGGGTGGGGGGCTGGGACCCCTCTTATGTCTGGCCATCGTGTGGCTGATTTTTCAGTAGCTTTGTTCTGTAAAGCCCTGTATAAATTTCCTGCGTTCACTGTGCTGGCATGAGGCTGGAACGCCTCCCCCCCACCCCCATCCCTGCCGTGCCTCCCCCCCACATTGGGCAGGGGGTGAGCCCCGGCCTCCAGAAGGGCTTTTGGGGAGGGGGATGCAGCAGCCACTACAGCTGGGGGGAAGTTTGGAGAAGCCCTTGGGGTGGAAGAGCAGGGAGAGGGGGGGGAAACCAGGAGCCCTGAGTGATGGGCGGGGAGGGGGTCTGGCGGCTGCTGCCCTGGAGACAGGGTGGGGGGGACGCCTGGTGTCTTGCCTGGAGGGCGTGGGGGTGAGGCGGGGCAGGCAGACCCCCATGGTGAGAGCAGAGCTGAGCCCCAGGGGTTGAGGATTTTGGGGGGGGGCAGGGGGAGGCTCTGTTCCTGGCTCTACCACAAAGTGACCTTGGCAAAGTCACGTCACCTCTCTGTGCCTCGGTTTCCCCCATCTGTAAAATGGTGGGGGGTGGGGGGGGCACAGTAGTACCGACCATTGTGAAGCGCTGGGAGATTCCTGGGTGCAATATTCAGCGCAGCCCTCTGCTAGCAGGGTGGGCAAGGACCCTCTGCTGGGACCCCCCTGTGGCCCCTCACCCCTGGGGGCCGCTCCTGCTCCCCAGCTGGGGTCCTTGGTGGGGGGGGTGCCTGGGGGGGGCTGAGCCGCACATTAAAGGAGGCTGAACTGGATGTGTTGCTCTCTGCTCGTGGCAGTGGGACCCCTGCCCAGTGGGAGGGTTGGGATGGGGTCCGGGGGCAGGTTTGGGTAGGGGGGAAGCTCACCCAAAACCGGGGCATGGTGCTGGGTCCTTGCGGGGCAGAATGTAGGAGGCTGAGGGGGACAAGGTGGGGCAGGGGCCGGGTCCTGCCCACGCCAGGCATTGTGCAGCGCGTCAGAGCGGTGTGGCGCTGTTAATATTTAACTGTGGGTGCCTGCCACGGGCAGTGGCCAAGGGATGTTGCGGTGAGCCCCGGCCTCGCGTCCTACCATGAGACGGGCAGGTAATGGCGGGGCCTGGGGGCCAGGGCTGTCCTGGGGGAGCTGGCATGAGGGAAGGACACGGAGCCCACGGGTCACACAGTGGGGCTGGGTCTGCTTGACATGAGCCACCGGGTCCCTGTGTCAGTGGCCGTGTCTAAATCTGACGGGGAGCGAAGGCTGCGAGTGTGCCCCATGGGGAAACAGAGGCACGCGGAGAGGGCTGGTTGCACTGCGCCCCATGGCAGCTCGCCGCCGCCTTTGCTCCCATCCTTGCTCATCCTGAGGCTTCTCCTCCAGCAGGGCTCAGCCTGGAGGCGGGGAAGCAGAGCAGCTGCCAGATGCACCTGGGGGACCCCCGTCACCCCGAAGCTGCTGGGAGCCGATGGCCGAGCCTGCCCATCCCGCTGCAGAGCCAGGGCTGCTGGGTACGGAGCCAGGCACAGGGGTGCTGCCCCCCCCCCCCCAGCCCGTGCTGGAGGCGTTGGGCCCCTACTTCGCTTCTGTGAAGTCCCAACCGGGGCTACTGGGGGGGCTGAGGGCTGTGCCACGGCCCCCTCCTTGCTGGGGCGCAGGCAGCCACTCTCATCTTCCTCTTCCTCACGGCTCTGTTCTGCCTGGCTGGCAGCCTCCTGTCCTGGGGACAACCCCGGGCAGTTTCCCCCCCCACCATGGGCCCGTGCAACCGCATGCCCTTCCCTTGTGTCCTGAAGGCTCCACCAGCCCGAGCCAGGCGCGTCATCTTCGAGGACGAGGTGATGCCGGCAAGGAGACCCCTGAGGAGGGTCCCCCCCGCTGAGAAGGGGGAGAAGCTGGGGGCTGGGTCTGTTCCCCCCGGGCTGGCATCCCGGCCAGGCACTGTTGCGGATTACGTGGTGTAAGTGACTGCCACGGGAATGACCATGGGACGGGGTGTCCCAGGGATCTGCCACACCCAACGGAGAGGGTGGCCTTGTGACACTGCAGAAAATACCCAGCCATCCGGAGCCCCCAGCAGCGGGAGGGCTACAAGGGGGTCTTCCAGGACCAGCTGGCAGAGTACGTGGAGCTGCTCGGGGAGGTCCGCACTGCACGGCGGAGGCTCGGGGTGTTGGACACAGCCATGGGCCAGCTGACCCGGCAGGCCACGAGCAGGACGGTGGGTCCCTCAGCAGGCGCTGGCTGCGAGCACCTTATGTCTTGCTAGCGGCATTGGGTGCGATGAGTGGGCCTGTTTCTGCAGGGAATGGGGCTGCAATGGGTTGGAGGGGGGATTGGAGGGGATGTGCAGACCCCCAGGCTCTGATGGCTGAGAGGTACCCGTCAGCTGCTGGAAAATCAGTGAGCAACGGCATTTCTCAGCTACGCCCCAGGCAAGGTTTTCACCTTGCAGCGCTGCTGCAAGGCTGGCTGCCCCTGAGCTCCCCAGCTCGTTAGCTCTGGCTGCCTTGTTAGGGCTGTGCTTGGGGCAGGGGACTCCGGGGGGGTCCAAGGCTCCAGGACATGTCTTTCTACCCCATAGGATGGGAGCAGGGCAGCCCATGCCTGGTGCGAGTACATGAAGAAAAGGGTGAGCAGGAGAAGGGCTCAGGAGTCCACGGCCTCCTTGCGGTCCCTCTCCCCACCCCCAGTGTTTGGGGGGGTCCCCAGGGCAGGGACCCTCCTGGCTGAGAGCAGTCCGGCCAGCAGGATTTGGCCTTCCTGGAGAAGCAGCGGCGCTGCGAATACCTGAAGAAGAAGCTGACGCACATCAAGGCGCGGATCCAGGAGTACGACTGTGACGCCCACGATGGCTGTACCAGCACCCTCTGCTCCTGAGCCTGCGCACCCGGCCGCCACCGCCGCCGTGGGACCATGACCCCCCCGGGTCGTGGTGGGGGGGGACACCCACGGTGCTGGGGAGGGGGTGACGATGCCACAGGTATGCACCTGCTGCCCACCCAGCTGCTGTGCCCACCTGGGGACAGAGAGCAAACCCGTGGGGTCCTCGGGATGCTGGGGGCTGGGGGTCTTTTGGGTCCCCCCGGGTGCTGGGTGGATGCTGCCTGTCCCCGCATGGGTGATGCCTGTCCCTGTGTGGGTGCCAGACCGTGAAGGGTGCAGGTGCAAGAAGAGCCCAGAACTTTGTTTAATAAAACACGGTGATGTTTTCTGGAGAAGTGGGGGGGTCTTAATGCGCGTCCTGGGGTGGGGGGCCACCCACACATCCCACCCAAGCACTCGTGGGACGGGAAAACAACGGAGGAGGGCGGGGGGCGCAGAGCAGAGACCCCACCCCGAAGTCCTTGAGGGACCCCAGCTGAGGTGCCCCCCGCCCGCCAAGCTCCGGGCTCTCTCATATTTCACCCCCACCAGTTTAAGCGGGACGGAGTCGCCCCAGGGAAGGAGGTGGCACCGGCGCCCCCCTCCCCGCCCTATCCCACCTCTCCCGGAGGCGGAAGCTGGGGCCGAGCCCGCTCCAGCCGCGACCGGCTGCCATTTTAAGGTGAAGGAGGAGGCGGGGGTGCGGACAGGTGAGCGGATCTGTGCCGGACGGGACCCCCGAGCACCGGCACCGCCACCGGGAGGGGCAAGCAAACTACCGGTACGTGGGGGAGGGCCGCACCGGGGGGGTCCCCGCCACGCGTGTGGGGGGGGGGCGGTTCGACCGTCACCGCCGCCCCACCGGCCCTGAGCTCCCAAGCGATACTAGGGTCCCCCCTTCACCACTGTCCCCACTGGGGTCCTCACCGCCCCCCCCCCCCCCCAGCGGGGAGCCCCTGGTCCTATGTCCTCCCCAACGGGTCGCCGCGCTCCGGTTGCGGCTCCGGGAGCCTGACACCCCCCCCCCCGCCCCTCCTCAGCCCCGCTCGGGGAGGGGCTCTCCGGTGGGATGGGGAGGGATTCAGACCGTAATCCCGGGGGTTCACCTGCCCGGGATCGGTGGGTTTGGGGATTTACGGGGAGATCGGGACCCCCTGAGGCTTGGGCACCCCGGGGGGGGTGCTGCCCCGGACCCCCGTGGGCATCTCCGGGACCCCAGACCCCCGATGCCCACCCTTGCTGCAGATCAAGGGGTGCCAGCCCAACCCCCCCAGGGGCCTGATCCTGGCACCGCCCGCAGCGAGCAGCCGGGTTGGGTTTCCCACGAGGGTTTGGGTTTCCCCCATGGTGCTCCCCACTGCAGGCCAGAGGGGTCTCTGGGCTGAGGGGGTCTCCACATCAACTTTTAGAAAATACCGGATTTTTGAAAAATGATTGGTGGTGTTGCTAATGTGCCCTGTATTATTACTTTTTTTTTTATTAATCCAGCCAAATCTGCTCACAGAGAAACCCTCGGGGTTAGCGCTAACCTTGGGTAAGAAGTTTTCTGTTTTAATTAGAATTTAAACAATCCGATTAATTCAGATGGTGTCTGGTGTCCACGGTCAGGTGGGCTGGGGGGGGCTGGGGCCAGCGTGGCAGGGTCTCGTGCGTGGGGCTGTACTGGGGCGTGACCTGGCGGCGTTTGCTGGGAGAAGCTCGGTGAGTCACTTCTTCTCCCCGTGCCTCGGTTTCCCTGTGAGTGACTCTGGTGGCATTGAGCATGGGCGGGCGGTTGTTGACGGTGCCCGGAGACCAAAGTTCCCGGCCAGGCCGGGCAGAGACATAGAAACTCGGCAGTGCCGCCTTGTTTCCAACGGCTCCATCTGTCTCCCCGCTAGGCTCTCTGTCCTCTGGATCCCACCGCCTCCATGTTCAGCAAGAAGTCCTATGACGGCCCCCCCATGGGCTACGGCTCGCCCGCGGGCGATTACGGCTATGACTATGGCACCCGCTCACCCCCGCCGGGCTCCTACTACATCGAGGACGTGCCGCAACACTTCTACAAGTGGACCTCGCCGCCCGGTGTGGTGAGGATTCTGGAGGCTGTGGTCATCCTGCTCTGCATCGCCATCTTTGCCTGTGTGGCCTCCACCCTGGCCTGGGAGTACGGCTATGGCTTCGGGGGGGCTTACGGCAACGGGCTGGGGGGCTTCTATGGCTCCGGCTACTATGGCAGTGGGTTGAACTACGGCTACGGTTATGGGAGTTACTATGGCGGGGTCACCAACCCACGGGCAGCCAACGGCTTCATGATCGCTATGGCCGTGCTCTGCTTCCTGGCCCAGCTGGGGCTCTTTGTCGCCAGCATCAGCAAATCCAGTGGCTCCCGCTCCCGTCGCTTCTACCTGGTGGTCATCGTGGTCTGCGCCTTGCTGGCCTTCGTCATGCTCATCGCCTCCATTGTCTACGTCGTGGGGGTCAACCCCCAGGCGCAGATGACCGGCAGCTACTACTACAACCCCTTGCTGACCATGTGCAGCCAGATGTACGGCAGCAGCACCTACCTGAACCAGTACCTCTACCACTACTGCACTGTGGACCCCCAGGAGGTGAGGGTGCACCCCAGCTCTGGCCAGACCCCCCCCCGCCCCAGCTTTGAGCCAAACTGGCAGCGCGGGCCCCTCACTCCACTTCAAAGGCGATGCCAAGCAAGGGTGGCACCGGACGGAGAAGGTCAGCGACCGCACGTCCTGCCCATTTTCCCCTCTGTCTTTCGTGGTTTTGGTGGTACCAGTTGCTGTTTCGTGGCTGCCAGTGCTGGATCACAGCCTGGCTGTTTCCCAGAAGGAACTGGGGCCAGCTGACTGCCTGCGAGTTTCGGGGAGGGGATGGGAGGCCGTCATCCCAGTGCGGACCCAGTATCTGGTACTTTGGTCTCCCCGGCTGTAAAAGTGTTTGAACAAGGTTGGGGCAGGGGCAGGCTGCGCGTGCCAGGATGGGTGCAGGGTAAAGGGTGCCGGCTCCCCCCCGAGCACCCGCGATGCTGCCAGCCTGGCTCACGGGAGCCCAACAAGGTTAGTGGGACAGCCAGGGCCTTCAGAACAAAGTCTGGCCACCCCAGTTTCAGCTGGGGCCGGCAGGGATGCTGCATGGGGCTGGGGCTGGTGCTGCCGGTTCCCATCCGGCCAGGCTGGCTGTGCTGCATTCCTGCGCAACGCCTGCTCGATGCAAAGGCCAAGCGTGGCCTAATCTGTCCTCACCCGGCCTCCATTTCAGCACAGCTGCAGGAATCCGGCTCCCGGAAAACCACCCGGGCACGCACCTGGCTGCATAGTGCGGGAGCCGCCAGTGGGCTCAGGGTGCTGCACAGAGGGTGCCAGCTCACTGCCGCTCCCCGAGCCCCAAAATGGTTCCGTCCCTGTGGGAAAATCAAACCCCTCCCATTGCTTGAGCTGGCCCCAAACGCTCTTGAACCCCTGATAGGCTCCATCCTGGCTCATGTGTGCCCCTCTGCCCCTGCGTGGTGGGAGTCCAATGTCGGGGCGTAAGGGGAACAACCCCCCTGGATGGGGTCTCTGCAGCCCCGTGGGACCCCCAACCCTGAGAGCCCCCTCCCTCCACCCCTCCAGGCCGTGGCAATCGTCTGTGGGTTCCTCATCGTTATCCTGCTCTGCCTCATCTGCTTCTTCGCCCACAAGACGCGGAGCAAGATCTGGAAGTACGGGAAACCAAACATCTACTGGGACAAGGTGCCGGTGACCCAGGAGGGTCCCAACGTGGAGGAGTGGGTGAGTCCGAGCGTGGGCTTGGGGTGCCGGGTGGGTGCCCGGGGCGGGGTGGGAAGGGGCATCTCCCACCGCCTCCCCCCGAGCATCCTCCCTGCTTGCCCTTTATCAGCGGGGCTGGATGCTCCAGGGCGAGCGCAGGGGGCTTCGTGGGAACCCCAGGGTCCTTCCTGGCACCAGGGCTGTGCCGAACCCAGCCAGGGCTTGGTGCCAAGATCCTCTTTCTGCTGCCCTGGTCCAGGTGTGTTTGCGCACCACAGCAGGCAGCTCCCGGGGTGCGGCGTTATCACTACTGGTGCAGCGCTGTGCCTGACTCCCTCCCGGTCACTTTGTTTAGGCACTGTAGCTTTTGCCAGCCAGTACCATGCCCCAGCACCCGCGAGGCTTTGCACAGGGTGCTGAGCTGGGCGAACTGGTCTCAGACTCCCTGAAAGACAAACAGGGTGGGATCGGATGGGGTGGGCACCAGGAGGGCTGAAGCTGCAGGTCCTCTCCCCTTTGCTTGCCCCGTGCTCGGCAACACCCGCCGTGAGACATTGCCCATCGATGCCATTTAATTTCCATCTTGGCAATGATTAACTCAGCTCCGTGGGGGCTGCGCCACCCCGCTGTGGCACGGAGAGCTGAGGGCTTTGCCGTAACCGAACTGGCACCGTTCGGGCTTCGAACAAGCCCGGTGCTGACCAGGGCTGTGACACCAGGTCATGTCTCCCCTGGATTGAGGGGTGCCCTGCAGCCTGGGCCCCAGGAAGATGGCAGGACGTGCCCCTCCTGCCCTTCGCTCAGAGATGCCTGAGCCAACGTCTCTGCAAGAGCCAGTGCCTGGGGAGGGGTGTGGGAATCCTGCAGCATCCCACGAGAAGGAGCTTTTGCAGTCCACCCCGGGGTGCTGCCCAGGCGCCCCCGGGAGCTGGGATGGTGGGCAGGGGCCCCATCCCTGTGTGACTGGGGCAGCCCAGGGCTTCTCCAGAACAGGCCTCTGCACTGGAATGTTCGTCATGTTTGGCCCAGACTTTCAGTGCCGAGCACAACAGTTGCTCTCAAGCCCTGGAAAGCCCGGCTCCGCTCCGTGCCTGTGTCCCCATGCCTCGTTCTGTGTGTTGCTCCAATATTTATTTTTCATTTAGCAGAAATACCTTTGTTCTGGTTTATTTATTTTCGTTAGAAGTCCTTCCCTTGTAAAGCATTTCCTGGCCCACTGGGGGCTGGGCTGGCTGGGGGTCCAGGACTGGGGCTCCCCCTCACCCTCACCTACCCCTTGAGGGGGGTCCCGGCTCCAGCCACCGCCTGGGAGTCGCCCACAGTTGATGCATCTCCACTCAGTGGAAATGCAGTGGTGGGGAGGTACCAGGGTGTGAAACCCTCTTGGGACATCTCGTTCCCAGTTTATAGCTGGGACCGAGATAAAACGGGGTGACCTTTGAGCAGACGTGAGCTGTGCCCTCCATCCTGGCACGGGACAGGGATGTAACTGTCCCTGCACCAGCCCCCTCACCTGGCAGCCCCCAATTAACCGTATCTTCATTAGCTGGGGGGAAAGCACCGGAGGAATTGACTTGGCCGGCCGGAACTTGCAGCTGCTGTCCCCAGGGCCGCCATCCTGGGCAGGGCCCAGCTTCCGGCACAAACAACCCACAAAGGCCGGGAAGGAAGTGGGAGGGAGGGACAGACGTACGCCCCACGTCCTTCGGGAGCCCTGACCTTGCTGGGGTGAGGGTCTGGGGAGGGGGGGATGGTGGACAGGGCGAGCATGTAGCCTCCTCCCTCTCATCCATCTTGTCTCCGAGTGAGACCCCACGGGTGACGTTGCCCTCTGTGCCACTGGGGTCTGTGGGTCCTTCTCCAGAGTGCGTCCTGCAGCCTCGCCCCTTCCCCAAACCGCCCGTGGGGGCTCCCCCATCCCTGGCACCTCCCCCTCTCCTCTCTGTAGCCGTATGGGATGTCGGCCAGGGCTCATCCCCATCCCTGTCGGGACCACAGGCAGGACTGCAGCTGCTGCTTCAGTGTGTCTCCCACCCCATGGGATGGAGACCAGTGTCCCTGGGGCCACGGTCCAGGGTGAGTGAGCATCCCCGCCATCGCGGTGTGCGGCTGAGAGCCTCTCCCTGCCCCAGGTGAAGAACGTGGCAAACGGAGCCAGCATGCAGGATGAGACGGCCACGCTCGCCTACTCGGAGAAGCCAACGAGCCCCATCGCTGCGCCACCCTACAGCCCACCCTCCTACAGCTACCCACCCCAGGATGAGTACTACCCCTCCGGGACCTACGGCGGCCGGGAGTGAGTGGCCAGGCAGGGGGGTGGAAAGGCTGGAGGGGTCCCGGGACACCCGTCCCCCTCCCTGCACTGAGCTGGCTGATGTCCCCCTGTCCCTCATAGTGACCAGCCGGACCGAGTGGTCAGCCCAGCAGAGGAGAAGATGAGGGAGCAGCCCACCAAGCACCCTGCCCGCCGCGGCCGCCGCCGGCGGCGCAACCCCGAGCTGGACGAGTCGCAGTATGAGACCGACTACACCACGGCCGTGGAGTCTGGTGACGAGCGGGACCAGGACCAGTGGGCCAGGTGAGGGGGGGGACACCCCTGGCAGCCTCAACCTTGCCCCCAGAGCCCCCTCTCCAGGGCCTGACCCTGCCCCTCTCCTGCAGCCTCTACCCTCCCATCGCCTCGGACAGCACCCGCCAGAAGTACAAGCAGGAGTTCGACACTGACCTGAAGCGCTACAAGCAGCTCTGTGCCGAGATGGACTGCGTCAATGACCGCCTCAACCAGCTCAGCAAGCAGCTCGACAGCATCTCTGAGGACAGTCCCCAGTACCAGGTCAGGGCTCTGTGGGGACTGTGGGGCTGCCGTGGAGGAGGCTGCGGGGCCGTGCGGACGCTGCAGGGCCGTGGGGATGCTGCGGGGCATGGGGGATGCTGTGGGATGCAAGTCGTTGCTCGTCCCCATGGGACACCCACCCCTGTGACCCCCTGGCTGTGGGGCTGGCCGCTCATGACCCCTCCTCCCCACCACCCATTCCCTCACAGGCCATCGCAGAGGAGTACAACAGGCTGAAGGACCTAAAGCGGGTGAGCGTGCGGCCGGTCTCTGTTTCCAGTTGCAGTGAGGCTGCGCTGGTGTGATGCACTGGGCGGGGGGGGGGAAGGGGGGGCACCTTGGAAATGCTGCCCCCTCCCCACAGCCCCCTCAGCTGAGGCCTGAGGCCACTCCTGTGCTGCCTTTCAGAGCCCCGACTACCAGACGAAGAAGCTGGAGACCAAAACCCTGCGCAACAAACTCTTCCACATCAAGAGGATGGTGAGCGACTACGACAAGGTGCGGGGGTAGCCTGTGTTCCGCCCACAGCCCCCCACCGCGGCAGGATGGGCACGAGGGGCTCCCCCACTCCCTGCCCCTCCTTCAAAGACTTTGGTGCATTTTGTACCTTTTGTTTGTATATATATATATATATATATGAAAAAAAAACCACCAACAAACAAACAAACAAACAAAAAAACCAAAACCAAAGCCAAGATTCAAAGCCACGCTGCTGTGACAGTGCCAGAGGCTGCAGGTCCCCTACCGCTGCTGTAAATAGGGTTGAGGGTCTGCAGCCCCCGGCCGACCCTGTGGGGTCCGGGCACTGAGATGTACTCTGGCCGGAGGAGAGCCCTGCACCCCCCCTGAGCCCCCGGCCCTGGGGCTGTGCTTTGCGGAGCAGCCCGGGGCAAGGTTGATCTTTTACACGGCACTGGCTGAAACTGTGTCATTTTTCATTTTTTTTTTTTTTTTTTTTAAAGTAAATAAACTGTATCTGTTGATTTTAAATCAGTGTTGATGGGAAAGAGGCCGCATGGATCCTGCCCTGAGTGGGGTGCATGGCTCCTGCACCCTCACCCCAGGGCAGAGTCCCCCCCACCCTCTCCCACCTCGAGCAACCCCCTCAGTGCTGCCCGGACCCCACACCAGCACCCCTGCACCCCCCGCAAGGCTCGTCCAGCCGCATCAGAATCCCAGCCCCACAAACACAGCATCCAACCCACTCCCAGCCCCTTCCTGATGGGGGGGAGCCCCCAAATACCCTCCATCCTGGGGGAACCCCAAAGCCCCTCACCTTGGGGGGGGGGGGGCAGGACCCCAAATCCCTACTTTGCTCCCTAAAGATGAGGCACAAACCTCTGCGCTGGCTCTTGCCTCCACTTTGTGCCGCTGATCCACTTCTTCCCCAGCATACCGCAGGCAACAGGATTTATTCCTGAGGGACACTGGCGACCATCATGCAGGAACCACCCCCCCCACCCAAATCCCCAGGATTTCCAAAACCCCCATTCAATTTTAGGTGTCTTTTAGAGGGGCTTAATTCTTGGGGGGGGGGGATATTGCCCCCTCTGCTTCATCTCCCTAATCACCTTAGGGTGGACTTCAGCATTGCTGCAGGATCAGCCCTGACCCCCCCCCCCCCCCCCCCCCCTTTTCCCTGCTCACAGCAGATCCCTGCAGTTGTGAGAAAAATCTTTTTTTTTTTTATTTTATTTTATTTTTTTTTTATTATTATTGACTTCAGTTAATTTGTTTAGTATCATTGAACAAGGATTATATTTGCAGTGAACCAATCTAAATGACAAATCCCTGGCTAATCTTGCCTCTGTTTGCACGGTGGGTACCCCTGAGAAGCAGAGCCTGGGGGATGCTCGGTGGCCTCCAACCCCACGCCAGCGGTCCCGGCCACCGGCCATCCCCCCATCCCTCCAAGTTGGCTCTGCCCCACCATGTGTCCCTTCCTCTGCAAGGGACAAAGACCTCCCCCAGCAGAATCGGGGGGAATCCCTTCCAGCCAGATTCTGGTCCCCTTCAGCGTCCCTCTCCCACAGATCTGTCTTTAAAAAAAAAAAAGTGGGCTGGGCTGGATGCTGGGTGCTGTGCAGCACCCAAAAAAAAAAAAAACCCCAAAAAAAAAAAACCCCACAACACCTTGTTTGGTTTGCAACCCTGCATGGTGCCCATATAACCCCACCCCCCCTTCCACAGTAACCCCTGCATACACCCTCCCTGTGCCCTGACAGTGGAGATGCTTTCAGTGGAAACTGCAGGGACGGGGCTAGGACAGTTCAGGCCCCCAAAAAGAAAAGGGGCTAGCCCCTACTCATCGCTTAAGTTGAGGCTGGATACAGGGGCAGGGCACAAAGGGGCTTTAAAAATGACCCTTTCTTTATAATTGCCAGGACTTGGAGTGGGGGGGCAGAGGCAGGGGGTTCCACAGCAGGACCCTTGCAAAGGAGTGCTCTGTGCAGTCGGGGGGCACCCCCCACACCCCATCGCCTCCTGTCCGAGCCTCCTGCCATCAGAAATTCCGATTTGGAGGGGCAACCAGAGGACGGTGTCTCCTTCCCCGGGGTTCCAGTGCAGCTGCAACACCAGGACAGAGCCAAAGGACCAGCCCCAGGGATGCTCCCAGGTCCCTGAGGGGAGACTGGAGGGGTGCAGGGAGCTCCGCTTCACGGGGAAGGTACAAAAAAGTTTGGTGTCCAACAGCAGCGGCACAATCAGTACCTTCGGGTGTAGGAGGACAATGTCGCGACCCTGCCGCTTCCAGAGGGGGAAGCTGCGGCAGACAGACAAGCTACAGTTAGGGGCTCGCCAGGGACGGTGCCTTCTCAGAGCGCTGGAGGGGATCCAGATCTGGCTGCCGGGGGTCCCTGGAGAGGGAGAGGCTCCATCCCCTACTGCCCTGTCCCGTAGGGCCAGTTGAAGGTGCTCCCAGACAGCAGCATGTCCCTGATTAGTGTTTCGATGGGAGTCTTCCCCACCAGCCTCATGAAGAAAAGCTGGGAGATGAGGGCAGCTGGCACAGCCCGGAGAGCTGGCAGCCGCAGCAGGAGCCGGCCAAAGCGCTGGGGCTGCGAGGGGTACTGTGAGCGGACGTACTCGGTCAGGGCCACCTGTGCCTTCTCCTGTAAGCTCTCCACATGAGCCGGGTCCGAGAGGCCGCAGGCATCTGTGAGAGGGATGGGATGGAGAGCGGTCAGTGGTTGGAGCCCCCACTCACCCCAGTTTCCCCTCCGACCAGCCACACTCCTGCCTGGCTGCTCTCCTCGCTGAATTCGGGATGCAGCCAGCTGCAGCACGGTGCAAGCCCACGGCTTGGACCACTCCAGCTAGGAAGGACCGGGCACCTCTGCAGCATGAGATGAACCCAGACGGACCAAGGGACGGGGCTCCCCAAGACCCCTTGGTGCGCGGAGGGTATTTTGTGTAATTGGGGGTCTTGTGCCCATGGCCCCGGGGATCCTCAGCCCCGCGTGCAGATGGACAATCCGGGATGCTGCAAACCATGGCGGAGAAGTGCCAGGGCACGAGGATGCTCCACGATCTCCCCCAAGACCCACGCAATGCTCTCTGGACCCCAAACCCCGAGCGAAATGTGGGGGGAAGATGCTCCCTGGCGGGGGGCCGTGGCTCAGGGCTCTGTGAGGCAGAGCCCTGTCGTGTCGCCAACCTACCCGGCGTGAAGAGCGCGATGGCCTTGAGGCAGCTGTACTCGGCTGAGTCCACCTGGAGCCGGTTGAGCTTCTCCACCTGATCCTGGAAGATGCGGATCTGGTCCATGAAGGAGACGACGCGGTCGGCCGACATGGGGGAGGCGTGGAAACCAGCAGCAGCCAGCAACGGGGCCATGTGCAGGGGCAGCGCCGACTGCGCTGCGTTGAGGACGAAGAGCTCGCTCCAGCTGAGCCGTAGCAGGGCTACTTGGTCGGAGACGGGCAGCTCGGGGAAAAAAGGGATGTTCCGGGCCCATTCCACTGTGCTGAAGAGGAGGCGGGCAGCCAGCTCGCAGATGTTGTCGATGCCCATGATGCTGCCCTGCTGTGCGTACTGCGAGCCGTAGCGGGCGGCAGGGTAGGGCTCAGCCCGCAGCAGCTGTGAGATGAGCTCTGACACAGGTTGCCCGTTGAAATATTCCCCGCTTGGTATGGTGTTGGGGCTGGTGCTGGAGTGGGTGGGGGGGATCCGGCCCCGCTGCACGGCTGCAGGAGAGGGAAGGAGAGAAGGTATCTGCCCGCTTCTGCGCTCTGCTGCTTCCCCTATCCTGCTTCCAGGGGGGATGCAGGGGTCCCTCTGCCCCGTGGGATGCTCCTCCTCCCCACCCAGCATCCCGGCATCCCCCACAGGGATGAATCCTGCCACGCCAAGGAACAACAAGCGGCTTCCAGGTGCTTGACCGTGGCCTCCAACAGTGCCCATGCCACCTCTTCCTCCACAAGGACCCAGCGCAGGAGCAGCCACAGCTCCAGCCGTGCCATGCTGGAGCAGGTGCCTCGCCAGTACCACAGTCTCTCACCAGCATCACAACCTCTTGCCCCGTGCTGGCTGCCGCAGAACGGGGTAATCGCTACCCAAGGTCATCGCACCGCGGCACTCATTTATTTGCAAATAAAACGTCCACCTTGTAAGCATCATTTACCCAGGGACACGCCCCCTCCTAATTGTATTCAGGGAGAGCCATTTTTCAACCCTCCCTGCTCCCATTAGCACCCACTATTTGCTCAGTCCTAGTAATTAATTTATGAGCTGTTCATGAACCACTTAAATGAGAGCTCTAAATCATGCTAAGTGGCAATAATGCCATCTCAACTCCTCCAGAAAAGAGGGAATTACTGTCCTGCTTCCAGTATCCTTCCCCACATTGCTCCTCGCGTTCGTGCCACCTGCTGCCAAGCAGCCCCGGCACCGTGGCAGAGCCTGTGCCGAACCCCTGGCTCCTCCATTGCTGTGTGTACCTTGGCACCGCCCCACCCTGAGATGTGGGGTTAAACCCTGCGTCCCGTTTTCACAGCAGCCTGGGGAGCTGTTGGGGTTCGCACTCCCTCAGGCGACAGGGGGCAAGCAGAATTTGGGATTTGCCCGTCCCAGTTGACCTCCACCGTGCCAGAGGCACCACGGCCTTATCGGCTAACAGCTCTGGCTTTTACAAACAATCATCACCCGCGCTGCCTGCGCTGAGGGTGATTCAAGGAGGAAAAAAAAAAGCAAATGCAAACAGGGTTCCCGGAGAGGTGAGAGAGTGCCCAGCTGCAGCAAGAGTGCAACAGGCACCGGCAGCACCGAGAGCAGAGCAGGCCCCATGCCGCAGCAGTGGGGTTCACTGGAACCCCTCAGGACCCATCTCCACCCCTGAGGCATCAGCATTACCTTCCTTCCTCATCCCCACGCGGAAACACTTCTTCAGGCGGCAGTATTGGCATTGGTTGCGGTGGTGCTGGTCGATCTGGCAGTCACGGTTGGACCTGTGGGCAGGAGTGGGCAGATGAGGTGCCGGGTCAGAGCGACGCGATACTGCTGAGGGTCCCCGCGCCCCGCTGAGCTGCTATGTCACCCACCTCCCCATCACCCCCGCGGCCCTCTGAGTGCGGCCCCCTCCACACCGGCCATGGCTGTGCCATGCCAGCCCTGGCGTGCAGCCACGGGCACTCCCAGATGCTGTGGAAATGGCGATTTCCTAGTGCAGAGGCTGCCAGTTTGCCTCACCGGCAATACCCAGGGCTGTAGGAAAGCTGGAGGGACCCCCGGGGTGTGGGGCTCCCACCCTCAGGGACACCAGGGAACGACACTCCGTGTCCCAGGATGTGGAGGGAGGCAGTGGAGCAGCCCCCAGCCTTCTCACCAGACGCGCGAGGAATTTCAAATATTTCCTATGCACTGTGGTGCTGCGCCCGTGGCCTCTCGGGCACCGAGCGTCTGCTGGCGTTCCCCACAGCGGTGGCACGGCCCCGCATCCTCAGCGCGCCGGTCTGGCCTCGACTGGACATCGCGAGCGTGGCAAAGCAAAACCCAGCGGCTCCCGCAGCCCCAGCGCGGAGCCTGTACTGCTCAGAGGGATGCCTCGCCCCCTTGGTGCATGGGTCCTGACCCAGGCAACGAGCCATGGGCACCAGGTAGCCCCTGCACCACGCGGCGGGGCAGCAGCCACCACCAAGCCAGCCGCCAGCCTCCACTCCTACGGCATCGTGGGGAGCAACGCGGTGGGACAGGCGATCCCGTTCGCGTCCAAACCCCCCTGGCCCCGATTCCCGGGGCTCACTCGCGCTCACATTCCCCGTGTGGCCGAGGGACGCAGCAGGGCACAGGCAATGCCAGGCGCTCGCATCGCGCCCGAAGGCCACTGCAGCAAACGGGGAGGAAAAGGGGTTTATCAGCAAAATTGTGATAAATTATGGCATTTGAAGCAGGAGGCAAGGCCGGGGTGTGCCAGCGTCCAGCAGCAGCTTGGCTCTGCCTGGGAATCCTGACACGAATCTCCTCGTCCCTACACGACTCCAGAGGCGAGACAGGCAGGGATTCCCACCACGCTCAAACCGGAATTAATTCACCCCGAACATCACCGCTGCTCTTAGCACATCTCAAAACGTGTTGCTGATAAAAAGTTATTCCAGGGGAGAAGCCATCACTCATCAAAACGTCAGGTGACATCTTCATCAGCCACCTGCGCTGTGGCTGAACCTCCTGGCCAAACCTGGCTGACCCTCACCGTGGCCTCGTGGCCCCGGCACCAGGAAAACCCCAAAATCACCCTGGCTCCCACCAGCAGCTTGGAGCGAGTTTCCCAACTGCTGGGCTGCAGCGACCTGGGAAATCGTGAGAATACAAAAGGCGTATACTGTGCT
Organism: Chlamydotis macqueenii; assembly: GCF_036417535.1. Lineage (NCBI taxonomy): Eukaryota > Metazoa > Chordata > Aves > Otidiformes > Otididae > Chlamydotis > Chlamydotis macqueenii. The sequence goes on along the minus strand of NC_141581.1, from coordinate 3,153,145 downwards.
AATTATGTAATTAGAACATGTAATTATTTAGTGCAAGAACTAAACTGAATCCAACTCACTTTTAATATTCAAATTAGAGCAATCTTGGCTGGATGCTGCTTTTGACTCCTCGAACAAAGCCGATGCCAGGGCTGCCGGGGGAGCATTGTTCCCAGCCCCTCCAACACTTTACTCCCTGCTTGGAAAACCAACATTTTTCTATTGCACCAAAGAAGGGGAAAAAAAACACCAAACACCTGAAGTACGTGCTCGGATACTAGAGACAAGCAAAGGATAAAATCCTGGATGCTTGTAGCCCAGGCGAAGCCCCTTCATCACCCCCACCTTGCACCTAGGCAGCATCTGGGATGCAGAGCCTGTTCCTCTCCCGGGGAGCCCAGATTTGCCCTTTCCTTTGTTCCAGGAATTTCTCAAAAGGCATATGTATTCCCCATCTTCACATCAATAACCCCGGAGCAGTCTCTCGGCCGAGCCTGCAACCAGAGCCCACCAATCAGACAGGGAAACTGAGGCAGAGCACTGCATCCACATCCGCAGCAGGCGACGGGGGAAGGAGGACACTGCGGGACCAGGGGCAACGGGACTCGGACCCCTGCCCCACGCCAGCAGCTCCAGTGCCCCGCTCCATGGCCACAAGCTGCTTCGTCTGATGTCAGCCGGGATCCAGCAGCACTGCTGCCGGGAGCTGCCGGGAGAGGAGGTGCTGCGCAGGGTGAGAGGATGAATCTAGGCCGCCCAAACAAGAGCAAAGCTGCTCAGAGACGGCTCCTGCCACGGCATTCGCGCTGCCCTTTCACCTCCCATCTCAGCATCGCAAAAGGAAGCTCGATAACGCCGGTTTCTCTAGGGCAGGGAGAAAGTGGGGCACTCACAGCCGGGATGCGGGTGCCACCCTTGTCGGTTTAGCGGAGGCTGCCGGAAGCATCCGCATGTGGATCCGGACCTGCGAGCAAGCCCCCGTGTAGACATTGACCTCCTCGGGCACAGCCCAGAGCCGGGGGTCCCCGCTATATGCCAGCCAGCCTGCCGATGGTTCCGAGCCTGACAGAAACTCTGGAGTTATTTGCAGCTCCAAACTTTGGGGGGGTCTGATCCTGGTCCTGCTGGGGAGCCTAGACCTGCACGGGGGCTGCAGCCCCTCTCCCTGGCGTCTTCACTGGCTCAGAGCCCACAGCGCACCAGGCTGTGTTGACACCTCCGGTTAAAATTATACCGGCTGCCACACTGGTGCTTTCTCCCGGGCAGAGCAGCCGTGACCGAAGTGACTCAGAGCCAGGCATTAGCCCGGAACGGCAATTAATGCCAGAGCAGAGCCGGGCAATGATGAGGAGCAGGATGCCAGCTGCGCCACATGGTCCAGGGGCAGGGCAGCCACTCCTCTGGGGGCAGGAGGGCGGCTGACATGGGGTGCACAGCACGGAGGGACCCCCATGCCACAGCAGGGGACCCCAACAGTGCTGCAAGCGCAGAGTTAAGGCAAGGCCAGCATAGAGTTGGATGGCGGCTACTGTAGAGCCAGGCTGGTGACCTGTACCGGGGGCCACTTGGCAACCTGTACTGGGGGCCACTGGGGACTTGCACCAGGGTCCAGTGGGCAATCTGCACCGGGGACCACTGGGGACTTGCACCAGGATCCACTGGGCAATCTGCACCGGAGGCCACCAGGCAACCTGTACGGTGGAGCCTTGCTCCAGGGGCCACCGGGCAACATGCATTGGGGCCACCGGGGAGCTGCACTGGGGGCCACGAGGAGCCTGCACTGAGGGCCACTGGCGACTTGTATGGAGAGCCTGCATCGGGGACCCTGCAGGGATGGCCACTGGGCCTGTGCTGGGGAGCCTCCATGGGGTGACCTGCACCGAGGCACACTGGGCAACCTGTACTGGGGCCACCAAGCACTGAGGGCCACTGGACAACTCGTCCTGGGGGCCACCCCTGGAGCTGCACCCGGGCCAGGTTTCACCCCCCTGCTTCCCCTGGGGTCTCCCTCTGTCCCTACCTGCAGGTGTAGCTGAGGTTCCTACGGATGCTCCTCTTGAAGAAGCTCTTGCAGCCCTCGCAGGTGAAGACCCCGTAGTGCTTCCCGCTGGACTTGTCCCCGCACACCACGCAGTCCACCGCCGCCCCGGCCCGCTCCTCCTCGCCGTGCTCCGCGTCGCTGCCGCCGCCCGCCGGGGACAACGCCGCCTCCTCCCCGCCGCCACCGCCGTTGGGCTCACCCCAGCCCCCGGTCACCATGGCCATGGCTCCGCGGCCCCGGGGGCTCAGCGCCCGCCCCGCCGCCGCATGGAGAGGGGCCCGCCGCGCGCCGCCTCCCGCAACCAGTTCAGCAAGTTGGTTTGGTTTTTTTTTTTTTTTGGTTTTTTTTTTTTTTTTTTTGGTTTTTTTTTTTCCGGGGGTGGGGGGCTGGCGGTTTGGTCTTTTTATGTTGTTTTTTTTTTTGTTTGTTTGTTTCTCCCTCTTACCCCAGGGCTCCCTCTTCCCCTCCTTGTTAACGAGGAGGGGGGGCCGCGGAAACTTTGTGGGAGTGGGGCAGGGCGCGGCTCATCCCCCCCCTCTCCGCCGCGCCCCCGCCGGGATGCGGGGGCCGCCGCTCCGCCCGCCCCCCCGCTGGCGGCTCCGCTCCGCGGCACCGGCGAGGGAGGAAGGCAGCGGAGGAGGAGGAGGAGGAGAAGGAGGAGGAGGCGCTGCCCGCCCTCACCCCTACGGGCCCCGCCGCCGCTGCATGCAGCCCAGCCTGGGTCCGGGTCCGAGGGGACCCCGCTCCACCGAGCCCCCCGGCTTTCTCCCCGCCTCCCGTGAAAGAGCAAAGTTCAGCCGCTGCCGCGGTGGCCGCCCTGAATGCTCCTCCCCGTCCTCCTCCCCTTCCGCTCTCCGGGTCCTGCCCCGGCCCCGGCCCCTGCCTCGCCGCCGAACCGGGCCGCCCCCCCGACCCTGCCCCGGGGGTTGGGCACGGCGAGGGGGGGGCGGTGGGACCGGTTGTAGTGGGGGCGGGCAAGGCCGCGGTGCGTTGCCGGGTGCGGGCAAGGCGATGGCGTGGCCCGCTCGCCGCGGTTTGGCCAGCGGAGGTGGCTGGAGGTGGCCCCTTGCCCACCCGATGCCTGTCGGGGACCAGAGTCCCTTCGCTGGCCCCGGGACCACCGGGCACCTTGCGCTTCCCCAGGTGTGCAGCACTGTGCCACGCCGGGGGTCCTTGTCCCTCCTTTCCCCCTCGCCACCCCAAAAGTGACCTCCAAGCCGCAGAGCGTTGCGAGGGGCAGAGTCACCACGGAGCGCAGGGGTCCCCTCAGGGAACAGGGAGCCGAGGCTGGCTGCGGCCCTGCCACGCGACAGGCAGAGCTCGGCCGGCTGCCGCGTGACGTGATGTGACGTGAGGCCGGACAGGGCCACGGGGGCCACGGCGGGCGGATGGGAAGCAATTCCCCACGCTTGGCCTGCGGCCAAGCCACTGGTGTCGGCATTCCCCTCCTCTCGCCGACAGCCCCGGCAAGATCTTCAATTAGTGTGAGTAGCACGAGGCTGTGGCTCCCCCGTCTCACGTGGGGCACAAGGGCCCCATGAGGGACACCCTGGGGTCCCCCGGGTGCCATCACCCTGCGCGGTGCCTGGGAGGGGGCGAAGGGCTGGAATGCGGACGGGGGCTTGGCCGCCTCTGGTCCCGTAAATTCCTTTTGCAATGTGGTTTGGCGAGTCAGACCCGTAAGAGCTTGGCGGCTGGCCCTGCCAGAAGGGGTGGGCTGGGGTGCTGCTGGGTGCCCGTCTGCTGCTGCCTTGTTAATCCTTAACAAAGAAATAAACTGCACGGAAAGGTGCTTGACCTGGGAGCAGCCCCACGATATCGCCCTGCCTTCACCTTTCACCCACGGGCCAAACTCTCCTCCTGGCCGTGCAGCAGCGGCCCCAGTGTCTTCCCAGTGGAGCGCCTTTGCCTTCACTTGAGGGGGCAAAGTCCAGCGGGCAGGGCGTTCCCCCCTGTGCCCCCCCAGCATGCCCTCGGGGCAGGCCTGTCCCAATGGGAGACCCCGCGCCACAGCCCTGACTCAGGCCGCGTTGAGGATGCTGATGCTGAGCCGGGGGGGGGGGCAGCTGGGACGGGGTTGGAGCCATTGGGGTGAAGGGGAGGGCGAAGCGAAGCAGGCTGGATGTAAAAAACCCCAGCAAAGCGCCAAGCCCAGAGCCGGGGTGCGGCAGAGGCGGATGGGTTAGGACTCCAGCCATAAAGAAAAACCTCCATTTCCTCCTGGCTGGAAGGATCTCTGCTCACCCGGTACCTGCTAATGTGGCCACACTGAGGTCCCCAGCAAGGGCCGCGCAAGGGGGCCGATGCCGCAGGGCTGCCGCGGTCGGGACAGGGGGTCCTAGTCTGGGCTCAAAGGGCTCACTCCCGACCTGCAACCGGCCCCATTTCTCCTTTCTCTTCTGTCAGGCCGTGATTTATGGCCTTTTCCCTGCCGCTCCACCGCCTCCTTGCCCCCCTGCAAAAAATAATAATCCAGGAACAAAGGAGGAAATTGGATCTTCTCCCCCGCATGGCTCCTGGCCCCGCGGTGAGAGCCGGGTTTGTTTTGACGTCGGTGTCCAGTAGGCAAAGGCTTTTGATCTCTGGAGTAATTCCTCCTCCTTTGCACTGCTCCACTGACTGCACTGCAGAAAAGGCCCCCCCCCCTCCCCTGGGAGCCACCGGCGTGTTTTGTGCTGCCCCGACACCCCCGGGAAGGGTCCGACGCAGCACAGGCAGCCGCAGGGCTGGCAGAGGTTTCTGGGCTCAGTGTCTGATCTGGTTCCAGTGTGCGGACAGGTGGCGGCCATGCCCGTTCCCAAACGCACGTGGCAGCTGCTGGCAGTGGTTGAGAGACACCAGCCCGTCCATCTCTCCGTCCCTCCAGGCCCCAGTGTACCCCCACGCGGACTGGCACCCTGAAACAGGGCTGTGAAGGGGTGGACATGGCCCCGCATGGGAAGAACGGGAGGGGTTGGGTCAATCCCCTGATTTTCAGCCCCGCTGAACCTTAGTGCAGCTCACAGAGCCCCCAGCCCCTGTTTGCCGCAGGACTGAGGGCGCTGAGCCCCAGCTGGACCGCAGTGTCGCATTCCTGAGGCCGGATGCTGCCAGCGGGCGTGTGGGCATGTGCCTGCATGCGGTGGGCGGCGAGGGGAGTCATGAGCCACTTGGGAGCCGGTGCAGGGGCTAAGGGGCCCCTCACGGCCAGGGGATCCTGACCCTCCCGCAGTGGCCACGGCAGCGCCTGACCTTGCGGGGCCGAACCGTGGCTGCGCCACCACATGCAAAGGACAAAGGGAGGCTGGGGCCAGCTTTGCCGCGGCTCCTCGGCTCTGTGGGCTGTGCCCCACAGCACGGTCCTGCACCCCACGGCTGCCCCCCCAGAGCACCCATCGCATGCCTGCGCAGCAAACATGCCTCTGCCATGTGCACAGGACACACAGCCCCATGCGTGGGGGTGCACACCCACGTGCAAACGGCAGGGCCGGGGCGGGGGGGAGGTCGCCTTGCACACGTGCTCCCCCCCGCCACACGCCCCCCACAGCCACCCCACGGAGAGGTAGTTTTGTGCCCCCCCCCCGGGGTTTTGCTGTGGCTCCTCGGCTTCCCAGCAGCCCAGAGGGGAAAGTGAAGTGGGGGTAGGGGGGCAGCAGAGTGGTACCATTGTGAGCCAGCACGTGAAGCCCTCCCTGAGGAACTGCAGGTTTCAGGGCGCACGTGGGGTGCAAAGGGGAGGAGGGCCACCACGCTGCACTGTGCCGTGCCGCACCGTGTGCTGTGCCGCACCATGCCGTGCCACACTGCGCCGTGTCAAGCTGCACCATGCCACGTCACGCCGTGCTGGCAGCCTGCCCCTGAAGGAGCCCAGTCTGGTCCTGGGAGTCAGTGGGATGCGGCGAGGGGACCCCTGCAGCCGGGGTGGGCGTGGCGGCGGGTCCCACTTGCCCTCCCCATCCTCCAGCACCCAGGATTGAAGCTGCCCTGGCCACCCCGGCCTTTTCATGGGGCTCTCAGTGGAGCCTGACCCGTCACAAAGCCCCCAGGATCCCATTTGAATCTGAAAAGGGGTCTGAGAGCAGAGCCCTGACCTTCAACCTGCGGGTCAGCCCTTCCAGGCCACTGCCACTGGCCCCCGGCGGCCCCCCAGACCACCCTGTGAGCCGCACCGAGCCAAGCCACACCGCGGGGCTGGCACAGGGGATGCGTGCAGGGACAGGGGCTGGGAGCAGGCAGCACCGCAGCCCCCCCTCCCCACTCCCGTATCGGGGTGCAGGGTCATGGCCGGGCTCCAGGGCACTGCTGCTCCCATTTTGTGCTGGGGCAGCTCTCTAGGGTCTGGGGAAGTTCTTTGACCCAGCCCCCCTGCCTCTGGGGACGCAGAGCTGCCCTCGTTTTGGAGGGCTCCTGGCTGTCAAGGGGAGAGGGCACAGGCAGCTTAGGGGGGTGAGCTGCATCCCTGCATCCCCATCCCTGCATCCCTGAATCCTCCATCCCTGCATCCCCGTGTCATTGCATCCCTGCAGCCCCGCCCTGCAGCCCTCTCTGTCCTCTCCATCGCCATGGCTCTGGCTATCGATCCACTGAGCCTTGAACTCCGCTGCAAGATCTCTCCAGGGAAACGCAGGCCTTGTTTCAGCCAATACACAGCTCCCTGCCTCAGTTTCCCTTCCACTCTGCGCCGCCTCTCAGCCCCAGGCTGCCCCTGTGCATCCTCACACTGGAAACTCACGCTCAGCCCAGCTCCCCATCGTGCCGGGGTTCCGGCTGCCGGATTTAGCCCCTCGGTCCCCGCTCCCCACAGCAGGCCCCCGGCACAGCCACGCCGCGGGGGCTGCCCTCGCTTGGCACGGGGTCACCGCTCCTCTTCCCTCCTGAATATGCATGGGGCCCATGGTCACCACAGCCACCGCCGTCACCTTTGATCCCACATCAGGGATCACGAAATGGCTTCATCTGCACTGGGAGATAGCGGGAGTGGTGGAGATGGCCTTTGTTCCCAGCCCTGCCGGGTTAAGCCGAGCTGGGGGTTTGGCTGCCTTGAGCCCCTCCTTAAGCCCAAAGCCCCTGTGGCCATGCCCCCCAAACCCAAATCACGGTGGGGCTGGTTGAGCCGGAGCTGCGATCATGGGTGGTTTATTCTCAGTGGGGGATACAGCAGGCACCGTCTGGCGCGAGGGGGTCTCAGGGGGTCCCTAGATGCAGGTCTCACTGCCAGCCATCCCCCGCTCCAGGGTCTGCAGCCTGCGGGCCAGCACCTGCGCCTGCTGAGCGTGCTGCCTGTGCAGGGCACCGGCCCGCGCCTCCAGCTGCCATAGCTGGGCCACCTGCTTCCGCCGGGCACCGCGGTACGCCAGGGCCAGCGCGCTGTGGGGTGCCACACTCAGCGCCCTGGGACGCGGCCTGGGGGGACCGAGGGGGCCAAGGGCCGGAGGGGACAGTGGTTTGGGGGTTCGCAGGGCGGGACTGTGCTCTTGGGGTGTGAAGGAGGGGACTGCGTGTTGGAGGCGTGCGAGATGGGACTGCGCTTTTGGGGTACACGAGAAGGGATCATCCTTTTAGGGTACGTGGGAAGGGACCACAATTTTGGGGTGAGCGAGTAGGGAGCACGCATCGGGGGTACCCTGGGAGAGGTCCTGCTTTTGGGATGTGGAAGATGGGACCGTACTTCTGGAGTGCGCAGGGAGGGACAACAGTTGGGGTGTGCAGGAAGGGACCACACACTGGGGGATGTGCAACATGAGAGAGAGTCTGGGGTGTGCAAGAAGGGACCAGGCTTTTGGTGTGTGGAAGATGGGACCGTGCTTTTGGGGTGTGCAGGGAAGGACCACAATTTTGGGGATCTGCAATACAGGATCAAGCTTTTGGGGTGTGTAAGAGAGGAACCACACTTTTGAGGTGCAGAGGTAGAAAGGGACTGTGGTGTTGGGGCATGGAAATAGGGACCACACATTGGGGGTGCGCAAGAAGGGACCGCAGTTTTGGGGTGCGCAGGGAGGGACCACACATTGGAGATGGGCATCATGGGAGAGAGTTTTTGGGGTGTGCAGAAAGGGGCTGTAGTTTTGGGGTGTGCAGGGGGGATGTGCAACCAGGGCACGCGGGAAGGCACCGCAGTTTCGGGGCGTGCGTGGGGAGATGTTGCATCCACCGCCCGCCCTGCAGGGCAGCGGATGCCTCCTGCCCACCTGTGAGCGTGGAAGAAGTCTGCGGCGAGGGTCACACACTGCGCCTGCTGCGTGCGGCTGGCGGCACTGCTCTGCTCCAGGGACAGCACCAGGGCCTGCACCTGGGCGTGCAGCCCCTCCACCCTGGGGACACCCGGATGGCAGCCAGCCCGCATGCTGCCCAGCGCCGCCACGGCTCCCTGCAGCATGCCGGTGAGGTCTCTTACCGGGCCAGGGCGCAGAGTAGCTCTTTTCCCATCTTCTCTGGGTCTGGAGGGTGCTGGGGAGCTGTTCCTCCCACCCAGTTGGTTTCGGCATCCTACAGAGGTTGGGTGTGGGTCCCATCCCTGGGGAGACCCTCAGCCCTGGGGAGGGTCCCCATGGGGAGGTGGGAGCAATCCTTACCTCCTCGCTGCTGCTGGAGCTGCTGGGGGGCCTGGGGGGGCAGCCACACCCCCCATCCCATTCCAGGTGCTGGAGCACCAGACGCAGTGCGGCCTCCCGCGGCCCCTGCCCGGCTGCCAGCAACTCCAGGCCCCGCTTCTCCCTCTCCACCAGCTGCAGTCGCATCTTCAGGTCAGCCATGGCCTCCTAGCCGGGCAGAGGGAAACTGAGGCACGGCCCTAATCGCCCCGACTCCAGGCTCCACTCCCTCCTGCCGGGCATCACCCCCTGCCCTTTTCCCTGCCGCTCTGCTCAAAGCCCAGACCCTGCAGAGAACTTGGTGGGGGGGACCCCAGGCGTCTGCCCTTTGCCTCGCACCCCCTGCCCCTCATCTCACCTTGAGCATCGCCAAGTCCTGCAGCAGCTCCACTTTCTCCGGCCGCCTCCAGCTGGACAGGAGAGCCCTAGCATCCCGCAGCGCCTGCTCAGCCCGAGCTCGGGTGTCGTGGCTAAAGCAGGCGCTGGCAGGTGCCGGGGTGTCAAGCAGGGACTCCTCCACGGCTGCCTGCTCAGCACGCAGTTGGCAAATGTGCTTGCGCAGGGCCCCCTCCTCCATCCCGTGGGGTGCCAGGATGCTGCAAGACCAGTGACGGGGTGGGCATGGTGGGGCACAGGGGGCAACCCAAGAGCAGCTCAGCCCTGGCCTGGTGTTGTGTGTTGTCCCCCCCCGCACCCCGCAGTACCTCTGCAGCCTGGGGGAGCCACTGGTCACACTCTCCTCCTGGCCATCCGGCTCTGCTCGGCCTGGGAGCTGTGGCCCCTCCATCGGCGTGGGGCTGGATCCCCATCCATGCCCCTGGCTCTGCTCCCCTGTGGCTCCTAGGCACGGGGTGGGCAGCACTCAGGCAGGTGCCCCTCTCTAGTATGTGCCCACAGGGGCTGTCCTGGGAACTGGGGTTCCCCAGCATCCTTCCCACATCCCTCTGATAGCCACAAGCATCTGCCCAGCATCCTCCCAGGACCTTCTTTGCATCCCCTCACTGTCGGCTGGTGCTCCCCCAGCATCCTCCCAGTACCCTGCCATCATCCCTCCTACATCCCCCTCCATCCCCAGCATCCCCCCAATAACTCGCCAGCATCCTCCCCATAAACGCCCCCCTCCCCGCACCCCACAGCCCCCCCAGCTTGGCACTTACCACCGTAGGCACTGTCCTCCTCCTCGCCCAGCTTCGCCTGCACCAGTTGAAGCAGTGCGGCGTAGGCCCCCCCGCAGCGCTCACTGCAGGGAGAGCAGCTCAGCGTGGCACGACGGGCTGCACCTCCCCTGTCCCCGTCCCCATCCCTACCTGCAGCGCAGGGCCAGGCGCAGGGCAACGCTGCGGGACTCGTGCTGGCCCAGCACCATGCTGAGCCGCTCCGCATCGCTCTTGCACTCCTGTAGCGCGGCCGCCAGCTGCCGGTTCACCTCTTGCAGCCTCCCCATGCACCTGGGCACCGCCGGCACGCGCTGTTAACTGCACTGGTGCCGCGCCTCAGGTTCCCCGCTGTCGAGGGCTCAGCGGCCCTCGGGTCTGGGGACACACTCACCTCTGGAGCTGTTGCACTCGCTCCTCCTGCTCCCGGCTGGCACCCTCCGAGGGCTGGGGGGAGAGGGGGCCGTGGGGCTGGACGCCATCGCTGCGCTGGGGCAGCTCCTGTGGAGGGTATAAGCAGAACCCGGCACCGGGGCAGGATCCCACCCACGCAGCCCTGCCCGTGCCACAGCCATGGCACACCCCAGCCCCACACTCACCTGGGATAGCTGGGGGTCCCCCTGCCCCAGGGTGCTGCCGAGCCCAGGGGTGTTGCTGCTGGAGCCCCCCGGCTCCTCCAGCCTGGACAGAGCATCCCGCAGGTCCTGGACCTGTGCCAAGCAGCAGGCTGAGCCCCGGGGGCTGCACCGGTGGCGCTCCAAGGGCTGCAGTAGGGCAGCGCCCCTTGCTTGCCGCATCCCCGGTTCCCACCTTCCACTGCAGCCGGTCGCGCTCCCCCCGCAGCACCCGCAGTGAAGCAGTGGCCTGGCTCAGCTCCTCGTCCCGCTGCCTCACAGCCGCCTGCAGTGCCATGTTCCTCGCCACTGCTGCTGCTACTGCCGCCTCCTCTGCTGGCAGCCCCTTGCCGGCTCCATCATCCGGGCCCCGCCACATTGCCCTCCCAGCACAGCCCGCTGCCCAATCCAGCTCCTCCAGGTTCTGGAGATGCAGGGCCAGTCAGCCAGTGCCCATTGCCTTGGTGTCCAGGCTGACCACGCCGGTGTGGCTCACCTTGGCTGCCCACGCCCACTCCTTGCCAGGCAGAGGCTGTGGTGGTGCCCACCAGTGCCGGGAGAAGACAGCACGCTCCAGTGAGCTCACAGCGTGCTGGAGGTCCGCAAAGAGGTCCGAGCCATGAGCTGGGGACAGGGAGCATGGCTGCAGTCAGGGTCCTGCTGCAAGCAGCGAGCTGCCGGCGCGGTGTGGCGTGTCGTGGTGTGGCATGGCATGGTGCACCCACCTTCCACAGCAGTGCCGGTGCTGAGTGTGCTGTCGAGGCACCGAGGCTGCAGGCTGACAGCGGGGAGGCTGGCAGTGCCCTCCCAGCCCTCCTCATCCTCCCTGCGGGGCGGTGAAGGCCAGAGATGGAGGGGGCTGGGTGGCAGCAGCCCGCCGTACCCTGTGGCTGCTGCGTGCTGGTACCTGCCCGTGTGGCGCTGAAGTTGCTCAGCTCTCTGGTGTAGACAGGCCACTGTCACCAGCAGCCCAGTGACGCGCTCCTTGTCACACAGGATGCCTTCAGTGTCCCCCGCCATGTCCTCATCATCCTCATCCTCCTCCTCGTCTTCCTCCTCTCCCAGTGGGGGCTGCAAAGACCAGCAGTGTCTGCCCGGCTGGCACCAAGGGACGGAGGGGCAGGGACTCACCAGGATTTGCTGGGTTGGGGCAGAGGACGGTGACGTATAAGTTTTGGCCACCAGCCAACTGGCCATGGCTCCTCGCCCCTCGCTCTGATGTCAGTGCTGGGCAGGACCTGGTGCTGCCCCACCATTGCATACTGGAGCTTGGCACCAGGACCAGGGACATCCGTGGAAGGCACAAGGAAGCCCCTGGCCATGCAGGACCAGCCCTTGGCAGTGCCCGTCCCGTGAGACACCCCACTTGCCTTCTCCATTCCGGCTGCCTCCTGCCCGCGGTGCCCGGCGTCTGTCCCCAAGGCTTGTCCCAGTTCCATGGCCAGCGCTCCTGGCACGTCCCGGTCAGCCGTGAGCCACGCCGCTGGCCCCTACCCCCAGCCCTTTTCCTGTCCTTCTTCCTGCCGAGATTTCCTCTTCCTCAGCAGCCCCAGCACAGCCTCCTGTGCTTAACCATTGCGGGGACAAAGCCTGACTCCGCTGTCAGTCAGGACAAGGCGTGACCCACGTTGCCGCTTCGTCAACAAAGCCGAGCAGGCGTGGTGCAGTCGACATGCCAGAGCAAAGGGATGCCTTCCTCGATGGGCTGGAGAGGTGGGGCTCGCACGAACCTCACAGAGTTTGAGGCCCAAGTGCAAGGTCCTGCGTGGGTCGGGGCAATCCCAGGCGTGAATCCAGGCAGAGAATGGACGGAGAGCCGTATTGAGGAGGACTTGGGGGTGGTGGCGGGCAAGAAGCTCAACGTGAGCTGGCAACACGCGCTGGCAACTCACAAAGCCAAAACCAAAGCAAAATGCATCAAGAGTGTGGCCAGCTGGTCAAGGGAGGGGATTCTGCCCAGGGCAGGGGGTTGGAACCGGATGAGCGTTAAGGTCCCTTCCACTCCAAACCATTCCACAATTTCCGCGATTCTACGATCTAACAGCCGAGCCCAGAGTCGCTGTTGCAAACGGAGCAGGAGCGAGGCTGCAAGGGAGAAGCAGCACCAGGCTTTACTGACAGAACCGGCCGTTTAACCAGGTCTGATGGCAAAGCAGCGGCGCTTGAAGGGGGCTGGACGGTGCCGGGCTATCAGGTGCTGGGTCGGGGAGGTGTGCGTGGTGTTTGGAGTGCAAGGGGGCGGGCGCATGCGTGCAGAGGATGTCCATGGGTGTTTGGGGTGCAGGGGATGGTGCAGGGGGGGGTTGGGCACAGGAGCAGGGGGTGTACATGGGTGTCCCCGGTGCCGTGCACGACCATCCGATGTGCCAGGTAGCCCTCGTGGCCCTGGGGAACCACGAACCCCAGCGCCCCGCGCTTCCGGCTGGTACAGTGGGAGGGCGGAGGGGCGGCACGGAGCGTGTGAGTGTGCGGGGCACGGTCTGCGGGCGAGGGCCACGGGGCAGAGGGGGTGCACGCAGCAGTGGAGGCAGGCAGTGAGCGAGTAATGGGTGCATAGAAGAGAGGGTGTGGGGCAGGAGGGGTGCATGGGGGGCCTGGGGCTGAGGTGTTTGGGGGAGGGGGTGCCCCATGGGGCAAGGTGTGGGGAGTGAGCAGGGGCAGGCGTGGGGTGGGGGTACACAGAGCAGGAGGGTGCAGGGCCCCGCAGCCACCTCCACATCAGTCCCCAGCAGGGCTGGAGACACCATGGTGCACGGCTGTGTGATGGACACGCGGGAGCCGGGCAACACCACCAAGGAAGAGGAGGGCAAGGCAGCGTTGCCGTGGCCCAGGACCCGCTCCAACCCCAAGGGGGATGAGGATCAGGTGCTGAGCACAGAGGGTGGCGTAGGAAAGGGCAAGGTGGCCAGTGCCAACAACAGCCCACAGGGCACGGCGGCACCCAATGGCACTGCCTAGCCCACTCCCACCATCCCCACCAAGGTCCAGGTCAAGATGCTGCAGTCAACTGTCCTGGAAGGCGGTGAGAGTCTACAAGGCGGGTGGGGCACTGCCCCGACACCAGGGTGAGGAGCTGCAGGGGGCTCAGCCCTGGCTCTGCCCAAACTGGAGTCCTTCAACGGGTCCCCAGAGACCCTGGGGACCCCAGCTCTGCCGTCCCCAGCCGGCACAGAGACCGATGCAGTTGAGGACTGAGAGAGAGGGACACCAGTCACTGCTGAGCTCCATCGCCTGCAGCAGGTCCAAGACCAACGCACTGAACATCTCCCAGAAGATGACTGAGATGTTTGTCAGGACAAAGCACAAGATCGACAAGTGCCACAAGTGTGCGCTGGTGGTGGTGGTCAACAATGAAGCCACATGGGTGAGTAGGGCTGCGAGGACAGGGACGGCTCTGCGCCTCCCTCACCCCAGCTCCTCTCAGCTCTCAGGGTTCACCTTGGACCCCTGTGAGGTCTGCCACTGCCTCTACAACCTGGAGACCGTTGTCTGCAAGTCATTCAGTATCCCACCATCTGTGGGACTGAGACAAGGAGGGGACCCACAGGGTCCCTTGGGTGCAAATGGAGTCCCTTGGGTGCAAGCAGGGACCCTCTGGGTCCATTGCCTGTGGATGGTAGCAGATCCGCAGCCTCACTGGTGTCCCTGGCACAGCCGAGACAGCTGCAGCACAGCGTGGCATCAGTGTTTGAGGCTGAGGGGTTGAATTGGGCCCCTGAATTCCCCCAAGGCAGGGTTTAACGCTGGACCCTCTGGACCCATCAAATACCCGTTTATTGGTGTTTTCTTCCCATCCCGGGCCACCTGGTGCAATCGCCTCCCTCCACAGGAGCTCCCTGGAGCCAGCACAGCACCTGGTGCAGGGCATCCCCGGGAGCGGGCAGGGGTCAGTGTGCCAGGATCAGTCCTTAGCTGGGGCTGCAGATCTGGAAGGGCTCTTCAACCTGATGTGAGTATGGCTTGGCAGGGCCGGGGGGGGAGTCAGGGCGCCCGCTTGGCCACAAATTTCCCACTTTGCTGTAAAAACGCCATGAGCCTTTCACCCAGACAGCCCGTGGGGCAGGTGCTTGCTGCTTTCTCAGGGGTGTCCCTGAGCCGCCTCCGTCCTCCTGGCCCAGCCAGCAGAAGATCGAGCTGCTGGTGATGGCGAACGTGCAAACCATCCTGTCACCCTACATGGTCCGGACCATCCTAGTGTTTGGCCCTGAGCTGCCAACCCCAGTTCTCCATGTCAGAGCACATGACTGTTCCCCCACCCCAGCCAAGCTCAGTGTCTCCATGTCTGTTGCAGTGCGAGGGAAAGCCTCCCGACACCGTTTCCCCACTTCTCGTCCTGCAGAAGATGCTGCAGTGTCCCTACTTCTTCTTCGACGTGGTTTACATCCACAGTGGGGTGGAGGAGGACGACGACACGAGCTGGAAGGTGAATATGGGACAGGGGTGTCCACCCTGTGCTGCAGCAGGGGGCTGGGTCACCCCATTCCTGTGTTTTGTGGGTGGAGTCTTGGCAAACATCTGACGATTGCTCCCACACCAGAAGTGCCAGCACTGAAAGCTCTTGCTGCTCCTCACTGGCCCTTGCCAGCGCATCTACAGGCCCACAAACATTATCCAGCATAGACACTACGTAAAAGACAGAACAAGACAGGCTGCAACCCTCTTACCTAGCATACTCTAGCATCACACTATTAACTCCTCTCCTTCACCTTCCTGAGAGAGACTGTTCCCAGGGAGCCCTCTTCCCTACATGAAGTTCATTCACCCTGCCTGCACTTTTCAACCTTGTTCCCTCCCTGGTCATGGTCCTTCAACTTAGCTCTCAAAGGGCCAGAAATCTAATTCCATTCTCAAAAGAACAACCCCACACTAAGATGGCACTGTCCTCGCCCAGCTCCTCATCACCATCTGCAAAAAAAAAAAAATCCCAAAATAAAACCTACCAAACAGCACTGCCATTCAACATCACACCACTTACCACCGACCTCTTCTGAAGCACCCTCCTCCTCAAAAGCACCACAGTTCTCTGCCCGCCTGCTCCACTCCAGTTCCCAAGAAGTCCGATGTCACAACTGCCCCTCGTGGTGCTTCAGATGCCGAGATGCAAAGTTGCCATTGCACTGGTGGGAAATGCTCAGACCCACACTCCTCTCTTCTACTACCTGGCTCACCTCAAATGCTCATACAGTTTTAAAGGCAGCCTGCACAGAACCTGCACAACCAAAGAGGAATGCTTCACTGAGTTACGACAGGATACTTGGTTCTTAGATGCCAACCCAGTCGACAACCACCTCATCTTCTTGCACCACTCATCAGCACGGGACTTCACCCCTCCAACCCTGCTTGCTGCACCTGGAAAAAAACAAAGGCAGGCACAGGCTGAGATACCGCCCAGAACTGCAGGCTGCCCGCACCATTCCCCGTCTCTCCCTCCTTTACCCTGCCTGCTCGCTGGCGCTGCCTCTGCCTTTTACAGGTTGCCATGCTGAGGCTTGGCTACCACCTCTAAAACAAACAAGGCTTCCACCTTCACCAGCACCATGACACCTGAACATCAACCGCCCCTTCAGTCCAACAATCACCACTCCCTTTGCCCGAGTCTGCTCCAGTGCCAGCATCACAGACAGTTCATTCACTGCTTCCACCTTCAAAACAACCCAAACCAGAAGCTGTTCCTGGGGTCACCAGTCACATCTTCCCCCCTGACACCGCACGATGACCCACCTTCTTACAGCGATCGCTGCCCTCCTCTCAGCCTTTGGCGCACAACTCGTCCCTCCACATCTGGGAAAACAACACCCAACAAGTCACCTGGACGCTGAGTGATAGTTGAACAATTCCAGAGGTCTTGTTCCATTTAGGAATACCATCTGCATTCCAACAACAGCCTGCCATAAAAAAAAAAAAAATTCAAACATTAAGCCCTACAGATACAAGCTTTAACACCTTTGAAGTTCTAATCTCCTCAACCACCACTTGAGCAGCCTCTCCCAGACTGCTCCAATCATCCCTTCAACATCCCTGCCTGCTGCTGATGGCTACTTGCTCTGAGGCAGGCTGCACCGTCTGGAACTATGCACTCTAGGCATATCTACTGACCAACATCGCTATGCACTCAGGCAGAGCAGCTCCGACCCAGACACATGTGCCAACTGATACTGCACACAAGACAAATGAGGTGACCCAGAGACATAAGATGACTCTCGTCAAGAAGAGTTACTCCCACAAGGAAGATATCTTTAGGTGATAAGACCTAAGGGGATGCAAGGAAGAATTCATCGCTGCCCCAGAAAAGTCAAGTGCCACAGCCTGGGACAAAAAGATACGTCCGTGATTGCAACAACAGATGCGCAAGAAACCAGGCTCTAAGAGCCAAGACCAAAAGGATGCAGAGAAGAATTCATCCTAGAAAAGAGCTCCGGGAAAACAGACCACTCACCTTGCTGGTATGTCCTGGATCACTACTGCAAGATGGCTGTCCATAAACTTCTGAGATGCAAGACAAATCTGGGCATTGAGCTTCTGAGACAAGAAAGGAAGTACTTGGCATTATGCTGATGAGCTGAGGCACAGGTTGAGACCCTCAGCACAGCTGCACACGCGCCCACCTGGCACAAACAACAATGGCAACATCAAGACTCGAGTAACATACTGTATAGCACACAGAAAGAGAAACCACACCAACTACATATGAACACATCCTGGGCTGGACCTGCCCTGCCCAGCACACACTGGCATTTTGCGTCAAGGACCCCAGAGCCTCTCTCCGCCCAAACACATCCTACCCTGACCTGCCCTCTCCCCCAGGCTGAATTTCAAAGCCCTCCCTGGCACTCCACACCCAGAGAGCATCGGCCCCTGGAGTCCTTCAGCCCCGCTCAGGACCAAGCTACACAGCCTCTCGCTCACTCCCCGCGCCCTCCAGTAGGGCAGGGAGGAGAACCGGGAAAGACAAGAAAGCAAAATTCATGGGTTCAGATAAAAAAACGTTTAAGAGAGCAACAGAATGGAAGAAAACAGAGATGGAAAACAAACAAACAAAACCCAGTACCAGAAAATACTTAAGCACGTAATTTACATTACAATACCTCACAATGAATCCTAACGCCCAGCTTCCTCCTGAGTAGCAGGAATCTCCCCTCAGCACCCTCCTCCCTTTAAATACTGAGCAGATGTCCCATGGGAGGGAACAGCCCTTGGGCTAAATTGGGTAAACTGTCCCAGCTCTTGGCTAATTAGTAACTATCCCAGCCCTGTCCTCCGGCCACAGGAGCCAGCTCCTCCAGCTCCTCTCCCAGCCCAGGTGAAAATCTATTCCAGCCAGAACCAGGACAGCCCCTCAGCTTAGCTTTGAGGGCTGGGGTCAGAATCCATCCTCAACACAGACCACCCAGGCTAACTAGGATGTTGCTGTGATCGCCCAGTTCCTCTTCACCATCAGCAAACAGAGCACCGTCAGGCAGTTTGACACCAGTCAGCACCAATCTGTTCCACGATGATGGCCTCCTTTAAAGCACCGTGGTGCTCCACCCACTTGCAGTGGGGTACATCACATCTCTCACTACTTGGTCATACCTCCTATCAGCTGTGCGGAGACTAAACCGGAGCAAACCTCATCAACACCCACATCCAACAGCAACACTCATCCGAGAAAGGCTGAAAAACCTGCCTCCCTTTCCCAACCACCCCCCAGTCCCAAAAATTACAAATCCCTTCTCTTCTCTTGAACTGGCAGGGAGGGAACCCCACTCCTTCCCAAACTCCCACTCTGTATTTGCAGCCCTTAAGTCCCTGCATCAGCAACTCCTCGCGAGCTGCTCTTTCGAGCTGTATCTTATGTTCCATGAGCACCTCCTCTCTCCATCTTCCCACAGACTCAGGACTCTATTACAGGCTCACAAAATACGGGAAGTCCTCAGACTTGTAGCCTATGAGGGACCTGCCAGAAGCTGCAAAGCTTCGAGGGACAACATGGCACACTCTGAGTGGACACACACAGACCCTGCAGTGCACACCGGCAGTCTGGCCAGCACAAAGAGGGATTCTTCCTCACCCAGAGAGGCAGGCTCTCTCTCACCAGCTGTGGGAGGCAGCTGCCGGCCAGATGGCCTTTGGTTTCTTCATCCTTACCTTTCTCTGCCCTCTCCAGCTTCAGCAGCTGCTATCCACAAGGCAGTACGTACTCTGCCCATCCATTTTTGCCCCCACACCGCAAGGACAGTGAGGCCGGGCAGAGACAGCCCACGCAAGCCCACGCAAGTGCAGTCAACAGCATTCCCAGGGAGGAACAGACAGCCACATCCTCGGCATGGCCTCTGGGAGAGAGAAAGAAAGAGCAGCGACCATGTTGTAGTTCAGCCCCGATCACGACCAGACTACGCAGTCTCCCTCTCGCTCCCCTCACCCTCCAAGAGAATAGAGGGAGATGATATAAGAAAAACGGCTCGAGGTTTGAGATAAGGACAGGGAGAGATCCTTAAAGTTACTGTTAAGGCAAAACAGACTCGACTTGGGCAAAAATACTCATTTATTTCTAAAACTAGACAGGGACCAAGATAACCTCCCCCCACCTTAATGTTAAGCCTCTTCCCAAGCTTAACATTATCTCTGCCTCCTTCCCTGCCCCGAGCAGCACAGGGGGCAAGAGGGAATGGGGGTCATGGTCAGTTCATCACGCGTTGTTTTACGTCGCTGCTTCATCATCGGGGGAAGAACTCCTCGCATTCCTCCTCTGCTCCAGCGTGGGGTCCCTCCCACGGGCCACAGTCCTTTGTGAAACTGCTCCGGCGTGGGTCATCTCTTCCACGGGGTGCAGCCCCTCCAGAACGGCTGCCCCAGCGGGGCCTCCACAGGCCACAGCCTCCTTCAGGCCTCCACCTGCCCCGGTACGGGGTCCTTCACGGGCTCCAAGTGGATCTCTGCCCCTCCGTGGACCTCCACGGGCTGCAGGTGGATCTCTGCCCCTCCGTGGACCTCCACGGGCTGCAGGGGGACAACCTGCTCCACCATGGCCATCACCACAGGCTGCAGGGGAACCTCAGCCAGGAGCTGCATTACTGCTCCCCCTCCTTCTGCACTGCCCTTGGCGTCTGCAGACGTTCCTCTCAATAAATTCTTCACACCAGGCTGGCAGACGCCTCTCAGGATCTTTTTTACATCTTATTCACTTCTCATCTCTCCACTTCTCTCAGCCGGGCCGAGTCGGGCCCAGTCACCACCCGGCGGGAGGCCAGAGGGTGAGGGGTGCAAGGCCCACAAGGCTCGCGCCTCCCCGTCTCTGACCCCGCTCACCTGCATCACATCTTCTCTCTTTTTCTTTCGGTTTTCCCCTTCTTAAATACGTTATCGCAGAGGCGTTATCAGGGAACATTCTGCTACCAATCGGCTCGGCCTTGGCCAGCAGCAGGTTCACCCTAGGCCTGGCCGAGTCCCCTGAACAAAGGGGAAACAACTCCCAGCAGTTTCCTACAGAAGCTGCCACCACAGCCCCCCTCGCTAAATAAACCCAGAACATTTCACACCTCGCCTCTGTGAATAATATATTTTAAGTATTATAAGTAAAATACACAGACATCAACAGAAAAAAACAGATAATTCCTCGCACCAAAATCAAAATAATACCCTCAGGACACCAGCAGTGGGCAGACAACTTACGAACAATTCACCACTTACCCCTTCACCACAATCAGAACACAAATTCCCCATAATCATTTTGCTGTTTTATGGAGTTCAATCCCTGTCTGGCCCGTTATGGCTCCCAATTAATATCCATCCTTATCTCAAATTCCTCGGGTCCCACGTTGGGCACCAAAATAACTGTCGTAGTTCAGCCCTCATCGGGACCGGACTATGCAGGCTCATTCTCACTCCCCGCACCCTCCGAGAGAACAGGGAGAGACGGCATAAGGAAAAACGGCTCGAGGTTTGAGACAAGGACCGGGAGGGAAAAATACGGAACTCTTCACGAATTTGCGTGTCATCCTTACACAGGGGCCATGCTGATCTCGCTAAACAACACCAGAACAGACCGTTATTACCACATGCGGTCCCTGGCCAGAGCCTCTCCTGCCGCAGGGGATTCTCGAGATACACTGAGATCCCACCTCGCAGCCTTCAGGGCAGGGCGTGCCGGGGGGGCTGGGCTAGACGGGACAGGCTTCAGGGGAGGCGCCGGAGCTGGGGGCAGCCGCACGGGCCCGGGGGAGGCTCGGGGGCAGCGCTGGCGAGTAGGGGAGGAGCGCGGCGTCTGTGACACGGGGGGGTGTCCCCCTCCTTCCCCTCTCCCCTCCTCTCAGCTCTCGGGTCTCTCCCCGGGGCCGCCCTCGCCCGGCTCGGCTCCAGCACACCGGGAGCCCGCCGCAGCGGGCGGTCCGCAGCTCCCCGTCCCGCTACCAGCGGGCAGGAGGCAGCCCCGCACCCGCCGAAGGAGGTCGCTCACCCCACCGGTGCCCTCGGCACTCACTCGCCGCCGCGGCCGGGACCCGCGCCCCGCACGCCGCCGTCTCGCTCCCGGCCACCGCGCATGCGCGGCCGCGGACGGCGCGCCGGAGGGGCCAGAGCGGGCGCGCGCACGCCGGGCTGCGGTACCGCGCTCCGGCCACGGGGCGGCGGCAGCAGCGAGCACCCGGCGGGCGGCGCGGGCAGCGGGGAGGCACCGGCGCCGCGGTTCCGCGCTCTGCGCGCCGAGAGCTCGCCGGCACCGCGCACCTGGGGCGGCAGCGGCGGGTCCGTGCCCGGAGCCGGCAACGAGCGCGGCGGCGCCGCCCCGCAGCACCGCATTGCTGTCGGCGGCGGACGGCGGCGTGGAGAAAAGGACAGCACTGCGCAGGCGCGAGTCCCGGGCTGCAGCGCCCGCTCTTGGGCACCGGGCGGCAGCAGCGAGCACGGCAGCGTGCGGGCACTGCGCATGCGCGAGTCCCGAGCTGCAGCGCCCGCTCTTGGGCACCGGGCGGCAGCAGCGAGCACGGCAGCGTGCGGGCACTGCGCATGCGCGAGTCCCGGGCTGCAGCGCCCGCTCTTGGGCACCGGGCGGCAGCAGCGAGCACGGCAACGTGCGGGCACTGCGCATGCGCGAGTCCCGGTCTGCAGTTCCCGCTCTTGGGCACCGGGCGGCAGCAGCGAGCACGGCAACGTGCGGGCACTGCGCATGCGCGAGTCCCGAGCTGCAGCGCCCGCTCTTGGGCACCGGGCGGCAGCAGCCCCGTACTGGTCCCGTCCCCGGTGTTCAGCCGGGCGAGCCGCGGCCGATTCCTCAGCCCCGCCCGATTCCTCAGCCCCGCCCGCCCCATCCACAGCCGGTCACCGCTTCCTCGGGGCGCTGGGCTCGCATTGCTCTGCCCTGTTCCCCCTCGCAGCCCGGGCCTCTGTACCATTCGTGGCCTCCGTACCAAAAAGCGTCCCCGTGGCTCGAGTGCCGCGGGACGGCACCTCCCTGCCCTCCCGCGCGCGAAGTGAACTTGAAGCAGGGACAGCACACAGCGCCGGTGCGCCCGGTGGCCTCAGCAGACGACCGCAGAGCCCCGGAGGTTCCATCTGAGCTCCGCACAGGAGCTCTGCGCTCCTTGCCGCTGCTGCCAGCACGCGTGGCAGTGCCGCTGAGCTGCCCGCCGCACACGGGACGGCGGGGGCTGGAGGGGCCGTTCTGCCACCGCACGGCGAGCGGCTCGGGCCCTTCGGCTGAACTGCTGCGGGTTGCGCTGAGGCCGTTTTGTTCTGTGTCCTGGGCAGAGTTACTTCCCCGAGGCAGGGAGGCGGGTAGGTTTGCACGGCGCAAGTACTGCTGCTTACGGAGCAAAAGGTACTGTAAAGCAGGAACGAGGAACAAGGAGGGCTGTCAAGACGTTGAGAAGAACACGGAAAGCCTAAAGCACCAGCCAGGCAGGGCTGGCAACCAACCTCGCGTTGAGGTTTAACCCCAGCCGGCAACCACGCACCACACAGCCGCTCGCTCACTGCCTCTGCCCTTGTGGGATGGGGGAAGAATCAGAAGGGCCGGTGAGAAAACTCTCGTGTTGAGATAAAAACACTTTAATCATTCAAAAGAAACAAGCAACAACCACCACCACTTGTGAGGAAAAGAAGAAAAAAAAATAACAATGAGAGAACAAAAAATCCCCAGAAAGACAAGTGCTAAAAAGAAAAAAAAAAAGAATTGCAAATTACAAATTGAAACAATTGAGGTGGAAGTGGGGTGCAGGGAAGCAGGTGGGGGTGTCACTTTGGGGGTGATAAGCATCACCCCAGGAGTCTGCAGGCAGAGAGGCTATGGGGGAGGGGGTGAGCTCGACTACGGTTGGGCAGAGCAGGGCTGGAGAGGAATTTGAGATAAGGATGGATATTAATTGGGAGCCATAACGGGCCAGACAGGGATTGAACTCCATAAAACAGCAAAATGATTATGGGGAATTTGTGTTCTGATTGTGGTGAAGGGGTAAGTGGTGAATTGTTTGTAAGTTGTCTGCCCACTGCTGGTGTCCTGAGGGTATTATTTTGATTTTGGTGCGAGGAATTATCTGTTTTTTTCTGTTGATGTCTGTGTATTTTACTTACAATACTTAAAATATGTTATTCGCAGAGGCGAGGTGTGAAATGTTCTGGGTTTATTTAGCGAGGGGGGCTAGGGGGCTGTGGTGGCAGCTTCTGTAGGAAACTGTTGGAAGTTGTTTCCCCTGTGTCCAGTGGACTCGGCCGGGCCTAGGGCGGACCTGCTGCTGGCCAAGGCCGAGCCGATTGGTAGCAGAATGTTCCGTGATAACGCCCCTGCGATAACGTATTTAAGAAGGGGAAAACCGAAAGAAAAAGAGAGAAGATGTGATGCAGGTGAGTGGGGGCAGAGAGGGGGAGGCGCGAGCCTTGTGGGCCTTGCACCCCTCACCCTCTGGCCTCCCGCCGGGCGGTGACTGGGCCCGACTCAGCCCGGCCCGGCTGCAAGAAGTGGAGAGGAGATGAGATGTGAAGAGACCCTGAGAGGTGTCTGCCAGCCTGCTGTGAAGGATTTGTTGGGAGAGGAACGGCTGCAGACGCCAAGGGCAGTGCAGAAGGAGGGGGAGCAGTAATGCAGCTCCTGGCTGAGGTTCCCCTGCAGCCCGTGGTGATGGCCATGGTGGAGCAGGTTGTCCCCCTGCAGCCCGTGGAGGACCCCACACTGGGGCAGCTGGTCCAGAGGGACTCCACCCCCGGGCAGTTCACGAACAACTGTAGCCCATGGGAGGGACCCCACGCCGGAGCAGGGGAGGAATGTGAGGAGTTCTTCCCCCGATGATGAAGCAGCGACGTAAAACAACGCGTGATGAACTGACCGCGACCCCCATTCCCTCTTCCCCCCTGTGCTGCTCAGGGGGGGAAAGGAGGCAGAGATAATGTTAGCCCCGGGAAGAGGGAGGGGTGGGGGGAAGTCACCTTGTTCTCTGTCTTGTTATACTGCTTTGTTTTTAATAATAAACAAAATAGTTTTCCCCCAGTTGAGTCTGTTCTGCCCATGACGGTAACTTTAAGGATCTCTCCCTGTCCTTATCTCAGACCTCGAGCTGTTTTTCCTTATATTATCTCTCGCTATCCCCTTGGGGCGGGGGGAGAGGGGAAGTGAAAGAGAGAGACTGTGCAGTCTGGTTCCAAGTGGGGCTGAACTACGACACTACTTTTTTCCTGCAGCTCCATCCTGCTCTCTGTCCTGCTTTGTTCATCTCTGTCCTGGTCCCTCTCTCTCTTTCTGCTGTCTCTTCCTCTCTCCCTGCTGCTTCTCTGCCCATCTCTCTCACACCCCTGTCCCCGTACATCTTTCACCACCATTCCCTGCCCCCTGCTTTCTTGTTACACACCCCCTGTCCTGCTGGCTGCCACTTCTGCTCTTCTCTTCTGTTATCCTGCTCTTCATTTTCGTCATCCTCCACCCAGCAGCACAGCACTCCAGGAGCCAGCAGACTGACTATCCATTCCCCCACCAAACCAACAAGCGTGGCTCCAGGAACGACTGCCAAGGTGTCCCAGGGTCAGAGGCCGGGCCGGAGGCCCTGAGCTCCAGAGCGGACTTGCTCATGGGACTTACTTATGTGCATGACTGAATAAACACGCGCTGTCTCCTTTGCCCTCATGGCTGCTGCATTTGCAGAGTGCAAGGGGCTGTGATGGAGCCTTCAAATATGTAAAAGGGAAAGAATTACTGGGCTTGTTATTACAGGAGAGGAGGGAATTTCATTTTTCCAAACATGTAAACTGAAGTTACGCACAGAAACAGACCACATACAGGGACTCTGAAGTCTCCCTCAATGGCGTTTTTAAAGAGGAGCGGATCCTGCTGTGGGGATTGAGAAGGTGACTTCTTAAATGTCCACTGAACCTCAAGCTCAGGGTAACAGTGATTAGAAAATCAGCTTTCACTGACAGCTGATGCAGCAACAGCTTGCATTACTGTTCTAGGACTGCATGAAATGTTTGGGTAGAAACTGTCTCTTGAGTCCAAGGGAAAATATTCCAGTGTTCCTTCATCAATGCTACCGAGGTACAGAGGATAAGGTATTCACAGGTATTGCCACCAGCTGAAAGTGTAATCAGCTGCCAGAGAGTCCCTGTTGTTCCAGGACTAGCAGAAAATCCAAAAATCACCAAAATGAGTTGTTACCAGCCATGCAAGCAAGCAACAGGCTATCCTGATAGAAAGAAAAGAAAAAAAAAAAAATCAACAACCACAAAAACCCTCTTCCATTTAGCTCTGCAGGTAACTGTAGCTGAAAGCTTTCTGCTCTGCAGCCAAATAACCCTAGACCCAACAGAGGAGCTGATTCCCGACCAGGATCTGCCAGGGGGCAGCCAACCTGCCAGCCCCTGCAGAGCAGCAAAACCTGAGGTTGGTCCAGGAGGCGAGCACGGGAGAAGAGACCAACAGCGGCTGAGCGTAGCAGACTAACAGTGCTGAGGTGGTTGCAGTAACATCTCACACCTTTCACGGTGACAGTGAAGTGGAGCTACCAGCACGGACAGACGCTCAGAAGAGGAAGGCAGGATGCAAGCCTTCCTTTTCCTAGAGGCAGTTCTGAAGCAACATCATTAACCCAGAGCTGAAGGTGCTTTCTGTAGACCCAAAGCCCCGTGAGCTTGGCCACCACTGTGGCCTCTAGTGGAACACCCAGGTTTTGAAGGGGAAGCTTTTCCTCTTCTGTCAGATCATTGTCTTCTAATTAATTTGTTTGTACAGTGTATGTGACATTTGGTTAGCTCATTCTGAAAAAATAATTAACTGTTAGAAAAGAGGCAGTACTAGAATATTAAAAATAAAAAAAGATTACTCATGACACTTGAGCAGTTATTATTTTGAACTTTAACAGAAATTTGCCTAAGAACATAGAAGATATTTCTAATAGAATATTTCTGAAGAGTGCTTGCTGTTGAGGAAGGAGAAATACTAGAAATTAAATCAGTTATATACTAATCCTAGGGTTAATTGGAGACAAAGCTATCATTTGAAACACAAGCAGCTAAACAATCACCAAAGGGCAAGCAAATCCAAAGTCGGTTCATTTCTTGCAGAACCTGTCGTTGGTATTTTTAGTACATTTTTCTCTTTTAAATAATACAATCATAGAATAGTTAGGGTTGGAAAGGACCTTTAAAGGTCATCTAGTGCAACCCCCCTGCAAGGAGCAGGGACATCTCCAACCAGATCAGGTTGCTCAGAGCCTCATCCAGCCTGGCCTGGAACGTTTCCAGGGATGGGGCATCCACCGCCTCTCTGGGCAACCTGGGCCAGTGCTCCACCACCCTCAGCGTAAAAAACTTTTTCCTAATATCTAATCTGAATCTCCCTCCCTCTGTTTTAAAAATATCACCCCTCGTCCTGTCCCAGCAGGCCCTGCTGAAGAGTCTCTCCCCACCTTCCCTGCAGCCCCCTTTGGGCACTGGGAGCCGCTCTCAGCTCTCCCCGGAGCCTCCTCTTCTCCAGGCTGAACAGCCCCAGCTCTCTCAGAAGTATCTTCTAAATCTCATCTCCCATGCACAATGCTATCCCTAGGGCTTTGCTGAAGGTAACTCTCACTAATGAGAACTGCAGACTGAGAACTCAGGGAGACCAGGGTCCTCAGAGGAAAGGGCAACACAGACAGACCCTCAGTTCAAGGCCTTCTGAAGAACTCGCTCAGCCATGGGAGCAGAGGCTCGCCCAACCAGGGGAGCAAGCCAAAACTCTGTCATTTCTAAAGTCGGCAGCAGCGTATTATGCCTATCCAGTCTACAAGTATTAAAGAGGTAACAGCAGAGACTTTAACTGTTTGAGTCCAAGCTTACAATCCTGATGACATGCGAGTACAAGCTAATGTCTACTTTCAAGGCATACTTTCGAGGAAAATGGATCAATATCCCTCTTATAGTCAAACCTACATTCTCAGCATTTCAAGGTACATTGGCTTTCACCTTTTGGGAGTCAGAGAGGAGTTCAGGAGCACTGCTGGAGCAGAGGAGTGGGACAGACTGTGGAAACAGCGCTGTTATCCTAGTACACCGTAAGCTTCTGTACCATCTTATTGGACATAGCAGGGCAGCAAAGTGAGTTTTGCGTGTGAAAATTATATTCCTTGCCCCCTCCGATTAATTATGCTGCTGAAGCAATGCTAAAGCAATTATTCTGTTAAATAAGTAGTTCAAGCATCCTGCACAGGGCCACCTGTGAGGCAGGTTTTACAACAGTTTTCCATAAAAACATCATTCGGAAGCCTTCAGCCCTGAAAGTGACACCCAACCAGCACAGCTACTACAATAAAGATTTTTCCATAAAGAGATTCAAACCTCTCATTACAGCCAAAAATTCTAACAAGGTGAAATTTGGCACTAAACAGAAAGAAAATGGTGATCCTCTCCTCATATGGAGGTAGGTTCATTTGCAAATTCTGGTCTTCGCGGCAAGTGATGAAGTTCCCCCCCTAAGTCTGAGTTGTCTGCTGTGGCTTAGTGGCAGAGATCAGATCAAGAATAATCCTTGTACTTCCTTTTTCTAACAGCTAAAAACTTTTTAACCTAAAGGGCTGTGGCAACGAGTTGTTTCATCACCAATTTATGTTGACAAATATAACTGAAGTACAGATACATATTCTTTTCCTACTCAAAAGCCACATTAAGAATGTAACCAAGCAGCTCTCTAAACCACTGGTTTTCACCCTGGTACACAGAAAGGCTCCCCAGGTTTGCGGACTGCCTACCTGGAGCCCCTAGCTTAAGCCAGAAAAGCTGGCCAGTTTTCAAACAGCACACACTGCCTTAAAAAGGTCTGTGCCCAATCAGACAGTTTAAGGCGTCCACGAATTTATGTTAAAAAGAAAAAAAATCTTGCTTTAAACTAAATGCCAGGAATCTGTGTTACCATGAAACACTGGAATATTGGCTATGAAAAGTTAACTGCATGCAGGAGTCCAGAGTTGCTGCTGATCTAGGAATAATCATTAAAATCAACACATAGCTGAGAATAGTTCAAGAAGTAAAGCAATATTAAGAGTAATGAGTAATAGCTACTCAGGGACAAACAAAAGGCTCATCAAAGCCAGCATCCCGACTGAGAAACCTGCACAGAGGGAGAGGCGAATGCACAGCAGAGCTTCCTTAGGACACACATTCAAACAAGGTGACCCAAAGCAGGAGTCTGGTGTAAAGAAGGTGGACTAAGAAGGTAACACACACAAAAAAACCCAGAAGTATCATTCACTTGGTTTATTTTGTACATCAGGTTTATAAATCACTCCCATTAGAAGAAGATCTGCTGTGAAAGTGATCAGAGGAAGAGCATTAGACAGGCTGGTCAGTGAAGTTAAATTTGTTCACAGCCAAGCAGTCACAACTGTTGAAGGGAGAGAGGGGGACACCACAACCTGTTGCAGAATCTGTATTGGGCATTGCAAGTTCACCTCAAAGCAAGGTCTCAGTGGACGGAAAACTCCAGAACAGTCTATCCAGCAATAAATTTCCTACAATAAACACAAAGCAGTCATTAGGCAGTGCTTCCTGCAAAGTGCTACAGCAGCCAACACTACAGACAGATTTCAAAAGCCTCCACACACCAAGTTTCTGTTACAGAAACTAACAGAGACACAGCAGAACGCAGGCAGGCCTACAGCCTCTTCGGAAGGCATCACGGGCCACCACAGAAACATCCTCTCTGTTCCTGTAGAGGAATATGCTCTTTCCAGATGATTTATGCACAATGACACATCAAAGCTCTTGCTTCAAAACAGGGAACAGAGCATGTGCTCAGGAAGGTAGCCACGTTCCTACCACTGCTAAGACAATTTTTAAGTAAAGAAAGCCCTTCCTAGGCAATTCAGTTGCCTCTACGTGACTCGAGAGCTTTTCCACTGACTTGTCCTAAAACATCTACAGTCACTTGAGACGCTGCAAGCGCACCTGATGTTCATGAAAAGTTTCTCCCACTCTTTGGTTACACCAAGGATCTGCGAGACACATATTTTGAAATCAAACACAGTAAATTGTTTAAACTGCAAGAAGTATCTCTGGACTTACAAAAGTACTAATGATTTTCTCTGTGCCTCCCAGACTCACTGATTTCACTATGAAATACTGTGTAGCTTGAAGGCAAGTATCTTGCTTTCATTTAGAAAGCTGTTATTCTGTCTGGAAGAAACAAAATATTGAGATGTGCATAGTTTCCTTTGGAGCTTTTCCATCAGCATCCTTTAATGCAAGGCAAAAATCGTCCTAACTCCCTTCTATCTGCGGCAAGGAATAAAAGAGTTCTATACCTGCCTACTGCACAAGCGTGCAGATAGATGCCTAACAGAAGGTATCGCCTAACTGCTGCTCTGGCTTTGTGGATACTCAGTCTGATAGAAGATTCAGAACGGCATATATTATATGCAACTAAAGAAGAAAAAAAAAAAAAATCAGAAAGCCAATTTTCCAATGAATTTGCGATACAGAGTAACCAGCTCTGAACACTCAACTAACTTTTAATAACAGTTACAAAGAACAGAAAGGAGTCTGAATTTGCCTAGCAACAAAACTAGTCATGACCTTGAAGCCATTCTACTTAGAATTAGAAGTAAACAGATCTGCCAAAAGGTCCAAATTACCACAGAACACTTGATTTGATTTCTCAAGAACCACATTAGACTGTGAAAAATCCACTCTTTGCAAAATAATAACTTGAAAAATGTATTCTTATTAATATTTCATCCTTCTGGCACTCTGTGAAGCGCTGTAATTAACAAAAAAAAAAAAAATACCCAACCCTGAACAATCCAGCTGAGCAGTTCTGGTTTGGACCAACAATACGATTGTGCACTGCACAAAGAGGACACATCAACGCTTACATCAACACAACACTGCTACTTAAGCTAAGAGATGGACAAACAAAACTTACCATTAGAGGGAAGCTTACTCTTCAGTTTTAAACTTGCCACGGACGTAGGGAACATACTGAAGGACCAGCCTCCAGTCTGTGAACCATATTAAGCCAGTACCGCCTACAGCACCCCACGTAACAAGGGTGGGAATCCTAAAGAAGAGACACACACACGTGCAGGTAAACAACATTAATTCACCACTGTGAAAGGTGTGGCAAACACTCATTGCTAAGCTACCTGGGAAAGTTACTTCGACCAAGAGAAAAAAAAAGCTTGGCAGAAATCTTGAAAGAACCTCACCTACACAGAAAAGTATTCGTCTCCATGGCAGTGGAGATATTTTATAAGAAGGGTTTGATATGCTTTCATTTAAGAGGACATTACCAAGGTAAGACAAGACACACTTATTTGTTTAACCATTCTACTGCTACAGCTCGCATCCCCTGTAGCCTGGCCCACAGGCTGCTTCATGACCTCGCGCAACCCTGCAAAGCGGCACCCGCTGGCACTGCGGCAAACGCTTGTAACTCTGAAATACTTCGGAGGTACATTTATAGCGCCGAAACACTTCGGAAACAGCCGGAGCGATCCGGAGGTCAGACCATGCCAGCCATGCGCCTCCCCGACACTTCCCCCGCCAAATTCGCCCCTCTCAGCTCTTCACACCCAGCTCCAGCGCGGCTCCGCACCCGTGCGGCCGGCCCCAGCGGGGTCAGCCGACCTCAGACGGAACACAGAGCCGCGGAACGCAGCGGAGGGCGACGGGAAGCGCCTGGGGAACCCTTCAGGCTCCTCGAGTGCGCGGTGCGGGCCGCGGCCGGGCCCCAGGTCCACGCCGAGGGGCACTGGAGCAGGCCGCGCACCCTTCACCCACGACCCCGGCAGCGGCAGCGGCGGCACCCAGGGCCCCGCCGTGAAGGAGCCCCCGGGCTGAGCAAGCGGCCCTGGCTCGAACCTCACCAGTTCTGGAAGAGCTGGACGTAACGCGGCCCCACCAGCTTGCTCAGCATCTCGCCGCCAAAGTCACCCCCACTGCGCATGCGCCACCGGGCCGGGCACCACCGAGGTCCCCGCGTGGGCATCTGGCAGGGCTGCCCGTGGCGCTGCCTGAGTCAAGCGGCGTTGTCATGGTAACAGTCACCCCCATTCGGTCGTCGTCCCTCATGGCGCCGTGGTGCTGTTCCTGCCGCAAACCCGCGTCTGGAGAGAGGACACGAGGCCCGAGGGGGTGGGCCTGTCCTCGCACTGAGGTGGGGCGGCTTTTCATCCTCAGGAACATGGTCCCTTTCCAGAGCCGTTTCCCCAGTGCTCGCCAGTGCCTCTGCAAACCCCCTTCCGTCGCTGGCACTCAGCCTCTCCCAACAGGAGAGGGAGTTTCAAGCCTGGTTTTTTTTTCAGCAGAGGGTCCTAAACACACCAACAATTCCATAACGTTCCCCAGGCTCGGCTCCAGGCCAGCTCAGCCCCTTGTGAACCTGCAGAAAGTCCTGGGGGACACTGGAGGCCGGAGCGCTCGTCTGCCCGAGGCCTGCGGCTGGACTGCCAAAGCTGCAGGGCTGCAAACGCTTCCAGTGCTTCCCTGCGGAAGCCTACAGCCGTCTTCCCGACACCCCGCACTCGCTGAGGTGCAGAGCGAAGCCTGTTGCAAAAAAATCTGGCTCCCGTTTTTTTTTCTGCCCAAGACAAAGAACTATTTTATCAGTCCTTTGCCACATTTCATACCGATGGTTCAAGAGTTTCCCCGCCTAGGTGCCAGCAAGATGACGTGGGTTACTGAACCTTGCAGACTTTTGTGGTCATTTCCGTTTCCCCACTGCCCACACACCAGCTGGTGCACGACAAAATAGACAGGAGCTTTGTGGTATGCATTCCCGCAGGAAACCAGTGCCTTTGCCACAGCCACGGCGTTACCAAGGGTATGGCGGGGCAAGCGAGCCTGGTGAGCAGGCTCCGTGCGGGTTTTGCTTTTTCAGTCTGTTTAGCAATGTGGAGTCATGCACATGAAGGAGAGTCTCACTTTGCATTGAAAGTTTCCTAGATGCAAAAAAAAAAAAAAAAAAAAAAAAAAAGGAAAATATTAATAACAAAGGCAAAACAACTCAAAACTCAAAAGGCAATGGAAAACAGCTCAAAGTTTATCTTCAGAAAAGCCTTAGGGTTTTGAAGGCAGTTTGGTGGGCGGTGGTGTATCCTATTGCTTTACCCCAGTCAAAGCAAACAGGGAAAAACCCAGTAATACTACCAATTTCCCTGTTAAAACAAAACAACATCAATACTAGCGACTCATCCTTTCAATATATTTTGCTGTCATCTACACTTCAACCACTGTGCAAAGGGATTTGCGGTCTGCTCTGGACACCATGCTGCAATGCCATGCTTGCTTTTTCCCTGCAGAAACTCCTTTTAGCTGTTGCGAGAATGTTCGCACCACAGCAGGGACAG
Source organism: Chlamydotis macqueenii (assembly GCF_036417535.1). Lineage (NCBI taxonomy): Eukaryota > Metazoa > Chordata > Aves > Otidiformes > Otididae > Chlamydotis > Chlamydotis macqueenii. The sequence goes on along the minus strand of NC_141581.1, from coordinate 3,121,012 downwards.
CTATACCTCCAAAGCATGACTTCTGAAGGTGAGCTGCCACCGAACGTGAGGGTCACTTTCTTCTCTTGATGACTTCTGTGGCACCGGTGTCATTTTTGATTCTGAAGCAGAAAAGAAAGGCCAGTGAGCTTGTTTGTCCAGAGCTGCTTTAGGGACACCACATTCAACCATGCTGTGTTCAACCATGAGGCCAGCCGGTCGAGGGAGGGGATTCTGCCCCTCTCCTCTGCTTTGGTGAGACACGCCCCCCCCCCCCCCCCCCCCCCCGCAGCACTGCCTCCAGCTCTGGAGACCCCAACACAAGAAGGACATGGACCAGCTGGAGAGGGTCCAGAGGAGGCCACGCAGATGCTGAGAGGGCTGGAGCAGCTCTGCTGTGAGGCCAGGCTGAGAGGGTTGGGGCTGTTCAGCCTGGAGAAGAGGAGGCTCCGGGGAGACCTGAGAGCGGCTCCCAGTGCCCAAAGGGGGCTGCAGGGAAGGTGGGGAGAGACTCTTCAGCAGGGCCTGGTGTGACAGGACGAGGGGTAATGGTTTTAAAATAGAGGGAGGTAGATTCAGATCAGATATTAGGAAAAATATTTTTACCCTGAGGGTGGTAGAACAGGTTGCCCAGAGAGGCGGTGGGTGCCCCATCCCTGGAAACGTTCAAGGCCAGGCTGGATGAGGCTCTGAGCAACCTGATCTGGTTGGGGATGTCCCTGCTCCTGGCAGGGGGGTTGGACTAGATGACCTTTGAAGGTCCCTTCCAATCCTAACCATTCTATGAGTCTACGACAACAGGCGATGTGCATCTCTCAGGCCACCAGATGGGGGGATGTCTCTGTTGATCAAGAAAAATCCCTCCCTGTCTAAAACAGTGAGGTGGGGTGTTTTGCTCCGGGAGAGCAGACAGCTCTGCGATAGTTTGTCTTTGCTTTGAGGACAGTTCATGGTCATGTCTGACAGTGCCACCATGACATGGCATTTGCCCACAGGATCTGATAGTCCCAGCCCACCTCTTGACTCATCTCCAGGGAGAAAATACTCCTGAGTATTCACCCAGGAACCTGCAGTTCTGCGTTGGTTGGTGGCCACTGCTTGGCTCTTGGGCAAACCATTTCCTTTCAGCCACTCAGTAGCAACTCCCGTGTGTTTCTCCTTGCTCCTGCCCCTACCTCATCTCCCGGCCCAAGCCTCCTCTGGCTCCAGCACTTGCCAGCTTTACCTTCAGCTTTGTGCATCTCTAAGCATCCATCTTCCAAGCTGCAGCCTGGCTCCCAAGCACACATTTCTCCCTTGCCTGAATCTGGTACAAGCTCGGTTTCTTGGTCTTCCACCCTTTCTTGTCCTGATGGGGCGGATGGTTTCCCTTCTCACTCGGAGAATGTCCCTCACCCCCTGGCCTGCCAGATCACATCTCAAATTTTGCAATAATTAAGGTTTTTGGTGTCTTTAAACAGTTTGGCTTATCTGGGCCTGCCCTGGCTTTGAACCAGCTCAAGGGAGAAGAGCAAATAGGCCCAGCACAGGATCTGGCCACACGGCAGCCCAGCCCTCAAGGCTGACTAGCTCTTCTGCATGACAGCGTGTGGTAAACAAGGCTTGTGAGGAGGGAGTGAAGACAAAGAGGATGAGGCAAGGGACATAAGTCCAGATAAGGTGACATGGAATTAAAAGGACTGTAGTTTGATGCACTTGGTGCATCTCAGGAAGGGCAGCGCATTACCTACTGCTGACAGAAGGGCAGCCAGAGCTCATTGAGATTTAACGAACTACTGGAAGAGCCACTGCTCAGTTTATTCGGACTGGTTTTCCTGCTTTGCCCTACATGGACAAGCCATGAGCTGGAGCAGCAGAGCAGAAACACAGGCAGCAAAACAGAGAAAGGAGGGCTGCTTTCAGGCACCATCCCGTTTTTGGAACAGGCGTCTGGGGGAGGGTCTGTGAGGGCTCTGTGCTCCTGGATGCAGCTGCTGCCGGCTCTGTTTCCACCAAAAGGCAGTTGCTACTGTGCCGAGCGAGCTGCTGGTGGATGATTAACCCAACCGCTGAAACCACAAGGGTTGAAGCTATGACAATTTGGGGAATTACCTGCTGATTGGAGTGGCAACACATGGGGCACCTGCCCAGCAAAGCCGGGAGGGCAGGGAGCGCCTGGCTGGGCAGTGCAGCAGTGGGTTTGAGGATGCTGGGGCTGGGCCCTTGGCAGAAGGTGACGCAGGGAGATCCCATGATTCAGCCTGGCCAGGACATAGCCTCACTCCTCACTTTAGGGGTACCCTCCTGGTATTGGCTTTAGCCCATTCTTGCAGGGTTTAAGCCTTCTTAAACACTGGCACATTGCCTCCTCCATTACCAGCTCCTGGTATGGGCTGGGTGCATTTGACCCGATTTTCAGCTTGCACCCTGCCGGTACCACCCTCACTGGGTGCTCCCCAGGGCAGAGCAAAGGCAAAGAAACAACAGCTATGCCGCGGCATCCCCTCCTTCCAGCTAGGGGCTGCATTGCCAACGCAAATCTTTCCAGCAATAAAAATGAAGATCAGATTCCATGGTGATGGGCAGTGCTGGAAACCTTCACTGGAGGCTGCGTGTGTGTGAGCTCAGGCGGTGCCACAGCGCCGATTTGGGTGGGTTGGACCTGTGCCCGCAGCACAGGAACAGAGAGCGATAGTGGCTGAAAACCTGTCTTGTCTTTTCTTTCTTTTTTTTTTTTTTTTCATTCATAGGTATACAACATCTGAAAAACAGATATGAGGAAAAAATGTAATAGTTATAAAATGTCACATTTATTGCTACATTACTGTTATATACAGGACAGTTCTCAAAATCGACTTTAAAAAAGTTAGGATTATTTAAAAATTCCAAATAATCCAGCCAGCTGTTTTGACACTTGTATAAAATTATTTAAAAAAATGAAAACAATTCATATCTTGAGGCACTCAGAAACACAATTTTATCCCCCAATTGTGATTCATTTCAAAGAACAATGCATTTCCCCACCCTCAAATACTTTTTTTTTTCCTGGGTTAGGCATATATATATATATTTACTATATATATAGTTCAAAACTATAATGTGTATCTGATTTAAGAACAAGGATTTCAGCCACTTAAGTACATCTGGATTTACAGGTAGGCAGCATAAACATCAAAAGCAAGGACCATTTTTTTAAAGGCCAAAAACAACCCAAAACTTTATACGGGGTTAAGAATAAACAACTTCCGCAGGCATTTCTCATCTGCTCTCCCACCCCACCCTACCCCCCAACCTCATCCTACAAAAATATATAGAAAGAGCAACCCAGTAATGCTTCATTTCCCCAACAAGCAGGAGCCCTCCATAGAAACTGGGTAGTTTCCTGCAGACCATGAGGTCCAAGCACGTGGTTGGGGTTATCCCTGCCCTGCTTCACCAGGTGCCTCTTTCTCCTCTCCCCTCTCCCAGCACATGAACCACCGCTGGCAGGAGGGTGCACAGCTTCCCACGGCTCCTTCCCCGCCATGTTACAAGGTTTGCTCAAAAGCTGGTGGGTTTCAGGTGATTTGGGAAGACATGGCACCAGGTAAGAGCAGAGCTCCCCAGGGCACACCCAGGGATGCAGGGCACAGGGCTGCTCTTCGGCAAAAGGGCCTCAGCATGCAGCACACCCCATTTTGAAGCACAAACCCCTTTGCTCTCATGTACTGCTGCCCGCAGCTGCAGGGTGCCAAGATGTAACAGTGCATGAGTCTGCAAGATTTGAGGAGCAAGAAGCGTACAAAAGCAGAGAAACAGAAATGCCAGTGTGGAGACCCATGGCAGGGCTGTTTCTTGCCCCTTGAGGGTGGGATGCAAGATGGACAGAGAGGTTTTGGCAGAAAGGACGCCTGCTGCCTGCACCGCCCTCCTAACCAGAGACCTCCTCCAAGCTCGGCTCACGCAGGAGTCCCGCACGCAAAGGCACTGCAGGTGCCAGCTCTCCAGAAGGGGTGAATTGCCCTGAAGATCAAACCCCTCCACCAGGTCCCCCCACACCTGCCCCAAGGGCAGCAGGGCAGGGAGAGGCAGCTGTGCCATGGGACTGACCTACAGCACCCACCTCCCAAATCCTTCCACCTCTGCCCCAGCTGGTGGCATGGTTCTGCCCCACCGCAAAGAAACCCAGGGTGGCTGCACATGAAGGGAAACAGCTTGGAGGTGCTGGCTGTAGAGACTGGGGAGCGCAGGAGGAAGGAAACACACCTTCAGGCTTGATGCAGTTGAAGGAAGACCAGCTAAGCCAAGCCTGAGGCTCAGTCCATAGAGCTGGGCAGCCAACGAGGTGGGACACAGCTTCTCCATTCAGGGGTACTAGAAGAGATGGTGTGAGGTGAAGGATGCTGGCAGTCAGCTGCCAAGCATTGAGCAGAAGGCACAAGAGGGTGAAGAGTGTATGGAGGAGCCCTAGGACCGGGCCTTGCCCCCTCAAATTCAGCGCTCGGCTCCAGCAGCAAGAGTTGGAAGGGGGATTCCTGTGGTTTCACCCCTTGTCTACCCGCTACCAGCTCCAGGGCACAGGGCTTGAAATGCTTTTGGAGCTGCTAGAAATGAACCTGGACGCCGAGAGCAGCAGGAAGCAGAAACTCAGCAGTCATGGACAAGAGCAGAGAGAATGGGCTAGCAGAGAGCCCTAGGGGAGAGGAGAGGGGGTTGCACAGGATTTAACAGGGTAAAGACCTTGTACCAAAGCTTGTGGTATGGAAAACAGGTCTTGCTATTGCTGGTGTTGAGCAGGAACGGGGGAATCCAGTGGCCACAGCTTGCTCCAGGTTAGCCAGCACTGCACCTCGCGGGCTGATGGCTGGTCCTGGTCCAACTCCAGTTGGACTGGCTTTGCTTCCTTCATCTCCCCATTCTCAGGTCTTTTCTAAATCCAGGGGCTCGCCGAAACTGGAGCTGGCCCAGAGTCACCAGCATGGCCCAGAGCAGAGACCACAGGCTCCACTGGCGCCAAGGCTGACAGCCTCCCCATGGGAGCAAAGCTCAAGGATGCAGGGGATGGGGGTTTCCAGAGCCTCCTGTTCTCAAGGGCCCCGCCACTTGCCGAGAGGGAGGAAGAGCCGAATTGCCCAGCAATGGGCCAGGCCCAAAGGCTTCAGCGGGTACACGCGTGAGACACAAAGGACCTTTGAGAGCAGCTTCTGCACTGAACCCGAAATTGCAGACTCCTGGGGAAATCCCAGCCCGATTCTGTCTTTCCTGTTCAATCACTGCTGGGCAGCGAGTACAAAACCTCTAGGAAACTGGCTCATCGCTGACACACGGGCTAGCGGAAAAAGCCATTCACTGAAGTGACAGCTGGGGAGGTTTCATATCGCACTTCTGCATTTCTCCACTGGGGAGGGCAAAAACCCCAAATGCAAAGCAGCCAGACCCCCGACCCCAGAGTGATGGCACACAGGGAAGGGGCAGCAAGTTCACCCCACAGTGTGGGGCTGGCGTGGACCTGCTCCTGACAGCCAGATGTGGGACCCTGGGGTACCAAGCTAACTCGACTGCCCTGATTCCTGCAAACCATCTCCCCAGGCACTGCTGCACCCCTTGCTTCCAGGCTGAAGCTCAGTGCAGACAGGAGGGGCACAGACTGGGATCCAGATGTCCCTCCCACCACCACACCTCCACAGGATACCAGCGCAAGCTGTAAAAGCAGGGAAGCAGAGAGCCCGAGTAGACGTTGGCAAAGAGCTGGAGCTGAACTCAAGCCAGGCAGTTGCTTGGCTGTGACTAGGTCTGGCTGGAGGGTTACAGGCAGGGGAGTAGTGCCAAACCAGGGGTGAGGTGGAATTTTGCTCCCTGGGGCATGCTGGCAGCGGCTGCAGGGTTGCGAGCAGGAGCAGGCAGACTGCCACCACCCTCCCATCAATGCCGAGCTCTGTCGGTAGGAGACCATAAAGGTGCAGTCTCTGGGAGGCTGCAGCTGTTTTGCTCTGGGGCAAAAACAGGTGAAGAGGGAGAAAGAACAAAAATCTGCAATTTTTACTGTTAATAAACTGGATTCCAGACACTCCCCAGCACCTGGTGGCATGCACAGCTCTCAATCAGGATGTGGAGGGAGGCAGGGGGCTGCTTGAGGGGGAGGAAAGAGGAGGTCACTTGGGCTAGGGACCCAAGGACTGCACCCCAGTGACTGGCCCTGTCACACGACAAGCGTCCCGTGGTAGCTGTGCGCCTGGAACGCCAGTTCTGCTGTTTTAACGGCAATGCAGCTCAGCTACTGCGCTGGGAAAAGAGAAACTAGAAAATGCAGAGGGGAAGGCAGCCTCTCTCCTGATTCCCTGACAAAGGAAGCTTTGTGGGAGCTCTGTGACCCTCAACACTGAGGGGCATGCAGCCCAGGAGAACCCATGCAGGCAAGGCTGAAAGAGGAAGCAGAAGACTAAATGCCGTCCTGCAGCACGTCACCCATCTATGACATCTCTCTGTGCAGGACCACTGGCATGAGGGACACGTAGACAGGCAGAGAAGCAAGTCTGGGGAGGAAAGTGATCTGTAAGATCACACAGTTGAATGCCAGCAGAACCATGGGCTAGGGAAGGTGCAGACCATGGCCTTCCCTAACCATGACACCTAAAGATGAGAGTTTAATTGCAACAGGCTGGTATTTCAGGGATGGCCTAGTGGTATTTTGGGGACAGCACCTGACAGTACTTATTTTTAGAAAAGCCACTTTCCCTGGCAGATTACAGTCACTGCATTCACACTGAGCCAAACACACTGGGAAGCCAAAGTAATTTTTCCTTGCTGCACTCCACACCTTGCTGCCCTAAGCACCTGGAGAGCTGAGACAGCACCGAGGCTGCGCTGGGCTGGCCTAAGCAGCAAACATGATGGCACACAAAGCACCCTGCGCCATCGAGGCAGCCCCCCGGGCACAGCACCACCAGCCCTCGACATTACACTTTCCTGCTGGAGGAACCAAGATCTCCAGACCCTGGCACTGGGGGTTTATGCTCAAGGACCTTCATCCAAGCCTTGACAAGGAAATCAGTTGGTATTGCTGTCAAGAAAATCGCATCTAAACCACTTAAATGCAAATGAAAAGCCCCATCTCTGTTGCAACGTCTGGTGGTTTGGGGGTGATGGGAAAGGCTCTGTCTCATCAGCAGTTTCCCCTGGCCTGCAGAGCATCAGCCAGGACTCAGAAGGGATGAAGGAGTTCAGCAAAATTTTTAACAAATCGTAAATCCTCTGAAATTTCCACTTCTGTTGAGTTTCTGGATTTTTCTTGACTACAATCTCTTTTCTTTAAATCCCGTTGTACATGACTGCCATTTGAAATTCTTGTTGCAAAATCAAAGTGTTTGGGAAGCACTTTTTATTTTTTTTTTGTATGGTTTCAAGCTTGCTAGGGCTGGGACATTGCTGCATCCCTCTTGGTCCTGAGGCAGTAGCACTGAGCCAGCAGAAAACCCTAAGCAGCCCCAACCTTGTTAGCCCTAGCGCCAACAGGGCAGAAATGCTCGTGGAATGAAACAAGCTGCAGAAGGCAGTCGATGCATCCCAAAGTCCTACCCCAGAGCACGAATAGGGCTTGTTTTAGCCTCCAGAACTGGCTGGCGGGCTACAGAAGGGCACTGCCCCCTCCCTGCCTGTTTTACCATCCCCAAACTGAACCTGCTCCAGCATCTGAAGCACAACCCAACCCAGCATGATGCTTCAGGAAGACATGGCTTTTGCTGCCAGAGAGCTGCTCCCACAGGGGCAAAGCTGTCACACATGGGGGAAAATCTCATCCATCTCATGCTGCCTGGTACTTAAGCAGGCAGAAGGACCCCAGGGAGGGAGGAGTGTCATAATCTGTGAGCTAATTAGGCTGAAACATGTCTGTTGACACAGGTGAGAAGAATGCATGTTCCTGGGCTGCAGGAACCACAGCCACTGGCCTTTCTTGAGGACAGAGCTGCAGGCTGCTGTGGTCTCAGATCTCACCACACAGAAAGCAATAGTGGGAGCAGTGGGCTGTGAGCAGGAAAGCCAGGAGCACCCAAAAGCCTCAGAGCTATGGTTGGACCTTGCAGAGCCCTGGGGCAGTGCTAGTGCCAGGGGCAGCTGGGAGAGATGGTCCCATACTGCTCTGGCACTTTTCAGTGGCTCCCCTCTGAGATGCTACAGGGGCTGAACCCATGGTACCCAGGTGTAGGCTGGAGATGAGTAATGTCCTGAGCATTTCCAGCAGGAAATTGTTTCTTCCAGCTCTTTGCTGGAGCACAAAGCATAGCCATGAGCGCAGAGGAGCACCAGGACATTATGCCAAAGCCTAGGATTGCTAGGAAGTGCCACAGGACCTGATCTTTTTCACCAGCACTTCCTTCTCCTGTGCCAAAGCAATACAGCTTTCCCAGGAGCACAGGCCAGAGAAGCAGAGGGGAGAGATGGACCCTGCTGCCAGTGGTCCTACTGCACTCGCTGTCCCCATGTGCCCCCTAGACCAGCACCCATGTCCCGTGACCTGTCCTGCCTAATTGGGCTCTGCCAGGCAGATGTGGGCAGCAGTGGGCCCCAGTCCGAGAGCATTATAGACACTGCTGAGATGGGATTTAACATCCCCCTGAGGAGCTGACCCTGTCTGCCTGCAGAGCTGGGAAGAACCGGACACAAAATGTTTCAGAAAGAAAAGGAGAGGGAAGAAACAAGAATAAGTTCCCGGTGGGGAATGGGGAACAGTTAGCTATTCCATTGCTAACTTCACAACAGCTGCTCCAGCTCAGCACACCACTGAGCACCTCTTCATTTGCTCCTGCACCTCTGAGGCACTCTGCCACGCAGTGGGGCTGCCAGGGATCATCCTCCCACTGAGCACACTGGAGCAGTCTGGAGCGACACTGGGAAGTCCTTGGAGCAAAGGGATCGTTGGCCCAGCTTAGCTGCTGGAGCACCTGGTGCAGGATGGGCACTCGCTGCTCCTTTCCTTTCCAGCATGGAGAGATGAGCCCACGTGCAGGTTACAGCAGCCACCCTGCACCCCCATGGCAAGCTGGGCGGCACGCTGAGCCGAGTTTGCCTCCAAGGATGCTTTAAAGAAACGATGCTTTAAAGAAATGACCCTGGTGAAGCTGGGGTGTGCAACCACACCTCTCGCCAAGCCTGCAGCATTGTGCACTTTTGATGACGGTGGCTTTGGTGTAGGGAGAAGCTGCGCAGAGATAGGGATCCTGCTGCCAGTCACAGCTTGCTGAGGGCTGGAGCAAGCACACATGCTGGGTAGCTGTTCCCCTTCCTGCCACACCTTGTGCTCTGCTGCCTGCTGCCAGCAGGTCTGTCTACTGCCAGGTTGCCAAACACAGTGTCCCACTGCTGCCTTTGCTCCATCCACCTCTGCCTCTTCCCAGTTCTCCAGCTTTGTTCAGTTTATCTTTGTTCAGTGCTGCCCCTGGAAGCACCTCTAACAGTAGGCGTTTGCTCAGACACGTGGACAAGAGATGCTTTCCTGCACCCTGGGCTTTCGTCTTACATCTCCGTCGCTTCTTTGCTTACTTTGAAATCGCCCCAGTCCCTCAGTTCTCTTCCACCCCTCATGGCCTGCTCTCTCCTGACAGCTCGTCTTCCCCATCGCAATGCTCCAGGACCGCTGCAGGGCACCTCCTCTCCCAGGCAGGGCAACAGCCTCTGGGATCCTCCAGGAGTAAAGCAAATCTTGCAGAGACCCTTGATGGAACTCGGTCACCTTCCAAGAAGAGCAGGAGCACTCCTGAGGGATCCTGCTGCAACTTGCTTTGCTGTTTAACTTCCTTTTCCCAAATCAGAAGTGGGCAAAGCAAAGAAATGGTGAATTCAGCTCGAGTTTTGTTTTTTTTTTTTTTTTGTAATGGAAGGTACAAGCCAGGCAAGGAAGAACATCCTCTCGCTGTGGCTACATTCGCTTTTAGTGGCTTTCAGAGCCGAATCTGAGAATTCCTCTCTTTATATCCAGTCTCTCTTAATACAATTTTAATATTCTGGTTGATCCTAATGATGCAACGTTAACTACAGAAACAGCAGCAGAAAAGCGTGGGGTACAAGACTTTTTTTTTTATAAAAAAAAAAAAATTCTTTTTGTTGCTTACAAAACATATGCAAAAGAAGCTAAAAAAAAAACCCAAAAGGCATTGCTATTTCTTCTACATAAAAAATCTCATAACTAATGTTCTTTTTTAAAAAAAAGAATTATCAAGCTTAGGCACAATTTTGCTGCTGGCTGCTTGTGAACAAGCCAAGAGAACACGCCACCCCCTCCTAACTGAGTGATATGTATTGACTGTTCTGCACTTTATACTTAAGGCAATTTTTTTTGTTTTCGTTTTGTTTTTGACAAAGTGTTTTTTCCACCCCTTACGTCATGCCAGGATCCGTCCCTGTGTGTCAGTATTAGCAGTACTAAAGTTTATGGTTCGAGAAGGTTGCAGGTCACACCGAGGGTTTTCTTCCTACAGATCTCTCTATCCAGAGGAACAAAAAGATCTACAAATGAAAAAAAACAAAACAAAACAAAAACCTGAAGTGATAGAAACTCAAATGAGAATAAAACTTGGCTCCTTGTGTGGAGGGGTCCGCAGAGCAGCATGCATTGGCAGTGGGTTGGACCCACAGTGGGGCGCCGAGATCACAGGGCAGGGTATGATACCTTTACATGTGTCCAACAGGGTTGTGACCATCTCCTAGACCAGGATGTGAAGCTGCAAGTGTCATCTGGGGATCTCCCACTACTCCGGACACTTTCTCCTCTTCCCGACGCTTCAAGCAGGCTGCTTTAGGGTTCAGATTGCGCTCTATGCCAAAAACAGCAAGGGAAGGAGGGAAGCAACCTCAGTTTAGGCAACAGCATCGCACACAGCAGCAGCATCCGAAAGAGAGAGCAAGGACAGAGTCCCACAACAGACACACGGGACCATGCGAGGAAACAACCTCAGTGCAATCTGCTCTTTGCCTGCCACTCCTTGCAGTGGCTGCAGTAACTTGGCTGGACTCCCGCTAGAGCAAAACCCCATGTCTCGCTGAAACATCATGCCAATTTAAACATGTGCTTGCTTACAGAAAACCCCAAGTGCCTCGGCCAGCTCTTGGAATTGAGGACTGAGTTCTCCAAAGCTGCTTAATGGGATCCAGGTGCCAAATTCCCATTAAGCATGAGGGGAGATGGACAGAGTGGCCTTGAATCCACCCCAGGCCGGGGCTTTGGAAAGCTCAGCCTGCCGCACGGTGCACCTGAGGATGCTGCCAGCGATGCAAACACACAACCTTGCATAGAAAGCAGGAGTCACAACAGAGATGCACACGCACACAGAATTGTAGGGGGAGAGAAAGGCCCCGAAATGCACCTGCCAGCTGTTACCATACCTCGTACTTGCTGCTCCAGGCCCAGAATGACCTGCACCGCTTGCTGTAGGATGATCAGTTTGGTCTGTGCTTTGTCCGTTTTTAAGTGCATCTGACACATGCGTCCCAGTTCTTTAAAGGCCTCGTTAATGTCCCGCACACGCACCCTTTCCCTGGCGTTATTGGCCATTCTCCTCTCCCGGTCCCTCAGATCTTTGTCCTCCAGTGACAAGGCCTCGTCTGTACTGCTGGGTTCATAGCACCACAGGGATTAGTCAGGGGGGTGGTACCAAGGAAGGGGGCTATACGTTGCCGTGCTGGTAGTGCTTTTGTTGTCCACTGGAAATGGCTCAAACAGCCTCACTTTGCAAAGCCAATTTGACTTGGGTGCTTCCTGGAGTGGCCCAGGATATTTGGGCTGTGCGTCACCTCTGCGAACCACGTGAAGGTGCTGCCAGCACGGGGCCGGGCTCCCATGGGGGTGGAGGGTGCTGCCAGGGGCGAGGGTGGGCAGTGGATGCAGTATCAACACAGACACCTTCTCCCCTCTGCAAAATTTTCCCTTCCTGTTTGTTTTCAGTGGAAAACTAAGAGTTCGTGGGTGGCGGGGGCGGGGAGGGCGGCCCCCCAGCCAAAAACATTGCGTTCATCCCCCAAGGAGAGACTTTCTGGTGGAAATCAAATCCCTCTTTGTAAGATTTCCTTCAAAAAACCCATCTGCAGCAAAATCCTCCCAGTGACGCGTTTCGGGCAGCCATGTTGCAAGCAGTGCGAGGCACCCTGGCCTGGCACCCCGCTTACGGGTGGTGGACAGCACCGGGGGCAGTAGCCAAATGCCCCTGGTTGCTGCTGAGGGTCAGTCGCAGATGCAGACACTGAATCCAGGTCTTCCAACACAGCCAAAATGACTCTGGATTGGGGTGATTTTCTTATTCGGGCACAGTCAGGAGCTCTGGAAGAGCCTCCACCACTGGCAGCACCCTGGGGGGGCCCAAAACAGGCAGGGACAGGGGGGAAGGCGGAGTTGTGCTGGCAGCATCTTAAACTGTGGCCTTGCCCACAGCCCGTCCCTTCCAAACCCCCAATTTACTGTACAGACGACCTTCTACCCCAGAGCAAAAATTCTTGCAGGAAAGACACCTATCTGAGGAGGGTCCTTGGGTGAGACCTGGCAGTGGAACAGACTGCGGCCTTCAGCTCCAGGGGAGCCATATGGGGAGGAGCCTTCACCAAAGAGGGGTCACAGAGTCAGAGCCTTCCTGGGTGCACTGGGGGGTCTGGAGAGCTTCTAGACGGTGCCCAATTGTGAGGAGGGGGAGCAAGGGCTCTCCAGGCAAGTGTTTGCCTGTGTGGGACAGAGGGTTGCCCACTGTCTCTCCCTGCATCCCCTCCTCACTGCCTTGGTGTCCCAGCCAACACCGTCGCCTTCTCTCCAGCACGTCCATGATGGCCAAGGGGAGTGAAGCCACCAGCCGCCCCGGCACTTGAGCCCACTCAGCAGGAACGCAGCTCATTCCTCTGAACACACGTTGGCAGCTGTTATTCCTGGCTGGTGGCTACTCTCAGCAGGGACATGGCTCCAGCAGTGCCTTGAACACCACAGCTGGGCAGGATGGAGCCGTCTGTGCCACTGGTGGTTTGTGTGGCCATGCGGGCTCCTCTGGGTTATAAGGACGTGCGGTGCCTTGGCTATCTTCTCTTTTCCCTGCCCTGTTAGCTGCTGATGGCAGCAGGAGGATCCTGTCAGGGATCCAACAGGTCCATTCCCATGGCAGCCGTGCAGAAGGGGATGCTGGGGTTGGCTTCTCACCTGCAAAGCAGTCCGAAGGCCAAACCCACCAGAGAAGGGACACCCTTGCTGCCTGGGCTAACATCTGCTGACAGCAGCATGTGGGGCTCGGCTTGCTTCCCCGGCTGTGTCCAAGAAGGGTTTAAAAAGGGACAAGCGTGGGAGACCAAAGTGAACACGGTGCCAACTCTGTCTAGCCCCAGCCCCCCACCGCCCCTTGGCTCCTGCCTCGATCTGCAAGCAGCAAGTACAAGGTAGAGAGTGGGACCACCGAGAGGTCACGGCTGGGGACTGTCTGTAGGAGATCGGAAAGAACAGAATCAAAAAATAAAAACTCAAAATAAAAAAGGAAAGGGAAATTAAAAAAGAGACGGGAAAAAATATACATGTTATGAAAGGCAAAAAATTACAAACTGAAGAGAGGCACAAAGGACTCCAACATCCATGCAACAGCAGAGGCCAGCAGAGGAGCACAGCCAGGCACAAACCACCAATGCGTGTTACAACAGCCTCTGTAGAGAGAAAGTGAGTTAACCTGCCGGAGCACCCAGCGCAGCGAGGCTGGGGAGCAGGAGCATGCACTGCAGGATGCAGGAACAAAGCAGCAAAGTCCTCTGGAGCAGGAAGCCAAGCCCTCCACTTCCCCTCCCACTGGGACGCAGCACCCAGGGCAAGCATGGGCGGCAGAGATGGGTGCACATGCACGTGGTAAGGAAGTGAGGGTGCCGTGGTGAGGGGGAGAGCCCGTGTGCACCTGCCTGCAGCTTTGCTAGGAACGCGCAGTGCTCCCAGCTTGCATCAGAGACCAGTTTGTACGGGCAGTGAGGGCTGCCCAACCCTGGGCTCAGCATCTCCATCCTGCTGCACCTCGCACAGCTCCAGCGATCCCCAGGGGTCTGCTGGGTGCCCACAAACCCAGGGGCGCAGTGGTGGGGACAGGAGAGCAGAACCCCGCGCCAGGCAGGCAGGGAGGACAGGGAATCACTCCCTGCTGCTGTGGGCAGAGACTGGCTCTGTGCTTGGAGCAGCCTTCAGAGAGACATCAGATCTGAGCCCCCTCTGGGAGATTTGCTGATTTTGGGTTTTTGGTTTTTTGTGAGTTTTGTTTTGTTTTTTAATTTTTTTTTATTTAATTTTTTTTTTTATTTTGCTGGCCAAGCAGCTGAGCAAAACACCTGGCTGCAGGAAAGCAAGGATGACGCAAGTGTCCCCTTGGGGACTGGCATGCAGCACAGGCAGTCGCAGTGGGGAACACAAGACAGAACAGCAGGGATGCAAAAAAGGAAAAAAAAAAAAAGAGAGAGAGACAGAGAGAGAAAAAAAAAAAAAGGAAAAAAAAAAAAGACATCAACAGCCTTGGGAACCTAAGGCCACAGGGGACAGAGACAGTGCGAGGCACCACAGCACACGTCACAGGAGATAGACAGACAGACAGCCCCGTGCCGATCAGATACGTAAAATATCACCACTCCGGGACCCTCACTGACCTCTAACTTGTTGCTCCAGGTTCAGTATGACTGTTACGGCCTGGTGTAGGATTAGCAGTTTGGTCTGCGGTTTTTCGCTGTTTAGGTGGAGTTGGCACATGCGTCCGAGCTCTTTAAAGGCCTCGTTGATGTCACGGACCCGCAGGCGCTCACGGGCATTATTGGCGACCCTCCTTTCTCTCTCTCTCTCGGCTTTTTGCTCTGGGGGAAGAAGATCGTCCTCCTCATCCTCATCTTGACTAATGATTTAAAATAAGAACGAGACAGGGACATTCCTCGCGTGCACTCTCAGCACTGGTCAACTCACAGAAAAAAAACACACGTGGAGGCACCCAGACGCCAAGCCCCCGGCGTGGTTCCGTATGTCGGGGTGCTGCAACCCACGTGCCCCCGCCGGGACGTGCCAGCCTGGTGCCCCGCGCTTAGACACGGGGACATACAGTGACTTCAGAGAGAAGCAATTAAGGCTCCTCTTCTGCTTCTTTTTTTTTGTTTGCTTGTTTGTTTTGTTAATGAACAATAAAGAAACCACAACAATGCAATTAAGGCCTGAGCTTGTTGCCAGGAGGTTGCAGGGTGGCCTGGAGATGATGTGGGGCGCAATACTGGTGTCCCAAGCTGGCATTTTTGGAAGATGCAGCCCTCTGCCTTCAGAGCAGGAGGTGGCTGCAGTCTGGCAGGAGTAGGGCTGGCGCTGCCCCTCTGGGCAGCATCACCCTGGTGAGGTCTCCGAGCCGATGGCGAGACTGCAGACAAGCCAGCATGCTGGAAGGACTCTACCTGATCTGCTGCCACATATCTGGCTGGACGTGACAGAGGATACAGGAGCTTGAAGCAGACAGCAGAGATGACCTGAAGTAGGGAGTAGGTCAAAACCTTCCCTGCCCCTGGTTGAGGGGAGCTGAGTGCTTGGTCTTTTCCGTGCATGGCCAAAAGCAATGCCCTGAGCAACAACGCAGGCAGCTGCAGCTCGTGTGGACGAGGTGCGAGCCCTCTGCTTTATGAGCATGAGGAAGCCCTGTGACCACGGGGACAGGAGCCAGCAGGAAAGGGTGGCAGGGACCTTTCCCTGGCTTGGCCCAAAGTGGCTGGCCGCGGGAAAGAAGTGGGAGCCCAGGCTGTGCTGCCTCTGTGTGAGGACACACAAGGCTCCTGCGGTGGGGAGGGGCTGGTGGGTCTGTGCTGCAAGATGACCCCGGGCTGAGCTGAGTGCCTGGTGGGTCACTGCAGCCATACTCCAGCCCAAACGTCCCCAGCCTGGTAACAGAATAAGTAAAGGGAGAGACCTGTTCAAAGAGCACCTTGTTCTGTTCCGGGAGGGTTTCAGCTCCTTCTTCTCCTCTTCTGA
Organism: Chlamydotis macqueenii; assembly: GCF_036417535.1. Classification (NCBI taxonomy): domain Eukaryota; kingdom Metazoa; phylum Chordata; class Aves; order Otidiformes; family Otididae; genus Chlamydotis; species Chlamydotis macqueenii. The sequence goes on along the minus strand of NC_141581.1, from coordinate 3,105,096 downwards.
GTTATCTGCCACCGACGTGTTCTCTTCGTCCTCCTTCTCTTCCCTCTTTATTTCACTGGTTCCCGAGGAGACATTGCTTCGCCCCAGCCCCCCCGACAAGCCTGCTGAAGAAGCAGAGCCACACATGGAGATTGGAGGGGCCTGACCCACACAGAGGGCTGGGGAGTCCCCAGGCCCCGCTCCTGCAGCACCTGCATTGCCAATGTGTGGCATCCCGGACTCATCCTGCATCACTGGTCCATAGTAACAAGAGCTGGCCTTCCAGCTGTGCCAGTTCTGCCCTGCCACCACTCCCCGTTCTTCTCCCCCAGCCTTCCAGGCCCAGAGTCAGAGCCCAATGTCCCCCAGCAGAGCAGGACCTGGAGGCACTGTGCACCCACAGCTAGCAAGAGGGACAGGAACATGTAGGTCAAACCTCTAGAAAAGGCTCAAGGTAGAAACTGCCCTGCAGGTGTTGCAAGGAAGCATTGGCCTTGCAAGAGCACCCATCTCCGCCCAGGCTGCTGCTGCTGCACAGGGCTGGACCTAACGGGTGACCCGAATCACCTCCACTGCAGGTGAGTGTGAAAGCGTGCATGCGTGCAGAGCTGCCTTACCACTGTACGCGTCTTGCTGCCTGTTGAGGTCAGGGAGTGAGCTGGGCTGTGACGGAAGTGTGACATGGTTGTGGAGCATGCTGGGGTTGCTGGACAACCCATCTTCGGGGTGACCTCCTCCCACCTACAGCAGAACAAGCAGAGCAAGCCTTGAGGGGGCGAAGTGTCACGGACAGCGGGCACGGGCATAGCCACCTTGAGCCCAGCTGCGGGGCTCTGCGGCCACGCTGAGGTGCAGCGGCATGCCCTCCTTGTTCACTCCCACCACTGAGAGCATGGGCACACAGGAGGGAAAAGCCAACCTGCTGCAGCAGTAGTTCTCCTCCAGGGACCACGACAAGGGCACTGCACAAAGCAGCTCTGTGCCCTGCACATCAGGTGCACCAAGCAGAAAGCCCCCATTAGCGCTGCCTCCCCTTGCCGTGGAAAAGCCTCTCTCTGCCTTGATGCAAGGCTGGCACACTGGAGAGGACACCCTGCCTGGGCTGCACGTGTCCTGTCTCCATCAAGAACCAACGTTTCTGCCACCTCCCCAGTACCACCAGAGAAAGGGACAGCCCAGCAGCATACTTCGTTCAGAACAGCCTGGACACAACGGGTGAGGGTCAGGGAGCCTTTCTGAGCCCACACACCCTGAGGCTGCTCTACACCGGCCAGGGGCCAGCAGGACAGAACCAGCCCTGCTGCAAACACTCTCATTTCTGCAACTGGCAGCACTTTGCAACAGAACCCACACATACGATTTACCACTTAGTAGCAGAGTATGGGGAGCTTGAAAGGGAAGCATATCTAGATCTCTAGAGAGACTGGAGATGTGTTACTCTTCACCGCAGCAGGCAACTAGCTCTGCCAAAAACATGCTCATGTGGTCACCAGCCTCTGGACAAGGGAGGACCCTGGTGACCCAGCATGTGACCCCGGTATCCATGTGCTCAGGGCACCCGGGACCTGTCGCGCTCCCTGGAGCCTGAATGAGCCATCACACACCAGTGCTCCCCATGTGCACAGAAGAACACCGTGCCTGCCTGTATGGTTCAAAGCAGAGAAGTCCTGGCTACACCTGGCTCTATATACTCGCAGTCCTGCCTTGGACTGGATCCCTCTCCTCCTTCTCCTTGCATCCCCTGAGGACTGCTTGAAGCTGTTTTGAGGGATTTCCATTCACACTGCAGGGAAAGAAGAGTTTTCACTACCTCTGCCTGCCCTAAAAAGGGGCATGAGCCCTCTGCATGCGGGGATTGTGCCTGAGAGCCACCACTGTGCTGAGTGTGGATTTCCTCCCTGCACAAACAAGACAAGCCACTGCACTCCCGTGCAAGTCACCCGTTCAACACTGCCAACAGCTGACCCAAGCTGGACCACACCGAGCTATTCTTACACCAAAGGCAACATTGCAGTGGATGTTAGAGGACCCTGCGACTGAGTCCCCAGCATGTCCCCACCAGCTGCTGTGATGCTTCCACACTTACCAGACTTGGGTGCCTGTTCCCCAGGGACATGACCGAGGCAGGGAAGGCCTGGCCCAGGTTGCCCACGGTGGCACTGTGGGCTGGTGCTGAGCCCAGGAGCCCGTGCATGTCCCCGTGGTTGCTCGGCATGGCGGCTGTCTGGCCCACAGCGTGATTCCTCAGCACGTGGATGGCTTCGTCCAACCTATCTTCCATTTTGTTTTGCTTGAAGGACAGGAGAGAGAAATAGATCTGTGTTAACACATGTACAGCCAGCAGCCTGCTGCAGCTATTTACATTAAAAATGGCTGGCAGCAATCACGCACTCAGCAGATAAGGAGCGAAATAACCCCCCAACCCAGTGAGTGTTGTCCATTAAAGACACAAGGGGTCATACAAGCAGAACTGCTCAGTAAAGAGAGGCAGAAACCAGCCAAAAATCTGTTTGGCTGGGTAAGACGCACAGGGAGGTGCATGGGCTGTAAACAAAGGCAAGGTACAAGGCTGCACCTCTGTCAGCAAGGCGCTGGGCTCAGGGAAGCAGCACTCAGTTCTGCTCAGCTGCTTCCAACCAAACGTCCTTCTATTGACTGATCATCTTCCTTCAGGCCCCTTTACCGCCAGGCGCACAAGGGATGGAAGAGAAAAGGAGAAGGCAGATCTTTTGGTGCCACTTACTAAAGTATGGAGGCTCCCTTCGTAGCTGGGAGATAAGGCACCCTGTCCGCTCGCTCGCGACCACTGGGATGTGCCTGCGAATAAACGAGGAGAGCTGGGGACCGGGCACGGCTGCCGCTAGATGGGGCTCGAAGCTGGGCCACCACGGCACAGCACGGGCCACCACGGCACCGCACGGGCCACCATGGCACAGCATGGGCCACCACGGCACCGCACGGGCCACCACGGCACCGCACGGCACTATGGTCTTGCCTCTGCTCCGCCTGAGGAGGGAACTGAGCTCAGGCGTTCAGACCTTGAGAGGTTTTTTAATTTCTGTCACCTCGGTTAGTGGGCAGCCAGCATACAAGCTGTGCTCGCTCTGACCTCAGAGAAGCAGCAGGCTGGTGCGTGTATGTTGCTCTGCACCCTGGGCAGAAACAGGACCTCTCTCACTAGACAGGAGCAGAGACAGGCTTTGACTGGGTGCTGAAAATGATTTTTAACTAGCTGGCCACTTCCCAGTTCCCACTGCACTCCTCCCACAGGATACAAAACCAGGAGCAAATTCTCCCAGCCTCACCGAGGAAGGACACTCAGGGACAGAGTCTGTCTGAACGGCAGGAGCGGGTCCCCGGGGGTGGCAGCGATGGTTTAACTCAAGCATGCAGCAGTGCTACCATGTGGGCCAGGCTTGCGCCTCCGGCAGAGCCGCCTCCTAAAACTCCTCTGCAGGGACAAAGCCAGGTGCAGGCAGAGCTGTTGTCCTCACGCGTGGAGGATTTGCCACACTCAGGCACTGCTCAGCTCCAAACGAGGGAAAAGCTACAACCGATTAAAGCTGCAACTTCATGCAACTTCACAGCAGACATTGAAAAAGTATCTTCGCTTGTACTTCCTCTTCGTTCCCCGCTTTTAAAAATAAATGGGATTTGGTGAGATTGCCAAAAGTGCCTTTAATTAGGGTTTGGGGCTGATCTGGGAAGTGCACTGCCTTGAACCTCCTGAAAGCAAACCTGACACCTCCCTTTACACAAAGAGCAAAGTTTTTCACCTACCTGCAAGCCCCTGAGGGGAGCCGACCGGTGTAGAGGGGTTTGACGAGAAGTTATTGCTAGAGTGATCAGGGGAATAAATCTGGAGCAAGAGAAGCAGGGCACAGTCAGCAGCGCCCCAGCCCTGCCATAGTGAGGACCACCCAACCGCACCTCCCTTCCCATACCAACACCAGCTACCAGCCAGCATGGCAGGCCAGCCTGCTAGTTCCCTCACAACTCTCCCATTAATGCCGGGGTCCTCCTCTGTCCCCACTGCCACCATCCCTGCAGCTACAGCCTCCGTTGTTGAGGTCTCACCTCGGAGGGAAGCGATAGCCCCAAGAAATGATTGCAAGGTGCAGTCCTGAGCACCCCTCTGCCACCACACAGAAGCAAAGGTCCCGAACAGTACAGAGGCAACCTCAACCTCTGACAGCCCAGTGGGACCAGTGTCCTCCAGCTGGAGTCGGTACATGCAGGGCCAGGACTACTGGGACCTGGAAGTGCTGCTCTAACGGCTGCATAGGGTTGTCCTGCCAGACCACTACCAGGCTGGGCGGCTGCAGGGTTGGCTCATGGACATGAGTCTGTGGGGCTACCATTATGTCCAGTGTCTCGGTTTCCCCATCTGCCAAAAGCTGTGCCAGGACTCATGATGGCAGCACACAGAGGAGGGGGAAACCCTCCCCTCAGAGGCTACTGTGTTTTTCGGGTGCATTCAGCTGAACCATGGTCAATGACCAATGTGACCATCTCCCCTGCTGCCTAGAGGGTCCCTATTATAGAGAGGAGGTCCAGCACTGTGACAGGACAGGGACCAGTCAAGGATCTGCAGAAACTTACTGAAGCTAGTGCCTTCCCGAGCGCGTCTCCTGAGCTCCCAGCTGTGGTTCCTCTGTTAGCTGCCAAGAGAGGACACAGATGTCACTGCCAGGGTGCCAGAAAGCCAGCAGGAGAAGGCACTCGTACAAGACCTTCTCTGAGGTCACCTGCTCCGAGATTGAAATTTCTCACTTTTACTGCTTTGCTTGAGAATTAAGTGGATGTCCTGCTGGGAGCAGCCTGGACGAGGGTATGCATGCCCCGACAGCTTTCACGGGGCTGCAGGAATGTCTTCGTAAGATGCTGGGTCAAAGGTGTCATGCCATAAACAGCAATCAAATGTCTCTGCTGCAGCTCAGGCCATTTTTATGGGCATCTTTATGGGGCATCTTAAACGCCTACAATCCCAAACTTGCTTCCCCTCTTCTAAACAAGAATTTTTCTACAAATCAAGATCAGGATCCTCATTTCCTGGGGAACATGAGCTCACTCCAGTAACAGGTTTTGTAACAGGTTCAGCAGGGTTAGAGATTAAAGCACTCGGGGGTTTAATGTGGTATTCAGAAGCAACACAAACATTCCTATTCTGGATTTAGACAAATGGCTTCACACATACCCCTGCCTTCCCCCAACACAGGTGCAAATCCGTTCCATAGTTCATTTAAGCTACATCACCTCCAAAAGACAATGCCACAGATCCTGGTCTCCTCCCAGATCCACCAAAGTGTTAACCCCCAAGCCAGACCCTGTGCCCCTGCTACAGCACGCCCAGCAGCAATAACCTTGCTGCGCCTCTTCCTCATGCAGTAATTCCATGCACAGGTGACACAGAAGGGATAAATAGCGTCTGGGTACATCGGACACATATCACAGCCTCGATCATCAGAGGTTTGCACAAGACTTATTTTCCAGTTAAGCTTCTGCATGGCGGTGGAGCGAGGTGGGTCATGCTAGGGACCACTGTGTGCCTGGGGGCTGTACGTACCCATCATGCTGTCCGTCCCGCTGATCGGGGGCGTGTGACTGGAGACACCGTACGGTGTGGAGGCAGAGGAAAAGCCAGACACAGAGGGGAGTCCGCTGTTAACCTCTCCTGAATGAAGCTGGTAGTTCTGGCAGATAGGGGGAGAAGGGTGAGAGGTGCCCTCAAAAGGTTGCCGGGCTTTGGCATCCAGGCCAGGACCCAGGCCCTCCCTGTCGGCAGCCACCCCGAGCTGACAGCTATGGAGCAAGGTGACGTGTTGCCACCGGCCAGCCGAGCAGAGCCCCCCAGGCAGCGCGGGGACGCATTACCATGCGTTCGTGCTGATGTAAACTGTTGAAGCTGCTGGACTGTGGGAGCGGGGAGGAGGAGCTGCCCAGCATGGCACCGTAACTCGACTGGCTCATGGCACCCGGTGAACTCCACAGGTCTGGCGAGTTATGGAGCCCATCTGGAAGGAAAACCAGAGCTGAGTGGGACAGAGATGCTGGCATGCATCCCACAGTCCACATGGTGACAAGTCAGCCCTCGCTGAGAGACTGCCTCTGTCCCTATCGCATCCCACCTACGCCAAGCATGACCTCCTGAGCAAACTGGAGCCATTTCAGGGCTGTTTCGTGTCTCATGCACTCCCCCCCCAAGCTCCATCCATCTCACATGCCGTGCAATTCCTCCCACCATCCATAACAGGCCAGGAAGCCCCTGCTCTGACTGGCTTGCAGGATTCTAGGGCTGTTAATAACTCACCTGCCATATAAAAGGCTCCGGGATACACCGTGCTGGGAGGTTTTGAGGGAGTATATCCAGCTGGATCCCTGCTGTAGTCATCACCTGAGTTGGATGGATACACCTGCGGGGCAGGAAAGCAGTTGAATAGAAGTGCTTGGTCACTCCATGGCCGCACATCTTCCCCATGGGTCATCCCACCCTGCACAGCTTTGCTTTTATTCATCTCAAGAGTTGGTTCCACAGCAAAGCCGGAACTGGGGGGAACCAAAGCAGTTCAGTCAAAGTCACGGCAGTGACACCAAACAGTGTAGCTCTGCTGGGGAGTGGTGTAAGGGACAGGGATGTCATGCAGACACGTCCCGTCTGCCTTCCCGTAACAGCGTGGATCCCTGCAGCTGCCTCTTGCAGAAGACACCGGCACCAGCAGAAGTTTCAACGCTCCGCTCTAGTTCCTTTTTCGGTGGTTATAACTTTTTATGGGTAACCACAAAAGCAATCATTTCTGCGTGCTAACCCCGCACCCAAGGGCATAGGCTGGGTGGTGGCAACGAGGACCAGTTGGGGGATCTGCTCACCCTGCGCTGATCCCACCATACGCTGGGCTGCAGCACCATGACGGTAGCAGCTGCTCCTGAGCACGGCCCCTACTCAAACCTTCCACGGAAATCAGCCCGTCAGGAGATACTGAGGCATGGGGGAAGCTGAGGACTGAGCAGTCCCTCAACAGGGACATTATATGGAAGGGAATGGCTCTCAAATATCTTTTGCCCAGATTTCTGCAGCATCATTCAGCTATGTCATTTAACAGTATATTAAGCAAAAGAAAAGGCTTTTTTTTCTCTTCTAAATTAACAAAACTCATCCTAGAAAGTGCTTAGAAAAAATAATCTTGTGCCAGTGCAAAAATATACTTTTCTTTTTTTTTAACCAGAAATTCAACACGAAAAGAAACTGAAATGCCACACAAAATTACGTGAGAACTTTTGTTACAGCTTATTTTCATCCCCATTGATTCATTCTGAAACTGCTAATTTTTTTTTTTTTTAAATACATACGAAAGCAGAGGCAGGTACAGGGGCTGCCAGGCATGCTCAGCCAGCTCTGCCTGGAAGACACAGCTTTCTTTGGAAAGGAAACCTGCCCTCAGTTTCTCTTTCCCCACACCCAGCCAGCTCCCTCTGAGCACTTGTCCTCACCCAGGAAGAAGGGGCAAAATAGTTCTCTATTTCTGTAACTGCTCAGAACACCAAGAATTTATTATTTTTTTGGTTGGGGGGTAATAGAAAATAGGAGTCTTTTTGATTAAAAAAAAGCTCTGAAAAGCACCAGCGATTGCACTTAAATGTATTACTTCATTTTCCCCTGGCAGCCCAGGTTCCTGCTTCTCAGAGCAACTTTCCTCAAAGCTGGGGGGGTTAAGAGTCCTGGGGTAGCCCTGGCCCCCTTCCCATGGATTGGCTCTTGGGCAGTGGGCGGCAACGGGGAGCTGAAAGCAACTTGTGGGCATTGGTGCTACAGATTGAGACTGGGAAACGTGTAAAATAAAGAAAAAAAAAATTAAAATAAAGAGAGGGGGAAGGGAAAAACCTGACAGATGATAGCAGCTGCCCTTTGTCTCATGCTCAAAAAAGAAAATTCATGGCATTTTGCCTTTGTGTGGCATCGCAGGACGGCCCTGAAGTGAAACAGGCACACGGAGTTGTGCGTGGGCAGCACGTGTGGCCAGGGAGAGCTGGGGAATGGAGGAGGCTGCAAAGAACAAGAATCCAGTAAATTGACTTCTCCTATAATTTGATTAAATAGCGGGAGCTGGGACAGGGAATCGAATGAAGCATGTCTAATAGCCCCAGACCATCTGCCAGGGGCTGGCACCTGGCCAGCGCGTGAGGCAGCTGTGTGGCAGCAGAGCGGGCACAGGGGGTGCTGTGGTGAGCTGCAACATCCATTTCATAAATCCAGAGCACAAAGACGAAAAATAAAATAGTAGGGACGAGCCGACCAGGGCTGCAAAGCAGGGAGAAGTTCACCTTGCTGTATACCTGCCCTGCTCTGCCATCTCTGACCCCCTCCATCTCCTGTTGGATCCCTGGGGGCCAGGTTTCTCCCTAGGAGTGGCCCTGGCCCCTCCAAATCTTTCACTTCCCTGCTCAGCACAGGAGAGGCTGTGAAAAGCCAACTCCACTCTTCCCCGCACCAGCCAAGCGAGGAGCATCCCAGTCCTGCGGTGCACGGGGGAGCCAGCCGAGCCTGCGGCTGCCAGCCAAGCATGGCAGGAAATGGTAAATCAGTGCCAGGTTTCTGCTCCCCACGCCGCAGCCCCAGCCCTCGCACCGGCAGCTCCAGTGGCAGCCTTGGGGACCTCCAGGTGAGGTAATTTCCTCCGGTTAAAATTGCCAGCGCAGCAAGAGAGCCACTTGAAAAGCCACAGTGCTGCGATGCGCAGGGCTTTGTGGTGGTGTTTTTTTTTTTCCTTTCTCCGTCCTTGTTTTTCCTGCTTAAATGCATGAACTGGGGTGGGACTTCAGGCAGACTAAAGCTAAACAGAGTGGTGACCAGACTGCAAATTCACAGGCTGAAACAGCTCCCAGTCACCACACTCGCGGCAACAAAATCCTGCAGGAACCAACTTGCACAAAATCCCTCCCCGGCTTTCTCCGGCAAAGCCAGCCAATGCGCGGCAGGGGCTTGGGGGCCTCATCCAGCCCTGAGTCCTGCGCCTGGACACGCCAGCCCACAGGGGAGCCCGGCCACGAGCACTAACTCTGCTTTCTGGCTTCATGTCACAGCGGGGCCCGAAGGGGCTATGTGCCCGAGAGGCAGCCCCAGCACATGCCACTGCCCCAGCCCACCTCCTCTTTCACAAGAACTAACCCCAGAAGGCCACGGGTTACAAGCACAGGTACCTCTTCACCCATTCACAATCAGAGCCACTCAGTCCCTGCCCAGCATCACCTTTCACATCTCTCTAACCACTCACATCACCAGCGACTCTCAGTGCCTCTGGCAGAATCACTCCCCCATCCAGCCATTCTTAACTATTTCAGCCACTGACCTCTCTGAGTTTTCAAAGCAGCTAGGGAATTACAGATTAAAGCATTTTACTTTAATAAGATGCTGATTAACCTATTTATTTTGCGCGGGGTCCAGTGATAACACAGGGCAGGCTGCTGTGCAGGCAAGTCAGACAAGAAAGAGCCTTTGATCAGCTGCCTTTGAGGTCGGCAACTCCTTTTGCTCCATGCTTCTCTTGCCGCCTCGGTGCTGATTTCTCTCTCCAGGTGCGGAAGTTCAAAAACAAACCAAGAAGTCGGAGGTCACAGCAAAGGGCAGTGGAAAGAGGCAGCACTGGCCCATACACCAAAAACTGGAGCTTTGCAGTCAAAGGGCAGCCAAGGCAAAAAGCCTGCGTGCAAGTGTTGGCTCAGACACAGGGAAGGGGCTGAGTTTCGACAAACGTGGAGTGGCTCTTCCTGTGGGAATAGGGGCCCTTTAGGGCACCGTCAACACAAAAGGCAGTGAGCCCCATCACCTTTGAAATCTGAGGCCAACAAAGGGCCATTTGTTGGGAGCGATGTTTTCCCCACATGTCGACCGGGATTTAAAAGCTACGAATTTCACACAGAAACTCGACGCAGCAATTCAGATTCTGCTTTGGGCAGGTTTTCCCTGTCTGTTAAAACACAGACCCTTGGAGCAACTCAGCACTGCTGATGGGAGCCGGTTTCTGCGTGATGCTGGTCTGCAGGAACCCTCCAGCACCCTCTGGCCTGTGAGCCCACACCGGCAAGCCATAGGTGCCTTCCTCTCCCTCCATCCTCCCAACGTTAGGACCTCAAGGTCCATTTCCAAAAGGCAGAGCCTGTGGTGGAGGTTACAGACTGAACTTTGCGCTAGCAGTGAGGAAACGCCACAGCATGAGATTTCTCCCACGAGTGGATGTTACAGGTGCTCCCTGGGGAATGGGGGAGGGGTGCTTGCTTCACATCACATCAGCGTCAGCTTTGTCAGTGAGTGTCACGACACGCTCAGGCAAGGGCACGTCTACAGTGCAACGGCAGGCTGAGCTCCAGCACGGCCCCAGTCTGAGCTCCAGCTTGCCTGCGGGACAGAGCCTGCCTGTCCCCCTGCAAACGTGCAAATGCTCCAGCAAGGAATGCAGCTTCGGCCACCGCACAGCCAGACAGCTCCCGTACTCCTGTAGGAACCCTCCAGCCCGCTCCAGTTAGCTTTCCTGGAGATCCCGTTACTTCTAGTCACAAAGACATTGTTCAGTTTGTTCCCGCCCTGTAACAGCCGCGGGAGCATGGCTAACATATTCCTACAGGCTGCTCAGCTTTCTTATAAAACAGCCCAGGCAGTGCACACACCTGGAGCAGCCCCAGCTGCCTGCCCACATTACAACTGGTTTGGTTTCCCTTCTGGAGTGAAATCTGATCACAATGACTATTACATTTCACTCAGGCACTCACGACATAACGTCAAACAGACAAGAGCTAGCAAGGGCAGGAGTTGGTGGGTTCAGGTTCTGGACGGGGAGATGCCACCACCGGTTGCTTCATGCGGGGAGTGCTGTAGCTCCTTCTCCCTCATTAGTGCCGCAGTATCACAGTCTCACAGCGCTTCCCCATTTCTCCTACGGAGGAAGCTGTAGCTGGGAAAATCCTTTCCTGTCCTGCTGAAGTCCAAGCACTCAATGTTTGGAGTAGCTGGACCTGTTGGGTTGGCACCTCTTGAGGCAGAGGGAGCAGGGACACCCAGGGGATGGAGAAATGGGGAGGGGATACCTGCAGGGAAAACGCTCCTGCCACTTACCGAGGAGGGGAGTCCAGGAGGCACCTTCCGAACCTTTTTGGGCTGTCCATCTGTTTTAAAGAAAAAAAAGAGAGGATCTAACTTTTGAAGGAGGTTAGCAGGAGTGAAAAAACAAGCTACAGCTAAAAGTCTCTGAGGATGAAAGATGCAGGTACAAATAGGGCTGAGATCCCAAATGCCCTGTAGCCAAAGAATTGTCAACAGTAAAAATATCTGAAGATGAACCTCTCCTCCTCGTCTTGTCCGCACCCTTTGACAGCAGGCTTCAATCACAGAGTTCACGGGGCAATCTCTCTCCCAAAACACCATGATAAGAGGTGCTCACCACACAGAGAAGGGCTGCGCTTGCTCTTTGGAAGAGACTGAGTCTGCAAATAACCCTCATTGTTGGCTTTTTTTTTTTTTGAAACAATTTAACTTCAAGTGGGTTTGCAGAGAGAGGATGCAGAAAGAGAACAAATGCAGGGATGGGGCTGTATTTTCAAGTAGTATACTTGGGAAGGCTTAACTACTGCAGGAAGGCAGGGACGCTGCTTGCCCCCAGCTGGTCCCTCCCCAGCCCATCTCTCCAGGTCCAACTCAGGGGGGAGGACGCAGCGTCCTGAAGGAAGGGAGACAATTCAGTCAGGTGGTGGGGGAAATGTCCAGAGTAGTGGCTCAAGGGGAAGCACTGATTAAAAATTTGTGGGTTTTTTTTAGTTCATAACGAAGGAAAGCCCCAGCTGGGGGGGGTGCAGGATGCTAACACAGCAAGTCTGCCAAGCCAAGGACTCTGCCAGGAGGAATTCAGAGAATGATCTGGTGCAAAAGAATAATTTTGCGGGCTGAAAACATAAACCACCAACGTTTTGAAGTGGCAATATCAAAGTGGATGTCTTTTTCTGAAAAGGACTGGAAACAATGCATGTAACACTGGGTCGCTTCTGATTTCGTTTGTTGGGGAAAGCCCAAAATAGCAGCAAGAAAGTGACTTTGGAGGGTGCAGAGGGGAACTACTACAGGAAACACAAGTTCTGGAGAATGGGGGCTTGTCTTCACTCAAAGTTGAATTCACACCTGACCTTAGCTTTTGTTAAAAGCAAAATGACTTATTTCCAGGTAGATCCAGGCATGGGCAACTCCAGCTCTGGAATGCTGAAGCATGCAGGTGGGCAGGGAGAGGCCCAGAGCAAACACTGCCTGTGTCCCAGGGCACAGCTCTCACACCCTGGCAGAGCGCCTGGACCTCATGCTGCTCCTTAACAACTTGTTCCTGACAGTCCTGTTTGCTTGCAGCAGGACAAGGGCTCCAAGGAGGGTCATGGGTCACAGAAACAGCCTTGAAGGTGGCCCAAGGTTTTCCAGGAGCGACTACTGATGTGTAGTATGGCTGGAGGCATTTTTAGAAGAACCTCAAGCCATTTGCTGCTTTCACCTAATCCAACATTTTCCAGAAAGGAGGAAATTCCACATGACTCCGAGCCCAAACCTCCCTTTCCTTAAAATCTGGTGTGTGTGTATGTGTGTGTATAAATATACAGATTTCCCCATCCCCTTAAAAAAAAGCAAATGCTCAATTCACACCTATGTGCACACATGGCAGCATCAGTGCTTTCATTCCTGAAGGCAGATCCAATGCAGGTGCCCACCCAGTCGACAGCCCCTGCAATTCAGAGAATGATCTGGTGCAAAAGAATAATTTTGCAGGCTGAAAACATAAACCACCAACGTTTTGAAATGGCAATGTCAAAGTGGATGTCTTTTTCTGAAAAGGACTGGAAACAATGCATGTAACACTGGGTCGCTTCTGGTTTCGTTTGTTGGGGAAAGCCCAAAATAGCAGCAAGAAAGTGACTTTGGAGGGTGCAGAGCGGTGCAAGCTGTGACCAAGCTGTGGTGCAAACCGGAGCGGTGGCACCCGAGAGTGACACAAAGCGACTTACCTATGTTGCTCTCAGCACCTCTCCTGCGAGGATTGTTGGGGTAAGAAAAATACTGAGACCCCCCTTTCACTCCAGTGGGAGAAAGTGTGCTTGGGCTCGCAATTCCCATTTCGCTGGGCAGGAAACCAGTCTGCGAACAAGGAGACAGAAAAGCCCTTCCATGTAATTACACTGGAAAGCCACCACATTTGCTGGGAGAGAACAGTCCCACCTTCAGCTGCCTTTGCACAAATGAAGACAAGGGGAATGAAAAAAAAGAAAAGAAAAGAAAAAAAAGAAAGAAAAGTGAGCCAAGCCAAGCCAAAGGACCAGAAGGAAAAAACAAACATGTAAATATGAGAGTAGCTATAGGGGAATATATGTGCAATTATATTGTGCATATAATGTGCAAAAATGGTGTTTCAAGCTACGTTTTCTCACTGGATCCCAGCAAGGAAGTTCTCTACAAACCAAGGATGTGAATTGGCAAGTGCCACTGTGGGGAGCATCACAGTCCCACGCTCACCTCACTGCCCACGAGGGCAGGATGAGACCCTGCTGATGGTTTTATCAGCCCAGCCTGCTGAAGGCAATGAGGAGGCAACAGTCAGGCTGAGGGGCTCGTTATGCCTGCCTCATGGACTTAGGACAAAACCCTTCCTGAGGTTTTACGGCAAGGAGTTACAGTTTCTGATGCAACCAGTGCTTCGGTGCCTATAGGAGACGCACCTGATGGGTGCAGCATGTCCACCCATCCTCAAAAGGCACATCCGACTGAATGGCCCCATGCTGCCCCTTGCCCCCGTGACATTGTCAGAGGCCTGGCCAGGGCAGAGAACAGGTACAGCACTCACCCACCGGCAAGCCCAGAAGCCCCAGGCTGTTGCATATCTCCACCATGCCGAAGCCAACCACAACTGGCAGGAGAGGTTACACAGCTGGTGGCACATCTGACCCTGCCAGGCCCCTCTCAGGCTGCAAAAGCCAGCCCAGAGTGCCGACACTGACAGTTTCTCTCCCATCCCCAGTGCTGCACAGCCAGAACCATGGTGGACAATACAACCAAGCTGCAACGCCTCTGCTGGGACTGGTTTTCTCTTTCATTTTATCAGGGAAAATCAAATCTCTCTTCCTAGAAAGAGGACACTCCTCTGTTGTGTTTATCCCAGCTGACCTTGGGCACACTGGGAAGCAGCGCAGAGCTAGAGCCCAGGGTGCTCACTGGCTCCTGGGATGGAGCAAGCGTGCCTTTCCTCCAGGAGCATGCCCGCTTGCACCTCAGAATAAAGTTAAATGTATTTATGTAGAAATTAAGAGGGCTGTCAAAGGGCCTTTAAGTAACAAAAGCTTAGCTTTGACCCATCTTCTGAGGGCAACACATTGAAATAAAGGAAGATTTCAGGCTTTTGAGAAACTGGAAAGAAAAGCCCACTGCTTTAAAAATCTATCTCCTCCAGAAAGGGGTCGGGGAGGGAAAGAGGAGCTCGTGTATTCACAGCTGGCGAAATTCCTGCAATCTGTTCCACTGGTCATATTACCTTTGCACCAAAACCGCTACGCACCACGGAGCAGCGTGGCCAGGAAAAGCAAGCGACACAGCACCCTGGAGGAGATCACTGAGGGATGGGTTGCTGCTGCCCGGCTCCTCCAGCGGGTATCTCTGGAGATGCACCGAGATTCTAAGGCAATTTCCCAGAGAAAGGGATCTTCTTCCCCTTCCCTCTCCCTAGGGATGTCTGCAGAGATGGTTCAGTGTTAAACGACGGGGAAGCCGCAGGGTGTTTTGAGGAGGACCATGCTCCCCATCCAGAGCATCAGACAATTTTCCACCTCTTTTCAAAAAGAAAAAAAACCAAGTCAACTCCCCCTCCCAAAACTGGAGCCAGAAGCAACAACAGTTCTGGGGGCCACAGCGAGCATGCAGACGGCCCTGTTTGCCTCCCATCGCCCCACATAAGAGGGGGTTTGTCTCCTCCTCCACATCAAGCAGGCTCTGTCTCCCACTCTGCCACCCGATCCAGATCTGTGCGCCTGCGCCAGGGCCTCTCCTGGCCTGCAGCACCATTTGCCCACCCCGTTTCTGTTACCTTATATCCCCCCCTCCTCCATGAAAGCCTGGCAAAACCTTAAGATTAAAAAGCAAGGCTTGGCATCTGTCCCATTTTTATTTTAGCAGCTTCAGTGGTAAATTAAATCCACTCTGGCACAGACAGGCAGCACAGCTGTTTCAGCAAAGGACACATCCTCAGTTCAGAGAAGAGGAAATTATGACAAATTTGTGTAAAATTAAGACGTGTAATATGTGTGTGTGTACATGTATAAAATAAAAAGCTGTCCAGTCAAGAGCTGCTCCCTTGAATAAAATGGTGGGACTGTTTCCCCGGGCCATGCTCAGGCACTGACTGGGCAATTGCAGCAACACATCAAAGCGGAGCTGCTCGCTCCTTCCCAAAAAGCTATTTCTGGATGCCAGTGGCAGCAGACTAGATTATCTCAGGGCTGGTCAACTGCCTTCCTGGGCTCTGATTTACACCTGTGGTATTCCCCATGGGAAGCAATTTTTTCCCCCACAGCACAGCCCTGGTCCTGCCATGGGGTGACCCAACAGGGCAGGACTGTTGCTGCAAGACACACCTCTCCTATCCTGCATCCCTCCCGGATTGCGGAGGTGAGCATCGGCTGCAGCTCCTGCATCGACAGAACCACCATAAAACCAAAACATCGCCTGATATCCATCAAAATGATGCTGCAACAGCACAGAAACCATCTCACGGACTCTCCTCCCTCCCCTTAATTGGCAAGCATGCTGGCTGGGGAGAGAGAGCACACGGCACCAGGCACGGTGCCTGCGGGCAGAGTGAGAGCCCAAAGGCAGGCAGCTGCAGGGAGAAGGTGCCTCCCAAAGTGCTCCTCTGCCTGCGGCCACCCAGTCACAGGGAAAGGTGTTGCCTGGATCCGACTCAGTGAAACTCCCTCTGAGGGCACCACTGGCTAGGTCATATCTGATTAAATACAAATCAGCTAGAAGCAGGATTAATAATGATAAAATAAGTGAGCCTGAAGAGGTTTTGAAAATAACTGAGAAGCTGCTACAATCCCATTTTCTAAACTCTGACAATGCTTCTGAGCCAGCAACATGTACACCCATATAAACCCCCGACACTCAACAGGCACTTCTGAGCAGAGCAGAGACTTTCCAGGAGCCCGTGCAGACAGGCGAGATGCAAACCGCCAGGTTCCTTTCCATTCCCAGGCTCTCACTCCTAGCAGCCTAGCCAGTAAATGAAGCAAAAAAATCTCAATGCATTTTATCATTACCTGGTTTAGTCCTGGCATCCCTGTGTCTCTTCCGAACGTGGAGTATGAGGCTCTTTCACTGCTCTTCCCTACAATGGAGAAAAGAAAAGACAAGGTTTTGTGTAAGAGGAGAGGTTTTGTGTGCATCTGCACCTGCCCACCCTCCTGGGGCATCCCACCAAGGTGCAAAGCCTGCTCTCTCATAATGCAGCTTCCTCTGCCCGGCTGCAGAGGTGACTGCCTCCCGTAATAGCTCGTTACTAAAACAGGAGCTCTTTTAAGTTCACGTACAGCAGGGCTCGGGTGGTCCATAAACAGCAAAACCCCAAAACTGCAACGATGCAGGGAAGCGCTTGTGGCCCTGGAAACCGGCAGTGTCAGACCAGAGGCAAAAAAACCCCTCAAGACATTTTAAAAAAAGCCAGCCAAATTTGGCAGAGGCAGTGACAGAGCAAACTGAAAGCCAGGCATGAGTGACCAGACAATGTGGGCACTTTCCATAGAGTAGGAAATACAATTTTAGCACATGCTGAGCAGCACTGCGTGGAACTGAGCTCCTGTTCCTTATGGAGCAGGGATTACCTTCTTCCCCTTTCCTGGTGGAGATTCAACTTTCCAAACCCCATCCAGATCTAAAGAGCAGGTATTCAATAGAAAAGTGTTTCCTTCTTTCCCAAGCACCCTCTGTTAGGTCGGGTTGCACCAGGCAGGCTTGTCCTGGACCGTGGGGCTCCTTGCAGCCGCAGCATCCCTGCTGATCAGGATTCTTTGCAGAAGCAGCCCCATGCGAGCCAAGCCCACGTGCCCCAGCGCTGCCGAGTGAACTTTAGCACTCGGCAACGGCTTTTATCAAACATGCTCAACCTCACCCTGCCCACACGCTGCTGAAAATAGTGTTTTCATAGAGGGGGTGGGGTGGGGAAAGAAACCCAACACGCATGGTTAAATGTTTCCATTCCGAAATGTCCTTGCAGTCTCTTCCCTCATGTTCACTGCCCTGGAGCACATTGTGGCCCCTGGCAAGCAGCAGCCGTGGGTGCCAGGGCTGTGTCGCAGCCCCAAGGAAGGACCCCAGGTCAGAGAGAAAGTGAATAGTTCTACACTGAGCCTGGGGGCAGCCAGAAGCACAATAGTCTGCTTTGGGGTTTTCCCCTCACCCACAGCAAAATTAGACAATTTTCTAGTGGGAAAGAGGCACTTTTCATTAAAAAAAAAAAATCCCAAAAACGACTGAAAATCTATGAAGAATTTTTTCCCTATTGTTAATTAATGATGCCATCTGGGAAAAGGGGGAGGGAAGAGGGAAATGGGAGATGATGACCAAAAGGGCTTTGAATCCAGGGCAGGATGGCCCTGCTTGGGCAGTTGCCTCGCCGACGCAGTGGACTCTCCACAATGCGGCTGGGCGACATGGGGGTCTGCCAGTCTGCTCCCCCTGCAAAAGCCCTTCCCCAAAAAGGGGCGATCGCATCCTGCCTCCAGTCTGGCTTAGTAAACAAAAATTGGGAGGGGGAGGATTTTGCCAATCTGCTTAACCTAAAGACATCACCGAAGCCTGCTAAGATGTGGGTTAATGCACTAGGGTGACGTTTGGGCTGGCAGGCAGCTCCACACCTGCTTAAGAGGTTTTGGGGTGCAGGCAAAGAGGGGAGGGGGAGCAAATTTGCCCAAACCAGCCCCCCTGAAGCAAAAGGCAGAGAGATGGGAAGAGATAGAAGGCTGCTCAGTTTTGCAACATTAGCGTATGGGCCTTTAGCTCAATCCAAAATGTCAGAAGTGGGTTTCCCCATTACAACCCCCAAATCTGAGACCCCTGCTTCCTGACAGTGCAATGGGTCACGGTGCGACACGCCTGCATCCCGCTGCCCCTCACCTCCAACAACAGCCGGACGCTGGGCCCTGCTGCTGCTTCATTTCAGAAGCTTAAACGTTAAGTAAACAAAGGTCAAAATGTCAGAGAACAGATCTCCTAAATGACCTAATTTTTAAAAGAGCTTAGCAACTCTATTTGCCACAGCACTGGCAATGTTACACAAATAACTCCACAGGTTGTGGCATCGGGAGGATCGTAATTACTCCTAAACCGGAGAAAAAACAGGGTAATGTCACGCTAGTTTATCTGGTCAGCGACGACCAGGCTTTCCACGTGATAATATACTGCCGCTTCCACACATGGCTTGAATGGTGAAGCGCAGAGCCAAACGCCTCTGCCATCACCAGATAACCTCAGAGACTAAACCGTAGGGCACTTGGCGCAAACGCAGGAAGATGAAGGACTGCAACCCAGGGCCAACTCTACACCAAGTTACCCCAAAGTCCACTACCTTCACTGGACGGCTGGTCTTTCATGCTTTGTTTGGCTCACGTGGGAAAGCAAGCGTGCCTGGAACCAGCATCTACTGCATACTTGGATCAGCGGGTGTCTCACAGGATGGGGGGTGCCCTCCCTTTCCCAATTTCCCCCTGCCCCCCAGCCAGCCCCAGCACTCTCCTTCATCATCACATATAAAGGAGAAAAAATAGCAAAAACCTCAGCAGTAGAAATTTTACATTTAATTGTCTAGGAAAACAAAGCAAAAGGAGGAACAGCAAACTTTTCTGGATCAGAATTATAAGAGCCTGCAAGCTGGGCAAGTAAAAGCTGAACTGGCCAGCAGAAGGTGCTGTTTGTGCTGCCAGGGAGATGCCAGCTGGCAAACCAGGCTACACTGGGACTCCCAGGAATCACCCCTTCAAAGCCACAGCCCAGGAGAACCAACCAGAAAAAGTGGCAAAACCCCAGGACCATGGCAAGGACTGGGATGGAGGCAAGTCTCAGCAGAAAATGCCAGGAATCTCCCCAAACGCCATCCTGCTCCCAACCAAATTACTGAAATCCTGCAGATGCGTGTTATGAGAGCCTCAGTGGGTCGAGGGGGGAAATCAGAAGATACTGGGAATAAATCCCTTGAGTGGGAAAGGGGCTTCCCTTTGAAATCCTCATCTGTCGGATTTACCTCTGCATATCTTAACACGCAAAGGTGAAGCACAATGGAGGGCACCTTGAGCAAGGTGCATCCAGAAACTGGCTGGGAGCATTTAGTATTTCCAGCTCTTCTTGCTTCCCTGTGAGTCCTGGCATCCCCCTCCTGCATTTAATCCTGCTTCATAAGCGATTTCCCAACCTCTCCCCAGCGTGTTCTCTCTTGCAGGATCCGGCTGCGCTGGCCTCAAACAAAGCCTCCCCCGGGCTTGCCTTCACCCGGGGCTTTTGCAGAGAAAAACCCATGCGCTGTTTGCACTCTCTCCTCCCAAATGCAAATTTGCTCCCAGGCTCAGAGACGAGGTGGCAGAATAAAAACTCCTTTTCCCCCAAGGTTGCCGCCAGCTCTGGCAGCATCAGGGTTTGGCCTCAGCACCCACGACCGAGGCAGCATCTCGCCTCCACCAGAGCAAACAGCGCTTTTAAGTAAAGTTGCCGTTTTGCTGTTTCTTTCCTCAAGACAAGCCCCACTTGCAGATGTATACAAATAAGACAAGAAAAGGCAATTCAGCACTGCCTGTGAGTTTTGCTAACGCCTGCCAGGATGAAGGCAGGTGCTTTGCTGAGGCACAGAGCCCCACAGTCCTGCCAGCCCACAGGAAGTTAACACCACGCACTGCCCCTGCATCACCCTGTCCCCACACTCCGAAACGGAGCCCCGGTGCAGCCCTGGGCACCCACTGCCCAAGCCATGGCACAGTCACCCACTGCGCACCCGCCCCCAGCCCCACGCACCGGTAATTCCATTAGAGTTACGGCCTGGGGAAAAAGGGGAGGAAAAATGCAGCCAGGGATTAAAAGGGGGAAGGGGAAAAAAACAAAACAAAACCAAAAACGTTAAGAACCAGGAGCAGTGACAAACCCCATCAATGGGCAGATTAAACCATTGTCCAGGAAGAACTCAATCCACAACAGCTCACAATACACACAAGATTAGAAACACTCCTCTGAAAATAAGCTAATTACTAGAAATAATTACTAGAAAGAAATCTGTTAGGGCTTATCAGTTTCCTTGCTGTTCAAGCAATCACTCCCCGCCTGGCCCCACTAAAGATGAACGGTCCAAGAGTGGCAGATTTTGGAAAGTGGTGATTTAAAACAAACAGAGCTGCCAGAGATGGTCCCCATCACCTCTCCTCATCCAAGGCTGGGATGCTCAGACCTCACTAGGACGTCACCCGTCCTCAGGGGAGCAGCACCAAGGGCTCAAAGCTTGAAAGCTTGGAGGAGGCAGCAATGGAGCTCACGGGCATTGCTACTGCACCCTGCTCGTCAGATTCATTGATGCCCGTGCCTGGCAGCCCAGGCTGATTTTTATTCCGAGCACCGATGGTATTTTAATTCAGGGACTTTTTTTTTTTTTTTTTTAAACTTAGGTTATCCCATCCAGTGCAACAGAGGCTGGAGCTCATCCCCACAGTTAGCCTTGCAGACAGCTCTAGTTTTCCCCATCACCTTGTGGAGCTGAAGCTGTGGCAAGAGAGGGAACCTGGGCTTTAGAAAGCATCTGACTGAAGATTGCCCTCACATTGTCCCCTTCAAAAAGTGTATGAGTGGTGTCACCCGCAGCTCTTGGGAAGCTGAGGGCAGGGGAAGGCCAGTTCTGAAAGCAGCAAGCACAGGTCTCACCATCAGTGCAGCCCTTCTGCTCTGCGCTCAAGATGCCTCCCAAAGCCAAGCTCCCATTGTATTGGATGCTGTACGCCCATCTAAAGAACTTCTGTAAGCCCCAAATACGCTATCTGTGTATCCCAGCTAATAGAATGGAACTAAATGATCTTTAAGGTCTCTTCCAACCCAAACCAACCACCCTGCCATGGGACACCTTCCAGTAGACTAGGGTGCTCAAAGCCCTGTCCAACCTGGCCTTGAACACTTCCAGGGATGAAGCATCTACAGCGGCTCTGGGCAATCTATGCCAGTGTCTCACCACTCTCACAGTAAAGAATTTCTTCCTTACATCTAATCTAAACCTGCCCTCTTTCAGTTTAAAGTCATTACCCCCTGTCTGGTAGCTACATGCCCTTGTCAAAAGTCCCTCTCCAGCTCCCCCTTTAGGCACTGGAAGGCTGCTATCAGGTATCCCTGGAGCCTTCTCCAGGCTGAACAGCCCCAACCATCTCACGAACAATCCCAAATCGGTACTTTTCCTTTCAAAGCACACTACATGAATTTAAATAGGATTTGGACTAGGCATACACTCCGTAATCTGCAGGGCCATCATCCCAAGGTTGGGTTGGACTGGGGCTGCCCACAGATGAGCAGGCAGGCAACTGTCCCTTCAGTCTCCAGCACCGGTGTCTCCTGCTGCCGGGACTGCTGCCTGCTTACAGGAAACGACAGGCACACTGTCCTTCTGAGATTAAATCTGTCTGGCACTTTGCACTAGAGCTTTGTTCTCCCCCAGCGTGGGCTGTTGAAGCATTTTCCTCCTCCCCAGGAGCTGAGTAGCCCCCTCTACACTGCACTTGGGAGGGGGATGAGGGTGTGGGCTAGGTGATGGCACAAGGGACTTGCTTGGATAGGCAGGCAGGAAAAAGAAGCAGGGATTCAGTCTCGCGGGGGTCTGGGGGATGTGCTGATGCCCCCTGAACTCAGACTCGCTTTCCTTCCCTCCTGGGCCATGCAAATCCCTCCAGCTCTACTCCTCTCCTGGAATTTGCTGCCCTGGCACTGTTCTCCATTTTCCCCCTCCCTAACTAAATATACCTGAAACCAATGCTCTGTGCTGCTTCTGTGCGCGATCGCGGTTGCTCACAAGCCAGACCCACTGCAGCCAGAGCATCCCCGGCCAGCTCTGCAAAGCCAGCTGCCAGTGCAGGGACATGCCAGGAAGAAACTTGGACGAATGAACTTGCATGCTCCACTGCTCCTTTATCCAAAGCGCCACTACACCCTGTAGTTCCCAAATCTCTCTCCTCACATCCCTGCTCACATCAGATCAGTTTAAGAGTGGGAAAGTAGCTCATGCAGAAAGGGGAGCACCCGGTTGCACCCCTGCTCCTCCTCCTGTGCACCACAGCCCCAAAATGCCCTCAGCCTTCAGGGACGGCTGACGTCTCCTCAAAAGGATGCAAGCACTGTTTCAAAGCTCAGGCTGGCAGGAGTTCCCCAGCCCACCAAAGGCTGGTGAAAGTGGAGTCTCCTGTTTGCCGGACGCATGTGTAAAATAGAGCCAAAAAAGCCACAGTTTAGCTCCCTTTCTCCAACAAGTGCTGCCTAGCCAGCAGCATCCCTTCACTGCGGGAAAGCTGCTCATTGTCCCTAACGCACACTGTTAAGAGGATGGCTGGCTGCAGCCTGCCTCTGGGACGCTGCACTGACTCAAGAAACACAAAAGCTGGAGGACACAGGTTCCTGGAGGAGGCCAGTACCACCCCAACCAAGCAGCAGCTGGCAGAGAGCTGCGCTCAGAGCCTGCACCAACGGAACATGCCAACATGCATGTTTTCTCTGGGGGGCCCTTTCAGCTCAGCCATCCTCTCTAGCTGGCCAAGCCCACCATTTCTAAAACAGATCATGTTCCTCTTGAAATGTTTCTTCCAGCAGTTTCTGATCCTCCTTGAAGATACAGAGGTCAAGTGGGAAACAGATATAAATTCTCACTTTGGGGAAGGGCTTAGACAATAGTCTCACACACCTTTTGTCCACCCAGTAGCACTGGATGTGTCCATCCTAATCTGCTCCTTCCGTCTCCTCATGTTTTAAAATTCATCGGTTCTACTCAATTGCCACATTAACATGAGCTTGCCCAGCGCACGGCACCAGGAGGGGACCTTGCTGGAAACCAGGGACTTGCAGCTGAAGTGACATCTCCAAAACTCACCTTTCCCTCCCACTTTGCCACTGTCTTTACACTATCACATACAAAAGCATTATTTTTTATTTTGCCACTTGAAAAGTTTTCAGAAGCAGCTTGGTAAAGAGGAAGAGAAAACCCCACCCGTGGCCTTCCTCTGGTCCATCCTCCTCAGCACACGAGCTCAGAGGCAAAACAAAACTTATTTATGTATTTTGGAACCTGCTCCAGGAATTTATGTTTTCTACTTCAACCACATCCAATTTTAGGAACAGAAGTGACTTTGAAATGTGAGGAGCCCCCTGCTCCTCCTGGCCACTCTCTCCTTGTCTACCCAGCTCCTGTTTTGGTGGTGGAGCTCCTGGTGCTGCACCTGACCGCCCAGGTCAGTGGCCCATGTGCCGGCGCAGGGAGCCACAGCCTCGGCAGGCGCTTGAGCCTCGACCACGGTGTGGCTGCTGTCTTGCCCACCAGGACAGGTCACAGCTCACCCTCCACTGTGGAGATAGCTGGTGAAAATCACCCACCGGGGCAGAAGAGGCTCCAGCTCCATGTGCTGGGCTCGTAGTCTTGCTGGAGAGTGCTGTGGTGCTTGCCAAAGACGAGGAGCCCTGTCTCTGAGAGGAAGCCAAATGCATCCTCCCTGCACACATCAAAGGGGAAACCTCCGTGTTCCTCCCCAGGCAGCTTCTTCTTGCCTGTAAACTCTGAAGGCTGCCTTGGCCTCAGGCGTAGGATGGGTTAGTATAGGTTCCCCCCCATGCACACTCCCAAGAAACCCTGCTGAACTGCATCAAGGCTCCCCCGTCTTATTAAGAAACATCTCTTCTGCTTTGCTTACAACCTCCTGGGGCATAAAATGAGAAGGAACAAACACCCTTGCAAAGGGACGGGGTAGCGGGGGCCCTGCTTGGAAATGCTCTTCCATACCTGCACAGGACTCCTGAGGGGCAATCAAACATTGTTCCCCTGACAGCAAGAGGGGCGAAAGCACGTCAAAAGGCTCATCCCAGACCTGAGACAGGAGGGGCAAATGCGTGGCTGCTTGCTTCCCAGCATGACCCCGCTCTTCTCTTCCCCTTTCCTGCCAGCTCTGCAGAAGGAACCTATCGTGGTGGGGATTTTCCGTTTCAAACGCAATTCCCTCTTCTAACCCCACACTTCAAACCAGGAGTAAATGCCACTAGCTGCAAGGCCCTGCCCAAACACCGCTCCTTCCACACTCACTGGAGGGTTTTAACCACCACTGCGCAGGCAAAGGTGGGGAGGACTAACCCCAATTCCTGACCTAACGTCATTACAGCTCTCTAAGCCCTTCAGGATGGATATTTTCTGCTCTTAATCTCTCCTCCCACTCCCAAGCTGGGAGAGGTAACTGGCTAAACTGTCGCACGCATCTGGTCACGCATGATCACTGTCTCTGGCACAGCAGGTGAGGGCTGCACGGCACTCGCCAGTCCCCGTGAGCTCCTCATGCTGCCTGGTTGCAGCAGGGGATGGAGGAGTCGGACAGGGCTGCTGGAGCCTTGCAGGACAAAAGAAGGCGGCCTTCAAACCACACTGCAGCAAGGGGGAGCACCTCCAGCTCTCTGCAGAGATTGCACTGCCCCAGGGCTGCGAGGCTGGAAAGCAAAGCAGCCATGAGCCTGTTGAAAGATCTTAATGATGAGCTGTGTCTTTTCTCCCCCTCTATTCCTGGTGCTTTTCCACCTTTGATTACCAGCTCCCAAGAGCAAACTCAGCCCATCCTGTGCCAGGATGGCGGGCATCAATCTCCGCTATTGTCTCTGGGTGCTACTATAAAGCAAGGGAAAATAACAATGCACATAAAATAGTGCTGCCATGCATGTCAGGCACTGATGAGACCCTCTGGACAGCAGTTCCTTTAACCACAGCTTTGAGAACACCTTCAAAAGTAGGTCTGACACGGGGAACAGCAACATCAGCCAGTGCAAATGCTCCCACCACCACGTGCCATTCTGCATTAGATTTCCCCTGCTTTGACCACACATGCGCCAGGCAGCTGAAAGGCACTTACCCACTAGTCCGGCTCCCAGGAATGGCGCTGAAGATATGCTGTTGTGAGAGGGCAGGTCTCTGTGCTCACCGTAGTGCGGGCCTTCGCCATAGCTCTGCTGAAGCAACAGAGGAGAGTTACCACCCGGCACGTGACGATGGCAAGTCAAATGCCAAAACGCAAGGCTGTCGGAGCTCAGTCTCTCCTACGGCAGGAAGAGTCCAAGTAAAAGGCTCCTTGTAAAAAGGGCACGGAAATGATCTTATGCTCACGGCAGGGGAGAGCAGGGTAGTGTAGCCGTGAGGCCGTGGCACCGGGAAGAGTTATGGCACCAAAGCACGGACATACGACAGGGTCTGCCCCATGCTGGCAGCTCTCAGGCTGTTTCTGCCTTCACCCAGTGGCTGGCACCCACCAGGTAAGGGCCAGGCAGTCCCCTCCCCAAGGCGGGGGGGCAAAGGGGTGAGGAGAAAGCCTATAAAAATGAGAAATGACACCACAGCGCCTGCTTGACTACTGAACTAAGGGAAGGGAAAGGTCCCATTTAAAAAAATGAATCGCACAAACCCATTAAAACACGAACATCTGCCAAAGTAAGACCATTTCAGTTAAGTTAATTTTACTCTTCCCCTCCTCAAGCCCCAGTTAAGCACTGTTGCAGCCTTGACTCCTTCCCTGCAAAACCCTCCCTGGGGTCTCCATCCCTGTCGATGGTGCCTTGGCTGGCCGCTGTGGTCAATTCATCCCAAAGTAAGCCCCAGTTGGCCCCTTGGGCCCCCAAAGCTGTGCACTCTGGTTCCCAGCAAGTTTTGCTGAAGGCACAGCCCATCAGGTGAGATCCCTCAACCACTTGGCCGTGACTCCATTTGGGGACCTGTCCCACCCTGCAGCCAGGAGCCCCCCTTTTCCCAGGCCAAATACAAGCACAGGGAGGGGAGAGGCGTGAGCAGCCGCAGGGAGTCCACACAGGTCTGGGGGAGCTTTTTGGAAGAGAAGCCTTCTCCAGGGGGACCTCAAGGCAGCAAAGCCTGGGGAGATAGGGATGGGAGCACCCCTCTCCCCACGACAGCTCCTGCAGGGTTAACAGAACCCATATCCAAAATGGAGCAAGAAAAGTTGGTCCAAGGTTATATCCGATCTGGGCACAAATGCACGCGCTGAGAAGCCATGCTAAAGTCCCCGTTTATTTTCGTTGGAGCTTGGTATTTGTGCTTCATCCTTACCCTTCCTTGGTCAAATGTGGAGCTGTTTTGATCTCCTGTTCCCCAGGAACCTGATCCTGGTCTTTCATCCAAACCTACCGAAAAACAGGAAGAACAAAGGTTACTCTTGCTTTATCAGCAAAGTCTCAAAGGTGTTCTCACAAAATTAACTCTTCCTTCTACAAACAAAATAATATTTTCATTAATAAACCACTTTCTCTTGCCATGACTAATCCTCCCCTCTCCCTCCTCATCCTCCCACTCCAGCTGGGAGTTTATTCCACAAACTTCAAAGCAAATTCCACCACAACCTGGAAACGCTTCAAAACATGGGACAGTGGGAAGAGGAGAAACAACTATTTTAACTTGCTTTATTCCAGAGAGCGCCCGTGAACCTCTTCTTCCCAGAAACTGATGGTGAAAAGGAGTATGAATTAAAAACTCATTACACCCATCCTGATTTTTGCCCATGATGCTGCCAAGTAATGGACCAAACTCTGTTCCTTATTGCTTCTGAGCAAATTAAAAGAGTGCCCAGACCTGAAAGCCTCAGATGGGAATTGCTGGGGGTACAATGTTACCTGTGGCTTAGTCACACTCACTATTTAAGCCCCCTGTGATCCCACAGAGCAAGGTGCACTGTCAACACGGGGCCAATCAGAGCACACTCCCGTCCATCTCATTTTTAGCCCTCCCAATCGCATCCCTGGCAAAGGAGATTTGACCCAAAAGGGCAAGGGACCAAACAGGAGGGTTTTGTAACACGCCTTGCACACAGACTGAGGTAGGAAATCTCCTTTCGTTGTCTGCCAGGTCCACCCAGGCTGCATCTCTTGGCCTACCAGCACGAGGCAGCCAGAGAAGATGGCAAACGTCCACCAGGACAAAAAAAAAAAAAAAAAAAAAAGCCCAGGGATTCACATCAGGAAAGCTCTCACAGTTCAAGCTGCCACCACAACTGCACAAAAGAAACCTTTCCGGCAAATGAGCTTCAACTCAACGGCAGGACTTCTGGTCCTTCTCCTCCTCTCCCGTGGGTGACCGTGGGTTGGGAGCAGCAGTCAGCATCTCCCCATTCAAAGGCTTGTGGGGTAAGACTGGGATTTGAGAGGGTGTCGGGCAGGGTGGGGGCATCGTTCTGCCCTGCGGCCAGGCTTTGGAGATGCTATGCGGATACGGTGAGCTCAGTTGCGGCAGACGGGGAGAAATATCAGACCTGCAGGAGGCAGATGGATGGCATTGGCTAGAGCCATCTCTCTGCCTTGTCCTATGGAAACCCCAATTCCACTGCGGAGGGTATAATGCCACACGTGTCACGGGGTGGCACAGGAAACCTCTTGCAGCGGCTCACAGTAGCATTCAGTATCACCCTGTGCTGGCCTCAGGGGCTCTCTGGGGATCCCTCCACTCACACTGGCTCATCCAACAATAGCGAAGCGCCAACTGCTGAGCTGCCAGCAGGGCCTTACAGGAGATTTTTTTTTTTTTTTTTAGCAGAGACACGCTGGCAGCAGAGCAGTGGCAGGGCCGGGGTGCAGGCGGGAGCAAGGACACGGAGAGGGGCAGGGCTGCAGGGTACACTCCAATTTCGTCTCAGCAAAGCTGATTATTATGGCAAACACACTGTGTATTTGTCTCCTCCACTCCTCTTACTGTTCATTTAACTAGAAACTTCTTTCAAATTATATCCTTCTATTTCTGTGCCTTTGTGTTAATAATTTCCCCAGAGAACTGGTGTTTAATTGTTGTCTAATTTGCATAATTATGCATATTAATCTCAACACCTAATGAATATTCATAATTCTCATTTAGATTTTGTTTTCTAATCAAAAATTTCCAATGTGATTACTGTGCAGAGCAGGGATAAGCGTCTAATAATACCTTGGATACTAGGGAGAATTACTGCCAATTCTCCTACCTCCTACTTGCTAGAATAAACTTTTGCTTTGCTAATGTGTTTTTCTAAAGCAATTTATCTGCACACCCTGCAAAGACCATCACAGATGAGGAGTCAGAAATGCTCCTTCTGTTCTTTCTGCCTTCACGGGTATTTTTAAAGCTCCCCAACGGTCAGAGCAAAGACGTGAGCCGCAGCCATCCTTGGCAAATTCACCTCTTTGCGCTGGAAGGATCAGCACCGTGGCCCCAACCAGGCTTTGGCTGTGGCTGGTGCCCTCACGAGGTGTCTCAGAAGCCCCAGAGCCAGAGGGAAAGCTGAGGCATGGGGATCCTGATCCCCACGGCCACCTCCTACACCGTGAAGGATGGGCATTCGTGTGTCCTGGATCACCCTGCCGTCCCACAGAGCCACCCAGACCTGTCTCTAACCCAACTCAACGGCAGAGGATCCTCAGGCCCTTCCAAAAACAACACTGCCAGGCCTCCCCAAGGAAAGGGGGAAGAGGAGATGGTGGCCGGTACAGGTGACAAAAACTGAGGCCAAGAGGCTCACACGTGCCCTAGACACAGAGAAACCCTCTGAACGAGCTAATTCCACACTGCGGTGCCACCAGTGTGCCTCAAGGAGGGGTCAAAACCACACTGGGTTCTCTGATAGCATGCACGCACTGCAGCAGGCTGTGGAAGACAACTTGCTCTCCCCCTACACTGTTCTTGAGGAGACAGAATCATAGAATCATAGAATGGTTAGGGTTGAAACGGACCTTCAAAGGTCATCTAGTCCAACCCCCCTGCAAGGAGCAGGGACATCTTCAACCAGATCAGGTTGCTCAGAGCCTCATCCAGCCTGGCCTTGAACATTTCCAGGGATGGGGCGTCCACCACCTCTCTGGGCAACCTGTTCCCAGTGTTCTATAACCCTCATTGTAAAAAATTTTTTCCTAATATCCAATCTAAATCTACCCCCCTCTATTTTAAAACCATTACTCCTTGTCCTATCGCAACAGGCCCTACTAAACAGCCTCTCCCCATCTTTCTTGTAGGCCCCCTTGAGGTACTGGAAGACCACTCTACGGTCTCCCCAGAGCCTTCTCTTGTCCAGGCTGAACAGCCCCAACTCTCTCAGCCTGGCCTCGTAAGAGAGGCAGCCCTCCTATCATCTTCGTGGCCCTCCTCTGGACCTTCTCCAACTGGTCCATGTCCTTCTTGTGTTGGGGGCTCCAGAGCTGGATGCAGTGCTGCAGGTGGGGTCTCACCAGGGCAGAGCAGAGGGCAGAATCACCTCCCTCGACCTGCTGGCCACGCTCCTCTTGATGCAGCCCAGGATGCGGTTGGCTTTCTGGGCCGCAAGGGCGCATTGCCGGCTCATGTTGAGCTTCTCATCCACCATCACTCCCAAGTCCTCAGGGCTGCTCTCAATCCATTCCCCGCCCAGCCTGGATTTGTGCCTGGGATTGCCATGACCCAGGTGCAGGACCTTGCACTTGGCCTGGTTGAACTCCATGAGGTTGGCACGGGCCCACCTCTCCAGCCTGTCAAGGTCCCTCTGGATGGCATCCCTCCCTTCCAGCGTGTCGACGGCACCACACAGCTTGGTGTCATCGGTGAACTTGCTGAGGGTGCACTCTATCCCACTGTCCATGTCGCCGACAAAGATGTTGAACAGGGCCGGGCCCAACAGGGACCCCGAGGGTCGTCACTTGTGACCGGTCTCCACATGGACACTGAGCCGTTGACCACCACTCTCTGAGTGCGGCCATCCAGCCAACTCCTTATCCACCCAGTGGTCCGTCCATCAAACCCATGCCTCTCTAGTTTAGAGAGAAGGATGTCGTGCGGGACAGTGTCAAAAGCTTTGCACAAGTCCAGGTAGATGATGTCAGTTGCTCGTCCCTTGTCCACCGATGCCGTCACCCCGTCATAGAAGGCCACCACATTGGTCAGGCACGACCTGTCCTTGGTGAAGCCATGTTGGCTGTCACCAACCACCTCCTTGCTCTCCATGTGCCTTAGCATGGTTTCCAGGAGGATCCGCTCCATGACCTTGCCAGGCACAGAGGTGAGGCTGACCGGCCTGTAGTTGCCCGGGTCTTCCTTACTCCCCTTTTTAAAAATTGGGGTTATGTTCCCTCTCTTCCAGTCATCGGGGACCTCATCAGACCGCCACGACTTCTCAAATACGATAGCCAGTCCGCCAGTTCCCTCAGGATCTGCGGGTGGATCTCATCAGGTCCCATGGACTTGTGCACCTTTAGGTTCCTCAGATGGTCCCGAACCTGCTCTTCGAGTACAATGGGTGGTTCTTCATCCTCGCAGTCCCTGCTTGCGCCTTCTACAGCTTGGGTGGTGGGACAAGAGCTCTTATCGGTGAAGACTGAGGCAAAAAAGTCATTGAGATCCTCAGCCTTCTCCATGTTCTGGGTAACCAGGACACCAGTTCCCTTCCGGAGGGGGCCTACATTTTCCCTGGACTTTCTTTTGTCCCCTGCATACCTACAGAAGCTCTTCTTGTTCCATTTTATATCCCTGGCCAGATTCAGTTCTGTCAGGGCTTTGGCCTTCCTTACCTTACCCCTGGCCACTCGTGCAGCCTCTTTGTAGACCTCCCAGGCTACCTGTCTCCGTTTTCACCCTCTATAGGCCTCCTTCTTTACTTTCAGTTGGTCCAGGAGTTCCTTGCTCATCCACGCGGCCCTCCTGGCCTTTTTGCCCGACTTGTTCTTCGTCAGGATGCACCTCTGCATCCCGATGCAGAGTTGAGGGCAAGCAGCCCCCACCACCCTGCCTGCACCAGCTGAGCGGGAGCCAGGAGGAAAACCCTGACCTCCTGATGGCATCAGCTCTGCAGCACACGAGGCTGCAGGTGCAGCAGTGGCCAGGTCCTGCAATAGCAAACCAACCCCCAGAAAAACCCAAAAAGTCATCTTTTCTCTCCAGGCACCGGTGTTCATGTGGTCACACAGCCAACCAAGGTGAAGTGAGGCTATCGCTCTCCACCCAAGCAGCAATGAAAGCGGCACAAGGCTCTGGAAGCGGCCCCAAAGGCTCAGCCACCTCTGAATGTGCCCATGTCGGCATGCCACTGCAAGGCCAGCCTGCTGTTTGATGCCTGCTGGAAAAAAAGTCCTAATGCTTTCCCCAAGCTGCAGTCACCAGCATAAAAGGTGTCAGCAAAAATCTCCCATTTTCAGCCTGCAGGTGTTTAAAGGATTTAGGGATTTCTGGGATGAAGCCAGGAAAAACAGACTGCCCACTTTTGACTTCTGGCATCTGTCCTACATTCAATGCCAACCTGCTCTTCCCTCCCTTTGTATTGGAGTAAGGATCTAAAATGTGGTACCAAATGCCCTCTGCCTATCCTGTGAACACTCAAGTTTGGCCAAAGGCAGGTGCTTCCAGAAAAGCCCCCAAAAACGAGCAAGTTTTTGCACCATAAAACCCCCAAAGACAGTGCCACCACCAAACGCGGTCACATTTTCCTCAGCCCGTGGCGCTCACTGGCAGTGCCCTTGAGCTCAGCCTGTCAGGCATCGCCTGGCACCGAGCGGGCTTGACCTGAATGGAGGAAGAGAAAGGAACAGAAGACGGGGAAAAGCCTGGAGTGAGAAGGACACGACTCAGGCAGCCCCATGCTGGTGTCCCTGGGGCTCTCCCCAAAAGCTCACCCAAGGGCACTCGAGTATCCCATCCGGACCCTTTAGTCCCGGCCGCTCAGGAGGCGAGGCCATGCGCCTAGGGGATGGTGAGAAGCACCTTGGGACACCTGGCGATGTGTTTCCTGCCTACGGGCATTGCCGAGGTGCTGCCAGGCTCCCTGAGTGGGACAGAGATCCCACACGCATCATCCCCCAACTCTGCCTCGTCCCCAGGCACAGATTTCCTGCATTAAAGCACACACAGTCCTGGACAAAAAGCATAAATCCAAGTCACCAACTGAGATCATGTCAAAACTCACGTGGCACAGAGCTGAACTATGTTTGCACAAGTGAGTTTAATCCTGGCATATCCCAGCTTTTCAGTGCCTGGCTTTGCAACACTTAGAACGCTCTTCCAGTGCAGGGAGTGTGTGCAGTTTTAGAGATGCTCACGTGCGCACGCAGCTGTCGGGAGCCAACTTCATTTTAAAATAAACCTATTTGCCAGCTAACCAAGTTAAGGCACACTTTCCAATTCAGAAAAGACAAAAATAGAACTACCTCCTCTCTCCATTAATACAGTTATTAAAAAGCATACAGATTAATTGTGCATTTTAATAACTCTGATCATGAATATTCATAACATTTCTTGCTCACGTTCTAATTAGAACATACTAACAGAATAAGATGTAGCTGTCAGACAGTAATTTTTTTTCCCCTTAAAATTTCTGTGCCGCAGCTAAGAAGAGCTGATAGACAAGAGCCATCCTGAGCTCTCAACATGGATAAAAATAATTTGTTCACATTT
Organism: Chlamydotis macqueenii; assembly: GCF_036417535.1. Taxonomy (NCBI): domain Eukaryota; kingdom Metazoa; phylum Chordata; class Aves; order Otidiformes; family Otididae; genus Chlamydotis; species Chlamydotis macqueenii. Next base: position 3,072,433 of record NC_141581.1, on the reverse strand, counting down.
AATCTCAGCAAAAAAGCCCCTTTGCCTGATAACGAGCCATAGCAAAGGCTACACACAAGTGATGGGCGACACAAGGCACCAGGAGCCATTCTCCACCCAGGAGGAAAAAAAAAAAATCACTTTAAATACACAACCCTTAAACAAGAAAGAGCATTAAGGTAGGTGCAGGGTTTTCTGCCCCATCCTCACATCCCAGCAGCCACTTACAGTCTCTCCTGCTCAGTTCCTGCTCTGTGGCTTCCAGCCCCCACCCATGGGGTCCCCAGAGCCAAAACTGTCACACCAAGAGATGCTGCTCTGGTTTCAATAACCCGAGTCATGAAAGGTACCTGGGCACATATACTGGCCCTTGAGCCAGCTGTGAGCCCCGAGGTGTTCTGTCGCTCTGAAAACCCCTCATACAGGCACAGCACAGAGACACAGCTTAGGAGGGAGCAGGGCTTTGCTGCCAGTCCCTGCTCTGCACACCCTGAGGTGGCCAAGAAGGACACCCCAATGTACGGCCTTTGCATTCAGGCCAAGGTCTTTCAAAACAAGCTCAATCCCTAACGACTCCTTGATGAGGAAAGCTCAAGGGGTGGGCAGCTGTCCCTCTAGACCCAGAGGTCATGCAGGGATGCAGAGTAGGACACTTAGCTCCTAAGGTCTCTCATTTGTGCACCAAGATCCAGAGTTTTTGCTCTCAAATCCTGCACCAATGGCCACCTGGAAGAGAATACACACTGCTGCAAAGCTGTGGTTCAGCAGGCTCAAACGACTCAAAGGCGCCTAGTTTTCAGTGTCAGGAGGAAGATGAAAGGGGACTGTCAGGGCAGCCCCACAGGTGACAGTGGTGGACACAGCCATGGATGACGCGCTGCTCAAGCTGCGGCTGAGCGCTTCCCTCCCCGAGGCCGTCCCTGCCTCTGCAATCTGCCAGCATCGAAGTACCCTCCCTAATCTGATTCCCATCAAAATGACTAGGCTAAGCTTTTTTTTAGGCCAAGCCCCTCATGTGGCTGGACAAGGCTCAGGAGCAGCCGCAGCTGCCACAAAGATTGCATCTTCCATCTTCAAGGATCTACTGACCAAGGCTTTGAAAGCCAGGCAGCAAATTCTGCTCCCGCCCACACTGCCCACAGGCCGGGGCAGGACAGGGATGTGGTGGCAGCTAGGAATAAAAACTCTGCAGTCAGCAGCTCATCGTGCTTATGTTAAGAATACACTTAACCTCGTCTAGCCCCTAAGCTACCCCAGGAGAAGCGCAAGGGACCCCACTCCCCCTCTGCCTCCGTCGGAGGTGGGATGGCATGAGCCACCACAGATAGAGTTACCCGTGCCACTGTAATTTGATTTGAAACAGAGGTGACAGAAGGCTGCTTGATAAACACTTCCAAATTAAGCTGCTTTGTGTACTAATCGCTCTGGCGATCAGCCTCACAGCGAAATCTCTGCTAAAAGGGATTTGAAATCAATAAAATTAGTCGACTAGTAATTAGCTTTAGTCCCAGTCGAACTAGCAAAGTTGTTTTTCCCGGCAAGAATCGGTTCTCAGACCCACGCACCACTGCTCAGCGAGGGAAAACCCACTGACCCATCTCGGCACCCAGGCATCCTTCGGGAAAGGGCCCTGGGTGCAGGCAGAGCCCCTGCAATGGGAAAAGTGGACACTTGGAGCGGCCACCAGCTCTGCCTGTTTATTTACCAGCCTTACCCACCCCCAAATAGGAAAAAACAGCTGTGAATAGAAGGCAGCCGGTAGCTGTTTACAGGACGTCAATTGTGGATGGGACTATACAATTTGTTCACTTCCTTTTCCCAGTGCATGACAAAGTAATTAAAAAAAAAAAAAAAAAAAGCCAAAGAAAATCCCCAAAAGCAAGCAGTGTCCAACACCTGGAGGGCAGCACAGGGTCCACAGCAATGCCACCTTGGTGATCCCCGCTCATGGGGCAGACTGGGAGTCCTCACTGCAGGTAGGGTAGCTCCACTTCATCCTCTCCACTGCCTTGAAATTTGAGGTTGGACCAAAGCTGGTTGGCCGAGACAGCAAGGCTCAGCTTTTCCGCTGCCTGAGGAGAAAGAGTGTTGCTGGATCTCACGTGAGAGTGGGCCCATGCTGCCCTGCAGGGAGCTGCAGCCCATCAGGTCCTGGGGGAAGGATGCAGCATGGCTGGATACAGGATGGGATGGCTCCAACGAAGACAGTCGCTTGTCAGGATGTGGTCCCCCAAGCCCACAATTTAAGGGGTGTGGGGGTTATCCTTGAGGATGAGCACCACTGCTTAACTGGCCCCCAGAAAGCAAGGTGCCAGCCCTGACTAGAGGGATCTGAAGTTACTGCCTCATGCCCCAAAGAAGGGGATGGAGCCCCACTGCTCAAGAAGCTAACAGCTCCCCACGACCCAGCTCAGTCCTGCCCTCTTCCCTCCGTGCTGCCAGCTTCCTGACCCATCCAGGAAGAGCAAGTGTGCCAGGAGGCACAAGCGGATGCTCCGGACCACGATAATCTGGTGAAGCGGAGGGGAGCAATACCATTCTCCAGATCAGGCACCCGAAGCAGGGACACATACAACTGTTCAGACACATTAAACCAACAGCTCATCTCAGAGCCCATGGGGCAGACTCTGCCCATTTATCTTTGTGATGATGAAGGTACCAAGAACTCAAAGCCAAGACACACACATCCGCCCCACACAGGCTATTGTGTCCCTATCTCCAGGGAAGCACCCGCTGCTGCCTTCCCCTCCCCAAAAGTGCACTCAGGGATAATTTCTTACTTAAAAAAAGCTGATGCCTCCACTTCAGTGATCACTAATTCCTCCACTTAGCATCTGCTCTGGCATCTCCCGTATCGTATTCTGGTTCAGCAGTTTCTGCATGGTCCACAATGTGAGCTGTGTTTTAGGAAATATTTGGGGCTGGGGAAAGACGGAAGCGGTACCAGGCAGAGAGCGGGGAAAAATTAAGCATTCCCCATTGGCTTTGAATGAGGGGTGAGTATGAAGAGAAGTTAAATCTACAGCCAACACCAAAACAAGCCAGAAAGAGAGGAAAAAGAGCAAAAGGAGTACTTTAGTCATTCCTGGTCTTTTGCAAGACGGTCTGGGAGATGATGCACGTGGCATTTCAAAATGAAGCTGCATTCACCGCTTCTGCTGTGGGTCAGGACACTGCTTCACTCAACTGTCACAGTCCACAGGTGGCTGCAACTGCTCTCTGGTTTTGGAGGTGCTAGGGTGACACCCCAGAAATGCCCCAGAAGAAAAAAAAAAAAATAAAGCATACAAAACAGTGCTCAGAACAGGGCAAGTGTTATTTGCAGACCCTACAGGAAGGTCCCCACTGTGTTTTGGGGGGTGGCTTTTCGGTAAGAAAAATGAGACTTTGCCCGCTTAAAGTCATTATTAAGGAAATAAGTCTCCCCAACCACTCCAAACCTCATCAAGGCCCTGCAAAACAACTGCATCCAGTGCCAGTGGCGGGACAACACTGCACTGTGGCACTGCCACCACCACCGGTGTCTGCAGCGTGGCCAAGGACTCGACCTTGAGTCCTGTGGCTCATATCAGCGCCAAATTGCTGGGCTAACCTCTCCCTGAAGGATAGGCCAAACTGGACAGAATTTATTAAACTAAAAAAAAGCTAGCAAGATCAAGTGAAGGCAGCAAGGTCATCAGGTCTCCTGAGCGCAGGGAAGAAGCCCACTCCCTCCAGCAGAAAGGCATGGAGAGTAGAGACTGTCCTACCTCCCAGCGCCTAGGAAAGCCAGCAAGATGCCACAGGGAGAAAGAAAACAACCCTGTGATGACAACCAGAGGGAAGACAATAAACTTTAAAGCTCAAAACACTTCCCCCAGCTGTAAAAACAAAGGCACAGCAATGACCAAACAAGAGCACAAAGGAGCAGCATGAAAAGGGGATGGAAGATAATATCGGGCTCTACCAGTCAGGTGCTCTGAAAAGGTAGGCAGCCTGAGGGACGAGCCCATGGCATTCCTTGTCCTCAGCCTCTCTGTGATGAGCCTATCAATGTCCCTCATCCTCAGCTTCCATCCAAGCCCAACAGACCATCCACGCTCTGCAAGAAGCAGGATATCAAGGAGAGTTTAAGGGACAAAAGTGCAGGGAAATGGGCCAAGAATAACATTGGTCTGAGTCAGACCAGTAACAGGTGTCAGAGAATTCGCTTTTTCTTTGCTAGCACCTTGGATCGACATGTATTTCGGAGGAGCAGCTCCGCTACCCTCCTTGCGAATTGAAACAGACTCAACATGAGGCAACGCAGGAACCCCACGGCCACTGGACAAATGGCCCCTGCGGTCCTACTGCACCATGACACCGCAAAGCAGGGCTGCAGGGACCACAGAGGGTGGAAGAAGCACGAGGGGCCGCTCCAAGCCCTGGGGATGAGCCCACGCCTGGAGACAAGCCACCCACAGCTGCCGGCAGCAGCTCACAATAAAACCAACCCTGCAGAAGAGCAAGGAGGTAGCTCAGACCTGACCCCACAGGATGCCCTTACCAGGAGCGTGACACAAAGCAACCCAGCCCTCCCCAAATGGCTTTTTTGACGGGAGGCTGGGGAACACACCCACGCATCAAAAGCGGGCTCCGACGCAGGGCTGCTAAGTCTCAGCGCAGAGAAATGCAGCACTGGACACCAGCAGTGCCACCCCACCACCTCTCCAGCAATCATTCAACCCAAGCTTACTGAACGCTGCCAACACACTGCTCCGTGCTATTTCCAGGCATGCAACTTGAAAAAAATGTTTAATTCTGTTCACTAAATATTAAAACAAGGAGTTACATCCCTGACCTGAACACCAGACTCATGCTAGTCAGGAGCCCCGAGTTTGACACGGGAACCTCTGAGTGCTCCGGGGAACGGCAACGCTGCGAGCAAACTGGAAACGCAAAGACAGCCCTGTAGAGAACTTTTACTTGCGTTCTGCATTGCATGCATTCAACAACATCAACATGTTCGCTAACACAAAACACTTTAAATCCAGTAGATACAGGCTTATTCACAAAGGGTTATATTCCATTAAACAGAAAGCTTTGGGGAGAAGAGCGAGAGTAAATCCACATCCTGTTTTTTCCAGCTCATTTATTTTACCACAAAGTTGCACACTTATGAAAGATGCAGACACTTGACACTAATGCAAGTATTGTTGTCCAAAGAAAGAATTCATTTTGCACAGCAGCCCAGTGCCAGCAAGGAATGAAATACGACAGCTGCGAGTCTCCTGGGACCCTAGGTATTGACCGTTCATATTTCGCAGGCAATTGTGTATTTTGTACATATGCACAGAATACACGCATACACCCCCACTCCTTTCCTTAGAAGCATATACCTCTATTTCTGCTCTGATTTGCATCTTTCCAAGCATTGTTTAATTTGCAACCTAAAATAAAATTACAGTATCAGAGATGCAACCAGAACACCGTCCTTCTGCTGGAGAATAGAAATCTTTTCCTACTTGGTTTCCACGACTCATCAAGCAAGAAAATAGGGTACAAAAGCCTGTTTACTTATACCAGACCAAAAAAAAAAAAACAAACCAAAAAAACACCGGAAGTTTGCAAAAGAGATGTTTCAGATCAAACAAAAAGTCTTCCCTTGGCGGTGTCCCCAGGCTGCGTCCAGAGAGCAGTGCCAGCCACGCAAACGTGAGCCCTCCCAGCCCACCGTCACTGCCACGCTCCGACACCAGCACGCAGGGAGGCCAGAGACAGTTAAAAATTAGACAAATTAAAGACTGTTTCCAAATAATGTGGAAATTACATGGAGAAACGGCCAAACACACACGCAGTCGCAGTGGCCTTGGTAGTTTATTTGTGAGTATTCCCTTACCAGAGGGATCTTGGTTAATGATGCGTATGCTTCATTGCTAACAAGCCAGCATTTACCCTGCAAACTTCCCTGGAGCAAAGGGGAAAAACAGATCCCAAAGGGGAGAGGAAGGCTGAAGCAAACACACACGCAGAAGTGTTTATTGTAATCCAAAACACAATCCTGCGGGGCGCTGGGCAGCCCGGCACCCTCCGGTTCCGCTGGCAGCACAGGATGCTTTGGACCGCACAGGATGCGGCCGCAGGCCTGTCTAGGACAGCTAACGTGTTCCCCGAGATGATGATTCAGCCCACAGGAAGGATCATCTAAGAAGAATTGTTCGACACAATGAGACAAACTTTCCCAAACAAAGTGTTCTCAACACCACCTGCCTGTCTGCCTCCCTCTACGAGGCTGGGGCAAGCCCTCAGCTCCAGGTTTTTTTTGCAAATAGCTTCAAGACTACGGTCACCTCAAGAAAGGTTTGTCTTTTTGCCTTCTCCTTTCCCAATGGAAGCATCGCCAAGCGTGTGGCGGGCTCACGGCCGCCGTCCTGTCCCGTGAGAACAAGCTGGTGGGCAACTCGGAAGCCACCAACACGTGTCTGATGCCGAAACCCCTCGCCAGGCCCAGTTACGGTGCTGTAACTGCAGGACTGCAAACTTCAGTAGCTGAATATGCCCAAAATACACAAGCTAGGCTTAGTACAGCATCCCTAAAGCAAAACCAAACGCCAGTAGTATACATGGCACAGTGCTGGGGATAACTGCATGTACAGCCAAGGGGTTTTCCCTCCCAAGCACCAGTTCTTACAGAATTTGGTCAATGCAACACAGCATGGTGAGATATCTACCTTAAGAACAGTTTAAGGACAGATGTGACCTATTCAAAATGCTACCAAATATTTCTGTAATTGAATATCTCATAAATTATTTAAATTGCATTAAAAAGGGTTGTATTTGATCTACTTGCTACTAAGAAGCACCATTTCCAAGAACCATGACTCTTTTTTTCTCCTTTTTAAACACTTCAAGATGTTGTCCCTTCCCCTGCAAAGAATCCACGTCTTTGCATAACCATACTCCATGCCCCACATTCCCCTTGTACCCCTAAAGCCAAAAGGACAAGTCATAGGAACAGCTTACCTTCACCCCCACGCAAAAAAACCAAAACCAAACCAAAAACAACCAAAACAACTCAGAAAATCACCAGCTTTGTTTTAAGGTCTACAGAGGCCTGTGGTGCAGATGGCACGGAGTCTGTCGGGCAAGGTCTCAACCAGCCTCTTGACCTCAGTAGAAATCACCGATGTGCTGCACCATGGGTTTAGGCTGTCAACCAGCCTCTGAGACCCTGTTTCTAATCACACATCAGCCAAGGAACACCAAAAAGTTGCTCCTTGTGCCCTGGTTCCCTTTGTCCATAAAACCAGATCACAACACCCTCTCCAAGCAGCACATTAGCCCTAGCGCTAGTAAAAAGACTAAGGGATTGAGCTGGTGGTGGTAGGTTGGTTTTTAAAAAAAAAATCTAGATCTGTCACCTGGTCTGGTTCAGCACCTAGACAAATATCTGCAGCCAGCTTAAAGGAAAGGACAGGAATGGAGGGTGGCATGGCTTCTTCCAACAGCAGCATGGATGCATCCCATGTTCAGTCAGTCATGGAGGTATGGTACGAAGCGTCCAGCTCAGCCTGCGATGTATCAGCCTCAGCAGATATCTGCTTCTGGGCTCCTCCTGCACTTGGCGGGACCACAACTTGCTTGGACAACGAGGACATCGCTGAACGAGCGGAGGGGAAGCCCATCTTTACCATCCCTTCATCAACAGGCTGGGCACACCGAGCCCTCCCTCTGTAGGCCCCACAGCAGGTCCCACGCTGCTGACCTTTGACAGCTCTCCCTCTCCCTGGGCACATGTCAATACCATGGACAAGGTGCCAGTAGATGGCACTCAATGTGTAGCACGGCTCCTCTGTTTCCTAGGACTAATTAACACTTTCTTCCTGAGTGTGCATTTCAAACTATGGCCTTGGTGCAACTTCAGCATCACTTAACAACGGCCAGCAGGAGCTGGTCCTCCTTAATCTGACCCCTCATGCTGAGCAACAAAAAAAAAAAAAGCCCTGAGAAAAATCCACTGCACAGTTCCTAGGAAGCCCATGAAGATCTCATGAAAGTGGGTTTTATTCTTCTGACTATTACAACACTAAGGAGCAACATTTCACCTAATTTACATCTTTCATATTACCCGGGGTACACAGCGACCCATCACGAGGGTTGCAGATGGGTGATGCAGCACGGCCGGGAAGGGTGGGAGTCCGTTTTCTCCCCCTGCTCTGCAACCAGCGTGGTGAACCGCACAAGCATCCAGCCTGGCTTCATACACTGCACTCAAGCCCTTTAAATGTTCTTCACATCAGTGCTGCATGCTATTCAGCAGAACAAGCTGGAGACAAAGAGAGACCTATTAGATTATCTTGTCTATCTCTCCTCTACATGACGTTTTGTTTTCTAGTGCTTTTGTCTAGACAAACAGTAACACTTCTTATCAGGAACATCACTATAACTGTCTAGTAAAATTGACTATTAAGAAGTTTCTCTGATATTTTGCCTAAAGCTTGCTTTCTACAAGAAGCTCAGAGGAATTTTTTCCTCTCTGAACAAAAAGAGCTGCATCAGTGCCCAACCCGTAAGTGCAGAAGCTCTGGTTGTCTGAAGGGGGTTACAAACCTTGGGCTCCACAGTTTGTCGGGTTGGTGAGAGTCGAGTTACGTGGCTCCCGGCAGGCTGGGGTGAAACGCCACTGTGTGCTCAGGATGAGAAGCTGCTGTCCTGCAGAACAGTGACTGCATTTTCAAATGCAACTTTGGAAATAATATATATGTAGAAAAATTAGGAGGGAAAAATAAAGCGCCACTGCAAGCAAAGCGTGAAGGACCAAAGGGCCGGACTGCCTCCAGCACGCAAGCTTTGCTGGCAGCTTCCACCTCCGCTCCTGGGGAGACCCTGGGCCACCCTGGCTGCGGACCAAGCTCCCTCTGGTTCCTCATTGCAACAGTTTCATGAGGTGATTTCAAGGCACTGCAGCATTTGCTGCTCTGGAAGGAAAGGGCCCTTCTCGCCCTGCATTTATCTTGAGCAAGTTCTGGGGGTCACCGGACTTTCCAGGGGCTGCTGAACATGTAAGACAGCAGGAAACCCAACGAAAATCAGTTCCCCATTTGGAGCACAAAGTGCACCAGAAGCCCCCAAGACGGGGCAGGCCAGGACAGACGGGAAGAGGAAGATCTCAGCCAGCAGCAAGCAACTGTCAGCTCAGCTGTTTGCAAAACCACAGCTCCACACCTCTCGCCTTTCAGGCGACGTGAGAGTCCCATTTGTTTCTGCCACCGCAGCAGAGGGAACAGGTCAGAGGCTGGAGGCAACAACTACCTTTGTGCAAGCTGCCTCAGCTGCCCACCGGACCCCCTTCAACTCCAGGTAGAATCGAGGGGCAAACAAGCCGGTTGTAAACCTCCCTGGTGTCCAGGATCCATCGCACTTCAAAGGTTTGGCTGTCCAGCTCCTGGCCACACTGCTCTGATCAGGACAAGGAGCACACATCTACCTCCAGTGATCCCAGGCATAGAGGTTTAACTCTCTTGTGGGAAGATAATTCTAGGCTTGCACAGTTTTGTCCATCCTACCTGTTCCCCCTTGTCTCAGAAGCATCCCAAAGCCTCAGCTTCTCCCTGGCAGCTCGGGGGGAACCCTGTCCGCTATGAAGCACACAGCACACTTCCTCATTTCAACACAAGCTCACGTTTATTTAAGACTAAGAGGTGTAGGTTTCCCAGCCCGAGCAAGAGCCCGTGAAGCACACTTCATTTCAAAGCGGGTACCATTTGTAGCGATTCAGGTAAAGGCGTTTCTCTCAAGTTAAAACTAGGTACTCATGAGCCACTCAAATTAAAGCAAGATCATCTCCAGACAGCTAGGCATCAGTTTGATTTGTTTCTAAAACCATATTAAATGAAAACCATCACACAAGCCCCTTGCAGGAGAAGGAAATGCTGTATTCAGGTCATGTTACCGCCCAGCTACAGCAGTTACCCATGCCAACTACCGGCTCGCAGCATGGGGACCAGGGGTCACCACCTCACTCAAGAAACCCTCGGCTAGCAACTAACTTTGTCGTGTGCTGGAGCCAGCCTCCAGCTACTTATCCTTCTCCTTGTCTTGCCATGCCACCTGTCACAGCTTGCTTCGATCGGTTTTAAGAGACTTACATATATGTTATGCGGGAAAGCAGGGAAGCAACAGAAAAAGATGAGCTATTCTTGCAGAGTTACGCATCTTGCTCCCAAAGCAAGATCATGTGTACTCAAGCAGCATTAACACACGCCGCTCCTGCTCAAAAGCGGAACAGTACTGAAAAGCAGGTACTCAAGAGCGTGGGAGAGAGGAGAGAAGGACCCCTGAAGACTTGGAGCCTGACACTCCAGCCCACCTGCCTCCAAAACCCTCGAGAGCAGAACTCCCAACTGAACCATGAAAAAAATCATTCCTTTGCACTCCATCCTCCCACCCTCTGCCAAAAAATCCCAGTGTCACCAGATGTCTGGCAGGAAGACCTACCCCAAATCAGCTTGTCCTGGGATGCCATGTCTATTGAGTAGCTGGCAGTTGAAGAGCCCAGCACCCCTGTGCTGAGCGGTCTCAGCGCCAGCACGCTCCTCTCACCCGTCCGGGAGTGCTGGGGAGGAGCGCGGCTCCCGGTCCCTCCATCCCTGCCCGCTCATGTCTGCCTTTGTTTGCGGGACTGTAAAGGAGTTCACTCTAAGGACAGGCAAAGGCAGTTAAAAGAAAGTTAATGAGGTTTATGGAGTAGATTAAGTTTACCAGGGGATTTTATGATGCACTGCCCACAGAGCAAAGAGCAACTCGGCAGCAGCTCTTCCAGACCAGGTACGCTCCCAGGGATCCCTGGGACAGCCTGAGAGCACCCTGGGCAACGTGAAGCACTGGGAAAAACTCACCTACATGGCTCAATCATGCTCTTATCCACTGACGATACCTCCTTAAGGCGAGCCCTTTTAGAGAACAGGGTCGGGGCTTAGCTGTACCACTCCTGCTAGCACAGCTCCCAGCTGAGTCTGCAGCAGTGGCTTCTGGAGCAGTTGTTTGCCCTCTAACAAAAGCCATCTCCACCCAATCCTGCGTGGCTCTGTTGTGGCGATACAGGGTATTTCTCTGGCACAGCCTTGGTCACCATTTATTGTCTTCCTTTCCTTTATCTGCAGATCTCAAAGCATTTTATAAATGTTAAACCTCAAAGCCTCTCTAGGGAACAAAACTGTTTCTAGCTATTGTACACATGGAGAGACTTGCCCAAAAATTAGGGCAGAGCTGGAAATGCAGTAGCAGAGACCAGATTTGAGACAGCTTCTCTTGGCACAACAGAAAGCGACATAGATTATCCTTTAAATACCTGTGTGGACAGACATTATCTCCAGCTATTAACCCACATGTCAAGCCGCGCCTTGGAACGAGTACTTGTGCTCACCAGGTCAGAAAGCCCCTCATGCCGGAGCGCGCAAGATTCTTTACAATTGGCAATCCAAACCACAACATCTCACTTATCTTTCAGTTTTCTTCTTTGGGTAAAAAAGCACCAGTCCTACAGTTTCAACTCTTTAGAAAATCATTTAAAGAAAACAGAACAAAAAACCACAATGCTTTTAAAAATACAAAGCAAGCTAGGGGAGAAATGCTGTTCTCTGTCTTTGAGCTGACCCAGAAGGGCTGGAAGAGGCAGAATATTGTAGTAGACGCTCATGTCTGTCTCTCCTTGCCCTGTGGCACATGTCCTGCTTGTCAGAGGTCTTAAGCTGCCATCGTTTCACAGTGTGGAGCATGAGTCGCAGCTCCCCATCTTTTTACTCTGCTTTATTTCCCGCGCACTTCAGTTGAAAGGAACCTGCGGAGCGGCAGGAAGCAGGAATTCAGTGCCATCCAAGCTTGGCTTTTCCCATCACTCCAGGGACGTGCTGCGGCGAGTTAGACGGTACAGGAATCATACCAGTGCTTTACTTGGGAGATCACTGCGTGTAGACTCCAGACAGGGGAGAAAACCAAAATAACCAAGCATCTGGGATGGGAAGGAGGTAGCACATGGGTGCCCTAGCTAGGGGAACAGCAGCTTGAAAACCTTATAGGAATGAGAACAAGCAGCAGCGATAGGCAGTCTAGCAGCCAGCACAAGCATCCTCTTGTATGCACGAGCTCCTGTGTAACCTGAAACTTCTCTGCCTGGTCTATAAAGGCTTCAGGACCAGCTATTACAAGAAGCGAGCTCAGTGTCCAGCCCAAAGCACCTCCAATTCTGACTGCAACAAGCAATCTAGAGGAGCCCATAAGCCTGCTGTGAGCTCATGGCTCCAGACATCAGCCCTCTGAGATGCCTCAACTCCCAGGCCCTTCTTGGAGCATCATCTCTCCCCCAAGCCCAGGAACTCAGGTGACCCATACATAGCACTCTACAACACAAGAAACCTGGAAAAGCAAAACCGAGTATGAAGAGTATGTAAAAAAAACCCACAAGACAGAATTCAAGACTCACATTCCACTCCGAGCTGCTGACATCTGAGTGGCATTTCCAGCACTGCAGAGCTCCATTTGGATCAACTTCATGCTTCCCTGTGGAGCTGGGCAGTTCCTGGAAAGTCAGTGCAGGGAGAGCAACACATCTGTGCTACTAGCCCTGAAAAGGGGGAGAACTGGAGATAGATAAGGCAAACACCAACCCCTTTCCACTGCTTCCCTGTAGCCCCGCTTGGGAAGGGTCCAGAGCCAGAGGGGGCTACAAGGCAGCTTTTACCAATGGGGAGAGGACAAGCAAGGGCTTGCAGACACCTCAGGTAGAAACAGCAGCTTAAAAATAAACGAGCCCTAAGTTTTGAGTTCTCAAGTAATAGAAACCGAGAGGACTTCTGCAGGACCTCTGCTGACCACAAGGCAGCAAGAGACTTCTTCCTCTTCAGCTGTTTCATCCCCAGGTTGCTTTTGTAGGTTGTGGCTGCAGCCGCTGTAACCTCAGGGGCTGCTCATTACATCATGGCTGAGAAGAAGCTAACGAAGGAAACGCAGCCGGGGCAGGCACCACTGACGTTCAGCCTCAGAACATGCCACTTGGCCAGAAGGAGAATTCAACTAAACCAAACCAAAAGCGGGAGTCTTATGCCTCAATTTCAAGCAAGAAGGTCCAAAGTGGACCTGGGCTATTCGGGCAAGGAACAGTTGCAGCCAGCAGCCATTGAGGCCCTGGGTGTTGCCCCCCAAGGAAGCTCAACCTGCAGGTCCCTCCCAAAGGTTCAGATAGGCTGAGTTCACCAAATCACCCACCCTCTCCCTTCTCTCCATTTTGCACACCTTTCGTACTCACTAATTTCCAGGGAAGGGCTTAACTAAAACCGTGATGACTGGTGGGTCTTGCAGTATCGACAGTGCGTTAACTGCAGGCAGATGGATAAAGAGGAGTAGGACAAGAACCAGGAGAGCTCCAGGATTTAGGGCAAGCACTGCTCAGATGGGACCAATGCGAGTGGCCACACACACAAGGACAGGAGCTCAGGACCTGCTTCTTCCATGCTTACCACTGCCATGTCCCCAAGGCTGGATGCACTGCTTTAGCCAGCATGGAAAATGGCTTTCGCCCCGTGCAGTCCCAGGCTCAGGTGAGACCTTTGGATTGTCCCCATTAACACCTTCAGAGCAGCAGCGACAAAAGAAGCTGAACTGGAGCACAAAGGTGCAATCCTGTGCTGGTGGCCTGGACTGGACCAACCCTGCACCTGGGGCGCACAGCATCCTGAGGCGCACAGCATCCTGAGGCGTCCGTCCACGGCACAAGGCAACTCCTGCAAGTGCCCTGGCCCTCACCCACCTGTTAACCACACTGCTGAAGCCTCGTGGCTTGGTCCTCAGCACCTGTGAGGATGGCTCCGGGTCCAATGCTGCTTGTGCCATTCGAAGGTGCCCCAGCCCTCCCCGGGCAGAGACCCTGGCTTTTCCTGGGAGAGTTTTGGAGTTAAAGTAACACCGGTAGTGGGATTGTCAGCAGCACAAATGCACAATCAGGAGGGGAAGATATGGGGGGAAAGCATCCAACTGGCAAATATAATACTTGGAAGGAAAAGCAGACTTAAAAAAAAATAAAAAAAATGAGGGGGTGGTAAAAAAAAAATCTCAGGAAGTCATCTAGTCATTCCTGCTCTTTGCTGAAACAATAGACTCGGGATGCTGGCTAAGTTATAAATAATCCTGCTGGCTACACAACACAAATACAAGACAGGAGCAGGGTAACTATCAGCTCAGTGGAAAAGTGACTCACGACCTTCTTACAACTATACCCAAAGAAGGGCAAACGCTGCGCTCCCACTCCCGCTCAGCAAGGCTGTGCTGCTGCAGGGGCTCCACTGGCTGGTACCCCCCATCCTGGGAGGGGAGAAGCAGCTCGGTGCTCTGAGAAGCCAAAGCTCACATGGCTCTGAGACACGGGCACCTTACGCCACGACGTGCTTTTGCAGTGGTGAGGCTGTTTCCAAACCAAAGCAGACCGCACAGCCTGACACTGGGGAATTGATGTCAAGAAAGTGCTCAAATTGGGGAAAATAATGGGAAGCCACTAACTCCGCAACATCCTTCTCTTTTTAGAAAGGAAGTTGCCATTGCGAGACGATATGGCTGAGCTGTTTTCCAGATTGCTCCTCCGAAATCTGAAAGTACGCACAGAGACAGGCAAAGCCAACGCACCTTGAGATGCTGGTGAAACTGCCCCAGAGAAGGGCATGCATGCAACGTTCTCTGCCCCAAATGCAGCACTCGGGGGGGCAAACATGAGCCCTTCAGCCTGGCATGTCTCATGAGGAAGGGAAGACCCATCTTTTTGGGCACGCAGGGTGCAACCATGGTTGCCCCGGGTCTGTGGCCAACCACAGCACAAAGTGCAGCAGCCCTTACACCAGGACCAGGGTGCTGCGCACATGGCCATGGTAGCAAGGAGCCCCTGTGCCAAGAGTAACTGAGAAAGGGGAAGATCTTCCCGACTGCACACTTGGATAATTTGGAAGGGACATAAATTCCTTTTTTTTTTTTTAAAAAAAAAAAAAAAAAGGGAAAAAGTGCTTCCTGACTTATTACTCCATTACCCAAATCTGGAAATGTAATCATATTAGTTCAGCTGCATTAACACAACAAAAAAAAAAACAACAAAAAATGTCTTAAAGATTGAACTGATCTCCAAGAGGCCAAGAGAAAGGAGAACAAAAGTCAGAAACCTGTGGCAACCAGCTCCCTCTGCGAACACCATGGCCAGCCCGGCATCCAAGAGATTCTCCAAAGACAGATCCGCAGAGGCAGAGGACGTGAAATAATCAGGATATGAAGTAATTTTTAAGGTTGGTTTTTTTTTTGCCAGGTAAGTGAGGTAAAAGGTCACTAAAAGATGTGTGAGCCCACCCAGCTCAGCAACATAAAGCTGACCTCATCACAGAGCTTAACTCAGTTTAAGCATACCTCAAATGAGGAGAAAAATCCAGCCTCCAGCCAAGAGGAAAGTCCAGGCAGCTGTAAGTGACCGTGGGGATGCACTGCCATGGACTCAGCTACTGTACAGCTCCTAAAACATTCTTCCAGCAGTCCAAGCAGCAGCAAGATGCCACCACTTCTGTTTTGCAGTGGCCAGTGAACGCTGCCCTGTGCTGCCGGAGAAGTGACATCCACAGAGAAACCATGGCCCCATCTGGGAATGGGCTTGGAGCTGCCACCACTCCAACAAACTTAAAAATAAAAAGCCAAAAGCTTCAGCCCCCAGCCGGAAAGCTGGAGCTGGTGCACTTTTAGCAAAGCCCTACATGCCAGGAGACAAGTTGAGGTGCATGTGCACAAACCTCATCCAACAGCAGGGTGGGAAAATGAATCCTCACCACGCTCCTGCTGTGGGGGCAAAGGCACAGCCAGGCCATTGATTCACTTTTTGAAAGAAAAGGCACCTGTCGATATCAGTGTCTTTTTTTAAGTCAGCAAAGGATATTACAAACCTACGAGGATGGAGTAGCCGCAGCTGAAACCCGGAATTGTGGGGAGGCTCAGCAGCAGGCTCATCTCCTTGGCCATGAGCGGACTGGCCACTGAAAACACATTGCTTAAGAGTAAATCTAATCCTTCTCCTTCGGGGGTCTGGAGCCTCTGTACCTCAGAGAATGCAGGAATGACCACCCAGCAAAATAAGGTCACTTAAAGCTTTAGAGGAAAGGTGTGAACAGTTTGAACCATGGTACAAGAAATGAAGGAACCTTGCTTTAAAATTTTTTCTTTAAAAAGGAAAAAAAGAAAACCAAACCCAACCACATGCAATAGGGAGGCACATCCACCTTCCCACAGCCTCTCAGGCCATTCATCATTTGGATAAAATCCAGTTTCACATTGAAATTCAGCTGGACTTTCAAATGCAAATATGATGAGAAGAGCAACATATGGTAGAGGTTAGTACGTATTTTTCCTAATTAAGTGGTATACTGCTGTTTTGTATAACAATGTTAACGGGGCATTAAGAAGCCTTTGGAAGAGAGACCACCTCACTTTGAAAAAGTAAAAATGCCTCAGAAAGCAGAAGGCGCCCAGGACCTCCCCATACTCAGTGGAGTGGTCATGCGTGCACCACCACAGGACAAGTTTTGTCACTTGTCACAACCATGCCACCCGTCCCCCCTGGGGTTGTGCAGGACGAGGTGGAAAGGTAAGAGAGGTGATTGGCAACACATGTCCTCCAAGGCTTGTCCTGCAGGAGTTTGGCAGGGTCTCCTCCCAGGTCAGGGGCCCAACAGGTTGTCCCTGGGGCACTCCTGGATACCACCACATCTGTGATCAAAGAACACCATGACAAACTCAGAAGGGCTTTCGGAGGGAGAAAAACCTTGCTGATTTCTCATCCCCGGGGGTCAGGGATGAAGGATGGGCAGAAGATGCTTCAAAACTCTTTGAGAAGGAGAGGAACAGCTCTGCATGGAGTGGTAGTCAGTGAGGTTCCAACAGCGGCCACCAAACCTGTTGTCCACTGGTTCCCCAGAGAGGCGAGTGCTGTCACTGAAGGAGACCTCATGGCTCACTGGCGGTCCTCAGTGCCTCACAGACAGGACACTGGGAGTGTCACCTGCTTTTCTGGAAGGTTCCTTCCATTTAGGATGGAACAAGGTTTTGTAGATGACCGTCCTTTGCCCTGCTTAGCATGGAAAAAAAAAAAAAACGTACCAGGGTTCTGGAGTCTGCCCTTCCTCTCAGTCTCGTCCACAGATGCTCTGAAATGAGGCTCATTTATTTATTTTTGGTCCCTGACTAACCATGAAGACTGCCCTGCTAGGAAAAGCTTATGCCACATTAACTTCACCTCCCGCTTGCTCATGACGCCATCTCCAGTTTAAATTTAGAGGGAGATGTTGCCTTAGGTCACTTTGGAGGTGGGGATGTGCTCCTCAGGGTGAACAGGCAGATGGACAGTATTTTTAAAATTTTTTCTCCGTGCTGGCTTCGGAGTTGGGCTACCTAGAGAGTTAACTGAAAAATTAAAGATTAAAAAAAAGGAGGCAGATATTCTGGACTGCCTCTTTCTCTCCTTTAGTGGGGGGGCAAAGCGCTGTGAAGACATCCTCCCTCCAGAAACCTTAATCACAGCAATGAGAAGAGCATCAAAACAGCCATTACAAAAATTCTCAAAAGCTGAATAAAAAAAATCTTCACTCACTGTTCAGCTTTTTCCTCTTCTGGTATTTCTTCATATGTATTTCCATGCTGCAAGACCATCCAGGATAGACAAACCCAGAACCTCTCTAACCAGACAGCAAAATGCCTCATCCTAACCCAAACCCAGGTCTAATCAGTTTCAAGACAGCGAAGATGCAAAGGCCGTTGTAGCTGCTCCTGCTGCATTCCGGAGAGGACAGACCCCGGGGAGCTGCAGGCACAAGTCATGTCTGGCTGTTTGGCTCCACGGTTGAATCTTCCAGAAAAAAAACCCAGTGACAAACCCTTAGGTGTGACAGCACCTTCGGACCTCGCTTCCACTTTGAGTGGGGAGGTTGGCCAGGTCCTAACTCCCCCAGGGAGCACTGCTCTGGCACGTGTCTCCCGGAATCAGCTCACTGCTGCCAGCTGAAAGCCCAGCTACGCCGCCGTTGCCAGATGCGCACGTTTCGGTGCCAAGAGAGCTTGGTGCCCCAGCTTGCCTGATGTGATCCCCTATCCTCAGCGCTCACTGTGCTCCCAGTCCCCCATACAATTACGCATTCAACGTCACAATATATTTCACACTGTATTTCATGCCTCATTTGGCAACAAAATTAATTAAACTTTAAGTCAACACTGAAGGAATGCAGTACCTTTCTTCCCTTTGTGGCATACATAACTCAATTTGTTTAAGCTAATGCGCTAATCAAGACTTGCAAAGTACTTGGGAACCTTCTGGCAGAAGGGCCTCTGAAGCGTGCAGCAAGACACTGCGCTGGCTGCTTTCCGATTGGAGGTCCAGCAGAAGCACAGGCGTCGTCTGACTGACTATAGGCTGTCTGCAACCATGCTGTGGAAAAATCTCACTTCCTTAAAACGCAGCCGGCGCCTGCATTCAGGCCAGTACATCATCTTAGGGTTTTTTGCAGTCTCCAAGCTGCCTGCAAGCTGGGAAGCATGACATCAAGCCTGTCACTGCCCATCCTCACCTCCCAAGTTGATCAAGTTTTGATCAGGGTAATGGTTTTAAATTAGAAGGAGGCAGATGTAGATTAGACACAAGGAAAAAAATTTCTACAATGAGGGTGGTGAAATACAGGCCCAGGTTGCCCAGAGAGGTGGTGGATGCCCCATCCCTGGAAACGTTCCAGGCCAGGTTGGCCGGGGCTCTGAGCAACCTGATCTGGTTGGAGATGTCCCTGCTCCTTGCAGGGGGGTTGGACTGGATGGGCTTTAAAGGTCCCTTCCCACCTAAACCATTCTACGACTCTATGGGTCAGGCAACTGCACGTATCCAGTCTAGGATGCACTGGGGAAACCCCAGCACCCAATCCTGACACTGCCCAGGTCCCTTGTCCTTGCTACATAGGGACAGGCAAGCAAGCCAGTGCTCCTCCCCGCCACTCCTTTGCTGTGCTCCCGGGATTTCTCGTCTATTTGGAGGCACTGGGAGAGGGCAGGATAATCCAAATCCATGTGGCTGGGAATCCGAGAGGCAGATGTGGGCAGACTTTTTGGCATAACTGAGACAGCTGCATCGGCTGCACGTCCACCACTGGCCCACTGCTCAGCAGCCCTGCACGCAACGGAGAGGGCACTGGGCAGCCACCAGCACGCGGGCAAACCACCATGCTCATGAGCCTGGAGCAAGTAAAACAGGCTGAGCAAAAGCAGAGAGGAGCCTCGCTGGGGAGCGAGCACCAAGACAAAAGAGAAACAACAGCCAGCAATCCGTGACCTGGGTTTTACCTGCACCAGGATCCCTGCATCATGGGGGAGAGGTACCAAATGCACTCTGGAGCACAGCGTGTTTTTCAGGCATGGCCTGTCTCACGCTGCTCCCGGGGCAGGTTTCCAGCTGATGCAGCCAGATCACCCTGCTCCCCAGTTAGCTAATAGTGCCACACTGCTGCCAATGAGCAGATCAGCCCAGTTTAGACAATCATCTCGCATCAGCCTCCTCTCTGAGGGGACATGGCGTTTCCTGAAAGGGCTTCACCTGACTGTCAAGTGTAGTAAACTGTCTCTTCTTACGCTTTCAGGTCTGCAGCTCAAAGCTCTCAGGAAACAGAGACACTCATGACTTCACTCTGATGACCACAGGGAAGCTTGTGTCAACATTTCCTTCTTCCAGCTAAAGTGGTAAATCACCATCATCTTTCTATTTATGAAAATGTTGCTTGCAAGTAACATCGTTATCCAGTTGGGTTCAGAGGATGCTCTTGTGTTAGAAGAGCATTGAAAATATCACCTTTACCAGTGATTTTGGGCGGTAGTGAGCAGAGAAAATGCATTTATAGCATCCTTCAGCTGTGTTAACACCAGAGAATGGAGTGCCAGGTTAGAGATGAGGCCATCCAGAGTAACAAAATAGCACTATGCATTAAATCCATCCCCTTAAGACATTTGCTGTCTCAAAGTAAAAAAAAAAAAAAAGAAAAATTAAAAAAAAAAATTCCTATTTGAGTTTCACTCCATATAAATATTAACAACGGAGATGCAATAGGCAGAGTGACTGGTCACACACGGCACATGTGCTGGAGCAGGGCACCCTACAGACCATGCAGAATTTGAAATTAGCAGCAGTAAGGTCCAGCAGAAATGCTTGCCAGACCTGCTGGGCCCCTTCCAAAGCCATCTCTCCCCTTTGGAAAGGGCACAAGCGTGCAAGGCCTCAAGCCGGGATGCTGAGCCAAAGGCAAACAATTCAAATCTCAGCTCTACACCAACACGTGCCACTTGGACAGTCCCGTGTGAGCAGGATTTGAGATAGGCTGAGGCAGAGCTGTTGCATCCCAGTGCCAAACCCCAAGCATGCTGCCCTCCAGAAGATCATTTATAAAAAAAGACCCTGACCCTTATGATTGAGAAGACAGAGTGTTAACAAAGCAATGACATTAGCCATACAATTGATACGCAACCAGCTCCTCTTATTAGAGGGAAAGCAGGTGTTTGAGCTTGTACACGGATCTTTTGAAACATAGAAGGTTCACTCCTAGCCCAGCTTCACATCAGCCTTAATCCAGGGAAGGCATGTGATTTTTATGTAAGATACACTCGTCTTGTCATAACCTCTCAAGCAGACACAGTTACACTAGTACTGAATTGCCTCATCTAGGGAAGGAAAAAAGCTCTGCCAAGAGGAGATAGCTGTACTGCTTTAGTGCTTCTGGCAAAGTTAAAACTGTGTGCTTAAACAAGGTCTGTGTCAAATCTGCAGTTTCTAAACAAAAGCTGTCACTTATCTCAGTAGAGCTTCAGCTCTCTGGCATCCTCAACATTCACCATGCTCTTCCCTAGTTCAAAACCTCAAATCCAGACAGGAGGACTCTTCCCTGAGTGGGAGAAGAAGAGGAGGAAAAAAACCCAAAAGGCAAAAACCCCCTCCCCTGAAAATACGCACCCTGAAGTTAAACACACACCAAGACAGGTATCAGGTTATATTTGCCTCTCCCCAACTGCTGGAGAAACACCAAGCTGCTGTCAGAGCATCTCCACTGCCCCGACAGCACGGTCGCCCTTTTCCTGCTCTTCCCAGGCTCACTCCTCACGTGCCCATTAGAAACCAGCTGTGCCTCTGGCAGGACACCCTCGGTGTCAGCCTTGCCTGAAAATTCAAGGGAAAAAAAATAAAATTGAAGAGAGGTAACAGAGAGAGTGGGGGAGGAAGGCCTTCATGTCTCAGCCTCACTGCAAAGGCACATGAGAAACAGCTGTCCAAGTGGAGAAGCCCTAGGAGCAGGAACATGCACCCCAGGACACGAGGATCAGAGATGCAGCTGGGGTGTGACATTGGATTAAGGGAGACAGGTGTGAAGATCTTCCCCTGACATTTGTTCCCCACTCTTGCTATTTCCTCCCAAACCATGCTCCCTGCCCTCCAGGTTTTGGGCCCTCCAAGTCTTTTCTTCCAAACTTTGCTTCTTCAATCCTGGTTAACAGGACCCACCCCACAGAGAAAAAAACAGAGAGCAGAAAGGGAAGAGGCAGGAGAACAGGAGCTTCCTGAAGACAGAGACAAAAACAAAGCAGAAAGTCGTTTAACATACCTGACTAGCACGTGGGAGATGAACTTCACTGAAAGTCCTCCAGGCTTTGTTACTGGAAAGGCTGGGACTGCACACCCTGGGTGTTTCCCTACAATACCCTCAGCATGCTGGCAGCATCCTCCTACACTCCAGGAGTGTCAGGAATGGAAATGCTCCAGAGGTGCAGAGAGCAGCAGAGGGCTGCAGGGGTTGTTTCTTTCCAGGCTAACAAGACCTTATAGCTTTGCAAGGCTGACTTGTCCAAGACAAGGCTTTTTTAACCTTTGATAATGGCTAAAAAAGTAATTTTTATCTCAAAAAAAATGGTCATGCCAGTAGGCAGGCAAGTCAATTTTTCGGCTCTGACTTTTTTGTTGTGCTGGCTTTGTTTAGTGACAGTTTTGCAAGCCTGCTGTATGGGCACGGACACAACTGCAACACAAACAAGCAGCCCGAAGTACGTACTTTAATGGAAAGTGCCAGTTTTAAATATCAAGTCACATATTGCGCACCTCATGTCTGCCTTTCATCATCTATCAAAATAGCAAGCGAAGCCCATCACTCCCACTTCAGCACAAGCAAAACACGTGGGAACTAGAGGCAGTTAGTAGGAAAACAGGATACGTCCTTACTAATAAAAGCTCCTGTTTTCCTCACTATGGTAAATAGTTGCGAATGCTATTCTGCATCCTGAAACTCAATTGCTGACAGCATGGCAACAGAAACGCTGTGCTTAGCTCTTCGTAACTCTCTAATTTAGATGCTTTTACTGCAAACTCCCCAGTCGGCTGCTCCGCAAGCGCATTTGCACAGCTGCCAGGGCAGGCACCACGCCACCAGCCAGTGCACCAGACCCTCCCCTGCCCACCTTGGAGCTTCCTGATACAGGGCTGCGTGCACGCACAAAATAATCAAATCTTCAAACAGCTCACCCATAGCACCAATTAAAGAGACAACCTCACCTTTCATAGAATTTATTACTGTCAGTACTGTTGCCACAGGTATCCAAGTTTCAATGTCCTTTAAAGCAGGCTTTCAAAGGGGATACAGACTCACCTGCCTCCAGGGAAAATGTATTTACTTTGTTCAGTAGACTATAACTTAAAATCTGTTACATGCACCAGCTTGTAACTCTTTGAAAAACTCCCCAGTTAGCCAGCTTCAAACATATTTTATGAACTTGCCCCGATCAAAGCAACTCCTTCAACAATGAGCCTCATCTCGCCATCTCACTAGCAAAAAAAGCACCAAACAAATTTTGGGAGTGGAAATCACAGCACGGACCAGGAGGAGACTCTCCCTTCCAAACCCACCTAAGAGATTCCAAGCACAGGAGCTCCCTTCAGCACAAAGCAAGAAGGAAAAGACATTTATTAGTTAATTCACTTACTCAAAAGGAAAGTTTAAAAAAAAAAAAACCCACAACTTTTATTTTTATTTTATTTTTTTTAGCAAAGCTTTTGCAAGCAGAATAACCTGTCAGCAGGAGACTACCCTAGGCTCCTGTTTCAATGCCAGGACACAAACCTGGTATTGCATTCCATTTCCGATGCAAAGGGGAGATGGTTGCACACTCTACTTATTAACTACGGACGCTAAGCGCTGCTCTGGGAGATGCGTTACCTCACACAACCATTTGCCTTGATTTCCCTGCTCTGTAGAGCCCCAGCTCATTTGCTGAAGCAAAGGAGCAGCTAGCACGCACTGATCTTGCTGAAAACTCAACAGCCGCAAAGCGACAGCCCCACGCCACAATGACAATGCCATGGCCCAGGCTGGGAACAGACAATTAAACTTCTTTGCCTCCCGCTACTCCTACTTTCTTAATATCAATTAAAAATTGTTATTTCCATGTGAAATTTAGTACGAGCGGTTTCCTGCTAGAGGCACGGTTTAATTAAGTGTGCTTGGAGGGAGCTCGTTTCTGATCAGATTAGTCATTTATGAACTATGACATAGGGGGGAGGCAGAGGACACAGTTTTAAATATTTTGCTACTACAAATAATAAACAAACAGTTTGGCAAGGGGATGACAAAACTGCAGCCTTCTAGGACAAGGACAACAGGCGTACACTGAGCGTCCCAGCTAAAATAAAATACCCGCAGCAAATGACACAGCTTGTGCTGGATACACTAGTTGCAGCTCAAAGTCCCAGGAAGACCAACTTCCCCGTGGTGACCTATATGTGCTATAAATGCTGCAGACACAGTCTGCATGACATCAGCTCCATTCTAGTGGCAATTGTTGGCTTTCGCCCTGCCAAGAAAATGCAAAGTGGAGGTGCTGAATTGTCCATGCGGCGGGGTAGCTAAACCAGTTTCTCCCTGGTGCATTTAAGGACAGAAATGAGGGAAACAGTGGCAGAGCTTAAAATAAAACCAGGAGACAAATATAAAAGCAAAGCAATCTCAAAGCTGGAGGGCTTGCATTAACACTTCAAATTTTCCTGGCCTGGGAGAGGAGAAATAGGTTCCTCTTCATGAAGGGGCCACCCGCACAAGCACCAGCAGCTTAGCCAGGGCAATTACTAATTGGGATTTGAAAAGGATTTGAATTTGGGGCAATTTTATCACTGTGATTTTCTAGCAGCACCGTTTCAAATGACTGTGCTACCTTATTTACCAGCTGGACTTTGGAAGTAAGAACCTCATCTTGGCAAGTCATTTTGGCCAGGAGTCAGAGTCAGCCTTACTCCCTTCACTCCTAATTTCCCCTGAGGAGGAAATAGACTGAGGAGTTAATAGCTCCTCTGAAGGGGAAAAAAATAAAAGCCACATACTGCCCTAGAAGTTCTGCAAGGAAGCGGGAGATAAAAAGTTAGGCGGCCACGAATTCACACATCCATGGGTGGGCAGAAGCATGAAACACCAATTTCTCTGTCACATAAGACGGCATCAGTTTATTATCTTGGAGTTACTACAATAAACCCAATCAATAAGATCCTGGCACTTTGTTGCATGCTACCAAGCTAAGACTTCAGCAAATCAGAGTTTGCTTCTCCCTTCCTGGCAGAGGGATGGCAACAGAGGGGAAACGCTCTGCTATCTTTATCAGGGGTATGGGATACTGATTGAACAGGAGCGTTTGAAAAACATCAGGCACATTAAAGATGAAGCCTAGGCCTTCCTGCAAGGCAAGAAGATTTAGGGAGCTGATCTCCTGGTCCAGATTACGGTGTGGCTGCAAGGTGCTCTGCTCCCTCAGCAAGTCCAGGTCCCAGATCCAAGGACCATCTGCTCTTCACCCTCTGACCACATCAAGGCTGGTGACGATTTGACTTCAAATCAAAATTTGAGCGGGATGGCTGGCTATGCCTTTGGGGATGAACCAGTATCTGATTGTACC
This sequence comes from Chlamydotis macqueenii, assembly GCF_036417535.1. Taxonomy (NCBI): domain Eukaryota; kingdom Metazoa; phylum Chordata; class Aves; order Otidiformes; family Otididae; genus Chlamydotis; species Chlamydotis macqueenii. The sequence goes on along the minus strand of NC_141581.1, from coordinate 3,047,482 downwards.
TTGCTGTCATTTAGTGAATTAAGCTAAATCAACATCAACAAACAATGAAAACAACCACTTGCCACTATTTAGGACCTAGTTTAGACACCTTGGATCCTTCTAACAGATACAGTGCACCCCTGTGCAAGGCTCATCTCATTAATATCTTACTGCAGTCATTCACCCCACCAGTAAAAATCAATCATCGAACATACAGGACCAGAGAGAAGTCACGAAGCCAACACACAAATGACACATGCTCCCCACTCTCCAAAGGTGAGGTCAAGCATGAGTGGCCAAAGGATGACTCGGCTACTGGAGTAAAAGGTTTCCCCTAAATCCTAAGCTGTGTTTCAAACCTGGGATGTCCATGGCAGAACCAAAATGCTGTCCCAGAGCCCCGAGACCTGGACAGCAGCGATTGTGCAACTGCCTCCAGTGTGGCTGTATGACACCAGTTCTCTGTTTTCATGAACTGCTCATAGCCAGACTCACAAAGCAGCAGCCCAGAGGAAGGGTGGTGTCAACGTTACCTTTCACTCACCCAAAAGAAAAGAAGCAAGGGCGGATGGGGAATAAAAGATTTTGTGTCATTTCAGCTGCTGCGCAGCCAAGTTGAGGGGAGTCCGGTTGCTGTGCCGGCTGTACCACAGAGCCCCGCTCGCAGAATCTCCTTACTGGTCAGTACTATAAACCCAGCAGCCAAGCCAGTCTGAGCAGGAAGTGAACTAATGCGAGCTTGCTCCATTACTATTCTCTCACTAGCGTGTGGATTATTTTAACAGCAAAATTAACACACAACACTTGCCGGAGAAATCATCTTCCATCTGGGTTAACCCAGGAGTTTTCTCCCCTCAAGTTTCCTCCAGCACCCACCCAACAGCTTCCCTGTCTGTAAAAATGTTTATTCAAAACCCTCTCGATGTGCAGATGAACAGTTCAATCTGAAAGCATCAAATTTCCCTGCCCAAAAATGGCAGGAGCATGGCAAGGCAGAGAACACCACTCCCATCCTGCTTCTGTAGGTTTTCCCAAGAGCTGCCGCACAGCGTGCTGCAGCATCAAAACCGCTACCCAGAAATCCCACCCTAGTCTCTGGGATGCCACCCGATGTTGGGGCACAAACATTCCACATGGCCAGGAGTTTCCCTGGACAGCTCAAGTTGGCCTAGGGTAGAGAAGGTCAAGTTTTAACCATCCACAAAGCAACAGCATGTTCCAGCAAGAAGGACAAATTCACTGAACTATCTGAACACCAGGGGCCACAGGGAGTCCTGCACACAGGACGCTTCCACAAGCATCAAAAGTCTGGCCCAGCACTGTGCCATCCCCCCGGCAGGAGAATTCTCTGCTTCAGCCTCAAATGAACCAGCACCACATTTCCCAATTAGACATCTGAAGCTACACATGCTTCACAGTCTCCTATTGCAGCTGGATCGCCAGCCCACTCCTCCTTACAGACACCCAGCTCCTAAAGCCCTTTGATGTTGGCACCCCTGGCCCCTCCTCGGCAGCCGAGCTGGCGTGGATGAGCCCACTCAGCAGTTCTGGGGAGCTGGGCAAGTTGCTTGCTTCAGGGGCACTGCAAAAAGGCGGGACAGGTGAGGTTCCGGTCAACAGTGCCCCAAAACCACAGCGGCGTCGAGCTCAGAGGCTCCAGCCACCCTTGCTGCCCGCTTCCCCGGGCTATGTGTGCTGCCTGAGGCATCCGGCCAGGAGGGCTTTGCAAAGGTCCCTTTGGGAACGCCGAGATCACACCCAACAACAGGGAGCTGCTGGAGGGGCTGAATGGAGAAGACACCCAAACTGCACCAGTCTCTCCCTTTGGGCAGCTGAGCCCCAGGAATTAATCACCACCACCGTGTCTTCTTGGTGACGTACAGCAAAAGTCTTTTAGGCCATGCATCCGCAGACACAAAGCAGCTTCAGAGAACAGCATTGATTGTCTCCTCTCAGGCTGCTTCAATCGGAGCAGAGAGACAGCAACCTTCAGCTCAGGTAGTGACTTCTTAATTGGAGACAGATTGGCAAGAGCAGCTTTGCCCTCCCAGAGATATAAGAAAACCATCCAGAGAAATAGTAGCAGACTATCACCAGAAAAATCCGTAACACAAAACTACAGAAACCTCTCCTTTTGGGTCTCTGGAAGTAAATAAAATTATTGCAAGAAACATTACGGCGTTAAGAAAAAAAAAAAAATTTAAGATGACAGTACCTGATCCTCCAAACTGAGTGCTCGCTAGGGTTGTGGGTCTGTTTTTTCCATTAGCCACTGGCAGGGGAAACATCTAGAAAAACAAGAACATGAGAGAGAAGGGAAAAGAGATTTCAGTATGTTAGTTTTACTGTGCCGCTCCAAAAGGGGTCAGATTGGGCAGGCTGGGGGGAGGAAAGGGGGAAGAGAAGCACTTCATTGATGCAAAAAAAACCTTTCCTCTCCTTTTGCCCCTGCTACATAGATCAGCTGCAGGAGGGACAGGAGAGCAGTGCAGCTGTGCGCCGATACACACACACATTCCTACGTGCATAAACTTCTTCTGTGTACACAGCGTGTCTGGTTCCTTAGGTGTAACTGAAAACCATCCAAGAAGCATCATTGCTGTGGTCAAAACCAAGCTTCTTCCCTAACTTTTTCACCAAGGCCCAGACCTAGAGAGTGTCCTTGGGGCCATGGAGAAAGGCTGACTCAATTTATAAAAAGCTAACTGGAAAATGACAGCACCCCACCAAGACCGCAGCAACCAGCAAAGCTCATTTTACCCCTCAAAACCCCAGCACCCACAGTGGTTGGGGTCTCATCCCACGTCTGCCAGGCTCCCAGGCCCACCTCTGCAACACGTGCTGCCTTGGGAGGACGCAGGCTGCCCGCGGGCTCTGGCTGACATGGGCAGAGATGACTAAGCCACATGCTTGAGCGATGCTGGATGGAGCACAGGAAGCCTCATGCCAGCTCTCAGAGGGAAGAGCCCTCCAGCCTCGTGGAGCAGCTCCCATCCCTGGCCCTTCATGGGCACCGTGAACTAACACAGCCCTGGGATCCGGAGGGAGAAGCTGCACCAAGGGCAAAGGTTTTTAGCTCATGATCAGAAAGATCAACATCTTGTACTGTAATGGTCATTCTGGCTACTTGTTTGCTATACTGCTGCAGCTTCAGTATCACAGCTGATCTTCTCATGCCAGGGAGCTTCCTCAAAAATACTCCATACTTTGTCAGCTAACCTGCATAAATATAAGTTGGGAGGGTTTCAGAAGCTGTTACTTAAAAATGTATATGCACCTGCGTGCAGCAGCAAAGAAAACTAATTCTTCTCCACACAAATGGAACTCCAGCCAATAAAATAACTGGTTGGAAAACATTTAGCAAATTGACATTTTAATATCCTTTTACTACTCAACTCATGATACTTTCACCACCAACTCATTTGAATTTTTATTATTTTTAGCTTTGCAATGTCTGAGTAACTCAAAAGTTTAATGCTTTGAAGATTAAACAATGTAATGGCACAAAAGCCTGCAGAAATGCAGCATTTCATGCCCTGACATAGCTGATGTTTGGCTGTGGTCAGAAACATTCCTTTGTACAAGACTGCCCAGCTTTGTTTTCACAAATGCTGGGGAGGAAAAAAAAAAAAAAAACAACCCAACAGTTAAATGAGGTAGAGATGCAAAGAGAGCAGCTAAGAAACCAACTACCATTCAGAAAAAAAAAAAAAGAACACAAATTTGGGATCATATATATGTATGTACACACGCACATCATGTATGTGTTATATATATGTATATAAATAAAGGCATACAGTGTTTAAGTACGTAGCCCACATGGGGACAACCCCTCCTGCCAGCAGCCAGTCTGCAGACACCTGCCTTCCTTCAGCTTCACCTCCGACTGTAACCCTGCTCTCCCTACACCCTCCTACGCACAGCCTCGCAGCGAGAGCTGCTGGACATGCACTGCTGAGGGGGCTTCTGCTGCAGCCCCCCCAGGCAGCTGCTGCCCACCCCGACTGGGCTGGCAGCCTCACCATCGAATATACCTTGTTTCCTCAGGAAGTCAGGCTAGAAAACAAAAACCCTAACACCAAAGACTTGCAGCCTACCTTCCTATGCAATGCTACATGTTTTTTCTGCCCCCTCTTCCCACAGGGCAGCGTTGTTTTCTGCAAAGATCTCCAAAATTACTAAAAATGGAATTTACATGTCTGATCCCACCCAGTCTGTGCTCACTCACTCCTCTTAAGGTAGGGAAGAGGATTAAGTGAAGTTAGAAAGCCCCTTCCCAAATGGCAAGAGGCAGTTCTGCATGTGAGGGCACGGGATGCATGAAAATAATGGTACCGAGCAGCAAAAAGCAACAAACACAATAATAAAAGCAGCACTGCTGGCTCTTTTTCATGAGCATTTCTGCTTAATACTTGCTGATACTGAAAAACCCAAGCAGCAAACATAAGTGGAGAAAATGAACAGCCTTGTTCCATTGTGCAACAAGTGCTTTCTACTTCTGCAAAAGAGGTGATCCCCCCCGCCACCGCACTCGGCAATCCCCAGTGCACCCCCGCACCCAGTCCCGCGGGGGGATGCTCTCCCCACCTCTCCCCTTCACCCGCCTCCACCTGGCCTCCGCCTGCTTCGAGAGATATTTCAAGACTGACGCAACACCTTCCTACTCTCTCTCCACAAGGGATTAAGTTGCAGACCCCTTTCCATGCCGAGGTGAGTGAGGATGCTAAAGCGGGGTGATGCCACAAAGGCGGAAACCCTGGGTTACCCCTCACCTCAATACAAGCTTCAAACACACTTATTGCTTGCCGACTCCAGGAAGTATTTTCAGTTGTTTGGTTTTTTTTTTTTCTTGCTGCCAGCTTGTTTTTCCATTGTGGTGCAGGCTGAAGCCAACCAGGTACACTGCCTCAAGGAGCCCGGTGCAAGTCATACATGAAGTGCCAGCTGCCTTCACTGGTGTACATCACTCACAGGCAAAGTTCACCCACCCACTGCAAATTTCCTTTCTGCTTTTAAAATGATGCTTTAAAAATAAACAGGGGGAGGGAGGAGACAAACCGGAGCTGGCACTTAGTGGAGGGACCCAGGCATGAGGGTCTGAGGAGCCATAATTGGGTCACTACTTGGCCTTTGTTGGATTTGAATAATGTAGATTTAAATGTTGTATTTGGTTTGTCAAGTCCTATCTCCAGCCTCCCTGACAGCTGATGATGACTTCTGCATAGCTCAATTTCCACCCCTCTCAAAGAATTTCTTTTCCCTCCATTTCTCCCGAGTTATAAGATGCAAATCCAGCACACAAGAAGATCCAAATGCCCGCAGCTGTCACCAGGGAGGTTACAGCTAAGAGATCTCACACTTTCAACAGCAAACTTGTAAGCAAGAAAGGAAATTTGCCAGACACAAGCAACAATATTGAGCACCATTTCATTTATTGTGTAATTCTACCAGTGCATCAATGTTTTCAAATTAAATAGCTGTTTTCACTTCCTGTGCTCTTCCACTTTATGAACTCCAGGCTGAACCAACCTCAGGCCTGAACTCAAAACCTGAAATCTGTTTTGCAGGGTGGAAAGTATCCAGTTGTTAATTCAGAGAGAAGAGGGAATTTGACTCAATAAACATTGCCAGCACGATGTTTTATACATGTTCATTTAACACAGACCTTCCTGCCTACAGCCCCAAACATCCACTGCAGCATAAAGTCAAACTTTATGACTGCTTCACTCTAAACAAAAGTGAGAGTTTTTATCATGGAAGTACAGGTGCTATGCCTCGGATCGAGCGCAGAGCATGGCTTCAGCATTCTCCGGCACATCAGAAGCAGCAGCAGCAAGGGCAGAAGGAGCTTGCTTGAGCCCTGCTTGCTGGTAATGGTTTGGCTTTCACCCTCAGTCTGATGGCTGGAGCCATGAGGGCTGGCACACAGCGAGAGCAGTCACTTGTGGAGAAATCAGACAGCAGGTCCTATGTGACTGCTCAAGCCGCTGCCCACCCTGCAACACCTCACCAAGCTAGAAAACCACCCTGACAACTAGCATCCCCACAGCATATGGTTAATACTCTGCTAATAATCATGGCTGTTAACAGCATTTCACTTCTGCCAGAGACCTAGGCTGGCACACAGCCGCCTGGCTCTATCCAGCTTGGCAGGCATGCTCTGCATCACGGACAGGCCCCCAGCCCCGTCCACACGCCCGCCCAAGCTGCTCCGTTCTGGCTCTCCTCGTGCCGTGGGGTGCCCCTGCCCTCCAAGCGTCCCAGCCCAGCTTGGATACCTGTCCCCATCTTCCCACAACGCATCAACTCCAGCAGCACAGCATGGCCAAGACACTGCCTGGGATAACCATGGTGAGTCCTTGTAGCCGAGTATCTCCCAACAGCGCAGAGCGAGGGCAGCTTCTGCTCTATTCAGCCTGTGCCCATCAGGCCGAACTGCAAAGCCTGGCAACCACAGGCCAAATGGTAACGCACCAAAATCCAAGCCTAATAAATAGATTAGGCTGGCAACTCGAATCTATAGGCAGGATGCTTTCTCGAAAGCTCTCCTCCAGATTTGCAAGCCCATCCTGGACTAGTGCCAGGGAGCAGTGGTGAAGGAAAGCTTACAGATTACACGTACTTTGGGGCAATTACAAAAAGACAATTTGTTCAGAGGTAGAGGTATGCACGCTGCCGTGCACACCCCAAAGCAGTGATCAGACTCCACAGCCGGGTGTTTGGCTCTGGCTCACTCAGATACATGCTACATATTCCTTTGATTTTCACCCTTATTGGCAAATTACACTGGCAAAAAGCTTTGGGCTCAATAACTACACAATGTGTTTATTTATTAAAGAAGGCACAAATCTTTCTATTCAGGACCATAGGCCCAGTTTATAGGGCACACAACTTACTGACCCCACAAACTCCCATCTCACTATGCAACCCCATTCAGGCCAGACCTTAAAACTGACTCACTGCACAACAAAACACAGAACAGCGCCGGACCACAGACTGCTGGGGTCAAACGTATTTTCCTAGAAAAATAAAATCAATCTGAAGCAAATGGTCCCAGCTGCTCTGAATCTCTCTTCCTAGTGCTCCCTCCCATCTACTCTCCTGGAGAGGATTAGCAGACTGATGCTCCACTCCTGCTTATTCAAAGAAAAATATAAATATACTTGAAATAGCAAGCTTTGTGGTGAAAACATCTGCATCCCAACAACACAGGGAGAGCAAACCATTGAGCAGCCTCTTCCACGGACCCACAATGTGCACAAGCTCACAATGCCAGGGTGAAGACAGTTGACTAGCTAGGAAGCTTTCCATCCTTCAGGAGAGACGTTAATATTTGCTTTATGCAAACTCAGGAGAATAGTGTATGGAGATAAGGGTTTGTGAAACAGATCTGGCTCCAATCCAGACTGCGTTGGAGCCAATCGGCCAACTCATCCTGGAGGGGATGTCTTAGAATAATTTGCTGGCAAATGACATTTGCAGGTCCTGATCCCACAATCAGCCACCCCTGGTGCCGCTGCTGAACACAGGAGACTCACACAAACACAGAACAAGTTCTGGTTGTTCCCAGGTTTACACCACCATAAGAGCATTGGAATGGAACCCAAATTCAATTGTTAGGTGTAGATTAATTTCCAAGGACAGAAACATTTGTGTAGAGAGGGAACAGGTCCGGATCCCTCCAGGGAATACAGCTCTGAGCATGCAAATGAGGATGGTTCGTTAAATTTGAAAATAAGGTCTTGGTTTTTTTTTATTTTTTTTAAAGCTCTAAACAGTGAGTGGGATTTGATTTTTTTTTTTTCCAAGGGAGAAGAAAAAGCAAAGCAGGAAGCACTGCAGCCCCAGCCAGGGAACAGATTATAGGTTTTGGACCCAGACTGCAGTTCAAAACCTGGCACACTCCGGTGCAGGAGACCGAAAGCTCCAGGGCTCCTGCCAACCTGCAGGACCTCTGAGATGAGAGAGGGACAAATAACCACACGCTGCTCCCAACCGAGCCCTGAACATATTCCTGTTTTCAAACGCACACCGTCACTGCAGCCCCGCTACCAAGTGTAAAACTACTGTGAAAATACATTGCTGGCAATTTAATGAAACCAGCCTCCCAACAGAAGCATGAAACTGGGAGAACCGGGCCCCTCCTCCTGGAGGACTGCTCTTTGTGGGGACTGAGAGCACCACTGATCCCTGCTCCAGTGCAGAGCCCTGCCAGGACAGGTACAAGCCCCAGCTGAACAAAAAGTTTTATTTCCCATTGCTAAACCTCAACGCACGGGTGCAGAAAAGCGGATGAGCCTCAGCACTTCCCACAGGCATACCAGGTACCACGACAGCAGGTGCCCTTAGCTCTGCCACTGCTTTTCCCTCCTTTATTCCCTTTTTCTCCAAGAGGCAAGAAAATAAGGGCAGCGGAGCTGTGGGCTGGGTGACCCAGGACCACCCAGAGCCACAGCAGTGACACTCGCGGTTATTCCTCCTCACAGAGTTGTTTTTTCTATCTTCGCAGCACATTTGCTTATCTAAAAGGCAAGGCGCACGCTGCGAGTGCCATGAGAGTGCAGCACACAACAGAAGAACCCAACAGAAAGCAATTTTCTTTTGAACGCAAGCTCTCCTCTCCACAAGTCACCTGCCAACGACCGCCAGCACCAGTGCGGCCAGTGCACAGCGTACACTGTGTGGCACATTGCCGACCCCAGACAGATGGACACGCTGAGGTCTAACCCTCACGCTGCTATGACTAGAAGGGATTTCTCCCTCCGAGCTGCGCACACTCTTCAGGGGAAACTTTTAGGTCCTGTTTTTTTGAAAATAAACAGCTCCTAAATGCAACTAAAGTTTTCCAGGATACAGAAGAGCAGAGCATGGCAAAAAACAAGTGTCCAACTCCTGCAAAAATAATGCGCTGAAGAGCTTGGACACATTTCAAACTGTGACAAAATAACCTGTGGGAGCAAAAGTTTAATAGTCTGGATCTGAAGAGAGGAAAAAAGCCTGCTTAATCAGCTACTGAAGTTACATCTTTGCACAGCTTCAGAAATAGTTACCCAGCCCACTTCGCAGTGAGCACTTAAACAGAGAACACATAACTCTCTTACATTTCCCCAGAATTTCCCATCCAAAAAAAACCCCAACCCACCTCTCCGTGTTCCCTGCGAGGAAACAATAAACGTTTGAGGAGAAGCAGGGGAGAGAGGAGAGGAGGGGCAGAGGCTTTGCTTTAACTTGAAAATAAACAAGTTGCAGCACATGTGCACACACACAAACACGGCACATCTGAAATCCATCATGTCCAATTTACAGGCTTCCTCCCTTCTGCAGCTCCAAAACACTGCACACAAGCAAAGCCCCGTGCCTTTAAAGCCCCCCAGCCGCGCTCGCTTACCATACTGAAGTCCAGCAGGTCACTGAGCTCTTTGTCTGTCCCAACTGCAGCCATTCTCTGCTGCTGCTGATTCATACTCCCACAGGCTCACCAGTGGCAGTCCTAGGGAAAGCGAGGGGGAGGGGAAAGAGATATTTTAATGACTAGAACAAACTACCCACCCCACTGATGAATATTTTAAAAAGACAGAGCGAGAGATAAAGGCGTAAGAAAAGGAAAATCATTTGCATGTCTCCAGCATCCAACTCCTCTGCCGAGAGCACAGTCAGAGTCCTCACATAGCACCCAGAGGCAGGAACAAGCATTCTATTGACCAGACACACTCGTATGTTAGTTTTTTGCTGCCAATTCCACTACTTCAGGCCAGTTCTGTTCCTGGCATGTGGCAAATGAAAGGGGGGGGGAGGAGGGGGGGGGAAGTCAACTCATTTATCAAAGAGTTCAGGCAAGTTATCACTCAGGCTCTTGTCTGGCTCAGCTCACCCCCTCTTCTTCCCACACACTCGCTCCCGGCAGGAGGCTCTCTCTTGTCCTTGCCTAGTTTTGTTTTGGTTGGGTTTTTTTTGGTTTTGGTTTTTTTATTTTGGTTCTTTTTTTTTTTTTAAGAGGTCTGATCTTACACCTCTTTCCTTCAGGTTGCCGAACAACTGCAGCTGCTCTCTCAGGGGCTGAGTTTGGGGATGCCCAGCCAGGCTATATTGAATGAGACCTGAACCTCTCCACTCCGAAAAGGGATTAGAAAAAAAATAAAATAAAATAAAATAAATTCTGGTTTCGGAGGGTTTTGCAAAAATAAAGCCCTCCAGGCAACCTTGCAAGACAGGTAAATAGTATTCTTCCTTTAAAGGGAGATTGATCGTTTTGGCCAGCTCACTATGATAGAAAAATATTTCTTTGGGAAGGAGGAAGAGAAGCCTGAGATAAAAGATTCTCTTTTTTTGGGGCCCTTTTTTTTTTTTTTTTTTAGGAACTCATTCATGGTTACAAAGGGCAGCTGGTCAATAAATTTAACTCATTAATTAAAAAAAAGAAAACTCCATGCAATCCAAAGTGCTTGTAGGCTGTGCCTCCTCGGCCACCACATTTCAATTAAGTTTTTCAGAAAAAAAAAAAAAAAACAAACACGCTGAAATCAGCCCAGCATGTAAAAACTCTTTGCCACTATAAAAAACAGCCAGGGGATTTTTATTTTCTTTAAAAAGCCTTTTCTTTAAGTACCATCAATGAAGCTGGTCAGTAGTTTTAAAGCAACTTTACCAACTTATTGCCCCAGTGCCTCGACCGCTTCAGCGGGGTCGGGGGGCAGATGAGACCCCGGGGAAACCCCCACAGCCCCGGGGAAAGGGAGCGGGCAGATGCGTTCACCTCCGCAGCCCCTCCTCAAACCCCACATCGCCCGAGGGCATCTGCAGCCCTCGCCAAGACCCCAGACAACAATACGCGTTTACCACCGCAAAACTCAGTTCGGGTTTTTATTCTTACACACACGCACGCACCCACCCACCCCTCTCCTTCTAATTTTAACTAACTCCAGCGCCCTGCCCGGCCCCGGGAAGGGCTTTACCCGTCCCAGAACCATAAAGGCTCCAGCAAAACCTGGTCCCCACGGGAACGAGGGGCAGCAGGGCCGGGCTAACGCCCCCCGGGCGCCCGTCCCAGCCCCCTGCCCAGCGGCACCTTCTCTCGCCTGGGACAAAGGCTGGGCAGCCCCGAGCTGATCCCTTCTCCCTCTTCCTCAAGTCCCGGCGCGGCCTGTGCAGCCCGGCTACTTCGGGACACGCGTGGGGCCCAGCCAGGCAGGACAGGGCCTCGCTGTCCCCTTCCCCACCCAGGGGTCCCGCCGTGGAGAGGGAGGGGCGGGGTAAGCGGGCAGCCCCCCCCCCCGCACATACACAGTGCGGAGAGGAGGGCGAAGTAAGTCACTACCCCTACTCGTGTCTGCCCCGTGCCGTGGGGAGGGGGTCACGGCCACCCCGGAGCGGAGGGAGGAGACCGAAGCGGGCTCCCCCCCCCCCCCCCCCCGCCTCCCACCCTGCCGCGAGTGGAAGCGGTCTGCCCCCCACGGCACCCCCACATCGGGTCCCCTTAACTTTCGCAGCGCCTCGACCCGGAGCTGTGTGTCCCCTCCACCCGGGACGGGGGACAGGGAGCGCCCGAGGGCGGTGAAGGAGGGCCGGGGGCGGCCCGGCTGAAGTTCGCGGCAAGACCGGGGACCAGTCCCCACTCTCCGACGGCGGGGAAGGGGGAACCCCTCCCTTCAAGGCTCCCTCTCCCCACGCGTGGGTTCCCCATGCTGCCCCCCCCCCCATTCCCCCGGCAAAACTTTCCCGAGAGCCGGCGGCGCGGACAATGGAGCCGAGACCAGTCCGTCTCGGCGCCCCCAGTCCCTCAGCGGCTCCGGGCGCGGGGACGCTGCGGAGGGACCTCCAAAAGCACCGGTGGAAACGCCTCCGTATTTTCTTATTTTATTTTAATTTCTGTAATTTAAAAAAAAAAAAAAAAAAATTAGTTTTACCTGTTCCGGGGCAGGCGCGCGCACACCGGGTGCGTGCGCGGGGGAGGTGAAGCGCATGAAGGCCCCGCGGGCGCAGCGGGCGGGCGGCAGCCGCAGCGCCCAAGGCCGGCGGGCGGCGGCGGCGGCTCCTATTGTTCTGGCCCCGCCGGCGGATACAATGTAAGACCCAAACGGCGCGATCGGGCCCGCACCGGGCGGCGCGTGCGCCCCGTGCCCGGCCCAGCCCCACGCCGCGCCTCCTCCGCCCCGCCCCGGGTCCTAACGCTGCGGTTGCTGTCGGGGCCGCTCCGCCTCCTGCCGCTGCGCCTGCAGGCCCCGCAGCCTCCGCATGATCCCCCCCCCCCCCCCCCCCCCGCGGTGGCAGCAAAGCCAGACGCAGCGCCTCCCCCGCCCCTACCCCGCACACGCACCGCCTCTCCCCACCACCTCCCTGCCTCACGCCCCGCCCTCCCCCGCGCCGTATCCCTCCGCCGTCTGCACGGGCAGTAAGGTGAGGCGGAGAAGCGCTGCTTCCCCACGCGCGCTCTGCCGCGGGGCGGTTGCGGTGGGGCACGCTCTTCCCGCTCCGCGCCGCGCCCCCCACCTCCCCTAGATGTGGAACTATGTTTCCTGGCGGAGGGGGACGGGACGGGTAGGGAGAGCCGTGACCACACGGGAGCTTTGCGAGATGGACTGATGAAGCCGCGGGGCGCCCTCCAACGGGAGGGTCCTGCCGCTCCGAGTGGCAGGCGGCGCGGCGAACCAGGACGCGGCACGCTGCCTCGGACCCCGCCCACCGAGGGTGGGAGGCGGAGCGGGGGCGCGGAGGCGGGGCCTGGTTCACGTAGCAGGTCGCAGCTGCTTCCTTGTTTCTTCGGTGGGGGCCTCCGCGGAGGTCTGGCGGGTAGGGTCGCGCAGGCCGCGGGTCCGCCCTGGGGTGGGGGTCCCGCCGCGGGCTCGGCGGCGCTCCGGGAGCCCGTGCCCGGCAGCAGCTGCCTCCCAGCTGGATGCCCACTCGGTGCCCCGCTGCGGGGCAGCCTCCCCCGGGGCATCCCCGCGGGACACACCCTGGCGCTTGCACGGGGGCTGCGGCCTGGCCCTGGGCACCCTCCGCGGTGCTGGAGTCGCCGCCCTCCCCCGCCACAGGACCGCCCCTGGGCTGGGCCCACGAACGCGAGCTCCCCCCCCGGGCCGGCGCGGCCCTGCCCGCACTCCTGCCCGCCAGCAGCTGCCTCAGCTGGTCCTTCGCAGGTGTTGCGATGTAAATCCGTATTTTAGGTATCCACATTTACATCTTTCCACACGGTTTAACTCTGGGGCTGGGTGCCAGCACTTAGAAGCCGGTCGGTGGGTGCTTTGTATCAAAAGTGCCGACCATCCAGCCTTGGCGCCGCGTATCCTCCTGGTTCATCGGGAACGAGGGAGGCTGCCGCTTGGCGGGGCCTCTCCCTGGCTCCCTGGGAGCCACTTCACCCACGAGGGCTGCTTGCTCGTTGGGTGGCTTTTTGAAATGGCACTGGGGGGAAGAAGGGAGCCGGGTTTGGGGAGGAGTGGGAGCTCTCCTCAGCCCGACATCGTTTCCCTGCTCTGGGTCACGCTGCAGTGGAGAGTCAGCGCTTTGCCCACTGGTTCCATTCGTTATCTTGGGCAGGTGCAAAAGCAGAAGCACGTGGGTGTGGGGAGAGAGTTCCCTCCTCTCATCTGGGCCACACCGGCATCCAGTAGAGGGAACGAGCAGGAGCTGGGCTGCTGCCTGCCTGGGAGCAGGCGCTCTCCCTGGTGAAGGCCTGCTGCTCCTGTCCTGCCTGCTTGGCTTCAAAGCCATCGGTCAGCAAAGCTGCTTTCGTTTTCACGCTGCCTGACTGCCTCTGTAGCTGGCGTCCTGGGCCAGCTGTCACCTGGACTTTTGGACCATTTGGCTTTTGAAAAATATTTTTTTTTTTAAAGCAGAAAGAAATGCCTGCATTTAAATGGGGTTGATGACCAAAGTCATCTCCTGTCGTCAGGGATGGATCTTCCTAGGTGTCCAAGTGGCCCCCACTCTGACTCAGTGAAGATGGGGATGTGTCTGGGCTGGCAGCGGTGGTTGCGGTGATGGTCCGAGACGTGTGAAGAGGGAACCGCTAGCAGCCACGCTCATACACAGCTGTCAGCACCCCTCCAAGAGGAGCGTACTCCCCACAGAGCAGTGGGATCCAGTCGCCCTGGGCACATGCCGCATCAATCCCACTGGGCATCGCCCTCGGCCCTGCCATTTCCCCACAGGCAGCCAGCCCTGGGCTAAGAGCCTGGCTGGGGCAAACACTGCCTGGGCTCGGAGTGGAAAGGCATGTGGGGCGCAGATGGGGCCAGCTGTTGTGTCACTGCTTTTGGGAATCAGTGTGGAGCTGAGCCCTGGGCTAATGGGCTGGCAGAGATGCGGCCCCCCTCCCCCTGCTCCCAAAAGAAGGAGAGCGCTACTTTGAGTGCTGCCGATCTGTGAAAGGAGCCCATTCACCTTTTTCTCCTGCATTTTCCCCATGCCTGGTGGCTCCTTGGATGGCTGTCAGCCCACAGCACCCGAGCCCGACTGCTCGCCCCCACTGCGAGGCGCAGGGCCAGCATCTCCTGCCAGCATCACCCCTCTTCCTCCACTCCCCCTCTGCCTTCCGTTCCTAAGGATGACAAGGAGAAGATGAAACATCTCCCTAACACAATTATATTCTAATTTTGCCCATGTGGCCATAATTTCCCTGTCAACAATTGTAATTAAACCTTAGACCCTAGCTGTCCTGCCACTGGTGGCTGTGCAAAGCCACGTGATGGAGAGCCGAGGTAGGCAGCAGTCAGCATGATTCTTGCTGGCTTTCCCCAGCCATCCGCTGCTGGGCAATAAGAGGTGAAAGCGGTGGGGAGATTTTCCTGCTCTGAGCTGTTTTGGTCACTGTGCATCTTTGCGTATGTTGAAAACAGAATTTGCCTTTGAAGGCTCCTCCTTCCTGGTGGCAGCATCATGGCAAGAAGCGTGTCCCCAGGCCTGCCCATGGGGAACTGGGGAGGCTTAAAACTCCTCCAGTATCATGTTTTTTTCCTTGAAGCTGAGAAGTTTCCCCTTCCAGTTCACAGCGCGGCCCCCTCACTTTCCTATTTTGGGCTATTTCGGCGTAGGACAGGAGGAAGCAGAAGGGATGGTGGGATATGGAGAGGGGTACATTTCTGTCAGACCCCTCCACCCAGGGCAGTGGAGAGGCTCTGGTGACATTCCCTGCCTGGAGATGTGCTGGAGCCTGCAGGCTCAGGAGCAACCTCGACATCCCTTGAACACTTTGTGGTGGGAGATACAGGCCAAGCCCAGCACAATGGCATAAAACACGGCAGTGTTGCATGGGCAACATCTCAAGTTCTGCTTGTTTCCATCCCCTGAACCTTTGGGATGGGGGTAGAAATTTTAATCACCTTCACAACTGTTAGCGTTAGTAATGTACAGCCAATAAGTAAGTAAATAGAGCTGAGATTGTATCTTAGTCCTATGACACCAAGAGCCGTGTCTTAAATAACACACAGCTTCACAATGACTCTTGTAATACTCAGAGCTGGCGATGCTACGGGAAAAAACCACTGCATGGCAAAGGCTCCAGGCTGAAGGAGGGCACAGCCCTCAGGCAAGGGGCTGAAGGAGGGCGCAGAGACCTTCCCCTGCAGGCGGCTGAGCTCCCAGCTGAGCCTTGCTGGAAGGGGAAGAGCCTATCCATGCAATGCTCCCTCTTTGGGAGAACAGCAGCCATTGTTTCAAAAGCATTTGGTACCTAAGAGAAGGGCTTTGCAGCCCTGGAAGCCAGAGGTGAACCTGGCAGCATTACCAGCCCAGTCCAGGCATCCAGCATGGACCCGCAACAAAGAGCCTCCGGCTCTACCCATGCTGGGTTTGCCATCGTGCTGCTGACTCCCGTGGAAATGAGTCCCTTGGTTTGCTGCATGTAGTACAGCCAACATCCTTCAGCTTTGCTCCCAGGGCTGCTTACTGTCTCCTTCCCAGCATCCCTTCCCAGCTCCTGGCGCCTGAGCTCCAGCAGCTCCAGCAGAGCAGGGCATCGACAGCCCTGGAAAGTGCAGGTGAGTTAATAATTCTGCAGGAATCAAACAAATCCCACTGGAGCCAAATGCAGGTTCATCATTTGTGTCCCCCCCCCCCACCAACGCAATGCCCTGTTTGCAGCGCTGCATCGGGAGAAACAAAAAGCGAGAAAATCTCAATAAGCAACAGTGCTGCTGGCAGCCGGAGTGGTGGTGCCCTCGCTAGCCTGCACAGCAGTAGCTTTTCTGCTTCCCACTCCAGGGATTCCCCTGCACTACAAATTTTACCGAGGAATAACATCGCTTTATAGCCCTTGACTGAGGTCCAGGGGTTCCAGCCAGCTCTGAGCTCCAGCCATGATGAACTCCCTGCCCTGGGTCTTGCTTCCCATGTGCAAAGCAGAGCCATTGCGGCGACCGGCTGTAGGTGTGCAGCTCCTGGTGCAGCCGCCTCCTCCTCGCTGCTGAGGCCTGGGCAGGCTGTTACATGCCATAAGGCAGAAGTCAGCAGAGAGAAGCCACAAGCTCCGACAGCCGGCAGAGCCGCACATTGTTTCCATAGGAAGATGAGTAGTTACTCTGTTCAGGTCTTTATCTGTGGCCCTGGTCCCTGTGCCTCAGTTTCCCCTCCATGAGGTTACATCAGGGCTGAACCCTGCTGGTGTGAAACCCTTGGAGACCTTTGCAGGTGCTGTTGGGGGCACAGCAGTGGTGTGTCACCATCCCCGTGTCACATCCTGGCAGTTCGAGAGGGTCTGGGAAAGGGCCGCTGTGGTCCTTGGCCAGGAGAGCTTGTGAGTGCTAGGCTGGTCCAGACCATGGATTGTGGCAGTGTCCAGGGGAGGCTGCGGCCCCAGCAGGGGCTGTGGGATGCTGGCCGCTGCTGCTTTCCTCAGAGCCTCCTGCTCCCCTCATTAAAAAAAAACCTGAAAATGAATTAAAATTTGGGTCAGTAATGGGCAACAAAACAGGCTTAGAAAAAAAAAAAAAAGATGCTGGAGCAAAATCCCCATTTCCCTGGAATTTCCTTAAAGCGAAGCTGTTTTTTCCAGGACGTGATGTGATTCCCTGGGTACGGCTGACTACAGCGCTGCTTGCTAAGACCTGCCCTGCATTTGAGACCCAGAATATAGCCCCATCTGTTAAAGACTGGGGACACTGCATGACAGCCACCCGCACTGCCAGGGACCTGACCTCCGGTGCAGAGGAGGCGGATGGCCTGGGACCACCCAGTGAGGCCGGCGGCTGCGCAAAGTCCCTGCGCAAGCCCCCCTGCCCCTAAAAATCAAGGTGGCCCAAAGAGGTCCCCTCGGCATGGGGGACAGTGAAGGGTAGGACCAGGTGAGCATCTCCCACCCAGAGCCAAGGTCTGGGGGTACCATCCTGCCCACCCAGCTTCCCCTTCGTTCCAGTTTCAGGGAGGTAAAACAAGGTGTGGAGGTGCGGAGCATCGCTTGTCGATGTCACTGTGGAGGATGCTCCCGGAGATGCCTGTCACCAGAGCCACGGAGATGTTGGCCAGCGTGTGGCTGGGCTTGGGCCACCATGCCGGGAGTCCCGGGGCAAGGGGTGCAGTGGGAGTTCAGGACTTTGCACTGGATCCTGACGACTTTAAGGAGCAAGTTTGAGTTCATATTTGCATTTAGTCACAGTGTGAGTCAGACATTCCAGCCTCGGCTGCCGAAATGCCTCAGCTCTGACTTCTGATTTCCCACTGCAACCTCGGGGTTTTTTTTCTTTTCTCCCCCCCCGCCCCGCCCCCCCGCCTTCTCTTTCCCTTTCTCCTCTTTTTCTTCCCTTTCTTGCCTGTCCTTTCTGGCCAGCCCCATTTCAATGGCAGGTCAGGCTGCCATGGGAGCACGTTCGGCACTGGGCACGGGGCAGCCGAGATGCTATGGGGGGGACAAGGCAGAAGGACGATCGTGGGTGTCCCGGAGAGTTTATTTTTCCCTGCAGCAATGGGGACCTGAGGGGGCGTTAAACCCCACCAGAGTCCAGCCATGGAGGGGGTTGAGCCAGGGACTCCCTACATTCCTCCAACAACACTGGGGGGGGAGTTGTGGGTGGCAGGAGCCACCAGCAGCTTTTGGCTACCCCAGCCATCACAGCAAGGCCCCAGAGCAGGGCAAATCTAGGGGGAAGAGGGGGAGGAAATAGGGGAACCCCCCCAGGAAAAGCCCACCAGACCCTCCACTCTGCATCAGGATACGTGCCAAGCTTGTGCAGGTTTATTTGGCCTCAACAAAGCACCAATACTTGAGTTGTAATGTTTTTAATTTAAAAAGACCTGGAGCTCAGCTGGCACAGACCAGGGAGCTGCCTCCCCGCTGTGCCCCCCCTGGAGCCAGGACCCACAGGGGCATCGGGGATGCCCAGCCCAGACCTGGGGGCTGCTGGGCCCCCCTGAGCCAGGGGCTGGAGGAAGGAGATAGGTCGAGTATTTAGACAAGAAAGGCAGTTTTGTTTTCGGTTTCCCGAATGATGCATTCCACATGGCATTGCATCACGCACAGCTGTTACATCACTTTAGCCAGGAAATTTAAAACAAGTGGCCTCGGCTGGAAATGGTGGTTTAATTATTATTTATGGACAACAACAACAACGGAGAGAGAAAAAAGGCCTCAAAACCCTTTTTAATTTTTTTTTTAACCCACCCATCCCTCACACTATAACAACTTTGTCGCCAGCTCCCTCCCAGCCTGTGTGATGGTGCAGCAGCCGGGCTGCCAAGGGGATGGGCTCTTGGCGAGGGCAGGCTTCCATCAATCCAAGCAGCTCAGACAGTCCTTACAGACCCTTTGGCCACACTGTCCACCTCTCCTCCAAGGATGCCCCCTCTTTCCTGGCTGCCCCTGTGGCATCCACAGCAGAGCAGGGCACCCGCTGGCTCCCGGCCACCCCGCAGGGATGCTGCTCATCCCCGTGCATGGATGCTTCCTCCACCAAAGCATGAGCGCATGCCACCAGCAGCTCCCCCAAAAACATCGTTGACTTCGCTCACCATCCTCCCTTTGGGTGCCGTTTGTTGGCCCTGGAAGCCCCGCAACACGTGCTGCTGTTATAATTCTAACAACAGCTGCGTTATGACAGTGAATATCTTCAGCGGGACAGCCTGGAGTCGCACGATAGATCTGAGTTCATCCTTGCCTGCTACGGCTGCCCATCAGCATGGGATGGCTGCATGTACCATGGGGACCAGCCCTTGGCACAGCCGCGGGGGACATGGGTGGCAGTGACAGGTCCCCTTCTCCGACCTATTTTGCTCCTTTTCTTCCAGCGATGGGGACATAAGTGAAGTCAAGAGCATCATCGTCCTCCCTGCCTTTGCATGGAGGCATCAGGGACCCTCTTCCTCTCCTCCTTCGCCCTCTCTTTCAGGCATAGCATGGAGCAAGGATGTTAGTGGCCCTGGTTACCCCACTTCCAGCACCCCAGGGATCCCCATCACTGGCCAGGGACACATGGACGGGCAGAGGGTGGCCCTGGCATGAACTGTCCAGCTGCTCCTCCAGACCCTCGCCCAGGAGTTTCGCACAGTCCCCAGTCCCCTTTGCAGCTGAGGAAACTGAGGCAAAGGGAAGGGCAACGACTTTTCTGCCGGAGCACAGACTTCAACAGCATAGAGTGTCTCCACAGTCACCTGCCGAGCAGGGCCACGTCCTCCAGCAGGATGGAGGGGAGGCAGCAAGGGGAACGGGGCATGGCCCACCCCTTGCTCAGGACCTGCCGGAGAGCCGGGTGCTGACAGGGCCAGCCGGATCCAGCCCTGCGGAGGATGCATGGCCGCAGCACCTGCCTCTGCTTGCCTCCTAGCCCAGGCAGAGCCAGTGTGGAAACTTCTCGACCATGCATTGAAAAGCTTCATGGCAGCTTGCTGGAAAATTCAGTGGGGAATTCTGCGTGCAAAACCCCTCGCTTTGTGCAAGGGTTGAAAAATGCATAAACGCTCCATCAAAATGCTGCCCCGGTGCATCGGTGGAAACAAACACTCTGGCCACCACCTTACCACTTCTCTCTCCGATTACTCCTCGAATAATGTTTTCCAGCCCATTGTCCACAGACTACTGGGTGCTGATGGGACCTCTGGGAAACACGAGGTTGTACCACGATGGGGTGCACCCCAGCCCCGTGGGCTGTCCTGGGGCTCAGGAGAAAGTGATTCCCGAATTGTAACGTTTAGACGACATGGTTGTAAAAAAATCCCACCTGGGTGCCCCAGGTCCCTGCGGCACAGCAGAGCCTGGAGATGCTCATATCTGCCTGAGGGGGTTTGAAAAAGCTGCTTTAAAATCAACAAGAAATGAAGTGAGGTCATGAAACAGCCCTCAACATGGTGTGTTGGAGGAGTCAACACGGCGTGCCTGGTCCCAAGATGGAGTCCCTTGCCTCATCACTGCATCCGCCTATGAACAGGAAACCTCCGTGTGTGTTTACCAGGCGGGCCCCAGCATGGGCCAGGGGGCCCAGGGAATCTCCTCTGAATGGAGAGGAAAGGCACTCCCACACCCAAGAGACAGTCTCAGCGCCTCTTCCGAGGAGGGCAGTGGAGGGAGATGTCCA
Source organism: Chlamydotis macqueenii (assembly GCF_036417535.1). Taxonomy (NCBI): domain Eukaryota; kingdom Metazoa; phylum Chordata; class Aves; order Otidiformes; family Otididae; genus Chlamydotis; species Chlamydotis macqueenii. Next base: position 3,027,008 of record NC_141581.1, on the reverse strand, counting down.
GGGGTGCCCATGCTGGGATGCCCTGGGAGGGGCTGGTGGGGATGCTCTTTCCTGTGAGGATACAGGAGTGAAGGTTGCCGCTGGCTGAGACAGCTGGTGGGTGGGAGAAGGTTAATGGGGGGAGAGAGAGAAAGGCTGGGGAGAGGCGGAGAGGAAGAGAGAGATGGAGGGAAGGAAATAGCTGTTGCGGGAGTTGGGTGCAGAGCAGGGGACCGGGACAGGAGTCTTGCCTGTGGGTACTGGCCAGGATGAGAAATGCCTCCTCCAGCACCCCTTCAGGATGAAAGCAGCAGGAGCTGAGCCTTCAAACCTGAGGGTAAATATTCCCCATGGGCAAGGAGCATGAGCAGCATCCATCTAAAGGACTATCAATGCACCCTCTGGCACCGGGAAATGTCCCCTCCACCCACCCCAAAAGCCCCGGCGGGGAAGGGGCAGGGGGAGATGACAGGTGTTTGCCTGGGCTTGAGTGCCACTGGGATGTAAATGCATCACTCACGGGATGCCTTTCCAGCTTCTTCAAGCTAAGCAGCTAAATAAATACATCAGCACAGTGGTTCAATTTGCAAACATGCCCCAAAGTGGAGCTGCTCTGAGCACTGGGATGCTGGGGACCACGGTGGCCTCGTGCCTTTGCTGTGAGGGAAGGAGAGGCCACGAGCAGTGCCTCTTTGAAACTGGCCAGGGGATTTCCCTTCCCTACCCAGATTTCTTCCCTTAGAGGGTTTCACGATATAATGTCAAGTTTCAGCATCATTTGAGGAGTAATGGTGACCAGTAACCACCGTGGTGAGATGAGTCCCTGCTCCAGGCTCCTTCCCCCTCGCCATGGGGCACGGACATAGGAAAGAATGACCAGATCCCGACAACAACTCTCCCTGTGGCAGGATCGGGCTCAAGCCTCCTCTGCAACAAAGTGAGTGTTTGCGGTGGGTCCCGTCTCAGCCCCATTTTCCATCCTCCCTCCTCATGGTCTCAGCCCAGGGGGTGATTTGGGGACCACCTGTCCCCTCTGGCCGCCTGCCCGCTGCCAGATCCAGCCCCACCAGCATGGGGAAGATCCAGTCTGGCTCTGTCCTCTTCTACATTGCCCCAGTCCCTGGACTCTGTGTCTGCGCTGTGACCTCATCCCACCACACGTGGCTCTGGCACAGGTCAAAGATGCTGAAAACTCTCTCAAAACTTGAGCTTGGGCACAGGAGCGAAGACCAACACCGCCGGCTTTTGCCCATCCTTCACTGCAGCTGCAGGTGCATCTTCACTGTTTTGTCCCACCCGGCCTGGCCCGTGGCACCACTTCTCTTTCGCTTCCCTGAGGCCAATGCGGCGCGTAGGTGGGGGACCCAACCGCACCGGCGCAGTGGTATAATTAGATGCTGGCAACCCTGGGAGCTCACGTCACTTCGGCTGAGAGGAAGGAGAAGCAGAAACTCCTGGCAGGGCTGAGCCACCAGCCGGGGGCTGTGGAGGGGTGCTGCACTTCAGTGGCCTGGGGACACGGCAAAGGGTAACTGAGGGGACCAGAGCATCATTCCCCACATGTATGGCCGGGGCAGAGGCTGCTGCTGTGGGGGGAATCAGTGGGTCCCTGCATGAGGAGCAGCCAAAAATCCTGCAGTCTGGTTCTGCAGCTGAAGCTGTTGGACCCCTCCCTGGCATTTTGCAGGGTGCTCCCCCCACCTACATCCACAGCTTTGGGGAACAGGAGGGCGCGGAGGGGAGAGGGGATGAAACCAAAAGGCAGGTTAAGGGAGATCGGATGAGGAGGAGAAGGCTGAAGAGATGCTCAGTCCTGGGCATGTGAAAGGACATGGCAGTGTCGTAGTTCAGCCAAACCCATGTCCTCTTGGCCATGGCCAGCAGACTGCAGAGGGGTTTGCCAGCAGGAGGGGGGACCAGAGGGGATGTGGGTACCCCGAGGCTGCGTTTTGGGCTGTGCCCGAGTGATGGGACGTTTAAGTCAGAGCAGGGTTCTGTGGCTCTGGCGGTGGGCCGGTGGGCTCCCAGCAGCCCCAACAAGGGTTGGGGACACCTGATGACCCCCCGCTTGCGCCATGGCCCCTACCCCATGTCTGGAGCCCGGGTGCAGCCCCAAGCCAGGAGGGGATGGGCTGGGGTGGGGGGCAGGGCACAGGAAGTCAGATTAACAGCAGCCACTCATGAAATCTAGGGCAGACTCGTCTGTCAGGCATCTCCCATTCCAATTTGTCTGCGATGCCTTCTCCCCATCTCCCGTATCCCCTCTCCACCCTGTTCCCTGCAAACTCACATCTAGGGGGTGCTGTGGGGAGCATCCTTGGGTGGGGAGAGAGAAGGCCTTGGGGTGGCAAAGGGGCTTTTTACCCTTATTAAACCCTGGGTGTTCCTTTTGGTCCCATGGACAGCCTCTGGCCTGGGCTCTTGGCTCTCCTCCGATCCAATTTTCAGACTCTCAGGAGCTTTCTTTTCTTTTGAGGCCTCTGGAAAACTCCGGGTCAGGGTGTCGGGGGGGCAGGGAGGTCGTGATAGTTTTATTTAAAATCAGGAGCTTAAGAGGGAAAAAAACCCCCACATTTGGAGAGGGAAGGGCAGAAAGGTGACTCTGGCTGCGTCAAAGGCTCTGATCCACCCCTGTGTGCGGCCGAGCCCTGGTTCTGCGGTTCCTGGACAGCCTGTCTTTTGAAGCTGCTTTCAAAGCTTTCCGTCACTGGCAGCGTCGAAGCCCCCCTGGGAGCTGCTGGGGAGGGGGCGCAGGGTGCCAGCTCCACCAGCCCCTGGAGGTGGCAGGGGTGCCACCAGCCGGACCAAGGGGGAATCAGGGCAGCAAGAGGAGGTTGGGAGCTGGCGGTGTCGTGCCCCACACCGGCCCTGTCTTCACACCAGGAGGGGAAACCCCTGACACCTTGCTTGAACTCTGAAACAGAAAAAAAAACAGTCTGCCCAAGAAGCCGCCCCTCTGCCGCAGAGCATCCTGCTCAGATTTTGAGCAAAACCGGGCAAAAAATGGCTTGGAAGCCCCCAGCTCTGCCATCAGCTCTGCTCAGTGCTTGGTGCTGTGTGAAACAGTGCCTTTTTATGAAAGCAGGCAGGAGAGCCGGGTGGAAGGACACAAATCTGCCTGAAATTAAAATAGACATCTGGAGGTGTGTGTATGTAACCTGGGACTGTGGGGGCATGTTCACCCACCTGGGTTTGCAGTGACCTCAGTTTAACTTGGCAGCCATCAGACGCTTTATCTTATCTCTGCATCGCGCTGTGCGCTCACGCTGTACACTTGCAGCTAAACGAGTGCCAAGCGCCTCGGCTTCCCCTGCTCCTGCCTGCATGGGACACCCGCATCGCGCTGGCACAGCACCCGTTTCCTCATCACTGGGGGAAGCTGCTGCTCCCCACATGACATTCGGAGCCAGCACTGCAGCTTTCCCCCTGGGGTTTAATTTGGGGGAACAGAGAGTGCTCCCATCCCTGCATCCCTCCTCCATTCCCCAGCATCCCAGGAAGGGGAGGTTGAGGTGACAGATATCATCCCTGTCTCTATTTTCACCAGTGGTAAAGCTAAAACCGGCTGTGGTCATGGTGCAGAGGTGCCCAGGGTACGTGGGTGCCATAGCATGGACAGACGGATGCTCATGGCTGGGCGATGTGGCTGCAGGGCAGAGCCCAGGGTTTATCTCTAATCTTGCCTCCGTGCACGCACTCCCAAAATAAAGCACTGATGCAAAATGTTTCACCTGCTCCAACCTACTGCTCGGTAGGAGGATGCCACCCTGATTTATAGCTCACTATTTTCCTTTCCTGGTAGCTTATAAATCCAAATATTGGCATTTTTTTTTTCCCCAGAACACGGGAAGGAGACAGGGATGGGGAGCTCAGGAAAGGAACCTGTGAGCTCCTTGCCCCATAAGCCGTGTGAGGAGGATGAGAGGGGCAGTCATTGGACTTTACTCATCTCTGGTGTAGATAGTTGCCATTTTTTGGGTGCAACAGGAGCTGGACAGGGAGCTGCCCCCCCCTCCACTGCCTCTGCGGTTTCCCTATGTGCTCCAGAGGCCCCCCGGGCTGGGGTGACAGCGAGATGCAGAAGGCAGGATGTCACCTCAAACCTCAAGAGGAGCTGCTGCCAAGGGGGAGGGCAGCTGGGACGCTGAGGCGCGGGACGGGGGGAGATTTGCAAGTCACCCCATGTAAACACAACTGTCCTCTTCCACAGCCTCCCAGCCTCACCGGGGGCCGTGGGGCTCTTGTGTCCCATCGGGGATGGGGAATGGCCTCAGTGCACCATGAGACCCCAGGGCGGGGTGGGGACACAACGCTTTGCAGGCACCCTGATGATGACTGAAGAAAATGCCCTGATGCCCTCAGGGGTCCTTTTTGGGGACATGGCATGAGGGTGTCCCCTTCTCTGGGGGTCAGTGTAGCACCCCAACCCCCCAGCCCCTGTCCCATGCTGTGAGATGGATTTGGTAGCTTTGGGGCAATGGTTGGGGACCTGTGACCCTCTAAGCTCATGGGGGAAGAGGGGAATCTCTCTTCAGGGCTGGGGGGGGGGGGGTAAAGTTGGGATTCTGCCCTCAGCCCGCTCCGTTTCTGGGGTCCTCAAGAGCCGGTTTGATTTCAGTTTGTGAACCATCACCAAAACCTTTTTTGCTCATCCATCACCCACATAACCCTTCAAATACCCCTGCAGCATGCATAGGACACAAGCCACCTGAAAGCTGGAAAGCTTGGGACCCCCGACCAGATCAAGCTGTGCAACCCTGGGCGTGGGGTTGGGATACAGCAAAGAGGGTGCTGCATGTCGTTCCTACAGCACCCTGTGTTGCCCAGAGCCCTGCCAGCACCCACTGGTCATAACGGGGCACAGAAGGATGCTGAGGACAGGGACGCTCAGGTATGACAGCGCCCAGCATGGCTCCTCAATGCCAATGCTGCTTGGTGGAGGCGTCACACGGGGAGAGCACCCACCTGAGCATGCACCCAGAGGGAGCCCAACGCACCCGCGTGTGCAGGCACCCACGAGGTGCCTCAGCTCCCCAGGGAGGGGAACAGAGGCAGTCCTCCACCTGCGCCTTCTCCCCACCCCCCCGGCAGCCCAGCTCTGGGCTCCACCAAGAAGATGAAGATTTCCGGCTTTGCAGGTGCACGTTGGGGTTGAGCATGGCAGCGGGGAGGATGGGGGGCCGCAGTGGGTGGGGGCGATGGGGGAAACGCTGGGTTGTGTCTCAGTCTGGCTGCCACGCACCTGTGTACCACCCTGGGCATGGGTACCCAGCCCTCGGCTGTGCTGAGGATAAAGATGGTCCTGCTGGGGACGGTGGGTCCCTTTCCACACACCCGACGTCCCCTGCCGGCTTCCAACCCCATTGTCCCCTGGGCAGGGAGGACCTTTCCCTCTGAGTGAGCCAAGGGGATGTCCTGGCATGGGGACAAACTCAGCTCCGGCTCCCCAGGCCCTCGGATGGCAAGTGTGGCTTTGACTGCTGGCCACCAGCAGTCTGGCCAGCATGGCGTGGGGCAGGAGGTGGCTCCCAAGCCTGTGAGCAAGAACTTGTGTGGCTTTAAAAGAAAGAAAAAAGTCCTGCATCTCTGGGGAGCAGCTGCTCCTGTTTGCCCATCTCTTTTCCTCCTTTTTTTTTAAATATCTTTTTTTTTTTTTTTTTTTAATCTTCTTCTCTTGCCTCGACCACAGTGACACTAAGATGGAGCCGGTTCCCTCTCATCTAACCCGTAACTCCCTCCGCCTCCTCCAACCTACCACCTCCACCACAAAGATGACAATGACAGCTGCAGGGGGTTGCGGGTGTCCCTTCCCCCTCTTCCGTACCCCTTCCTGTCCTCGTCCTCCTCAGCCCCCCTCCTGCCCCTGTCAGCCAGGCTGCCTGACTGCCCCACAGCCTTTCGCCTTGACATTTGAAAAATGCCAGGCTGAGCTGGGAGATGGCAGCTGCAGAGTGGCACCCAGCCAATTATTCCGTTTTGGGTGGGTTTCAGTTTGTTTTCCACAGCAGACACCGCTGGCGGGAATGAAAGGGGAAGGCTGCACCCAGGCTCTCAGCCTCCAGTTTGGGGGCTGCCAGGAGGACGTGGCACCCACAGGCAGGTGGGTGGCGGGGTTTGACCTGGCAGATGGGATTGACCCCACGCCCAAGGACTGGTGGCCCTTTGGCTGGAGTGTCACTCACACGGCTCAGCGGTTCGGCTGCCCCTGCCACCCCAAACCCTGGGGTTATGTCACCCCCTCTGCTTTGGGGTCCTTGTCATCCCAGTGGCTGGGATGCGCAGGCCTTGGCTGGGTCCTGGTCACCAGTGCACTCCCAAGGTAGGAAGATACAGCCAGAAAAAGTGTTATTGAGCATCCAGCTCTCCTGGGAGTTTGGCCGGGAGTGGGACGAGAGGATCCCAATGGGTTCAGACACCGGTCCCTGCAGTGCCGCTGGAGGAGCCTGATCATGCAGGACCGTGCAGGGAAGAGCCACTCCCTTGGCCTGAGTGTCCCTCTTTGGCCCCTGGAGAGGTGGAGAGCCCTGGCGCCACAGGAGATGCCACAAAAGTGTGACACTGGTGTCACACCTCTCCCTGTGACACCTCTACCAGTGCCGGTTGGTTGGAGGTTTGCCAGGGACGTGGCACAGAAGGAGGGGGACAGGAGAGGCTATTTTTTCACCATGATGCAGGTACTCAAGTCCCCTGGCTACTGCCTTGCCTTGGCTGTGGGGCTGGCGCAGGGGACAGGGACATTGTGCCTCCTGACCTCCTCTGTCTGGGGCAGGGGACTGCAGCAGGCAGCAAGGTCAACTCTTTGATACTCATATTTTATACTCATGTAAGCAACATAAATCCACCTGGATTCCCTGACAATAGAATTCATTATGATGGAAATATCCTCCGGAGGACTGCAGCTTAATTACATCCTGATTTGCATTTTTGCATATTAATGACTGCAGAGCTGCTAATTTTGTTGCATTATTTTAAAGGCAAAGCACCCCACTCCTGTTGTCTCGCCTGCCTTTTTCTTTTCCTCTCGTTTTCTCTCCGTTAGGACCAGAGCTCATCGGGTGCCTCTGGCCATGACTCCAGTGCGACACCCCGCTCTATCCTGGTGCCACCCTCCGAAATGTCAGGCCTTCTTCACAAGCACAGTGGCCTCATCAGCCGCTTGGTCCACCCAGGGCTGTGGGACGCCCCAGGCTGGGTGCCCTTGCAAGGTGTCCTGGGAACGCACCCAGTCCCTTGGTGACTGTTGAGGGCAGCGTGGCCACCTGCATCCTCCACGCTTCCGGCTATTCTTCTCGCGGCGGCTTTTTGAGCAATGTCCTGGTTTTGGCAGGGATGGAGTTAATTTTTCTCTCAGTAGCCGGTGTGTTTTGGATTTCATATATGAAGAATGTTGACAAAACACCCTGATGACAGGAGTTGTTGTTAATGAGACCAGGGACACCGTCCTGCTTTCCAAATCTCGCTGATGTGCAGATGCAGGAAGCTGGGAGAAGGACAGACAGAATCATTGACCCAAACTGGCCAAAGAGAGTGTTCCACGCCATAAACGTCATGCTCAGTACATAAGTGGGGGTTGCCTGCAAGAAAGGGCGTCCATTTTTCCATCTTGTCTCTTTCTCTCCGTTACTGGCATCGCTCCCTCTCCCTTGCTGGCTCGCTTTCACTCCTTTGCTTGCTGCTCCGTTCTGTTTCCATGATCGCTGCTCGGGATGGGCTGTATCGGTCATTCGGACATCAGATGGCGAAAAATCGTGCATTGTTCATTTTGTATATCTTAATATACAATTTATATATTTTAATAGACTTCTATTTTGTTATTACTGTAGTTTTCCTTTGCTATTCTAGTAAACTGTGTTCATTTCAACCCACGAGTTTTCCTTTCTTCCCATTTCTCTCCCCCATCCCACTGGGGGAAGCGTGAGTGACCAACTGCGTGGTGACCAGGGCTCAACCACCGCAGCGGGCCCGCACGGCGCGGAGCAGCGAGAGCGGGAACTGCAGCTCGGGACTCGCGCATGCGCAGTGCCCGCACGCTGCCGTGCTCGCTGCTGCCGCCCGGTGCCCAAGAGCGGGAACTGCAGCTCGGGACTCGCGCATGCGCAGTGCCCGCACGTTGCCGTGCTCGCTGCTGCCGCCCGGTGCCCAAGAGCGGGCGCTGCAGCTCGGGACTCGCGCCTGCGCAGTGCCCGCACGCTGCCGTGCTCGCTGCTGCCGCCCGGTGCCCAAGAGCGGGAACTGCAGCCCGGGACTCGCGCCTGCGCAGTGCTGTCCTTTTCTCCACGCCGCCGTCCGCCGCCGACAGCAATGCGGTGCTGCGGGGCGGCGCCGCCGCGCTCGTTGCCGGCTCCTGGCACGGACCCGCCGCTGCCGCCCCAGGTGCGCGGTGCCGCCGAGCTCTCGGCGCGCAGAGCGCGGAACTGCGGCGCCGGTGCCTCCCCGCTGCCCGCGCCGCCCGCCGGGTGCTCGCTGCTGCCGCCGCCCCGTGGCCGGAGCGCGGTACCGCAGCCCGGCGTGCGCGCGCCCGCTCTGGCCCCTCCGGCGCGCCGTCCGCGGCCGCGCATGCGCGGTGGCCGGGAGCAACATGGCGGCGTGCGGGGAGCGGGTGCATGCGGAAATGGCGGCGGGTGATGGCCGAGAGCACCAGTGAGACAAATGAGCCCCTTCTCAGGATGCAGGGATGTGTACTGCCCGCTGGTAGCGGGACGGGGAGCTGCGGACCGCCCGCTGCGGCGGGCTCCCGGTGTGCTGGAGCCGAGCCGGGCGAGGGCGGCCCCGGGGAGATACCCGAGAGCTGAGAGGAGGGGAGAGGGGGACATCCTCCCACGCCCAGACGCCGGGCACCTCCACAACTCTCCAGAGCTCTCCACTAGGCTTTCTGGCTTCCGCTGGCCCCGTGCAGCTGCCCCCGGCTCCAGCGCCTTCCCTGAAGCCTGTCCCGTAGCCCCAGGCTGCCCTCAAGCCCTGTCGTGCAGGCCAGAAGCTGGCCTTCGATGTGCCACAGGCCCCTGTGGAAGGAGGGACTGGCCAAGGGCGAGCTACCTTAATAATGGTCGCTGCTTCGTTCCCTCTCTCAGAGACCATGCTGAAGATCCAATTGTCCATTCCTGCCCTGGGGATGCTGTTGACTGCACCTGCCTCAGAGTGGCATAGGTTGTTTCTGCTTTGCCTCGTTCTCCTTGTGGCATGGGGGAGAAAAGGGCAGAGCACTGGCTGTGGTCGGTGGACAGGAGCTGCTGAGGCTGAAGCTGGAGAGGTCGGAGAACAGTAAAGAAGAGGAGATTGAAGGCCATCTGACCTGCAGCTGCCTCCCACTGCAGGCAAGAGAGAACCTGCCTCTCTGGGTGAGGAAGGATCCCGCTTCAAAGGCTGCAGCAGGCCCGATCGCCAGAGCACACCGCAGGGTCTGTATGCGTTATCTGAATCGCAGTGCGGCCAAGTAGTGTGTCAGCGAGGTCTCATAAGACCTGTAACGTGTCCTCCTGTTCTCTGAGGAGGGGGACAGCCAAGCAACTGGAGTTACAGAGGAGGAACGGAAGACAGGAGGAGAAAGAAGCATCTGAACTGCAAACTCTCCCTGGAGTACTGAGAGCGAGAGCTGTGGTGAGTCCCCGGGGCCCCTCCCCTAGCCCTCTCTCTTTTCCTTTTTTGTTCTCATGCTGCTGTGATTTTTCTTTGCTTCCCTGTATCTTTCCTTCTGGTTTTCTACTTTTCTGTCCTGCTCCCTCTTCCTCTTCTCTTTTTTCTCTCTTCTTGTACTACTCTCTTTTCCTTTTCTATCGACACTTTTGTCCTCCTCGCTCTCCTTCCTTTTTCATCCTCTGTCGTTGTCCTGCAGCCCACTGCTGTTTTTTTTTCCTGTTCTATCCATTTGTCCTGGTCTGCATCCATCTCTTTTTTTTTTTTTTCCCCCACGATTTCTCTGGTCTGTTCTCTGGCATTCTCCTCTTCTCTGTGCCTGTATGTGCTGCATCGAGTCCATGCCTTCCTGTCTCTCTCCTTCCTTCCTTCCTTCCCTTTATCTCTTTATCTCTTTGTCTTGCTTGCTGTTGCTGATTTTTCTTCCATTCTGTATCTCACTGTCCTTTTCATCTCTTACTGTCTCTGAGCCTTCATGCTGTTCCCTGGCCCTTTTTATTAAGTCGACATGTCTTTGTAGGCCTCTTAATATCTATCTTTATTTCCCCAGCTCCTGTGCTTCTCGCAATCTTAGTCTTTCTCTCTCTCTTGATGTTTTTTTGCTTTGTCTGTCAGTCTGTCTTGCTTCCTGTCCTGTCGTTTCTCACTATATCCCTTTGTCCCAATCCCTGCTCATACTCAAATTCCTCTCTGTCCTGCTGACCATCCCAGGTTTTTTTTCCCATCTCCATCCTGCTGCTGCTCTTTTGGTTTTGGTTTGGTTTTTTTTTTTTTCCTCTACCCTCTTTCTGTCTCTTTTCGTTGATCAGTGCTATTTTTTTCTCCGTCTCTGACCAGATCCCACTCCCTCTTTTTTCTCTTTTTGTCCTTCTGCCTTGCTTCCTCTCACGTTCTTTTCTGTCTTTCTCTCTCTGTCCCGTTTCCTCTCCCATTCATTCTAACTGTATTCCCCTGTTCAGCTGGCTATCCCTTCTTTCCCTTCTCTCTTCCTCACTGTTTTTATTTTTTTTAATTTCTTGATATCTTTCTCCCACTGACCGTCACAGTTGGTTTTTCCTCTAGAGCTGTCCTGCTCTCTGTCCCTTTTTTTTCTCTCTCTGTCATTCTGTGATGCTCCCCATGGGTTTTTTCGATTTCTCCATCTTGGTCCTGCAGCCCATCACTATTTTTGTTTTCTCTTGCATTCCCGTGTCCTGCTTCCTGTCCTTGTTTCTCTTTCCCTTTGTTTTCCCTCCTGTCATTTTTTCCTTTCTTGTTCCATCTCTCCGTCCTGCTCCCTGTCTGTCTTGTTGTCTCAAATCTGGGTTTGTTTACTTGGTGTGCAGTATGTCAGTCTTATGCACAGAGCAGAGATATTTATTTCTTTCATTTCTCTGCAGAGATTGGTGGTAGGGGCTAAATCCACAAAGTTAGCACACCTGGTTGCAGTAGTATTACATATTTATACAGTTCAGAATAACGGTTCCACCTCTTGGTCACACCTACATAAGTACAGTCGGTTAGTTTTTTTACTTAGGTTAGTTTAAACATAAGATAATTATAAAATTTATTACATGTGCTTGGTAAGTAGGTGTCTTTATCTGAAGAGAGATTGATTTTAGCACTAGAAGTGTGATTTTCTTCTTATAATGAGAGAGTTCACTTTGAGGACGCTAATTAGTGGACTTTTGTTGACCATTCGCGGCCTTTATCGACGTTACGCACCCACAAGGATATACATTCCCGTAGTTTTATAAATGTTTTCATGCTCTGGATCCCTCGTTATCCATTTGGGCTTCTTCCGCAGGTTTGCTCTTGAGCTTATCTTGGTGTTTCTTTGTTCCTGCAGATTAACAGCATCATCCTGCTCTTTGAGGGCTACAGCTGCCATGGTGCTCTTTGCTTATCTCATTTCTCCCTTTCCCGTGCAGATCCTGGCTTACTTCCTGCTCCTTTGACTATCGTCCAGCTTTCAGCACCATCTGAGACAAGATGTTTCTTCTTATCAGTTTCTTAGTTTCTCTTCAAGGGTGTAATCATTGGTGGGGTATGTGTTGTTTATACACAGTAACTTGGCTTGCTCGTGTAAGATTCTTTTTCACAAAATATTCATTGGCCTTGCCTACTGGAAAATTTCATAAAACCTCATTCATGTAAATGTCATAAAAATGTCATTCATGGCTATCACTCTCACTCGCTTTGATTCTCTGTCCTTTTTCTTGTCTTTTCCCAATTTGTCTGCCCTATTCCCTCTTTTTTTTAAATTTTATGTCTCTCTCTCCTGCTCCCTGTCACTGTTTTTTCTTGCTCCATCTCTGTCCTGCGGCCCAGTGCTGGTTTTTTTTCTTCTTCATTCGTCTGTCCTGCTACCTAGCTATCCTAGGCTTTTTCTGCTCCATTTCTGTGATGCTCCGTCTCTTGTTTTTGCCTGTCTTTCACCTTGTCCGACCTTCTTGTCCCTTTTTTCTGTCTTTGTATCACCTCGTCTTGCTCCCTGTCTTTCTCTACCAATCTGTGCCCTGCTCTTTGTCCTTCTTCCCCTCTGTCCTCTATGTCCCCTCATTCTTTCTGTCTCTTTTTTTCTCTTCCTGTCCTTCTGCCTCAATTTCCATCTCTGTCCTCCTCCCTGCCCCTTGTTTCTTCTGGCTGTCCCTATGTCCTGCTTCCTGTCCCATCTTTTCAGTCTTTATTTTTCTGTCCCGCTGCCTCTCTAGTCATTTCTTGGTATACCTCCTTGCCTAGTTGGCTCTCCCTTCTTCCCTTTCCTCTCGTTCCTGCTCCCTGGCCCTTTTTTCTCTTTCTCTGTCTTTGTCCTCTAGCCTGTTGCTGTTTGTTCAATTTTCCTTCTTGCTCTCTCTGTACAGATCTGACCCTTTCTTTATTTCTTATTTTTGTCTTTTAGTCCTTTGTCCTGCTCCCCATCACTGTATTTTCTTTCTCCACTTTTCTGCTCCACTCCCCATCTCTCTCTTTCTTTCTCCATCCCGCAGTTCTGCTCCATGTATCTCCCCACTCCCCTTAATCCTTGTGTCCCTCGTTGTCTCTCCACCCCTTTGTCCTGCTCCCCATCCCTAATCTTCCTTTACCGTTTCTCTGTCCTGCTTTTGGTCTCTGTCCTCTAGCTCCATCTCCCTGTCATTCTCTCTGCTGTTCTTGCTGCTCTCGCTTGCGCTCTATCCCGATGTCCGACTCCTCGGCCCTCTCTTTTTCTTGCTCCCTGTTCCTCCCTTGATTTCTGTGTGCACTGCTCCCTCCTGTCCTTCCTTCCCCCTCCCTGCTCTCTCTGGCCTGTTGCTCATCACTGGTTTTTCTTTCTCCTGCTGCCAGTCTGATATCCGTCGCTGTCTTTGTCTTATCTGCGTCTGTTGTTCCCTCCCCTGCCCTATCCTCCTCCTAACCTGTATTCTCCTCTCTCTATGCCTCTGTGTCTTTAATACTTCTTTCTCTGTCTCTCAGTCCTGCTCTCTGTCCCTTTTTTTCTCTTGCTGTCTGTCTGTCTTGCTTTCTCTCTCTGGTTATTTTGTCTTTATTCCTGTGTCCCACTGCCTGTGTCGTTGTTTCTAGTTATATCCCTGTGTCTAGCCAGCTGTCCCTTTTTTCCTTTCTTTTTTCCCTTGTCTGGCCCTACTTTTTCTTAGAATAACAGAATCACAGAATCTTTATGGTTGGAAAAGACCTCTGAGATTATCAAGTCCAACCGTCAACCCAACACCACCATGCTTACTAAACCATGTCCTGGAGCGCCACGACTACACGTTCTTTGAACACCTCCAGGGATGGTGACTCCACCACTTCTGTGGGCAGCCTGTTCCAGTGCCTGATCACTTCGGTAAATAAATGTTTCCTAATATCCAACCTAAACCTGCCCTGCCGCAACTTGAGGCCATTTCTTCTTGTCCTGTCACAAGTTTTTTTGGGAGAAGAGACCAACACTTGCTTCCCTACAGCCTCCTTTCAGGCAGTTGTAGAGAGTGATGAGGTGTCCCCTCAGCCTTCTCTTCTCCAGACTGAACAATCCCAGCTCCCTCAGCCGCTCCTCATCAGACCCCTCACCAGCTTTGCTGAGTTTCTGTGGATGCACTCCAGCTACTCCAGGGGCGCACAACTGAGCACTGAAGGTACCCCATCCCAAGGGACCGTGCCCCTGTCTGGGGGGGGGCCGTGTTGATGTCCCAGGGCTGTGTGTCTGACGGCAGCCCCTCTGCGCCCCAGGCTGTGGCAGGCTCTGCCCTGGGCTCACCCTGCGCAGCCCAGAGTCCCCAAGGACACCGGTACCAGCATCCCCTTGGTGGTGGCCACAATCCTCTGCGCGTTGCTAGGCTCTGTGATGTGCTGTACGGCATGGAGCGGGTGCTGGGTGCATCCCAGCCCTGCCCCTGGGCAAGATGCAGGCGAGCAAGAGACCCCAGAATGCTGCTGGAGGCCAGGACCCCCAGCATCCCCTCTCTAGGCCCGCTTCCACTGCAGTGGATGGGGCTGTGCAGGGGCCATCTTCTTGAACTTGATGCCATTTCCGGTGACACCAGGAGCTGAGCCATGGCCTTGGTGCAGAAGTGGATGAATGCCCAGCTCCAGCACATCCTGCACAAGGTGAGAGCCGCCAGTTTGCAGTGCTGGGGCAGGGGTGGGTCTCCACTGTGCCCGGGACCCCTGTACCCATGGTCCAATTCCTCCTGCAGGTGGAGGCCGTGCAGCAAAGCTTGGTGAAGCCGCTCCGCACCAACCAGGAGATGTTGACGTGCAGGAACCAGATGCAGGGACCCCCCTGCCTCCGTGCTGCCTGTCTTAGCACCCAGGCACAGCAGGCCAAGGGGTGCGAGACCCCCACGATGCTGCCAGGACAGGTACTGGCTGGAGGACAGATGGTGGTGTGGCGGTTGCAGGATACCTTTGTCCAGCCGCAGGCTCAGGTCGGGCAGCTGCTCTATGGTGCCTTCGGCTGAGCCAGGTCCCTGTGGGAGCTGCTGGGGACAGTGGCGGTCTGAGGACAGGGTGTGGTGGCCCAGGTCCGGGAGGCGCTGGTGGTGTTCTTGCTCCAGCATCCAAGAGTGCCAAGGCTGGAGGCTGCCAGCAGGGCGGCAGCACCCATCATCCCGCCGCACCCCCAAACTTAGGGTTCCCCTCTCCCCAAACCCCCAGTTCAACCAGCCACGGCCACCATCTCTGCGCCCTGCGAGGGTCTGAAACCCTGCTGCATCCTCCGTGGCACCAACGTGGCTCTGCTGACGTGCACGTCCGTATCTTGGCGTTATTCTGTCTCCCACTGTGACGATGGGGGCAATTGGGGGCAGGGTTTGGTGGGGAGATGGACGGACAGACCTCCTATCTGCCTTTAGATCCACCCCCCTGACCCTGGGTGATGTCCCAAGCAGGGGTCATACGTGCCCCTTGCTGGGACAGTGCAGGGCTCAAACAGCCGCTCTGGTCCACGTGTCCATGTCCACATTCCCCGCTGTCAGGGTCCAGGTTGCACCCATGTCTCCCCAGCCCGAGGACGGGCCTGAGCCCCTGGCCCCACGCCGGGCAGCAGCATCCATGTCACCCCAGCTCCTTCCCCCTTCCCCACAGCTGGGCAAGAGGCACACTGGGCTCTTCTTTTTTTGGAGGGGAGTTTATTTGGGTTTTGTTTACAGAGGACTGGAGCATGAAAGCAGCTTTGGGGGGAAAAAAAAAAAAAAAAAACCACACAAACAAACACCAAACACAAAAAATCCCCACCAACAACCCTCTCCCCAGGGCAGAGTTACAGCGACAGCAGCCTCGGAGCGGGGTCAGAGCATCCTCCCTCTGCCCTAGCAGAAACAGGACTCGAGGATGCAGCGTCCAGTTGAGCCGGGAACATCTTTATTTTACATGTACAAAAGCTTCAGATCTTTGCAAAAGAACAGACAGGCAGACAGACAAAGATACTGCCCAGCACGAGGCAGGATGCTGCCATGGTTCAGTCCCTCCCTGGCCGAGACAGGAGAGAGAATACACAATTTTTACTGTGTTCTTAACCCGAAAGCTGGTGCCCAGCCATGCTGCCTCCCCTGGAACAGAGGGCCCCAGCTCTGGCAGCTGCCTCCCGCCAGAAAGAAGATAATAGTGGGGAACAGGGCTCAGAGAAGCCACCATGCCCAAGAGAGACCCCTGGGTGCCTGGTCCTGGCTCATAGGGAAGGGGCAGGACCCATGCCCCAGGCAGGGGTGTGCTTCTGCCCTCCTCTCATCACAGTCGGCAATCTCTCAAGAAACAGACACTAGGGCTCCTTGTGTTTTCATTAAAAAACCCTTTATAGTCATTTCATGTCACTGGAAATCACAAGAAATTAAGTGGGAGGGGAAAAAAAAGAAAAAACAAAAACAGAAACAAAAAAAAAAGAAGGGACAAATACAGACAACCAGCAACAGCCCCCTTGGCGGTCAGTGCTTCTGTGGGGCTGGGGGCACAGGACAAGACCTAGGACATCAGCTACTGCGTGAAGTAACTCAAGCAGGGGATGAGGCAGAGGCTGGTCTCCCTTCACAGTCCCTCTACCTCCTCCTCTGGGCAGGAGCCGCTTCCTCAGCTCTCCTCCACGTCATCCACAGCCTCTGACTCCCCATGAGCCCTCTCCCGCTCTGGCCCAGCTCGCTCGGCCTTGGGATAGTCCTGCATGCTGCTGGGGAAGAGCACAGGCATCTCAGTGAGCCTCTCCCCTGCCCATCTGCCTTCCCCTGTCCACGGCAGCCCCTCTCCTGCACCCCAGGCTCCTTCCCAAGCTGGGAAATGCCTGACGCAACCCACGAGAGCCCCCCCCTCCCCCACCAAATCATCCATGTACGAGAGCCCTGCTTGGACAAGTATCTAATCCAGGGGAGCTCCCGAACCCCCCAGCTTGGCCCCTCGCATATGCTCACTTGTGGGTCTCCTCAGTGGACACCTCCACCTCTCCGGCTCCTGGCCCTTGGCTTTTGTCCTTCTCCTCTGTGCCCTCTGCTTTTTGGGACAGGGATTCACCATTCACAGGACCCAACAAATCTAAAGGGAAGAGAGAGGCTCATTCGGGTCCCCACAACGGACCTTGTCCATCGCGACCCATGAGGGGCTGTATAAGCCAAGGACCCACAGCCACAGATTGTCCCTGTCCAGGTAGGGGACACCCAGCTGAGACCAAGGGGACCCCAGGCCTAGCCTGACTCCGATAATTTTAAGAAGGGCCTGAAGGACTCCATCCCTGAGCCAGAGACAGGCCTCAGAGTGGATTTTCCCCATCAGCTTGCAGCACCACCAGACTGTCCCCAGGCAGGGACCTGGCCACGAGGGTGGAAGATCCCAGTCACCAGCTGCCTATGCAAGAGCCAGAGCTGGCGTCCAAGGGTGTCTCCACATTCCTCCCTCTCCCCTGTGCCTCAGCCCAGCCCTCAAGCTGGCATCGAGGAGCAGTCCTAGCCCCAAAATCAGCTCAGAGGCACGCAAAGCCAGAGTGTGGGCAGTGAGGTTTGCCCTCTGCTCTCACTGCCGTGAGTGTGCAATACTCGGTCCCTTCCCACTCCTGGCCCTCCAGCGAACAAGGGACTGGAGATGCCATGCATGGCTGCTGATCCCCTCCACCACCGAGGCCAAGAGCCACCCCTGTTCATGTCCCACGTCTGCAGCAGGACATGCTGGGTCCTTGTTCGTGTCCCCAGTCCCCAGCGGGATGTGTCATGCTCTGAGAAGGGCCCCAGGATTGCTAAGTACTCAGACAGAGCAGGGAACTGCCCCGAGAGGTGCAGGAAGCGTTACCAGCATTTGTCTCCTCTTCCCGTGTCTCCCCTCCTGGTAGCTTCTCCTGGCCCTTCTCCACCTCCCCCTTGTCCTTCTCAGGCCCAGCTTTGTTGGCTTTCTGGATCGCCTCCATCTTTGGTCCCAGGACACGTGATTTCAACCGGGTGTACACTTCGGCAGCTTTCTCCATCACGTCCTTGTTTGCTTTATAGCGACGGATCTGCACCAGAAAGAGGGAGGAGGGACACTTTTAGAGCAGAGGTGGCCAAAGCAGGCTCCTCACTCCCTCCAGGCAGGGACTCAGCCCTCTCTCTGCCCTACCTTTTTCAGTGTCGCCACCACATCGGTGTGCTTCTGGAGAATGTGAGAGGTGACCTGGAGCGTGCCCAGTTCCTCTAGCGCGTTCAGACACCGCTTGATGTCCTGCAAGGGTGGCACCAAGATCAGAAGCTGCCTGGAAGTCTCCCTTGGAGCACGTAAGGCAGCGCTGTGTGGAGCACAGTCCCCCAGTGCCACCCAGCAACCAGAAAAGGAAGAGGAAGCTCAGCCAGGCTGAGCACTCCTGGGTACTGCAGTGGGGCAAGGCTCAGATGGTGGCTGAGAACATGATGAGCAGGGACCTCCGAGGCCAGACCAACACTCTCACAGACACTCACCGGGTTATCCACCTTCAGGGCAAACTTGATCTCGCTGTGAAGTTTCTGAAGTTTCTCTTCAACTGTGGGCTCTGGAGCAGCAAGAGAGACAGCCAAGGCATCAGGGCCTCCGGAGGAGGGCACGGCACTGCCCAGGGCCCGAGACCTCTCCCCCACCAAGGGTTTGGTTTCCTCCTGCATCTCCAAGGTCAAACAGCTCCAGGTGCCTCTCTGAAGATGATGAGTTGGAGCGTGCCAAGATTGGGAGCGGATGCATATAGGGAAGCTCACTGTCTCTGCACACCCTGTAAATACTTTCCAGCACAACGCCGAGACCACAACAGTCCTGGGAAGGGCCCCGTGGGAAAGATCTCTCCCCTTTCTAGGGATGGGAGGACCATCCCTAGAAACCCTGGATCCCTTCTCTCTCTCTCCTCCCCTCTGGGACAGCAAGCAATGGCTCCCTCACCCTTTTTCTTCTCCATCCTCCTTTCAGGGATCAAGTCAGATTTCTTCCGGCCTCGTTCCACTTTCAAAGGTCTGTGGGAGGAGAAGGAAAGGGGTAAGATCATTTAGGTGAAATCCCTTGCTTGCTGCTGGGCTAACAAGAAGGGTGACAACACACGTCAGCCCATCCCCTCCGCCTGCCCGACAGCACAAGCCAGCCAGCAGAGCCCTGGCACACTCCGCCCATGCTTCCACATGCATCTCCCAGCTCAAAGGCAGGAGCCCTGAGACAGCAGCCCCGCTATGCCCCAGCTTCCTGGGACTGCGGAAAGGCAAAGCCCTAAAGCAATACCCCAAGGATCTTCCCCTGCAAGATGGAAAACACCAGGGAAGCTCAGCCTAGGGCTCCCTGATACTTCCTCCAGCCCCTTCAGCTCTAGGAGACGTGGGGAACCAACATTCACGGGCACTGCTGGTGCACCCTCCCCACCCTGGGGTGTCAGCCAGGGAGGGCTGAGCAGCAGCAGAATAACGGCCCTGTCCCCAGAATAAAGTGCCAATGCGAGGAGGGGAGATGCTGACTTGTTCCGTGGTTTCTCTTCTCCTCTGCCCCTCTTCTCCTTCTGATTCAGTTTCCTTGACAACTCCGATGGTTGCTTCTTCACTGGCTTCTTTACCTTGGAGGAGAGAACAATGCAGGCAAGAGCAGCAGAGCCCTCCCTGCTGCAGGAGGCAGACAGAGCCACAGCCCCGGCTGGACACGATCCAGCAGCCACCACACCACTGCAGTCAGTCAGTATGGGTGCAGGGGCATCTCCCACATGGGATAAAAAAGGACTCAGGTTGCAGCGCAGTGGTGTGCTGCTCCAAAAGTAAATATTCTGGTACCTAAAGCAGCCCACCCAGCCTGCAGTACCCGCATGGCAGACCTTCCAGACCTCAAGATCTTCGTGCTGCTTTCCCAAACCCCTACACAGGGAGAGACTCACCAGGCTAAAGGGCAACCTTGCCTCTGACTGCGGGCAGTGTGGTTCCTAAAAGCCCTCTGCAACCCTTCCCGGCGCTTCAGCCAAATCCAGCTGATGCTCCCCCAGGCTCCAGGAAGGACAGTGGAGCAAATCCAGCGACTGTGGTGGGAGTGAGAGCATCACAGAGGTGAGACCCACAGCTGGTTGAAGCGTCCTGGGCCAGGGGAAGAGCTCCCATTTATGAAGCACAGATGTGCCTATGGAAACAATCCTTCCCAGTGCTGCATGGGCCATCCCAGGGTAATGCCAGGACCAAGACAGCAGGTCCCTGCCACTCTTGGAGGTCCTGCTGGCCTGACAGGGAGATGATGGCCTGTCTATCTGTCCCCAGCTCCCCACAGCTCTGCACTCACCTCTTTCTCCAGCTCCAGTTCAGAGTCTGACGAGGATGGGGCTTTGGCCCGACCTTTCCGGCCCTTTTTGGCTACTTCATCCTCTGCACTGCTGTCTGAGTCCAAGTGCATCTCCTCCCCCTTCTCCACTTTCTCCCTCCTCTTCTCTTTCTCCTCCTTCTCCTGCTCCCGGAGTCGACGTATCTCTTCCTCTTGCTCCCTCTTCCTCTTCTCCTCCAGCTCCCGCCGTCGTTCTTCATCCCGTCTCTTCCACTCGCTGATGCGGTCCACATCGCTATCACTATCACTGCAAAGGATAGAGCATGCTTGGACCCCTTGTGCAGAGGGGAGGTGGGTGACCCTCCAACTCAGCCCCAGCGTCGCAGCTGATCTCACCTGTCACTGCTGGAGCTGGTCGGGACACGCTCGGGCTTTGGTTTCCTGCCACGGGGCTTGGGAGGGGCTTTCTCTGCTGCAAGACAACAGGGAGATGTTCAGCAGGAGCCCTGGTTGTCCCTCTGTTAAAACAGCCCCAAATCAGGGGGGGCTGAGGGCTGTTCAGGTATGGGCTGGAAGATGTCCATAACAGGAGACCCCAGGACCTCAGAAGCCCCCATCCTCACATGCTCTCCAGTCCCCTGAGGAAGCCAGCAGTGGCCCAGCGGCGGTAGAAGAAGTTTCCTTGGTGTTACCTGGCTTCCTGCCCCGTGGAGCCTTCTTCACAGACACATCTGAATCTGAATTGGAGTTGGAGTCCGACTTGGTCATGTCCACAGTTGCGTTTCCCATTTCCGAATCTGAGTCTGCTTTGGAGTCTGAGTCAGAGCCGGACTCCACTTTCTGCAGGCACAGAGTGAGGTTGGACCAGGGAGGTGACAGCAGTTCAGCAGAGTGCCCCAAAACACAGCAGCACAGGGCCCAACTGGGTCCTGAGGCATCAACGAGGCCCCTCCTAGCACTGAACCTACACCCAGCCCATGGCAGAGCCCTGCCACTCCCCAAGTCTTTTACCTTCTTCTTCCTCCCTGCTGCTGGCGTCCTCCGGGGAGCCCTGGCCACTGACTTCTTCTCGGGAGTGAAGTCCTGGAGGAAAACACAGATAGGAAGAAATCAGGAACAGTCTCATGATAGTTTCAGAAGCCAGTCAGGTCCCCCAAGCCACTTCCCCCTGAGATGGTGACGCTATTCCTCCAGCCCTTTCCCCACCACCCCGCCAGCCTCCATGCAAGTGTATCCCAAACCCCCCTCACCTGATCACTATTTTTTTCTGACTCAGAAGACGTTTCTGAGTTCTCCTCTTCTGTCAGGAAGGGGCTGCCCTGATCCAGGTCACTGGAGGATTTCCGAGGCCGTTTTGCCACTGGCATCTGACATGTGAGAAGTGAGAACGTGAGAGAAGCCCACTGTCCCTCCACCCACAACAGAAAGCCAGCGCTTGCTTGGAAGGGGCTTTGCCCAACTCTTCCCAACTGGCCCTGCCAGAGCAGCCACATGCACTCAGAAGAGCTGTGCAGCTCCTGGCTGCAAACCACATCAGGACTCAGCCATCCCACCACCTCAAGGACCACGAGACAGCTGCAAGACCCCAAAACATGCACTGAACCCCATTTCCCACCAGAGGGAGTTGGTTTCTTCACCACCGCCTGCCATAGCGGATTTGACATGCTGCATGGTGGATGAAAGCTGCAGCTCAGCAGTGGACCCAAGGACCACAGCAGTGACCTGCTGATGAAGGCACCTTCCCGTCCCTGCTGTGTGGAACTGCCTCAGCGCACACTCACTTTCATAGCCAGTGATTTTCGCTTGAGGCCACTGTGGTCGCTGCCTCGATCTGAGTCCTCATCGCTTTCCATTTTCTCTGTGGCGACTGCAGCCACGGCAGCGTCTTCCTCATCGTCACCTGCATCACTTCCCCCCATCGGGTCATTCTCAGGAACGTCACTGTCCGAGGAGCTCACCGGCTAAGGACAGTGGAGATGAGAGTTGCATTATTGCCCCGAGGGGCCTGTGGCGCATCAGGGGGGAGAGAGGAAGGGGCACAAAAGGGTGACAAGCGATGGACAGCAGCGCTGAGCAGAGGTGTGCGTGCAGAGGAGCATGGGGCAGCCTCCCCTCCCAGCACAGAACCCTTAAGCACGGCTCTGGGGCAAGGGGACAACCAGCCCTTCAATGAGGACACTCAGTCAACTCCCTTCTAATTCCCCTAGACCCCCTTCCCAAGGCCCCTCACACACCGCCCTGAGACCACCAGCGACAGTTCCCTCTGAATCCCCCAGCTTGGCTCCCACCCACGGCTGCTGCCTCACTTGCCTCTCACCATCATCCTCACACTCTGCCAAAGACCCCCAGAGAAGCCTAGACCTGACAGCCCCTCCTGGGTGAGTGGACCCCAAGCCTCCTCTGCCCTAACAGTGCCAGACAAACGGGGCTGGCTGCCTCAGTTCAGCCTCTCCTCCAGCATCGGGGAGCAGCCGTTCTCCTCCGGTGGGCTGGCCACCAGCCCTCGGCTCAGGTCAGGCCTCTTCCTTCTCACGTGGCTTCACCCCACAATACATCACACGCCTTCCCCACAGGAAAGGTCCACATGAGGTCCAGTGTGGCGGCCACCACTCATCCCAGGTGGAATGTCCTGCTTCCTCACTCCCACGTAGGGAAGGTCTCCTGGCTTGTCACTAGCCCGTTATGAGGTTCCTCATGCAAGGACATCACATCCAAGGGGTTTCCTAGAGCTGAGATTCTTCCAGTGCTGCAGCCTTCCTGCTGGAAAGCCTCTCCTCGTCCTTGATTGTTCCTGGCACCTCCTTCATTTTGATCTCAAAAACAAAAGACCTCTACTTCAGTCTCTTCTGGTCCTCCAGGCATGGTGGCCACAAAATACAGTTTGTGTTGGTGAACCCCCAACCTTGCTGGGGCTGTTGGCGTCCCCTTGGTCCCTCACGCACAGCAGGCCCTTCACCAACAGGTTCCTTGCCTCTGTTGGGAGTTCACGGTGGAGTCCCTGGACAAAGCGGGCACTGCATCTCTCCCCATCACTGACCGCCTGCCCAACAAGCTGAAGCTGTTCTTCAGGTTTTCAAGCATCTCTGTGGTCTCACCTTACCCTACATCTCCAGTCCTGGGTCCAACCATCTCCCACAGCTACTCAAACCACATCCTCTCTCCTGCACTGGCAGCAGCACAGCCGAGGGGTCTCATTCCCTGAGCCTACCTACCTCTAGACCACCTTGTCCTTACAGCTCACCTTAAAAACCTTCCTCTGCCTCTTCAGACCAACTGCCTAGGAAGCTGCTTTGGATGCCTTCTTTGAAGATCACTATACAATAAATTGTAACCCACAATACGGTTACAAAATGCCCACACAAGCAACTGATAGCAAAGAGCTGTCTCCCTGCCTGCTCTGAAGCCTGCCGAAGGAGCAGCCCGGCCTAGCTCAGGACCTCAGAAATGGATGAAGACAGGGACTGCGCAACAGTCCATGCACAGGTCTGGGAGCCGGGGATGAGCAAGCCTCAAGTTCTTGCTCTGACAATGAAATCCTCCGTGGTTTTGGGCAAGCAGCACGAAGCACATTCCCGCAAGGGCATCTTTCTCCTCCTCCTCCGGAGGAGGGCTGACTCCCTCAGGAAGGGAGAGGGCACGGAAGGGAAGGTACTTCAACCTCAAGAAAGCCAATCTGCAAGCTGGAAGCACGTAGGCACTGTAGCAATGAGAAGCAGATAAAGGAGGAGAGCGACTCAGAGGAAAGGAGAGATGGAGGGGCTGGAAGCCCACGTCCTCGCTGCCCCCCGCCGCACAAGGCCCACACTCACCGGAGGGGCACTGTAACTGGCGTGAGGGTTGTTCTGGATTTCCCACAATCCCTCGTTGAAGCCTTTTCTCTTGTTTGGTTTCCCATATTTGTCTTTATATTTTTCATAAGGGAAGAGATCTTTAGGGCCCAAGAATGCGCTGGAGAGAAACAAAGCAGAGGTGAGCCCTGAGCAGAGGCAGCAGGGCGAAGCCCAGAGAGAGAAGCAAGGCAGCGCTTACGTCTCGTGGGTGCCGAAGAAGAAGATGGGGTACTTGTTCGGTGGGGGTTTCACAGCACCGTCCGCGATGTCATCGATCTGAAAGGAAACCCAAAGCACGAGGTGGTCAGAGAGACTGGCTTGAGCATTTCCTCTGCGAGGCACGTCAGCCCCGGCTAGCAGCGTTGGCCTCTGGCACCCGCACCTGCTTGGAGGCAAGCGCGGCAAGAAAGCACCCGGATGGGGACCTTGCTACACACAAGAGTCCCACTGCGGCGTCAGGGCCCAGCAGGATCTCTAGAAGAGTAACAGAAGGGATCTGGCACGGATGCTCTACAGTTAGAGCTTGGCACAAGGTCGTTCTCTCCACTGCTGGGCTCAGTGCCCAGGGAAACGCGGGCCTTGTGCTACTCCCCAGAGATCCATCGCATGAGCTGCCTTGGGGGCGGACACCCAAGGAAGAACCCTCCAGCAAGGAGTGGAGGGGCGATTGCTCCAACGGGGCAGCCTGAGGGTCCTTCCTGGCTGGAGACCGGCCGCAGGAAAAGCCCCACTGGCAGCGGGACATGTGGGCCACCCCATCTTCTTCCTACGTGCTGGCTCCAGCGCCCATCTGCCTGCTCCACGTGGTCTGGGTTGTGGGCAGAGCCACAGGCGGGCACCTCGGGGTGCACAAGGACTGCCCTGCGTGCTGGGGAAGTCTTCGGGATGGTGGGGAGCCTCCCCCAAAAGAGCAAGCAAGCTAAAGCAGGAGGGGCTGCAGACGCCAGCAGCGTGAGGGCTCTCCTGGAGGGATAGAGTCCTCTTGGCACCAGGTCAGCCACAACAGCGCCAAGGACAGCATCCTAGATCTCACAGTATGGTGCGGCCAAGCATTGTCGTCTCTGGCACCCTCGAGCCTCCTTGGTACCTGCCAGCCCCGATCTCATACGGTTTCCGCCTACCGGTCTCTTCCCATTGGATGCCTTCAGCAGATGAACCTATCTCACTCTCAGCTGATCCCCACCCGAGCCCCGCAGCCACCTCGCGCTCCCCCAGTGAGCACGTCGAACACCAGCCCTGCTCTGCCTGCTCCTCTGGGTCTCCTCCAGGCACCACCACGGCACAACACTGTGACCCGGCCGGCGGGACCAGTTGTCCCCCGCCACGTGTGCTCCATCGTGCCATCCGTACCCCCAAAACTGCACCAGAGCCCTCCAATCCTGCACCTTGCGAGTGCTCAGCCACAGTCCCCGGCACATGTCACATCCAGTCCCCAACAAGGGACACAGCCCCAGACCTCAGCTCTGTCCCCTACTCCTCCCCAAACTCCTGCTGCTGTCCCCAGTGGAGGACAGAGGGTGGGTGACATCCAGGGTGGGAAGGGGAATGGTGGCGGGGGATGAGGAGGGGTTCTCTGCAGGGGCAGGGCTCTGCTAGGTGGTGGGAAAATGAGGATGAGGAGGGAGAGCAAAGGGCAGGACTTCTCTGGGGTGCTGGGGAAGGGGGTGGGCTGTGAGGGACAACCCCATGGGGTTGTGGTGCCTGGAGCACCAGGGGACGTGGTCTGTGGTCCATCAGCAAGACCCGGCCAGGGGTCCTGGTTGGTGAAACAGGGCTGAGGTCCTGTGTGATTACCCTGAGGGGGTCAGGGTCTCCCCTGGGTGCAGCTCAAAAGGGCTCATGGTGCCATTGGGGCAGGAGGGGGGTCCCAGGGTCCCCTGCATGGGGTTGTCAAACACCCTCCTAGTGAGGGATCCTCCAGGTCTCGCCCATCCCGTGCCAGGCAGAGACACCACTGTGAGACCCTTCCTCTCCCATGGTGCAGGTGCCAGCACAGGACCGCCAGCCTAACGCCAGATCCCCTCCCAGTACAGATGCCAGCATAGGACCCCAGTTCCAGTCCCGGACCCCCATCCCAGTCTGGATTTCTCCATCCTGGACAGGTGCCAACACAGCACCCCCTCACCGGAATCAAACCCCAGTTCCAGTATGGGTGCTGGCATGGGACCCTCCTTCATCCTGGTACTGGGCTCCCATCCTGGCATAGGTGTCCATACTCTGTGCCAGTACCAAGCCCTCATCCCAGTACAGCTGCCAACATGGGATCCCCCATTCTGGTACAGGATGCCCCATTCCCGTACCAGGTCTCCATACCAGTACAAGTGCTGGAATGGGACCTCCCATCCCCATAGATGACACCCCGTCTTGGTACCAGGTCCCCATCCCAGTACAGGTGCCAGTACGAGCTCCCATCCCGGTACAGGGCGTCCCAACCCAATACGGATGCTGGGATGGGACTCCCCATCCCAGTATGGACACGGGTACAGGTCCCTCATGCCGGTACCAGGTCCGTGTTCCGGGATAGATACTGGTACAGGTCCGCCATCCCAGTATGGAACGCTTCATGCCAGTACCGGGTCCCATCCTGGAATGGGACCTCCCATCCCAGTACAGGATGCTTCATGCCGATACCGGGTCCCCATCCCAGAACGGGTGCCGTTACGGGATCTCCATCCCATTATGGGTGCTAGTACAAGTCCCTCGTGCCGGTACCCGTCCCTATCCCGGTACAGGACACTCTACGCCGGTACCGGGTCCCCATCCCGCTACGGGTACCGTTATGACATCTCCATCCTGGTACGGGCCCCCTACCCCGGGACAGGAGCCGGTACGTGTCCCCATTCACGTACCGCCCCCCCCCCCCCATTCCGGTACGGGGTCTCTGGCCCGGCCTGGGCCCCCTCCCGCCCCGCCGCGACCCCCCGCCAGCGCGGCCCTAGGGTCTCACCCGGGCCGGCCAGTGCGGGTACCCCTTCATCTTGGCGAAGACGAGGTCTCCGGGCTTGAAGCTGTGCGGCATGGCGGCCGCGGAGCGGAACGGCGGCGGCGGAGGCCCAGACCGCGGGCAGCACCGGGCAGCGGGGCAGAGACGACCCGGCCCGCAGGATGTCCCGCCCCCGCCCGCGGCGCCCTGTTCCCGTTGGCTCGGAGTCGCGTCGTTCTGCAGTTTTACCCAATGAGAGCGAAGCGACGGCCCGGCGGGGTAACGGGATTGGGCCGCGCAGCCAGAGGCGCCGAGGCGGGGGGCGCTGAGGGGCGTGGCCAGAGAGGGAGGGGGCCGGGGCCGGGGCCGGGGCCGGGGCCGGGGCCGGGGCCGGGGCCGGGGCCGGGGGGGTGTGCTTGGGGTGAGGGGCCCGGGGGGGACACGCGTCTGGGGGGTCACAGGGGCTGTGGGGAGTGAGGCAGAGCTGTAGGGTGTGGGTCAGGGCTATAGGCCCCTGCCCCCCCCCCCGCAGCCTAGGGTCGCAGCTCCGTCAGCCCCGCAGCCGTGGGCTCCTTCCCCGAGGGCCGAGGGGTCGTCCCGGTGGGACCGGGCCCCACGGGTTTGGAGTGGGTGGGAAACGTCCCCGGGACGAGGTCTGGGCCCCCTGCGAGAGCTGCCTGGGGCGAGGCAGTGGGGAACGGGGTCAGACCTGCTTCACCCGCCTGTGCTTTTAAAACCGGAACTAAAGCCGGCTGAGCCGGAGCAAAACAGTGTGAGGAGTCTGCCTGGAAGCTTGCCTGTGTTTTAAACCCGGTTTTAACCCAACCTGGTTTCTCTGCGAGGTCATGGAAATGCAAACGTTTCGCTGCCTGGACTGGGCTCACCGCCCGACGCGGAAGCAGCTGCGTGCGATGGGGCAGCAGACGAGCTTCCAACACGCAGCAAGAGCCAGGCAGCGTAAAGCACAAACCACGCTTGGGGCGGAAATCATTGACGGGGTGACTGCGGTCTTGGGGGAAGGCAAGCAGGGACAAGCTCAATGGTCTTAAAGGTTTTTTTTCCAACCTAAGCGATTCTGTGAACCACGGGCAGCACCCGGCATGCGGCTGCAGTGCGACGGGGATAAGCACGACGAGGGGAAATTCCTTTGGGCTTTGCAGGAAGGAATTAGTGGAGCATTGGGGAGCGAGAAAGTCCTGGGGGTGTTCACGTTTCTCCACGTTCACGTTTCTCCGTTCTGGGCTCCACGTCGCCTTGCTCACGGTGCCAGGAGCAGGAGCAGATCCTGCAGCGTGTGACTGGCACGGGGACGGCAAAAGGGTCCCTGTGCAGGTCTTTGGGGAATGCCCGCTCCCCGCGGCATCTCCCGTGCTGCGGCACGGGGGCCCAGCGTGTGACCGCCTGCTGCCGCCGTCTTGGCGGCCCGGGGGCCTGCAGACAAGGGAGAGCCACACTGTGGGCCCAGGCAGAAAGAACAGAAAAATCCTCTGGTGTTTCAGGCTCCCTCAGCCTCAGCTGCGGAGGGTGAGCTTTGCTCTGGAGCTGCACAGGGCCTGTTTCAGGCTGGGGCTGCCAGTTCCTCCCGGGGACACCGGAGAGGCCGAAGAGCAGGGCCTGCGGGCTGTGGATGCAGGCCTGGGGGTTGGGGGGGGCCACGGGTGCCGGGACCGTGGGGGTCCGTGGGTAGCAGCCGTGGGGTGCCTGGGCCCGCCCTCACACGCAGCTCTCCCCGTCCCCTCAGCCCCGGAGGACAGCGGACGCCATAGAGTGACGGAAGGCTGGAGCGGCACTAGGGCCCATGTGACGGACCCGCCCCGCCTCCGGGAGCGGTGGCGTAGGCCGGGCGGGGGCGCGGGCGGGGGCGCGGGCGGGGCGGGGCGGGGGGCGCCGGTTCGCTCCGGTGCCGTCGCGATGCGCAAGTTCTTCCAGGAGATCAAGGCTGACCTGAAGTTCAAGACTGCGGGGCCCGGACAGAAGCTCTCGGAGCCGTCTCGGTACGGGGTAGGGGGAACCCTCCGGTGAGGGCGGGCCCGGCGCGGGGAGGACGCCGTTCCTGGGCGCTGCCGGCAGAGAGCGGGGCTGACCGGGCGGGAGTCGGCCCGGCTCCGTCCAGCTACCGGTAACCACGGGCCCCGCGGCTGCCCTGGGCCCGGTACCACCCAGCACCGGCGGAGGGGGTGCCGCGCCTGAGGGACGCCGGGCTGGGACCGACATCGCCGGCTGCAGGGCCCGGCGGCCGACGCTCACCGCGGTGCCCCAGCCGCCCGTCCCGCGGGCGCCGGCGCTCGTCGGGCGGCAGTGCTGCCATGCCAGCCTGCCGGTTCCTCGGCCGCCTCCCCGGGGCGGCAGTAGCCGTTAATTACTGTTCCGTGTCCGTGGCCAGTGCGGTTGTGGAGCTGTCATTGTCTCGGTGCGGTGGTGTGGACAGGAGCGGGGTGGCGAAGCCCATCTCCTCCCGAGTTCTGCTGGTCCCTCCTGCCCAGGGTCCCCAAGGAAAAGCCGAAAGCTGAAGCGGCGCCGAAGCCTCGTCAGGGACCGACCGATGAAGTGCAGATGGCGGCAGCTGCAGCCCTGGCCCGGATGGAGTTGAAGGCCAAGGCCAAGCTGCCCTCCTCCCAGGAGGCCATCAAGAACCAGGGTAGGAGGACGTGGAGCTGCTGTGCCACTGCAGGGCGGGAGGGTTGGGGGGACAGATGGTGGGGCTGGCTGGGACAGTTGTAACTCTGAGATGAGCCCTGAGAGAGAAATCCCAGGTACATCTCGAGGATATTTTGGGGCACAGCTGGCTTCTGCAGCTGTTTGAGTGCCATACAAATGGGGGTCACGCCCTCCTGTGGACTCTGAGGCCAGGGAGAGAGCACCCAGGTAGGCATTCACTTCCCTGCGCAGTCTGAAGTCCTCTGAACCTCTGCCCTGTCTGCTGCTGTAATTTGGGTGTGTCTCTCATAGTGAGAAAAGAGCTGATGGCTGAGGCAGCTGTGAGCGAGAAAGGCTTCTCTGTGGAGGAAAAGGTATGAGAGCTGCTACTGTTCCCTGTCCTGTGCAGATATGCCAGGGTATTTAAAAACAGAAAAACCGACAAAACCTTCCTGCGTTCAGCCCAGTGCCTGGTTTTGTCTCCTTTAGGACCTCGCCTCCCCAGACAGGGAAGGGGCAGCTGCCCTCTCTGTTTCAGGGGTTTACTTCATTTGCCCGTTGACTGATGCAGTTGTAAGAAAAGACAAGAAGGAAAAGCACCTCAGAGAAGCCATCCAGTCAGTAAGTGCCGTGGCTGCCAGCCGTATGGCTTCCTTTCCTCCTCCTTTAACTCATTTTGTGATGTGTCTCCCAAAGGGCAACTCCTTTCTGCTGTAGCTGTACAAATGCCTGTCTGAGCACTCTCCCTTCTGCTTGCTGGAAACGCTGGGAGTGGAAGCTCTAGCCTGTACTGGGTTTGGTGGGGACACTTTCTGGGATGGTGCTGTGTTTTGGATTTGTGATGAAAGCAGGATTGATTACACCCTGGAAACGGCTAAACTGGGTAGTAATTAATAAATCCCTCTGCTTTGCTTGCGTGCACAGCTTTTGCTTTACTTACTAAACTTGTATTTAGCCAAACCCATTTTTTGCACTTTTTTTACCCTTCCAATTCTCTCCCTCATCCCACTGTGGGGAAGCGAGTGAGCAGCTGCACGGTACTGAGCTGCTGGTCAGTGTTGCACCACAACAGACCCACAAATCCCTTTGTGCAGAGTAGTGTCAGCTGCCCCTGACAGTCTTATCTCTTCCCCCCCCCAGTATTTCTCCATAGACCCAGTGGCTGCCTCGATCATGGAGATTCACACCTTCAATAAGGACCGGGAGAAAGTGCGAGTGGGTGTGGAGACCATGGCCAAGTAAGTGGACTGTGCTAGTAGGACGGAGTGCACAGGTAGCTTCTCCCTTCTCTGGAAGGTGGATTTTCTTGCTATGCTCTAGGCAAAGTCTAAAGAAAACCAAAGCCAAACACTTGAACTGTCTTAACTGTTAGTTAAAAATAAGGTCAGCATCTCAGCTGTTCAAGAGGTTTGGGAGCTGCTGGTTGAGATCAACCACCTCCATCTTGTGCCTGGCTTGGCATGGAACACTGATGTATTTCATTTTCCTCAGGTTTTCAGCTCTTTTATCTGTGATAAATACTGTGAGGTTCTGTGTCTCTTCTTACACCTTGGGGTAGCACGTCCTGATCCACACAGTGCATTCCTCTTTCTGCAGATACTTGGATAATATCTGTCTCCATCCAGAGGAGGAGAAGTACTGGAAAATCAAACTGCAGAACAAGGTGTTTCAGGTGAGATCAAGACTCCTGCAGGTGCTCTGCCTAGGAAAGTCCTTGCCTGGAGCAGACGACATCTGAATTCTTTCCTTGTCTTCCAGGAAAAGATAAGCTGCCTGGAAGGGACACACAGATTTTTCCAGGCTATTGGATTTGAGACAAAAACACTGCCTGTTCCAGGACAAGGCAAGAAATCTTAAGTGTATTAAACTGGAGTCAACAGTTTGGGGGGTGGTGGGACAGCCCAGGGGAGGCTAGCAAGGCATCTTTGGTTGCTGAGAGCACTCCACAGGCTGTAACAAAGGCTGTTGCTCCAAGGCTGTAACAGAAACAGCCTCTCACCCTGCAGTTTCCCTGTCAAGTCATTGTATTTTCTGGAGATCCTTTGCCCTTATATTTCATACATTACTTTTGTAAAGAACAAGAGACTTAATTCCTGTCCTTTTGGTTGTAGAGGCCACAGAAGAGTACTACGTACTGAAGAAAGAAATGTTGACTAAATTGGAAGACCTCAAGCACTACAAAGAGCAGCTTTTAAGCTCTGAGCCTGTGAGAGCCCGGCTGGACCGCCAGCTGTCTGTATTTAAACCATCACCTGAAGCTGCTCGGTTTGAGCTGCCAAGTGACTTTTACAACCTCACTGCAGAAGACATCAAACGAGAGCAACGGCTCCGGTGAGTAGGCTCAGAAGGACAGCCCTGACTGCCCGGGGGACGCACAATGCCAGCTAGGAGTCCTGTGCCTCTCCTTCATGCTATAAATTGCTTTCTCCCTGAAGGACAGAAGCAGTGGAGAAAGCTTCGATGCTGAGGACAAGAGCCATGCGAGAGAAAGAAGAACAAAGGGAAATGCGAAAGTACAACTACACCCTGGTGCGAGTCCGGTTTCCCGATGGATACATCCTCCAAGGTGAGAAGACTTCTTCCCTTTTCTTTGGACACCTCCAAAAGCTTCTGAGAATACTTATTGTGCAAGAGCTTGAATAATAAGCAGGCTTGAGCCATATGCTGAACACAGCTGGTAGAATAAAGCAAAAAAAAAAAACCAAAACCCAGAGCAGGGTAATGTTTTCTCTAGGAACTCTTCCCATCTCGGAGCCCTCCACCTGCACAGGGTTGGGACTGTAAGCCAGGGTTGCGTGGAAAGGGAAGAATCTAAAGGTGCTGTTAATTAAAGGATGCTCTTCTCAGGCTACTGAGAGCAAGCTGGACTAATTAAATCAGTTTGTTATAGTTACCAGCATGAGGTTACCTGTGTGGTGTCAGGCTATACAACAGCCAAAATCCTCTTCAAATCTTGTAGAACTTGGAAATCATTTCAGGCTTTCACAACTCTTTGTTACAGGCTGGCAGGGGCTTGCAACAACTGAAATAGTATTTTTTTTTTCTTTGGGGATTCTGCTTTTATGCTTCTCAGTTGAATCAAGCTGTTTCTGTGTCACTGAAGTAGTTCATGAAGTTAGCATCAGTACATGAGCCCCATGAAACCTACCACAAAGGTTAGACTTGGTAAATGCCAGACTCTCTCTCAACATCTCACCTTCTTTTCTCATGGCAGGGACTTTTTATGCACGAGAACCGGTGTCTGTGCTCTACAGTTTTGTGAGAGAAGCACTCAGAGATGACTGGCTGCCCTTTGAGCTGTTGGGACCTGGAGGTCTCAAGCTGACTGATGAGAACTTGGCCTTCAATGAATGTGGGTTGGTGAGTGAAAAAGAGATGCTAGCACCTTCCACAGGGATCTTCAGGTTGTCAGAGTTATCTTCTCGTAACTCAGGGAGAAGTTTGTGTCTTTTGCTCTCAGTGCCATAAGTTGCCCTCTGGCCCCTTCTTTTTAAGCTCAAGCAAGCAAATAACTGCGTGAAGGCTTCTGGCTCCAGGCTAGGAACTCTGTCTGGAAGGAACTGCAAGAACCTACCTCCTGTAGCCAATGCAGGCTGCAGTAGTTGGCAGCAGCTCTGTCAGATGCTTTGCATCCACACTGGGGGAAAAAAGGGAAGGCAGCAATTGTGAGGCAAGTGCAGCTCTAGCACAAGGCTTCCAACAGAAAGCCTATAGCAGGGTTCCCTAGGAGGTTCTTGTAGAAATCCACACTTGTCCTTCTTAGTTAAAACACTCTTGCTAAGTTTTTCCAGGTCTGTGAACATACAGAGCATATATTATGAGGTCAAAGTGTAACATTGCTATAGTTTAATAACTCTGCCTTTTCTGTCCCAGGTGCCCTCAGCCCTCCTGACTTTTGCCTGGGATGCAGCAGTCATGGGAGACATTCAGGCGTCAGGACAGGAGCAGCCAGCAAGCCCCCTGAAACCAGAACTTCTCTCCAGAGTCCAGACACTGTCATGAAATAAAAGGGAGTGGATTCAGTGTGGGTGGCTTCAGACTGTTCCCTAACTTTTCCTGTATGGACTGTTGGGGCTTGCAGCTATGTGACCTCAGAAATGACTTTGTTTTAGCTCTGCAGAACGGAGAGTCTAGAGTCACACCAACCTTGCAGTCACCTCCACAACTCCAGTAGCCAGACACCAAGGCAGTCTTGCCCAGTAAGACACACACAACACTGCTCTGAATGGCTTTAAAAAACAAGTTCTAGCAGTGACTACTTGAGAGTTTCCAGGACTATGATGAAGCACCACTCTTCTCCCTTGGAGGAGGGATTAGGTCCTAGTACTAGGCTGGATTACCAATTGATTGAGCCTGGTTATCAGGCTGAGCTTAACACTCAGCTTTTCCTTTTGCTTCTGTGTGCACTGTAACTCCTATTGGAGAGAATATATTTAGATAAAGTTATGCTTAGTTTGATTAAATGGAATATTTAAAGACTCAGTTCTGTTCAAAGCCACTTGAATTGCATTGCTCTTACAGGTTTGAAATGCAGACAAGCTGCAGTCAGTGCTGGGGTTGGCACTGGTGTTACTGGTGCAGCTGTGACATTTGTTACCCACCTTTTCACTTCATGATACCTTCAGACAGAACAGAGGACAGGCAAGGAGACTGATGACAGGCAACAGCTACTTATGCTACCCACTGGTGAGAGGTTAAATCTCAAACTACAACCAGTATTTTAGGGAACTAACTCATCAACTCGCAAGCCATAAAGTTAAAAACCCCAGCAAGTTTGTTACATACAAGCTTGATGCTAGTTCAGTCTCTAAGTTTTTCTGTGGGGTAGAGACCAGCTTTTACGTATACGGCTTCTATTGCAGCGATGTACAGTGTATAGGAGATTGATAATCTCTTGCTAGCCTGATGTGTATTTAATAGCAGCCTATCCCAAAATAGGAGAAACAAGTTGCAGGTTGTTTTTTCTTTTCCACGGGGTGAAGCCCTGCTGTTGTTCTCTGTAGCAAGTAAAACCACAAACAGGATGATACAGATAGCATAAATTCAAATATAATTGTACATAATTTATACCCAAGGCCATGCTATACAACATTATGAACAGAGTAATTCCCCCAGTGGCATCACAATAAGCTTATTTCAAATTCCTCCACTAGTTTTAGAGATAACTTAAGATAGCTTCCATTGCAAAGAAGTATTAAAATTTCAATAATGCTTTATTAAGGACAGATTAATATGCAGTATTTTTAAGCTAAAATCTAGAACTAAAAATTTAAGCTTCCATCTGGTCTGAAGCAGAACAAAGTGCTGTCTTCTCTTTACAAGAAATATGGAATACTTTCAAGTAACTTGTTCAAAGATACACAAGGTTTAACATTTTCTAATTCATTCTACATACATACAGAGAAGTTAGTAGGCATTTAAGTCTCAAACTGTATTAGGTGGGCTGACCACGCTGGTGTCCTGCTGAGCACCATCTGTGCCACTGGATTCTGACACTGTTTCAGTAACTCCCAATGTAGAATCTGCAAAGTAGAAAATGCTAGTTTTGCCTTTTTTTTTTTAAATATCCTTATTAATCCAGTAGAATTTGACTACTATGTGCTTTATCAGTCTTAGCTTGTCTACACGTATCTGTTGCAAGTTTCCATTTCAATACTATTTAAAAACTGGGTTTGATACTGGGTAAACATTGATCCAGAATAAACATTACTTCAACCATAAAAAAAGATCTTCATAATCTTTCCAGTGCTTTAGACACAGGGAGACTTAAACAAATACAGCTGCATGTGTGTCAACAAAGCCCAGGGAAGGCAAGCTACTGAATAGCATCACCATCTGCAGAACAAGAGGTTACAAACCTGAAGCAAGGCTTTCATCTCACTGCAGTCTTGTAATAAGCAAAAGCAGCTTAAGATTAAATACAAAGCTTCTTGTCAAACAGCTGTTGTGGAAGGCAAGAGGAGGAATGCGGCACCAGCTGAGATAGAAAGGAGAACCCAGATACGTCTAGAATGGGTCAAACATTCAACAGAATTTAAGGCTTCAGGAATATGCCCAACACAAAAACCCCACTTTCCTTAATTCAGGTTGTGCCAGTAGCATTGTGAAAGGGCTCTATTTTGAGAGTGGTAAGAAAGGGCTCGGAGGTTTTGAAAGTGGTTTAGAGGAGCTGAATGCACCTCATGCAGTCGGTGTTAAGTCATTGATCTGTATGATCAAGTACGTATAGTTAAAACCTCACTGAGATTAAAGAAGCC
Organism: Chlamydotis macqueenii; assembly: GCF_036417535.1. NCBI lineage: Eukaryota > Metazoa > Chordata > Aves > Otidiformes > Otididae > Chlamydotis > Chlamydotis macqueenii. Next base: position 2,991,597 of record NC_141581.1, on the reverse strand, counting down.
ACTCTGCATCCTCATTCCACTGTTTCTGAATCTGCAGCCTGAAAGGACATGCTATAGCAGTGGAGCTTTGAAAGCCTTTTTCCAAGGGATAACTGGGACACAAATAGAAGCAACTGCTTAGATTCTACAGCAAAGCTGCAGTGTGTTGATCAGAGCCCTCACCTGTCAAACATCCAAGAGCTTGGTTATTATGTGATGTTATTTCCCTCAGAAATAGATAATTCAGCCTGCACCTAAGACTTCAAAAAGGCAGCAGAGGGAAGTTACGCTCCAGACCTTGTCAGTCCTGGGAGGGCTCTGAACATAAGCATGTATGCCCCAGAGACCAGCCCTGCTCAGCAACATTTACCAATAGTTCGTGGATGCGATACTGACTCCAGTGTTCGCTTTTCTTATCAGGGAAAAAAAAAAACAAACAAAAAACACCTCAGGGAACACTGGCAGAGAAGTGTTAGCCACAAGGGAGGAGGGAAGAAAGGGCAAGAGCAGGTTAGAGAAGACTATAAATACCAAAGAAAGATCTAGAATAAAATGTAAAAAGCAGAGAAGTACCTAGAATAAAACATCCACAGAGATGAGCACAAGGCTTGATGAAAGACTGGCAGAAAAACTGCAACAGGTTTAGCCACACACCGTTCCCACTGTTGTACTCTCCCTTGTGGGAGCAAACATCTGCCAAGAAACTGCTATTGATTTATTTTCCCACCTTTGCCTGGCTGAATATCCACAATCATGCAGTCATCATCTTCCTCATCTTCCTCAGTGTCTGCCTGAAATCCATCCACCTCCACACCTTCAGCCTTAAGGGGAAAAAAACAAAAAAAAAAAGGAACCAGCTGTGTCACAGCAAGCTGACAGTACTAACATGTGAGACCAAGCACAGCCAGTGCTGTGAAGGACTACAGTGGGCACTCTTCACAGGTAGGACTCGCAGCACGGTCTGATCAGTTGGGCGTGTTTGTAGGGGAAGGAAAACAAGCAACCCCTGGCTTCAACCGACTGACTTTTGATAAAAGGCCTCATCTGCAATGGCACATACAGCAGGATGCAGGCCAAGCTTCTGCTCAAGATATTTCACTATTGCACAACGCAATGAACAGTCTACACACCGAAAAAATCAGTTCAAACCTTAACTGGAAACTGACTCAGTGTTGTTGGGTTTTTGGAAGGGAAATCTCCCCCCCGCCGCTGATTATTTTGGATGCTACCTTCCTTCTGAAGATGGAAACTGACTTTTGCTTGTCAAGTTTGAAGCGTATTCTCCTCCTGACTCCTCCTCATCTTTGCCAATTACCTTTTATTAAAGGAGGGGCGACAGTTCTTCCCTTGGTGACTCTATTTGCTGCCATGGGAGCAGCACAAACTACTCATTTTGAATTGAGAAAATGAATACAAGGAGCAATACAAACTGCAGTTGCCCAGCATTGAACAGCTGCAAGTAGTTTTTGGGTTGCTCCCCTCAACTGGAACTGTAGAGTGAAAATTTCAGACCTAGAACCTGGTCCCCATCCCCTAACAAGCTGTTCCAAGAGAAAAAAACCTAAATTTACATCTTTCATTAAGGTCTCAGTTTAAGTGTTCCCCTCCTAGAAGCGTGCAGGTACTGCCTACTTCAATGCAGAGTTCTTCTCTCTCCAGTTTATGTAACAGCACCTTTACTAACACGAGTTTTGGTGTGAGCTTCATGGCAGAGTAACACGTGCCAAGGGTAGAGAAGCTGGCAGCCTTGACCTACCAGTTGTTCCTAGGCTCTCCCCAAGCTCCGGCCTTGCCTGACAGGAAGGATGAGATCTCAATACCCGAGCAGCACTGTTTTAGATGTCAGGCATGAAAGGCTTTCAGGACTCTGACACCTTCACTCTGAGCTGCACAGCACCACACCTCACAAGGGCAGCTTTAAGATGCTTTTGAGAGCTCTGACGAATTCAGGCTCACAGTGTAACTCTACTGCCTTTGTTTTGCAACTTCTCAAGTAGTCAGTTATACTTCCAGTGGGTGCCAAGCAGAGATTTTTCTCTCTGCCTTTATTTAGCATAAACTCCATTTAGCAGATGGAGTTTTGGAGCTGAACAGCTTCTCACAAGTCTCTGATCCCTATCAATACTTGAATACAGAGCATTTGCAGTAGAAAAGCAAAAGAAAGGAAGAAGAAAATGGAAAGGCAAAGCATGAAAAGTCTTGTCTGTGGCTTCTTTCCTCACCCCCTCATCCACAGGTGATGAGGAATAAATCCACTGACAGTGCAAACTCTGTCCTACCTGTAAGTTTGGAGGCAAACAGTTGCTAGCACCAAGCTTCAGGACCTAAAACCTCACTGTCTTAAATGAATGACACAGCATCATACAGCAAAAGCACCAACCACATACTTTTCAGTGTTCCTTTTGGATGATTAAGCTCTTAATACTACCTGTGGTTACCCTGAAAAGCAAAAGCATACAACAGGAAGACCACAACAGAGCTTAGAGCTGGAGCAGCAACTACACCAAATCCATCTCATTTCGTTCCTATTAATTATTACTATTTAAACCAGCTCTTGAAATTCAGCTTCACGTATGATAGTCCAAGCTGAAGACTTTACAGACTATTAAGGGCTGAGTTGCAGCATTTATGAACCACATTTCATCAGTACACATACAACCGATGCGAGGCACCAGCCTAGGCTATACATCTGGCAGCCATACACATACATAAAAACCTGCATACAAGTTATATACAGCTGTAAAACCAAGGCCAAGCAGACACTCAGAAACTCTTCACAGCTTGGATGCAATCACTGGCAAACAGCAGAAAATGAAAGAACAGCAGGAGAGCAACATTTCAAATGGAACAGAAAGTCCAAGCTGGAGACACACTATAGAAACTCATCTCTTTAGAATCACATAATTTCACTCCTTTCCCCACAAAAAGGGCCTTTTTGTATGAAGATCTGTAGCTTAATATTTAGAGTCTGCTCATGGCAGATCTAGGCCAACCTGGGAGGCATGCCAGGACCCCTGCCTACTGAAGAGGCACAGCTAGATTGCCATCATTCTTTATTGGGGAAGAGCATCCTGACAGGAACTCACCTGTTCAGTATCTCGAGGCCTTTTCATGAATTTAGTGATGGACATGCTTCCAGTGGACTTCCTTTTTACTGACATGGGGGTGGTCTGCAGGACTGCCACGCCTGGCACGCTGCCACCCTCCTCCTTCCCTGAAGAAGGGACTTGGGTGATGTAGTTCCATTGACAGGGGACAGGGAGATGCTCTTGATTAAAACTCTTCAGCACCTCCGAGTGGACATACCAGCACATTCTATATTCAGGTCTCTTCTCGTACACAGAGTTCTCCGAAATTATTCGCTTTAGCCTGGCTTTGGAAGGGACACCGCTGTCCTCGCCAACAGGCGTCTGTGGCCGGGAGGTGTGGGGGCTCGCAGGGCTTGTGTCGCTACCGTCAACAGCTGCAGTCACATCACTGAACAGTCCTTGACGGCAGCACTCCTGGAATTCCTGGATGATCACTTTGCTCCCGTTCACATTACCATGCAGCAGTGGCAGAAGCTGGCCAAGGACTGCAGAAAAGAAAGGTTGCACAAAGGTTATGGGGAAGAACTACTTAAAGGTAGAGAAAAGCCAAGCTGGCATAACCTATCAGTGCACACACTCCCGAAAGACGACAAATAGGTTGAGATTAATTTTAAATTTAGGATTGTAACGGGAACTAAATTTGACGTAGAAAAGTCACCCCCAATAATAACGACCCCCTGAAGTGAAAGCTTCAACCTCTACTCTAGCCTTTATGTGCATTATTCTCATCTTTATGCACAGGAGATACTCAGTACTGAAACCTGTCACACAAACTAAATCCTCCCCTGCAAACAATAAACAGGTGAATGGGCTTGAGCACTTCCAGTAAGCAGTCCTAAATCTGAGTCTACTGAAGTCTTGTTGACTTTATTTCCTAGATTATCTACAGCAAGAGCTTTTGGAGAGCGTAACTAAGGGCATATCGGACACAATGCCGGGAAAACTCCTTTCCAAGAACTCTCATAGAAATTCTTTGGATTTCAGACTTATAACCAGGTCATTCTGAATTTGACACTCAATACAAAAATCTGTTCTCTCCAAAGCGGAGTTCAACAGTGTGCAAGTACAACTATTTAGCCATTCAGGTCTTACTTTGCTGATCTTTCGCTCTTTTTTTACTACATTTCTGTATCTGCTGTTCTTCATCTGCAATAGGTGAATCCAGGATACATGCTGTGAACTGCTGGAGAACCTTTAGGTCCGCATTTGCGCTGCTGTCATTTTCCACACTTTCCCAGACGCAGCCAATTTTCACAGGCTGTAGAACATGGAACCTCTTCCCCATGGCCATCAGTTCATCCCACTCCTTTGCTTTCAGCTTTTGACGAACCTTCTTATTCTCTGGATCGCACTCCTAAAGCCACAGGTGAGAAAGAACTCAATACATCCATCCCAATAAAAACAAAAGCTTTTTAAATACAGCTTTTTAACACGTTCCCTGAGCTAAAGAAGTCTGCTCCTGAACCGTGCAGATCTGAGTTACATCACTGCCAAGACAACACGCTTCCTTCCTCTGCCAATATTTATTACCCTATTCATTGGAAACAGAGATGGAAATCCAGTGACATTCAGTTCACTTACTTCTGTCACTCCTTCATCTTCAGATAGGTACCCATGGGGTACAAAAAACCCATCATCATCATCTTCATCCTCTCCTTCCTCTTCATCATCCTAAAAATAAACTCTGATTATTAAAAATTACACTGACAAATGCAATTGGTTCAGAAAGCTTTTTTCAGCATGCGGAATCCTTACCCCTTCACTATGGGAGAGACTTTCTCCAGGTTCCTCCTCTTCCCATTCTTCATCACTATCTACTTCATAGTCCAGTAGTTTCTAGAAGAAATGCCAACATGCCATTTCTGTAAATAATCTGGAAGCACGATGCCAGATCACATTCGGGGTTTCAAAACTCAGTAGCAAGAAGGAACATGCAAGCAGATCAGAAATCACAGAGAATAAGTAAAATTGGCCAACCATATATTCACTTCAAGAGCATAAAGAAATAAAGGAATCCAGCTACACTGCTTGTGAGGTGCTTACACTGTCCTTTGACCAGGGATTCCTGGGATGGATCATAGTCGTTTTCTTGTTCCATGTGCCCCAGTAGGCAGGACGGTGATTCTCACAAAACTGCAGAAGTTTCATTCTACCAAACTTCCCCCTTTCAGGAACAGCATCTGTTTTGCAGTTATTCACTACCACCACATCACTGTCAAAAGAAGACAATCTTCACTACTTACAGAACACTCTCCTGATGCTCAGGAAAACATCTTACAAGAAGCTTCAGTTTAGCCGCAACACCATCCCAGAGCCTGAGTTCATTAGAACAGGCTCTCCCAGTTTGCCTGCAAGACTATGTGTTCCAGACAAGCCACTTTCCTCCTTAACTACAACCCCCCATGCAACTCTTAGGTACAGTATGTTTACTTTTTAAAACTATCAAAGATGAACACCACTAAGGGCCAGTAGTGTCCAGTGCTGAAGGCAGCTGCCAGAAATGCAAAATTTCCTGCAGGGAAGGGTTTGAGAAGCATCGTATAGAATGAAGGAAATCTATACCATCACATACTGCTGCCTGTGGAAACAATTCTCATACAAAATGAGTATTTAAAGAAAAGCTCCATCTTTCCACCATCTCCAATATCAGAATAAGATTATAATAGAATCACATTCTGCAGTGCATTATTTAAAAAAAAAACAAATGGCAGCAAGGGCCAGCAACAGCTTTCAGTGCTGGCACTTTTAGTGTAGGAGAAATCACTGGATGTTTTCAATTTTGGAGCTGGGCTCTGATGAGAGTGAGAGAAAGTGCTGGGACTGATAACTGCCTAGGAAAGCGCAGAGCCCCAGTGTTGGTGGAGCTACGAAAGTGCTGCCAAGGGAAGGTGAGGGCCAGCAACAGCTTTCAGCGCTGGCACTTCTTGTGTGGGAGCAATCCAAAAGAAAACCCCTAAAACACAGACTAACCTGTTTACTGTGTCGGCACTGTTATTGACAAAAGTAGGTCCAGTTTTACGTGGTTTACGACACTTTAGATCTCTCAGGAAAGAAACTTCACTATTCTGTGCATGCAGGAGCTTATCCAGCTGTTCTACGAAGTCTGGGTCCAGGGGAATACGACAGAGGGGAGCTAAGACCATGTTCTCCTTAATTTCAAAAGGAGCAAACTTTCCACAAGAGCCAGCAAGAATCTGAAATATTAAGTGAGGATTGTTAGGGTCTGAACACCTGAGAAACCGCAGCACCAACACATTCAAGATACACAACAAACCTCAATAGAAGGTGCTGATGTCTGAGTGAAGATTTAAGTTAAGCCCTTCCTATCCGAGACTCCAGCAGATCTTCTCAACGGAATCTAAGCCTTTACAGCCAGCACAGCAGAAGATAGAGCTGAGATTTTTACTGAATCAACTACAAACTTATTTTGTAGTCTCTGCTTTGGTCATAGACTTTTTTTTTTTAAGTGCTTTACATGTTTAAAATCAGGAAGTAAGAAATACTAAGGAGGTCCAAAGGACAGATCAGAAGGAAATCAGTGTCTTCATTAGAGGATAACTAATAAAAGACCAACAAAACACAGGAATAGCAGTATCTCACCTTTGGGGCTTGTGGAGTCTTTGGTTTCTGGAAGAATCTCGTAATTTCTGCTTTCTGTGCATTAATACGCTGAAATCAGAATGAAAATAGAAATTATAAATGCAGAGGGAGCACAAGTCCTTATAATTTAAAGTAAGCTTGTGCATGACCCAACTTCAAATCTAGTGAGGTATAAAGCAAAGGTCAGTTATCTACTAGCTCCTGAAACTCAGCAAAAAAGTAATTGTTGTCTTTAACACACCTACATGGATTCCAAATGTCATTGCTATAACAAAGGACAGAGCTCATTTATAGGCATTGAAAAAACAAACACAGAAAAGACTAACAGGTAAAAGCAAAGACACCAACACATATGAAAGTAGCAGACAAAAAAAATCTGCATAATATAACTGGTGGAGCAGCACACCACATCAGATTGGACAGTCTGCATCCCAAATAGACAAGCTCATTCCCAAGTGCCACCAAAGCAGGGTACGCTGCCTGAAGAACTGCAATAGCTAGGGCAGCCGTCCAGGGTGCCAGGGAGCCCATTAACATAATTTCACTGAAGCAGAAGAATTCAGAGACAAGCTAGAGAAAGCATTTACCTTTTCCTCCTCTCTTAACCGTTTCTCCTCTTCTTTCTTTCTTTTCTCCTCAAGTCTTGCCCTTTAAATAAAGTTCATTTTAATTGTCACGAGTCATGAAGTGTTTATTTGCACTGAAGAAGAGGCGAGAAGCCCCAGATCTTGACTAAGACCCCATCATGCTAGGCAAGAAGATAATCTATCAATTCAGTCAAGGACCACACTTGGTTAAAGCATAACAGAAGATTCTCTTCATTCATCGCTGCATAAAAATTTTACCTGTTTAGCCACAAAGTAGCTAGACTGCTTCAAGTTTCCCTCAATACCAGGAAAGGTTATTTATTGTATTATGAAGTTACAAGCAACTTCCTCAACAGACAGGGGACCAGTGCTAGCAAATTGCAAGAGTACAAGCAAGACTGGTCATGAAGGGAAAACTCAGTGGAGCACGATAGCTCTTTTCTCCAATTTCAAATGAGAAGCCCAGATCAGCCTGCAAGCAAAAAGTACTGCTGAGACTAGGGTCTGCTATACAGTCTTTCAAGAGTTTAAACTATATCCTGTGACAAAGAGGCACGTGCTGTTTGACCAGTATATCCTCTAGAAGGGATAGTTCAGGTGGGTATAGAAAGGTGCTCGTATCATTACACATTATTGCCCAGGACCTGCAGAAAGCAAACCACTTACTCTAAAGCTTCCTGCCTCTCCTTGCGTTTCTCTTCCTTCACTCTCAGCTTCTCAGCTTTCTCCTTTTCTTCTTTTTCTTTTTTTTCTCTCCTTTCTTTCTCTTTCAACTCTTTCTCTTCTTCTTTCTTCTTCTTTGCCTCCTCCTTGGCTCGCTCTTTTGCAGCTTTTGCTTCTTCTTTCAGCCTTCCCTTTTCCTCCCTTTCTGCTTGCAACTTCTGCAGTTTGTCTGCACGCTCCTGATCCTGCGTCAGAAACAAGCTATTAAAAGCAAGTTGGTTTTTTTTGTGCACAGCAATAGCTGCTGGCACAAAAACTTGAGTAAAATAAGGACTTCATTTCTTCAGCTGAGATCTAAGAGTAAATCCCTGCACCCGCCCAATGCTTGACCTGCAGCGCTGTTTCTAGGTATCACAGGACGCAAGGTTATTCACTGCCGCTACCTGTAGCCTCAGCCAGCTGCGCTACCTCGTACTGGATCTCTGAAGGTATTAATTGTCCTTTTTTCCTAACAAATGGAGGCATTTCCATTTTCCAAGCATCAAGGAAAGCTTCTACTGACTTTATATTTGAATAATCTTCATCACCATCACAGCGTTATAGAAAATTATATGGGAACTTATTTTACACTGTTTTAAAATTGTATTTTATTTTTTAAAATATTTCAGGTTATTTTCAAAATCCTTTATTTGCAAGTACATACCTCATGAGCTAAGTTTTCTTTTTTTTTTTTTTTAATCAATGTAGGGCTACCATGGTATAAATTTGAAAAGTGAATTTCATTTAATTTTGCATTATAAACCCATAAGGATTTAAGGGGCACTATGGGAACGATGGAGGGAAGATTAGGTTGAAAGCATTGCCCTTCACAGTGCTTCCTCAGCAAGCAACTGAAATTCTCATTGTGGGTCTACTGACACAAAGGAGAGTGCAGCACGCTTACTAAAAAATGTCAAATTAAAGAAAGATAGTTTCCCTGTGTTGTAGGCATTGGTGACTTCACCAGGAAACTAGGGTATGTCTGTGCTCAGACATACAAATACCCTCCATGCATTTTCAGCTTTGTTTTATTTATTTCACATCTCTTCTTGGCAATGTTAAGATTTACTGAACAGTGTCACAACGTACAAATAACTGAAAAAGGCAACCAACATGCAAAACAGGGCCAGTGGTAAAAACAAACAACATTGTCAACTGAGTCATGGTAACCAGTGAAAATCTACGGGGCAGTCCGGGAAACGGTGTGAAGTTAACTGTTGTGGTTTTGTTTAGTAAGGGGGGGCCCCCCTCACTAAACAAAACCACAACATTAACAGTGCGACTGGAAGGTCTATTTAATTTTTAGCGTAATAAAGCTTCCATTCTCATCTCTCCCTCACATTACTGCTATTTTTGACACACATACAGAATGGAAGAAAAAAACCAGACTGGAGTTCTAAATGGGGCAGTGTAAAAAGCAAGCATCTTGTGAGCACGCCCAACCACGTACAGCCTGGATAAAACACACAACAGTCCCCTACAACTTGATAAAGTAGTCACTAAGAAACACAATGAATTCATAAGCATAGGCCTTCCCCAAGTGCAGTTAAAATAACACCCAGTTTTCCAGTAGGCAAAGCCCACTCATACAGCACTGACTGTTCAAGAACTCCATACGATCCATCAGTCTCCTTTATATTTAGCATTTTATGACTGAAAGCAGAAAGAACAGCAAAATTATTACTCTGCTGCTTTGTTACGAAACACAGTTTGCTGACTAGCTGCATTCAAGCAAACACAGACCAGAGCTTGAGCGTTTCCAGCAGTGACATCCAACAGTTTCTTCAGCAAGCCATAAACACAGCGGCCCGTTTGCCTCACTTATTAATGAAAAACAGACTCTACATTTTGTGGCTTAAAAGGGGGAAGAGTGAGAACGATGAAGCAGGAACCTGCCCTAAATAGGCGGCTCCTATCTGTCCACTTAGCAGGCTGCACCTACCCTCTAAGCAAGCATTTGAAATAAATTCTCAAAAGCGTTTTGACAAGCAGTCAGCAACATTTACCAGTTCTTAATCTCTTACCAAAGTAAGAGATTAAGAAATGGTAAGTGCAGGTCACCCACACTTCATTACATATGCATTAAGATTTGGAATAAGCCAAGCACTTTAACTGCATGCGTTAAGATTCTTCCATATTCATCAGTGAGGAAAACCAGGAAAAGAGGTGTTCTAAGCGGACCGAGATGAAACACAAAGGGCTTTGTTTATTATTTAATACAAAAGCACAGCAGATTAACTTTCTGTGTCAGTGAAAATGCCTTACTCTTTGCAATTTCAGCTTCTCCTTCTCTGCCGAACTTTTGTGGAATTTCTGAGATACCTGGAATTACAAAATGCAAGTTTTAGAGATCCACATCATTGCCTTTCCACGAAGCACTAGAATCCTTACTAAAAGAACAGCAAGCCTGATCCGAATTAGATTAACATTGTTCTAGTAGATTAGTATATTCAGCAACTTTAGTATTCCTTCAGTATAGGATATAAGAATACAGTTCAAGCATATCTAATCTCCCTGGATTTCCATTTAAGCAGGAATGCTTCAGTATACATTAAGTCCTCAAGTTACTAAGTTTTGCATAAACAAATCCCTCTGGTCTGCTGTGTTCTAAAGTATCATTTGCAAGGGAATATCATGTGCAGGAAAACAGAAGCTAGAACTGCTCCAAATCACAAGAGCACAAGAGGCGACATTTAATTATAGCAAAGTCAGTTCCTTTGAATTAAACTTGGTTTGTTTGGGTTTTTTTTTTTTGTGTTTCTTTTTTTTTTTTGGTTTTTTTTTTTTTTAAATCTTACCACTTACTCTTGCTATGATATTTAGATATAATTTCCTGAATACAAGGACTATTATCTGTGTTTTAACGCTGTTTCTTCCTGTAATCACAGCCCTCTTGCTCTTCCACTAGTACCACCGCATCAACCCCGTTTCTCATTTCCGTTAAAGCTGTTATTTATTGGGGGGGAAGGGAGTATTTTATGTCCAAAAGCATTGTTCACAGCCTAGTCAATATTTCAGCATACTATGGCTTGCTTTCTTGTATTCCACTCTTCCTTCTCCTGCCATTTGCAGTATAAGGTTCCCTGTGATTAACAGACTAATACAGACCAACTGCTTTATTTTCTGTAGTCACAGACTACAGAAGTAGTTTACACAGTACAGATCTGTATCAGGAGATTCTGTATTTATCTGACATAAAAATATAAGAGTTCTTTCAACTAGGAGCTTTAGTTTATCAGAGCTGTTTCCACCTAGGAAAACAAACATGCCAGGACAGACAACCATACAGGTCAAGGTGCAGACTTCCCATTTTGGCAAGCAGCACCTGGGCTGTTCCTACCTTACTTCATGCCACGGGAAACAAATAACTTGTTTGTGTTACTGTATTACGTCAGGAGTCAAGTGCTTTTTTTTGTTTGCTCTGCTACACTGCAAATACTTCATGCCTGTCATTTTAGACACGAAAGATTGCAAGTTTTAACCACATAAAAACTGACGATTTTCCTTCATGAGCACACAGTAGAAGAAACAGAAGACCTGTCACATCGTGAGTTCCAAGCCCCAGCTAAATAATCCATATGCCCTCCAAGCTAGTGAAGTTTTTCCTCACCTGCGAGACAGTCTTTCCTTAAACCCCAGGGCATAGTTGCCAAAAATCTTTCTTAAAGGGCTCAAAATGGCATAAGGAGGAAGACCACTGGCTGCTTCACCTCGTTTATCTGAGCCACAGACTCAACCCTCCACCTTTGGCAACACAACATCAGCCCCCTCCTCAACACCTTCCTCAGTTTGTCTTCTCATAATGCAGCTGAGCAAAATAAATGCACCAGTCAGATAGTCCAGCCTAACTGTAGGTGAGGGCTTAGCTACAGCACCCAAGCACATTCACTAGGACTGTTCTGCTTCACAGGTTTCACCATGGGTGACTGTGCCCCTCCAAGAGAAACTCCTGCTTTACACCTCCACTTATCTGTTCCCCAAGACAGCAGTGAACAGGCATTTGAGCCACACACGAAAGTTCCAGTCAGCTGCGGAGACACTGTTGTCCCTAGAAGCTCCCCTTTCAACACAGCACCAAAATCACAGTGGTTTAGGGTCTCTCGCTGGAACAGAGTTATTAAACTAGAACCAAGATCACAACAAAACAGCTCACACAGAGCTAATCTTGAGGTGTTCCTTCCTGTGCTCCAGCCCTCACTGCCCAACAGCATTGCACTTCCCCAGGAGTGCTGTACACGCAGCGACTTTCACCCAAAGAAGCTCCCCATGCTCGGCAATGCACAAGAGAGCACAAGCTCAGTTCAGAGAGACAGAGGCTCATCCGTTTCGTCCCCCATCCTCACAGATAGATCTGCAGTTCCACTGATGCACTGTAGTTTCAACTTAAAAAGTGTTTTCTATGCCAGAGTGGCAGAAATTCAGAGCTTGGAAAGTATCTGCACTGACTGGTACTGGGGCAACGTCCTCTCGCAGTAATTACAGCAGCTTCATCGAGGACAGAATAGAGACTGTTAGTTATGTTATTAATAAATCAACACCACCTTTTACACACTTCTCATATCTTTGTGAATATCCTATTTGTCCTTCTCACCATAAGTGCAAAAAACCATACAACTTATCCGCAATGCAAGAGCTTTTAAAAAAGAAATCCCAAGAAAATAGACCAACCTTCCTAAGAGGCGTTGAGGCAGCTAAAGGACTAGTATTTCTCTTCGTTTCTGCAGCAGGCTGCACCTCAGGGGAGCTCACAGAGTGAGAGCTCAGTGAGGAACTGGTAAGTCCAGAGTCTCCTTCATGAGATGATTCCATGGTCTCATTTTCTGATGTGACACTTCCATCCAGAGAACAGACTTGGGGAGATTTTGCAGTCAAAATATCCTCCAGGAGCACTACAGGCATCTTCCCCTCAAAGACGACATCCTTCAGTTCCCTCTGGTTTATCTTCATGTTCTGCACGTTGTTACACTCTGTTAACCCGGAACGTGATGGGACGCAATCCACTAAATCTTCACACGGCGCATCAGTCTCCATTGAATCATCTTCTTGGCTACTCTGACTGGAATTTAGGCAACTCAACTGGTTTCTCTCTTTCCCTAACGTGCTGTTAGTTATAGCTACACATGAAGATGCTTTTGAATCAAAATTAACATGGTCTACGTCATCACTTAGTCTATGGCTAGAGCCCTTTGTCAGGTCAATAACAATTAGAGTTTTGTTTGTATTATCTTTTGTGTTTTTCTGTATAAAATGGTCTAACGGGCCCTTTCCGTTAGCAAGTTTTGGAGCAAAATTCACATCCGAATCCAACTGGCAGTCATTCTCCACGTTGTCCAGGGACGTATGGGATGCATCTAGGGAGAAATCCTTATTCGGACCAAAACCACTCTGTGAGCTCTTTACTTTTGAATCTGCATTGTATTTTTCCTTCGGTACAGGATTCAAGCGTTTGAACGGCAACCGAGCTGAAACAACATTTTATTATTTTAGTCACATCATACAGTGAGAGGGGTGGGGGGAATCAAACAGCGGGATATTTAATTACTTCTTAAACACAAGAACTGAAACACATTAGTCAGTTAGGGCAGCTTTATTACTGCAAAGCCAACGTATTTCACGAAAGTCAGGTCTGACACCTTCAGAGCACGCTAAAGCCACCCACATTGGGTGACAGGCGCTCCTTCCACAGCCTCACCTTGTACGAGCTTCCGCGGAGGTACAGCCGCTTTGTCTCTGCACTCCATGGCTGTGAGGGAAAAATACAATATATAACCACCCGTCAGATGTTCCCGGTGAGCTACCTGCTTCCCCGAGAACAGCCGCCCCGCGGCTGGGCCCTACGGCTCTCCCCAGGGCGGAACGCGGGCACGGACAAAGGGGCCAGGGCGAGCCCCGCCGCCGCCCCGCAGCCTGAGGGAATTTTCGCACCCACAAGGTCCCTGGACACCGGGCCTCATTCCCCTGCGCGAGGGTCGGGCCAAGGGGAGGAAAGGCCGAGCAGGAAAGAGGAGGCGGCGGGGCGGACCCGGGCCCGGTTCCGGGGCGCAGCGGCAGCTGCGGAGCCTCCTTTGTTACGCCGTGGAAGGCCCTGCGCACCCCGCGGCCCAACCACCGAAGGAAACACACTGCTCCCCGGCCCCACCGCACCCCTCGGCTCGGCCCTACCTGCCATAGCGGCGGCGACAGCCGCCGCAGCTCCCGCCGCTCCTCCGGCGGCGGCGGCGGCCCGGCCAACGCGACCAGTCCCGGCCCGTCCGGTCCGGCCCCAGGGGCTCCCGCTCGTATTTGGCGGGAGCGGGGGCGACCCCTCGCCTCGCCGCGCTGATAGGCGGAGCGCGCCCCACGTGATCCGCTCTTCCGCCCGCTCCGCCCCCTTCCCGCCCGGAGTCTCGCGAGGCGGGTGGGAAGGCGGGAGGGAGGCTCGGCACCCGGCCTCGCCGCTGCCTTCCGATTGGCTACTGCGACAGCCCTCGCTGACTGGCGGCGGCGGCTGTCAGTCTGGCCCGCTGAAGGCGCTGATTGGATATGTGCATGCCGCTGGGTCCTTACGCCTGGGTTCGAGACGTGCCTGCTCACCGGGCAGGAGTCGGGGCAGTGGCGGTGCGGCCACGGGGCCGGCTCCGGAGAGGTCGGGGCAGCCTTTCCCCGGCACTGGGCAGAGGGGCGGAGCCACCTACCCGCGCTGCGCCACGGAGGAGACACAGCCAGGGCGCGAAATGGCGGCGGCGGCGGCGGCCAATAAGCGACCGCCACTGCAGGCGCGCAGGCGCAGACGGCTGCTGCGAGGGATTCTGGGAGTTGTAGTTCGAAAATGGCAGCGCGGCGCCCGCGACTGGTGGTCGTCCTCGCTTCCTCCGCGGTGTTGTGTCGCTCCCCGAGCCAGCCTGCAGGAGAACGATGCGGCTGTGGTAGAGGGACTGGCAGGACCGGTCGCACCCGCTGTTACGACAGAGCAGCAGCCCCCTCCCCTCCCTCGCGGCTCAGTCGCAACGTGAGCGGGCAAGGCGGCGCTCCGCCGGGCCGGCAGGGGGCGGGGCGGGCGCTTCCTGGCGGTGGCGGCGGCGGCGGAAGCGGCGGCGGCCGGGCTGGGCTGGGCTGGGCCGGGCCGGGCTCGGCTCTTGTGTCCCGAGGTGTCCCGCCGCCCCCAGGCCTCCCTCGGCGGCCGGCAGCATGTCGGTGGCGGGGCTGAAGAAGCAGTTCTACAAAGCGAGCCAGGTGAGGCACCGGCGACCCGCCACCCTCCCGCCGCGGCCCGGGGATGACCGGTCTTCCCTTCCCATCGCCGGCCGCTCTGCTTAGGGGACCTCTCCCTCCCCCCTTCCCGGTGCCGCCTGCCTGGTGGTTCCCTGATACCCGCTGTTAGCCCCTTCCCGGTATCTTGGCCCGTGTCTGCCGGGCATCGCCCCCCGGTACCACTGCCCGGTGACCCCTCGCTAATGCCTGGTGTTCCAGCTCGGCACTCCCCGGTCACACGCTTTCCTGCCAGTACCCAGTTCTCCAGGTGACCCCAGCACCCCCGGTTTTCCCCTCCCGGTGCCATCCCCGGGCCTGGTGTCCCGTGTCCCGTCCCCCCCCCCGCCCCCATCCCGAGTTGTGAGTGAGGCAGGGTGCCGCAGCCTCCACAGTGTTGGCCGCTCGGATGCTCCCAAAACGAAAAAAAAAAAAGGATTTTGGGGATCTGGGGCTGATCCCGTGCCCCGTGGACCGGGGCTGTTGGATGGACCTCGGCAGAGAATCGTGTCTGCTGCAGACCGGAGAGTCCTGGGGTTTGGGTGCCGGCTCTCCCTGAGATCCAGGTGGGTGTCGTGGTGGGGATGTGCTGCCCACCGTCCCCAAAACCATGTGTGCGACACAACGGAGGGACGGGTCCGGCCCACTCAGCCCCAGACCTGCGCTGGCTCTGTGGGCGGTTGTGGTGAAGCATTTCAACAGCTGAGATGCCCTTGGATTTTCTAAAAAAGAGCAGGATTTTAGGAGAAAAGCCTTGGAAGGTAGTGGCCTTGTGAAGTTCGAGGTCGTAGCTTGGAGTCACTGGCCCTGCTAACCTCGAATGGTAGCTGTGGCCTAAGCTCAGGAAACTCCCGCTTCCTGGAGAGCAGCTGGCAGCAGGACTGGGAAAAGATTTTGGGGTTGGTGAGGGAGCCTGGGGCCCCAGCTTGCATGGGAAATAGCTGGAAAAAACTTGTCAGATGTGTGATTTTTAGCTAAAAATTGATCCCGTAATTGATTGCTCCGGCAGTAAACAGTGAGTTTATGTCATCCTAAAGCGAAGATTATTAAGTATGGCTCCTCACAGCTTGGGAGGTTGCAGCTTTTCCCCCCAGACAAAGGAATCTGCTTCTAACAGGGTTCATAAACACCTTCTCCCTCACCCTGTGTGTGAAGGGTGGCCATTCCCGATCCCCCTGAGCAGAGTTATGCTTCGTCTGGCTTCTGAAAGCCACTGCAATCAACAGTTGTGATTTTTTAAAATGTATTTTTAGAATGATTCTGGAATTGCAAATACTGCTCTGTTCTTGCTGCTTTTCTTCCCCTGTTTTAAATTTAAGATTAATTTTGCACAGGTCTACCAACAGACTGTGTTTTCCAGGCACAAAGTTTAAACCCCTTTAAGCTCAGCCCAAGCATGTTTTCTACATGTGTCGCCTCCTTTCTTGGCCAGGTTTCCGAGAAAGCATTTTGCTTAAACAGCAAAGCAAAATAACAAATTCCTTAAGTCATTCCCCCACCCTCTTTCTTGCAAACCTCTATGTCGAGGGTTTTGTTTGGTTTTTTTTTTTGTTTGGTTTTTTTTTTTACGACTTCCATGGGAGAAGGTTGTGCTGAAAACTCAGTGTAGGAGGATTTTGCTGGCATGGATGTGCTGTGGTGATGTCGTGGGGCAATTAGAGGTGAAAGCTCATTGATGAGTCAGGAGAGGAGTGTTTTTAAGGTCTAAAACTGTCATTTTAAAACACCTGATGAAACCCTTCTTGGAGGGATTTATTGAAAAGTGAAATCATGTATGGTCTTTGGTGGGTTTTTTTTTTTCTGTTACAGATGTCTTTTTTTCTTAAAAGGAACCATTTTGGCTGCTTGTGGAAATATTAGACCTGGCACAGATGTCCAGGGAGAAGTAACTTGCTCAGTGTGCAGACTTGGTGGCCTGCCTGCCTTGTGCACGTACCTCACTTGGGCACTTAGGCTGTGTTCGGTGGCATGTTAAATTGGGACATAAGGTGCATTTACAACTGCATCGTGAGTTCTTTCATGGCTCTTGTTGCCACGAGAGTTTTGGGAACTGATTTAATCCAAAGAAGCTGGCTTTGATGTGAGGTTTTTTGCAGCAATATTGGTGAAGTGACTCTCTCTGCAGGGACAAGAGGGATGCAGTCCTCTTTTGGAGGCTGCCACTCCCTTTGCAGTGCCCTGGTGATGGGGACACAGGTATCTACACTTTAGAGATGCTTTAACTGCGAGTGACTGATTCCAATTTGGCCATTTTGCTTCTTCCTTCCTTCTCCCTTCCCTTTCCACCCTACTTCCCTCTCCCTCCATCAGTCCCACTCCTCGGCCACCCCTTGGCTGAAGGAGAGGAGGATTAGTTATTTTTTGGCTCCTTTAAAGCTATCAGATGCTGCCAAAACCAAACATGTGGAAGATCTTTCCTGAAATGTTATGTTTCATTCCACGTCTGTTGTTAATTGAAGGAAAAATGGAGCTGGAACCAGGGTCTGAAAGGCCCTCGGCAATGCTGGAGTGGCAGGTTTGGGATCCCACCTACCTCCCCACGCAACAAGGGGGCCAGTTCAGCCTCCTTGGTAGCCGGAGGGAGCAGAGCTTGGCTCGTGGGCTTCTGCCATCCGATTCCTGCAAGCCCACATCTTCCCTGGGTGAGGCAGCTGGGCACCCGCACACAGGAAAGAGCCAAGCTAGCATCCTGCAAAAAAAAAGAAAAGTCACACTGGCAAATGCTGCAGATGATGAGCAGTTCTGTGTGCATCCAGAACAGGTTTTGCTAGTTCATAGCAAAATGTTCTTTTAAAAAAAAAAAAACATTCTTGCCAAAGGAAGGAGGAGAAACAACAGCAGCAGCTTCGAGCTGCAGGGTGGTGAGCTGGGAGCAGGGTGGGAAGTCCCTGCCTGCAAGGTGTGAGACTTTCCAGTCCTGGGCTCCATCCAGCCTTGGTCCGTCAGCATCCACTCAGGAATTTGCTGGAGCAAATTCTGGTGTAGAAATGGCTTCATTTGCACCGCTTGCTTTTTATACAGACTGGTGTAAGTCCTAAAAGCCTGCAAAACTTTCCATTAACCGCTGTGTAGGACAGGCTGCATAAGCAGGTCAGCTGGCTGCGCCGTTCCTGGGGGAATCTGGTGCTTACTGAGTGTGAGTGGGTTTGTCTCTACTTGCACATAGTGCAGCAGCCCTGCCTGCACCAGCAGGTTTATCAGCCACCAGTTTGAAGGGACAAGCCCTAGGGTGGAGGCGGTGCTGTTGTGATACGGTGGTAGTAAACATGTCCCCTCCCTCTGTGACAGCAGGACTGTTATACGCCACAGCCCTCTTGCTCTGGGGACAGGTCTAATCTGGGGAGTGATGTGTGGTGTCCTTAGCTGTGGCTGTAGCCCGCATTGGTGTGGTATTGTCGTGGTGCGGCTGCTTTGGGAGCTGCCCCATGGATGTGGGGAGCCGGTGCAGGGAGCATCTCTCTACTGGACAAGGCAGACAGGCTGCTCTGCTGTGGGTAGTTGTGGCTCAGCGAGTGACCGAGGCACAGCAAGAATGAGCTTGCCAAATGCTGTCATTTCAGGTAAAATGGAGCCCTTCTGGGAACACAAGACCTTTTTTTGTTTTGTACACTGGTGATTTGCCTTGGGAAGCAGACTCAGTCCAGGCAAGGGAAGAGTGTCATGTTTTTAAACTGGGCTGGTATTCAGCCTTGGGCACTGCTGTCATCTCGAACAGGATTAATGTGCTCCCAAAGCTAGTGTGGTCCAAGTCTAAACCCTGCTAGGCCTGCCTGGGCTTAGAAACCAGGGTAGCAAGTGGTGGCTCATGCCCTGCTGTGCCTGACGAGTACTGGCCCGAGATGCAGATCGGCAACCTCCTCCTCCCCATGCAAAGTACAAAAGCCATTTTCCGAGAGGAGGAGAGGTGTGTGCTAATTAAAGCTAGCAAGCCCTTGACATGCCGGCTTTTTCCTGAGTTTGATGACTGCTCTCAAGGCTTCTGAAGATATTTTTGAACATGAATAGCTAGCGCTTGCTTTCTGCCTGGCCCAAGAGCCTGGGATATGCTCTGTAGCCTCCAACAGCCATTTCAGCCCAGGAGGACCACGCAATTCCCAAGCTCCGTACATCGCCAATGTACACTTTCTGGCCAGTTGTTAATGAGCCCTAAGAGCTTCCCCGCAGCTTGGCGCCCAGGTGGTGTGATGTGATGGCATCCGATCAGAAGGCTGAGGCAGAGGAGTCTGCTCCTAGAGACACTGGATGGGGACTGTGATGAGGGACACGGCACAGCTGGCAAGCAGGGATGGCAATTCTCCCTTTTTTTTTGGGCGGGGGGGGGCTTGGCTGTGCTGGATTGGGATTTCCTCTGTTTCTCTTTGCATGAAGTTCTTTCTGAGGTGGCTTTGTGCTGTGCTTTCAAATGTGGGGCTTTTTCTCCCTTTCCCAGATGATACCTTTTAACAGCTACCTTTTATTTTTTAAAGAATGTCAGTCCTCCTAGCATCTGGCTCTGTGGAGCTTTCTCTCTTGTAGCCATAACGTGCCTTTTGGCTTGCTGCCTTTGCTCTGTGCACAGGTGGGTGGTGGGTTTATCTGGACATCACAGATGTGCTGTGCAGCACAGGATTTCCTGCTGGAAGAGAAATGGGAAGTGCAGCATGCAGGGTAACCTTCCACGTGGAAAACAAAACCCACAAGACCCTCTCCCAGGCCAGAGCTTGTCTGTTGGTGCCCTGTCTTGCTGCAGATGGTTTTGATTGTGGCTGCCCTCCAGCTCTAGCTTGTTCCTGCTCTGGTAGAAGCTGACAAATCCTGAGTTTGCCTGCACATTTTCACTCAAACTCGCCACTGCTGGAATTTAAACCTTGAATGGTGTCAGGCTGGAGAGGAACTGTGGAGCCAGGAGAGCAGAAGGTCATTATTGCAGTTACAACTGCAGGGCAGTTATCGCAGCAACAAAGAGATTATAGAATCACGGAATGATTTGGGTTGGAACAGACCTTTAAAGCCCATCTAGTCCAACCCCCCTGCCAGGAGCAGGGACATCTCCAACCAGATCAGGTTGCTCAGACCCCTGTCCAACCTGGCCTTGAATGTTTCCAGGGATGGGACATCCACAAATTCTCTGGGCAACCTGTGCCAGCGTTCCACTACCCTCAGTGTGAAAAATTTCTTCCTTATATCTAGGATCTTCTAAATCTACTAGATCTTCAGCTGTTGCAGCTTTTTGGCCAGTGGATGCGAGTTAAAGCTCTTAGGACAATGCCGGTGCCCAGAGACATTAAAGGGGGGCACAGCTCCCCGGGACGGGACGGTCTCTGCTCTGCAGTGGCATCAGAACTTCATACTGACTTGTCTTGAATGCTCCAGCAAAGCCAAGAGTGGACCCAAGATGCTCTGTGCGGTGGCTTTTCTCCTTTCGCAGACTGCTGAGGTGAGAGGTGAAAACGTGTGCAGGCAGCGGTTGGGCAGGGCAGTGGGGCTGATGCCCCGTCCATGGCTGAAATCCTAGGGGAGCCCTAGCTGGTGCATTGGGGCTGAGACTTTACCCAGGAGAGCACCCAGAGCTTCCAGTGGAGGATCCAGGCACCCGAGGTGGGGTTGAGGTGCTATTTTGGGCTCACATGTTCTTTTTGAGCTGTTCTGGTGAATTTTGCACACCCACGCTGTCCCACCAGCAAGCGAGTTGGCCTCAGCGGCAGGGTCCGAGGAGCGGGAGTTGATGCTGGGACCAGGTCGCTCCTTGGCTTTTCGGCTGCAGCAGTGACAGTGCTTTGATGATGAGGGCAGAATGAGGACTGAGTGGCGTGATGGCACAATGAGCAGGTAATTCTGGAGGAGGTAGTTGGCAGTATCAGACTCTAAGTTCCTTGTCTGCTATAAATGGGAATTTGAACTGGAGAGTCAAGGGATTTTGCTGATTTTCGCCAGCCTGACCTTCACTCCCACAGCACCTGGTGTTTGCTGTATTAATATTAACCTGGGTTGGAGTCCTCTGCAGCCTCCCTACATTGTCTTTCAATATTAATCTGCTCCTGAGGCTGGAGGAAAGCCAGATTACTCGGGCGCGGTGCGATGTCCCACTTGCTCAGCTTGCCAGCCAGGTTAGGCAGTCAGCCTGAGCATCCTGGCCTGACACCCTGAAGCCCCGAGCGGTTTGCTATCCCTGGAGATGGCTGTTATAGTGATGTGTTTGTTTACAGATCCATGTATGGCAGGTGAAAAATTAGAGGAGGACACGTGCACTCTGCTTTCAGCAAACCTCTGAGTGAAGGGGACTAGACCTTCTTCTAGCATATTCATCTTGTAGCCTAAGTGATGATGACTGAGTACTTGCAGAGATGCCTGCTCTCATGTCTAGCTGAAATGACTGCACCTAGAATATTTTGATATTAACTCCCTCTCCTTTTCTTGCATGATTTGTCGTCAATGAAATGCCTGGCATGGCAGTGTTATTTGGCTGGTTAATCATTGTCGGAGTTGAGCTGAGCAGCAGCGTAACGGAGCAGTTTTCAGCTTTTCTAAGTATTGTTCAGCCTGTCCGGAGTCTCAGGCAGGAGATGACTCGTGTCTCTGCATCAGTTACTTTAACGTGGCTTTTTTATTTCCTTTTAAGATTGCTTTCACAACCATTGGGCTCTAATAGTAACAAGAAGTAAGATTCTTGGAAGGCAAAGACAGAACACAGAGGTGGAAAACTCCAGCTCTCTGTACCCTGCTCCGTTTGCTGCCCTCCTTGTTTCTAATGTCAAACAGGGAAAGTGCTGCCCTGTGTTTGCAGATGGGGAAATCTGGGACATGGGAAGGATATGCGACTCGGGGGGAATTGTGCGGTATTAGCAGTGCTGGTTCCTTGTCGTCATCTCGCTCTGCGTGGTGGTGCCTGCCCGCCTGCCTCAGGGCTTTCTGTCTAAAATTATCTTTTTATCTGACCGTCTGTTTTCACAGGTTATGGGTGAACTATTGAAAGTGAACGGTGCCGAGGGGGATGATTTTTGGATGCGGTGGAAGGAAATCCTTCCTCCCCCTTCTCCCTGCCAATACTTTCCTCCTGGGAAAGAGCGAAATAGGAATGAGATCAGGCAGGCTGGTTTGTAAAAGCTGATTCATTTCTTTAGCATTTTTTTTTTGTTCCTTCTCTCCCCCATCCCTACGTATGCCAGCACCTTTTGCCAGGGCTCACAACCCCATCCAAGCCCCAGGTGGTAAAACCAGAGGGATGGCAGCCCGTGCTGTGAGCAGGGTAGCTCCTCCTGCCAGAGACAGCAGAAATACCGATGTAAAAATCAAAACTGCAGGCTGCCTTGGTGGGCTTGGTGCCCCTTGGGGAGGGAATTTGTGTGCAGTGGGGTGTGAGGGATTATTACAAGACCAGAGCCTGAAAGCCTGAAGCATGGATGTTGCTATCCCTTCTGGAGAATGCTGCTGGCTTGCACCATTCCCAAGCCAAACTACCAGAAAGACTAGAAATAAAGTAAATCCCTAATCCAGAAGGTCTTGGGTTTGTAATGGCAGCTGAACTCATTCACATGGAAACTCAGTGATGCATCTAGGCACTGATGCTGTTTCATAAGACTCCCGTGTTGCAGAGGCATGTGCTTGTGGTCCTCTCCATCTTTTTAATTGCACTAATTAAATCATTAGCCTGAACTGTGAAGTCAAGGGCCTGGAGATGGAGCATGCGTGAGGTTGCTCCCGTCAATGGGGGTGACTTTTTCTGCAGATCTGCTCCCTCCTAGGTGGTGTCTGTGTTTCCCCACCATATTCGTGTCTCGGCCTTCCCCCACGGAGCAGATGAGTCTCTGTGCAGAGCTGAAATGGATGGGGAAAGATCCAGGCTCGTTGGGTTGGGAAAACTCCACAGCATTGCTTGGCTTCTCTTTTCATAAGCTGCTGTATCGTGACTTAGGGGAAGGTTCAGCCCCTCTTGGCCTCTCCCTGTGATTATAAAAGTGATAATTAATTTTTTTTTTTAAAAAGTTTCTTCTTCACCTTGCCCTTCCATGCCTTTAGTCAGTGATCCCATGGCTTTCAGGAACAGGTTCCTGTTGGCAGGAAAGGGCCATGTTTGGCCCAAGCTAGGGGGAGAAATCTTGGGATCCCCTCCAGCTGCCGCATGGTTTAATTGCTGGATGTGGTTTGACAGTTGTTCCTGGGAGTGCTGGTCATCAAGAGAGAGTCTGGGCTGCTCTTGCTTCCAAGAAAAGCCCTCTAGCCCATGGCATGTGTAATTAGCTTCGTTGCTGATACCTCATTAATAGAAATAGTCTTTTTTTCTTTTGAAGCCACTGGGAATTTTAGAATCTTCCTATCTCGTATTAACTGGCTATTAATAAAGTTCATGATACTGTCACTAATTAGATTGCTTTTCTGCTCAAAAAAAACCCCAACTTAAACTCATCTTCATAATGAAATTCTGTCTTTCAGACAGAAGATAAAATTTGCATGACTAAAGCTTTAAAGGGCTTTTTCTAATAGAGAAAATGCTTCATAATTCATCCTAGAGTTTGAAAACCAGGCTGTATCTTCCTGTTGGCCCAGACTTTATTAATCAATGATTATTTATTAACCACTTTCTTGACCAAATCTGTTTTGGCTTTACAGGACTAGCTCTAGTTAAGCTGAATCTTATCACCTTTGTGATGAAAAATGCAGAAGAACGGTGACCTGTGTACAAAGAAAATCCAGTGTGTAAGAAGGCGCTGTTCTTGCCAAAAGGGTTTTGTTTTTTTTGTTTTTTTGTTTTTTTGTCCCCCGGTCTTCTTCACTGTAAGCTCCGTAATGGAGCATTTAGAAAACATCTTGGTCATTGCTGGCGCGTGTCTGTGCACATGTTTTTAGGTAGATTGAGGGGGCATTGGGCAGGCATAAATCTAGAGCGCCAGATGTTGGTGTAGTTATTCTCATAGGAAAGATCCTCCTAATTGTATTGGGTGAATTTTAAAGACCAAAGGAATCTACACTTTTGTGCTTGACAGAGATTACATAATCTGAATGTTATCTACTGGAATTTCTGGTGCACTTACTGCTCGGTCTGCAGGGCAGAAAGGCAATAGCAATGCATCTGCAGAGTAAAAGCAAACTGCGAAGTGCTGGGAAGAATTTTTTTCACACTTAAACCATTCTGAAATTAGTATTAGCAAGTGTTAATGAAAAGAAAAAGCAGCAAGAAAAAAAAAAAAAGGGTTCATTTTACTTGGGCTGGAAGCATGACAGAGTACCTGGATGCGGGGAAGGCCTCCGTACAGAGCTCCTGGAGGAACTGTGATGCAGGAGCAGGAGTTTGATCTGGTCCAGTACACTGTTGCTGTATTGCTCCTGGCAGTCTTATGGACGTCTGTTTGCTCATTCCCACTCTCCTTTTCCTTAGGATGCTGTGCTCTGGTCTGATAGCCACTAAGCTTTTCCTAGTATTCAAATTAATAAGGAAAACACGTGTTTATAGTGTTCTCAATAATTTCTCTCCCTCTTTGATGTTTGTGTATGCTGAGATATCGCTAGGTCCATGCTGGAGTTTTCACTTGGCCAACGCTGTCTGTGTTAAATGTGCTCTGCATGGGGCTCTCTCTGCTCTCTCCAAGTCAGGAAGAGGGCTTTTTGCCTTTCCTCTGATGGAGTTGAGCTCCTGCCTGAGCTCAGTGTCTTCTTTGATCTCCGTTCTGTCTGTAAACCTGCCTAGAAACTCACTTTGACTCTTCCCTGAACTCATTAACGCTGTCTGACACCCAAAACTGAATGCAGCTGTGACTAAACTTTTTGGGTAATTGCTCTACGTGTCCCATCAGCCTGGTTTGGTCTCATCATGCTGCAAATCTGGAGTTTCTTCTGTCTCCTTCCAAGTTCCTTGATAGTCTTCGGGTTCTTTTGCTGTTTGAGATTTTTTTTCTGGGTGATGCCAGTTAGCGTTGTGCACTCTGGGGAGGTGTTTTTTCGTCTGTCTTGGTTTCCACAGGAGCAGAAATCCCATCTGCTGCTTCTTTGCAAGCTGTCCTGCACCTTTGGCATTTTCACCAGGGACGTACAGGTGTCCTAACTCCTCCTGTTCCATTTTTTTCCCTTGCTTTTTGTGAAATCCTTAGGAATGGCATGCAGGCAGACTGTTGTGGCTGATCCTCCATATGCTGACCAAAGGACAGAGCTGCTGGGTGCTCTGCCTCAGTTTGTCATTGAAGCTTTGCAAAAAAGGAAACGGAGGATTGCAATTACTGAGGCACTTCTAGTGCTTTCTACTTTTGTTTCACATCTAATGAGCAGCCACAAGTCCCAAATGCAAGCAGCCGCTCATCTTTTTCCCCTGGGTCTGCAAAGGTCGGGTGGAGTTGCTGAGGAATGATGGCTCAGCAGCTTTGCAAAAGTCAGACTGTGATTCACTAAGGCTCTTCGGAGATTGGATGTAGGGAGGTTGGGCAGGAAATATGAATGCAAGGCAAATACTCCGCATTTCTCCTCGGCTTATTGGACTTCCTCTGAATTGCTGTAGTCACTACAAGTGGCTGAGGAGAAGAGCATTGCTGGGGAAGAGAGGAAAGCTGCGGCTTTTTTCCATACGTATTTTTGTTTTCCCTATTAACTTGACCCTTTTTTTTTTTTTTTTCCAATTGAATAGAAATTATGTCTTATTTGGTATAGAGCATGCGAGAAGTAACTAATAATAGGAAAAAATATTTGTGATGCAAATGGCTGTTGCTGACAGCTGTTGGGAGGTGCCCCGTTCCCTGCAGCAAGAACATTTCACGTGTCTCTCTGCAGTAAGAGCTGAAACCTTTCTCCTCTGGGGCGAGTCCGGTTTTAAGGCAGCGTTGTGCCCTTCAGCAGGCTGGCGTGTCCCTGGCTCGCCGTTAGCCAGGGCAAGCTGAGCTGTTGGCTTCTGCTTGGGGAGGGAAGGAGGCACCATCTTTCTCCTGCTGGAGGAATTAGCTTGGAGAGCACCAAGATGAGCACGGAGCCTCGTAAACAGGGATCACAACCAGGATTTTAAATACTATCGTGCTACAGACAAGGAAAGGATGTATCCCCCGAGCAAACAGCCAGCAGCTGCGTTGCGGTTTATATGTCTGCCCTTCTCTGGCCCGAGCTCTGCGAGAGTGACCTGCTGGCAGCTGCTTAAGTTATTATTATTTTTTTTTTTTAATTCATGCTGCCCTCATTCCTCTGAGCCCTTCTGGTGGATGGAGATGAGTCATTCGATAGCGCTTTGAGTAGGTGATTTGACAGGTGGCTCCCTAGAAAGCTGTCTTTGCATGCAGCAGCTCTTTCTTTGTGGTTTCTATATGATAAGATTACAACCTGAGGTCACTTTGAAGGCTTTCTGCCTTGTTGACAGGGAAGGGAAGGAGCTCTTAATTGTTCTGGGCTGACCTTCCTGCTGAAAATCAAGGCAATTCCTCCGGTACTGGGTGGAGAGCAGCTAGATCCCCACCTCAGATGGTGAGGGGGTGGAAAGCTTAGTTTGTTTTTAGGCACGTTTTCCTGGTGCACGTGTCTGGAGGGAGCAGAGCACCTCTACATGCCTCTGCACGAGTACATCACTGGTGCTTGGGTGACGAGTCTTAGATGGGATTGGCCCTCCTCATGAAGGATGGGAACAGGAAAAAAAAAAAAAAGGCAAGAAAGTTCAGGAGAACATTGAGGGCTGGAAAACAGAGTAAAAATGCTCCTGTGAGCTATTCAGCAGGGAGACCAGACAACTTAGGTGGCTGGTGGGGAGGTCAGGTGCCCCACGACAGGTTAGGTTAATGGCAGGGCTGATGTTGGAGACCAGCAGCAGGGTCTTGCTCGGAGGGACAGGAGGGCAAAAGCTTCGGCTGCTGTTTGTCTTCCTCTGGTTTGCCCCACAGCCCAACAGGGATGTGACAAATGGTGAGACGGTGTCTGCCGAGTCACATCCACCTTCTGTTTTTAGCTCTGCTGATAACCTGCTCTTGATAATAGGCAAATCGCTTCCTTTTGTACTCTTTCCTCTTCTAGCACTTGTCGCTCTTCTCTCCTTAAAGTGGCAGCTTTTGGGGTGAGAAAGTCCAGCGGGTGCAACAGTCCTCAGCCTTGCGAGGACCACGGAGCTGCTGGGTGCCTCCAATCCCCCAGGTATTTGGAGCATGGAGATCTGCTTGGAAACATGCCTTCCTCTTTGTTACAAGGCTAGTGGTAATTGTTTATCCCCTTTTCCGCACAATAAACACTTAGATCTGTTTTCTTCTCCTTAAAGTAGGTCAGAAGTTGCTCAGATTAGCATGTGCTTTGCTGTGGGTGTGCCGATCTCTCCTTAAACTGGAGTGTCTGCTGCCTCTCAGCAGCATCCTTCCTTAAAAGAGGATACCTTCCATTTTTGAAAAACCCAAAACTTAAAAGCCTCTAAGTAGGCATAGTACAGTCAGATCGACAAAGCTAATGTGAGCAGACAGAACTGCAGGCTGGCCGGAGAGAAAAGGGGTGTGCACAGCATTAAAGCTCTCAGTAGGTTTGCATCAACTGCTGCTCCTCCACGGGAACTGGTCAGTCCTCTCTTCCCAGTTCCCAGCCCCGTGTGCTCGCAGCGTTTGTGGCTGGGAGCTGGAGATATCCCCAAAATGGCAACGCCTTGACACAATGTATGCATGCTCTGGATCTCAACTGGTGTCTGCTGTCAGACCAGCACCTTCCAGTCTTGCCTCGTTTTTAAGGATTACACCAGGAAGGTGACAGTTAACTTTTAATGAGACACTGTGTGTTGGCGCGGCCAAGCAGGACATCAGAGCTCAGACATTTGTGGAGGATTGCCGTTGGCTGTCAGCTGTGAGACGCCTTCCAGTACGAGCTGGTTCTGCAAGGAACCTCTGGTGGCAGAGACGTGCGGGGCGCTCAGGGAGGACCCACGGGTGTTTTCCAGGCCCTGCAGCTGGACTGTGGCACTGCTGAGCTCCTGCCTCTCCTGGACACGCTGTTAGAAATTGAATATGTTTCAAGGAGGCTTTTTTTGGGGTTCTGCTGCCCTGTCTTTGCCAAACCTCACTGACTGCAGCTGAGTGACTAAACCCATTTACTACCCATCTATTTTAAAGCTTAAATACACACGCAGCGATGGGAATAAATTGT
Organism: Chlamydotis macqueenii; assembly: GCF_036417535.1. Taxonomy (NCBI): domain Eukaryota; kingdom Metazoa; phylum Chordata; class Aves; order Otidiformes; family Otididae; genus Chlamydotis; species Chlamydotis macqueenii. The sequence goes on along the minus strand of NC_141581.1, from coordinate 2,963,360 downwards.
CATGTTGGCTCCATGGAGCTGCGACAGCCCAGCTGCCTCTTACACTGTGATGATAAAGGTCCCACTGAAGATGACTGAGAATTAATGCCAGGGACACCTTGCTGAGCTGGAGCAGTGGCGATGGCTTTATTTAGCTTTTACAGAGCATCTCACAGATCTGTACCACTGGGTATGATTGAAACTGGGCACTAGCAATCCCAGTTAGCCCTGGTTTTCCTTAACTGCTTCTTCTACGTGTCTCTACCAGGTTGTCGTGTTGCACTCAAGCCCTCTTCATCTGGGGTTCAAAGCATTTACAGCACCTCTTAAAATTATTTTGCGGACTGGCTTTTTTCACTAGGCTTGCTCTTTCCTGATGAAGGGAGCCAGGGTAGAGCTGCTTGTCTGTTTGCTCTTCTTTGGTTTTTTTTATTTCTTGAAGGGAAGGCAGAGGGCGGCAGAGAGGAAAAGGAAGGCTTTGATATGCCAGCATCTGGAGGGATAAGGTTCTATTGCAGGCAACTGTTTTGAATGCAAGGATGGCATATGTTTGATGTGTTATAAATAGGGCTGACTGTTTGCTATGGAAAAAGAAAGCCATTTTCCCTTGGTGTGTTTTTCTTGTTTGAGGCTGAGGTAGTGAGGGGTAATTTACCGTTTTAAAGTACCTAAAGGCTAAAGAGCTGAATATCAAAATCGGGTTCTAAAGTCCCATGAGAAAGCTGCTTATTAGCAGAAAATGACACCGAGTTACGGCTCCTGTATCCACGTGTTGGGCAGATGAGGACCTTCAGGGTGGGTTGTGCTGCAAACCTGCCCTCCTCTGGGTTTCTAGGTGCCTTGCAAGCATGCCTCAGCTGGGGGAATTCTGGCTGATGGCATCTTCCCTCTTGGTTTCTCATTAATTTTGCTGATGATACTGTACTGTACAAAAATCTCATTTTTTTCTCTTTTTTTTGCACCTCTGCCAACAGCAGCCCCCAGGAGTGACACAGCAAGGCCACGGTTCAGAACAGCCCGTCCCATTGCTCTGAGCTGGGACTGCCTGTCTCCTCTCAGGGAGCAGCCTCATCTATCCCTCACAAAACCTCTTCCAATCTTCTGTGCTTCTAAAGATATCCAGGCACATCCTGGCCAAACACACTTGCCACATGGCGAAACATGCTGGGCACGGCCTTGCGTTCCTGGCTGCTGGCAGGAATGTTAATGGGGGTGATGCTGCAGCCAGCAATGAAGGAAATGTGGCTTTGGGGTGGGAGCGGGTGTGTCAGGGTCCTTCTCCAGGCCTCTGGGATCTGTTTAGGTTTCGGTGATGGTGTGGGCAGCACCCAATGACTGATATGTGTCTGTCTGATCCATCTGGTTCGTGTGAGGATGTCCAGTGCAGTATAGCAAGGGGTGGACACTCGGGTTTCTCTACTTACTGCCAGCTTGTCCTGGAGCTGAGCAGCAGGTGAGCAGATGAGATGAAGGAATGGTGAGTTTTGAGGAGAGGCGTGTGGATTTTGTGTTGTAAGTTGGGAGCGGCTGCGCAGCCCTCCCTTGTTTCTCTCCCACTCCCAGCTGTAAAAGAGAAGCCCTCTTCATTGTGCCTTTCTTCCCCCTCTGTGTACACATACCGTTCCTGCCTCTCCCTGTAGCCAACCTCCTGCCACAGTAGTTAGTTTAAACAATAGGTCTTTAATTTCCGAAGATCTTCCACCGTGCACAGGCCTTGGGTGGATTTTAAACAGCAAGGGGAAGTCATGATTGTTCATGTTCCCACACCCCAGCCAAGGAAAGTGATGGAAACCCCCACGAGTTGATACTCTTGAAAATGAAGCTGCAGAAACTGCAAAGCATGGTCTGGAGCAGCCCATTGGTAGCAAGAAGTGGACGTATCTCATTCCTCTGGATTAGTTTTCCTGCAGATGAAGCAGGCTGGATGCCGTGGTCCTGGTGATGCTCGCTGGGCTGAGAGCTGCTGCACCCTGGCACAGAGCAGGAGCCTTGCACCAGTGCCTCCCTACTCTGATCTCAGGTCAGAGTTATCTAGGGCATATTTTAACTGCCAGTATCCTTTTAATTAAACATGGATGGGAAGCGAGGGATTGATTCCTGGCTTCTGTTTTGGAGTTTGCGTGCCCCGTCTGCTTCTGCCCTCTTCCCTGGCCCTGCAGCGTGGTTTGGTTGGGATGCCAGGTAAACAGCCATCCTGTTTTGAAGCAGTTTTGACTCACTGGGCTGTGACAGCCAGTGTATCACCTTGTGCTAATATTTGCTCTTGGAAGCATTTGGCTTTGGCTGCTGTTCCAGTGCAGCTGAGGTCTTCTGCTCTCTCGCTACACCCTTCTCCTCCCTCTGAGCTGTGGCAGGGCTTGCTCCAGGGTTAACTTTTTAGTATGTCTCCTAAGCTGGCAGGGCTGGGAGATTAAAGAAACCAGAAAGCATAGACTTGTTCTCATCTTTCACACTGAGCCAGTTGATGTGCTTCAGCATAAGCCTTCAAGAGAGTATTTGGGCCACTGAATTAACAATTTGCATGTCTTGCCTTGCACTGTCCCTTCCCTGGATTCATATCTATCTTGATTGCAGCGTTTGTGGGAGGTTAGATTCCCAACCAGAGGAAGACCAATGTGTCCCAAGTCTTATCCTGGCTGTTCAAGAAATGAAAGTGCAGAAGAATTGTCACCACATCCTCAAAAAAGCCCCCAAACTGCTCCCTGCAGGAAGCTGTGCTGGGGATGTGCACCAGCAGCATTTCACCAACCGCCTTACAGTTCGCTTAAGCCAAGCTGGCCTCTACAAGCAACTTGTGGATGCTTCCTTCCTCTCCCATCCTGCAAGCAAAGGGCGAGCTTCCTGGCAAACTTAATGCTCCCCTGAGAAAGTCAGGGGAGCCTGACTGCCAGCCTTTGCTCTTTGCAGGCAGCGTGATGAGATGCATAATGTGGCACTTGGAAACTTGGCTCCCAGTCACGTCATGAAGCTCTAGATTAAACAAGGAATTGGCAAGGTCTTCTGCTGGCTCACGTCTCGGATAGCGCTGTAGGGGAATCTGCGTTAGCTTGTCTCCCTGCCTGACAGATTTGGGAGCGTGAGGATAGGGATGGAGCCACTGCGGATGGCACACAGTCCTTCCTCTGGTGATGAAGCCTCCCAGTTTAATTAGAGCCAGCAGTGAGAGAACCTCAATCTTATTCCTTCACAGCAGGGCACCAGTAGCATTTCTTGGACGTCAAAAGGAGGATTAAATTAGTCTGCAAGTGAGGATTTTTTTTTTCCCCTCCTTCACATCTCTCTGCTCTTTGGAAGGGTCTTAAGCCTCCAAAATCACTGTGGTGATCAATGCCTTTGATATGGCATGCAGTCCCTGATTGCAACAGAGCTGCCTGCCAGAGAGGTTATTTGCAGCTTTCTGGGCTGCAAATCTGTGGGTGGGTGGATGTAGAAAAGTGGGAATGGAATTGCTTGGGATAATTGTACCCTTCCCAGGTGTACCAGTGAATAAAGGAGGCTTCCAGGGGTGCAACCTTTGCAAAAGTGATCCATGCCCCTTTCTGACTGCAGACGTTGCAGGATTTTTGGCAAGGGACAGGTGATGGCAGCTAGAAGCAAGCTTTGCTCTGCTGAGCATGCCCTGGCAGGCAGAGCAGAGCGAATGCTTCGTGTGTTGGTTTGTTGTTTTTTTTTTTCTAGACTCAGTGTGTCTAGAAAGGACCGTGCACCTCCCCAGCTCAGAGCTGGCTTGCTGAGATGTATGCTGGCACCCCAGGCATGGAGTAAACATCCAAAAAAAGGCAAGAAATCAAGTTCAGCTCAGTTGCCCATCTGCAGGCAGCTGTAGGGTGATAATATCCCTTTTGGGCCTCTTCCTTATGCTTGCCGGACACAGTATGGCAGGGCGCAGGGCTCGGCTATCTTGCCACACTCTCGCTAGGACCTGTGAAAACTTTATTTGCGGGTTAAGGAGGAGAATTAAATCCAGAGCTGAGCTGGATGAACCAGGAGAGCAGCAACCCTTTCCTTTCCCCCAGAAGGAAATGCCAAGGGCGAGCTACAGCAATCCCTCTTTGTCTGTTGTCTCAGGTCCTCTGCTGAACTGTGCTTCCTCCAAAAGAGGGAAAAAAGGCTTCCCCTGGTGCAGCGAGGCCCCGAGAGGCTTTTGCCTCGTTTGTCAACCTCGTTGAAGTGTCATTTTGGCCTTGCAGTGATTGATGCTGCACGACTACCTGCTGAGCGATCGGTTAGGAGAGCACTCCGTGCTCCCAGGCCTCTTCTCCACAATGTCTGCGCTGCCGCAGCGGCGTTGGATGGTTGTAGATGTCTCCTCACTGAGGTGCAAGAAGGTTATCAGCCGTTGCTGCGCTCTGAGCCATGATGTTTGTGCTCAGCACTAGGGCTGGGCGCTTGGCATACTGAGAGTCTTTGAATATGCTTTTTTTTTTTTTTTCTTATCCTTATTTTGGTGTCTGGAAACAAGATTTTGCTGAAAAGCTGAAGATCTTGTTCTTCTTTGTAATAATAAGCATTTATTCTGTATGTCCAGCTTGGTAACTTGATTTTTGGGGGCTAAGCACAGCACGTACGTGCAAGCAGACAGGGCAGAGTGACTAGTGTGGTGTCTCAAAGTGCTTTTGAAACTGCGTGATTACTTAAAGGCTTTTTTTACCCTCCCTCTTCCTCAAAAAATTAAGGAACGGTTTTGAATCCCTGTGGGAGCTGGAAGCTTCCCAAGGAAGAAAGACTTGATAAAATCAAGTATTTGACGTTGAAGTAAACAAACCTGTATTGTTCGTCCAGAACTGGAGTTTTGACTACAAACAGGAGAGATCCTGGCAATGCCCTGCAGCAGGCTTCAAGTGCTTGGAAGTCAGCGCCTGTTTCCTAGACCACTTTTAATGCCTGTACAGGTAATTTGGTGTCCATTTTGACCAGTTTGGAGCAAGATAATCACTAATTTTGGCCAATCGCTATGTCCTGTATAGAATCACAGAATAGTTTGGGTGGGAAGGGACCTTCAAAGCCCACCCAGCCCAACCCCCCTGCAAGGAGCAGGGACATCTCCAACCAGAGCAGGTTGCTCAGAGCCTCATCCAACCTGGTCTTGAACGTTTCCAGGGATGGGGCATCTTCAGGGGCTGCCACTTGCTTTGTCTCACCAGCATGGGTCTGGGGAAGGAAATTTTCCTCTCTGTTTGCTGCAGGGAAGGACACTTGCAGGTGGATTTAGTAAGGCGTTTATTGTCTTTCAGCTTGGGCAGTTGCATGGTGAGGTTTAGGGAGCCGGATTTTTTTCTTAGACCAGGCGATATTTAGAAGGAAGCTGATAAGCCCTTCACACAAATAGCAGAAAATATTGAACTTTGACAAGTCTTTGCAGGTTGTCAAACATCTCACCTTTTGACTAGTTTTAGAACAGGTGTCAGAGATGCTTTGATAAATGGATTTGAAAATTTTACTGTAGCTTCTGCAGATCTCTGTATCCTCCACTTACAAAGAATTCAAACCCCCGTGCCCCAGATCCTGGGTTCCTCCAGCATTTTCCCTAGGAGTGATGGTTTAGGGCTTTGAGAGGTGTCTGCTTTCTCCAGATTCTGTTCTTCTGCTGGCTGCTGTGAGCAGAGTGTGTTCATTCCCTATTTACTTGCATTTTGCTGTGTGTGAAACTGAAGCCTTGGCTCAAAATGGAGTTGAGAGACAACTCTGCTGCTTACTTTTTCCAGCAAGCATTGGAGTTGGAGCTGTGTGGTGTGATTTAAGGAGCTGTGTACATTCTGTTGGGTGAAGAGTATCCTGTCTCGGCCGTGCTTTGGGAGGGTGGGAGATACTTGGGTTTTTAGTGGGGCAGTGTTAGCAAAGAGCCACGTCTCTTTTATGTGCTTTGGGCTGTCTCTGCCACCTCCTTTCTCTTGCAGATGCTGTCTGGACCGCACCTCTTCCCTTTCTTTCCCGGGGACTTACTGCGTGAGGTATAAGGAGTTTTAAGGAGTTACTGCCATGCCTGATTCCTCCTCCCTTGTTCTTTTTCTGCAGCTAGTCAGTGAGAAGGTTGGAGGGGCTGAAGGGACCAAGCTAGACGATGACTTCAAGGAAATGGAAAAGGTGAGTAGGGAACAAAAGAAATCTCTAAAATTGCCCCTATAACTCCTTCTGCCTTGCCAAAGCCGTAAGCTGAACTTCACTGCTGTTGGGTCATCTTGTCTTTCTCACAGAAAGTGGACCTGACCAGCAAGGCAGTTACAGAAGTATTGACCAGAACAATAGAGTACCTCCAGCCAAACCCAGGTGAGTGCCTGGACCTCTCCTGCCCCGCAGTTTTCTAGGGAAAGAGGCAGAAAGGGCAGAGAAACATCAGAGAGAAACTTTTTGGCCCTGAGATACTGGTTACCAGCCCCCATTTGACGTCAGGCAGCTCAGGTGAAGGTCCACATACCCCTCCTGCCCTGTGCTGTGTTTCTGGGATCTAAGATGCTGCTGTTGCTCTTGAACAGTGAAAGAATAGACACATCTTTAGCCTTGAACCTAGAGAGGCTTCAAAGCAGGCCTGCTTTTCCTGAAATATCCAGAAAAAGTGACGTCTCTGGGCTGGGAAGGGGTGGCTGGCTTTGTATACGTCAGCTCTGGAGCCTGCTGTCCTGTGTGCTTCCAGCCAGCTGGTGCAGAGGGCACTCCAGGGACTATGGGAAGGCTGGGGAAACTCCTTTGACCTTCACTGGTGAGCTGTGGGGAACTATTTTTGCTTGCGGTCTTGGAAAAGAAACTTCTCCTTTTGTAGCAAATTATATTTCTGGTAGATGAAGACAATAGGGCTTCTTGGCTTTGGGTGTAGCTTGGAAAAAAAAATGTTGGCAGTGACCAACAGCTGCTGGCAAGTCCAAGTAATTGCAAACACGGCTGTGGCTGTTTCTGTGCCAGCTTCCAGGGCCAAGCTAACCATGCTCAACACGATGTCAAAGATCCGCGGGCAAGTGAAGAACCCTGGCTACCCGCAGTCAGAAGGGTTGCTGGGGGAGAGCATGATCCGATACGGCAAGGAGCTGGGCGAGGACTCCAACTTCGGTGAGTATCCCATCAGGCCAGCTCCCTCCGGGAGCTTGCGGGTGAGATGGTGAAGGTTGCTGCCAGATTTCCAAGCTGTTACTCTAAATCCTGCAAGGGCTGTGTGACCCTTTGCATCGCCCTAACAGTACTGGGGGCTCTTAAGAGGTTTGAAGGCTTCCACCTGGGGTGGCAGGGAAGGGGTGAGCAGAGTCTAAGTGTCCTAGAGCCCAATTTGTGGCACTGTGTGCAAAACCACCTCTTAATGCTTTCTTATTAAACACTGAGATAAATGTGCACGTAGGAAAAAAATGCTTCCTTGCTTCTGAACTGAGCGACAGTGATGTGGAAGCCAGATTGAGTGAGATGCAGAGTTTTACAGTGCAGTTTCCAGCTAGAGCTCTGCTATAGGGAGGCTGTAGCCAAGAAAGCTTTCTGCGTAGCAATCTCTCATAACCATGTGTGACTTGCAGGGAGGAGGCGGGTGAAGCCTTTCGGTGACATCAATTTTAATCCACTAAAATATCAGCCTGCGCACATGACAGACCTGGAACAGTATGCAGCTGTCCGATGGCTTCCAGTGCAGGGAGGAGCTTTCTTGCCTCAGGAAAATTAAAAAGCTCTGGCTACTTTGTGGGAATGACGAAGATGTCTTGAGAGTGTCTCTGGCCGGCTCAGAGCCCTGCGTCTCCCTTGACTTGCAGGAACCGGAGTTATTACAGAGAGCAAGGGGAAGGAAGTTTTTAGAAGAACACACCAAACCTGATTTTCTTTAATAGCCTCTCTTTAAAGGAACACTTAACTTGATAAATTTCTGTATTAGTACTGCATCCCTCCCTAGGATGAGTTATCTAGAGCTATCACAGTTGAAATAACTCTTCTGGTATATTTTTTTTTTCCAAGTGGACAGTAAAGTGGTGTTTTCACTTTACCTTGTATTTCACTTGTGTATTTCGCTGTGCTTATGTAGTGCTGGAACAGTTGGTTTGCCAAAGCTATACAGGAATAATTTAATCTATAAATGGTTTCCACTGGAATAAAAAGCCAAGACTAAAAATGCTTTGCTGCAAGTCCGTCTGGCTTAGCTGTCATTGTGGCAGGAGCCTTAGAAAAGCATGAAACTAAATAGGTTTCAATAAGCGACTTTGAGCTCTAATTCAGAGAGGAGGAGAAGGGATAAGGTGGGCCTGGTAGAGGTTGTTGTCTAAAATTAATAAAAGGCTTTTACTGCCAGTATCTGGGGAAACCTGAAAAGTTGGTCAGAGCACTCTGGGCTTGAAATTGTTTGAACAAAAGGATAGCCAGGCTGGATCAGACCAAACACGCCTCTGCCCTGGGCTTCTCTTGCCAGCACTGGTCAAGGAGTAGAGCAAGGTTAAAGCACTGCATGACCACTTAGCAGTGCAGCAACTCTCCGAGCTAGTGGGGAGCTTAAAAAAAAAATTAATCTTTTCCTTCTTCTGTGTGGTTGGTAGAAATTGTTCCTGTTTTTCAGAGGAAAGAACTAAAGCGTATTACTGAAGTGTCTTGCCAACAGGCAATTGCGTGCTCTCATGCTGGGCACCGCTCGCTCTGTGCCGGGCTTGGAGATTTGCTCCAGATAGAAATGTGGGGATGCTGGACGGGGGAGCTTGCACACACTGGGTGTCTTGTCAGAATGGCTCTACATGCAGCCACCATAGACTTTGGCTCTGTTTAACTGGCTGGCCCCTTCTCCCTTTCTCTTCCCTTCCCTTCCTTTTCTTACTTGAAGGCGATGCGCTTCTTGATGCTGGTGAATCTATGAAGCGGTTGGCTGAAGTGAAAGACTCACTGGATATTGAAGTCAAACAAAATTTTATTGATCCCCTCCAGAACCTGTGTGACAAAGACTTGAAAGAGATACAGGTAAACACCACGATGTTTTCCCCTCCTCTAGTTTCTGGCCTCCCCTGGCTATTAGTGCATGCAACTGCTTCCTCTGTCATGGTAGGAACAAAGTAATAGCGGAGACCAGTACAAACCAGTACAAACTCCTAGAAGCTGATGTGAGTGCATAGGTATTGGGTCTGTCCCCCTGTGCTCTGTGTGCTTTCTCTCCCCACATTCACTAGTGCTTCCTCCCTGCTCAGCACTGCTGCTGCTCCTGCTCCTGAGCAGCTCATGAGGCTGGATGCAGGTTTGAATGGTTGCTCATTTACTGTATTCTATGGAGGATGCTGTGGGAGTGTGTCCCAGCATGAGTTCTGAGCTTGCTGAAGTTGGTTCTTTGTGCCGTGAGCTCCCAGCCGTGTTACATTTGGGCTGGCTGGCATTAAACTTCACAGTGTTCTTTGCAGCTGTTGACTCTGTTCTGTTAGTAGCCTGGATCCTATAGCATAACTTTCAAGCTATGAGCAAGCTTCCCACTAGGTCTCTTATACCACATCTCAAGAAGACCCTTTGGTGTCTTGCAGGGGAGGCATGGAGCTTGGTGTCTTCCGCATGCTACTGCAGAGACAAGTCTGTGCAAAGCATGACCAGGCTTTGTAACCCGATCCATCTCTGTTCAGTAATTGACAAGACAGCTCACTTGAATGAATTTTCACTTACAGTGGTGTCCCAGATAAAATAACTGCCAACTACTGTTTCAGTACTTACCTGTGCTCCGATTCTGCAGGCTGCCATAGAACTAATTTAAACAGTCCTGCCCTAAGCAGTCAGGGGATGCAGTGCCCAGAACCTGCATCTCGATTCCTGATCTCGAGATCCGTGTTGCTCCTGGGGAGCTGAAAGTAGCAGGCCAACTCTTCATCTTCCTGAAAGGCTTGCATAGGGAACAGACCCAGGCTGCTCCCTGCAGTGTTTTCCTCCTGCTCTTGGCTGAAAGGGGGTGAAATCATATTGCCATTTCAATTTGTTGATGGTTGTTTTTTAGTAAAAAGCCCCCATAGCCACAGCAGAATCCTCTGCCAAACTGAGTCTGAACAGTCCACTCCTCCCTGTCACCTTATGGCAGCCCTGTCTTGCAGCTCTCATGTCCTGGAGCCTCTCTGGTGTCTGAACAAAGGTGGGAGCCACAGAAGCATGTGCTCTGAGATGAGGTTTCTGAGACGAATGAACTTGACCTGTAACTAGAGCTACCTTTTCAGCAGGAGAGCTTGGCTGGTCCCAGTCTCTGGCCTTTCCTTCTTTTCCTTTACTGTTCGTAACCATCCTCTTCCCAGCACCATCTCAAGAAGCTGGAAGGCAGACGCTTGGACTTTGACTACAAGAAGAAACGACAGGGCAAAATCCCTGATGAGGAACTTCGACAGGCCATGGAGAAATTTGAAGAGTCCAAGGAAGTAGCTGAAACCAGTATGCACAACCTCCTAGAAACTGATGTGAGTGCATAGGGGAGTGCCTGCTGTGTTTCTGTGTACACAAGGGTGGGATCTCTCGAGGGACACAGAAGTTAGACACTGATTTCCACTCTCATTTTTGCAAGCGTGCTTTTGTGCACTGAATACCCAGATTTGAGTGCCGACCACAAGGCTTGGCAGGTCTCTTATCCTTTCTGCAGCCCCTCTTCCTGATCCAGCTCTTGGCCAGAGGAGAGGCTGTGGCTTGTATCAAAATAAGTTTCCTTCTCAGTGTGCTGGTGGGTGTAAGTTTGGGCAGGTAATGCAGCTTACTTGGGAAGGATTTGAACAGCTAGTGGTAGGAGGTGTCCTCTGTCCTTCTGAGTCTTGCCCAGTGCCTGATCTCTGGTGTCTGAAATCCCAAACCACCTCCTCATCTCCCCGGGGAAGGTGCCCTTCATACACGTTCCCCAGTATGGTCTCAGCCCCCATGTATGATGCAGGAGTCTCCTATGAGCTGGGGAGGGGCATTCATCCCTTCTTGGTGTGATTCTTGCAGATTGAGCAGGTGAGCCAACTCTCAGCCTTGGTGGATGCCCAGCTGGACTACCACAGGCAGGCAGTGCAGATCCTGGATGAGCTTGCAGAAAAACTCAAACGCAGGTGGGTCTCAGGGTGCTGTAGGCACTCAGTTTTCACAGCCACAAGCTCTCCCTGTGGTATTTGTCTGTAAATACCTGACCATCCCTCTAAATCTATCTCCTGGTGTTAAAGCTGCTTCTTGCAATCGCTAAAGCTTCAGTGAAGACCTTCTTCAGGCTGGAGGGAGCAATTCCAGCTGCACAGTTTGCTTTCAGTGATGACACCTGAATTTCAATTCTGACACCTGAAACAAAACCTCTGTACTTGCACCATGGGCAGCTGGTCTCTAGTGGGCAGAGCCCTGCCTTAATTGGGGTGTGCTGTTCCCAGGGAGGCTGGAGTGGAATTTGGTGAGGTAAGGGGTGGATCAGGAGGGTGAAATCCCCTTCATGCCAGTGCCTGCAGCTCCTTGCACTGTGGCATTGAGCATGGGAGCATCTTCCAAGAAGTGCCTTTTTGCCAGACCCAGGATCGAGTCAGAAATTGCATCATGTTGTTGGAGCAGGTGACTCAGATGTCACGAGCTGGACATGGACCAGCTGAAGAAGGTCCAGAGAAGGGCCATGAAGATAAGAGGGCTGGAGTACCTTTCCTATGAAGACGGGCTGAGAGAGCTGGGACTGTTCAGCCTGGAGAAGAGGAGGCTCCGGGGAGACCTTAGAGCGGTCTTCAGTACCTCAAGGGGGCCTACAAGAAAGATGGGGAGAGGCTGTTCAGTAGGGCCTGTTGTGACAGGACGAGGGGTGATGGTTTTAAAATAGAGGAAGGGAGATTCAGATCAGATATTAGGAAAAAATTTTTTACACTGAGGGTTTTAGAACACTGGCACAGGTTGCCCAGAGAGGTGGTGGAGGCCCCATCCCTGGAAATGTTCAAGGCCAGGCTGGATGAGGCTCTGAGCAACCTGATCTAGTCAAGGATGTCCCTGCTCCTTGCAGGGAGGTTGGACTAGATGACCTTTGAAGGTCCCTTCCAACCCTAACCATTCTATGATTCTATGCTTGTCACCTGGAACTGCCTAGCTTAGAGTCTTTGTGCTGTTAGCTTCAGTTGCAGTTAAGAAGGGCACCATCGGCCATGGCTGTGGTCCAGAAAGGTCAGTGTCAAGGGCTCCCAGTTGCTGTGAAGAGCAGAAGGTGAATACAGCGTGGTAGGGCTGATGTGGTGGCCACAGGCTGGTGGAAGAGCACTTAGATCTCCTCCTTAAAGGAAAGCCCCTGCCAGACCTCTCATTTTCCAGCTCTCCTGTCTGTCTACATGACCGTCTCCTGGTAGAGTCTGCTGCAGATGTGGTGCTGCCATGCGTGCTCTGGAGTTCTGAGCCACATGAGTTGGTGGAAGGCAGATGGATGTCTGGCACACAGGAGCAGGGAGAGCCGTGGAGCTGCCTGGTCTTGCTGCTCTCCCAGCCCCACCTCCAGTGCCTGACCTCTGCAGCAGCCCTGGGGAATGTGTGGTTGCTGCCAAGGTGCCAAGAAATGCAGAGGTGCCATTGAAACATTTAGCGAGCTGGTTCACATGACTGCACGGTTGTTCTCACTGCTGCTCTATCTCACCTGAGCAAGCATCTCCCCAAATCACGGCCAAGGAAGGATAGTTGGCTTCGTTGCACCTGGGGCTTCCCTGTGGAGTGGGGAAGGTGCATTTCTCAGCCTGGTGCAGGCGAGCTTGGACAGAGCCAGGGCAGTGTCTCTGCCTCTTGGGACAGTTTGACCATGCTACCCTGCTGCTCTGTCCTCGTAGAAGAAACTGCTGAGTGGATGCTGTGTCTGGTTTGGATCCTGCTGGAGGATCCTGACAAGTGTGAGCTTTTGAACTGCAGCACGAGTGTCCTCTGCTGGCCTGAATTGCCCGAGACACCGCTGTAGCAAAGCCCGGGGAATGTGCCGCTCTCTAAGGACGAGGTCCCAAACCCGGGGCAAAGAACCGTTTTCAAAAAGCCGCAGCACAGAGGGTTGTGCAGATTCTTGTCTACAAACCAATCTGCTGCCCTGTATAGCCACCAAGGAGAATAAATATAATGTTGATCTCGTCATACTCTGTTTCATATTTCAATTTATCCACATTTATTTTCCTTCTTCCAGAATGAGGGAGGCCTCCTCACGTCCCAAGCGGGAATACAAGCCCAAACCCAGAGAGACATATGACTTCAGAGACACTGACCAATCTAATGGGGGCTTCTCTTGCAATCCTACCCCCAAAGTCTCAGGTAAAGTTGTCTCGTGTGTGCACACACAGGTGCCTCTGGAGCAGCCTCCTTAGGATGAAGGGGAACTACTCTGCCTGGAAGTTATGTTTCTGGTGTGCTGGATGTGCCTGCGTGATCTGGTGACTGTGAAAAAATGTCAGAAATGCCTCTAGACTTGGGCTGTTTTGTCTTGGGGCCCAGCAGCCTTTGTACTGGTTTTAGGGACGTTGTAGCAGAGTCTCCAGCCCAGGCCGCTCACCTATAGTGCCCAGTCAGTGCCAGACTGGAAAAATGAAGCAACTCTCACTCCCTCCCCATCTTCCATCATGCTGCGTCTGTCCCTCCCTGGTTCTGGTGAGGCAGACGGGTTTCTAACACAGCATGTGGGCTGCCATGTTTCTCCTAACAGATCCTCCATTTAGGTCCTGCCTTTCCCTGTCTCCAGTTCACATTGTTTTAAGCATGTCTCTTTTTGTTTGGAAGCAGCTTCCTCCTCTTTCCGATCCGACAAGCCGTCCCGGGCCTCCGTCAGGAGTATCCGTGAGTTTCCTCCCTCTGCACTGCATGATGTGTGACCATCTCTCCCCATCCCTCCTTGCTCCTGCTTATGTGACACTGCCACTTGGAGCCACTAATACCTCTGTGCTGAGCCTGGCCAGCAGAACAGCTGAACTACAGCTGAGCTGAGTCTCGAGCTAAGTCCCAAATTAAAACAGCCACGCTATATTGGTATTTACCACCCCAAAGCTGGGGCCTTTGCTCACTCGGTGCAGCTATTGTCACGCAGGCATGTCCTGTGTGAGGCCACAGGGATCTGATGCTCTTCCACGAGGTATCAGGCATCTCAAGAATTACTCTGTTCTCGTTACAAGCACCCAGCCTGGATCTCTCCCACTCCTGCTCGTGCTGCGCCTCTGTCCGACACTGGTGAAGGCTGGAGGGGAGTGGGCAGAGCCTCAACATGCTGAGTGGGTTTTGTGGTGTGTGGTCTCAGCTGGGCAGCGAGGAGCCTCAAATGGGTTGTGGGGTAGCATGGGTCTGTGGGTCAGCGTTCCTGCTGAAGGGACCTGTTGGGGTCCCGTTGGGGTCCCAAGGCCAAGTTGGGACTGTGGCTCAGAAGAAGCACTGCGGTGGGGAAAGCTCATGGTGGTGCAGCAAGGGAGCAGGAGGACTTGAGGAGCCTGGTGTAGGGGAAGTGCCGTGGTGGTGGGACCAGCCTGGTATTTTGGGAAGCTGTCTCAAAAATGTCAGTTTGCTTGGCTGATACTTTTTGTGTATTGAGAGTTCTCTTTTAGTGCTGGGTCCTTTCTTGCTGTGGATGTTCAGCAGAGCAGATGTGCTGTCTCCTGTCTGTGCTGTTCCCCCTGCCCTGGTTGGAAGAGCTCTAGCACAGAGGGAGGGGTATGAGAGCCCTGCAGACCCCAGTGATCTATATTAGCTCAGTCCCTTTGCAATAGGATCCCTACAGCTGCAAAGCTGAGTGCCTGCCCATCCCAAAACACAGAGCAAGCAGCAGCTTTCCGTGCTACCAAAAATCCCTTTTGCAGTCAGAAGGTCTGATGCTTAAATCATGGAGCTGAGATTGGGGAAGGAGACTTTGGTTTTCTTCCCATTTTTGGAGGAGCCTTGCATACATCAGCTGCTAATTGATTTGAAGCCCTCTGCCCAGGGAGTCGCACTCCTCTCCCTCCCGTCACCCTCAGAATTGGGGTGACCTCTCTAAAGGAGAGGGACCCCTGGAGTCCTCCTCCATCATGTACTGATGTCTGACCTTGTCATCGTCTAACTGCATCGACGAACTGCACAGCAGGTTGTCTCATCTCTGGAGAAATAATGTGGCTTTTCAGCACCTGGTTTCCAGTGTGGTGGTCCCATTTAGGTTGGAGTTTAGCTTAGCGCGGGGGAATTCCAGGCAGGGACAGGCAGCACAGGGTGGTCTGCAGGGGTCTGCTTTGGGAGAAACTCCTCTGCAAAAAAGCAGAGGAACTGGTGAGCTAATAGCCAGTGAGGAGTTTAAACTGAATTAATGCTTTACCATTTTGGAGTAGAGCTGGGTTGTGAAACCACTTCTGCAAGCCCTGGCTCTGACAGAGCCGACAATCCCATGCTGTGTCCAGATCTGGCATTGACGGAGACAGGCGTTTGAGGAAGGGGATGTGGGATGTGCAGGGGGTCTGGCTCACCTCTCCTCCTCCCCGCCTCTCCCTGCAGCCCCCCTGGACCAGCCCTGCTGCAAGGCTCTCTACGACTTTGAACCCGAAAACGATGGCGAGCTGGGCTTCAAGGAAGGCGACATCATCACCCTGACTAACCAGATCGATGAAAACTGGTACGAGGGCATGATCAACGGCCAGTCAGGCTTCTTCCCCCTCAACTACGTGGAAGTGCTGGTTCCGCTACCTCAGTGAAACGGCATCGCTCCCGTCCCTGCTCCGCTGGTGCGAGGCCGAGCCTCCGTTCCACCTCCATCCTGACACTGGCCCTCTCCAGCAGTGGGGCCGTGTTATCTCTGCGTCACCTTGGGGTGAGATTGCCACCAGGGAACAAGCCAAGAAGGGTCAAATGGGCCCCTTCACCCCCCGTGAATTTGGTTATTTTCATTTTCTTTTTTTTTTTTTTTTTTGTCCTTCTGGTGCTTGAACTTCGGTACTTCGCGCACCCTGCCAGGTTCCCCCCAGCTGTATGATTGCTGCAGGCCTCTCCCTGTCCACTTCTTTTATTTCCTTTGGGTCAAGCATCCAGATGAGCCAGGTTGGGAGAGCTGGGATGCATCCTTCATGCTGAGCATCAGTGTGGGGAGATCCACGGCCCAGTGGTAGGGGGCAGAGCAGCCCGCAGGGGGCAAGCCCTTTGTTCCCCGCCCTGTTGAACACTACCCCTCTCCCCATAGATGCCCAGCCTCCCTGCAGCCCAGCACCGACGCAGGACCCAGGCTCTCCCCACTCCTGGGGGCTCGGGAGAGATGCTGTGGCACAGCAACACTACACCACCCATCAAACACTAAGCCGGCCCTGCGGTGCAGGCGCTGAGCCCTGCATGGGGTGCTGAGCCGTTGCTGGGGCTCTGTGCTGTCCCTCCCCACCCTGGAGAGACAGAGTAGGGATGTCCCCTGCCTGCTGTAAACCCTCTGCCCCGCTCCCTGCAGAGCTCAACTCCAAATGGGGTGGCCTGCTCCCGTCTGCCCTTGATTTTAAGTATTTTAAGCCAGGTTGCTTCTGGACCCTGGGCTTTTCCTACTACAAACTCTTACCGAGTCTGTCCGAGCTGGGGGATAATTTGAGGGGGGGCGGGGCGGGGAATTGGGCCACAGTCTGGGGTCTACCCACCGCGCGGCAGAGCAGGTCCCAGCTCCTCTCCCCCGAAGGCTCTGCACTTACTCTTCCCGGGGAGCCATCGGCACCCTGTGCTGCAGGACTGGGGCTCACGGCTGTGGGGCCAGAGCTCCCCTGATCCTCATGTGCCTTTCCTGAGTGCCCCCACTTCTACCCCACAGTGATTCTCCTTGGGGGGCGAGCAATGTGCCCCTCTGCCACTGGGTTTGGTGGGAGAAGGTGGTGCACATCTCAGCACCGCTTCTGCTGTTCCTTAGCCCTGAGCCTCCCCACCCTCCCTTGTTGCAGGGGTCAGGATGGGGCCCAGCAGTGCTCACCCAATCTCTCACTTGACTCCGTGGTTTTCCTTGCTCACAAGTGGTCTCATTCCCCCAGTTCCTGGGCCTTGGCCGGGCTCCAGCACCTCCCGCCCTGGGCTAGCCGGGGGCCGAGCCCTAGCTCCACACTGGGTCCCGTGCTGCCACACGTCCCTGTCCCTGCTACTCCTAGCTTCTGTTACAGTTACGCAGCCCCTTTTATTGATTTTAACCATGCATGTCAATGTATGTCTGATCCCCTGCTGCGCTTCGAGCAGGCTGACCAGTGACCCAGGTCCCAGAACGTGAGGGGCAGGGGGCAGCTCCCCCTCGCTCCCAGCAGTGCACGGAGCCAGAGGGACCAGTGTCCTCAGGGCTGTCCCTCTGTCCCCTTCCCCAGTGGGGACTGGGGTCACATCCTGGGCTCCTGCTCAAGTGGACAGAAATGAATTTTGTCAGCTTTGAAAACTTGCTAGATATTTTTTTTTTTAATGGTTTCTCCTGGTTTTTAGGGGAAAAGACAACCCACAAATCTCAACTTGTATCTCTGACTGAAAGTATTAAATGTTTTCTTCTTTCTAATGGCTGAGTCCTCTCTGTGATGCAAGACTGGGCTCTGGGGGCTGTGGTGGGATGGAGGAGCAGCCCTCGGTGAACGCCCCCTGGGTTCAACCACCCCAAAACAGGCAGTTGGATGGTGCCTCCAGCCCACGAGGCCACTGGCACCATCCCTCACGGCAGCGCCGGCAAGATGTCCCCAAGCCAGTGGAGGCGCATGCTGACCACCTCTCAGGAACTGCTCTTTAATCAACTACCACTTCCACAAACGACAGCCGAGACTCCCACCACCACCACCACCACCACCCTCCTCTCCGCCACTGCCCTGGGGCCGGCACAGCCACCGGACACCTGGGTGGCTGTTCCAGGGCAGGAGCCGGTGGGTCCCGAGACCCCTCGGGCAAGCTCCCGGGAGCAGCAGGCAATGCAGTGTCCTCGTGGCACTGCCCTGCGCTGGGTCTGCATGAGTCCCTTGGGCCTGGGGGGGGGCGCTGCCCTGGCTGCTGGGAAGGCACCTGGTCCGAGTCGAAGTGGGGGGCTTGTGGCCCCTCAGCTGCTGAGCCTGAGGAGGCTGTAGATCTGCTCCAGGATGTGGGTGAAGCTCTGGTCTTCGGGGGTGCGGGAGGCCAGGGAGCCCTGAGATGCAGACACAGCCTGGTTAATTAAAACAGTGGAGTGGGTGGTGCTGAGGCCCCGGCTAAAGCCCCCTCCCTGCCCAGCTCAGCGGAGGAAGCCCCCTGCTCACCTTCAGTTTGTCCAGGTAGGTCTGATCCTGACTCCACAGCTCCTGAAACTTCACCAGGTCCGGGGCTCCCTTGTAAAACTCCACCAGCAGTGTCTGGGATGAGGGGAGAGACGAGCTGCAGGCACGGGGGCTGGGCACGTGTCGCCCCCCCTCCCCACCGAGACCTTGGCAGCACGGTGGGGACGGAGAAGCAATTGTCACTGGGGCTAACGGCAGGATGGGGACAGGTGGTGGAGGTCCAGGAGTTGGCCTTGCTGGGGTGGGCAGGTTTTTTGGGGCTCACCATCTCCTGCAGGACATCGTTGGTAAGGAAGCCATCCTGGATGTAGGCCACCTCCACGTCCATGGGGATGCCATAGTCGTTGGGCCGTTGCTGGAGGATGGGAGAGCAGGGTCATGACGGGGGTCACCTCACGACGCTGGAGCCACCTCCATCCCAAATATCCTCCCGCGGGGCTGGCGACCACTTACCTCTGGCGGCGGCATCACCCAGAAGGGTGCAATTTTGGACTCCACACCGGGGTTGCCATGATAGTAGGGTCCTGGATGGAGACACGGGGCTGACAGGGGGTGGGTGACAGCAGCCTCAGCACCCCTGGGACTGCAGGGACTGGGCTCTTACCGCAGATGAGGGCCAGGCAGGGCTGAAAGCCGTTGCCGCTACCCTGCAGCTTGAGCTGATAATCCATCTGCGCATCGATGTCGTGCAGTGAGGGTAGCGCGGGGCCAAAGGGGTGGCTGTGGTACCAGCCCACCAGCGACAGCCCACGCAGGAACAGGCTCTGGCAGATCTGTGACAAGCAGACGCTGTGGATCTGAGTCCTTCAGGAATCTCCCTCACCCAACCCCAGGGGCTGCTTCACCTCCTCTTCCACGGCACCGGCGGCCTCGGCATCACCCAGACGGGTCCGGCATGGGAAGGCTCGCAGCACTGTCAGCACTGGGGGATGCAACAGGAGTGGATGGCTCTGCTGTGGGCTGGGTGGGCCACCCACCCATCCCAATACGTACACTGCGTGTTGGTGTCCCACCGCCCACCCAGGTAGCCCACCACTTCGCTCCGTGTCAGGTGGCTGTGAAAATCCTAAAGGAAAAAGTAAAAAATCAATAGTTTGGTGCCAAAATGATGCTGGGGACACCAGCGCCACCCCAGACATCCCAACCTATCCTCTCCCCGGGGAGGGGACATACCAGGAGCAGGAGGACGTTGCTGGAAATGGCCACATTGAAGGGCTGGAACTTGTTGATGGTGGCAAAGGACATCAACTCCACCAGTGTTTGGGGGTTCCTGGAAGAGCCACAGCCCCACTGCCGCAGCCACCCCCAGCCCCTCCTGCACCCATGGGGCCGGCGGTGGCACCCACAGGGCTCGGGTCCCCGTGCCCATCGCACCCTACCTGGCTGAGTCACGGGTGCCCAGCATGCAGTAGCGGACGGGCACCCGGGGTTTGCTCTCCAGCCTTTTTCCCGGGGGGTTGTGATCTGCAAAGCACAACGCCTTGTCCCCGCTGCCAGGCTGCCCAGGGTCCCCCCAGGGCTCCTGGGACTCCTTACCCATCCCCGCCGGCTCTGCCAAGCTCTTGCACTGCTGCTTCTTGCTCTTCTCCTCTGTTTTTTTGGTAGCCGCCAGCTCCGGCACGGGCGCCCGAACCTCCCTTGTCGCCTCTTCCTCTTCCTCCTCTGGCATCTCCTCTTCTTCACCCTCGCTGGCCAGGCTCTGCAGGCAGCATAGGGCTGGCACCCCTCCCACCCCCCCCCAACCCAAACTGGGGGGCACCTGAGGGTCCCGGAGGAAGGGGGTCCCAACCCACCTCTTCAGTGGGTGGTGCATTGGGCTGGTACTTGCGTAGCCAAGCGGCTTTGTACTGGTCCAGCTTCTGGCCCTTGTAGCGGACAGACGCCCACCCGCACCCTGACTTTTTGGCAGGGTTCACCAGGCGCTTGCAGTGGGTGGCCCAGGCACTGGGCGAGTTGAAGACCTGTCCCGTCTCCTGCCAGGTGATGGTCCCGTCTGCCCCCAGGTCCCCCACGAATTTCTTGCCCTGGGGAGCATGGGGTGAATGGGGAGGCAGTCGTTGGCCCCCTTTCCCCCATCCCTGTCCCCACGGTGTGTCCCTGCACCAGCCAGCCTCACCAGGTAGTAGATGGAGAGGACGCCACGGGCCGGCTCAAGAAGCCCATCGCGGAGCAGGACGCGGAGGGTGATGCTGCGGCGGGTGAGCATGGTTCCCCGGCTTCCCCCTGGTACCTTCGCTCCGCTCCCGGCCTCCGGCTCGGCCTCCACCTCGTCCAGCCCTGGCTCCAGCTCGTCCTCGTCCTCCTCCAGGCATTCATCCCCACCAGGGGAGGCAGCTGCCAGCGCTGCGGGGTGGGACATGTCGTGTGGGGTCACCCCCAAGATCACTCTCGGGTCCCCCCGTTGGTGTCTGCCTGCGAACAGGGACACTGAGACAGGGATGCACAGGGTCACGGGAACAGGAAGACACAGACATGGGGACACAGGAAGAGAAGACACGAGGACATGGTGGGGATGGGCACAGGGACAGGGGGATGCGGGAGAGGGGACCCAGCACCAGGAGAGTGGGGGACACTGATGGGGGCATGAGGGCGGATGTGGGGTTGTGAGGAGACAGGGATGTAAGGTGGAGGACATGGGGACGCGGCAAGGGGACACAGGGTTGCAGGGACACGGCTGGGGAACATGAGGACAGGGATATGGGGACATGGCTGGGGGACACGGGGCCATGGGGACACAGGGACATGGCTGGAGGACACGGGGACACAGGGACACGGGAACACGGGCAGGAGGCTCCCCTGGCCAGGCAGGTCCCCAGAGCCTGGTCCGAACCCGGAGGGGTGCGGGGGGGGGGGGGGGGGTGGGACAGGGCACGTGGGGGAGCACAGTCCCGGCCCTGCTCTGCTCCCGCCCCACGGGTGTCCCTGTCTGTCCCCACCCCCGCCCCGTGGGCTCCGGCAGGTACCCGCGCGTGTGTACGGTTGGGAGGGAGGAAGTGGGGGTGCACGCAGGTGCATGCGCGCGCGTGTGCGTGCGGCCCAGGGCGCGCGCGTCCCCCCGGCCGGTGCGCGCGCCTGGTGCGTGCCTGGTGCGCCCGCGCGGACGTGCCCGGTGCGCTTGCGGGCGCGCGCCCGCCGGTACCTGCCATGCTGCGCTCCCGCCGCTCGCGCCGCTCCCGCCGCTCCCGGTGCGCGCGGCGGCGGCCCCACGTGACCGGGCGGCTCCGCGCGCCCCGCCCCGCCCGGGAGAGTGGAGGCGGCGGGGACGGGGACACCGGGACCGGGAGGGGGGGGGGCAGCCCCCCCACCTGCCGCACCGAGGGGGCACGGGGACGCAGACCCGCCCCGGGGCCCTGACCTCGCCCCCGCCGCCCCAGTCCGCGCCACCCCCCATTCGCGCCCCCGCTGCCCTTCGGCCCGGCCCGGCCCGGGGCGCGGCTGTCCGGTGCCCGCAGCCCGGGAAGGGCCGGGCCGGCAGCACCTGCGGTTCGTGCCGCGACGGCCGGCGGAAATGGCTCGGCCTGTACCGCCGCCCCGGCGGGACTGGCTCTGCCCCCCCCCCCCCCCGACACAGCTGCGAGGGCTTCGTGGAGAAACGGGGGCCGCGAGACCAGGTGGGCTGGCACCCCCCGGGTCCGACCCCCGGGACCGATCCCCAGCACCGAGTGCCCGCACCCCGGGACCGACCCCTGGGACCCCCGGCCTGAGCCCCGAGACCTCCCGGGGCTTTCTCGGGACCGACCCCCAGCACCCTCTGGCACTGACCCTCCGGTCCCGCCCCCCCCGCTGCCCGCTCCCCTCTGCTGCCCGGGGTCCGGTCCCGGTTCCCCTCGCAGCACCCGGTGCCAGAGCTCGGTCCCGTCCTGCCCCCCGGGGCTACCAGAAGGTCTGGGCCGGGCTGCGGGGGCTCACGCTCACCTTCTATGGGGGGCCCCAGGACTGCGAGGTATGTGGAGTAGGGGGGCTCCGGGCAGGACCTCTGGGACTGGGACCCCTGGCTGAGCTGCCCTTGCCAGGACCCTTGAGACTCCCCGGGGCTGGGACCCCCTCAGAGTGGGCACTCCTGGGTGAGTCCCCCAACTATGGGGCACCTCTCAGGCTGAGACCCACAGAGTGAGACTCCTGGGACTCTCTAGGGCTGGGACCCTGGGAGTGGGACCCCAGAGACACCCGTGGGTCAGGAGCCCCTCAGGATGGTCTCCTTCAGAATGAGACCCCCCCCAGGACGGGACTCCCAGGACAAGAAGCCTGGGGATGTGTTCCCCCAGGCTGGGACCCCTGAGGGGGGTCCTCTGGGCCAGGACCCCCTCAGAGTGGGCACCCCTGGGCTGGGACCGTTGGGTGTCACTGAGGAGTCCCCCAGGCTGTGACCCCCATGGAGGTGAGGGTGGGAGCCCAGCCTGGGGTGGAGGGGTGGCTCAGAGTGGGGCTGAGGCCTGGCACACTCATGGTGGTGGTGATGGTGGGCAAGGGGGCCCACACTCAGGTGCCCCCTGCCCCTGGAGGTGCTGGACCTGGGCAAGCTGGTGGCAGTGAGGGCCGAGGGCAGGGGTCTCGTCCTTAGGCGGAGGGGACGGGAGGTGATGCTGAAGGAGCACCCCATGGCGGGGGAGCACCAGGGCGCTGGAGGTACTGGGGGGTGTTGGGTGCACAGGGTAGTGGAGGGACACGGAAGGCACCTAGGCAGGGTTGGGGGGACGGTCTAGGGGGCGACTCAGTGTCCTTGGTGGGAGTTGGGGGACAGAAGGGGCTGAGCGGACTGGGGACATGGCAGGGGCACAGGTGGGGGAGCAGAGGGGATGGGGTTTGGGGGCTCAGAGGGACACAGGGGCATGGTGCGGGGGAATGACACAACAGCCAGGGCAGGGTGGGATGGGGTGGTGTGCGCGTGTGTCCATCCCCTGTGACTGTGACCCCCCCACACAGCTGAAGGTGCCTACTGATCTGATGCTGCTGCCCGGCCACATCTTCCACCTTTTGGAGGCCCTGCGCGAGGAGCAGGATCGCAGGGTCACCCAGGGGTCCCCCGTCACCCCCCAGCCCCCCTGAGCCACCACTGTCCCTGTGAGTCGAGTGGGTGGGGGGCCATGAGGAGGGGGTCCCCATCCCCACTGGGATGCACTAGGGACCAGTATGGCTTGGGTGGCTCAGGATGGTCTCACAGGGCGGGGGGTGACAGGGGTCAGTCTTGGGTTGTCCCCAGCTGCTTCTTCAAGGTGACGCAACCGGAGGCTGAGTGGCTGCTGGAACAGAGCACAGGTGGGGGGACCGTGGTGCCACGGCCTGGGGAGCACGGCCAGGGCCTCTCAGTCACCACGCGCCAGGAGTGAGTGGGGCGGAGGGGGGGACATGGATCGGGGGACGAGGATGGGAGCACAGGTCGCTGTGCAAGTGGCATCCCCTTGGGCACGGGCCATCGTGCGAGGGGTGGCATTGGGGTGCGGGTCCCCATGTGAGGGATGTCCTCCTCCAGGGTGAGGCTCCCTTTGGGGTGGGGGTGCCAAGGGGTGAGGGTCCCCACGCGAGGGCTGGCAGCAGCCCCTGCAGCAGCACGGTGCTACGGAAGCACTACGGGGTGAACCGTGTAGGCCAGGGCTACATCATCAATGTGGGTGAGTGACATGGGACAGAGGCGAGCTGGCCCTGGGAATGGGGAACCCCTCTCCAGGCACCCACCTGAGCCCCCCTGGGATGGGCCCCACAAGGACTTGGACTCCTCGGCTGGGATTTGAGGAACTGGGATCCCCGGCAGCTAGGCCACTTGGGACCTAGGACCCCCAAGGGCTGGCACCCAAGGAAAAGGAACTGGCACCCATGGGGTCTTGACAACCCCAAGGATGAGCACCTCCAGGGCCTGAGACACCCTCCCCCCGCCCCAATGCAAGGAACCCTGGGAACTGGGACCCCCAAAGAGCTGACACTCAAAAGACTGGGACCCTCAAGGTGCTGGAACCCCCAAAGGGCTGACACTCAAGGTGCTGAGACCCCCAAAGGGCTGACACCCCAGGGACTGGGACCCCCAAGGTGCTGAGACTCCCCTCAAAGGGCTGACACCCAAGGTGCTGACACCCCCAAAGGGCTGACACCCAAGGGGCCAGGACCCTGGGCATGGAATGGGGGACTAACAGGGTGGGCACACAGACCCATGGCGAGGGTCCCCCCCGGGTGACAGTGCTCCCCCCCACCAGCATCCCTGCTCCTCGCTGGCCGAGGTGGTGCAGGACTTCGTGGAGAGCAGCAAGGGCAGCCTGCAGCCCCTGCAGCAGAAGTACAGCCTGCGGCTTGGTGGGCATGGGGGGCTTGGGGGGCTCAGTGGGGTCCGGGGGGAGGGTGTCTCACAAGACAGCATTGGGATCAGTTATGGGTGGTGGAGGGGGTCCAGGGGGGGCAGGTCTTTGGGGTGCATTGCTAGAGCTGCATGAGTGTCAGGGTGACTTGGGGTGCTGCAGGATGGAGGAGGGCAGAGCTGCTGAGGTGTCACAGGCTGTCACAGGAGGTTTGGGGGAGGGTCAGGGGGAGGCAGAGGACCCGTGACACGCCCCCTGCCCCCCAACCTCACTCTGCTCCAGAGTTTGTGGAAATGGCCAGTGAGAATGGGGAGGAGCCCCTGGGGGTGTGTGAGCCCCCCAGCCTCATGCACTGAAGCTGCCCCTGGGCCCCCATCACCCTGCACTACAGCCCCCCGCGGGGCCTGGAGGAGCCCCCCCACCTGGGGCCATCTTGGAGGGGCAGACCTATGTGAATGAGCAGGGTGAGGCCAGCCGGGCTTGGGGAAACTGAGGCAGGGTGGGGGGGAGGGTGACACTACCATGCTGAGACCCTGCCCTTCTCCATAGATGAGCAAGACCCCCCAGAGCTCCACACTCCATCCTGTCCCCCACCATGCCCTGCTGCCACCCCATGACCATGGTGGGGGGGGGGTCTGGATGCCTTGGGCCCCACTGCTGGGGTGGGGCGGAGGGGGTGGTGCCAGGATTTGGATGCCTGGGTGCTGTCACCAGCTCTGTGGGGCAACGGGGACGAGTGGTGACTCTGGGGTGAGTGGCTGGGGGGGGTCCTCTGCCAGGTGGTGAATCCCACCCCATGGCGCAGGCATGGCAGAGGAGCTCGCCAAGAAGCTGCAGCTGTGCCGAGCTCTCACCAGGGACTGACGGGTGCCAGTGCGAGGGGGGATGCTGTTTCCCCCCCTCTTTGTGCCAGGCACCAGCTGGGACAGTGGTGCCCCCCCCAACCCAGGAGAAAGCTGTCCCCAGTGCTCCCCTGTCTGGGCACCCGCCTAGGGCTAGGGTGGCACTGGGGAGGGCAGTGTGCAGGCAGCACAGCCCGGAGTGGGGGCCAGCAATGGAACCCCAACTCACATATTTGGGAGGGCATTGCACTGGGTGCCATCCCAAATACCGGCACTGCCTCGCTCAGCCCCATCCAGGATCCTCATGCTATGGGGGTGGCACTGGGGACACTCCTCCCCCCCACCCCACCCCCCACCCCACCCCCCCGCAAAAAAAAAACCTCTTCTCCACTTTGGGCTGGTGCCACCCGGTGCCCCATGCCCCAGCCACGGCCTCATCACACCTACATCCCAATTTATTCTTCAGGCCAGAAGCAGCTCTCGATGGCGAGGGGTGACGTGCCCAGCCCGGTGCCAGCAATGGAGGGGGCAGCACAGAGTTGGGAGGGGAGTGGGTGTCAGCTGGCGGGGCTGTGGGTGCTGGTGCACCCATGGGGGCTGGCACAGCCCTGCCAGTGCAGCGTGGAGGTGGTGGGTTTGGATAGGGAGGTAGGGGTACATTCAGTGCTCTTGCCTGGGGATGCCTGCAGCGGGGGCGGGCACGGCTCTAGGGCAGACTGGTGTTGGAGCTGCTGGCCGTGCTGTTGCGTTTCTGCAGGCATTTCACTGCACTGGGCACCTGCAAGCCTGAGGAGACGTGGAAGCTGCCGCACCAGACCTGCAGACATAGGAGTGTGAGTGGGATGGGTGGAGTTGGGCGCTGGCATGGGGATGGCGGCACCAAACCCCACCGCCGGCAGCCCCGGAGGAGCTGCCCAGCCCTGCCAGCCCCTTACCGTGAAGGCAGGCAGCACCGGCTGCGTGAACTTGGCCTTGAAGGTGTGGAGCAACTGCTTGGTCCTGGCGTTGTAGAAGGACAGGAACCCTGCGGGCACAGGGAGGGGGTCACAGGTGGGCACAGAGCTTGCAGACCCCCAACACAGTGCCCAGAGTGGTGGCAGTGCCCACGGTGGACATGCTGGTGCCCATGATGGTGACAATGCCCATGGTGGACATAGTGTCCATGGTGGTGGCAGCCCCTGCGCCCATCCCTGGCACTGCCTCGTCCTCACCCCACCCCATACCCACCTTCGTGGAAGTTGCAGTAGACGCCAATGCAGTCGGGCACAGGCACGTCCAGCACCTTGGCCTTGTTGGCGTGCTTGGCACTGAAGCTGACCTGCAGCCAGTTGTTGAGATGGAGGCACCAGGAGGCCGAGGTCTTGCCCAGCTGGTCGAATTTGCCCAGGCTGCGATATGCCACCCCTACTCCAAAAGCTTTGCTGTCCCGGTCGTACCGCACCTCCCAGTAATGGTCGTCGCCATCGATCAGCGTGTCACCTGCAAGGACAGGGCATGGCTCTGCCCGGTGCACCTGTCCCACTCCCCATCACCTCTGGGTGCCCCATGCCCACCTACATCACCCTCTGCTCCCTCAGGGCTACCCTCTCCCCTCCGTGGCCCCACCTGGGCGCCCGCAAGGTCCCCACCAGCACTGCCTGGGCTCCCCCGCCTCTCACCCAGAACCGTGTAGGACTCAGCAGTGAAGCGATCTCTGCCCCCACGTCCTGAGGGCATCCTCTTGGGAGACTGCACCACCCTAGGGCAGATGGACGCGGGCGAGAAGGGCTGGGTGGGTGTTACTGGGGTGGGGGGAGGGGGGCAATGCTGAGGTGACAAGGAGGGGATGACATTACCTGGCAGGCGAGTTGGCAGGTGATGCCGTCCTGCCCTTGCCGTCCTTCTCACGTGCCTTGACGTCCTGCACCTTGCCTCCCGTGGCATCCCACTCCACACTGAGCTCCTCCACTCGCAGGTTCTGGTGGCACGTGCTGGCGTCCAGCCGAAACATGAATGCTGGGGACAACACTGTCAGCACGTCCCCCACCCCTTGCCTGGTCATGGACCCCAGGCACGCTTGGGAAGGGGTAGTGTGGGGTGGCACAGGGAGGGGGGTGACTTGTGCCTTGCCACGCCCCCCCCCAGTACACACCTCTCGTTTCCAAAGTGACAGGCTCGGAGAATTCACCTGCCACTGCCTTGTTACACGCCCGTACCCGAAAATTCATGTACTTCATGTCGAACTTCAGCCCTGCAGGCACAGCAGGGTCACAAAGCAGGGCACGAGGTAGGGCAGCATGACCCCCATGTCCCCTACAAAGCCTGGCACTGCCACCCAGCCCCCTGGGACAGCCCCAGCCCCCTGCCACCCGTGGTGCCCACTCCCAGCCTGGCAGACTCAGACTCTTGTCCCCGTGCCCTCACCGGAGAGGGTGTACTCGGTGCCCTTGATGCCCTCAACCACCATCCAGGGCTGGTCCTCCTTGGCACGGGGTGGCCCCTCGAAGTTGGTCTTGCGGTACTCCAGCACGTAGTGGTCGATCTTGCTGTCCTCATCGGGCATCCTCCAGGCCAGCGTCACACAGTTATCGGCCACCAGTGACTCCGCCAGGTCGATCTCGGGGGTGCTGGGCACTGCCCGCAGGAGCAGCCGTGCCAGTGTCCCCCTCCCACTGCAGCCCTGCTGCCAGCCAGGGTGTCCCCAGCACCCCCCAGGCACCCCCTGGAGCACCCCAAGATCTCATGGGCTTGGCACCTCCGAGACCCTGGGTATGGCACCCGCGGGACCCATGGGCACAGCACCCTTGGGACCCCAATCCCCCTCTCCGTCCCTGGCACCTTATCGCCCCTCTGGATAGGGTACCACAGGGTGTGCCAGGCCTGGCACTGTGCCCCCCAACCCTGCAGCTACTCACTCCATCCCCTGGCACCCAGCAGACCCCTTAAACCCGGGACTCCCATACTTGCGCTGTCCCCTTGCCAGCCTGGTGCTGCTGCCCTTCCCTTGCACTGGGAGAAACCCACCTGCTGTGCCCTGTCCCCACCCCCATTTCCCCCCAGGCGATACCTGGCAGGAAGGCGAGGGCCTGGAGCAGGCGGCGTTCCTGGGCAAAATCCACCATCAAGTGGCTCATGTTGTCGCTCACCTTGGCCTTGAGCGAGAGGCGGAAAGCGGGTGCCATTGTCACGCTGCATGGTGGACATGGGGACGAGGGTCAGCAGGGCCGGCAGCCAGGCACCCACCCAGCCCTGGCTGCTCACCCCCTGCCCTGCGTGGCCATGGGGAGGTGGGGAGGATGGGCAGAGCCACCCCCAGCACCCACGGGGCCACCTGCTGCGGGGTCATGACTGGGAGGAGGGTGGGGGTTAGTGGGACTGGGGGGCATGGGGGTGCCGTACCTATCCTTGATCTGTTTGGCAGCCTTGAGAGCACGGAGGAAAAGAGGAGGAAAAAAAGAAGCAGGTAAGACAGCAATGCCAGGAGTCAGTGCGGTGCAGTGAGCCCGGACCCCCGCTCCCGTGCCAGCGTGGCAGAGCATGCCCGTGTCCCCGCTGCAGCACCTCACGGCACAGTATCCCACATGCCTGCCAGTGTCCCCCGCGTCCCTGTCACAGTGTCCCTTTGTCTTGGGAGAAAAGGGGGCACCAGGCAGCTCTGGGCAGGTCAGGGATCACTGCGGAGAGAGTCTCTGTGCTCCCACCCAGCCCCGCAGCGGGCACAGCAAGCCCAGCATTGACCCAGCACAGAAAGAAAGGAGGGTGCTCGCCCATGCTGGCATCGACTGGCCAGCAAGGAGGGGGTCAGGACACCCCCAGCGTGGGGGTCAGCCGGATGGAGACGTTACCCCTCGTGCCGGTGGGGACGCACCTGGGGGAAGTCGTGGTGGTTGGCCATCCCCAGGGCCTGGTTGGCCGATTCCAGCAGCTCCTCTGAGCTCTCCAGGGCCTTGGCACACGCTGCCAGCTGGGCCTGGCGAGGGGACGGGACAGGGGCAGCGGTGGGTGACGGTGCCAGTGCGGGCGGGGGGCCACGCAGGGCAGGCGCTGACCTGCAGCTCGTAGGTGCGGCTGGCGCGGTCCTGCTTGATCTTCATCAGCATCTCATCCTTCAGCTCATCCAGCAGCGCGTACAGCGACTGGAACTCGCCCTCCAGGTCCTCCTGCGCCCGTGATGAGTTGGCCTAGTCACACAATGCCCTGGAGTGTCAGCAGGTGCTACCCCACGGGACCCCGGAGTGCCGAGGTGGGGATGGGGGGGTCCCCGGAGGCAGGGCAGGGTCCCTGGTACCTCTACATTCTGCATCATCTGCTTGAGGCAGTAGATGAAGTTCTGGATCTCCTCATTTTTCACGGCCAGGGTGGTGATGATCTTCCGCAGAGCCTCCTGCCCGGCGCCCCCCGCCCGAGGTCAGCATCCCCCGGCCCCCACCTGCCCCCCGGCCCCGCTGCGGCGAGCGTCCCCAGGGCTCTGCCGGCATGGCGGGAGTGGGATGACTTGGCAAGTGTGCGTGTGAGCGAGAGCGGAGTGAGGGCAGCAAGGGGGGACAGCCCTGCACCCCTCCCAGACCCCTCCATCCCTCCCTCCCGCACCCCTCCCTCCCGCACCCCTCCTTTGCCACCCTTAACCCCTGCACCCCTTCTTCCTCCACACCTCCGTCCCTCCTTCCTCCTGACCTTCATCCCCTCCAACTCCTCTTCCTCCATCCCTCCTTCCTCTCTC
Source organism: Chlamydotis macqueenii (assembly GCF_036417535.1). NCBI lineage: Eukaryota > Metazoa > Chordata > Aves > Otidiformes > Otididae > Chlamydotis > Chlamydotis macqueenii. The sequence goes on along the minus strand of NC_141581.1, from coordinate 2,933,455 downwards.
CCTGCTTCCTCCATCCCTCCATCCCCTCTTCCTCCATCCCTCCCTCCTTTCTCCACTCCTCCATCCCTTCTTTCTCCCGCCCTCCACCTCCTCTTCCTCCATCCCTCCCCTCTTCCTCCATCTCCTCTTTCCTCCATCCCCTCTCCCTCTCCCTCTCCCTGTCCCTCTCTCCCTCCCCTGCTCCTGCTCCTGCTCCTGCTCCCGCTCCCGCTCCCGCTCCCGCCACGCCACCCCACCTCACCCTACCCCGGCCCCACCTGGTCGCCCATACCGGGCCGACTCCGCCGCCGCTCGGCCCCGCCGCCACCAACAAAGGGGGAGCGGCACCCCCCACCCCGCCCGGCCGCGGGGCACGACGGGAAGCGTAGTCCGGTAGCAGAGGGAGAGGCCTCGGGCCCTCCCCGCGGCATGCTGGGAGATGTAGTCCGGAGCGGGACCCCCACCCTCCCCGTGAGGCCGCGCTGGGCCCCCCAGGCTGAAGCCCCCCCAGGACCAGTTGGCCGGGGGAGGGCGGGGCCAAGACCGTGCCTTCCCTGCTCTTGCTCTGGATGGTGTCCCCCATCCCCATCCTTGTCCTCATCCCCATCTCTTTCCCCCTGCTGGTTCCCATCCCTGTCCCCGTCCCCATCTCTGTCTCCATCCCCATCCCTGTCCCCATCCCTGTCCCCCATCCCTGTCTCTTGTTCCTGTCCCCATGCTGGTCCTCATGCCCATCCCCACCCCATTCCTATGCCCATCCCTGTCCCACATCCCTGTCCCCCATCACCATCCTCATCCCCATGCTGGTCCCCATCCCAGACCGCCTGCTCATCCCCCTCCCCTGGGCCACACAGCACAGTGGCAGGAAGCATCTCAGCGACAGCCAGCCTGGGTGACAAGGGGCCAGGAGACCGCGAGGACACTGGCTCCCAGTCCCTGGAGTGCCCCAGCACCCTCAGCCCCACAGGTGGCCCTGGGGACCACCAGGCTGGTGGTTGACAGCCCCTCTGTCACCCCGACGCTGTTCTCGGCAGTGGGTACCCCGCAGGTGAGCCGGGATCCGCGTGAGGTGTGGGTGACGGTGGGTGCTGAGGTGGCCCTGGGGTGCCAGGTGCTGGTGGCTGAGCCCTGGGACCTGCTGCAGCTGGAGTGGGTGGAGCAGGCAAGACATAGGATGCTGTGTGCCACCCACCTGTGCCCACTGCCCTCAGCCCCCCAGACGCCAGCACCCCTCACCTCTGCCTGGCCTGGCACTGCCCCCCATGCCACCCTTAGCCTTTGCAGGTGCGGGGGGAAGATGCCAGGCACTGCCTCTGCCAGGTCACCCTCGAGGTCCCCCACCACAGCACGGCCACTGGCAACGGCACCCTGCTCGGCATCACCGCGGGTACCTGGGGATTGGGGGGTCCATGCTCAGCCAGGGTCCTGAGTGGGAGGCGTTGGGGGTTGATGGGGTCCCTGGGAGGTGGCATCACCTTGGGGGTTGATGCCTGGGGGGTTTGGCTGGCCACGGTGCAGGATGGACAGGGACTGGGATGGGGATGGCAATAGGGATGACGATGAGGCAGAGATGTGGACAGAGACAGGGGTGGGGACGGGCACAGGGATGGGGACGAGGATGTCCCTGACTGCTTTCCCATCGCTGGCAGCAGCTGATGGAGGATATCGGGCAGGTAAGTGTGTCCCTGCTGGCCCAGCACCTGTGTGCCCAGGTGCCAGCGGTGCTGGGTGTCCTTGCAGGGCTGGTGTGGGGGCTGGCAGGGGCCCTGGGGGGCACGGTTGTCCTTGGCAGGCACAACTGTCCTCCTGGGGCTGGCCCTCCTCGGCCACCGGTGCTGAAACTCAGGTAACCCTGTCCCCAAATATCCTGTCCTCAAATACCCCGTCCCCAAGTCCCCCCACGCCTCTCTGCCCCGTGCCCGTCCTGCCCCATGCCCAAATACCCCCAAGCCCCTTTCCGCCACTCCAATACTCCCTACCCACCTATCCTTGTATCCTGCCCCATGCCCACTGGCCCTTTGTACCCCTGTGCCCAAACACCCCCGTGCCCATGCCCCCCCCCCCCCCACCATACCCTGCCTGCTCGTTGGGGCTCACTCCAGGCACCTCCTGCATCTGGGGGCACCCAGTGGGTCCCCTGAGGGTCCCGTGGCTGTGCCTTGGGGGCCACGGCTGATTGATAGTGCCCGGCCCTGTGCCCCGCCCCCCCAACACCCAGTGCCCCCTGCCACACATGGGCATCTGCCTGAACGTGCCTGCCTTGGCATGGGACCCCAAGAAGCTGTTGCCACCCGCCACGGTGACAGAGAACAGCGTGCACTTGGGGGGCTGCAGCGGACACGGGGCCCCCCTGTCACCCCCTGGCCCTGAGAGGATCGATGCCCCAGTGTGCTGCTGATGCCAGGCTAGGGGGATAACCCCCTCCCCCAGCTCTGCCTTTCTCCAGGAAAACCCCCCAAAAAGCTGTTTTGCAGCATCCTGCCACCCCACTCGCTGTTGTCTGTGTGGTGCCTGCGCCACTCATCCCATGGCATCTGGTGCCCCCCTGGTGCACCCAGCCTGGCCCACCGAGCGTGGGCTGCTGTGCGGGGCGGGGGGCGGTGCCTGGCCAGGAGGCAGCAGGCTCTTGGGGTGCTGCATGTTTCAGGGAAGCTCTGTGGTCCCCTGGCCTCGTTTCGTGCCAGCACTCGGCACGCCAAATCTGCGCTGACCGCGCGGGAAGCGCCTGCTGCCCCCGGCACGGGGCCAATGCCATTGTGGTCCACCCGCAACGTGGGTGAACTTGTGTGTGGTCAACAGCAGGGCGGTAGGAGCGGGCGCAAGGGCAGGAGCCCCATGGTGTGACTAAGATGGGCCCAGCCTCCCAGGAGGTACCAGAGTGTCTTGTGCCACAGAGCACACAGTGGGTAAGGGCTGCGTATCAGCTTTTAATGGGGGTTGCTGTGGGGCTGGGGTGGAGGAGCACAGCTGGGGGGGGTCTCTGGCAGCGCCGGGCTCACAGGGGCTGCACAGCCACAGGGTAGAGCAGGGAGACATGGCGGGCACCACGGACGGGCAGCGCCCGCGCCGTGTAGTGTCGCACGGCCTCCGGCACCGAGGGGAAGGCGGCCCCAGCGCGGCCCAGCACGAAATGCTGCTCCCGCGTCCGTGTGAGCTTCACGTGCACGAAGCCATGGCTGCTCCTGCAGGTGGAGAGGGGAAACTGAGGCACGCAGCTCATGGCATGGCCACCCTTGCACATGCACGTGCACATCAGCATGGATCACGGGGAAACACACAGACACACACCAGCACATGGAGGCAAGCACCACGCACACAGCCCAGCCCCTCCACCCAGGCACCTGCCTCCGTGATCCCCCCATGGTTGTTCCCAGGGCCATCCCCATGTCCCCCCAGCCGGCCCCACACTCACCTGAGTGAAAGGGAGTAGTCATCAGGGCTGGTCTCGCAGTCCCGCACCAGGAAGCTGCCTTCGCGGCACAGCGCCAGCAGTGTCTCGGCACCCGCCCGCCCAATGGGGCCATGGTACCACCTGCGCGGCAGCACGCATCACCCCTGCGCGGCAGCACGCATCACCCCGGCACACGGCACCCTGGCATGCATCACCCTGGCATGTGGCACCCCACCATGGGGACCCCAGAAGCCATCTGCACCATGGGACACCCTCCACACCCTCCAGGGGCACCCTCCACACCCTCTGGGACCTGTCTGTGCCATGGGGCACCTTCAACAGTGACTATGGCATGGGGCACCCAACCACGTCACAGGGACCAACCATGCCATGGGGCATCCTCCACGCTATGGGGACCCATGCAGTCCATGGGGCACCCAACCACGTCACAGGGACCAACCATGCCATGGGGCACCCTCCACGCTATGGGGACCCATGCATTCCATGGGGCACCCAACCATGTCACAGGGACCAAACCATGCCATGGGGCACCCTCCACCCCATGAGGACCCATCTGCGGGGGACCCTCCACCCCAGAGAACTGCCTCCATGCCACGATGTGTGACTGGGGTGTTGATGCCACTCCATGGAGAAGAGACTACCCCCAGACTCACGCCTGCTTCTCCAGCGGCAGCGACGTGTCCACGTGCCTGGGGCTGGGGGGGCAGCCCGGCCTGGCGCCTGCGGGGAGCCGGGGAGACGGCGGCAGCTGCCGGGTCAGGCTGGGGGAGTGCTCAGGGCTCTCAAACTGCACTGTGGGGGCAAGAGGGGGATGTCACCCCACTGCAGGGTCCCAGCACCCCTGCCTGCTGCTGAGGGGCACCTGGTCACTGGGCCACCAGTGCTGGAGCATGAAGGAACATTCCAGATGTCCCCATCACGGCTCTGCCTCACCCTGGGGCCCATTGCACTCCTGGGGTGGGACCCATGGGTGCTGGGGGACGCTGGGGCCAGGAGTGGTCTGATACCCACGGGTGCCCCAGGACACTGGGGTCCCAGGGTGCTATCCCTAGGTGACAGGGGATACTGGGCAGCCAGGGATGAGACCCATGGGTGCTGAGGGATGCTGGGGAGTGATACCCACGGGTACTGGGGAATGTGGGACTGGGGGACATGGGAGGAAGGAGTGGTATGCACGGGTGCTAGGGGATGCCAGAGAGTGGCACTCATGGGTGCAGGTGGATATGGGGCTGGGGGACTCCAGGTGCTGCCCATGGGTACTAGGGGATGCTGGGGCTGGAGGTGGGTGGGGGACAGGAGTGGAACCCATGGGTGCTGGGGGACATGGGGCTGGGGGACCTCAGGGTGGCACCCAGTGCCCTGAGATGCTGTCACCTGCGAAGGCCCGCGAGATGTGATCCTTCTTCCACTCCCAGGGCTGATCGTACTCGTCAGCTGGGCGCTCATCGTCACGGGGCAGGCGGCTCTCCCGGATGGTGGGCACCCCAGGACCCTCCCTCGCCGTCTCCCACTCCTCGTAGGGGGTGTCGTAGAGTTGGGGTCCCTGCCGTGGCCTCGCTCGCTGGCCCTTGCCCTGCCGTGGGCACCCTGGAGACAGGCAGGGCTGGGAGCCGTGGGACGGGTGGAAGGCACCCTGGCTGTGGGATCTCCCGTGGGGTGGGTGCTGGGTGCCCAGGGTGTCACCCACCTGCAGCATCGCTGGGTTCCTCGCAGCCCTCGGGCGCTGGGTCCTGCTCCCCCTCAAAGGGCTCAGAGTACTCACTCTCGCCGGGGCCCTGCGGTTGGGTGCCCTGGGTGGGACGGGATCCCCACTGCCCGCCCCCGCCCTAAGGTCCCCAGGCCCTGGGTTCCCTCCCCGGGATCCTGCAGGCTCCTCGAGGCCCCCCGATACCGGTGTCCTCAGCCCTTTCCCCACTCCCCCCAACCCGATCCCTTTGTCCCCCGACCCCTCTTCCCAGAGACCCTCTCCCTTACTCCCCAGTTCCCTCTCCCAGTGACCCCAGCTCCTCTCCTGGTCGTCCTCCCCCCAGCCCCCCGCGGTACCCTCGCCCTTTCTCCCCAACCCCTCTCGGTGGCCCCCCCATCCCCTCTGTGCCCCCAGGTCCTTGCTCTCCAGCCCTCCCCCCGGCTCTCTCCGGTCCTACCCCGGTGCTCCCCGCTCCTACCTGCTCCAACCGGCGGGGGCCTCCCCCCGGCCCCGCGCCCCCCACCCTCACCAACCGGTGCCGGGGGGAGGCAGCGGGGCCGCGAAGGGCAGCGCCGGAGGGAGCCCCGCTCCCGGTACCGGTCCCGCTCCCGGTGGGGCGGCGCTCGCCGCCGCTGTAGTCGGGCTGTGGCGGGCGGGGGGGCGAGCGTCGGGTCCCCCGGCCCAGATACTCGCGGAGCCACTTGGCCATGGCGGGGCCGCCCGGCACCGGGACCGCGGGACGCCGGGACCCCCCCGCTGCTGTCGCCGGGAGCCGCTTTGTGTCGCCGCCGCGCGAGGCGCGGACCGGAGCCCCCGGCTCCCCCCCCCCCCCCCCCCCGCCCCGAGCCCGCCTCGCGGTGGGATGGAGGGGCATTGGCACGGGGAGGGGGGCGGGAGGAGGAGGTGGCACCGGCACCCCGTGGGGGACAATGCGGAGGGGAGGCTGCCCCCCCCCCCCCGCGGTGATGGGGTTCACCAGACCCCCGAGTGACACGAGGACGGCCCCCTTCGTCTGACAGTGGGGGGAGTGGGTCACCGGCACCCCCGGACACTGGTTATAGGACCCCCGCCCTCGACGCCTTCCCGGGGCACAAGGGAGCTGAGCTTGGGGGCTTCGGAGGTCTGGGGGGAACATGGAGCCCTCCCCCCCAGCTGCAGGGTCACCCGCACCCCCCCAGGGAGCTCGACACCCGGGGGCCTCAGGGGCCACACAGGGGGGCTGGGGAGGCGGGGACCCCGCAACCATGCCCCGACGTGGCTCCTCCTTCTTCCCAGAACAAAGGTCCCTCCTAGGGCGGGGGTGGGGGGGGGAGTGGGGGGCACAGGGAGCTGGGCGGGGCACACGTGGGGGACTAGGACACAGCTGGGGGGACAGGGTGGCCAAGGGCCCCCCGGTTTTGCTGGCCCCACAGAGCAGCTCCTCACAGACCCCATCCAACACAAACCCCAGGGCCGAGCCCGGTATCTGACATTCATATTTGATGAGGCTTAATTACAACACACGTGTGAGGAATGCTAATTGGGATTTTAGGGGGGGCAGGCTACTTTTTCCCCCGGCTCTCAGAAATGCCCCACGAGCCCCTGGCCTGCACCCCATGCCAGAGTGCCCTTAGCGAGCCTCTGAGAGTGGGTTAATTAGCTAGAAGCTGCTAGTGGGTGCCTGGAAGGTGGGTGCCTTGATAAGGAAGAATTTAAGAGACAGAGACGAGAAGAGGAAAAGCCTCAGGAGGACACCTCAGGGTGGGTCAGCTCTTCTGATGGGTATGTGGACCCATATCATCAGGGTGGGGGTCCTTGGGGCTGCCCCTGCCAGACCCATGTGAACAGGACCGGCTGCCCAAATCACCGGTCTGTAAGATGAAGAGGCAACTGACTCTGACACACCCAATTTATTATCAAGTTGTGGCTGACAGCGAGCTGAGCAAACCCAACTGCTCTGAACAGCGGGGAGGGGTTTGTCACCAGGCTGCCAGGGGTGCAGGAGGATTTGGGCAGGGGAAGGAGGGTAGTGCCAGGACAGCCCCGTCCCTGCAGCGTGGGGCTGGACAAGCCCCCCGTGTCCTTGCTGTGGAACATGTCACCTCTAATAGGAAAATGAGGGGAGACTCAGGCTCACCCCACAAAGGCGGGATCTGAGCCCCACAGCGGGGTCAGGAGGCACCTAGGGCCAGAGAAATGGTGGCGACGATGGTTCCTCCTGCAGCAAAAGTGGAGTGCCGAGCTCCTGCCTTCTCCCCACAGGGACACAGGGCAGGAGGGAAGGCAGGCCCTGAGGTCCCTTCATTGCTGTGGGAAGGTTGGTCAGTCATGTACTCAGACCCTGGCACGACCAGAGTGGGGGTGAGGGCAGTGGGCACCACCAGAGCTGAAAAACTACGCAGTCCTGGATGGCCCCAGTGATTCTGAACACATTATAAGTGCAGGGTTGGGACACAGTGCGCCAGGGCTGGCTGGAAGCTGGGTTTAGGGACAGCCAGCCTGGGACAGCATCAGGGTTTTCCAATGGCTGCAACACAACAGTGATACCCTCCTCTGAGGAAGCCATCTTCTCAAGCGGCTCATCCGTGGTTGGTCTGCTGGTAGTGTTAGCCAGCGAAGGTGGCTGCGGCCTTGGAGGATGGACGCATGCCCCAGATCCAAGCAGGTGAAGATGCTGGGACTCCAGATGGTCTGGAAACCCCACCGGCTGCAATGCCAGCTCTGTGCTCTGGAGAGCAGCTGCTGTCAGCTGGGAGGTGGGGATAGCCCTGCAATTCCTGCTCTGGGCTGGCTCAGTCACTCATCAGTCACTGGTGCTGTCCTCGCTGTCTGAATACGCCCCCAACAAGCCAAGAGAGGATGTGGCGCCAGTTCCTGCGGGAAATGAGCCTGGAAGCCGAGCAAGAGAGCAGACACCATCAGGTAGGGCCCTTCCCTCTGCTGGCAAACCCTCAGCACAACCAGCCACGCGGAAACACAAGCCTGCCCGGCTGCTCACAGCTGGAGCCGAGGCAGCCGGAGCCAGAGTCCAAGCAGGACCTCGTCCCCCTGCGGGCCTGAATCTCGATGAGGACAGCGAGGTTAAATTGGGTGGACAAGGAGATACCTCGTCTCCTTGGCTGGAGCCTCCTGATTCCGCCTTGCGGCAATGGGAGGAAGGAGCAAGGTTGGCCCAAGGTCTGCAAAACCCCCTTCTCCCTCTGCAACCCCCTGGGAGAATTCAGCCACTGGAAAGGAAGAAAGGAGCCAGCTCTCGGCTCCGACCATGCTAGCTGCAAGCACAAGCAGTGTCAGGGGCAGAGAGCCCTGTGTCCTTGAAAAACAGGCAGCTGCTCCAGCATAATTTGGCTGAACAGACCCTGCCAGCAGTCAGGAGCAGGTGGCTGGGGAAAGCGCACCAAAAATGGGGCGACTACAAGAGCTGTCCTTCCCCAGGGATCCCCTGAGGGCAGAGAGACTTACTAAGCCAAAAGCTTAGGACCAACCAGCCCAGAACCAATCGATTGGTTGGCTCCCTCCGCAAACCCATGGGTCCTCTGGATTCCTGGGGCAGTGAGTGAGGAGGTGCTGGAAAGCCTTTCTGCTTGTTTTCACCATTTCTTTAAAGGTTCCAAATTCCAACAGTTTGGCGTGATTTATAATCAGGCTCCAAACCAAAGCAATTTTCTTGTTTTTCCATTCATATCTTGCTGTTGTGACGGTTTCCAGCACCGTATCTGTGCACTGAGACACTGTTTTGAAGCTTCTGGCCCCGACAGTCTGTCTCCAAGGCCTTGGCTTACCGCCAAGGGCCAGGAAGGAACCTCTCCTCCATCAGGACATCTCCCGGAAAGAGGGGCAAACCCCTACTCTTACACCACCACGGCCCCATCCGTCCCACAACAAGGAGTTGACCTGAGAGTGTCCAAGCTCTGAAGACAGAGCTAAATGCCACTTGACAGACCCCTCCCTGATGGACCGAGTTCAGGCCACCCCATCCCCATGTGGGCAGTTACCGGTGTTGGCCATGGTGCCTTGGTTCTCTGTCCCGTTAATCGGGGTAGGAGCTGGCTTCTGCTTCCTCACTGTGACCAGCCCAGCCAGCTGGGGCTTGGTGTTCAATTTGCCCACACTTCGCTCCCAGCTCTCAGTCTTCAGCTTCTTACTCTGGGGCTGAGTGTCCTACAGAGTAGAGCAGGAGTGTTAGGGTGCTCTGGCCTTGGAGGGGAGGCAGAGGAATGCGGGAGAAGGAGGAGTAGTAAAAACAGCAGCACAAAGAGCGAGAGATGTAAGGATAACTGCTCGGAACAGCCAAGGGGGTATTCTCCCCCCACAACAGGGATATGGATCTAAACGGCTGCAAAACAGTGCTTGGAGAAAAATGTCCTGCTGCCTGCGACAGCTAAACTCAGCCTTGCATGGCCACGGGCTAGCCCTGGGATGCTGAGGAGCCAGATGCATGCCACAGGGCTGCAGAACCTCTGCCAGCCGAGACCGCGTGCCTGCAAGTGGTCCAGCCACTGAATCAAACTCCCCCAGGCACAAGGATTAGTGCCAGGCCAGGGAACATGGCTCAGATTAACCCCAGCTCAGCTTAGAGACATGGCAGCTTTGATTCATCCAACCACACAGAGGTCCCCGCAGACACGGATCGACATCCGTCGAGAGCAGCAGTGCAGAGGCCTGACTGTGGGGATAATCCCTCCCTTGCAAGCCGGGCACTGAAAGCTCTTTTGTTCTGCACGTCTCCAACACGGACAAAACAGAACCAAAGGAGAGGCTGTCCCAGGCAGTCGTTTCGTTGCTGTATTTTTCAGAGTGCTGAAATCACGCCTGAAGCACGACCAAGGCATAGGCGAGCCTGGCATTTTCAAGCTGAAAGGGAAGCCACATCCTGAGTGAGGACAGGGACAGCTCCCTCCCAGCCTTTGTCAGCAGACGCAGTCTAAAATCACCGACTGATCCCTGTCTCCTTTCAGCCCAGTGAACACCGACACACAGGCTTTTTAAGCTGCTCATGCGTGACAGACATTAGGGCTCCAGCATCACACAGAGTAGGGACAAAACAGGCAACGCGCAGCCTGGGCCAGCAGATCTGTTCTAGGGGAAGATGCGTGGTGAATGGAAGAGCCTCTGCCCCCACTCACCTCCTGCAAGATGTCTGTAGGTTTAACTTTTGCCACAGGCTTTGTGCGTGTTTTTGCAGGCTCTTCGTCAGAGTCTGAGTCTACCAGCAGACGCTGGTTCTGGGCCTGCTCCAGCATAGCTCTGCAAGGAAAGAGGCCGCGTGCAGAGGGTTAGAGCTGGCTCCGTTCCACCGCCACGCTGAGCGGTGCCAGCCGTGCACCATGCTCGTGCTGTTTGCTGTAAGGGGAGCTGAAATCCAGCAGTAGTGCAATGGGATACAGCTTCTCAGGTGCTTTTTAAGAAGTCATGTTCAAGCAGTGCCCGAGGGTTGATAGCACTGAGAACTGCAGCCTCATCTAGATGCAAAAACTATTCTCTCCATGCAAGGACACTTCTCAGATGGAGTCAGGTCCTCACAGCTGCTCAGATCTCCCCACTAGTCAGGCCGTGATAACAACCCCCCTTAAACACTTTGCCATAACAAAACTGCCCCCAGACTCCTTACAACTCGCTCAGGACTACATCCCACCCACACAACGCCCTCTTAAGTGCTCTTGGGGTGCTGAGGAAAGGGCGAGATGCAGCCCTGCCTGGCCAGGGCCAGCATGGCCAGTTTCACACACCCGTTAATGCTTTCAGCCCACTCACTTAATCTCTTGCTCATCCTCCTCTTGCTCCTTGCGCTTCTGCTCCTCCTCGTACTCTTTGTACTGCTTCAGCATAGCCTCAAAGTCCACGTTTGCCTGGCGCTGGTTGAGTTCCTTCAGCTCCTGCAGGTTCTCCAGAACCTCCATCTCCAGCTTGGAGTCCTTGGTTCGGTTCTCCAGGACCTGGGTAACCAGAGGGAAGTCGGGCTTATGTGAGGTAGCAGGGCCTGCCAGCAACCTCCAACACCACCTCCCCACACAGTACGGGGCAGGAAGCACTAAGAGGATCATTATTATCCTAATTTTTGCGTCTTAACAGGACAGAAAAAACTGGGTCAAGATGCACAGCATGAAACCTCCTCAGAGCAGAGAGTTTTTTCCTGCCCATCCAGAGCACAGCAATACCTCGGGAGCCTGAAAAACTAAGCTAATGGCTAAGAAGTCACCTGCTTTGCTGGGGAAAGCCAGCCAGGGCAGGGGAGAGAGAGAGGTTTGCCTTCTGCAGAGAAGGGCACATTCTCACACCTTCATGGGATTGTTGAGTTCTTCCTCTTCCCTCTCCTTCTGCATTCTTTTCTCCTCTTCCTCCAAAAGCTTCTCAGCTTGGAAGTTGCGAGTGGCGCCATGTTCCATGGTGTAGTCTGTGTTCTCAGGATCTGTCTAAGGAAGAAACAAGACAGCAAAATCATTGTACTAGGGCAACTCTGCTCCAGCCATCCTGTGGCCACTTTCAGAGCTGCATGCAAACGTTTCCCAGTTTCATTCACATTTCGGAGCAGACAATTTTGTTCTGCTGCAGCACGTGGGCAAGACACTTTAAAACTACAAACAGCCATGAAAACGGAAGACAGACCAAGCAGCACACGCTCAGACTCGGTTTTTGCTGGGACATCCCTTCCCCACGGAGTCAGTCCTCAGTTACGTTCAGAGATTGCACAGCCGCCCCATAAAGCAAAAGCACAGAAAAACCAGAACGTATTTCACCTTGAAGGTGATCTCTGCCAGGCAACGCGTACACTTGATATAGAAGCGAAAGATGGGAAGTCCCAGGTACACCTCATTCTGAACAGTCTCCTTACGGGCATTAAACTTCTTCCCTTTATAGATGTATTCACCACATGTCTTGCATCTAGAAAAGGGGAAAGAGAAGTCCATAACACATCAAACAAAGGGAACAAACAGGCAAAAAAAGTCCAAGAGATTTTCAGGCTGTGTCAGCCCAGGTTCTGAACAATGGTTATTTTCTCCTTTGGAAATTCAGTACCTACTCTTCAAACAACCCCAAAATCACCCACAGCTCTTCCCTCTACCTCACTCCTTCTGTTCTGGTCTGTGTGACCTCTAACAGCTGCTGGCAACAACTCCCCTGCAGCGTATGGAGGCGAAACAATTCCTAAGCAAACTCAAATCTTCTACAGCTGCAGAAGGGAGCAGCCTCTTACCGCATGTTGAATGGGGCCATGAGCCGCACCACATACTGTCGGTCCTTTGGGAGTTTGAGCTTTGGGATCTTAGCAGGATCGAAGTCCGGGGGGTAGTATTTCTACAGAGACAGAACAGAGATGTATGGATGCTGGGCGTGGCAGGCAGGCTCCCAGATGCTGTATCAGCTTAAGGAATTAGCTCCACACAGCAGGACCCAGCGTGCCCCCAGTAACCAGGCATGGTCTCAGGTGCCAAATGCCCTATCCGCTACTCCTTCACAGAGCCAGGCGCTGGTGTTTGTCTGTCTGTCCTCAGGCCCAACCTACCCAGTCCTTGCACGATTTTAGGGCCTAACCCTCTTGCCCCTGCCAGCCCCCCTCCAGCCGCTGCCAGGAGCTCCCAGCCTGGATATCCCCACCCCAGCCGCCCCCCTCCCAGCCTGAGAGTCCCCTCAGGGACCCCTTTCGGCCTCAGGACCCTCCAACCGATCAGGGAATTCCACAGGGCCCTCGGCCTGACGACCAACCTCAGCGATCAGGGAACCCTCTCCAGGGCCAGCAATGCCTGGGGACCCTCATTCCGATCACAGACACCCCCCCCCATAACACCCCCCAGCCGTGCAATCCGCGCCCTCAACTCACGTTCAACACTTTGCGCTCCGACATAGCGGCGGCCTCCCTCGCTCACCGGTACCACCCAGCAACTGCCCCCCCGCACCGCTCGCCACTTCCGAGTAGTAGCCCCGCCTCCCTCCGCCGGTCATTGGTGCGACGGGCCACAGCTCAGCGAGTTCTCACCTGTTACTGGTTGTTTCTGCTGCCCGTCAGCGAGCTGCGTGCACAGACAAAGAGTCCGCCGGAGCGCCGCGGTACGCGAAGAGGTTCCGCCGGCTCTGTCCGGGGCCGTCGCGGGTGTCAGGGGCTGGGGGGCGAATGTGCCCCGGCGGGGGGTGCGAGCTGTGGGCAGCCGGGGCTCGGGCTCGGCTTCCTCAGAGCAATGCGGGGTGTGGGCCCCGGGCAGGGCCTGTGCTTCAGCTACAGGTGTTCATCATGTGGGTAACTGGCTAAAAAAAAAAAGAAGTCTGTTTTATGTAAGAAATATTCCCCCAGCTGCTTAAAACCGAGGCTTCATAGCTGACGGTTTCTTACTCAGCGGTCATCGTTCATTACTGAATTTGAAAAAAAAATGAGCCATGAGCTAGGAAAATCTTCTGCAGGGCTCTATTTTGGAGGTTGAGAAGAAGTATAGATGGGTGAAATTGTCATTTTTCCTCTGAAATACCAGCGCTGAATCCTATCCCTGAAGGAAAAAGCAGGGGAGGGAGGCTGGCAGCTCCTTAATTTATTGCCACATCATGAGCAGGAGCTGACCCCTCCCTACGGCTGATCTGGCCGTGGCTCCTCATGTGACATGAGGTGTACATGGCACTGAGCAGGGTGATAGACTTGCTCCTGAGCGCTGTGTGTATGCATTACTTAATAAACAATTATTCTTATTCTTTCAACTCGTGTCCCTGTCCCTTTGCGCTTGCCTGGACAGGGTGCCCTAGGGAGGGGTTACCCATTGCAGGGCTCCCAGAGCACCCCAAGGTTCCTCCACCTGCCAGGGCGGCCCCCTAGCGCTGTTCGCAGGGGCCCTGCTCTCTCACACTCCTTCCCAAGGCCTCTGCTGCTTCTCTGAGCCCCTTTCCCCCCCTGCTGGCCCTCTCAGGGCCTCTCATTGCAAAGCCTGCTGAGATCCCTCTCGTGCCCCATCACACTCTGACACGTCCCGGGGCCCCTCTGGTTCCCTCACAACGCTGCTCCATCCTTCTTTGCATCCCCAAGCAGACTTTTTCACCTCTACCCCACCACAGATGTCTCCGAGTCCGTCTGTACTCTTCTCCCAGCGTCCAAAAACCTCCTCGTGCCGCTCTGGCATCCTTCGAGGCCCCTCACAATCTGGTCTCTGCCCTGCCTGGGATCCCTGTTCTGGCCTTTGGGCCACCCTCAGGATCACTGTGCTGCTGCCTGGGGGCACAAAGTCGAGTTTGGGACGGCAGAACAGTAGACTGCCGGTTCTGAAGACAGGAAGAGGCCCTCTGAGGCTCCGATCTCGGTGCAAGGTGACACTCAGCGAGAACTGGAAATCGCTGCTGAAACTTACGGGGGGAAAAGAAAGGAGGAAAGATGGGGAGAGGCTGTTTAGTAGGGCCTGTTGCGATAGGACGAGAGGTAATGGTTTTAAAATAGAGGGGGGTAGATTTAGATTAGAAATTAGGAAAAAATTTTTTACGATGCGAGTTATAGAACACTGGAACAGGTTGCCCAGAGAGGTGGTGGATGCCCCATCCCTGGAAACGTTCAAGGCCAGGCTGGATGAGGCTCTGAGCAACCTGATCTGGTTGGGGATGTCCCTGCTCCTTGCAGGGGGGTTGGACTGGATGGGCTTTGAAGGTCCCTTCCAACCCTAACCATTCTATGAAAACGCCAGAGAACCAGACGCGCCCGCCGCAGGCCGAGAGCCCGCCGCCGCCCCAGGCGCTCGAGCAGAAGCGGGCGGCGGTAGACGCGCATGCGTACCTGCCCCCGCCGTCCCGGCGTGCCCCGCGCGCAGCCGGGAGGGGGCGGGCTCTCCTCACACAAAGGCGCAGCGCTGGGAAAATGGCGGCGGCGACGGCGGTAGCGGCGGCGACGGAAAACGCCGGCGGCAAAATGGAGGAGCCGGCGGCGGCCGCGGCGGCGACGGTGGCGGCTCCGCCACCACCACCTAACGGGGCAGGCAGTGCTGGGGATGCGCCACCTAAGAGGTAGGGTGGTCGCTGCGTGGGCTGCGCTACCGCCCGGGCCTGCCGCGCCGCACGCGGCCTTCCCGCGCCGCGGGCCCGGCCTGAGCCGGGACTGGGGCTCCCGCTACGGGGAACTGGGGCCGCTCTTCGCCCCCAGGCTCGTCTCAGCAACCCGGGCGAGGCCTCCCCGCTGCGGCGCGAAGGCTGGCGGGCGAGGAGCCACCCCAGAAAGGCGCATCCGGGAGCTCCCGCCGTCGGGAGTGGCAGGGAAGGAGCCGATCCCTCGTCCTGGCGCAGGCCCCGGTGTACGGCGGCCAGCGAAATCCTGGAGATTTTTACCTCTCCCGTTTAGGAAATGTTTCTGCTGGGCCTTAATGGATAACTTAAAGTCTTTCTTAGAGATATAGGCCGTGTCAGTGGGATGAGTGTTGATGTTCTAAGTTAATTACTTTTTATTCTATCAATAGCAGGTTATAACAGCTAAACTGCTTTCGGGCAGTCAGCTCTCGTACTGCTGTTGTAGCTTAGAGTACAGTGTGCTCTGTTTCACAATTTACATGTGGAGTGGATTAGGAACAAGAGAGACGAATGCCTCGGGAGTGAGAGCTCGAGGGTGATGGCTGGCACTAAGTAAGGGTTGTGTGTCAACAGAATGTTACAGAAATTAAAAAAAAAATCTGCAGGGGTTACACTTCTAGGTCTGTAAATGTGGGCATGATAAACAGAAAAAGTTTGAACTGCTTGTCACTTATATTAATGCTAACCTAATTTTGGAAAATGTTGTAGTTGGCAAAGCTTTTTTTAATACCAAATCCATGGAATAGAGAACACATTTTCTTCAGTTGATTTTTGGCCCCAGGTCTTAAATGCTGTGGAAATAAGCGTCAGCATTTTGAACCTTGTGTTCTGTGAGTAATGTTTCAGGCTGGAGGTCAGGTTTGTCTATCTGCTGTTCCTGAGGTATATTACGTAGTTTTGTGTCAGTCAGGCTGCCGGTTCCTGCAGGCGTGTTGCATATCTGTAGTCTGACCCAGAGCTGACGGATCTGAATAAGACGCCAGCTTGGTGGTCTGCAGTTAATTGGAGATAATACAGGTATGGTGAGGTGATGGCCATGTATCTCAATCTGAAAAACTGCTCTCATCTGTCTCTACTGCCTGCCTTTGTGGATTGCGTTTCACCAGGAAGGTAGTCAGCTTTCCAAGTGTCATTTTTGGAGGGAAAAAAAATGTCTATATATGTTATTTTACAACAAAAAATAGTTAAACTATGCTTATGGCAACTGAAAAAATACTGACATACGCAACGCGCTCTGTCTTCTTGCTGCCAGGCAGAAGTAGGCGTGCCTGTTCAGAAGCAAAGGCAGTCCTGATCCCAGAGATACACTGACATGTGGCATGGTAGCCAGGGCTAGGGAAGGATCTTCTCTTCATCTCCTCCCTTCCTCATGTTGGGTAGTTGGTACGTGGAGGACGTTCATGTCTTAGATTCTGTTTACCCTCAAAGCTTGCTCTTGGCGACCGTAGCACAGCCTGCAACTCTAGGTAATGTGTAATCAGTAATTTTATCTTTATATGAGGAGAGTTTTTATTCCTGGAAGTATCAGTAAAGATGTGTACTCTGCTCTGTCCTTGAGGAGGGGCAAAGGAGGATCTGGCTGTACTGGATTTTGATTCTTGTTAGGCGTAGTGATTTCTGGTACACTTGTTGGGTGTAGGTGGCATGTTTAAGAACTCTGGCGGAGCAATGTGCATAACAGTCCGTTTCTTTGGAGGAAAGGAGAGCTTCTCTTTCAGTTCCTCCTTTTATGCACATCACAAACAGGATTTTTCTTTGGTCCTGATAAAGCATTTCAGTTCTGTAACCCAAGGAAAAGAATCAGAGTAGATGAAATGCCTTCTGAAAATAACTACTTAAATGCGTTATTTTCCGTAGATCTTGTGTTAGCTGTGATGTAAATGGTACTTATTGGGATGGGCAAAGCTGTTGTGGGAATTTCATCTCACCTGCCCTTCCAACTTGGGGATACTCACAAGCATGGTGTATTTTGGAGGTGATGTAGGGCTCATTCCTTCCTGCTGCTTGTTAAAAGAAGCCCTAAATGCTCAGTTGTTTTCGTACTTGTTAACCACATCTTTTAGGAGATCTCTGTGGACCTGTGCCTGCCTATGCTTGTCCTGTTGGTGTCTGAAATCCTGGGGAAAACAAACAAACAAACAAAAAAAACCTAAAAAACCCAATCAACCAAAAAAAAAAAACCCCACCAGAAAAACTTTGCAACTGAAGTAGTTTCCTTGACATTTCCTTTGACCTGACTGGATTTTGTTTTGCTGAATATGATAGGATTATGTTCTAAGTTAATGTTAACGGCAGATACTGTGACCTGTCTGAATTCTTTACAGATATATCAAAGCTGGAGGTGTTTTTAAGCTGACTTGGAAGCCTTAAATGCAGGATTGCAAAAAAAATGTCTGCCTCATACCTCAGTACTTCGAAGCATGTTATACGGCAGTTCAGCCCAGGGGGAACGTAAATAGTTCCAGTTTGAGAAATAACCATAAAAAACTGGGTGTAGCTTTTAACACGAGCACTAAATTTTGTGTTACTTCTAACACCTTAACTTCTGTTCAGCTGAAGAAGGATTGTCCTATTTTGAATCTATTTTTGGGTTTTTAATTACTTCATTACTCAAGAAGCTTTAAAAAAGTTCAGTGAGGAAAAATCTAAAAGTGTCACTTTCTGGTGAAATAAATATTGTACATAACTAAACCCACTTACTTTTATGGATGTCTTTTTCAGCGTGTTACATGCAGAACCTATGTTTCTTTTGACCTGAAGTGATACATGGTGGCCATACTTAGAGCCAAATTAAGTTTGCAGTTATGACTGTATCCATAAAATACAATACTTTTTTTGTGCTTGCTTGTAACATATCCTTGTGGCTGAAAAACTGTAGGCTGCTGTGCAATAAAAATGGGGAACCCACTCGAATATAAAACTTCATAGACATCTGCGTACTTGTTTTATTTTTTTATATTTTTTTTCCCCTCCCTGCAAACTGTTCTGTCTGTTCAGTGATTGAAATGGTTCTAAAGGAATGGACAGTGTTGGTGCAGAACTGTGTTCACATCAGAGCCAGAATTTCTGACCTGGCTTGGACTTTGCAGAGCTACACAGGTCTTAAGTTGAGCAAAAGCTCAGTGTATGGACAGATAAGTTTCAGAAACTTTGTCAGCTTTCCTGACTAATATGTTCTCATTAATTCTTTCTAAAGAGTTGTTTCTGCAGCTTCTCAACCAGGACAAAGTGAACAAGGAGATTACTTCCTTAATTAATCCAATTAATGTCATGTTGAGGCTGAAGTATTTAATTCTCTTTTTTAAAATACTGTTATTCAGTGGCATTTGTGTCCTTTTAAGACCTGATGGTCATCTAGGTTGGTTGAGAAATAGTCTTTGTTTCTGATATTTTAATTTTTGACCTATTAGAGCTGGTGTTCTGAAATAATTAAAAGAACTGTCCAATACCTTTGGTGGAATGCACAGAGGGTTTGAATTTGTGTTGTCCAAAACCTATATTAATTGCAGGAGAAAAAAAAAGGGGTTTTAGGTAAGACTTGTGGACCTGAGTGTTTAGTTAGATACAGGATTATTTTGTTAAAATTCTTCTAGTGTAAGACTACACATATATGGTGGATATTATTTGACTTAAAGATGCTTAAATAGTATAGTGTGCTAAGGAGAAAATAAATAGGGTGGAAAATAAATAGGTCTGGAGCACCACGAGGAGATGGGGCTGGGTCGACTTTAAATAGATCCAGCTTGTGAAATCAGAAACTTTTTGGTTACATTGGATAAAAGTGGGAGAAAATGGTGGGTCTTCATGATGTGAGTTATGTGCTATTAGGAAACTTCTGTTACAATACACTACGTGGCACTGGTACTGTGGTTGAAAGGTGTACAGTTTTGCAAATAAGGTAACTGGATGAAACTTTGCAAATTTTGATTTATTTTTAAAATTGTAACAAGTTATGTTCCGAGAAGTGGTATGACATCGATCAAATGCTAGAGTAGTTAATGTGTGTGATTATCTTTCTTTGTTTGCAGCGAAGGTGAACGACCAAGCCAAAATGAAAAAAGAAAAGAGAAAAGTGTCAAAAGAGGAGGAAATCGCTTTGAGCCATATGCTAATCCTGCTAAAAGATACCGAGCTTTTATTACAAATATTCCATTTGATGTGAAATGGCAGTCTCTGAAAGACCTGGTCAAAGAGAAAGGTAATGTACAATTCAGGTGGCCAAGTGATGTCTGTCATCTTACTTGTGGCTGACTTTGTAAACTTAAGAGTTGAAGTTCTAAGCGGACGTAGTGATGTGAGATTTGTAAAAGGTCTTCTTGAAGGAAGCCTTTTTGGGTGTTGCACAACGCCTGCTCCCTGGCAGCCTTCCAGATGAATAGTTCCTTTGTAGGCATGTTGGCATGTAGCTAATAGTGCTTCATCGGAGACTTATATTTTTCATAAGAGGGAAAAATTAGGCTTTTATCAGATTTTAGCCTTGACATGCAACAAAACTTTCTGAAGCATTTTTCTGTCTTTTGGGTAATAAAGGTAGTTATTTACTGCTGATCTGGTGTATGTGTATGTAGCTGTGTCCCCAGACTTTGTAGTGAGTTGTGCTTAGATAAAGAGCCATACTGCCATTTGATAGCAGTAAAATGTATTTAAGGGTGACCTGCAAAAAACAGAAAAATCAGGTTTGTGCTCTGACACGTGCTGCAACACAGGGCTCTGGAAATCATGGTCATGGTGTTTCCCCCTTCCCCACTTCTGTTTAACTGTCCCATGTGAATGGGAGCTGCCTTAGTTTGTTGACCTTGGCACCTTCATCTCTTGGCGAAGATGGAGAAATTGAGTTGACTACTCTCAGGTGGTGACAAGTCTACATGTAGTGTTATTTCTTTAAGCTGATGCCAAACTTCCTAGTTTTCAAGACACCTTGGAGATGCAGCGGAGTGGCAGGAAAATACTTGGCTTCTCCATCATTAAAATGTCTCAAAACATGTTACTCTTAACTAATGCAACCATTCTTCTTGTGGGTCACTTCTAAAATACATCGCATCCGTCATAAATGTCTTGCAAAATAGTGATCAGTGTTCAGTTGTGTTTCACCTAGGTAAGGAGCGATAGTTAATGTGTTCACAAGGTGTGGCCTAAAGAATGGGAAAACAAAGTTCCACAGGGCTTTAAAATGTTTGTCTTTGGAGGCAAAACAGAACTGAGTCAACGTAACAATCTTCAGGACTATAAGCCATGGGAAACTTCCATAATTAGAGGCTGTGAAATGTTCATGCTTGAGATTCAGCAGTGGTTTTCTGTAATATGAAGAATCACAGTCTGAAAGACTGCTTTAACAGGCCCTAATTATAAATGGTCCCTTGCCTTAAGTGGTGCTTTCACTTTGCTATACAAGGTACATTGGTTAATAGGAGTATCTGTATGTGTAGATGTCTTATTTTAAGTACTATGTTGAATTCCGTTCCAAGTGTCTTGTGGTTTCTCTCCAGTTCACGTGGATGGAAAAGTCCGGTGTGAGATTGTTTCCTGCCTTGCTGTTCAGCTGCTCATTCCAGCAGATACTCCTAGGGGAACATTGAAACTCTTCATTCTGTCTGCAGGGCTTGTTACGCTAAACATTGAGAGGCATTGTTCTTGGTTTTTGGGACTGCTTGTAAAATACAACAGTTTAGATTTGCTGCGTAGTTGCAATTCATTCTAATTAGTCACTGACTTCTACCAAATTGGTGCTCTTGTGCTGTGCTTGAACTTGCTCAATCTGTACTTCTTGATACAAGGTATAGTAGTTCCAAGAACCAGGAATGTGACCGTGGAAAAACCTAAATGTTAGAATTCTTGGTTTGTAAGTGTAAGAAATACAGGCCAAATGTTCAAGGTTTTGGGAGCATGTGAAACAGATCCGTACACAAAGGGTAAACATAGGTGTTTCATGACTGCTCTGTCGCTTGGCAGTTGTGAAGACTTAAGCTGTTAGCAGCGATGGCATAGCAGGTTGCTGAACGTAGGAGGAGTTCACCTCAATTGGCTGTTTTGCGTCAGTAAGTATGGTTTAGGAGACATGAGTTTTGAGGTCTGCTCATATTTCTGCAACCTGGTTTCTTCAGATGTGTACATCTGAAGTCTTCTAAAGGTGACATCTCTCTCAAGCGTAATGCCTTGGTTCAGTCATTTCAGTGTATTTGTTGGTGAAACTCAATTACAGGTATGCAGTATGACATAGTTATTAATAAAATTTAAAAATGTTCTTGTTTGAAACTCCCTTGTTTTGGCTGACAAACACAAGGTTCTACTAAACGGATGTAATCAGCATTGGTAACTGGCAATTGGTGAATGGCTTCAGGAGAAGAATGAGGCAGCAGTTCTTCAGCATGTAAGTGGAGTCTAACTGTAAACATGATTGAATGCTAAATAGCTGTCTTAATCTGTTCCATGACAAATGGCTCTGTCTTAGGGAGAAAAATGGTAGTGCTTCATGGCAGCTGGCATAAGTGAGGTGATACCATATGATAAAAAAAACTTGTATTTGAATTTGGGATATTTATTGATTCCTTTAGGAAATACAGAATTTTGTATTTTAACCCTTTTTCCTGACCGGAGTAGCAAGATGGCATACAATACAAGTAGAAAGATTAACTGTAAAGTGAGGCAGTGGCTGTGTTCTGCTCTGTTGCAAAGCGGCTGCAGTCAAAGTCACGCTCCTGTCATGTTAGAAGGTTTCAGGACACCCCAGACACTATATTAGCATATAGTTGTACCCTTGTTTACATAAAGCAGAAAAGATGTGTGGAAAAGAAGCAACAAAACGGTCCTAGCTTAAACTTTCTGTGAAGAAGAGCAGCTGCTAAACTTCATGTGCTGCCTTCTTTCTTGCTCTATCTCCAGAAATTTTTAGAACCTTTGTGGCCTATTATACTCAGTCCCAGATGTTAGCTGAGCACTTTTTTCACTTCAGTACTAACAGCTGTTACTGCGGTACCTGAAGGCAGCTGTTGTTGAGAGTCCACTGGGTTTTGGTGCCCAAGATTCTGTCACAGTGCTTGCAGCTGAAGTTTTAGGTGGGCAAAGAGAAAAAGATGAATAAGCAGCGTGGAAGTGCTCTTCCACATCTGACTTGTTCCCCCTTACTTTCAGTAGATGCGCTAATGAGTTGCTCTATTTTTGTTAGCCTTAACCATCTCCTCAAGGAGGCACTGTCCTTCGTCAGTGGATATGAGGTTTTTCACTTCATCTTTCCTGCCTGGGCTGTTAGTCAAAATTCCCCGTTTTTTTTCCTGGCTTCTTTCATGCAAAAGTGAGATTTCCCTTTCCCTACTGTAAAAGAACAGATTGCAAACTCTTTGCTGTCTCTACTTTGGGAAGAATGTCTTTCTTCTCCCCTTTTAACTAAAGCTTTGTATGTGTATAAAGTATATTTCTCTTCTTTTTGCCTATGCCCTCCACGTAACTTTTTAGGGATTGCCTGTCATAGGCTCTAAACTGTTAATGAAGGAGAAGCTGTGACCAGTGCTGAAATGCCTCATATTGAAAATACTAGGCTTTTGATGGCAGGACCCTCTCGAATTGGTCACATTGCTTGTAGTTCTTCAGAAGATTATGGGACATCCATATAATTTTGATGTCTTGAGAGTCTTCATTCTCTATTTAGTATTTGCTTTTGACCCTCTAGGCCAAAGAAATAATTGTGATATAAAGCATTTACCCCCTTTTCGGTTTCTGTGCTTGTCCTCTTGCTGAGACTTGCCTCTCTGCACCTTTCACGCCTTTCAGTGCTTCTTGGTTTGTCGCTAACTATTGAAATCATATTACTCAACTTCAGAGTTGTAAAAGTTGACACCCACTTCTGAGTTTTTGTTATCCCAGTTACTTCCCAGATATGTCTTTAGGGCTAAGTGAATCCATCTGAGCCATGGCTCACGTCACCATATGAATGTATTTATCTGAGCTTCCTGAACAGCCGTTGGAGAATATCTGAATTCTGACAGGTTAACCTGGCTCAAACATCTTAATTTTCCTTGCAGTTAAACTTCTTTGGGAAGTGGATATAAAGTTTGAGGGGGAAAAACCTGATGGCTGTAATGATAAGTAACACTGCAGATTCCTTTGGTCTGTATTTCTAGTTATTGCAATGATTTCTGCCTTAATCTCTTGTTTTAAGAAACAGCAAGTTTCTGAACTTAAAGTGTGAGGTTTAAAAAAATAAATCAATCTGCTCTAAGTTAAGTCTTAAAGACACCATGGGGAAACATGTTTCTTAATTATATTTGCATTGACTTAGAGCTAGTATTTTCTGCAAGCTTTATCTCCCTTTGGAGGCTAGTCCAGTAATAAACTTCAGTTCTTTAAGTCAGTCTCTTGTACTTGAATGAAGTTTCTTCACTTGTGGATAACGGGTATGTTTCCTGATACAAGGCAACTGTTACCTAGCAGAAAGAAAATCCGCCTGGATCGCTGTGTGTTTCTTTCGCTCTCTGATGCAGGTTTAGTACATGGAGATCTGCTGTTGGTACTTTTCCATGACTTAATTGCCTATGCTCTGTTGTAGGCCACCCTTGTCTGCTATTGTGGCTTTATCCCCAGTGTCCGATCTTCTGATATACTGTGGTTTGGGATCTAGAAAAAAGCCAAATAAAATGTGACACAGCACAGGTTGTTTTCCTTTGCCAGCCTCAAACAATAGTCTCCTGGAAGAAGTGTAATGTGGAATTGTTTTACATGTCTTTCAGGTGAAGAAAATGCATTTTAATTGCAGTTGTTCTGTACTCTGGACTGGTGTCTTGGATACTGAGTGGTTGCACTATTTTTGTTGTTCCCCTCCCTTTCCTTTTTTTTTTAATTTGGCTATTCAGGAAGTTCAGATGTCCTTTGAAAGAAAACAGCTGCTTCAAGGTGTATATTTGGGTTTTATTTTAGGTGTCTGTAAGGCTTGAATGTGAAGCACTGAACAAAATTGGCACATTCTAGGTTTTTACAAGTGCCGAACAGTTGCTACTGTGATAGACTCCTGGAAATCTTGTGGTTCAGAGGTCAGAGATGTGTTAAAAGAGTAAACGTTAAATCATATTTAATATGTTATGTTCAAGCTTGGCAAACTTCTTCGGAAGTGTTTGTGTGAATCTGAAGTAAGAACTGTAGCTGAATTTGATCAGTGGTTGGGAGAAAAGAGCCTTCAGTCCAGGTGCTCAGTAATGGTATTAGGAGCAAAGTCACAGACTTCTAAACTCTGTGAAATGGAGTGGTTTTGTATTGTAGGTAATCTGGGAATTTGTTGTCTTACTGCATAAATTGTTGAATCACATTTGCATTCTTGATCAGAGTTTGGTTGGAGTCTGGCTGCTGCTGTTGAGATGGGTGGCTTCAGAATGTCTTGATAACGCAGAATATTTGGACTGGGTGCACAGCCGCTGCGTACCACCAAGGACTGGTCCAGGAGGGCTCTTTACAGTGCAGTCCCTTTCACTACACAGACTGTGGAAACCATTCCATGTATACTATGTGATCTCCTACTGTTCAGATTATATGATGGAATTCATTTTGTTCCGTTATATTGCAAGAAGTATTGTTTAGATAGTGAAGCTATGAATAGTAATTGAAAACTATTTGAAAACTCCAGTCTGCCCTGTCCCTTTCAAAGGGACTTGCTCATTAACCTCTACCAGTCTCAAACACTCTCTTCATAAAAAGATGAATGAATCAGACCTTGTTTATTCTGTCTAGCTAACTGTTCTTTGACTGGAATGCTGATATTGCTAGTTTATTTTTATTAAATAACAAATGGAGATTAAAAAATTAGCGATTTCATTAAGCATTCCTTTTCTTTTAGCTTCAAGAAAGACCTTTCAGGATGTTAATTTTGCATAATGACACTAGGTGTCCTATAAATGACTGGTCCCATGGGAGGTGAGGCTGAATGCCTCTTCCTCTCTGTCCCTTGCTAAGGGGTAGATGCTTGAATATGAGACTCCCGTTCCATCCTCAAAGTATGCTATCAGTATTCAGACTGGGTCTTGGTTTTCCACAAAGAGTGCTTTCCACCATTCAGATAATGCAACCTGGAGTCCTCTTACCTGAAACATAAAAACTAGGATTTTTAAAACCAGAAAGAAAAAGTAAAAAATGTTTTATTTGGAGATTCTTCTGTATGCCAGCCACTTCAAAGGCAGCAGCCATTTTGGTAGTTGTATTCTGGAGGTACATGATATGGTTATGTGGTCATAAAAGGCAATCCTAATCTCGTGAGGAAAGGTGCAGATGTAGTTTTCCAGTGCATTTTGCCTATTGCTGTAGATGGTTTTGTCTTGAGGACAAATACGGCAGACTGTTTAATACTACTTATTGAAGCTAAAAAACATGGATTTTATTGTGGCTTAACAAAGGGCTAAAATCTGCTGAAACAAATAGTAGGCAGTCAGCGATCTCTTGGTTCAATCTGACTCCCTTTTTGGAAGTTCGCCTTTAAATCCAGAGAAAAGCAAGTAACTTGAAGTTCTGGACTATGCAGACAAGATTGCACATTATGCAAACTGAAGGAAACTTGTTCTTGCAGACTTTCACATGGATTTGGATTGCCTCAAGTAATGAGTGGGTACTAAAGATCAAGGAAACTGATATTGTGGAAATAGCTGGCTTTTGAAGTGGAGGAAAATCAAGAACATGTTTAACTATTTTAGAATTTACTGCATACCTGTAATTGTCCAGTTTTGTGGTCTGGAGAACATGGAGTGTTTCTGGGCTTTCTTATAAGGCAGAGGCTCCATACACGGTTGTTGATTGTTCTAAATTCCCATTGTTTTCTTGGCTTTTCTCCCTTGGTATATGTGTCGTCTGGAATCTGATTTGTAGTTGGTGAGGTAACATACGTGGAGCTCTTAATGGACGCTGAAGGAAAGTCAAGGGTAAGTGTTTGAGAGATTTCTTCTGTGGATTTTCTACATGACAAATGTAACTGTACGGTGGCGTGGAACGAAACGAAGTCAGGAAGGTAGAGAGTGTCTATGCTTAGTGGCAATAACATAGGATTGCTTTAAAGCTTCTTTTGGGGTGGGGAGGAGGTGGGATGGGGCCTTGTAAACAGCGTTAGGGTGGTCTTCCACTGTGTTCAGTTCGCGTTGGCTGTTTGAATGACCCATGGACCTTAGTAGTATGTATAGTGGTACGGAATATTAATGTAATACTTGTGTTTTGGAAATTGTCACTGTAGTGGTTTGCTGAATTCGTAAGGCCAGTGTGCAAAAGCAGGTTCTGTAAACTATACTTCCTGTGCCAGTAAACAATTAAATTCCTAAATGTAAATGTATATTGCTTTCATAGGTACTTAAGTCCTTTAATTCAGTGACAGTATCTTACAGGAAAAAAATTGTAGGAGCACACTTAACTGCACTGAAGGATATGGATTTAGGGTGAGAGAATATGGCAAGGGTTTTGCTGTATGACAGAAGAACAGGTCACATGAAGCGTGTGGTATTTTTCTTGGAGAATCGGACTTATTTCTGTTTGTTACAACTTCAGAAACTACAGTTTAATCCTGTTAACATGTAAGAATTTAGATCTTATGGAATTCGAATATTAAAGGCTTTATTGGGTAAGATTACATTTATTTTTGCTATTAGGGCTAACTAATGTGCTTTGACTTTTTTTTTAAGTGGCTCTGTGTGTTTTGTGCTTTTACTTATTTTGTTTCTTCTTTCTTCTCCTCTCTCCTTGCTGTTAACTCACCTGTGAAATCGTCTCATCAGGGATGCGCGTAAGTTCACTTATGAATTTATAGCAAGAAATTAGGAAACTTAAAAAATAAGCGATGTTCTTAGATGTCTTGTATCCCCACAGTGTTGTTGAATTCAAGATGGAAGAAAGCATGAAAAAGGCTGCAGAGGTTTTGAACAAGCATAGTCTTGGTGGAAGACCATTGAAAGTGAAAGAAGTAAGACGTGCATCTGTTCTTTCAGTATGTTGAATCTGAAGGTGAAGGGGTAGTTCTTAGTCAAGATTTATGGCTGACTCATTTGCAGTTAAGAATAATTGGCAAAAGGCAGGACTCCTCAAACAGGATTAAAAAAAAAAAAGACAGTCAACTTTTTTTACCATCAGCATATACTGCTGAACTTGACTTTGAACATGATTATCAAGACTAAACTCTCTTTAAAGAATAGGTGCTGATGGTGGCAATGCAGAACTCAGGCAAAACAAGAGTTTGGCTTTAACTGCAGATATGCTTCTTCAAATTGCTAAACAAGAAGCCTGCATAAGTATTGTTAGTTCTTGATTGCCTTCCCTTTTAATTCTGCATCATAATTATTGTATTCTACAAACAATTCTGTAGAATGAGCTAGTTTCTGAAATTGCCATTTTAATGGCTTTGCTGTTGTCAACCAGTATGACATGCTCAACTGTACCATGAGTTAATTCTTAACCATTGACAAGTTTGAAGTTTTATTTGAGCAGTTTGGAACCTGTAGCTGCATTGAAGTTTCAATGAAACGAAAATAAAAAGGGTCTTCAGTGTTAGCGTTGACTCTTGGCTTTAGGGTATGTGAGCTATGTTCTTGGGTAAGCAGGCTTCATGTTCTGCCGTGCCCTGCCCACTTAATGGAGTGGGGTGCAAGACATCTGCATGAGTATAAGATAGAGAATATGTGCAGAAGGTCTGCCCTTAGCAACCCGCTTCTTGCTGTAGTCTGAGGAGCGCTTAAGAGGGGTGGGGACAGCAAGCGGCAGCACTTCTGAGATCTGGCAGATTTCCTAAGGAGAGTAATGAATTCTGGGGGCAGCAGCTTGTTTCTGGGCGCAAGCTGTCTTCTGGCACTGCTGACCTCTTGATACTCTTTAAAGGGAGGAAGAGGTGAAATGGGAGGTTAGGAAAACAGCTGCTTCTGGAAGTCCTCAGGCACTGACTTCGCTAAGGGGACCTTGGAAGAAAAAACTGTTCAGTGGGCCTCATCTGGGTCAGTTTCCCTGTTAATGATACACCATTAGTACTGGAAGTCATGTTGCCCTTTGGTATCAGTGCTTGAGAAGAGGTGTTTGGAAGTTGCCCAGCTCTTCATGAAACTGTTGTCATACTTCAATATTTCTGTTTGTATGACACAGACAGAAATGATATGTGGAATTAGTGAAGAAGCATTTTTTCAGTATTAGAGACTTCAGCAACACTTGCCCCAGTCTGACTGTGTGGAATGAGTTATTTTGGGTGACCATTAGCATAGACTTTACCAACTGATACATACCCCTCGTTGTTGGCTGCCTCACTGCTGAGGAGCATGAAGGCCTTCAAGTGTCATACTAAAAATTTCTGGCAGAACAGATGAAGCTCTTTGCCTGATCACAAGACTCTAGTTTGTATGACAGCTGCTCCTGGCTTTCTATTGCAGCTGATCCGGTTTTAAGCAATACCTTGTTGTAACAGTGAAATGGGAAATTTAAATTGAGAAGTGACTTGTGTTCACTTTAATGTGTTCTCCCCTTCAAACTATTTCAGCTACAGGAAATCATAGTAATCATGTGAAAGCTCTCCTTTCTCTAGTTTTCAAAATGTGCTATTGTTTAGTCTTAATTCAGATCAATATTCAAATTAACTCAAATAGCTTTTATTTTTAAAGCATCTGTATTTTTTACTAATTAATTCTATTTGACGTTTCACTTTCTTCAGCAGTCTTGCAGTGCTGGTGCACTTTGCTCACTGAATACAGTGTGACATTTCCAACCGAAGTAACATAAGTTCACCTTGTATTGTGAAGGGGCTTACATTCACTTTCAGTATGAAGTGACAATAATTAATCTTATTTCCTCCCTTGAATTCTTCATCCTATACTTCATGTTCTTTAGCATATCCTAAAATTGTGAGATTATGTAGTAATAAGGGGTACATTAAAAGGTTTATTTGGGGTTAGAAAACCAGTGTGCGGGGAAAAAGAAGCTTTGCGCCCAAACCAGTCGTCTTGAAATTTTACACACTGTATCTTGTCATATAAAGAAGTCCAAGAGCAAGGTAAATGAGTTGCTGCATTGTTTTGAAGGTGCCGAAAGTTAGTTGGCATTTGCCTTCCAAAAACTCTCCAATGCCATTCTGGGTTTATCAGTCTGTAGAACAGATGTAACTGAGGTTTACTGTTGGTATTGAATAATAAACAAACATTTTCAGAATCAAGGGAAATGCGTGAGTAGGAATAACTCCGTAACTTGAAGTGTGCTGGCATATTGGTTAAATTAAATTAGTGGATGGCAATGATATGTGATATTGTTGGTTGGAAATCTATGGGGAGCACATAGCCCTGTATAATGGGAAACCCTGTCTTTTTCACTGTTTTAATTATGCCACTAAATCCCTACATGTTTAGTGGAATATAGAGGGGAACTGAGTATGTTGTTTCTGTTTTTGCAGGATCCTGATGGTGAGCATGCCAGGAGAGCAATGCAGAAGGTCATGGCAGCAGCTAGTGGAATGGGTATTGGTCCAGGCCCAGGTGGCCCTGGCATGATCAATATCCCACCTAGTATACTCAACAATCCCAACATACCCAATGAGATAATTCATGCCTTGCAGGCAGGGAGACTTGGAAGCACTGTCTTTGTTGCAAATGTGAGTGCCATGTAATCTGTGAACAGATTGTCTGAGTCTCAACTGAGTTAAATCTAATGAATTATAAGAAAAGCCTTAGACTTTGAGCTATGTTCCAGTAAAACTGAGTAGTAACTTACTCTGTGGGGAGTCTTGTTGATCCTCTGTGCTAGTGAAGTTGTAAATGGAGATGTATTCTATATATTATGGTGGTTTTTAGCTTTTATGTTTGAATGGAGCCAAGAATTTTGCATTAAGCTTTCCAGTATTCTTTATGCTATTTACATTTTCTCCTATCTCTGTAACGACTCGTTTCTTAAGATTGCTGGTATTGGGAAAGGAAATGTAAGAACACTAATGTTTTTCTGATGTAAATCTTTCTCATACTTCAATATCGCCTGTCTTCCAGTTGGATTACAAGGTTGGTTGGAAGAAACTGAAAGAAGTATTCAGCATGGCTGGTGTTGTGGTTCGGGCAGACATACTGGAAGATAAAGATGGCAAAAGTCGTGGGATCGGCACTGTCACTTTTGAGCAAGCTATAGAGGCTGTTCAGGCTATATGTATCCTTGAAGAGTAATGATGGTAAATAATAGGGAAATAACTTAGTAAACAGAGCAGAATGAAGATATAAATTGTAGTATTACAAGAGAGGATGTCACAGAAAGTCACGCCATTGCAGTGGATGGAAAATGTAGGGAAAACTTAGAAAAAAGGCCATCTTGAAAGAATTGTTGCTGTTTGTTCAGAATCATTAACAAAGTGGATTCTCTTTCCCATGTGGATATACGTGTTTCTAGCCCAAATAGTAAATTTCTATCTCTAGGTTGTATCTAGTGTTAAAATGCAATTTGTAAGAAAATATTTGTTTTAAATTCCTGTGATGGAGGTAAAGGAGGAATGCAGCAGATCCATTTGCCGTATAAGACGGCTTGACTTAGTGTGTTCCTCTATTCCCTGTGTCCCTGTAAGCAATGGCTTGCTACATAGCAATCTACAAAAATCAAACCAAAAAACAACAAAATGCAGGTACTACTGTGTGCATGATCTCTCACCTTGTGGCTGTGGTATGGAAAGGAGGAACGTATTTCCCTTTTCCTCCCAGAATTTCTCTTGCTATTTGACTGTGTGGTGCCATTGACACGCTGGAAGGGAGGGATGCCATCCAGAGGGACCTGGACAGGCTGGAGAGGTGGGCCCGTGCAAACCTCATGAAGTTCAACCAGGCCAAGTGCAAGGTCCTGCCTGTGGGTTGTGGCAATCCCAGGCACAAATCCAGGCTGGGCAGAGAATGGATTGAGAGCAGCCCTGAGGAGAAGGACTTGGGAGTGCTGGTGGACGAGAGGTTCAACATGAGCAGGCAATGTGCTCTTGCGGCCCAGAAAGCCAACCGCATCCTGGGCTGCATCAAGAGGAGCGTGGCCAGCAGGTCAAGGGAGGGGATTCTCCCCCTCTGCTCTGCCCTGGTGAGACCCCACCTGCAGAACTGTGTCCAGCTCTGGAGCCCCCAACACAAGAAGGACATGGACCAGTTGGAGAAGGTCCAGAGGAGGCCACAAAGACGATGAGAGGGCTGGAGCAGCTCTGCTGTGAGGCCAGGCTGAGAGAGCTGGGGCTGTTCAGCCTGAAGAAGAGGAGGCTCCAGGGAGACCTGATAGCGGCTCCCAGTGCCCAAAGGGGGCTGCAGGAAAGGTGGGGAGAGGCTGTTCAGTAGGGCCTGTTGCGATAGGACGAGGGGTAATGGTTTCAAAACATTGGGAGGGAGATTCAGATTAGATATTAGGAAAAAATTTTTTACACTGAGGGTGGTGGAGCACTGGCACAGGTTGCCCAAGACAGGTGGTGGATGCCCCAGTGTTCAAGGCCGAGTTGGATGAGGCTCTGAACAACCTGATCTGGTTGGGGATGTCCCTGCTCCTTGCAGGGGGGTTGGACTAGATTCTATGATTCTATGACTGTTAACTCCATTCTGTGTCTGCATCTAAAAAGTTAAGCCTTGTATGAGCCAGACATATAGAAATTTCATGGGATTCGCTAGAGTGGCATAGTTCAAAATTTGTGTACTTGTTGATTTGGAATTTTTGAGAGCTTTTGCATGTTTTCTTCTTTTTTAAATAGCTAAAATTACTGATGAAATACTTAAGCACCTAGGCTGCTTTGGAGTCACATGTTGAGTGATGTCTTAATGAACTTGATCTTAACCAGAGGAGTGTTTTTAACTCATGTTTTAATTTTAAAAAGCCATCCTTTTGAGTATTCAATTATTTGGACTTCAAGCCTTTTTAGTTTTGGAGAAAGCAGAAGGATTTTCTGATAGGCTGTGAACAGTAGCTTAAGAAGTGACCTGGAGAGATGTGGTTTTCTGAGTAAGTATTTGTACTCCGTATCAGATAGCACTTAAAGCTTTTAGACTTTATATGATTCTAGCCTTTGAACAATGATCCTTAATGAAATGATAGCGATGTTTAATGGGCAGCTGCTGTTTGACAGACCGATGCATGTGAAAATGGTAAGTACGTTCAAACTTAGTGCCTTTTGAACTGGTAGTTGTGCCTCTGATTTTGGATGATGTGTCGTTTCAAGGTTAGGTTGAAATATTGGGTGGAAACGTGTGGCTTGCTGAACTCATAGTGATGTCAACTCATACCATCAGGGAAGGTTAATTCTGATTATTTTACTAAAAGACAATCATAAATACAGTGAAGATTGCTTTAGCTTTAAGTTTCTGTGTTTTAATTTAAAAAAAAAAGGCAAGAAGTAATTTTTTTACTTTTCTCACAACTGTTAATGTATTGAATTGTGTTTAGGATGAACGAGCCTTTCCTAAAGGAGACTTCTTTCCTCCAGAGCGACCCCAGCAACTTCCTCGTAAGTCTCTCCTGCATGACTGAACATCTTAAGGTTTTATTTTGCTGTTTGGCAACTGGGGCCTGATCCCAGCCCCAGTAAGGCTCTGGTTCAAACTTTGGAAACCTGGGATCCAAATGGTCTGAATAATATCAAAGGGGGAAATAATAAAGAAGAGCTGCTCAGTCTTGTCTTTTTTTTTTTTATACTTCTTTCAGCTTATACCTAGAAGCTTGTTTTAAAAACAGTATCCCATTCATGTTCCCAAGGCTTCCAAATCTCTAAATTGCAATTCAAAGACTCCAGTGCATTGTAAAACCACTGGTAGTAGTGGGATTTAATGGAAACATTAAATGTTTTTCCTTCAATTGAAAGAGCTGAATGGAGAGCCTGAGAATCTTCCAGGTCTTCAGGTTTCTAAAGGGGATCTTATTAATAAATATAAATACGTGAAAGGAGAGTATAAAGACGAGGGAGCTGGGCTCTTTTCAGTGGTGCCCAGTGGCAGGGCAAGAGGCAGTAAGCATAAACTGAAATGCGGGAGACTCCATCTGAGTATAAGGAAACATACTGTCAGGGTGACTGGATACTGGAACAACAAGTTGCCCGGAGAGACTGTGGAGCCTCCATCCTTGGAGGCTTCAGAAGCCTTCTGGACATGGTCCTGGACAACCAGCTCTGCGTGGCTTTGCTTGAGCCAGTGGGGTTGAGCTCCAGAGATCCCTTCCAACCACAGCCTGCTGTGTAATAAGATACTGAAAGTATTCAACAGGAAGAGTCTGGGTTGGAAGGGAGGAGCTAGAGGCGGGAGAACACAGCCTTAAATTGTTTAAATATAGCAAAAACGTAAAGTGTGGTTGTTAATGTAATTCTGTTAATTCAGCCAGTTGCTGTTTTCTTAGGCATGGGATCCAAACCTGTTGTGTGCTGCTTTCTTGCACAGTTTTACTGATCATCAATCCATCCCTTAAGTAGTTCAGTTTTCTGTGTATCCGTCAAAGCCTTATTTAGCAGCGGTGTCATTCATGGTTTTTATTGCTGCCTTGACTTTCTATAATGGTATGCCTCTTTTTCAAGAGAAAGTCATTGGGTTCCAATTTAACTGTCTTTCTATAAAACTCAACAAATACCAATGGAAGCCTGTTTCTTGGCCTTTATTGGGGCAGGGAAGGGATATCTTGTGTTTTTTTAAAACAAGATTCAATACTTTGTATGTTTATTATGCTGGGCTGTATATGAGGAAGTCCTCTTCTCATAGGCATAGAATTCCATTAAATTGTTGTTTGATGCAAGTGCAAGCAGAGAACTCTTTCTTCCTGGTTAACTGTAAGGAAAATATGAGGGCTTTTTCTTCTTTCTTTGGACTGGGGAATCCTTAATTCATTTGGGTACAGGAAGATTCAAAATTTTGCCTGGGAATGATATACTTTGTTTGCTCAGAGAAGAGGCTGGCTGTGTGCTCTGAATTCTATAGGTGGCTATCATAATGATAGGTTGAACTTTGTGGTTAAATTCTTGCCTACAAGGAAAGAACCTTGGCAAAAGTGGAAATAAGCCATTTGTCAATTAAGGGTAATATTGTGGAAAGGTTAGAAGATCTTTATACTAAATTGCCCACTCTATTCTCCTTAGACTGAGGAGTTGCACAAAATAAGCAGTGTTCTAGCCAGTTATTTTTCAGGAGTCAGCTTAAAACCAACCAAACGAGCAAATTTTCTCAGCAGTAAGATGGAAAATGGATTATGAGAAAAAATATTTGAGATAGCTTTTAGTCTATTTCAAGACACATCTACTCTGAATGCTTTAAGTACACGCCCCAAAGTGGGAACACAGCAAGCTTTTTGGAGAATTGAAAGCAATTACTTAAAAATAAAACTTGCTGTTTTGTCAAACTATGGAAAGAAGGCTTTTTTGATATCTGAATATTTTCTTCAGATGGTCTTGGTGGTATTGGCATGGGATTAGGACCTGGAGGTCAACCTATTGATGCAAATCATTTAAACAAAGGCATGGGAATGGGCAACATGGGACCTGGAGGTAAGAAGATTACTCCTATGCTTTTGTTTCATGAGAGCTATGTAGAAGGTAGATAGCTTTGTTTTGCCTACACAAAAAGTTGAAGTGTATTAGGAGTGCTAAAGCCAAATGAGTTTTTGTTGAGCTAAGTAATGAGCTTGATAATGGAAACCTGAACTTAACCAACTGCGCCATTTTTTTTTTTCCACTATGGTCAAGGCACAGCTCTCATTTTCTGACTCTTGAGCATGAGCAGCAGACACTGCAAATATACATTAAACTTTTAAAACCATCTGTCACTTTTAACACTTATTAGTGGGCTTGCAAATCTTTGTTTAGGATATGTTTAAATAGCACAAGTTTTGAAGAGCCACCTAAAAAGTAGCACACATTCAGCTTTCGATTTAAAAATGCCTATGGGTTTTTTTACCTTTGCTGCTTTATTTTCTGAGAAGCAATGTTGCAATCTACTCAGTTATCACATGCAAGGTCTTCAGTCCAAACAGTGGACATGTTGTATGGTCTCTGTTTTCTACAGCCAGTCTAATGGCTGAACTTCTGTAGAAATACATCTACTATATAAAGCTTTCTCTTTTATTTTGAGGAATGGGAATGGAAGGCATGGGCTTTGGAATGAATAAAATGGGAGGTAAGCTGTGTTTTTTGACATGTATATAGCTTGGGCTTTCTGAAAGTCATGTAAACGTAGATATTTATGTCTAGGCGGTATTTGTGTTCTTTGAAGTTGTCAACAATTTAGTAATAATGTGTTCCTTTTTGAGTATTAATAAAACTGCTGTAGGTGTATGGGGAAGGGTTAATAGTTCAGATAAAAGATGACCAATGTTTTTTTGTCTTTTGACTTCCGAAAACTGCCCTTGGCTTAGGAGATATGGTGTGACCAAATTTGGACCAAATTTTGGTTTGTGACTCTGTGATACAGAGTTGTCTTGGTGCCTGTAGAAATGTAATGTGAAAGCAGTTTATGTGGGTGAAGTGTAGTGTTAAGTTAAAATGCATTGCTAAACAATCCCTAAAAAAAATATTTTCTTTTAGGAATGGAAGGTCCTTTTGGTGGCATGGAGAACATTGGTCGTTTCCCAGCTGGAATGAACATGGGCAGAATGAGTGGTATGCATTAGTTTTTTTTTTTTTTGTAAATCCAACTCCTAAGTTGTGTTCTCTGAAAGTGTTGCGCTGGAGAGACTATTTAGACTGGTCATTTTCCTCTTCTCAGCTTTTACTGGAAGAATGTAGAGCTTAGAGCTGACATGGTGTCCACAAGTTGCTCGTGGCCTCAGAGCTGCAGAAAGCAAGTGATTTGTTGAGGTTGTCTTGAAGGACTAGCTTAGTATGAGAAACTGTTCTAGCTATATTCACCAGAAAGACTTCTCCAGAGCAAAGTGGCTGCCTCAAATGTGTTTGTCCATATTGAGATGAGTCTTGCTTTTTGTTGGGGTTTTTTTTTTTTTTTTGGTCTCAAGAAGACATGACAAAATGATCTGAAGAATGTGATTAAAAAAACTTGCCTTGCTGTTAATCTTTAAAAATTACGTCTGTACTAAAATATTCTCTCAGAAGTTACTTGGACACCCTGAAGAACATATCAAACTTAATCTTTTCAGAAATGGATCGTGCCATGGGTGGAGGATTTGAAAGAGAATTTGGAAGAAATGAAATGGGAATGTCTCGTGGTTTTGGAGAGACTTTGGAGAGAGGAATAGGTAAGTATGCTAAGCTAAGTAATTTTTACTACCTACTTTTCATACCGAACCGCAGATAAAAACTGTGCGTGTTTTGTCATAACAAAACAGACTATGTACTTGCTGTAATAGTTTGCTTTTGATCAAACTCCTGAGAGCTGTACAGAAGGCAGATGTATACACTAGTTTGGGGGCTATGTAATGGAATTTCACGTGGGACAGGAAACTTTCTTGACAGTCTTAGTGCACTGCCTTGTGTCTTGAAACTTCATGCTAAACTTCCATGTATGTGCGTGGCAAAGAGGAAGGTTCTGAATTATGTGAGACCCCATCCTGCCACTAAAACATAGTCTGGCCTAGACAGTAGGGAGGAAAAATATGGTGTAACTTTAACTTCTGTTCCTTCCTCCCAGACATTTTAGGAATGTGGTATAGACTCGCACATCAGATGACAAGGATAATGCCTTACTGTGCAACTCATGCAGCACTAAAATTGGTGTTCTTTTGGCCTTTCCTTTTGAAACCCCAGTGGGAAAAGGAAGACTTACGACTATAGCAAATAACTTGGTGTAAAATATTACTTGAACTGAGGAAGGATAGTGCAGTGCTCTTCTATCTGTAGCAGCTTTGAGATGGCAAAAGGTATTAATCATGCTTCTTGGAAAGATTCAGAACTTGAACATTTTTAATGTCTTCTGTGAGCTTCTGTTCTGTGTGTGTACAGCTTGATTCAGCCAGTTTCTGAGATTGCTCTGTTAATTTGATATAACTTAAATTCATTTTAAAGAAAGTGAAATGCAGTCCACTTTCTTCATTTAAAAAAAAAAAGCCAGCTTGCTTGCACAAGTACAAATGTCATATAACCCAAAACCATTCTGTGTTGTTTAAGGTAGTGCTGAGGCTCAAAATACTGATGAAGCAGGATGAGTGCTGCTCTTAAATGTGGTTGTACAGGCTCACCTTAGGGTTGCCTATCTTGTT
The DNA here is from genome assembly GCF_036417535.1 of Chlamydotis macqueenii. Classification (NCBI taxonomy): domain Eukaryota; kingdom Metazoa; phylum Chordata; class Aves; order Otidiformes; family Otididae; genus Chlamydotis; species Chlamydotis macqueenii. The sequence goes on along the minus strand of NC_141581.1, from coordinate 2,896,280 downwards.
TTCTTTCATTAAATATATGTAGATAACTTCAGTACACGCTTGCTTCAAGGCTTTTTCCCCTCAAATGGGAATCAAGCTCAACATATTTCTTCATGGTGTTTTTTTGGGGTTTGTTTTTTTTGGGGGGGTGGGGTTTGTGGTGTTTTTGGTGGGTGGTTTTTTTTTTTTTTTTTTTTTTTTTTTTTTAGTGCTGCAGTGCTAAACTTCATTTGATAAATAAGCTAGGATCCTTCATACAACAACAAAATGGGATAAACTACAGGGGAGTAATCCTTCTACTGCAGGAACTCGAAGATAGCAGAGTCAGGACAAGTCAGCCAAGGGATTTTATGAAGCAAATATAGAAACCCTATTGCTTGTGTTTTATGGCACAGGCAACCTTTTAATATTTCTTTCCACATTAAAGGGCCAAGCATGCTTTGTTAGTTGAACCACAGCAGAATGTCCAGTATCTTGTGTGGGATTTGCTTTATTTTTCTTGGAGCTCTGGTGATAAGAGGACTCTTAGGTTAGGCAAGTTTTTCTTGTAAAAGTCTCTCCCTGGCTTGGCAGTAGCAATCTGAGTTGCGTGGCAAGGATGATGTGACTTTGTTCCTCTTGCAAGCAATCTGTATTTGATCTGTAATTTCAGTTACTAAATTTCTACCCTTGTTGTGCAATCTGCAGTGTACTGCACTGGACAGCTAGCAGCTAAGATTACATTTAAAATACTGCTTTTGCCACATGATCTTCTCATAGGTTTGCATATGCCTTCAAAATTTTCATCTTTTTTTTTTTTTTCTTCTTTTTCTGGGAGGGCTTTCTCTGTGCATACAGACATTAAGCTTCTTAGTGAAGAAATAAACTTTTCTCCATCCCAACTGTAGTATGTGATCTGATGAGATGACTGCTCCCCTGAATAATGTGTTGTAGTCATGATGGTCTGCCTAATCAACAACAGTACTCTTCTTACCATCTGAAATAAAGCTTTGCTTCATATTCTGCAGCAAAAGAGCACACAGTGTGCAGTCAGTTTTCTGAAGGATGGTAAAGCTTAAAGCATTTCAGTAGTGTAAGTGTGCATTAGGGGTTTTTTATTTTTTTTATTTTTTTTGGTCCCTGTATGATTACTGATAATATGTGTGTTGTATTCCAGGTGGTGGAAATGCCAGCATTCCTGGGATTGAGAGGATGGCACCTGGCATTGATCGTATGGGCTCGGGAATAGAAAGAATACCTTCTGGGATGGGGCATGGGATGGAGAGAGTAGGGTCAGAAATAGACAGGATGGGTCTTGTTTTGGATCGCATGAGCTCCAATGTGGAGCGAATGGGTTCAGGAATTGACCGAATGGGCCCTCTGGGCATAGATCACATTGCTCCTAACATCGAGAGGATGGGCCCAGCTATTGAGAGAATGGGTTCTGGCATAGAAAGAATGGGTTCTGGAATAGGCTTTGGTATTGAGAGAATGGGTGCTGCTATTGACCGTGTTGGCACCACTATGGACAGAATGGGATCAGGTGTAGAACGTATGGGTTCTGGCATGGATAGAATGGGTATAGGTATGGAGCGTATGGTCCCTGCTGGAATGGGAACCGGAATGGGTCAGGTGATAGAGAGAATGCCAGCTGGTTTGGAACGCATAGGTGCCACTCCAATTGAAAGAATAGGAATAGATCGTATGGGTGCTGCTGGCATGGAGAGAATGGGCTTGGAGCGCATTGGAGCCACTAATATGGAAAGAATGGGTCCTGCTATGGGGCAGGGCATGGGAGCAGGCATAGATCGAATGGGACTTGCAATGGGAAGCAATTTTGAAAGAACAATGGACATGGAACGTGGAAACTTTGCAGGCAATTTTGCAGGCTCCCTTGGAGGAACTGGAGGACCTGCAGCTGGGGTGGCCAGAAAAGCCTGTCAGATATTTGTGAGAAATGTGAGTAGCCTTCTTCCTGCCTCTCCTCCTTGCTCCTGAAATTAATTGGTACTGACATGTTGGTCTCATCTGTGCTCGGTTGACTTCAGTCAGAATAATATCTGATACTGGTTGCTGCCAGAGGTGGAGCTAGGTTGGGCTTTTGTGAGTTGAAGCCATTTCTTTAACAGGAGGAGAGCTCTCTGCATGTGCAAATTAAGATGCTGAGTAATGACTGCCCCAGGGTGGAAAACGTGTTTTGAAGAGTTGGCAGTGCTTGCAAGTTGTTCAGCAGATCCTCAGTAATGGTCTGTTCTTCTCTTTTCACAGCTGCCTTTTGATTTTACTTGGAAAATGCTGAAAGATAAATTTAATGAATGTGGTAAGTTACTTTATCACTGGTAATTACTCTGAGAATTGAACAGGAATTAAACAGTAACTCCTGGCTCTGTATGTCCCTGACATGAGGGACTTAACTAAAATTTCACTCAGATTTGATGAAATACTAGATCTGGTGTGAGGATGTTTACCATCCCTGCTATACCAGCAAGAGTTCTACAGTGTTGGAAAGAAGTAAATGCCTGGCCAGTTGGTAACCCAGTTAACACATGCTTTTTCTAAGCGTTTGTTCCCTTCTCCATCTCAGGGACTGGATTTATCATGTGGATAGCAACTTTGTAGTGCAGAAGGAAATAGGAGTAGCAGTATGGAATTCCTGAAAAGCACCTGCACAGATTCTTTATATCTAAATGAACATAGTTGTCTGGGAGAAGTATCCTTAAAAATAATTGGAAAAGTTCTAAATTCAGCTACTGACTCTTGAGGTGTGCTGTTCAGCTTCAGGGAGTTTTTTTTTCATGGCAGTGGTTGCTGTGCCTGCACCTTGCTCCCCAGTACCTTGTGCTGCTTGTTTGAGGGCAAAACCAAGTCCCGGTCTCCTCAGTTACGATGTGAAGTGTGCGTTGACAAGTTGGACAGGGCTCGTTTGCTTGTGCTTTGCTCCACTCATCTACTTCTGGTGCTGCTGCTTGAGTTGAGAGAACTAGTTGGAATTAATTAATCTTTTAAACTGAGAACACTTCGTTAAAACAATGACTTGGTAAAGTTGTCCTGGAGATTTAAGTTTCAAAGTCATGGTAGCTTCTGAAGGTGCACTTCCTGTGGCTGAAGGTGGAGAACTGTGACTTGATAAAGGGTTATACGGTACCTGCTAGGTTAAATGAGACCCTTTCTTTTCTTTTTAAGGTCATGTGCTGTATGCTGATATCAAGATGGAGAACGGGAAGTCTAAAGGATGTGGTGTGGTTAGATTTGAGTCCCCAGAAGTAGCTGAGCGAGCCTGCCGTATGATGAATGGGATACAGCTTCGTGGGAGGGAGATTGATGTGCGAATTGATAGAAATGCTTAAGTAGTTGCTTTTTTAACACGGATACCAGATTTTTGAATTTGTATTTTTTCTTGTTAACCATTTTAATTTGACTGGATGTAAAGGTGTTAAAACAATTCAGTTGCTTTCTGGAGTAATTTTAATTACTTTTTTAACAAATGGATTTCCATTTTACTGTTTTTTGCATTGAAACTGCAATGTGCACAATCTTTTTTTGTAGTTGTGGCATCTTGTTGACATTACGATGTAAACAGTATGACTTTGATAATAAATGCAAGTTAAAGATTTCAGTCACAGCATCCGTTACTGGCAGCACATCCTATGCTTGCAAAAAAAAATCTGTAAACCAAGCATAGTAAACTAGAATTTGTATTCTCTTGTGAAGCGTCAAGAAAGAATGTTCATTTTGGTTACCAGTTGATGACAGTATGAATTCATCTTTAAAATTATGTATTTGCATTAGCGTTTGAATGTCTTCGGAGTGCAGAGGACTTCCCTTTCCTGTATTCAGACCTAATCAATGGCCACTCTTAGCAAAAGGCTGGTAGCTTAACTTTTTTCCAGTGGCAATGCTGACTTTAAAAATAATAAAACAAACAAAATAGCCTCTACTTTCTGCTGTGTCAGTGCCGTTCTGAAGGCCTGAACTGAAAATGGATTTAAAAACTTTTTTTTTTTCTTTTTCTTCTCCTTCCTAATGTGGAGCATTTCAGTGGGGGCCATGCACACAGGTTTATCAGTTCCGGTTAGGGGTGATGTGAAAGACGGGTGTGAGTTAGTTCACCTTCTGCAACAAATACAGTTTTAATAACACAAATTGAAAGTGATTATTTTTGAGTGGGAATTGTTGTGGCAGGAGAGCTGAAGCTTGATGCCAAAGACAGGATTTTTTTTTTTTGCCCTTACCTCAGTCTGAGAGCTGCTTGGTCTCCCCAATTAAATTCTTACAGAAGTGAAAAGACATTGGTGCTGTCAGTAGGACTTTGCTGGCTCGGTGATACTGAGCAAGTGGAGAATGAGGACCAGTGCTCACCAACAGACTATTGCACAAAGAAAGGATCAGAAAGCCACTTGGAGTGTTATCAACTGTAATTATTGGCTTTTGGTGACAGGTCACCTGATGGTGTCTGCACTCTTGCAGCACAGTTCAGTAATATTGTAAAGCAGAGCCAGAGTGGTGACAGAAATTGTAAATGTGGAAGAAAACAGCTCCAAATAGGTCTAAATTGTTGGAATACTAGTATGTAGGAAAAAAAAAGTCACAACTTTATTTTGGTCTCTTAACCCTTTCTCCCCTCCAGCCTCTTGCTTCAAGACCACCTACTCTCATGAATGCCTTCTGCATGCTTCAAACCGTTGAGTTTTGGTTTCACATCTTCTTATTTAGTGAAGAAAATCTTGTATAAGAGGTTCCTGCCCTTTCCAGCAGCCCCTTCTCTTGCCCTTTACCTCTTGGTTACACCAGTGGAGGTACTTCTGCCATGAAACTGCTGCATTAAACACAGTTGTAGTCTGATATTTTTTTTTTTAATATATATTGCCGTTAGTAAAGAAGTTTGCTGTTGTGCAGCTGTGCTGATGGAAGGTAACCTGAAGCAGGGAAGCGTAGGAACCTCGTACCGGCATTGTTGTTGTGGAAAACGTGATGCTGACCTGCGTGTGCGTGGGTGCGCTCGCTGCAGCGGGAGCTGGAAAGCCCTGGTGCGGAGAGGGGGGCTGCTGCTGCTGGAGGAGCTGATGCTTTACTCGGTATTTTGTACTTTGGAGGGGAAAGAAGAGAAAAAAAAAAAAAAAAAACCAACCACCAAACCCCCATCCTGCTGCATTTTGTTTCACAATAAAACCGTTTCGTGAAGCGCGGTTGGGGTTTCCTTGTGGCGGGCCGGGGCCGGTGGAGCGCGCGCGCGGCCCCGCCCCCTAGGCCTGCAACCGGCCGGGGCTCCGCGGGCTCCCCCGCCACGTGGCGCGCGGAAGTGACGTCGGCGCACGGCGCCGCGCGAAGGTCATACGCTGGGGTTGGGAAGATGGCGGCGGCTGGAGGCTGCCGGGTGAGCAAGGGGACGGAGGCGGCTGGGGGGAGCCGCTGCCTTCGCCAGGGGCCGGGCCGGCTCCGCGGGCCGCAGATACGCTGTGGGGAGAAGGGAGGCGGCGTCGGGCCGCCCCCCCCCCTCGCCCCGTGAGGCGCAGCCCGTGGGTGGGGGCGCTGGGGCTGAGCGCCTCGGCGGTGCCGGGCCGGCACGGAGAGCGGCCGGTGCCCTGGGCCCGGAGAGGCGGCCCAATGCCGGCTCCCTTCGGTCCTCTCCCTTTTACCCGGGCGCACCGGAGGTGCTGAGACACGGGTATTTCCCGGATATTTCGCGGGCTGCCAGGCCCTGAGTGGGAGCACCGCGGGCAGGCGGAACCGGGCACCCGCTCCTGTCCCGGCTCCAGCTGCCATCGAGCTCAGCGAGGGACAGCCCAGGCCCCTTTGGCCTGGAGAGGCTCTACAGAGCTGCTGAGGATGCAGAGGATGCTGAGCTCCTCCACCAATAGCATCTTGCGAGGTTCAATATTAAACATGAGGTTTTTTTCCTCTATGTCCAGCAGGTGAATGGATGTGTGAACTGAATGCAAAGGTTCTGGCTTTAAAAGTCACCTTGTAGTATGACGTGCTCTGAAGGTGATTGATGTTTTGTGCCCAAAGATAAATATGGGATTAAGCATTTCTGCTTAGTAGTGTGGAAGAAATATGCCTTTTGGTTAACTGCAGTCAGTTAAAGCCAATAGGTAGTCTGCCCCAAGTTTTAATGCTGTTCTTACATAATAATTCTAATATAGATACTTAAGTTGTGCGAATAATATCTAGTTTGTTCTTACTTGCTTCAAAGCCTAGCCTAAGTGGTGACTTGGGCGGCAAGGTTCAAGGGCAGGCTATGGTAGCGTTTCCTTCCTTGATTTAAATTTGATACTTTAAGCTAGTGGGCCTTAGCTGTAACTGTAGAGGCAGTAAATAAAAGGGAGCTGAATTTATAAGATGTGAGTTAGTAGAAGTGTGGAAAGCAGTGAGTTGATATAACGCATGGGTTTTTTTGGCCACTGGGATATGTGGGCCAATTACACAGTTGATTCTTCTCAGAAGTCTGGATTTAGCTTGTGATGTTTGGTGGGGCCGTGACTGAAGCCACGGGACCAGACAGTGCGGCTCTTTACAAAACCTTTTCAACATCTAGGAGCGTGATGAAGCGGTGGATGCATTATTGTTAGCTTGGACACAGAATTAAACATTCTCAGCTTACAAATCATTTTTCAAAGTCTTAATGATAAAACCATTTGATTTGTCCATGTTTTGTTTTGTGGATTTTTTTTTTTATTATTTTTTAAGGTGAGGAGTTTGGTCTGGTAGAGAAAAAGCTTGTGTTGCACGATTTGGTAACACAGGCCCATCAAGAACAGGAGGTTAATTTGAGGTAAAAGGTACAGCTTTGGCCTGACTGGAGGCCAAGGATAGGCTGAATAGATTTTCCTAGAGTGTGTGAAAGAGGAGCTAGGTCAGTGCGGAAGGACCATTTTAAGGGAGTAAAGACAAGAGTCTGTGAGCTATGCGTAGTCTGCCTTCAGGATGGGATGATGGATTGGTGGTTTAGCCATGTGATGCAAGAATGCAGCTTGTGATATCAGCAAGGTGCAGCAGAATTTCTCAGTGATCATTCTGTGATCTGGTGTATCTTCTCTATTCCGTGACTTGAGGCAAAAGGTGTTTGTCTCTGACTTCAGGCCGCACAGGTATATTCAGGGGGTCCTGGGTTTCCTCCACAGCTGGGAGGAGTCAGTTTTCCCAGAAAAAATGGTACGCTTCTCATCACTAACAGAGCTTTCAACTCAAGGATTGATTTACTTGTGCATCACTGTTCTCATAAAATCTGGGTTCTGTGAAGCACATACATTTTCTCAAGTGATTGTGAAAGGTGTATTGCCCCGTTTTGGACTGCAAGTTTGGTTTTATCAAAATGAACTTGTAAGCGGATGTAGTGCCGCTCAAACACATAGCCGAGTTCTTATGGATGACTCTTACCAAACCAGCCTCTAGTGCTTCTTGGCAGCACTTCAGGTGTGTTCCCAGAAAACAGGTCGTTATTGTTTGTGGTATTCTTTCCGTTCTTCCTTGGCTCTTCAAGAGTGCTGTCATCTAGTATTGTGCACTAACCTGATCTTATGTTTTAATTGCAGAAATGCCTCATCAGTGGCATGTGGCTTATATCCAGAAGATACCCTGTACCTGCTGTCCACAGAGGTACAGCATATAGAATGAGCAGGCTTGTTTCAGAGATCCATCAGGTTGGTTAACATCTGAACTTTTTAAAATTCAGGCCACAAGTAGTTTCCTATTAGAGTACTGATCTGCTAGGTGTGATTATGTTTCTGAGAAGCACCAGTTCTATGTTGAAAGTTTCCACTTTTTAAGATATATCTGATGAACTCAAGGAATTTTGTAGTAGCTGAGTCCAAGTGGCAAAATTCAGGAATGGTGCTGTGGTAACTCCATCTACTAAATTGTTTAAGCCTGAACTTAACTCTGGAGTTAAACTTCTTCTGGAGAAGCATCTTTTTTAATGGCCCTGTACTTCTCAGGGTGTTAGAAATGTGTTGGACATCTTGGCTGTTTTGAGGGTAAGCTGCTTCTTTTTCAAGGTAGCTGTGTGTTTTCCACAACATCGAATACTTTAGAAACGATGCAGTGCTTGGCTTGAGTAAGCCAAGCCTGCTGGCTTTTATATTTAATCTAATATCTCTTTGGATTCTACAACATGTAATGATTTTCTTTAGTCTAGATGCTACTCTTCTGGAGGAAGGAAGGGTTTTATATCAGGTTTTGTGGAGAACATCAAACAGGAATTAGCGAAAAACAAGGAGATGAAAGAAAGTATTAAAAAATTCCGAGATGAAGCTAAAAAGCTAGAAGAATCTGATGCGCTTCGAGAAGCAAGGAGGAAATACGTGAGTCTTCTTTTGATGTTTTCATTGCCCAGTCACTGACCTATTTCTGCTCGGAATGTAAACTCGAATCTTTCTGCAAATTGACTGTTTAGTTCAGCATACCTGTTTTTGTGAGAAGTTCTGCATGGCTGGAAATACTGACTGGTAAATGGATGCCTTAGGGTGGGGTTTTTGTTTGGTTTTTTTTTTTTTAAGTGGAAAATGTTTCCAGCAGACCCTTCACTGGATTGCGCAAATAACGAGCAGATAGACGTTAAATGGAATGTTGGCAGTATTTAAATACTTCTCTTCTTCTTTGAATAACTATAAACAGCATTACTTGTAAAAATGAAATGCTGGTTACCCAGGTATTGTGCTTCCTGAGATGTAGCTCTTTGTGCCCTCAATTACAGTGTTAATGGGGTGTGCTGTGTGCTAAGCTGTTAATGATTATTTTCTGTCCTCATAGTTACACACAACATTTTTTTTTCCACAGAAAACCATTGAATCTGAAACAGTGAAGACCTCAGAAGTGATTAAAAAGAAACTTGAAGAAATAACTGGTACAGTTAAAGAGGTAAAACGCTTCTATGGATGAACCTTTCCATAAAGCAGTTCCACTCTAAGGTTATGTGCTTTGTGTGCCTTTGAATTACCATCCTTTCTTTTTTTTCTTGTTGAAGGGTGGTTGCTATTCCAAAAGCGATAATTGTTCTGAATCCTAGAATAGTTAGGGTTGGACTAGGTGACCTTTAAAGGTCCCTTCCAACCCTCCTGGAAGGACCAGGGACATCTCCAGCCAGGTGAGGTTGCTCAGAGTCCCGTTCAACCTGGCCTTGAACGTTTCCAGGGATGGGGCATCCACCGCCTCGCTGGGCAAACTGGGACAGTGCTCCACAACCCTCAGTGTAAAAAAATTTTTCCTGGTGTCTAATCTGAATCTACCTCCCTCTGTTTTAAAACCATTACCCCTCGTCCTGTCGCAACAGGCCCTGCTGAAGAGTTTCTCTCCATCTTTCCTGTAGGCCCCCTTGAAGTACAGGAAGGCCGCTCTAGGGTCTCCCCAGAGCCTCCTCTTCTCCAGGCTGAGCAGCCCCAGCTCTCTCAGCCTGGCCTCATAGGAGAGGTGCTCCAGCCCTCTCATCATCTTCATGGCCTTCTCTGGACCCCCTCTTCCGCAGCTCCACGTCCTGATGTTGGGGGCTCCAGAGCTGGACGCAGTGCTGCAAGTGGGGTCTCACCAGAGCAGAGTAGAGGGGCAGAATCACCTCCCTCGACCTGCTGGCCACGTTTCTCTTGATGCAGCCCAGGATGCGGTTGGCTTTCTGGGCTGCAAGTGTGCATTGTCGGGTCATGTCCACCAGCACTCCCAAGTCCTTCTCCTCAGGGCTGCTCTCAATCCATTCCCCACCCAGCCTGGATTTGTGCCTGGGATTGCCATGACCCAGGTGCAGGACCTTGCACTTGGCCTGGTTGAACTTCATGAGGTTGGCACAGGCCCACCTCTCCAGCCTGTCCAGGTCCCTCTGGATGCCATCCCTCCCTTCCAGTGTGTCGACGGCACCACACAGCTTGGTGTCATCGGCGAACTTGCTGAGGGTGCACTCTATCCCACTGTCCATGTCGCCGACAAAGATGTTGAACAGGGCCGGGCTCAATACCGACTCCACTGAATCTTTAATGTCAGAGTCATTACAGAATTGCAGCAATGATAGATTTCTTATTCAGTTAGTGTATGGTCAGAGGACTGGCACTGTGCAGCGATTCCTCTCAGATTTTGAGACTGGAGATGGTCCTGATGGTTCTGTCATCGTCTATTGGTAAAAAATGCCTCAAGGTTGTTACGCCAGTGGAGGGCAGTTAGAGCAGTGCTGGAAGATCACCCTGGAAAGTTGTTTAGGAGATGTAATGCTCTTCACACTGATGCTTTTTGCTATGAATGTGTCGTAGTTCAGCCCCGATGGGGACCAGACCACCCAGTCTCTCTCTCGCTCCCCCCACCCTCTGAGAGAACAGGGAGAGATGATATAAGAAAAACGGCTCGAGGTTTGAGATAAGGACAGGCAGAGATCTTTAAAGTTACCATCATGGCCAAAACAGACTCGACTTGGGGAAAACTGTTCATTTATTTCTAAAATCAAAGCAGGAGAATGAGACAGAGAACGAGATAACCTCCCCCACCCCTCCCTCTTCCCGGGCTTAACATTATCTCTGCCTCCTTCCCCCCCCGAGCGGCACAGGGGGGAAGAGGGAATGGGGGTCGCGGTCAGTTCATCATGCGTTGTTTTACATCGCTGCTTCATCATCGGGGGAAGAACTCCTCACATTCCTCCCCTGCTCCGGTGTGGGGTCCCTCCCACGGGCCACAGTCCTTCCTGAAACTGCTCCGGCGTGGGTCATCTCTTCCACGGGGTGCAGCCCCTCCAGAACGGCTGCCACGGCAGGGCCTCCACGGGCCACAGCCTCCTTCAGGCCTCCACCTGCCCGGGCATGGGGTCCTTCACAGGCTGCAGGGGGATCTCTGCTCTTCCGTGGGCCTCCACGAGCTGCAGGGGGACAACGTGCTCCACCATGGTCGTCACCACGGGCTTCAGGGGAATTCTGGCCCAGGGACGCATTACTGCTCCCCCTCCTTCTTCACTGCTCCTGGCATCTGCAGCCGTTCCTCTCACAATAAATTCTTCACAAGCGGCAGGCAGACGCCTCTCAGGGTCTCTTCACTTCTCATCTCCTCTCCACTTCTCTCAGCCAGGCCGGGCTGAGTCGGGCCCAGTCGCCGCCCGGCGGGAGGCCAGAGGGTGAGGGGTGCAAGGCCCACAAGGCTTGCGCCTCCTCCTCTCTGCCCCCACTCAGCGTCTTCACGTCTTCTCTCCTATTTTTTTCTGTTTTCCCCTTCTTAAATACGTTATTGCAGAGGCGTTATCAGGGAACATTCTGTCACCAGTTGGCTCGGCCCTGGCCAGCAGCGGGTCAGCCCTAGGCCCGGCCGAGTCCACTGGACAAAGGGGAAACAACTCCCAGCAGTTTCTTACAGAAGCTGCCACCACAGCCCCACCTCACTAAACAAAACCAGAACAGAATGTGATATGGTTTTGGGCTTCTTACCACATGTTGCCAAAGTCTTGCAACATCAGAGGCTTCAGGTTTTGTAAGTAGAAGTGCTGGTGTGTAGTTGCTGAAGTGCTCTCCTGTAAATAAACATCCTGCTCACTCCTATTTGGCAAAAGTGCCTGCTAGTCGCCTGGCTCTAAGACCTGCTGCTGGGTTTATCGTTAGCCTTCCTTCTGCTCTAGACCCGTCATTACCCAGGAGGTGGCACTGAGCTAGAAGAGTTGGAGAAGGGCTGTTGCAGTGTTTGCCACCCTGACAGTTACTCCCAGGTGCCCAAGTCTTGTTTTTCCCTTCTACTGGTTGGAGCAATTAAATCAGCAGTGACTGAAAACTCATTGCTCTTTCTCTAAAGGGAGTACAAGAATTTCTGCAGTAAGTTACAGCTGAGATGTACTTCAGGAGGCTATTCCTTATGCGTCGGTTGAAGTGCATGGACTTCATGCTCATAGCTAGGCTGCTTCAGAGCAGACTGAACTGAGCAGTTTTCAGCAGTGGTTTAAGATCAAAGCCTTTGTGATTGTTCCCAACACTTGCAGTCAGGTGCAGGATCTCTGCTGAGAAACAGCCAACCAAGCACTGGACTTAAACTGTGTGTAAGATGAAGTTAGTGTGGACCTGGTCCCCGTTCTCTGCTGTGCTCCTTCACTGTCATTCTGTCTAAACGTGCTTTGGTGTAGCTCGACTGTATATAACTATACAGTTATAAGCTGGATGTAAAGCTCTTTGCTGATGTGGACATAACTGTTATCTTCTCAGTACTGTTGGGGGTGCTGTAAGCATCTTTATTAGACAAATCTCATTGAAAAACAGGGAAAACCATTTGGTACTGTTATCCTGTAATTTCTTTTCCTCTGAGGCTGTGGCTTATGACTCATCCAGGATTTGTTGCCTGCTGCCAGTGAGATTTCTGAGATCCTCGAGGATCTGATGTGTGCTGGCGCAGAACAGAAGGGTTGTGGCAATGTATTTGGAAGAAAATGGACACGTGGACTATCAAAATTCACTCTTGCTTTAGCAGCTTGACATGACTAAAGGCTTTGCCTGCTCAGCAGGGCTGCAGGGTTATAGGGAGGACACTGAGAACAAAGAAAAGAGGATCTCTGGCAGTTGAGCAAGCAGAAAAACAGGGACTAGGTTGAGAACTGATAATCGCAAGAATGTCAACAACTCCAAATACAGGACTGAGTGCTTATATGCTTTTATCCAATCAGTAGCTGTACAAGGGCGTGTGCGTAGCACGTGAACAATATATGTAACCAATAGAATTAAGGCATGATGCATGTACGGATATGAAAATTGTATATAAATTTAGAGTAAACTTAAATAAAGGGTCTTCAACTAGGATCATATTGATATGTCATTGAGTCCATTATTTCACTCCTGCAAAGGGTGACCAGCTAGTGGCAGAGTCCATGTAACCTCTTGCTTATGAGATCCTGGCTCTGTACATACAGCCGTGAAGATGCGGGGTTGAGAAAAGCGTTTACTAATTTTCCAGGAGGAGTTGCTTAGCAGAGAGCTTTCTCAGCCACTTCTATACCTTCTCTTAAGAAGCAAGAAGTACCTGATTGTTCCAAAGGAGAAGGCTGTGGTATTTTAGCTCTTGCATTATTGGTCCTTCTCTTTGATGTCAACAGAAATACATATTTTTAAAATGTATCGGTAGCAGCTATTACAAATAGAATCATAGAATAATTATAGTTGGAAGGGACCTTTAAATGCGTATGGTCCCATGAGTAGCTGAAATTGTTGTTCTGCAAGAAGAGTTGACTATGCTGCAGTGCCAAGCCACTGGTAAGTCTCTCCTGTGACATGTAACTGTGTGTTCATCTTAGATTTGGTGTCTTTTGTGTGCATTAGGAGATCTTTATCATTCACAAAGAAGACTAAGTTTTCACTTTAAATGACCTTTTTCTTTCCTGTTTTGTTTTGTTGCAGAGTTTGGATGAAGTAAGTAAGAGTGATATTGGCCGAAAGATAAAGGAAGGTGTGGAAGAAGCAGCAAAAACAGCAAAGCAGTCTGCGGAGTCAATGACAAAAGGAGGGGAGAAATTAGGCAAGACAGCAGCCTTCAAAGCTATTTCTCAGGTACGTAAGTCCCATGCCTCTCTAGGACCCAGCGCTGTGGACACAGCTCATTAACATGGAAGTTATGTGTGAGTTTGTGCTGAGTATAAAATTAAATGCAAAACTCTTACAGCAAAACCTCGTGAGCCATTGGAATAAGCTGATAAATTCAGGAGATGTATTTTGCAGGTCTAGCATTCGCTCTACGACCCTAGAAAAGTGTAAGTTTCAAGTAGCTGAGCTTCTGCTAAAATGTGTTGCTGGAAAAATTGGTTGCTGTGCTTGTGGGTAGCAAATGTCTTCTGTAAACAGATACTAGTCGTACTCTTGGGAACAAACTGACATGCTTAAAGCTCTCCTTTTCTAGAAAATGTATAAGTGCTCATACATTTTGATGTCACCTGATCAGCTGGCAATCAGCCTGAGAAGTGGTGTTTCCCTTGACTGGGTTCTCATGCTTCCTCTGAATGTAAGAGGAGGTACCAGGCCAGGCGGAGTATCAGTCTCACCAGTCAAGTCAGTTCCCCTCTTTCTGCATTTCTAAAAAGACACAATCTGCTAAAGGTCCCTTCTATCCATAGCTGCAGATCCCATTATACACTATTTTTTTTTTCTTTTTCTGTTGTGAAACCTGTTACCTTACTCCAGCAGGCTCCTAATCTAAGAACTGTTTGTTCCTTCTATGAAGCAGGCTGCTAGGCCAGACCTTATAAGTAAGCAATGATTTTGTAGGACCTTATAGTAAATTTTTTGAGGCTTAAAGATTTGTTTTCCCTGTCAACGGATAAACCTTTTGACTCATTGTCAGAGTTAGCTGATTGAAAGAGCTTCTATAGGCTGTGAGCAGTTCTTGTAGCTTTGCTATATTTTCTAATATATATGTAGAATTTAGAATATTCAGTCTACTGCTTCAGAAAACCACATACTCTTAGAAATTGTAGTAGCAGTCTAATTATGAGATCCCCATTGCTTCCTTATTTAGGAGATATTTTATTTGTATAGTCTGGAGCTAGATGGCATCCACGGGGGCTTGTGTGTTGTTCTCTTCTCTGCCAGGTCCCTCAGATGGTCTTTTATAGTCAGTAGGAATAGACTGAGATTTGGAGTTTATTTGCTTATCCTTGATGCTTAAAGTCACTTAAACTCCAGTTTCTGCTTTGTATCAGATCTCTGGCATCTATTCCCTCTAGGCCCTGAGTGCTGTTGTAACTTTCTTCAGGAAGGAGTCACACTGACTTTCAGCAGGGGAGGACGACGTGTGCTGGCAAAGCTGTGTGGGACATTTTGTGTTCTCCAGAACGTTCCTGCATGAAATAAAGTTGTAAAATAACAGCCTTCATAAGGCCATGTGGTGCTTCGGGCTATATAACTTACATGCTCTAAATAAAAATGCAAAATGGGAAAAAACTATGTATAGAGCGTATATAAAATCCCTTTCTGCCTGCATGTGTCTAGTTGTAATAGGAAAATGTACTTACTGTGCAACAGATTTTTGTAGGTATAGTCATTAGAGAAAGTACTGCTTGGAAGTTCAGTGATGAAAGTAGAACAGCCAAGATAAAGGAAAAACACTAAAAATTATTTGTAGTCCGAGTTTCTGTTGAAGTGTAGGGCAAAAATTCCCTACAATGATTGTGGCAGGATGCAGCTCCCTCTTGGCAAAATCTGAACGGAGGATGTAGCTGTTCACTGATGAAATGTCTATCAGTCCAGATTTGTTAAGTCCTTCAGTATAAGCTGCGCTACTGTGATTTTTTTTTTTCTCACATCTTTTGTTTGGCAAAAAAGTTTGCTTCAAAGCTATTTTCTCAGCTAGAAGGTGTGTAGAATTCTATGAAAAGTGAGGCTTCTTTTTGTTTGGGGGAAAGCAATACTTCTATTTGTTTAAGCTTGGACCTAGAACCTGAATTTTATTGACCTTTCAGGTGGCTTTGCAGTTAGTTGTTGATGTTCTGAAGTCTTTCATCTCCCCTACTTTTGGATACTAGGAATCATTTTTCCTTTTACCTGTGGCATGTCATTCTATCAGCAACTGCTGGCTGCTGTTAGGGGCTGATACGCCTGCCTTCCTCTGACTTGATTTATTCCAACTTAAACTCTGTAGAGGTTACCCCTTATCAGCCATCAGGTTTGACTGTGTCCATAGCTTCTACTATATTGTTTTTTTTCTTCAGGTTGATCCAATATGACCATCCATTTGCTGTCCTAGACTGTTAAATTCTTAAGCAGAAGACCTTGGTACTGGTGTGTTTCTCAACAGACATCAGCAAAGAAGCATTTGCTGAGTAAGGGAGAGAAGAATAATGTGTTACTCTTATCTTGTTGGTTTTTCTTTTATTTCTTTTTTTTTTTTCTTCCCTCCAATAGAAGTGATTTTCAGTTTCTGGGAAAGGGCGGGGAGCAGTAAATCAATCTAATAGGGATGTTTTCTTTTCAGGGAGTAGAAACTGTTAAGAAGGAAATAGATGAAAGTGTTTTAGGGCAGACTGGTCCTTACAAACGTCCGGAGCGACTACGAAAAAGAACAGAATTCTCAGGCGAGAGGATTAAAGAGGAACGAATATTTGAAGCTAATGAGTACGTATTGGATGTAATTTAGGGTGAATATTTCTGTGTATAATTTGATAAAAACTTTAAAACTTAACTACAGCTCAGGGATGATTAAAATCCAACTACTGAAATGAGTCTGTGGGGTGAGGCGTAGCCTAGCAGAGCAGGTAAGTCTGAGAGCAGATTTCCAGCAGAAGTTGATGCTACTGAATCTTCTGATAGTGAAACTGAGCACTTAAAATTATAAAGTGGATACATAATGTTCTGACGTGAAATTTTTACTTGCGCATGTGTTATGTTTTCTCAGTTGCTGTTGAATTATGTTTGGCATGACTAAGTGCTTTCTCTACTGCCTTGCTCTACTAAGTTGTTTGTCATTTATGTAGTGTATCAGCCTCAGGGATACTGCATGCTGCAGTGATATTTGTCGGGATGTCCTCCTTTTTATTCTCACTCAGTTGTAAGTTACTTGTTCACAAGTACCCATGTCTTCTGCACTTTCTAGGGAGGCCATGGGTGTGGTGCTGCATAAAGACTCAAAATGGTATCAGCAGTGGAAAGATTTCAAGGACAACAATGTGGTCTTCAATAGTAAGTGTTCCAAAGACGAAAGAGTAGCACATTATTTCCCTGTTCTGATTCTTGCTGTGCTGGATCTGATGCCATCTGTGCAACTAGTCTCAACATAATGCAAATCATTGCCTTTTTTTTTTCATTGTAGCTGTTGCTACAGTGGTGGTGTGAATGGGAGGTAGGCGTAGTTGACAACACTGCAGCTTTTCCAAGCTGCTCCATCTGTGTTTGGACCCTTCCCTCAGTCAGGCATTGTTTTTGATCAGTCCCTGTTCCCTGTAGGTACCAAAACCTGCTTTTGCCATTGCTTAAGGAGAACTGAACTCTATTTTTTTTTTTCTATTTTTTTTTTATAGTCAGATCCACTCTGGCACTGGGAAGAGGCCAGGGCATGCATGCATGTGTGTCACCAGGGAAAGGGCAGGCAGATCTCTTCATCCTGACCTTGGGATTATAACGAGGAAAAATCTTGTCTTCAGTGAGCTGGTTTTTGTTGTCATCTGCTTAGAACTCTTGAATGTGTGGGACTTTGCCTCCTTTCTGTTTTTGTTGCAAAACCTAAAAATACTGAATATCTGTACTGCAGTGGGCAATAACTTTTAATAGCTATCTAGACATTTAATGTTTCTGAAAGGCATAAAGAAGCCGGAGACCAGAATCCTTCAACAAATCAAAATAATTGCTGCTAGTGTACTGCAGGGTAAATTACTTGTTAAGGAAAAAACAATTGTGTGAAAGTGCAACTTATAATTAACTTTGAATTGTGTTTCTTCCTAACTTCTTTTAAAGCAGAGCTCCTTGGGAGGTATCCAAGAGTGGATTTTTATGTCCTATTTGTTAGCCTTTTCAAGGAGATGCTCATAGCTCTTAAAACTCCCCATGTCGCATCCTCCACTCCTGTGCCATCTGCATGAGCTCTGCATTCTCTAGGTTTTATGCCTATTTCCAAGACTGTGGTTTTCCAATCCAGGCAATATTGCAGATGTGGCTGCAGCAGACTCCTATTATGTGTGCTCTCCCTTTATGTACCACCTGTACCAAGAACACTGTGTGGTTTTTGGAAGGAGCATAAGCTTTGGGGCAGGATTCCAGTTGTTAATTGATGTGGTGGGAAGAAGCTTCCCACCAGTTGCAGTTCCCACTGCAACTACCTTCTGCAGTTCTGGTCCATCTGATGATGTCTAGAGACAGATAATGGGTTGTTGAGCCCTTAGTTTGTTGCAACAATGCCTCCTTGCTTAAGTGGCTTTCTTTTTTTTCCTTCACATCCTGCCCTTCTTTCTGCCTTTGAGGTTTTGCTTTGCAAGAGTTCTCCTTCCCCATCAGTGACTTCTGTAGTTTTGTGACATGCTTGGCTTGCTTTCTTATCAAGGTTGAGAAGTATATCAAGCTGCTTAAGAACTGCATCCTTACTGATGTCTTGCTATTCTATTAAAAATTGGCAATATTTAAGGTTGATTCTTGCTTTCTCTCCCCTGAGTTAAACCTTCTGGCGTTGATTTCACATCCTGCCACCCCTTTGTAGTAGCCTGAATCAAGGGGCGTAAGCAGACTGTTGCTGATGTAAGGAAGTCTAGTGTATTTTCTGTGTGAAGAGCTGCATAGAAGATCCAGAGTTTCTGGCAGCTGAAGTCAGAGAAACCATCATTCTCTTAGCGGCAGTTATTGATAGTTACAAACATTGCAGAAAGATGAGGAGGAAAGTAATTGTTGAAATAGAAACTTGTTAATCAACAAAGATTTAGAAAAGAACTATCAGGTTTGATCTGTGACCCGTTGCATGTTGTTTCCTAATTCAGAAGTGTAGTGGAAAGACACTGCTGCTCATGTCTCCTCTCCTTTCAGGGTTCTTTGAAATGAAAATGAAGTATGATGAAAGTGATAATGCATTCATTCGAGCTTCCAGAGCTGTCACAGACAAAGTCACTGACTTAATAGGTAATGTTCCTTCATTGCTGTGAAAGTGCGTTTCTATCCCTTTAGCTCTGTTCCTAGTGAATGTTAGTGCTGTCGTCCTCCGTGTGTTACCGACCTTTGGGACAGATTCTGGAGCTTTATAATATTTTGCATGGATCATTATCCAGTATCATGCAGTGTAGCAACCTGCTACTGGATCGAAAGGGAAGTGTGATGACAAGTGCTTGTATGGGATAAATCTCAAGCTTAACTTAAAGTCTGCAGTTGTTCCCAGGTGACTCTTCCTTCCCTCTGTAACCTAAAGTCTTTCTCGTTTCCTGGCGACAGTTGTCATGCCACCAGTCTCACTGAATTGTTTTATTAGGTGGCTTATTCTCAAAGACGGAGATGTCCGAGGTTTTGACAGAGATACTCAAAGTGGATCCATCTTTTGACAAAGATCGGTTTTTAAAGCAATGCGAGTATGATATAATCCCCAATATTTTGGAGGTAAGGTGGGGCAGAGTACGGTGTATTTGTTTTATTTTTTTTCTTTGCTGTAACATGAAAGATTTTTCTTTCAGTTTTCTGGTGCTAAAAGTAAAAGTTGGGACAGTATTTGCTTCTGAAGCATGCAGCTTTGCACAGAACATGAGATAACCTTGAGAAAAGGTTGGATCCCACATAGCAATTTAGTTAAAAACCATATTTCATAATTTACTCGACTAGCAAATTTTTTTCTAGCCTCAAAAACAACTAACCATCTTCTCCCATGAGAAATTATATGGGCATCAGATGGATCAAACGGAAGTAGATGAGTGAACAGTACTGGACAGATGGTGATATCCAATATTGATAAAGGAAAGAATTTGGTGCGTATGTACTACTGGATTCTAAATGATCTGTGACTGCTTAGGAAGAAGACCAGATCATGATAAATGGTTCAGTGAAAATATTTCTGCACTAGTCAAGGAAGTATGTAGGACTTAATATTTTTAAAGACTAAAGTATAAAACCACTCAGAGGACAGCACTGATGAAGGGTATGATTTCAAGTATAAATGGATATAGTTCCTCTCACTGTTACAATATGTCAGAAAATATACAGTGAAAGCATGGAATTTGAAGAAGTACAGGAGAAATTATTTTGAGAAATTTGTTTGAGACTGGAAAAACTGAGACTTGAAGAGATGAGCAGATGCTAAGAGAGTGTGAAGTGTTGTTTTCTCATCCTACAATACAGTGCAGTGAGTGATCATATCTCAAATTGATACATGCTAATATACATGTAGAAATACTTATGCTACTCCTAGTCATGAGGTAGCATTAGAGGATGAATAAAAAATAAA
The DNA here is from genome assembly GCF_036417535.1 of Chlamydotis macqueenii. Taxonomy (NCBI): domain Eukaryota; kingdom Metazoa; phylum Chordata; class Aves; order Otidiformes; family Otididae; genus Chlamydotis; species Chlamydotis macqueenii. The sequence continues at coordinate 2,876,498 of NC_141581.1, read as the reverse complement.
TAATTTGATGCTTAGATACAGACATTCAAACTGATGCATAGTTAGGTTTTGTCACTGCTGTCTTTGTAGTGACTGACTTGTGTATTGGATGTGTGACTGGAACTGCAATGTCGACGTTTCATTGCAGTGAAATACGATAGACCTGTCATAGTGAATCTGCTTTTCCTAACGGTGCCATGTCACTAAAGCAAGCTGCAAAAAAATGGGCTCTTGACTCTTGAAGAATAAATTTTTCAAAGGAGAGGTTTTTTCAGACTGTAGGCAGCCAGCTTACAGATGCCATCAAGTATGAAGATTTATAGGCATTACATTGAAAAACACCCTGCCACATATAACTAACTTTATTTTGAAATCTGCTAAATTCCCAGCATCTGTTTTGTTATGAATTCCAGGTGTTTATTACACAGTGTTTTAAAGATAAACTTTTTCATGAGTCGCAGCATGATTCTTCTGTTCATTTTGTGGCCTGAATTTTTCCACATTCTTGAAAACTGTAGATCTACTTTGGGTTTGTACTCCTGCTTCTGCTAGTTCCCATCTCCCAGGATTTCTGGGTAGTGTGCATTCTACTGAGTTTTTGGATAGGAAGGTTTAAGATAGCTTTTGTCTTAATTATTGAAAGATTTATGTACATCTGACTGGGTATATGTGTCTTTATAGAAGTTCTTATTGCTGTTCCTCTTTGAAGCTCCTATCCTTCTTCAGGGTTTCAACAGATATAGGATTTAAAGGAGTTTGCTGCTGAAAGTGCTGATAATTTCAGCTCTCTGATATAGGAGATGTTTTAAATTGTTCATATTTTATTTGATTTTCATCTCTTAGGCTATGATGTCTGGAGAGCTTGATATCCTCAAAGATTGGTGCTACGAAGCAGTAAGTAGAGCTACTAAAAATGTCTGAAAAGGTTATGGTTCCCCCTTGTAAGTAGGTGTGTTGTGCTTGCTTTGCTTGCCAGCTGTCCAACTGTTGTATCTATGATGTTGCTTCCTTGCTTTGTCCAGCTGTCTCTGCATGTAATGTGTTCATACTATAAAACACTAATGCAGTGAAGTGTACATGCTGGACTTCTGAAATTCTCTGGATATGAGAGAAGAGCTTCTTTAGAGACAGATAGTGAATTGAGAGCTAGGCTTAAACTAGTTTAACTAGCTCCAGTTCTTCAATGCCCTTCTTTAATTGGATGGGCTTTAGGAGCCTGTATCCCAGATACTGCGTGAGAAGGTGCAGAGACATTTGAGCTGACTCAAAAATGTGATGCTTTTCTGCTTACAGAGCAGAAAAGTCCAGTCCCTGGAGCTGCTACACAAACACAGCTCCACTGCAGTATCCTAGCAAATAATCCTGGCAGGCTGTATTTTTTTCTGGAATTGCAGCATAGATGATCTGCAGTCTGGATAATCTCACTGCAGAAAACTGAATTTTGGTTTGTTTTACAGAAACTGGTTTTGGTTTTGTACTGGGATAGATTTTCGATATTGGATCCACTTCTTGAAACAGTGAATTGATTATGATTCAGTGATTGTATTATTGTCCACTTAATTTCATGAAAGCAGATTTCCTTTCCTGACAACACAGATGGCCGTTTGTTCTGGTCTTCACACTGCTCCAAAATAATTGTGTTGTAGGCAACGCAGACCCATGCTTGTTCTGTTTCTAAATAGTTTAACTGCTTGAAGTGAATGTTCTCCTTACTGATCACCACCACCAGAGGGCTGGAAATGCACGCACTGGAAGAGGCAAATTTTGAATTTGATTTTGTTGTTGTTGTTAGTTGTGATTAACATCTTTGTAACAATATTGCAGTATGTAAGAGTCTGATATTTAAAGCAGTCTGAAAGTAAAGAAAGTTCTTTATTGGTTCAAGTAACCTTTGAAATGACACCGTTTTCTCTCAAATCTCTTGAGGGAAGTAGCGTATTTGCTGCAGTTTATAAGACAAAAAGCAAACCTTTCTAAGCTAGTTGCAGTTGTAAGTTAAGCTCATAAGTCAAGAATCATCTGTAAAATAAGCCAAGGGAGGAAACGGGAGTCCTGTTAACGAGAATCTGGGAGATAAATAAAGGCTCTTGAATAGAATCATACCACAAGTGCTAAGTGTGTGATATTGATCGCTGAAGTGTTGGAATACAAACCAACAAAGCAAAAGCTTATTTAAGTGCCAGGTATACCAACTGAGCTGCAGGTTGCTGTCAGCTCACTGGCTTAGGTATAGTCTGTGGTTCATAGAGCTGTCTGCCTCCTGTCCTCAGAATCCCAGATCTGTAACTCCAGCATCACTCCAGAGATTTGCCAGTAACTTCTGTAGGGTATTTGCATTTAAGTGCTTGTGATGAAGGTTAGAAGATTCATGGTGGGGAGGTAGGTGGGGACTGCCTCCTGTTTGTTTGATACCTGCCAAGAATATGATGATAATGCTCAAAGCAAGTAGAAATTCACTATCCCAAGCAGCAGTTCTTGATACATAAATAATAAAGCATATGGGCATGTGCCTAAAAGGAGCCAGGAAATGCTGGTCTGCCTCCAGAGTCTGTCTGAGTATTAGGAAAATAGCTTGATTCCCAGACTGTTTCTCCTTGTCTGCTGTCAAATCAGAACCGTAAATGTCTTGGCTATCAGGTGCACTCTGTGTAATGTCCTCTGTTGTGAATGATGGATCTCCTGTCTGGCCAGGGGAGGTGGGATTTTTAGTGAGAATTTGCTTATGTGAAGCCCAGAGTGTTTGTTATATCTGCTTGATACCTTGCAAGACATATGTGTTCAGCATATTTGCAAAAAACGGACTTTTATTGTTATGTTTTTTGGTGGTTCTCTCTAAGCAGAAGATGCCTTTTTCTTTGCGACAGAACAAATTCAAACGTGTAACATAAGTTTGTTGCTTCATTTAGACTTACAGTCAGCTTGCTCATCCAATCCAGCAAGCCAAAGCCATGGGTCTCCAGTTCCACTCCAGGATTCTTGACATTGACAACATTGATGTGAGTGTCCTTTTCTGTATTTCACCTTGTGGGATGGATTAGAAACTCATGACCCTAGGAGGCGTTTTCTTCTTTGCTCTGACTACGGCTTTTTTTACCTCATGCTACTCTGGAATTTACCATTTGTGCTAACAGAGGAACAGATCACCACTGGTGAAAGGGAGAGCTCATGGGACAGATTGGCTACCGTGTAATCAAGCATTGTGGTTTGTCTTCTCTCCATCAGGGCGCCTTAGTCTTAATCACTAGCGTGATTAAAAGAAAGGCTAATAATAAAGGCAGATAGCACTGACCCAGTGCTTTCATGAAGCGCTGGGTGATAATGTGCAGTACTCAAGGTTGTGCAGTGCAGGAAAGGCTGTTAGAGAGACTTAACTGCTGTTCTAGGTGGCTTTTCATGGGCGGCGAAGTAATAGCTGTAAGTAGAGCCATTGCCTCCTTAGGAGCCTTGCTGGTAGTTAGGGACTGGCCAAATGTCTGCACAGTCCTAACGCTCTCTGCATTCCCCTTTACTGAGGAGCAAGAGGTGTTATTGTTCTACTTAGCTGTAAGTCTACAGTAGTATTTTCATTTAATTAAGTCTTTAGTGTCATCTCTCACTGGCCCCCAAGTTTTCTTTCAGATCTTTTTTTCCTGCAATAGCAAAGATATCTCAAAGAAATTGCCACCTTTATTCAGACCTTTCATATCCCAGAACCAGCTCTGCCTCAAAGGAAATGTGCAAGGTGGAAGAACAGGGCAGCTGTATGCTAATGCTTTAAAACACATGTGGAAATAGCCTGAAGTCAGATCAGCTGTTTGCCTTTGTCATCAAAGGTGCTGACTCAAACGCAGCGACATTCAGTACATGTTTCATTAGGATCAACTATTATGGTATTCTTGTCCAATATATTGCAGCTGTGCAGTATTATCCTCAATAAAATTATAAGCTGGATCCATTCAGACAATTACCATAAAGCCAACTGGAGGGTCGTTCCTGTAGGAAGAGAGAACAGTTAGAGCTGTTTAATAGGAGTCTAAACCCAGCAGTGATCTGGTCCAAGGTAAGGAAGTGGAGGACTGGAAGCATTCAGACAGTGGTGGAAATGGAGCATGGTGATAAAAGGAGGCTGTTCAGAAAGTGGGATGTTCCAGATGTTGTTGGGTGTATTGGCTGGCCAGATGTTTCTTACTAACAGTCTCACCCCTGAAAGACAAGAAGTCGGGAAGAATTCAGCAACCATCATGGAAAATGGAGAGAGCAAAGTCTGATGCTGTTGGTGGTTTGCTGAAAGGAGCACTACTGATGGTGATTTTTCTCTGTCTGCAGCCCTGTGCAGGAGTCTCTCTCTTTGTGCCCGCATCATTAAATAACTGTACTGAATGTGGGAGAGCTCCAGAAACCTCTGAGCAAATACCTTACAGCAAAAGACTTAGTTTGACCTGTAGCCCTACAAAAGAACAGTGGGAGCTGACTTGATTAATGACCACGTATCTTCACAGGGAGTGTTGTGGTTTTGTTTAGTGAGGGGGGGCTGTGGTGGCAGCTTCTGTAGGAAACTGCTGGAAGTTTTTTCCCCTTTGTTCAGTGGACTCGGCCGGGCCTAGGGCGGACCTGCTGCTGGCCAAGGCCGAGCCGATTGGTAGCAGAATGTTCCCTGATAACGCCTCTGCGATAACATATTTAAGAAGGGGAAAACAGAAAAAAAAAGAGAGAAGAGAAGATGTGAAGAAGCTGAGCGGGGGCAGAGGCGCAGAGCGGGAGGCGCAGGCCTCATGGGCCTTGCAGGCCTCACCCTCTGGCCTCTCGCCACATGGCCGACTGGGCCCGACTCGGCCCGGCCCGGCTGCAAGAGGTGGCGAGATGAGAAGTGAATAAGATGTAAAAAGATCCTGAGAGGCATCTGCCAGCCTGTTGTGAGGAACGGCTGCAGACGCCAAGGGCAGTGCAGAAGGAGGGGGAGCAGTAATGCAGCTCCTGGCTGAGGTTCCCCTGCAGCCCGCGGTGATGGCCATGGTGGAGCAGGTTGTCGCCCTGCAGCCCGTGGAGGCCCACGGAGGAGCAGAGATCCACCTGCAGCCCATGAAGGACCCCGTACTGGGGGAGGTGGATGCCTGAAGGTGGCTGTGGCCTGTGAAGGGCCCGCTGGGACAGCCGTTCTGGAGAGACTGCACCCCGTGGAAGAGATGACCCACGCCGGAGCAGTTCCACGAAGGAGTGTGGCGTAGGGGTGGGACCCCACGCTGGAGCAGGGGAGGAATGTGAGGAGTTCTTCCCCCAACCATGAAGCAGTGGCGTGAAACAACGCGTGGTGAACTGACTGCAACCCCCATTCCCTCTTCCCCCCTGTGCCTCTCAGGAGGGGAAGGTGGTAGAGATAATGTTAAGTTTGGGAAGAGGGAGGGGTGGGGGGAGGTTATCTTGTTCTCTGTCTCATTATCCTTCTGTTTGTAGTAATAAATGAATAGTTTTCCCCAAGTCGAGTCTGTTTTGCCCGTAAGGGTAACTTTAAGGATCTCTCCCTGTCCTTATCTCAAACTTCGAGCCGTTTTTCCTTATATTATCTCTCCCTATTCTCTCGGAGGGTGGGGGCAGTGAGAGAGAGTAGTCTGGTCCCGATCGGGGCTGAACTACGACAGGGAGCAAGAATATAATCTATAGGGCGTCTCCTAACACAAAAGGCTAATGTCTAGTCCTCTGCCTAGGACTGTTTTGCCTTTTTGTTTTGTAAGCTTCTCATTTTCTTTCATCCCTCTGGGTTCAGAGGAAGCCATTCCTACCTCTTCGGTAACTCTGGATATTGACTGCAAGCATGTACCAGATGAGCAGGAAAATTTCTGGGGCATCTGCAATTCTCTTTATTATCTTCAGCAATAAATAATGTGTTCTAACACAATTAAAGCTGTGGAAGTAATAAACATGATCACTTTTTTTTCTAAGCATCTTATTTAAAGGTTTTTCTGTGTTGTTAGTGTCTAGGAGACTTCATTGTATGCTAAATAACTTTTTTCCTCTGAAGGTTCTAATTAGTATAGAGCTGTGCACAGATTCTGAGTGCTGTCTGGAAAGACATTTCGTTATTAACTTGCTTTAGGTGCCTGCATTTTCGCATGAAGTTTCTCAAGAAAATTGCATCATCTTAGCTGGAAAATTATTGATATGGAACATAAATGACTACAGTTCTTGTTATGCTGTCTGTATTGCAAGAAAATGGGATAAAGGGTGTTGTGTGTTTAAATTTTTAAATGCATTTCCCTAAGTAAGATTTATGGGAGTATGTTGAGTGATCTCATCCAGAAAAGCAGTTCAATGAGTTTGTGAAAAAAAACCCAAAACATTTAGAAGACTTAAGAAAATTCACACGCTGCAAGTTGACAGCATTAAAAGTAAAATGAAGTCTTTCAAACATGAACATCTGAAGTCATGTTCCAGGTACTTAAGCACTCTCTGGTTCACTAGCAACTACTGCTTTTAAATTTAATGGAATTTTGGATCTTTAATATTTCTTAAAACTATTTATTTGGCTGCATAATGTAGTTTTAAGTATGTGACTTGAGAAACTGTGTTTCTGAACTTGGTGTGCAAAGAGTGATATAAATACTGTCTTGGTTATGAAGGTTTTTTGGGATCATAGTACTAGAAAATAAAGCAATACCAGTACGGAAGTCTCAGTGCCTATAAGGGATACAGCCTAGTCAGTGATACAGTCCTCCTCCTCCTTGAAACCCACATGCAAATATATGTTGTTAAATTATCAATGGCAAGTGGTGTCATCTAAAATGTCTGTCATGCAAATTGGTCTGACGAAGAACGGTGAGATCTGTTTTTTGATACTTGGATGGAAGGCATTGTGCATTGCTTGAATGAGTCAGGCCAGTTCCAGAAATGCAGTGTGGACTGGAAGGATGCGAGTTGCTGCAGAGCTGGGGAACTGATTCCCTCAGATTAAGCAAAGGAGCATTGCAGTAGCGCTGAATTTTCCTCAGGGGAGAGTAAAATATATGAAAAAAAATATATGTATGCCTTTTGTGAATTACGGCATGGCCTTGTAACTGTCTCTTGTGATACAGTCTTTATTATGGGATAAAGTGAAATGTTTTTGAAACAGTATCACTCATATACAAAAGAGTATAATTGCGCTACCTTAAGATTGACGTAGTGTGATTACCTTTTTGGGTAACATAGCCAGTAACTTCCGAGCTACTGAAGAGCAAGATATTCTGTAGCATACTGTATTCCCATAAAAGAGGCAGAAAGAGGATTTCATTTTTTAAGAGCACAGCTTTGGGAAACAGAACTTCTCCATTCCTCTTTGCACTTCAGTTAATAAGTTCTTTAAATATTTCATAGAGTGACCTTAGAATAGAAAAAAAAAAATCCTGTCAATCAAAAGGTTCTCACCTTGAAGTCTTTCTGTTGCTTAGTTCGTTTTATCTAGTTCAGTACAATTTCATGTTGAAGAGTCATTTAAAAGCAAGAGGAAAAAAAATCAGTTGATGTACTTCCTTCAGAAAATGTAATTTTTTTTAAGAGCAGGATTTCTTTTATTTTTGGCTTTTAGTTTGGACATAATGGAACAGAGCTTGTTCATGTTTCCCAGATTTTTGGACTTGGAAAAACTATTAAAACTTTCAGAACAATTTTGGGAGAGCTTTTAAGTACAGGGAAAGTTTTGGGGAAAATGCTTTGTAATAATGACTACAGCATCTGTATTAACAGAGCAGGTATAATCTGATTAAAATGACTAGATTCAGCTCGAGGAGAAGATGGGATTGTTAGCTATGTCAAGCCATAGCACTTGTGTTAAATGCTTTTACATTAACATACAGAAATTGTTTTTTTTTCTCATGGAATTTTCTTTCATTGCAGCTGGCTATGGGGAAGATGATGGAGCAGGGACCAGTATTAATCATCACTTTTCAGGCTCAGGTGGTGATGGTAATTAAGAACCAGAAAGGAGAAGTAGTGGAAGGTGATCCGGTAAGTGATGCTTCTCAGCTATACATGTTTTCCCTGGGCCCCCGCGAGGCATCTCAGTGGTGAATTCATCTGGATGCATCTAGGGCAGTGGGTGTCCATACATGCTGCATTGACTGGTATGAATAATACTGTGTCTTGTAGGTGAGGTCTTTGATTTAGCTCAGTGTGGGCTATTTACTCCTGTTAGACTCTTGAAGTGTTATGTCCCATTAATTGAGAATTATTGTATATGAGGAGAGTCTGCAAACATTTAGAAGGGACACAGATATTTTAAATTCACAGTGAGGAGAGGAGCTGGAGTTGTGACCACCAGCATTGCTTTCCCTGCCAGTTGCTGCTGTGCCTGGCCAGCACACCCTGCCTGCAGTTACCCCCTGTGAGTTCTGCTCCTTTGGCACCCTCTGGGACAGAACTGAACTATCCTGCTGTAAATTAAAGCTCCGTCACACAGCTTCCACCTGATCCTGTTCTTTATTTTCCTCCCTTTTGCTTTCCTAAAAGGCGCTGTAAGAACAGAGCACAAAGATGTTTGGTAAACAGGGTGGGAGCTGGAGTTAGAGTATTGAATGGTTAGGGTTGGAAGGGACCTTCAAAGCCCATCTAGTCCAACCCCCCTGCAAGGAGCAGGGACATCTTCAACCAGATCAGGTTGCTCAGAGCCTCATCCAACTCAGCCTTGAACACTGGGGCATCCACCACCTCTCTTGGGCAACCTGTGCCAGTGCTCCACCACCCTCAGTGTAAAACATTTTTTCCTAATATCTAATCTGAATCTCTCTCCCTCTGTTTTGAAACCATTACCCCTCGTCCTATCGCAACAGGCCCTACTGAACAGCCTCTCCCCATCTTTCCTGCAGCCCCCTTGAGGTACTGGAAGGCCGCTATCAGGTCTCCCTGGAGCCTCCTCTTCTCCAGGCTGAACAGCCCCAGCTCTCTCAGCCTGGCCTCACAGCAGAGCTGCTCCAGCCCTCTCATCCTCTTTGTGGCCTCTTCTGGACCCTCTCTAACTGGTCCACGTCCTTCTGATGTTGGGGGCTCCAGAGCTGGACACAGTTCTGCAGGTGGGGTCTCACCAGGGCAGAGCAGAGGGCAGAATCCCCTCCCTCGCCCTGCTGGCCACGCTCCTCTTGATGCAGCCCAGGATGCAGTTGGCCTTCTGGGCCACAAGGGCGCATTGCCTGCTCATGGTGAGCTTCTCGTCTACCAAGTTATTTAAGTCATTTGCAAGAGATTTGGAAGATTGCTGTAAACAACTGGAAGTAGCAGTTCATGTTCTTGCCTGCTGCCTCTACACTCTAGTACGAAATATCTTATAGCGCTGCAAGCTGTTACTTCCACGAAACTTTCCCATATCCTGTTGTGTTAAATGCTGTACATGGTAGAGGCTTCTGATGGGAACCTCTGACACAGGGTGATTTGTGCAGCCAGTGTCTGACATATCTGTGAATTGTATTTCACTGTGGTTTGGCTTTTAACACTATGAGTCCAACCTGCCTGTTCTGTTGTGAGTGATGCTGAAATGACACTCTCAGACATAACCACAGAATTGCTTGTTACCAGAGTTAATGATGCAGCAGGCTCAAGGAGCCCATGCCTTTTCTGGAATACTTTTGTTCTCAAGTGGCTGGCTATTCGGACAACTCTAGCTTGGATTGTGTCTGTTTAAGTAACATTTAAGCAACGTTTAAGTAGCTTAATGATATATAATGGGGGACATTGTGAGATGTCTGGAGCTGGCAGTTTCTAGCAGACTTCCATTAAAAATAATACATGCATTTAATAAATATTCCAGTACCTAAAGGGGGCCTACAGGAAGGACAGGGAAAAACTCTTCAATAGAGCCTGTTGCAATACAACGAGGGGCAATGGTTTTAAAACAGAGGGAGGTAGATTCAGATCAGATATTAGGAAAAAGTTTTTTACGCTGAGGGTGGTGGAACACTGTCCCAGGTTGCCCAGAGAGGCGGTGGGTGCCCAATCCCTGGAAACGTTCAAGGCCAGGTTGGATGAGGCTCTGAGCAACCTGGTCTGGTTGGAGATGTCCCTGCTCCTTGCAGGGGGGCTGGACTAGATGACCTTTGAATGTCCCTTCCAACCCTAACTATACTATGATTCTAACTATTCTATTGGCTTTTTGCAACCACTCTTTAGTCCAGGCTGTAAGTTTACAAAAAAAAGGGACTAATTTTAATGATGAGGCCCATCTGGACTGATTTATAACCTGTCACATCAACTGCAGGGGAGGAACAGCTGATAGAGTGATTTCTTGCATTAAATTACTGCATTCCTAGAAGATAGATATGTATGTGATAATTATTGAACAGGATATCAAAGTCCGTTTGCTGTCTGATTTCTCTGGAGCAGCAATAAATCAAGGAGATGCATTAAAATTCTCCATTGGAAACAAAACTTCAGCTTTAATCAAATGTCAGATGCAGGCTGGCTGGTAACTATGATTTGGTGTTAACTGCTGAGCTGCTCCTGTGGAGTATTGAACAGATGACCTTCTAGGGAAAAGGAGCTACAAATTGTAAACTCTCTCAGTAGAAATCATATGCTTGTGTTTGCTGGGGTATTTTATGCAGTTGTTCAAGTTCTCCCTGCTGTGCTGCAAGCTCACCCCCAGTGAGATGTGGGGACACCAGGCAGCCTGCAATAGAGTTGGACCAGGTGTTGTGGTATTTAATGCAGGGGATCCCCATGGAGCACCGGAAACTCAGTCTGGGAAAATGAGGCCTTAGACAACTCATTGAGCAGTGCCGTGAAGTCAAGGGAATCTTGTTAAAATTAGGTCCTAAAGGACTGTGAGACAGGATGCTGTTTGCCATAGCAAACAGTGGGATTAAAGGACAAATTTCGCCTTGCATGCATGGCCATGATAAAATCTGCCTTTGGGATTCCACACATATTTACTGTCCCACTTTCTATGAATATATGCAACAGCATGCGCTGTACATTGAGAATTAAGATGTGCCCTATTAATAAAAGCATCAGATCAGAAACCCAGAAATATCTCAGCTTTGGAAGTGCATAATTTTTATGTTTCATCACGTCTCATTTCCAGGAAGAAAGCTGTGCTACTTGTTCAGTACTGCATGCTGCGAGATCACCAGCAACAGCTTATCTGCTGTTCATCCCTTCAGAAATCCTATGTTCAAGAACATAAACTTTTCCAGATGTAGCAGAGCTTTGATGCTGAAATGTATGATTAAATTGCCTTTCATACACAATCTTAGAAAATGGGCTTTGAAAATCACAAGTCACAAGAAACCATCCAAATGAAGGTTCCACTGGCAGTGTTAAATCAGTTACGTTACCCACTTCATCTTGAGCTTTATACCTAGTGTTTTCTAGTCAGGCAAGGTCTGTTAGCGTTGCTGTGGCTAGTACATCAATGTACAGCCTGTCTTGAGCAGGCAAAAGGTGTTGTTTTTCTTCTCTTGTCCCCTCTACTCTTCCTTCTGACGTATCCCAAACACCTGCATGACTCACGTTTTCAATCGCTTTTAACATTCTAAGCAGATCTGAAGCAAGTTAATCTTCTGAAACACTGAGTAAGAGAAAAAAAAAGACTTTATGCTATATGATATTTCTAAAGCGTTAGCTTTCTAATGACTGTTCTGGTACAGAAGTCTCCCCCCTCACATTTATGTACCTAAATTACAACCTATAAGGATTCACACATTCAATCAAAAATGTAGTAGTTAAGTACACGTCTGGGAGCTGAGCCAATGCACAGTCTGATCCTTCAGTGATACTTCCATATCTGGGGGAAATGCTCTCCGTGATTAATGGTTACATGATAAAATCAAAATAACCTTTGATTTGCCGAATGGATTTGTGACACCAAGACAGATTTGGCCGCCTGACAGCCCAGTCTCTGATAGGTGGTGTCACCTCACTCCTGGGGGAGACAGAGACTTTGCTACAGGTAGTTGCAGTGACTCTTCAGGGAGTTGTTTTCATAAGACCATGATTGATGGACTCAGGATATGCTGAGATATGGCTCTCCTCCTTATTCACTTACTACGAACAAAACTGCTGGCATTCTCATTACACATAGCAAGGATGGAAAAACTTACAGGTTTTTTTTCAGTCTGTAACCCCATGTGAAGGCGTGGCTTGCACAGCAAAGATTTGACTGCAGAATTAGTGTGGGTCTGTGGCTAACACTGTGCTTGGACTCTGTGTGATATGATTTTCATTGCTAAATGTTGTTTTTTTTTGCTCTCTGTCTCTCCTCAGACCTGGTGATGATAATTACTGGTTAATCTGAGCTGCTCAAATGGAAGTACGAGAGCCAATGATAGAGCTGTGGGGATGGGATGCAGCTCACAGACTGATATGGGAGAGGCAGAGTTATAGCTGCAGGAAAGAGCCTGAACTTGATTGATGGTCACAGAGGGCAGTACAGCCTGGCGGCTGAACCAATTTGAAACTAGAAATGTATATTTAAAAATAAGGTCAAATATTATCAAACTCGGCAGTGGTGCCAGTTAATGTATATCAGCGAGAGATATTTGGAAACTCTAATTCTGTCTTTGGAAATCAAAAGTTTATCTGTTCCTGACTGATAAGTTTCTGACCACAATCTAGTTGATGTTGCTGGAGCTATCTTTATTTGGGACCTTCCGGGTTAGAACGAGAGAGCAAAATCACAAGAACGGTTTCTGGAGCAAGTGTGGAGCGTGTCCCCATCAGCTCTGAGCTAGGAGGTCTGTGACCATCATGCATGCTCTAATTACGGGATTTTCCTTCCAGGACAAGGTTCTGCGGATGCTGTACGTGTGGGCACTCTGCAGAGACCAGGATGAACTCAACCCATACGCTGCATGGAGGTTATTGGACATTTCCTCATCAAGCACGGAGCAGGTTCTCTGAGAAGAATTGCATCTAAGGGCTTCCTGTACCTCTCTTGAAGCAATGCCATCTCTGAACTTGCTCCCAGCTGCTGTGTGGTGCACTGTGGGGGGAAGAGGCTAGACTGGTTACTTTTTGGAAGAACAGGCTGTTTGGTGTGCCCTCATTATACCAATCCCTATAATGAACTGGACAAGTCCGACATATCTGCCTTACGCTTTGCTGTGTAGTATTGCACTGTACGGATGTATGGTAGATTTCAACCTGAATGGTCTAAGACACTAGCAGCTGCTGTTGGCTCCTTTTTTAATTGTGACTGAAGGAGGCTGGTTTGGGTCCTGTATGTTTCCCAGTGCTTCCAGTGATGGACAGAGGTGGGTATCGGAGAGTGGGATGTGACAGGTCTAGTTCCCATCTGCCGTCATCCTCTGTTGGCCTCACAGCATCCCTGAAAAGATCTTAGAGGTGCTTTTAAGGCCTGTTGGTCTTAGCTAACGTATGTCTCTTGTACAAAGTTGCACCAGTAAGCTTTCTGTTGCTGCAGTGTCTTGCACTTTACCAAACAAATACTATCAGGACTTTGCACATGGCTCTTTGTTGGGGTGGAGCAGAGTCAGGATGGAGGTGTTGGCATGATCAGGCAGGTTCTTGAGGCCGATTGCAGGGGTAGAGTTTGCTGCCAGTGATAATACTTATATATCCACAGCTTTGCAGGGGGAACATGATTATTTTACTGTGTTCTGTTAATTGTGTTAGCTGGTACCACTAAAGGACGTACAACTGCATTTCTCTGTTGGTTAATCTGAAGGTGTGGAGGAGGCTGTAACTGGCTACAGGGAAGCAGGCAGAGTGGTAGAGCAGAGGTCAGGAGTCGGGATGGGCAGACTTAGCAACAAACGGGTAAATAAAATGCAATAACAGGTAGAACATCTGGTAGCTCAGAAATTTATTGTGTGAGATGAGAAAAGTGGGTGCAGTTCACACACGTAAAGTGCTTTATGGGTATGACTTTCTTCACCAAATGGACTTGTGCTTCAAGGGGGTGGTACAGGTTGGCACACCTGGCCTTGCGGGGTCCTGGGTAGCAGTTGGAGGACGTTGGAGGTTGAGCTGCTGGCACACTTATATGGGCTCTAGGTTTTGAGCTTCTACTGGAGGCTCAGTTCGGGAGCTGTGATGTGGGTCGAATTGTCAGCTGCCTCCTCTTAATGGAAAGTGAGGTTGGGAGGAAAAAAAATTGATTGTGGAATAGGAAAACAAAGGACTGATCTGCTGCTGTGTTCTGCCTATGCACAAAACAGAGCGATGCAGGACAGCACTTCTTGACATTGTGATTAAAGAGGATAATTGCCAGTTCTTCCTCCTTTTCTGAGTGTCCGGATCAGTTCCTTTGAATGTAAAGGGTATTATCTCACAGCCCTTGGGTGAGACATTTAACTCTAGCGGCTTTCTTAGAGTGAGAGGCAATGAGTGTGGCAAATTCAATGGCAGAGTCTGCCCTGTACCCTTAGAAGATGCCCAGACCTGCTGTCTGTCTGTCACGCTAGGTATTTCTGCCACTCAGGGCAGGCTGCGAGTGGGACGTGATCCTTGTTGCCTCCCTCATCCCACAGTTTTCTCGCTGGTGCTTTTACCAGTGAAATAATTTGAGATTTTTACTCAAATATCTTAAGCACTAGTACACATACTAAAGATCTGAACAGAATAAATTCCAAAATGCAGGAATCGGCTATGAAATAGGGCATCCCTGTATCTGTCTGCCTTCAGAAATGGGAGATGAATGTTTGATGTGGGCCTCATTCAGTGAGGCTCTTTCTGGGGCAGATCCCATCTAACATCTCTGCACATAGGCTGTATCGTGTTATTTGAACATATAGACCACTGAGTGCAAATGCAGTGTTGCTCGTGAATATCTTTGAGATGCTTCTTGAACCTCATCAGGGATGGGGAAGTCTCATTGCCAAGACTGTGCAAAAGTTGAGTCAGTGCCCTCCGTAAACAAAGACCAGTCGTCTCCTGCCCTGCTTCCTCAGTAGCTGGATGCAGGCAGTCACTGATCAGACAGAAGTCTACAACAGCCTGGGTATGTATGTGCAACCTGTTGCCCAAGTCTTTTTGGGATGCTTCTGTGAAGCATGTGCAAAGCTTCTTTTACTCAGTGTGCTTTTCACTTTTTTAAACTGATGTTGGGGAAGAAAAGATCTGATTTAAGAGTGTAAAAGTAATTACTCTGCTCAGGGCAGCTGCAGTAACCCAGCCATGGTCTGGTCTGCAGCGTGGATTTGTTGGTCACTTCAGGTTTCAAGGTGACTCTGCCCTAAATCCGTCTCTTGGTTTTTCAGCAGAATTGGTGCATGATACGGGACCTGGAAGGCTGGGGGCTGCTTTTTCACATGAGCAAGCTGGTGAGCTGCTGTCCTGGCTGGGTCAGAGAGCCCCAGGACCCAAGAGGGAGCTTCAAAAAGCAGCAGCACACAACTGCTAAACTGAGCCATCTGTAAGCTCTGCTCAACTCAAAAGAGACCCATAGTGGTGTGGGAGAGGTGGAGGCTGTACCTGTCTGGCTCTTCCTCTCTCGAATCTTTGCCCAAGCTCAGCCACAGGAGGAGCCAGCAACTCCACACCCCGTATCCCTTTTGGATGATGTTAGGGGGTCGGATGGACCTCTGGGCATCTCGGATCTGCTGCTTTGCTTGGCAGAGCCTCACTGGGATGGGAGCAGGAGCCTAGCTGCTTGCCAGGCTTTTAAAACCTCTCTCCTCACATCTTGTGGGTCATGACAAGCATCGTCTATAGCACGTGGGAAGCTGTGTCTGTGGGCAGGATCCTGCTGGAGGAGGAACCCATTTCCCCCTTGCCCTGGGACAGCCCTCGTCCCCAGACCCCAGCTGCTCTGCGCTAAGGAGACAGTGGAGAGATTTCACTGCTGCATCTCATAGGGAAGTGTAACGTAATTTTATTTTGGCTCCTTGGGATAATTGATTATCTTGGGATTTTTTTTTTTTTTTTAAGTAATTACAAGTAGCAATCTTCTGGGAGGTACAGATAGTTTAGATAGAAAGGCAGTGCTCAGCCTGCACATAGGAGGAGGAGGAGGAGGATTTTAAATTATTTTTAAATACTTCTCATGAGTGAGCAGATTTACAGTGAGCTATAAATATTTTGCATCACTGAATTATAGTAGCACTGCACAGGCCTGGGCTTACTGGCAGCTACCACAATGGCACTGCTGTAAAGGCACTGGTGTGTGGAGAGATCTTGGTGGGGCTTATAAATCTCTCTTAAAAAAAGAAAATGAGCCAAGTTGATACAGGGAGAGCAGCTGGGATAGTGTGATCTGCACCCACGGGCTGCATTTCTGGGCTCAGCCTCTCCAGCCCCCCTGGGGATTAAATATTATAATAATAATATAAACTGCTCTGGTGCCATCACAAAGGACAGAGTTTAATGGGGACAAAGGTCTTGCACAGGGCTCTCTAAGACTAGGTGGGGGTTGAGATGGAGCCAGGTCAGCAGCAATAGGGCAGGACCCCTAAATGCACTGGTCCAACCTCCTCCTTTGAGCTGTCATCGAGATGCCGAAGGATGGATGTGGGACCTGGAATTGGTGAATCCTGGGGCTGCAGGATCACTGTTGCCCACTCTGTGTGCCTTGCAAGCCTCATCTGTTGAATGAAATTGCTACAGTAACCCTCCCCTTTCTTCCTTCTACAAGAACGAATGCAAAGTGGACAAGAACGTACACATAAGCGTCACTGTCTCTGGTTCCCTTCAGCAGTCATACATGGGCTGAGCATGGCATCGAGGGTGCACGGTATAAGCCAGGCAGGGAGGGAATGGCCGCTGCAGAAATCTGACCACTAAAAGAGTGGAAATACCTGGAAAGCATTCCATCTTCCTGCCAAAGGGCTAGAAACGAGCCTGAGAGTGACTTGGGAGGAAGGTCCTCTGCCCATTAAATAGGAGCACAATGGTCATGGTGAGACCCAGGCACGTGCTGCCAATTGCACAGCAATCTGTCCCTGCTGTTGGAAGAAGCCTTCCTTAAGCACAGGTTCAGTGTTTGGCTTCAAATATTTCCCGTGTTCTTTTACACAGAGGTGTTTTTGAAAACTTTTCTACTTGGTAAAGACATTTGAGATCGTTGTGACAACGCTGCAGATCTCTTTAAGTCAATACCACGTTACCCACTGTAGTAATTTTACCACCACATTGATTCTATGTGTTGAAAAAGAGATGTAGGTCTTTTTCCTGGATTACCTACTGCAGAGCAGCTGTCATTACTGCTGCTTCTCACAACAAGACTTCTCTCAGCCTCAAATTTTCTTGTCCCTCCTCCAGCACTAGAGTTCCACTTCACAGGTCTTGTTGCAGTACACCTTGTGCAGAGGTTTAGCTAATTGTTGTTTTTCTTGGCTGTGCTCTGCGAATGTATTTAATCATTTGCAGTACTATCTTTTGCCAAGTACCACATGTGGGTTTGTGAAGTCTGGTTTAATTCTGCTTTAAATATTAAATACCATTTGTTGTGTAGCTGGTTACTTGCCGTACTCCACTGTGAAAATGTGGAACCTGCGTGCCAAGTTTTTGTAGTTCAGCCCCGATTGGGACCACACTACCCAGTCTCTCTCTCGCTCCCCCCACCCTTTGAGGGAACAGGGAGAGATGATTTAAGAAGAAAGGCTCAAGGTTTGAGATAAGGATGGGGAGAGATCCTTTAAGTTACCGTTACTGGCAAAACTGATTCGACCTGGGAAAAACCATTTATTACTAAAACCAAAGCAGGAGAATGAGACAGGGAACAAGATAACCTCCCCTCACTCCTCCCTCTCCCCAGGCTTAACATTATCTCTGCCTCCTTCCCGCCTCTGAGCAGCAGAGCGAGGAAGAGGGAATGGGGGTTGCAGTCAGTTCATTACATGTTGTTTTATGCCACTGCTTCATAATCGGGGGAAGAACTCCTCACATTCCTCCCCTGCTCCATCAGCGAGATCTCTGCTCCTCCATGAGCTGCAGTGGGACAACCCGCTCCACCATGGCCATCACCACGGGCTGCAGGGGAACCTCAGCCAGGAGCCGCATTACTGCTCCCCCTCCTTCTGCACTGCCCTTGGCATCTGCAGCCGTTCCTCTCACAATAAATTCTTCACAAGCGGCTGGCAGACGCCTCTCAGGGTCTCTTCACATCTCATCTCCTCTCCACTTCTCTCAGCCGGGCCGAGTTGGGCCCAGTCACCGCCCGGCGGGAGGCCAGAGGGTGAGGGGTGCAAGGCCCACAAGGCTCGTGCCTCCCCGTCTCTGCCCCCGCTTCAGGCTCTTCACATCTTCTCTTTTTTTTCCCCCCTGTTCTTCCCCTTAAATACGTTATCGCAGAGGTATTATCACGGAAAATTCTGCTACCAGTTGGCTTGGCCCTGGCCAGCAGCAGGTCGCCCCTAGGCCCGGCCGAGTCCACTGGACAAAGGGGAAACAACTCCCAGCAGTTTCCTACAGAAGCTGCCACCACAGCCCCACCTCACTAAACAAAACCAGGACATTCCACACCTTGCCTCTGCAAATTATGTATTTAAGAATTAAAATATACACACATCAACAAACAAACAAAAAAGAATTCTCCACACCAAAACCAAAATACTATCCTAACAAAGTGGACAATTTGCAAACAATTCATCACTTGTCCATTCACCACAATTAGAACATCAGTTCCCCATAACCATTTTGCTGTTTTATCGAGTTTGCCCATTACTGCTCCCAGTTAATATCCTTATCCCAAGTTCCTTGCGCCCCACATTGGGCACCAAAAAACCTGTCACAGTTCAGCCCCAATTGGGACCAAGCTACGCGGTGTCTCACTCACTCACTCCCCCCACCCTCCAGTGGGATGGAGAGGAGAACTGGTAAAGAAAAGGCAGCAAAACTCGTGGGTTGAGATGAAACAAAAAATAAATTTAAGAGAAACAACAGAAGAAAACAAAACAGAGATGGAGAACAAATATAGTACAATAGCAAATCCCAATGCCCACTTTCCTCCCAAGGAGCAGGAGGCTCCCCTCAGCACCCTCCTTGCTTATGTACTGAGCATGATGTCCCATGGGAGGGAACAGCCCTTGGGCTAAATTGGGTAAATTTACCCAGCTGTTTGCTAATTAGTAACTATCTAAGCTGGGTGCCCCAGCCATAGGGGCTACCAGCTCCAGTTCCTCTCCCAGCTCAGGTGAATGTTAACTCTATCCTAGCCAGAACCAGGACACAGTGCTTTTCAAGTCAGAGATCTATTGGTAACTGGCTGAAACCACATGTCCCCAGC
The DNA here is from genome assembly GCF_036417535.1 of Chlamydotis macqueenii. Taxonomy (NCBI): domain Eukaryota; kingdom Metazoa; phylum Chordata; class Aves; order Otidiformes; family Otididae; genus Chlamydotis; species Chlamydotis macqueenii. The sequence goes on along the minus strand of NC_141581.1, from coordinate 2,857,396 downwards.
CGCTGTTTCTGTAGATGCGTTCAGCAGTCTGCGTTGGTGGGGAAGCAGCAGTGATGGAGTTATGGGAGAAAGATTTAGTGGTGAACTGCTTGTGCTGGCACGTGAGACAGTCATGGGTGCTTTTCAACCGTTTTGGGGAGAGCACCCCAAACCCAGATCGTCCCAGCGGTTGCACTGGAAAGGCCAAGGGGAGCAGGTCCTTGTCACAAAGGGTGTTGCATCTGCAGGTGGCCACAGACAGAGCCTTCCTAGGTCGCTGCAGGGCTTCCTGAGTTGGACTGTCCTGGCAGGGGATGGCGCTTGGAGTCCTCGAATCCCTGGGGTGATTGCAGCTTATGGTGATGGGATGCCATGATGGAGCTGGGTTTTTCTGGTTTTGGCTGGTCCAGGGTAATGTGGCTGTGGTCACTAGGAAGCCTCAGAGCGTGTTTAAATGCGTGCCCTCCACCTAGACTGTAGCTCCTGGGCTGTGAAGCCTGGCCACTGCCTGGGCACCTCGCTGAGCAGCAGCGCAGGGCTTGACTGTGGGACCCTGGCCCAGCAGGGACAAGGCAGATGCAGAAAACAATTTTGACCAGTGTTGCCTGTTCCTCAAGCAGGGATCGGTTTGCACTGGGGTCCGTGCTGACTCACCCGTGCTGGGGTGCCTTGTGGCAAGGGGCAGGCTTGTCCCTGCGGCACAGCGAGCTGAGCCTGTCATTTGCTTGGAGCTTTTGGCTTTTCCTCCTTTTCCTCACCGAGGAGAAGCAGCTGGCAGGAGACAGTGGGACATGGCTGCTGGGAGCGGGGTCAGTGTGTCACCAGAAGCACATGAGATCTAGCGTTGTCCAGCCCATAAGGATATTTGAGTGAATGAGGGTGAATTTGAGTGAATGAGGGTGAATTAACCCAACTCTCTGGTGTTGGGGGACATTGCCATCCTTGACACATGCCAGCTCCAAGTCTGCTCTGGTTCCTGGCAGCCCTTTGGAGCTGCCGCTGCTTGGCTGAGTGCAGGGGGTTATTTAATGTGTGTCTCTCAATTAACAGGGTGTCAGAGCAGGGCGACAGGAATTACAGTCTCGCAGGCTAAGCCTGCTGTATCTGGGGGCTCAGTTTTGCTCTGCTGGGCCTGTTCCAATTACCTGGACGTGATCTGTGCTGTAAGCCGTGTTCTTGCCCTGTTCCC